>NC_086115.1:20541761-21994261 GCF_963921235.1 Mobula hypostoma
ATACTGAATATAATTCACGAAGACACCATTTATCTGGTAGGAACATTCATACAAAACGTGAAGTTAACCATAAATATTGTCTTTTTTTTTTCAACTCATATTTCTTGACATGTGCAGATATTGGAGTGTTTTTTTGCTGTGGTGCATCTGGCAAGATCTTTTCAGGAGCTTTTCATATTTTTTACCCTCAAGATAGCTGAAACAGGGCCAACAATTTTAAGCCCAAGTTGCAAATCTAAACTCTTATTTGTTGTTGAGTTGTGTCAACTGTATGTCTCTGTTTAAACTAAAGACTGTGTCACGCAGGTGAGAAACTGCTAGAAAATTCAGCAGTCTAATGAACAAGGAGGCAAGTAAAAGAGAGAGAGGACTCTGACTTTGTTCTGATAACACTTTTAATTGTGACCTTGAGAGAGAGAAAGTACGGCGCCAGCTGAGACACGAGCTGGGAAGTCACCATGGTAACAGCTCAGAGCGGTTGAGCTAACGGACAGTTGGAATTTCGGATGGATTATAAAAGTTGATCCTTTGGTCTGATAAGGCAGAGGAGACACGACAAGGGAGAACTGTGGAAACTACCCGAGAAACCACTGGTGGAGTTTAAGACCACCACGAGGGTGGAGGTGACAGACCGATTAATTTCCACTCGTGATTACCACGCGGGTAAGAGCTTGCCCGTGGGGGTCTGCTGTTGGTGAACCCGTGCCATGGGTTAGTAGACCGTCCCTAGAGGGGGCTCTGTCCATCTGTGTCTGTGTGGGGGTCACACCAAGTGACTCTGAAGACTTCGGAAGCAAGAACAACTAAAGCTGCCAATTGAACATCAACTCAATTAACCTTCTTTCTTCATCAATTCAACTCGACGCAACACAAAGTGAACTGAACTGCTTAAACTTACCTGACACCATAAGGCTGATATCTACCTCCCAGACTATTATTTATTTTTGTATCCACACACACATTTACAGATATATATATATATATATATCAAATAGTTTATAACCTGTATCATATTATCTGGTTTAATGATATTAATTCGAAGTAGTAATAGTCTTAATTTATAGTAAACCAGACTCCAGGTGTGTCCCATTTCTGCTGGTCCTTTTCAACCCATCACAGGGTTCGTGACAAAATTGGGTCCTGCGTCTGGGATCTGAACAAATTTGGTTGGAGCCAATTTTCGAAATTGTGTGGGGGCTTGTCTTGATTAATCCCTTGTAAATAATCTTTGTGTGGGAAAAACAGCAGAAATGGATGTTGGGCAATTTTTGGCAAAGTCAAACCCTGTGGTTTTGCAGAGAGCTAAAAAGGATGATGTGCGGGATATTGCTAAAGAATTGAGAACTGAGGGAAAGAAGGGTATGACTAAGATAGAAATTCAAAGAAAACTAGTTGAATTATTAGGTTTCGACGAAACAATTGACTGAGGATGTATTGAAAATGTTTGCTGCAGCTAAACTTACTGAGGCTGAGATTGAGCTTCAGGTGAGGCAATGCAGACTGGAGGTTGAGGATAGGAAAAGACAGCATGAGTTGAAACTGAAACATCTCGAGGCTGAAGAGGCAGAAAGACAGAGGAGGTTTGAGAGGGAGGTGCGGCGTGAAGAGGGTCAAGTGTCAGGCCGTGGTGGCGAGAGGGGTGTATCAATTAATGTCACTCAGGAAATTAAGTTGGTACCTCCGTTTACTGAAGAAGACGTTGATAGGTACTTCCTACATTTTGAGAAAGTAGCTCAGAACAGGAAGTGGCCGAGGGAGGACTGGGCAGTATTGCTGCAAAGTGTGTTAAAAGGGAAGGCGCAGCAAGCATATTCTGCCTTATCTGTGACCGAGTCGACTAATTATGATACTGTGAAGGAGGCTGTGTTTAAGGTCTATGAAATGGTGCCAGAAGCGTACTGACAGAAGTTTCGGGATTTGAGAAAGTCTGGGAACCAGACATATAAGGAGTTTGCCCGTGAAAAGGAGAGGTACTTTGATCGGTGGTGTGCCTCGAAAGGGGTAGACGAGGACTACAACAAACTGAGACAGCTGATGCTGATTGAGGAATTTAAAGAGTGTGTCCCTAGTGAGATATGGACATACGTAGAAGAAAAAGAGGTTGAGACTCTTTCTGTGGCCGCTAGGTTAGCGGATGAGTTTGCCCTGACTCACAAGGTTAAGTTTTTCCCTAGCAAGGGTAATCAGAAGAGTTACCAGGATAATCCGCCAAGTAAAACAGAAAACAAGGCAGAGGCCAGTGACAGAGGTAAAGAGGAGGGGAAACCGACCAAAGGTAAGTTTTCCAGTTTTACCTGTTACTACTGCAGAAAGCCTGGCCATGTGGCGTCTAACTGTCGTATTCGGAAGAAAGAAATGGGAAAGGAGAAGGGGAAAACCCCCGACACCTGTGCATCAGCGGCTGAGACCACACGAAGGAAGGTGGGGTCTGGCCGAGTTCAGGAAGGGATTGAATGGTTTATTATCAAAGGTTTTGTGTCTGTGAAGGAGGGGTCACCCCTAGTTCCAGTGAGAATCTGATGCGATACTGGAGCCTTTCAGTCACTGATATTAAGTGATGTCTTAGAATTTGGTGACGAGACAAAAACAGACCAAGTGAATATTCTGGAAGGTATTGGCAAGGGAACAGAGGCCGTGCCTTTGCACAAAATAATTTTGAAATGTGACTTAGTGTCTGGACCAGTTGAGATAGGGATACAGCCTAAATTGTCGATAGCTAACGTGGACGTCTTGTTGGGAAATGACCTGGCAGGAAAAGATGAACACCCAGGGTTACAGCTAACAAGCCGGCCTGCTGTTAGTGAGACAAGCGCAGACAGTGAACTTTATCCCGCATGCACAGTCACAAGAAGTATGACAAGGAAGGCTGCAGAAGTGAAGCGATCTGGACGGGAGGAGTCAGGTGCCCGCGATAACAACTATAGGGGTACAGATCCTACTGACTTATCTGAAACTTTTCTACCGTCTGTGTTCAACCAGGACCCAGGTAGTGAGGCAGATAAGAGGGGTTTGTCATTGTCCAGGCGGAAGCTTGTGGAAGAGCAGGATTGGGGTCCTGAGATTGCAGTTTTAAAAGAGACAGATCTTTCTGAGGATGAAATTCAGAGCCAGTCAATGGGTTACTATCTGAAGGACGGGGTATTAATGACGAAGTGGAGGCCACCAACAATACCTGCCAATGAGGATTGGGCCGTGGTGCACCAGGTGGTGGTTCCAAAGGGTTACCGTACAGAAATTTTAAAGATGGCTGATACAATGCCTTTAGGGGAACATCTTGGAGTTAGAAAGACAGGGCACAAGATTATGAAAGAATTTCATTGGCCGGGTATAAGAAAGGATGTGGTGGTTTTTCGTAAAACTTGTCACACATGTCAAGTGGTAGGGAAACCGAATCAGACTATCCCAAAAGCCCCACTTCGCCCCACACCAGCTTTTGGCAATCCTTCTCCAGGGTCATTGTGGATTGTGTTGGCCCAATGCCAAAGACTACGGGTGGCCACCAATACCTGTTAACCATTATGTGCGCTGCCTCTAGGTTCCCAGAAGAAATACCCCTCAGGAACCTAAAGGCTAAAACAGTGGTGAAGGCACTTAGTAAGTTCTTTACGTTCGTGGGTCTGCCCAAGGAGATACAATTGGATCAGGGCAGTAATTTAACAGCGGGTGTATTCCAACAGATAGTTACGGAACAGGGAGCAAAACAAACTTTGTCCACGGCATATCATCCCCAATCCCAGGGAGCGATAGAGAGGTTTCACTCTACCCTCAAAACCATGATTAAAACGTGCTGTACGGAAAACGAAAAACATTGGGATGAGAGTATACCTTTACTCCTATTTGCTATAAGAGATTCGATCCAGGAATCATTGGGGTTCAGTCCATTTGAGCTTGTGTTCGGGTCATAGGCCTCAAGGACCTTTGACCTTACTGAGAGAGCAATGGTCTGATAAGGAAGTGCGAATTGGTGTATTGGATTATGTCTTAGAGTTTCAAGACAGGCTGACCAGGGCTTGTGACCTTGTGAAACAAAATCTCCAAGACTTCCAGGCTGATATGAAGCGCTGGTATGACAGACAGGCAAGGGAGCGAAGCTATGAGGTTGGAGATAAGGTCTTGGTTTTGTTTCCCTTGGAGAATAACCCTCTCCAGGCTCAATTTAGTGGACCTTATGAAATAATGAGGAAAATTGATGAGCTGAACTATGTATCAGGACACCTGGTAGAAGGAAGGCCACTCAATTAGTGCATGTGAACCTAATCAAACCTTATTTTGATTCTAAATCCGTATCAGTTGGGGTCACGACCGAACAAGACCCAGCTACAAAGACTAGCCCAGAGATAACGGGGGAGTGTAATGAGCAGCGTCTGGTTTCAGCTCGACTCAATAATGCTAGTGTTTTGGAGAACATAGACAGTAAAATTCACCACCTGGAACTGAAGCAGCAGCAACAGATACAGGAGCTAATTGGCAAACATTCCGATCTATTCCCAGATACACAGAGGCAGTGTAGTATAGCTACACATAATGTCATTGTGGGGCAGGCTGATCCAGTGAAACAGCATCCCTACAGGATGAATTTAGAACGTAGTAAAGTAGTGGAATTGGAAATCGAATATATGTTGGCCAATAATATAATCAGGCCATCCACCTCTGTGTGGGCTCACTCGTGCGTGATAGTTCCCAAGCCTGATGGTACAATGAGATTTTGCACAGATTATAGAAAGGTCAACGCAATAACTAAAACAGATGCTTACCCTATTCCCAGAATAGATGACTGCATCGATAGGGTGGGAAAGACTAAGTACCTAACAAAAATTGACCTGCTAAAAGGGTACTGGTGTGTTCCCTTAACCAACAGGGCTCGAGAGATAACGGCATTCTTCACCCCCTTGGGGTTGTACGAGTATAATGTGATGCGTTTCGGGATGAAACATGCCCCTGGGACATTCCAACGTATGATAAACTCTGTGATTCAAGGCTTGAAGAATACTGGGGCATACATTGACGATTTAGTAGTATGGAACGACACGTGGGAGGAACACATTGTAACAGTAGAGAAATTATTTGATCGGGTCTCTAAAGCTAATCTGACAGTGAACCTTGCCAAGAGTGAGTTTGGTCACACCAGGGTCACATATTTTGGTTACGTAGTGGGCCAGGGTCAACTGGCTCCTGTGAAAGGGAAAGTTCAGGCTATCGCTGATGTACCCATTCCAACGGGTAAGAGAGCATTGAGGTTTTTAGGTATGGTGGGGTATTATCGAAAATTTTACAAGAACTCTGCGGATGTTGCCCTTCCACTGACAAGACTGTTGAGAAAGAGTGAACGATTTGTGTGGGATGAGCATTGCCAAGAGGCGTTCGAATGGTTAAAGGGTATCCTGTGTCACCATCCAGTGCTAAAGGCACCGGACTTCACTAAGCTATTCTCCCTAGTGACAGACGCTAGCGATGAAGCTGCAGGGGTGGCGCTATTACAGAGAGGAGATGATGGTATTGAACATCCAGTGACATACTTTTCCAAAAAGTTTAATGTGCTCCAGAAAAATTACTCAACAATAGAAAAGGAATTGCTGTCCCTCATTCTTGCATTACAACATTTCGAAGTTTACGTCAGTCCTGCACAAAAGCCGTTAGTGGTGTACACTGACCACAACCCTTTGGTGTTTTTAGATAAGGTTAAAGATCGAAATTGGTGTTTACTAAAGTGGAGCCTGTGTTTACAGCAGTTTGATATCCAGATAAGACACTTAAGGGGTACAGGCAATGTCATTGTGGATCGCCTATCCCACTGTTAAAAATGCTGACGAACTGTGTAAATGCTTAATGTACACTCTGTGAAGTAGAATGTAGTGCTTGGTGTGTAGAATCTGTGAGTGGGCAAAATTTTGCTCGAAGATCGTGGGTTAGTAGACCGTTCCCTAGAGGGGGCTCTGTCCATCTGTGTCTGTGTGGGGGTCACACCAAGTGACTCTGAAGACTTCGGAAGCAAGAACAACTAAAGCTGCCAACTTGAACATCAACTCAATTAACCCTCTTTCTTCATCAATTCAACTCGACGCAACACAAAGTGAACTGAACTGACTTAAACTTACCTGACACCGTAAGGCTGATATCTACCTCCTGGACTATTATTTCTTTCTGTATCCACACACACATTTATGGATATACAGATATATATAGTTTACAACCTGTATCGTATTATCCAGTTTAATGATATTAATTCATAGTAGTAATAAATATAGTCTTAATTTATAGTAAACCAGACTCCAGGTGTGTTCCATTTCTGCTGGTCCTTTTCAACCTGTCATGGGGTTCGTGACAGCTGGAAGATTCAAGTTCAAGTATATTTATTATCAAAGAATGTAAAAATTTTACAACCTTGAGATTTGCTTGCTCACAGGTAGCCACAAAACAAGAAACCTGAAAGAACCCAATTTAAAGAAAAAAAACAAATTAAAAAAATAAATAAAAGTAAAGAGAAAAAAACACAAGTCATGCAAACAATTGAAGCTAATAACAACATTCTGAACCAAAAATGATCCAAACCCATCTACAGTTTTTTTTTGTTTCCAAAGACAACAGCTAGCTATTGAAGGTATTTGCTTTGGAAACTGACAAGGCAATCTCCTAATTCGTTGTCTGCTGTGAGCTGGAAGCTGTGGTACTGTCATTACTGCTGAGAGAAAAACATCTGGTGGGAACTCATCTCCATCTGGAAAACAGAATTAGGACGAAGGGTCTCGGCCTGAAACGTCAACTGTACCTCTTCCTAGAGATGCTGCCTGGCCTGCTGCGTTCACCAGCAACTTTGATGTGTGTTGCTTGAATTTCCAGCATCTGCAGAATTCCTCGTGCTTGTAGATATTACTATTGGGCCAACATAGGCTCTGTCCATGTTCAATAGACTTCCAGTTCCCTCTTTTAATTCAGTGTTTTTTTCAGGTTTTTCACTTATTGATGTCTGTATGTTATATTGTTTGGAACGCTAATTTTTTAGTAAGTTGTTCTTGCTTGTTTGTCCTGCAATTTTATATCCAGACTGTAATTATCTGTAATAATAAATTGGTTGTAATAGAATTTGTAGTTCTCTGACTCTAAAACTGTGGCAGGCTGGTGTATATATAGAATGAGGTCATTTATGAGTTTGCATTTTAAAGACTTTGGTGAGTGATATTTGCCACTTGATTGTGCCCGTGTAGGCAATCAGATTGAGTTAAACTGCTGCAGGATCCTTTAATGTGTTGGATTCTTTCTGGATTCTCCTGGCATTTTCTGCATTTATCATCTTGAATTTGTTGGTCTTTTTGATCATATATTTTTGATATTATTTTTGTGTTAAATACCTGGTCCTGTATTGTCACAAGGAATCCCTCTGTTTCTGGGAAGAGGTCTCCATCTCTGAGCCAGACATTTGACACTTTGTCAACATCTAGTCTGCTCAAACTATAGAGATGTTTTCCATGGAGGGCCATGCTCTTCCAATGGTTACCTTTTCTTCTACAGTGATAATTTCTTCACTTTTCTGGGTTGTGCTTTCATTTAGGTTTAGTGGTGTGTACTTCTTATCAGAATTGCATATGCTCACATGGAGTGCTGAATCCTATTTTCATTTTTGAAAATATATCCTCAGAAGTTTCATCTGACTGTTGTGTCGTTTTTTATGTGTTATTCCTCTTCCTCCTTCTGCCCCAGGTAGTTTTCTAAAATTTGTCATTTCAGTTCTTATTTTTCTTAGTAAATTTTCTAGATCGGTTTCAGACCAAGATATTATGCCAAAAGAATACATTAGTATGGGTATGGTGAAAGTGTTATTGCCTTTATTATATTTTTACTACTGAGCTCTGTCAGATTTTCTTAAGTCTTGAAGTAAATTTTGCCAAAAGTTTGTTTATCGCACTATGATCTATTTTCATTGCTTGTTGATATCCCATATACTTATGTTTCATATTAATCCATCGATTGTACTGTATCCTGCTGCTCAGTTTTGTATTCTATTAGCTCTATTGCACCTTTCCTTAGGTTTAATGTTCCGCATTTATCAAATCCAATCTTCATGTTTATATCTTTAGAAAATAGTTCTACTATTTGAACTAATTGCTTTAGCTTTACTGACGAAAGAGCATAGAATTTCAAATCAACTATGTTTTGATGGTATGTCAAGGTATAGTTCATTTGGATGTTTCTGATTTGATACCCTATTTTCATCCGATTCAGTAAATTAGAGAGTGGATTTAAAGCTAGACAGAACCATAGTGGGCTTAGAGAGATGCTTTGGAAAATTGTTTTAGTTTGTTAAGGGGGTGGTTCTTTCTGGGTTGTTAATAGATAGGGTGATTATAGTACATCAATGCTTCATCATATGTTGCAGGAATTTCACAAGTATTGGGTGTAGTTTATATATTAAGAATTTCTATTAACCATGAGTGGGAGATAAAGCCGACATAACAATATGAAAGATTTCTGCTTTTTCGCTGGGCTTGATTTCGATTTACAGAATCTATTATCAGTTGCTCTTTACATCCTTTCATACCCGGAATTAAGATGGCGCCAAACGGTGACTCCTTTGCTTGTATCTTCAGAAACAGCTCTATTTCCATCTTTAATATCTTTATTTTTTTTCTTTTCAGGGTTCTTTTGAAGACCCTGACCTGGAGTTACAGTCTGACTTCAGTTCTTTGTGGGAATGGGACCCGTTCTCGGGGTTTCAGGACTGGCCAATGTTTGGCACACCAAGGGTTAGGCCTGAAAGGCGGCCTAGTGTTCGGAAGCCTAAGATCTTGGGGCTCTGGAGACAGGCGGATCGAGTGTCAGTGTCATGGCAGGAGACACGTGTTGTCGGGGAGGCCAGAAAATCTTTCGCTGTGGGCCGGAAGACCCAAGATCTTTGCGATCTTCAGGCACAGAGCTCGTAAAAAGCAATGAAAGGGACTTTTTAACATCGTAAGCCAGCAGGTTGTTGTTATGTCTCCCGCTCGCTGTGAAAATGGGGGATACCACCCTCTCCCTTATTAGGGAGAGAGAACCTGTGGGTTGCCGAATGCCGGATGAATTGCGATACTCTTTGGGGTAACAGCAAGGTCTGTGTCTTTGCTATCGCTTAGCTCATGCCTGTGCTCAGTGGCAAATGTGCTTTTTGTTTTGCCGGTGGGGGGAGGGGGGATTGTTGCTCGCCGTCACTTATGTGCGGGAGGGGAGCTGGGGAGGGGACTTCGGGGTTCTCACGTTTAGATCATTCTTTGGGGCCACTTGTCTGTTTTCGTGGATGCTTTGCGAAGAAGAAGCATTCTAGGATGTGTACTGTGTACATTTCTCTGATATTAAACTGCACCTTTGAACCCGTATAGCATCCATTCTGCTCTTCTGTAGGAATATCGTGCTTAACTAAGTGAGTGGTGATTAGTTACGAGATGCATGATGTTACAATTTTGTATATAGTTTGTAAACAAATAATAGAATGATATTTTGATGGGTCATTTGTGATTTGTCCTTTAGGTAAGAGTAATTATTATTCTGATCGTATTTTTATTTTTTCTCAGCTCAAGCAAGTAAGACCTGAGATATAGCATAACCAAGCACACTCATTTCTCAATTGCTCAGAACCTTTGGACTATTCTAGTAGTGTTTAGTATTGAGGCTTTCTGTACATTTACATAAATATTGCTTTGTAAGCCTAATCGGTTAATGCTATTGTGTCATGACTCAGGGGTGAACCCAGTTGTAGATGTTACCGTTGGGACAATGTTCATATTCTATAGACTTTCAACTTCCTCTTTTAATTCAGCATATTCATTATAATTTTCTCTTATTGACTTCAGTATGTTATTTGTGTTTGGAATAGCTATATCTAATAAGTTGTTCCTGCTTGTTTATACCTGGACAGTTATACGGATTGTCCTATCTGTAATAATAGATTGGTCGCAATAGAATTTGTAGGAATTTGACTAAAGCTGGACCAGGCTTGTATTTATAGTAAGGTGTGACATTTTTATGAGTTTGTAGTTTAAAGCAAGGCTTTGATGAATGATGTTTGCCACTTGACTGTGCGATTGTAAGTAATCAGATTGAGTTAAACTGCTGCAGGATCCTTTAATGTGTTGGATTGTTCCTGGGTTCTTTTGGCATTTTCTGCATTCATCATCTTGAATTTGTTGGTCTTTCATTATGTGGTTTTGATATTTTTTGTGTTTACTACTTGGTCCTGTATTGCCACAAGGAACCCTTCTGTTTCTGGTAAGAAGTCTCCAGCTCTGAGAACGGCGTTCAGTCCTTCTTTGTTGACATCCAGTCTGTTCAAATCGTGGGGATGTCTTCCATGAAGGGGCATGCTCTTCCATTGGTTGACTTTTTCTTCTATAGTGATAATTTCTTCATTTAGGTTTAGTGGTGTGTACTTCTTATCAGAATTGCATATGCTCTCATGGAATACTAAATCCTATTTTCATTGATGAAAATATATCCTTAGAAGTTTCATCTGACTGTTGTGTAAATTTTTTTATGTCTGTTATTCTTCTTCCTCTTTTTGTCCCAGGTAGTGTTAATCTAAATGTGTTCAGTGTCATTTCAGTTCTTATTTTCTTCGTAAACTTCCCAGATTGGATTTGGACCAAAGCATTATCCCAAAAGGATGTGTTAATATGGGTAGAGCGAAGTTTGGAAGATTTTCTTAAGCCTTGAAGTAAATTCTGTCAAATGTTTTCCCTTTATCGCACTATGATAAGGCCATTTGAAACCAAGATGAATATCAGCATGAAGAGGATGCAGGAAGGCCTCAGGCTGATACAGACAGTTTAAACAAATGTGAGTGTAATGCAGAAAAATGTGAAGTCATCCCTTTTGGTAGTATTAAAAGAGAAAAAGGTGGGATAGCTGTTCAGTCTAATGAAGATAAATTGATGATTAATGGCATTTGGAAGTTCGTTCACTGACCTTAACCATGTCTGAAGATGTTGAACTTAAGGTAAAGATTAACTTTATTTGTCACACATACTTTGAAACATAGAGTGAAATGCGTCATCTGCGTCAGCTCAACTCGGCGAAGAATGTACTTGGAAGTCACCACCATAATGCTGGCAACTTACTAACCCTAACCCATACATCTTTGGAACGTGGGAGGCAAAGGGGGCACCCAGAGAAAACTCGTCTGGTCACGGGGAGAACAAACAAACTCCTTACCCACAGTGGCGAGAACCGAACCTCGATTGGTGAGCGCTGGTGCTGTAAAATGATTGCACTGACCATGACGTTACCTCACCGACCAACTTGAAGCACGGCAGCGGGCTCTCGGGACCTGACTTCCGACAGAGAGCTCAACAGCTCTTCCTCCCATAGCTGGCGTCTGGACAGAAAGACCACTCTGCCTTTGCATGGGTGTGCAGTGTCAAATGGTAACCTGCTCTTACCAGGGCCGACAGAGAGCCACCTGTTACCTACAGCCCCTGCCACAGTCAAAGTGATGCTGTAATTAACTGCAGGCAGTACCGCCACAGACTGTGAGGTAAGCTGTTCACTGAAGTAGTGCCCTCTGCTGATGAAGAAGATAACCAGAAGCACAATTAGTCACAAATGCGTGTAGCAATCACATAAATAAGCAGGCAGCAGGAAATACATGTGATGTCAGCAAAGGAAGAAAAGGGTGCAGATTTATTGCACTGCATGATTTCAGGGACTTTCCAGCTCTGTGATGTATAACAGGTTGCCAGAAAGCTATGGGGCGTGAGTACCATGCCACAGTAATAGCATATGTGTATGAGGCTGCACTGAACCTTCTCGTTATAGGAGTTGAGCAGAGAACTGTGGCACATGGAGCCCCCAGCAGATCTGTTACATCACTGCCCCAGTGACCCAGGTTCAGTCCTGATCTTTGGTAATCCGTGTGGGGTTTGCACGTTTTTTCCATAATCACATGGGCTTCCCCCCACCCCATGGAAACATGCTACTAAGTAGGGCAGTTGGTCAATGTATACTGCTCCTCATGTGTAGGAAGCTGACATCATTTGAGTCACAGAGTTATACACTGTGGAAATACAGCTTTCAGCACAACCTGTCCACGCCCACCAACGTGCCCACGTGAGCAAGTCCCATTTGCCTGCGTTTGATCCCTATCCCTCTAAACCTGTCACATCCATGAATTAAACCATCCGAATGTCTTTCAGACATTGTACTTGTACCCACCTTTACCAATTCCACATGTCCACCACATGCCCTTCAGGTCTCCTTTCCTCTCCCCTCTCATCTTAAACCAGTTCCCCCTACTTTTACAGTCTCCTCCCCTAAAAAAACAATGACCATTCACCGGTATCTACACACTCCATAGTTTTATATATCTTTGTAAGTTCACCTCTCATCTTCCAATACTCCAGGGGAAAAATGTCCCAACCTCTTCAGTGTCTCTTTATAACTCAAGCCCTCCAGTCCTTTATGAATATACTACGAACCCATTCCATCTCAATGACATCTTTCTTTTAGCTGAACAACCGTAACTGCTCACAATACTCTTAACTCCCGTACTCAGCGGCTTGGCTGATGAAACCAAGCATGCCGAATGCCTTCTTCACCATCCTGTCTACCCGGGTCACCCCTTTAGGAAACGATGTCCCTGTGCCCCAGATCTCTCTGTTCCACAACATCCTTCATTGCCCTACCTTTGACTGTGGAAGTTCTGACCTGCTTTAACTGAGGAAAGTCCAACATCTCAAACTTGTCTGAGTTAAATCCCATCTGCTGTTCCTTGGCCCAGATCCCAAGTTCATCTAGACGCTGTCGTAATCTTGGACAACCTTCTTTACTGTCCACTAAACCAGTGATATCGGTATCATCTACAAATTTACTAACCAAATTAACAACAATGCCATCCACATCATTACTGCAGAATGGCGTGATGGTCAGCATAGATGCAATCAGCTGAGGCTCGTTTCTACACTGTACAACTCTACAAATCTCTGACTCTACATTAGCCCTATATTCATTTAACTTTTTTCTCTGTGCATTCCCACCAAATCCTGCTGGTTGTGCACAGTTGTGGTCATGTTAGGGTGGAATCAGTCCTCAGGGCCCGATGGAATCTACCCTGGGATACTGAGAGACGCAGGGAGGACATTACAGGGACGTGTAGAGGATTTCATGTACTCCTTAGCCACAGGCAAAGTTCCAGATGACAGGAAAACAGTTAAGGTTGCCCTTATGATTCAGAAGGGCTACAGGAACAAACCAGGATAGGCGGTGTGCTTTATAACAATGTTAAGGAAATGATTTGAAAAGATTCAAGGCACAGGATTTATTCACATTTGGGAAAGCATACCTCCCTCAAGCCCCTTCGATCTAAGAATAACAAACACAACCAATCCAAACTGCCCTCAGAACTAGAAATCTGTTGCTGTCGACTCAGAGAAGAAGTGTCTGAACCCCGGAGTGGTCTACGTGATAGGTGCTGCCAACATCTTTGTGTGACGCAGCCATTAACATTTCAGGGATTTAGGTGAAGAAAGCAGCCGGCGTAATCTGCTATCCTTAATGTTAACTCACACATCCTCTAACAGACTGAACCTACAGCATACAATGAAGTTACTGAGCAAAGATTCTTTGACAGCAATCATTCCAAACTTTTGACCATTTCCGCACAAGGACAGAGTTAGGAGTTGCAGGTGAACAGGACTAATGGAGCAAAACAACAAGCTTCACAATGTATGTCACTGATAATCAGCCTGACTCTGGTTCCGAAACCACACCACTGACAGTTTCTCCTCCAAACGTGACCCCATTCCCCAATCTCACCTTAGCTACCTTTAAATCCTGGAACTCATTTCAAAAAGTACAATGGCAGTACTTTTCCCAGAACACGAGAGTATTTAAGAATGTGATTCTCCATCATCTTCTCAAGGGGAGTCAGGGACAGTAAGAAATGTTGGTCTCGTCCTTGATACCCACATACACAAAATGAAATTTTAAAGACTCATGAGAAGTTGATTCAATTCGTCATTGTCAACCCTTACCCTTGTATGGTGCAAATATGACTTGTCATTTCTCTGCCTGTGCTTGAATGTTACCGTGTACGGGTATGATTATTCTGTTATCCGAGAGGCTGCATGCGGAGCTGAGGTCTGTACAATTAACGTCCTCAGCTCAGCCCCTTGCCCTGCAAAATAAACTTTGCTGAAGCAGATGAAGTTTGTCTCACTCCTGAGGGATCTCTGCAGCACTGCTGTGGGTATGAGGTAGCTGATCTCCAAAAATCACAAGCATCAGAAGGAATGATCTAGTAAGTGGAAGTATTTCCGCTGGCTTCAGTTTAATTGGGCTGCTTTCGAAGTTCAGGACCATCAGAGAACTGAGTGACACAGTATTCTGGGTCTAATGATGACTTCACGTGCTATCTGAATGCAGTTTGCATGCTTTCACTGTGACTACTTGGGTTTCCTCTGGGTGCTCCAGTTTCCTCCCAAATTCCAAGGCCGTGCAGGCTGGTAGGTAAACTGGCGGCTATACATTACCCTAGTGTGCAGGCGAACGATAGACTCAGCAAGAGATCAGGTTCATTTACCTATCACACATACATCAGAAAAATACAGTGAAATGTGACATTTGTGTTAATAACCAACGTCCCCAAGGCTAAAACACAAGGAGATCTACAGAAGCTGGAAATCCAGAGCAACACGCTGGAGGAACTCAGCAGGTCAGGAAGCATCCATGGAAGAGAGTAAAGAGTCGACACTTCAGGCCGAAATCCTTCATCAGGACCCAAAGTTGTGCTGAGGGCACCATACATTCCAATGCCAGCATAGTATGCCCACAGTGTTCAGCAGAACAACACAAGCGGCAGTAACAACAGCAGCAAAACCAGCCTCTTTCTTTCCTCCCTCTCTCCTACCTGCCCACTCACACATACACACAGACAGTTCTCCAACCCCAGTGCAGACCACCTCTGGGCCTCCATCCTTCAGTGGACTGGTGGACTTGCAGATATTGGGCCTCTGACCTCCCTACTGGACTCGCAGATACAGACCCAAGGCTTCAGCCACTGGGTCTTGACTTCTGGACTTGCAATCAACCTTCAGGCTTCCATCATCAGTATCAATCCTTGGACTCACCGATGACGGGGTCCCAAACCCCAGGCCTCGTACTTTGAGGTGAGTGGAATGAGTGTAAATGGGTGATTGATGGAGATCCTGGATACAGCATGTGCAATTCCATGATGTATTTTTCTATGACTCTGAGGCCATTCAGCCCATTGAGTCCGTACCAGCTCACGGTAGAACAATCCTGTCACTCTCATTGCTTGATGCCATCATATGCTGTCTTGATGATGAAGGTAGTCACTCTCCCTTCACAAATAGAACATAACTCATTCACCCATATCTGGATCAAGGGGATTATGACAAGTGGAGCCAAATATTCATGGTGGGAATGGAATGATCACAGCACTGTCAATGACTTGTTATCATGGAGCAGTAATTTGCTGGATCAGATTTGAGATACTATTTTGTAAACAGGACATAGCTGGGCAATTTTCCATATTGTGAAGAAAATGCCTGTGTAGCAAACAATGGGACAGTCAGTTAAAGGCACAGCTAGCTCCACATTGTATCCTTCCAAAACACTGAGCACTATTCTGAGCACTGGGATTTCAATACTGTATTAGTATGGTGGTGGCATCTATTAGTCTCACGAGACCATGGATCTGCGCCTGGAAAGTCTTGCTTCAGTCTCTCCAGGGCGCAGGCCTGGGCAAGGTTGTATGGAAGACCGGCAGTTGCCCATGCAGCAAGTCTCCCCTCTCCATGACACCGATGTTGTCCAAGGGAAGGGCAAGGGCCGATACAGCTTGGCACCAGTGATGTCGCAGGAGTTGCCAGAGCAAGGTTGAAAGCAACGTCGGACTGCCTTAGGGACCCCAGCTCCGGATTTGTCCTCAGGGTTTACTCCCGAAGCTTTTCCTATGAGTGTGTATGGCCGCAAAGCAGCGGAGGTTTGAAATCAGAGTTTTCCCTCTCCTAGATGGACTGCCTTCCCAGGCTAATGAGCTCCATCTACCCGAAGCCCTGGTTTTAAGGCACCAGGACCCGCCTTCACCCCTTCTCCTGTCAGTAGAAACAGCTCCGCCGGGCTTAGGGGCTAAGCCACACGAGAAGGCCAGGGGTTGGACTTGGCTGTCAGAGGCTATTTGAGGCGCATGCCGTGAGGAGCACTTTTAGGTGGTGGGAGCTTGTCCCCACTACCACTCCTCGGCTTGACAACCTTGGAACCTGTAATAGTATACGAATACTATATTAGGAAGCGAAACTCTGTGTATTATGGAAAAGGGAATGGACACTGGTGAGAGAATTCAATTGCCAACACAGTCAACCCTTGTCATGAACATACCCACCCCACTCTGGACTTTGAGTATTGAGAGCAGGGATGTGTGGTAGGTAGGGTCTGGTTCCACAGAGGGGGGTCAGCTGGTTAAACAGGGAAGAGCATTCAAAGTCCTTGCAAAGGAATGCGAATAGGTGAAGCACATGGTCAAGTAGTTGACATATGGACAATAAAAAGAGAAAATATCAGGTTATCCCCTTAGGAAGGAAGATTGAAGATGCTATATGGCTGAGACTACAACAGTGAAACAGAAAATGATGGAATACTCAGCAGGTTAGACAGTATCCGTGGGTAGGAAAATGGTTAACATTTCAGGTCAAAGACCCTTTGACTGGAAACGTAAGAAAACAAGCTTAGTTTGAATCTGCAGAGGGGACAGAGAGTGTCGGACGTACAAAGAAAGGGTATAATGCTCCATCTGCCTAACCAGGTCAGTTAGAGAGAGAACATAGGTAAAAAGATGTGGAAAAGCTTTGAAACACAGATGCAGGAAAATTGCCAGCAGGTCAGACCATGCTTATGGACAGAAGAAAGCCATCCGTGCCACAGTAGAGCTGGTCGACCCTGATACACATTGAACTTATAGCACATTACAGCACAGTACTGTCCCTTTCGTCGACAATGTTGTGCCGACCTCTTAACCTACCCTAAGATCAATCTAATCCTTTCTTCCTACATAGCCTTCAATCCATGTGCCTAAGTGTTTCTTAAATGTCCCTAATGTATCTGTCTCTACCACCCACCCCTAGCAGGTCATTCTATGCACTCACCACTCGCTGTGTAAAAAAAACTTACCTCCGACATTCCTTTACTCTCCAGTTACCTTAAAATTATGCCCCATATTAGCCATTTTCATCCTGAGAAAAAGTCTCTGGCTATCTACTCAATCTATGCCTCTACTTATACTGTACAGCTCTGTCAAGTCACCTCTCATTGTCCTTCACTCCAAAGAGAAAAGCCTTAGCTCACTCAACCTATCCTCATAAGACACACCCTCTAGTCCAGGCAGCGTCCTGGTAAATCTGCTCTAACCAGAATTTTATAGAGCTGCAACATTACCTCATGGCTCTTGAATTTAATGCCCCTTTCTAATAAAGGCTAACACACCATATGCCCTCTTAACATTTCTATATTTCACGGCAACTTTGAGGGATCTGTGGATGTGATCCCTCTGCTCCTTCACACTGCTGAAACCTGCCATTAACCTGAGAAAGAGCTAACAGGAAGTGTTGAATTTGTTATCAAGTCAGGAAGGCTGCAACCTGCCATGACAGAGGGTGAAATGCTGCTCCTCAAACTTACGAATGATCTCATTATTATTGTGGAGAAAGCCACAAACAGATGAGTCACAGTGACTCAGGAACGGAGAATTAAAATGACGGGCTTGAAGCTCAGTGTCAGACCTGCGGAATGGACAAAGGTGCTGCACAAAATGGTCACCCAATCTGCACTTATCTTCTCCAACGTGGACCCACATTGAGAAAACCAAATGCCACGCAACCAGATGATAAGAAGTGCTGAGTGATGTGAATGGTTGCTTCCTCTGTAAGGGCTGTCTGGCTGATGGAGGGGAAGAAGCTTTATAAGGTATAGGTCAGACCACATGAAGTATTGTGAGCAGTTTTGAGGTCCTTATCAAAGAAAGAATGTGCTGGCATTGGAGAGGGTCCAGAGGAGGTTCACGAGAATAATCCCAGGAATGAAAGAGTTAATGTCTGAATGATTGACTGCTCTAGGCCTGTATTCACTAGAGTTTTGAAGAATGAGGAGGGATCTCATTGAAGCCTACTAAAATTGAAAGGCCAAGATAGAGGAGAAGTGGAGAAGATGTGGGAGAGCCTAGGACCAGAGGGCATGGCCTCAGAATTGAAGGATATACCTTTAGAACAGAGATGAGGAGGAATTTCTTCCTCCTGAAAGTGGTGGATCTATGGCACTCATTGCCATGGTCAGCTGTGGAGGCCAAGTCATTGAGTATATTTAAAGCAGAGGTTGATAGGTTCATGATTAGTAAGAGTGAAGGTTGTGGGAAGAAGGCAGGAGAATGGGGTCGAGAGGGATAATAGATTGGCCATGATGGAAGGACAGAGCAGAGGTGATGGCACGAATGACCTAATTCATGCTCCAATGTCTTCTGATCTTATGTAAGAGGTGTTGCATGGAAAAAGGCCAATGAGAAGCAGAACTGATGGTGGGGATGTAAGAGCAGACGAATTTGTCATGATGGAACAGTTCCTCTGGAATGCGGAAAGGGAACTGGAGAGGAAGATGCATCTAGCAGTAAACTTGCAAAGGATCATCCATTGAAAGCAGGAACCAGAGGGGTAGGAAGTGTAAACAGTTTTCAATTCCCTGGTCTCAACCAGTTCATCCTTACCTTACATACAATACCTCCATCCCACAAGAGGGCAAGAGGGCCTTCTAGTTCTTCCTTAACAAGAGTCACAACTAGATCTCCCTCATCAACACACTCATTCACCAGGCTGGTTTTAACAACTTCTCCTTCAACTCTACTGATTTTCTCCAAATAGAAGTTTTTACTGGACGATACATGGGTTAGCTTTTATTTCGATTGTACTTGGGCTCCTCCCTCAGCCCTTTTACTTTGACATTGACTACGACAATGTTGCTGCTTCTCACACACAAGCAACTTAAAAATTTCATTACGCCTTTTTCTGCCCATTTCCTCCCTATTCTCACCTCCACCTCATCCATCTCCAACTCATCCCTTCCAGAATCGCTCTCTCCATTTCAAGGAATAGGCTTGCAAAACAAATCCATTGAAAAAGCACAGATTCCACAGTCATTCCTCCCACCCTGCCTCCGACACAGGACTTTAATGGAAAAAGTCTGTGTGCTGGGAAGACAACATGAGTGCTGAGGAGATCATCCAGCACCCGGGTATCGGGTGGGGGCAGGTGTGAGTTGGGCATCCAGAGAAGTTATAACACCCCTCACTGTGTTAGTTCAATAGTTATAGCCTCTATTGTTTAAAAGCCAGTGAAGGAAGAGGAGGAGGAGATGTAATGAGGGGGAGGAGGGTGTAACTGGCTTCCTCAGCATTTCACAGCAAGTAACTGCATTGTTCAGTAATTCTACTAACCCACTTGTTTTCCAGTAACTCATACAGAGTCTGGCTGCTTCTCAGTGACCGTATTCACCCCGTTCTATCTGCCCATCTTCAGGAACATTGAGATAACTTGTGTATCGCAGACAGGGTCAGTAATCCCAAGCAATCTCACTGCGATCATAATCTAGTTTAAAGAGAAATTCATAGAATAGTTTATGCTTCATTGCCACCAGATAAACCCACACAGTTTTTGAGAATAATCTACATTGAGCTACTTCAGGGAGTTTTCAAAGTAGAAAAGTTCAAAGTAAATTCTTTATCTAAGTGCATATATGTCACCAGGTACCTTGAGATTCATTTCCTTGCAGGCAATAGAATTTACAAAAAGCTGTAAATAACAAAGACTGACAAACAACCAATTGCAAAAGACAAATCATGCAAATAATTTTAGAACTAAATAAATAATACCGAGAACATCATTGTCCTTGAAAGTGAGTCTATAGGTTATGGAGTCTGTTCAGTGTTGAGGTGAGTGAAGTTATCCAGCTGGTTCAGGAGCCCGATGGTTGTAGAGTAATAACTGTTCCTCAGCCTGGTGGTGTGGGATGGTAATAGAGAGAAGAAAACACAGCCTGGATAGTGCAGGTTCTTGATGTTGCTTTCTTATGGCACAACTCCTTGTAAACGTGCTCAATGATGGGGAGTGCTTTGCCTGTGATGGACTGATGCGTCCACCTCTTTTTATGGACTTTTCCATTACAGATTCAAGGCTGTAATAGCCGCCAAAGGTACACCTACTAATACTGACTTGAAGAGGATGGGTAATTATGCAATCAATTATTTTGTGTTTAATAATTGTAATAAATTTAGACAAATTTGTAGAAATTTGTCTAAATTTATTACAATTATTCCAAATTAGGTCCACCATGATTCAATGTTGTAAAACATGAAAACTTCTGGGGAGAGGGTGAATACTTTTTATAGCTGTGTATAGAGTCACAGAGCAATACAGCATGGATACATGAGTCTGGCCAAACTAGACCGCGCCCAATCCGCCAGTCCCAATTCCATGTGTTTGGCCCATATTCCTCTACACCGTGGGCCTCCATGTACCTATTCAAGGGGTCAGATCCTTTTAAATCTTTCCCCTCTCACTCCAAGTCTCTGCCTTATAGTTTTGGACTCCCCTACCCTGGGAAAAATACTGTGACTGTCCACCTTATTTATGCTCTTAACATTTTAAGCTTTTCTATAAAGCCATCCCTTATTCTCTCTCGTTCCAAGGAATAAAGACTTAGCTTGGACAACCTGTCCCTATAACCCGGGTCACCTGGTCCTGGCAACATTCTTGTAAATCCTTTCTACACTCTTTCCACTTTAACCAAGTCTTTCCAGTACTGGGTGACCAAAACGGTACACAGCACTCTAAATGCAGTCTCACCAATGTCTCACACAACTGTAACATTATGTCCTAACTCCTAAACTCTGACAAAGGCCAGTGTGCTAAACACCCTTTTCACCACCCTGCCGACCTGTGACACCGCTTTCAATGAACTATGCACTTGTACTCCTGGGTCCCTTTGTTCAATTACACTCCCTAGTGCTTTACCATTCATAGTACAAGTCCTGTGAGGTCAGGGATTAGTGCCACCTTCCTGACATAGCAGAGACATCACTCATGCATCTTGCTATCTATAATGCTACAATGACCCCTTTTAATACCAACGCCATTACAGCTCTCATTCTTGAGTTTTAACCGAAGTGCATTGAAACACATGGAACACCGAACACTACAACAAAGAACAGGCCCCTTGGCCCACAATGTTGTGCCGACCTTTTTAACCTCTCTAAGATCAATCTGATCCTCTCCTCTACATAGCCCTCCATTTTTCTATCATCCATGGGCCTTTTCTTAAATGCCCCTAATGTACCTATCTCTACTACCACCCATCAGGGAATTCCATATACTCACCATTCTCCTTGTATAAAACCTAACTTTGACATCCCCGCCATACTTTAAATTTATCTATTTATCACCTTAAAATTAAATCCCTTTATATTAGCCATTTCCACCCCGAGGAAAAAGTCTCTGGCAATCCACTCCACCTATGCCTCTATCAAGTCACCTATCATCCTCCTTTACTCGAAAGAGAAAAACACTGGCTTGCTCAACCTTTCCTCATAGCACATCCTAATATATCTTGTAACACGGAGGAGTCGCTGGCACTTTTAAAGCATTACAGCTGGCTAAATTCCCAAGGGTATCAGTAAATATTGTTGGATGGTAGGGAAGAAACTACTGGGCCCATGGCAGAAATTTTTGTATCTTTGTACCAAGGGTGAGTTAGCAGAAGATTGAAGTTTGGTGAATGTTATGCCCTGACTTAAGATAGGCAGCAAGAACAAGCTGGAGAACCACAGTCCAGTGAGTTTAATGTCAGTGGTGGGAAAGGTCGGGGGTGGAGGGTGTATTCTGACAAATAGGATCTATCTGCATTTGGAAAGGCAAGGACTGATTAGAGATAGTCAGCAGGGCTTTGTGTGTGGGGAAAAGTGTCTCACTAACTTGATTGAGTTATTCATGAGCTGACCGAGAGGATTGGTCTACATGGACTTCATTAAGGTTTTTACTAACATCCTGCATTGTAGGCAGGTTTGAAAGGTTAGATCACATGGGATTCAGGGTGACTTAACCAACTGGAGTACGCTATTAGATCAGTAGGAGGAGTTAGAAGGTGGTAGTAGATGGTTGTTTCTCAGCCTGGAGGCCTGTGACCAGCGGTGTGTCACAGTGATGTGTGCTGGGTCCGTTGCTGTGCACCATCCAGATAAACAATTTGACGAGAATGTAGCTGGCCTGGGTAGTAAATTTATAAATTATGTGAAAACAACACACAAAATACTGGAGGAATTCAGCAAGT
Source organism: Mobula hypostoma (assembly GCF_963921235.1). Classification (NCBI taxonomy): domain Eukaryota; kingdom Metazoa; phylum Chordata; class Chondrichthyes; order Myliobatiformes; family Myliobatidae; genus Mobula; species Mobula hypostoma. Next base: position 20,564,106 of record NC_086115.1, read on the forward strand.
AAGGCAACATCGATGGAGAGGAATAAATGGTTGATGTTTCAGGCCAACACCCTTCACCAGGATTGGAAAGGAGAAGGAAGAATAAGAAAGCGGGGGGATGGGGAAGGGGTGCGAGCTGGCAAGTTATGACAAAATTGGTGGTATAGTGGTCAGTGAAGTGAGTTATGTAAGATTACAACATGATCAACTGGGAAGTAAGCCAAGGAATGACAGTGGAACTTGGGCCAGTGGAAAGTTGTGCATTATGGGAAGTTAAACAGGGCAGCATTGACACATTTAATTGGCAGGGCCTGGAGACTGTGGCAGAACAGAGAGACCGAGTGGTACAAGTACAAGAAAGTTTGCTAGTGCTACATATGATGGTTTAAACTGGATTAGGTTTGGGGGGGGGGGTGCACATTGGTTGGCACCATGGTCAGTACGGACTTGTTGGGTCGACCAGCCTGTGTTTGCTCTGTGTTGCTCTGACTCTACTGCCTCTTCAAGGCAATAAGTCTAGCCCAGCACTTTGTATGTAGAGCAGGCTGTGAATCAGTCGGTGTTGGAGGGGTGGGTGGTGTGGGGTTGTGCATCCTAGCTGCTGTGAAGGCAGGACATTGATGGGACGGCTCCATATGTTGCCAGAGAGCCTGGATCCTACAGTTCGTCTCATCACTTGCTGGTGAATTCATGGAAGCTCTGTCTTCTTCTCTTGGTTGAATGCACATCTCTGGCCAGGCTGGTGATTTACTACGTATTAAGCTGTATGCCAGCAGGAATCAGCGGTGGGACCTCAGCTATTAACAATATTTATTCATGATCTGGAGATAGGAAGAGACTGTACAGCAACCAAATTTGCAGAAGAAACAAATGGCCCTGTGGGAATGGAGGAGGATGGACGGGGGAAGAGAAGCTCTGGGAATAATGCTAACAGTTCCGAGACAGAAAATCAATAAAAACCTTCAGAGGCTGCAAAGGTGAAATAACAGAAGCTGCTGGAAATACTCACCAGGTGAGGCAGCGTCTGTGGAAAGAGGAGTGAGGTAATGTTTCAAATCAGAGGCGCGTCAGAATGCCCAGAGGATGTTTCTACACAAGGGAAAGTCTGGCACCAGAGGGCATGACCTCAGAATAAAGATAGCACAGACTGAGATGAGGAAGAATTTCTTCTCCCTAAGGGTGGTAAGCTTTTGGAATTCTTTGCTCCAGAAAACTGTGAAGGCTAAATACTCGTATATTTTCATAGCAGAGATAGATAGATTTTTGACTGGTCAAGTGAACAAGTGTTATTACAAGGATAGCTGAGCTGATGGGAATGCTCCATTCATCTTGGATGCTATGAATAGAACTTGCTACCTCCTTAAATGTTACTGTATGATATATGTGCAGAAGGATCACTCTAAAGTTACATATGGCAGTCCCATAGCAACATGCATCATTCCCACCGTCCCACCACCATTCCTATAGCTACAGATTGTCATTCCATAGCAGCAGGTAACAATCCCATAGTGAAACAAGCACTCCAATAATTCCACTATTGGTGGAAATACACCATCCCATAATAATGAAGACTATTCCCATAGTGCAACATATCTTTGCCATAGTCTGAGTTCCATCCTAATTAGCGATGTTTATCATTCCACTCCCACTGCAAATGCATCACTGTTAGGTCATATCACTATCACAACAAACCGTCATTTCTGCAACATCACAGTCAATGACCGTAGCTCTCTCCTTCCAGAAATGAACCTGTTTTGTTTTTCCTTGTAAGAACATTTCGGTAACTTGTGTATCCATACCCTTTTCTCTAGTCTTCCATTCCATTTCAACATGCATTTTTCATGCAGTTTTCTGAACCCAAAGTACATACCAATATTGAATGTCATTTATCACATTCACACTTCCATTGTGCAAGATTCCAAATGCCTTGTTTTTTGAAACAGACTTCATCAGTGCTAACTACTTCACTTGTTTACTTGATGCTGGTGCATTATACTTCCATTTCCAAAGTCCAGATCCTTCAAGTAAAACGTGAACAATGGTGGTCACAATTCTAGTCTCTGTCTGCAAGCTATCCATACACAATTCAGAATCAGGTTCAATGTCACCAGCCAGCATCCAAGATGGAGCATTCCCACCTGCTCAGCTATCCTTGCAATAACCCTTGTTAAATTAAATAAGCAGTGCAAAAAGAGAGAAAAAATGGTGAGGTAGTGTTCATTGGTTCAATGTCCATTCAGATATCTGATGGCAGAGGGGAAGAAGCCATTTCTGAATTATTGAGTGTGTGCCTTCAGGCTCCCGTACCTCCTCCCTGATGGTAGCAATGAGAAGAGAACATGTCCTGGCTGATGGGGGTCCTTAATGATGGATGCCAACTTTCTGAGGCATCGTTCCTTGAAGATATCCTGGATGCTGGGGAGGCTAGTGCCCATGGTGGAGCTGATTGAGTTTACGACTTTCTGCAGTTTATTTCGATCCTGTGCAATGTCCCTTCCACCGCCCCCCCCCCAATACCAGACGGTGATGCAGCCAGTTAGAAAGCTCTCCATGGTACATCTGTAGAAATTTGTGAGCGTCTTTGGTGATGTACCAAATCTCCTCAAACTCCTAATGAAAAATAGCTGCTGTCATGCCTTCTTTGTAATTGCATCAATATGTTGGGACCAGGATAGATCCTCAGATGCTCACCCTTTCCATTTCTGATTCCTCGTCTTACCCTTTCTGAAGTCCAAAATCAATTCTTTGGTCTTACTGACGTTGAGTACAAGGTTGTTGCAATGACACCACTCAACCAGCTGATCTATCTCGTTCCTGTATGCCTCCTCATCACCGTCTGAAATTCTGTCAACAATAGCTGTGTCATCAGCAAATTTATAGATGGCATTTGACCTGTGCCTAGCTGCACAGTCACGGGTGTAGGGAGAGTAGAGTAGAGTAGTAGATTAAGCACACATCCCTGAGGTGCGTAGTGTTGATTATCAGTGAGGTGCAGATGTTATTTCCGATCTGCACAGAGGTCTTACTATGAGGAAGTCGAGGATCCAGTTGCAGAGGGAGATACAGAGGCCCAGGTTTTGGAGCTTTTTGATCAGAGCTATAGGAATGTTTGTGTTAAAAGCCGAGCTGTAGTCAATATACAGTAGCCTGACATACTGTAAGTGTTAGTATTGTCCAGGTGATCCTAAGTCTCAAGAAGAACCAAAAAGATTGCATCTGCTATAGACCTATTGTGGCAACAGGCAAATTGCAGTGGGTCTACGTCCTTGCTAAGACAGGAATTGCTTCTAGCCTTAATCAATCTTTCAAAGCACTTCAGTATTGTGGATGTGAGTGCTACAGGATGATAGTAATTAAGGCAGCTTACCCTGCTCTTCTTGGGCATTGGTATGATTGTTGCCCTTTTGAAACAGGTGGAAACTTCCAACTCTAGCAATGAGATTGAAAATGTCTGTGAACGTACTCTCCAGCTGGTTGGCACAGGTTTTCAGAGACCTTCCAGCTACGCCGTTGGGGCCTGTCGCCTTGCGAGGGTTCACCCTCTTGGAAGAGGATCAGACGTCGGCCTCCAGGACAGAGATCACAGGATCACCGGATGCTGCAGGTAATCCTCATAGCTGTAGTTTTATTCTCCCTTTGAAGGCGTGCAGAAAAGGCTTTGAGCTTATCTGGGAGTGAAGCATCACTGTCACTCACAACGTTAGGTTTCACTTTGTAGGAAGTAATGGCCTACAAACCCCACCAGAATTGATGTGCATCCAATTCCACCTCTAACCTCAATCAGAATTGTTCTTTTGCTCTTGAGACAGCCCTCTGTACGTCATACCTGGCCGCCTTGTATAGTTCTAGATCACCAGACCTGAATGACACAGATCTAGCCTTTAATTGACTACGAATCTCCTGGTTCATCCATATCTTTTGATTCAGGTATGTATGGTATATTCTTGTCAGCACACACCTCATCCACGCAGGTTTTAATGAAGTCAGAGACAACTGTGGCATATTCATTCAGACTCAAAGATGAATCCCTGAATACAGTCCAGTCCACCAACTCAAAGCAGTCCTGTAAGTGCTCCTCCTCCTCCCTCATCCATACTGTCCTGGTCCTCTCTACCGGTGCTGCAGTCTTCAGTCTCTGCCTGTACCCGGGGAATAGAAGTACACCAGCTGATCGGATTTTCCAAAGTTGGGCACAAGTGTTTTTGATAGTAGTACAACAGTGGTCCAGTGTATTGGCTCCTCCGGTTCCGCAATTGATATGTTGGTGATAATTATTTGTAGACTTTTTCCAGCTGGCCTGGTTAAAATCCCCCAAGATGATGGGGAAGGCATTAGGATGTGCTGTTTCATTCCTGTTGGTTATGTTGCTCAGTTTAGCGAGAGAGCCTGTCTGAGGTCAAATGTACACCACTATCATCGGAGTGGCCATCGTCGGAGTTTACTGAGTCAGAGTGGGACGGCTTTGGCTCAAACAGGCTTCAGCGAGAACAGGCAGAGGCCAGGGTAGGTTCCGGTAAGTTTTTTGTTCAGATTGTTTAGTGCAGTGAGAATGCCAGGCAGAATGTTGGAATGCTCCTCTTGCAGGATGTGGGAAGTCAGGGAGCCCTCTGGTGTCCCTGACAACGACACCTGCAAGAAGTGCATCCAGCTGCAGCTCCTGACAAACCGCGTTAGGGACTGGAGCAGGAGCTGGATGACCTGCGGATCATTCGGGAGAATCAGGAGATTATAGATGAGGAGATTATAGGTAGTTGCGCCAAAGGAGCAGAGGATGGGAAATTGGGTCACTGCCAGGCGAGGGAAGGGGAAAGGGCAGGCAGAGCAAGGTTCCCCTGTGGCCATTCCCCTCAACAACAAGTATACCGCATTGGATATTGTTGGGGGGGGATGACTTACCTGGGACAAGCTGCAGTAGCCGGATCTCTGGCACTGAGTCTGGCTCTGCAGTGCAGAAGGGAGGGTGGAAAAAGAAGAGAGCGGTAGTGATAGGGGACTCGATAGTTAGAGGTGCAGAAAGGAGGTTCTGTGGTCGTGACAGAGAATCCAGGATGGTTTGTTGCCTCCCGGGTGCCAGGGTCAAGGATGTCTCTGATCGATTGCATGACATTCTGAAGTGGGAGGGTGACCAGCCAGATGTCGTGGTGCACATCGGTACCAATGACATAGCAAGGAAGAGTGAGGAGGTCCTGGAAGGTGAGTATAGAGAGCTTGGGAGGAAGTTGAAAAGCAGGACCTCGAGGGTGGTAATCTCAGGATTGCTACCTGTGCTATGTGCCAGTGAGGGTAGGAATAGGATGCTCTGGAGGATGAACAAGTGGCTGAGGAACTGGTGTAGGGGGCAGGGTTTCAGATTTCAGGATCATTGGGACCTCTTCTGGGGCAGGTGGGACTTGTACAAGAGAGACGGGTTACACTTGAACTACAGGGGGACCAATATCCTTTCAGGGAGGTTTGTTAGTGCTATTGGGGAGGCTTTAAACTAGATTTGCAGGGGGATGGGAACCAGAGTGCCAGAGCTGACAGTGTGGCTAGGGTGAAAATAAATGATGTTAAAAGTTCAAGCAAATCCGCTGATAGAAAGGTTGTGAGTGGTGGTAAAAATCTTCTGAGGTGTATATATTTCAATGCTAGGAGTATTGCGGGGAAGGCGGGTGAGTTGAGGGCGTGGATTGACACGTGGAACTATGACGTTATAGCAATTAGTGAAACTTGGCTACACGAGGGGCAGGACTGGCAGCTTAATATTCCAGAGTTCCGATGTTTCAGATGTGATCGAGGCAGAGGAATGAAAGGTGGGGGAGTAGCCTTGCTTGTTAGGGATAATATTACAGCAGTGCTCAGGCAGGACAGATTAGAGGGCTTGTCTACTGAGTCCTTATGGGTGGAGCTGAGAAACAGGAAAAAGGTATGGCCACATTAGTGGGATTGTATTACAGACCACCCAATAGTCAACGAGACTTGGAAGAGCAAATCTGCAGAGATAGCAGGCAACTGCAGGAAACATAAAGTTGTGGTGGTAGGGGATTTTCATTTTCCATACATTGATTGGGACTCCCATACTGTTAGGGGTCCAGATGGTTTAGAGTTTGTAAAATGTGTTCAGGAAAGTTTTCTAAATCAATATATAGAGGGACCAACTAGAGGGGATGCAATATTGGATCTCCTGTTAGGAAATGAGTTAGGACAAGTGACGGAAGTCTGTGTAGGGGAGCACTTTGGTTCCAGTGATCATAACACCATTAGTGTCAATTTGATCATGGACAAGGATAGATTTGGTCCTAGGATTGAGGTTCTGAACTGGAAGAAGGCCAAATTTGAAGAAATGAGAAAGGATCTAAAAAGCGTGGATTGGGACAGGTTGTTCTCTGGCAAAGATGTGATCGGTAGGTGGGAAGCCTTCAAAGGGGAAATATTGAGAGTGCAGAGTTTGTATGTTCCTGTCAGAATTAAAGGCAAATTGAATAGGAATAAGGAACCTTGGTTCTCAAGGGATATTGCAACTCTGATAAAGAAGAAGAGGGAGTTGTATGAAATGTATAGGAAACAGGGAGTAAATAAGGTACTTGAGGAGTACAAGAAGTGCAAGAAAATACTTAAGAAAGAAATCAGGAGGGCTAAAAGAAGACATGAGGTTGCCTTGGCAGTCAAAGTGAAGGATAATCCAAAGAGCTTTTACAGGTATATTAAGAGCAAAAGGATTGTAAGGGATAAAATTGGTCCCCTTGAAGATCAGAGTGGTCGGTTATGTGCAGAACCAAAGGAAATGGAGGAGATCTTAAATAGGTTTTTTGCATCTGTATTTACTAAGGAAACTGACATGAGGTCTATGGAATTGAGGGAATCAAGCAGTGAGATCATGGAAACTGTACAGATCGAAAAGGAGGAGGTGCTTGCTGTCTTGAGGAAAATTAAAGTGGATAAATCCCCGGGACCTGACAGAGTGTTCCCTCGGACCTTGAAGGAGACTAGTGTTGAAATTGCGGGGGCCCTGGCAGAAATATTTAAAATGTCGCTGTCTATGGGTGAGGTGCCGGAGGATTGGAGAGTGGCTCATGTTGTTCCGTTGTTTAAAAAAGGGTCGAAAAGTAATCCGGGAAATTATAGGCTGGTGAGTTTAACGTCGGTAGTGGGTAAATTATTGGAGGGAGTACTAAGAGACAGAATCTACAAGCTTTTGGATAGACAGGGACTTATTAGGGAGAGTCAACATGGCTTTGTGCGTGGTAGGTCATGTTTGACCAATCTATTGGAATTTTTCGAGGAGGTTACCAGGAAAGTGGATGAAGGGAAGGCAGTGGATATTGTCTACATGGATTTCAGTAAGGCCTTTGACAAGGTCCCACATGGGAGGTTAGTTAGGAAAATTCAGTCGCTAGGTATACATGGAGAGGTGGTAAATTGGATTAGACATTAGCTCAATGGAAGAAGCCAAAGAGTGGTGGTAGAGAATTGCTTCTCTGAGTGGAGGCCTGTGACTAGTGGTGTGCCACAGGGATCAGTGCTGGGTCCATTGTTACTTGTCATCTATATCAATGATCTGGATGATAATGTGGTAAATTGGATCAGCAAATTTGCTGATGATACAAAGATTGGAGGTGTAGTAGACAGTGAGGAAGGTTTTCAGAGCCTGCAGAGGGATTTGGACCAGCTGGAAAAATGGGCTGAAAAATGGCAGATGGAGTTTAATACAGACAAACCAAGGTAGAACATACAGGGTTAATGGTAAGGCACTGAGGAGTGCAGTAGAACAGAGGGATCTGGGAATACAGATACAAAATTCCCTAAAAGTGGCGTCACAAGTAGATAGGGTCGTAAAGAGAGCTTTTGGTACATTGGCCTTTATTAGTCAAAGTATTGAGTATAAGAGCTGGAATGTTATGATGAGGTTGTATAAGGCATTGGTGAGGCTGAATCTGGAGTATTGTGTTCAGTTTTGGTCACTAAATTACAGGAAGGATATAAATAAGGTTGAAAGAGTGCAGAGAAGGTTTACAAGGATGTTGCCAGGACTTGAGAAACTCAGTTACAGAGCAAGGTTGAATAGGTTAGGACTTTATTCCCTGGAGCGTAGAAGAATGAGGGGAGATTTGATAGAGGTATATAAAATTATGATGGGTATAGATAGAGTGAATGCAAGCAGGCTTTTTCCACTGAGGCTAGGGGAGAAAAAAACCAGAGGACATGGGTTAAGGGTGAGGGGGGAAAAGTTTAAAGGGAACATTAGTGGGTGCTTCTTCACACAGAGAGTGGTGGGAGTATGGAATGAGCTGCCAGACGAGGTGGTAAATGCGTGTTCTTTTTTAACATTTAAGAATAAGTTGGACAGATACATGGATGGGAGGTGTATGGAGGGATATGGTCCGTGTGCAGGTCAGTGGGACTAGGCAGAAAATGGTTCGGCACAGCCAAGAAGGGCCAAAAGGCCTGTTTCTGTGCTGTAGTTTCTATGGCGTCTATCAAGAAGATGGCTGAAAACTCCCGTGGCATCTGAACTGATGTTATATAATGAACCAGATTTGACTGGGGAGTTTAAGGTAAAGAAACCCTCAGGAGGCAGTAATCATAACATGATAAAACTCATCCTGCAGTTTGAGAGGAAGAAGCTAAAATCAGATGTATCAGTATTCTAGTGGAGTAAAGGGAATTACATAGGCATAAGAGAAGAGCTGACCAAATTTGATTGGAAGGGAACACTAGCAGGGAGGACAGCTGAACAGCAATGGATTGAGTTTCTGTGAGCAATTTAGAAGGCACAGGATAGATTCATCCCAAAAAAGTATTCTAAAGGGAGGATAAGGCATCTGTGGCTGACAAGTGAAGTTAAATAATATAGTTTAAGAATACTGAAGAAAAATGGTTATTCAATGCCCATCAGTTCACTCGTCAGTATTTTTGTTCTGTTCACATTCCCTAGTTCAATCCTAAACCCCTCATAATTATTTTTTATTTAATCTTTTACTTTGAAGACGTTTTAAATAATGCCTTTCTTAGTTGTTATTTAATGTTGAATTGTGATATGAGCATAATTGCCCTTTGTTTGGCTGTCATGTTCTGGGTCATTTCTCATTGCTAAATTAAGAGTTGTTTGTTTGCCGCCTAACATACCGTGTAAGAAAGGAGTCATGGACATATTACTAAAACTCCATTCCTGCTCTGCATTCTGTCCTTCTTGGGGATTTGTGTCAAAATTTCTTTTATCATTTTATGGTCTAGGAAGGTACAGCTTTGTTCTTGAGTATGTGAATCACAACCAGGACCTCACAGTGTACCGTGTACTTTATATCTGTGGATCACACACACAGACAGGAACTTGTTTCCTTAAGCACGGTCTGCACTGTTTCTTCACAGCAATGTGACAGCAGAGGTGTTACAGCACCATCTGTCACCATGCAGCCTACATGTAACACCTCTGCTGCCACATTGCAGTCTATTTTGGTTGTAGACCATGCTTAAGAAAGCAAGTTCCAAAAGCAGCAAGCCAGGCTGTGCGTGACTTAAAGAAATACTGTTTCTTTGGCTGGAGTAGATTTTAGAAAACATGAACATTAACAGCACAGTACAGGCCCTTCGACCTCAAAGTTGTGACGACTGTTTAACCTACTCTAAGATCAATATAACCCTTCTCTCCTCTGTAGCCCTCCATTTCTCTATCATCCATGTGCCTACCTCAGAGTTTCTTAAATGCCCCTAATGTATTCTGCTTCTACCACCACCTGTGGCAGGGGGTTCCACACACCCACTACTCTCAGTGTAAAAAAAACTTACTTCTGATAGGCCCTCATACTTATCCACAATCACCTTAAAATTATGTGCCCTGGTATTAGTCATTTCTACTCTGGGAAAAAGTCTCTGGCTATCCATTCTATCTATACCTCTTATCCTCTTGTACACCTCTCTCACCTTCCTTTGCCCCAGAGAGAAGCTCACTCAGTTTATCCTGATAAGAAACTATGCTACACTATTTGATCAGATTTTGAAATATTGTGAGCATGGCTTTGGGTATGGCTTCCTGCATTATTTGTTCAACATGGTCACACTGATCATCCCCCAGGTGCCCCTGTCCTCACAGGTCCAAGTCACCAGCAGGGAAGCTGGATGCTCAGTCCTGTGTTTGTGTCAGCACAACTTCCAGTAATAGTTTTAGTTGAGAATGCTACCTTACAGGGCATAGCACAGGCTGCTTCCATTTGATGGGACTCATAAAACTGTACACAATTAACTTCTGCAAATTTGCAGAAGTCCACAAACTGCCCTGCTTATGCACATGCATGTGCTGCCTAGCACTCTACATGCCAATGGCAATAACTCCCCAATGGCATCAATGTATGTAGGTGCAATGAGTGTAGGGCTTTGGCTTCAACGGGCTTCAGCGGTAAACAGGAAGAGGCGAGAGCCAAGCACCAACTCTTTTTTTCCCCCCCACCTTTCGCGAATCGGCCGGACAGACAGGAACAGCAGGGCTCTCACAGCTAACGGTACGAGCTAACGGTTTAATAAGTTCATCTGTTTGGCGAGGTAAGTGGGTGAGTAGACTTATTTTTCCTGTTTCAATCCTGTAGAATTAGATAGCATACCTGCAGGGTTAGTGCTTTGTTCAGGGTGTCAGATGTGGGAATCCTGGGAGACTTCCAGCCTCCCCGATGGCCACATCTGCACCAGGTGCACCGAGATGCAGCTCCTCAGAGACCGTGTTAGTGATCTGGAGCTGCAGCTTGATGACCCACTGCTTATCAGGGAAAGTGAAGAGGTGACAGACAGGAGCTACAGGGAGGTAGTCATCCCTAGGCTACAGGAGTCAGAAAACTGGGTCACTGTCAAGAGAGGGAAGGGAAATGCCCGGATAGTGGAGAGCACACCAGGGGCTGTCCCCCTCAGCAACAAATATCTTGTTCTGGATGCTGGTGAGGGGGATGACCTGACAGGGGATGCCCACGGTGACAGGGTCTCTGGCACTGAGCCTGGCGCTGTTGTGCCGGAGGGAAGGAGGGAGAAGAGGAATGCAGTAGTCATAGGGGATTCCATAGTCAGGGGAACGGACAGGAGATTCTGTGAGCCTGGTAGAGATACCCGCATGGTGTGTTGCCTCCCAGGTGCCAGGGTACGGGATGTCTCAGATCGGGTCCTGAATATTCTGAAGGGGGAGGGTGAGCAGCCAGTTGTCTTGGTACATGTTGGTACCAATGACATGGATAGGACAAAGGTGGAGGTCCTGAAGAGAGATTTCCAGGAGTTAGGAAGGAAGCTAAGAAGCAGGACCTCCGGGGTAGTAATCTCGGGATTGCTACCTGTGCCACGTGCTAGCGAGGGCAAGAATAGTAGGATCAGGCAGATGAATGCGTGGCTGAGAGACTGGTGCAGGGGGCAGGGCTTCAGATTCTTAGATAATTGGGATCTCTTCTGGGGGAAGTATAACCTGTTCAAAAAGAACAGGTTACACCTGAACCCGAAGGGGACCAACATCCTGGCGGGAAAGTTTAATAGAGCTGTTAGGGAGGGTTTAAACTAATTTGGCAGGGGGATGGGCACCAGAATGACAGAGCGGAGGAAGGGGAAAACAGACATAAATCTAAGATAGTGAGCAGTAAAGATGTCAGGAAAGACAGGCAGGTGATGGGGCAAATTTGTAGCCATTGGGATGAGTTGCAGTGAAATCAAAGCGAAAAGTACCAAATACTGGTCTTAAGGTGTAAATGTACGCAGAATAAGGAACAAGGTGGATGATTTTGTCGTACAGCTACAGATTGGCAGGTATGATATTGTGGCCACCTCTGAGACGTGGCTAAAGGATGCATGTCTCTGGGAGCTGAACGTCCAAGGATACACGGTGTATTGGAAGGATAGGAAGGTAGGCAGAGGGGGAGGCGTGGCTTTATTGGTAAGAAATGATATTAAATCATTAGAAAGAGGTGATATAGGATCGGAAGGTGCAGAATCTTTATGGGTTGAGCTAAGAAATCGCAGGGGTAAAAGGACCCTGATGGCAGTTATATACAGGCCTCCAAACAGCTGCAGGGATGTGGACTACAAATTACAACAGGAAATAGAAAAGGCTTGTCAGAAGGGCAGTGTTATGATAATTGTGGGGGATTTTAACATGCGAGTGGATTGGGAAAATCAGGTCGGCACTGGATCTCAAGGGAGAGAATTTGTAGAATGTCTGCGAGATGGCTTTTTAGAACAGCTTGTTGTTGAGCCCACTAGGGGATCGGCTGTACTGGATTGGGTATTGTGTAATGAACCGGAGGTGATTAGAGAGATTGAGGTGAAGAAACCCTTAGAAGACAGCAATCATAACATGATTGAGTTCACTGTGAAATTTGAAAAAGAGAAGCCGAAATCTGATGTGTCGGTATTTCAGTGGAGTAAAGGAAATTACAGTGGCACGAGAGAGGAACTGGCCAAAGTTGACTGGAAAGGGACACTGGTGGGAAAGACAGCAGAGCAGCAGTGGCTAGAGTTTATGCGAGAAGTGAGGAAGGTGCAAGACAGGTATATTCCAAAAAAGAAGAAATTTTTGAATGGAAAAAGGATGCAACCGTGGTTGACAAGAGAAGTCAAAGTCAAAGTTAAAGCAAAGGAGAGGGCATACAAGGAAGCAAAAATTAGTGGGAAGACAGAGGATTGGGAAGTTTTTAAAACCTTACAAAAGGAAACTAAGAAAGTCATTAAGAGGGAAAAGATTAACTATGAAAGGAAGCTAGCAAATAATATCAAAGAGGATACTAGAAACTTTTTCAAGTATATAGAGAGTAAAAGAAAGGTGAGAGTAGATATAGGACCGATAGAAAATGATGCTGGAGAAATTGTAATGGGAGATAAGGAGATGGCGGAGGAACTGAATGAGTATTTTGCATCAGTCTTCACCGAGGAAGACATCAGCAGTATACCAGACACTCAAGGGTGGCAGGGAAGAGAAGTGTGCGCAGTCACAATTATGACAGAGAAAGTACTCGGGAAGCTGAATAGTCTAAGGGTAGATAAATCTCCCAGACCAGATGGAATGCACCCTCGTGTTCTGAAGGAAGTAGCTGTGGAGATTGCGGAGGCATTAGCGATGATCTTTCAAAAGTTGATAGATCCTGGCATGGTTCCGGAGGACTGAAAGATTGCAAATGTCACTCCGCTATTTAAGAAGGGGGCAAGGAAGCAAAAGGAAATTATAGACCTGTTAGCTTGACATCGGTGGTTGGGAAGTTGTTGGAGTCGATTGTCAAGGATGAGGTTACAGAGTACCTGGAAGCATATGACAAGATAGGCAGAACTCAGCATGCATTCCTTAAAGGAAAATCCTGCCTGACAAACCTATTACAACTTTTTGAGGAAATTACCAGTAGGCTAGACAAGGGAGATGCAGTGGATGTTGTATATTTGGATTTTCAGAAGGCCTTTGACAAGGTGCAACACATAAGGCTACTTAACAAGATAAGAGCCCACGGAATTACGGGAAAGTTGCATATATGGATAGAGCGTTGGCTGATTGGTGGGAAACAGAGAGTGGGAATAAAGGGATCCTTTTCTGGTTGGCTGCCGGTTACCAGTGGTGTTTCCACAGGGGTCTGTGTTGGGGCCGCTTCTTTTTACATTGTACATCAACAATTTGGATTATGGAATAGATGGCTTTGTGGCTAAGTTTGCTGATGGTACAAAGGTAGGTGGAGGGGCCGGTAGTGCTGAGGAAACGGAGAGTCTGCAGAGAGACTTGGATAGATTGGAAGAATGGGCAAAGAAGTGGCAAATGAAATACAATGTTGGAAAGTGTACGGTTATGCACTTTGGCAGAAGAAATAAACGGGCAGACTATTATTTAAATGGGGAAAGAATTCAAAGTTCTGAGATGCAACGGGACTTGGGAGTCCTCGTACAGGATACCCTTAAGGTTAACCTCCAGGTTGAGTCAGTGGTGAAGAAGGCGAATGCAATGTTGGCATTCATTTCCAGAAGAATAGAGTATAGGAGCAGGGATGTGATGTTGAGGCTCTATAAGGCACTGGTGAGACCTCACTTGGAGTACTGTGGGCAGTTTTGGTCTCCTTATTTAAGAAAGGATGTGCTGACGTTGGAGAGGGTACAGAGAAGATTCACTAGAATGATTCCGGGAATGAGAGGGTTAACATATGAGGAACGTTTGTCCGCTCTTGGACTGTATTCCTTGGAGTTTAGAAGAATGAGGGGAGACCTCATAGAAACATTTCGAATGTTGAAAGGCATGGACAGAGTGGATGTGGCAAAGTTGATTCCCATGATGGGGGAGTCTAGTACGAGAGGGCATGACTTAAGGATTGAAGGGCGCCCATTCAGAACAGAAATGCAAAGAAATTTCTTTAGTCAGAGGGTGGTGAATCTATGGAATTTGTTGCCACGGGCAGCAGTGGAGGTCAAGTCATTGGGTGTATTTAAGGCAGAGATTGATAGGTATCTGAGTAGCCAGGGCATCAAAGGTTATGGTGAGAAGACGGGGGAGTGGGACTAAATGGGAGAATGGATCAGCTCATGATAAAATGGCGGAGCAGACTCGATGGGCCGAATGGTCGACTTCTGCTCCTTTGTCTTATGGTCTTATATGTCCACCACAGCAACAGCTAGCACACAACTCCCAGTGAAGATAAATTTCTTGACCAGTTTTTCACTCATCCCATGAAGTCTCTTATACATTTCTGCCACCATTTTCCTTTGGTGGCTTAAAACATGATTCTAAGACGACGTATTCTTTCTGAATCTTTACGTCAACTGACAGATTCTGTATCTGTCCTAATATTAGAATTTCCTTTTTTTTCCCTACAACCCTATCATTGTAAACACTCCTCCATCTTCCCTTTTCAAATACGTCTGCAACATTTGACGGTTGATCTTGCTGCTTGTACAACTAGTTTTCAATTAATCTGGGGGGATGTGCAGTAAGGTTGTAACAGTAGAACTCAGAAATAAGGCAGTCATCACATTAATGGGATTGTACTATAGGCCCCCCATCTGTCAGTAGGAATTAAAGGAGTAAATATGTATGCAGACAGAATGCAGGTTGCAATAGTAGGTGATTTTAGCTTCCCCAGTATTGACTTGGGCAGCCACGGTGCTAAGCAATTTGATGGGGCAAACTTTGTTACATGTGTCCAGGAAAGTTTTCTCAAGCAATATGTTGATGTGGCTATTTCTGGGCAATGAGGCTGGCCAAGTGGTTGATGTGCCAGTGGGGGAGAATCTTGGGGCAAGTGGCCATGACTTTGTTAGGTTTAAGATATTTATGGAAAAAGATAGGCTTGTTCCAAAAATCAAAGTCTCAAATTGGGGCAAAGCTGATTTTGATTGTATTAGAAAGGAACTTGCAGAGGTTCATTGGGACAGGCTGGTTGTAAGTAAAACAACATCTGGCAAGTGGGAGGCTTTCGAAAACGAGATTGGGGATCCGGAGGTCAGCACATTCCTGTTAGAGTGAAGGGTAAAAGCTGGCAGGAATAGGGAACCCTAGTTAGAACACAGAAAATCTACAGCACATTACAGGCCCTTCAGCCCATAATGTTGTGCTGACCATGTAACCTGCTCTAGAAGCTGTCTAAAATTTCCCTACTGCATAGCCCTCTATTTTTCTAAGCTCCATGTACCTAAGAGTCTCTTAAACGACCCTATCGTATCCAACTCTATCACCTTCACTGGCAGTGCATTCCATGCACCCACCACTCTGTGTGGAAAAACTTATCTCTGACATCCTCCTTGTACCTACTTCCAAGCTCCTTAAAACTATGCCCCCTTGTATTAGCCATTTTAGCCCTGAGAAAAAGCATCTGGCTACTCACACAATTAATGCCCCTTATCATCTTATACACCTCTATCAGGTCACCTCTCATCCTCCATTGCTTCAAGGAGAAAAGGCCAAGTTCAGTCAACATATTCTCACAAGGCATATTCTCCAATCCAGGCACATCTCTGTAAACTTCCTCTGCACTCTTTCTATAGCAACCACATCCTTCCTGTAGTGAGGTGACCAGAACTGAACACAGTACTCCAAATGATATCTAACTAAGGTTTTATATAGCTGTGACATTACCTCATAGCTCTTGAGCTCAATCCCACGGTTGATGAATGCCAACACACCATACACCTTCTTAACAACACAGTCAACCTGCACAGCAGCTTTGAGTGTCCAATGGACACGGACCCCAAGATCTCAATGATCCTCCACACTGCCAGGAGTCTTACCATTAATATTACATTCTGCCTTCAAATTTGACCTACTGAAATGAATCACTTCACATTTATCTGTGTTGAACTCCATCTGCCACTTCTCAGCCCAGTTCTACATCCCATCGATTTCACACTGTAACCTCTGACAACCCTTCAGAATATCCACAACACCCCCAACTTTTGCGTCATCAGCAAAGTTACTAAATCACCCTATTTCCTCATCCAGGTCTTTTATAAAAATCACAGAGGAGGGGTCCCAGAACAGATCCCTGCGGAACACCACTGGTCACCATCTTCCATGCAGAATACGAACCACCCACAATCACCCTTTACCTTCTGTGGCAAGCCAATTCTGAATCCACAAAGCAAGGTCTCCTTGGATCCTATGCCTCATACTTTCTGAATGAGCCTCACATGGGGAACCTTATCAAATGCCTTACTGAAATCCATATACACTACATCCACTACTCTACCTTCAACAGTGCGTTTTGTTACATCCAAGTTGAAGGGGAATATTGCGGCTCTGGTGGAAAAAATGAGATACACTCAATGCCCATTTATTAGGTACATTCTGTACCTAATTAAGTGGCCATTGAGTGTACGTTCTTGGCCTTCTGCTACTATAGCCCATCCACTTCAATGTTCGATGTGTTATGCAATTACAGATGCTCTTCTGCACACCACTGTTGGTTATTTGAGTTACTGTCACCTTCCTGTCAGCTTGAACCAGTCTGCCCATTTTCCTCTGACCCCTCTCAGATAGGGACAGAGGAAGGGAGGGGGAGGGAATTACCGGAAGTTGGAGAATTCTATGTTCATACCAAGGGGCTGGAGACTACCTAGACGGTATATGAGGTGTTTCTCCTCCAACCTGAGTTTAGCCTCATCATGGCAGTAGAGGAGGCCATGTATGGACATATCCGAATGGGAATGTGAAGCAGAGTTGAAGTGGGTGGCAACCGGGAGATCCTGTCTGTTGTGGCGGACGGAGTGGAGGTACTCGACAAAGCGGTCCCCCAATCTGCGTCGGGTTTCACCGATGTAGAGGAGGCTGCACCAGTAATTCCCTCCCCCTCCCTGCCCCTATCCCTATTTAACTCTGCCCCCTCCCCCAGCTGCCTACTACCTCCCTCATGGTTCTGCCTCCTTCTACTACCCATTGTGTTTTCCCCTATTCCTTCTTCACCTTTCCTGCCTGTCACTTCCCTGCTTCCCCTCCCCCACCACTTTATCTTTCCCTTTACTGGTTTTTCTCCTGGAACCTACCAGCCTTCTCCTTCCCACCCCCCCCCCACCTTCTTTATAGGGCCTCTGCCCCCTCCCTCTTTAGTCCTGACGAAGGCCCGAAATATTGACTGATTGTTTCCACGGACGCTGCCCGACCTGCTGAGTTCCTCCAGTGTGTTGTGTGTTGCTTTGACCCCAGCATCTGCAGAGTGTTTTGTCTTTCTTGAACTCTGTAGTTTCCATCAGCTTCTCCAATGGTAACTACAGATCAGAAGTACAAATAGTGGAGTCCAGGATGGCAAAGTGCTGCTTTCTCACAACTCCAGTGACCCATTTTCAATCTGATTTCTGACACTGTGTGTGGGTTGGCATGTTCTCTTTGCAGGTTTCCTCCAGATGAGAATCTAATCTGTTAGAATCAGGTTTATTAGCACTGACATACTACATGTTGAGATTTGTTGTTTTGTGACAGTAGCAGTGTAAGACATAAAAATTATTGTAAGTTACAATAAATGAATAACAAGTGCAAAAGAGAAATGGCAAAGTAGTATTCATGGAGCATTCAGAAATCTGATGGCAGAGGGGAAGAAACTGTTTCTAAAATGTTGAGTGTGTGTTTTCAGGCTCCTGTATCTCCTCCCTGATGGTAGCAATGAGAAGAGGGCATGTACCTGATGATGAGGGTCCTTAATGATGGATATCATCTTCCTGAGGCATCATCTTTTGAAGGTGTCCTCAATGGTGGGGAGGCTAATGATCATGATGGAGCTGACTGAGTTCACAACCCTCTACGACACCTCTTGATCCTGCCCATTGGCACCTCCATACTGGATAGTGATACAACCAGTCAGATTGCTCTCCACGGTACATCTGCAGAAATTTGCCAGTCTTTGGTGACATACCAAATCTCTTCAAACTCCTAATGAAGTAAAGCCGCCAGTGTGCCTTTGTTGGACCCAGCACAGATCTTCAGAGATGCTGAGGCTCAGGAAATTGCTCCTGCCTCCTCCCACATCCCAAAAACATGTTGATAAAGAGGTTAATTGTAATTTGCCCCTCATGAGCAGGTGAGTGGCAGGATTGGGGGAGGAACCGATGGAAAAGAGAGGAGAATAGATTAGAGTAGGGCTGTTGTAAAACTGGGCACTTGATGGTTGGCACAGACTCAGTGGGCCGAAGGGCAAATTTATTTATCCCTCTATGACTCCAGAAGTTTTGAAACAAAAAGGTGCCATCGCATTACTATAACCTGCAAACTCTGGATATAGGCAAGCAAATGTTCAAAGTAATTACTGAAATGTCTGAAAACTGTAGCGTTCCGAAAGCAGGAGTATCAGCTATCCTAATAAATTATTTCTAAAAGAAATAATAAAAAGTTTGAATTGTGTACAGGTAAACTTCCCTGACTAGCACGCTTCAGGCCTCGGGGCTGGAGGGAAACATAACAGGACTTGTTGGAATGAGGCAGTAGTATGGGTGGTGCAAAAATTGAGGAATATCAATCGTAAGGTTTAGAATAGTTATGAAAAAGGAAATGGACTACTCTATCACAAAAACAGTCATTTAGACAAGGTCAGTTTCACAGGATAAGAGGTTTACAGTTCAACTGTACTGCAAGCATGGCTATCATTAAACAATTAAGTAGTCCGTTACTGCTGTATAACAATGATATCCTAGAAGGATCTTCAAATTAGGCCATAGATATAGAGCTTCAAAAGGGAGCAATCAAGTGCTTTTACGCCTCTTTGATTTGTCTACTTATCTCCTAACAGATAAGGGAAGAGATAAGCAGGTAAACCACTTAGAGGTGTAGGTAGCACACATCAAAGTTGCTAGTGAACGCAGCAGGCCAGGCAGCATCTATAGGAAGAGGTACAGTCGACGTTTCAGGCCGAGACCCTTCGTCAGGACTAACTGAAGGAAGAGTTAGTAAGAGATTTGAAAGTGGGAGGGGGAGGGGGAGATCCAAAATGATAGGAGAAGACAGGAGGGGGAGCGATGGAGCCAAGAGCTGGACAGGTGATTGTCAAAGGGAATATGAGAGGATCATGGGACAGGAGGTCCGGGACAGGAAGTCGATGTTCATGCCATCAGGTTGGAGGCTGATGGCAACCAACCTGATGGCATGAACATCCACTTCTCTAACTTCCGCTAATGCCCCACCTCCCCCTCGTACCCCATCTGTTATTTATTTTTATACACACATTCTTTCTCTCACTCTCCTTCTTCTCCCTCTGACTATACTCCTTGCTGAACCTCTGGGTTCCCCCCCCCTTGTCTTTCTCCCCGGACCTCCTGTCCCATGATCCTCTCGTATCCCCTTTGCCAATCACCTGTCCAGCTCTTGGCTCCATCCCTCCCCCTCCTGTCTTCTCCTATCATTTTGAATCTCCCCCTCCCCCTCCCACTTTCAAATCTCTTACTCACTCTTCCTTCAGTTAGTCCTGACGAAGGGTCTCGGCCTGAAACGTCGACTGTACCTCTTCCTAGAGATGCTGCCTGGCCTGCTACGTTCACCAGCAACTTTGATGTGTGTTGCTTAAATTTCCAGCATCTGCAGAATTCCTGCTGTTTTTGTAGAGGTGTAAGTAGTGAAGGTTGACAGCAGCTTGGCATTTCAGCTTCCCCAGTGTTCAGCAGAGTAATATTGGTGTGAACATATTGGAGCAAGTGGAATGCTTACAGTACATCCTGACTGTCCTGAGTCAGCCTGCAGACAGTCCAACTAGAGAAGGTACGGTAATCTTGGGAAATGTAGTTGGCAAGTGACTGGAGGAGGAGTATTTTGTAGATGGTGACCATAATTTTGTAAATTTCAGGATAGTTATGGGAAAGGATAGGGTAGACTAGAAATTAAGGTCCTGAATTAGGCAACGTGATTTCAGTAACATTAGAAAGGATCTAACAACAGTAAACTGGGAGTAGCTACTCTCTGGCAAGCCTTTCAAACGTTAAAATAATGCAAGTTGAGGACCAACATATTCCTGCAAAGGTGAAAAGACTGAGGAAACAAGGATTGCAAGAGACAAAAGGGGAAAAAAAACCACAAAGCATTTTGCAGGTATAGAGAATTGAAAAGAGGGGAGGCCCTTCAGAAGAGAAGGTGTAGGGGGAGAATTAAGGAAAATAAAAGGAGGGATGAGGGGCATGAAATGTCACTGACAACATTAAGGAAAATCCAGAACATTTTATATGTATATTATAATGGGAGGCAAAGGAGGAGTCTGCTGGAGCTCTGACGGAGACTTTTTGCCACAAGCATGATGCCATGTAACTGAGGACAGAAAACGTGAGGTCTTTATTCCTGAAGTGGTCAAGAAATGATTGGAGAAGGTTCTGAGGAACAGCAAGGCAAGAGTGAATCAAAGGCAGTTGGCATGATTTTATTTTGGAGAGAAACACACACAAAATGCTTGAGGAACTCAGGTCAGGCAGCATATATGGAGGGGAATAAACAGTTGACATTTTGGGCTGAGACCCTTCATCACAGTCCATGTCAACATCTATCCTTTCATGCCCCTTAAGGATCTTACATTTTAGTAAGACCCTTTCATTCTTCTAAATTCCAAAAAAACAAATTCATGGAAATATTTTTAGCCATTTGATGGGAACCCTCTCATCCGAGGAATTAGCTCTGTGAATTTTTCTGGGCAACCTCTAGTGCTGCTGCATCCTTTCTTTAAACAAGTGGCCCAAAGCTGTACTTAGTAACCCAGGTCAACCTCAGCAACACCCTGCACAACTGTAACAATACTTCCTAATTTTTAAAACTTCAACCCCTGTGCAAAAAAAAAGTCAACGTGGCATTTTCCGTCTTAACTGCCTTCTGTCCTTGCATGTTAATGTTCTGTGTTTCATACACACCACCACGATCCCTCTACTATCATTGACAGCCTCTCTCAATTTGCATATGGTCTGTGTTTTCATCCACTCTCTCAACCTAACAAAACTGAAAACTAAGAACTGATCCACCACTTCCACCTTTCTAGACCAAGAAAACCCCCTTTATTTTACCTTACAACCAGTCCACCGTTCAGTCAATGACCCTCCCCCAACACACTGAACTCACAACTGTTCACCAGCTTAATACAGTACGTAGCATATTATCAGACACTTTGGTTAGCTCTCAGCTTGGTGTGAAGGATGTGGTTGTATTGGGCAAGATGGAGAGGAGATTCACCAGGATCTTGCCTGGAGCATCACTGTTAATGAAACTATGTCCTTTGGTTTTATACCCCTAAGCTAAGAGAACAAGACTAAGTGAAATGATCCAATGCAATGATTAGATAGGCTGGATTGATCTTCCTTGGAGCAGAAGTAACTACGGGGGATTGTGACTGAAGTACTCAAAATAGCGGCATAGAGAGGGTAGATGGTAAGAAACTTGTTTAAAACTAAAGGACAGTTTCAAGACAAGGGGTAGAAGGAATCTGTGGAGTAATTTTTTTCACCCAGAGGATGATTAGAATCTGGAATGCACAGTCTGAGGGATGACAGAGGCAATGATGCTGAAAGCGAACCAGCTCTACTTCATTAAGAGTTTGAGGAAATTGGTATGTCACCAGAGATTCAAGCAGATGTCTAGCCCTGATGTAGATCAATGCTGCTGAACAATAAAGGCCTGCAACAATATCTGCAAATCGAACAGGACCAGTGAAACACCATCTGCCTCCTTTCCCATCCAGAACACCCAGTCCTCAGGCCCTGGTTACATTATGGAGGGCAGGCCACATCATCCTCTCCCAGCACAAACATTCTACTGAGATCTATCTTGGCAAAATATTACCATGTAGACAAAGGAACTGCTTTAAAGGAACTACTGAATCCATTTTGGAGCAAAAGAGGGTGAGAGTCAATACAATATAAGCGGTACAGATCAGGTGGATGGCCAGAGGCTTTTTCCCAGGGCAGAAATAGTTAATACAAGGGGGCGCAGTTTTAAGGAATTTGGAGTAAAGTATAGGGGTGATGTCACAAGTAAGTTTTTTTTATATAACACAGCCAGTGGTGGGTTCATGGATGGTGGTAGAGGCAGATACATTAGGGTTGTTGATGAAACTTGGATAAGCACATGGATGATAGAAAAATTGAGGGCTATGTAGGACAGAAGGGTTAAATTGATCTTAGAGTAGGTTAAAAGGTTAGCAAAACATTGTGGCCTGAAGGGCCTGTACTGTTCCATGTTGTATGATGTGGGTATCCTTGAGTGATCACGGATCAAAGTGGAGAAGGTACATCAGACTGATTGAGAGATCTTAAGTTTGCCTTAAATTTGAAATAGGCAAATTATTGAGAGCAGTCTTTTTGTACAGCAGTGAAATTGTATTTTGACGACTATGGTGATCATATCCACCAAGTCCATGTGACACCTTGGCCGTTCAAGTAGTTTTGCTCAACTGCACAACCTGTACCACTGAGGGCTGAGTGGACAAGGAAGAAGATGACAGCTGTTTACTCCTATAGACCATGGTGTGTGGAGTGTGCTGGGATGAAGATGATACAGCCTAAAGACAAGGGAGCTCCTCAAGCAATGCACTGAACAACATAAATTGTACTTTGTGATCGCAAAGGAGCTGAACACTCAGGGTGTGTTGGACCCAACAGCTTTCAGTCCATAGGGAGTCTTAGAGAGCCACTGGGATGCAGTCTACCACCCCATGATGTTTTGAGAATCATGCACTGTCCTGAATCAGGCAAATCCACAAATGCAACCCATAAGACACAGGAGCAGAAACCAGGCCATTCGTCCCATTGTGTCTGTTCCACCAATCATGGTTGACTTACTATCCCTCTCAACACCATTCTCCAGCCTTCTCTCTGTAACTTTTGATGCCCTTACAAATCAAGAACCTATAAACCACTGCTTTAAATTCACCTAATGACTTGGCCTCTACAGCCATCTGTGGCAATAAATTCCACATATTCACCACCTTCCAGCTAAAGGAGTACCTCCTCGTCTCGGTTCTAAAAAGACATCCTTGTATTCTGAGGCTGTGCCCTCTGGTCCTATTGGAAACACTCACTCCTGTGCCTTCCCAATTATATCCAGAAACTTTAGTTCTTGCTGCTCTTTTGTCATCCTGCTCGTATCCCCTTTCAATCAACTTTGGCCAGCTCCTCTTTCATGTCTATGTAGTTCTCTTTACACCAATGTAATACTGATACGTCTTGATTTTAGCTTCTCCTTCTCAAACTGCAGAGTAAATCCTATCATATAATGATCACTTTCTCCAAAGGGTTCCTTTCCCTTAAGCTCCCTAATCAAATATGGTTCATTACACAACACCCAATCCAGAATTGCCTTTTCCCTGGTGGGTTCAACCACAAGCTGCTCTAAAAAGCCACCTCATAGGTATTTTACAAATTCCTTCTCTCGGGATCCAGCACCAACCTGATTTTCCCAATCTACCTACATATTGAAATCCCCCATGACCAGTATAAAATTGGCATTTTACCTTTACTATCTTCCACTGTAATTTTACTCCACATCCTGGATATAGTTCAGAGGCCAGTAGCCAGGATCACATCAGTGTTCTTTTTGGTTTTTCTTAACTCTACCCATCTTACAATCCTATGGCACTTCTAAGAAATTGATTTAATTTTTTACCAACAAAGCAAACCTAACCCTTCTGCTCATCTGCCTGCCATTTATTTTCCAACTGTGATCTTCTTTCAGCCACGACTCAGTGATGCCTGCAGCATCATATCAGCCAATTTCTACCTTAGTGGGTGCATTCAAATATAACACCTTCAGTCCTTATTCATCACCATTTTCAATTTTGTCTCCACGTTAATGGAAGTTAAATTCTTATCCCTTTCTAAACTTTTGGTCTTTTTCTTCATTCTGGAGTCTTCCATAACCTCTCCTGTACTCTCCTTCCATTTTACTTTATCCTTACTTTTAGACCATAAGACAAAGGAGCAGAAGTCGGCCATTCAGCCCATCGAGTCTGCTCCGCCATTTTATCATGAGCTGATCCATTCTCCCATTTAGTCCCACTCCCCTGCCTTCTCACCATAATCTTTGATGTCCTGGCCACTCAGATTCCTATCAATTTCTGCCTTAAATACACCCAATGACTTAGCCTCCACTGCTGCCCGTGACAAGAAACTCCATAGATTCACCACCCTCTGACTAAAGAAATTTCTTTGCATTTCTGTTCTGAATGGGCGCCCTTCATTCTTAAGTCATGCCCTCTCATACTAGACTCTCCCATCATGGGAAACAACTTTGCCACATCCACTCTGTCCATGCCTTTCAACATTCGAAATGTTTCTACAAGGTCTCCCCTCATTCTTCTAAACTCCAAGGAATACAGTCCAAGAGTGGACAAACATTCCTCATATGTTAACCCTCTCATTCCCAGAATCATTCTAGTGAATCTTCTCTGTACCCTCTCCAATGTCAGCACATCCTTTCTTAAATAAGGAGACCAAAACTGCCCACAGTACTCCAAGTGAGGTCTCACCAGTGCCTTATAGAGCCTCAACATCACATCCCTGCTCCTATACTCTATTCCTCCAGAAATGAATGCCAACATTGTATTCGCCTTCTTCACCACTGACTCAACCTGGAGATTAACCTTTAGGGTATCCTGTACAAGGACTCCCAAGTCCCGTTGCATCTCAGAACTTTGAATTTTTTCCCCATTTAATAGTCTGCCCATTTATTTCTTCCGCCAAAGTGCATCACCATACACTTTCCAACATTGTATTTCATTTGCCACTTCTTTGCCCATTCTTCCAATCTATCCAAGTCCCTCTGCAGACTCTCCGTTTCCTCAGCACTACCGGCCCCTCCACCTATCTTCGTATTGTCAGCAAACTTAGCCACAAAGCCATCTATTCCATAATCCAAATCGTTGATGTACAATGTAAAAAGAAGTGGCCCCAACACGGACCCTGTGGAACACCACTGGTAACCGGCAGCCAACCAGAATAGGATCCCGTTATTCCCACTCTCTGTTTCCTGCCAATCAGCCAACGCTCTATCCACGTATGTAACTTTCCCGTAATTCCATGGGCTCTTATCTTGTTAAGTAGCCTCATGTGTGGCACCTTGTCAAAGGCCTTCTGAAAATCCAAATATACAACGTCCACTGCATCTCCCTTGTCTAGCCTAACTTGTAATTTCCTCAAAAAATTGTAATAGGTTTGTCAGGCAGGATTTTCTTTTAAGGAATGCATGCTGAGTTCCGCCTATCTTGTCATATGCCTCCAGGTACTCTGTAACCTCATCCTTGACAATCGACTCCAACAACTTCCCAACCACCGATGTCAAGCTAACAGGTCTATAATTTCCTTTTTGCTTCCTTGCCCCCTTCTTAAATAGCGGAGTGACATTTGCAATCTTTCAGTCCTCCGGAACCATGCCAGAATCTATCGACTTTTGAAAGATCATCGCTAATGCCTCCGCAATCTCTACAGCTACTTCCTTCAGAACACGAAGGTGCATTCCATCTGGTCTGGGAGATTTATCTACCCTTTAGACTATTCAGCTTCCGGAATACTTTCTCTGTCGTAATTGTGACTGCGCACACTTCTCTTCCCTGCCACCCTTGAGTGTCTGGTATACTGCTGATGTCTTCCTCGGTGAAGACTGATGCAAAATACTCATTCAGTTCCTCCGCCATCTCCTTATCTCCCATTACAATTTCTCCAGCATCATTTGCTATCAGTCCTATATCTACTCTCACCTGTCTTTTACTCTATATACTTGAAAAAGCTTTTAGTATCCTCTTTGATATTATTTGCTAGCTTCCTTTCATAGTTAATCTTTTCCCTCTTAATGACCTTCTTAGTTTCCTTTTGTAAGTTTTTAAAAACTTCCCAATCCTCTGTCTTCCCACTAATTTTTGCTTCCTTGTATGCCCTCTCCTTTGCTTTAACTTTGGCTTTGACTTCTCTTGTCAACCACAGTTGCATCCTTTTCCCATTCGAAAATTTCTTCTTTTTTGGAATATACCTGACTTGCACCTTCCTCACTTCTCGCATAAACTCTAGCCACTGCTGCTTTGCCGTCTTTCCTGCCAGTGTCCCTTTCCAGTCAACTTTGGCCAGTTTCTCTCTCATGCCACTGTAATTTTCCTTACTCCACTGAAATACCAACACATCAGATTTTGGCTTCTCTTTTTCAAATTTCACAGTGAACTCAATCATGTTATGATCACTGCCTCCTAAGGGTTCCTTCACCTCAATCTCTCTAATCACCTCCAGTTCATTACACAATACCCAATCCAGTACAGCCAATCCCCTAGTGGGCTCAACATCAAGCTGTTCTAAAAAAGCCATCTTGCAGACATTCCAAATTCCCTCTCTTGAGATCCAGTGCCAACCTGATTTTCCCAATCCACTCACATGTTAAAATCCCCCACCAATTATCATAGCAGTTCTATTTCCTGTTGTAATTTGTAGTCCACATCACTGCAGCTGTTTGGAGGCCTATAAATAACTGCCATCAGGGTCCTTTTACCCCTGCGATTTCTTAGCTCAACCCATAAAGATTCTGCACCTTCCAACCCTATATCACCTCTTTCTAATGATTTAATATAATTTCTTACCAATAAAGCCACGCCTCCCCCTCTGCCTACCTTCCTATCCACTGTGTATCCTTGGACGTTCAGCTCCCAGAGACATGCATCCTTTAGCCATGTCTCAGTGATGGCCACAACATAACTGCAGGCTGGTATGGTATTTCCAGGCTGTTGAACCCATCCCCTGACTGTTTAAAGTCCTATACGCAGCTCTAATCATGTGGTTTGCCAGGACCCTGGTCCCAGCATGCTTAAATGGAAACTGGCCCTTCAGAACAGCTCTCTCCCTTCTCAATACCTCTGCAAATCTTCTACGAATTCAAACCCATTTCACCCATACCAGCCTCTGAGCCACACATTAAGTTCTTTGATCTTATTAACCCTGTGTCAGTTGGTACATGCATCGGGTAACAATCCAGAGATTATCTTTGGTCCTGCGTTTTAATTTAGTCTCTAGCTGTTCAAATATTCTCAGCAGAGTCTCTTGTTTTTTCCTGTGTTGTTGGTATCCACATGGACCATGTCAACTGGATCTTTCCCATCCTATTCCAACTTCCTCTACAAAACCCACACAACCTCTTCTCTGGAGGGAGGTCAAGCCCCTTCTCAATGACTATAAAACATCAGCTATTTCCCTGATGCTCTGAAAACCAGGAAAGGTGGTACCAGTCAGACACCTGCAAATGCTAGCAACAGCACTTCGTCAAACCCTGGAAAGAATGAGGCTGATCTGCTGCTGAGTCCACAACAAAGCAAATCAAAGGGCTGATTGTACTTTGAGTAGCAAAATACATCCTGTTTCTGAAATGAAAGATAATTTTAAGGGGAAAGACACCACATGAACTTCACATTGGGACTGACACCAATCTGCATACTGTATCTGTTGTGTGCACTGGCAGTTTACACACACTCAAAGGCATCCGCAAGAATGCCTCATTGCACACGGTAAACTGTATTTAAAATGCCATATAATTTAGGACATAAACATGTTGCAATTTTACAAGTTTTAAAGCACAGACTTTAACAAAAGCTCAGTAAAATCCTTATATGAACTCTGAGCTGGATAATTTCTGAAAAGTAGCTCCAGAGACTGAAAGCTGGTTTGTTTTATAGGTGTATTATACAACCAGTTTCAACTCGATCTTATCTTGTGCAAATGAGGTGCAGGCCTGAGTTTGCCGTTAAGACACAGGATATTGCAGACTGCCCTACTGACGTGTGGTGTTGCAAAACAAGCCACAATTTCCACAAACTATTTCATCATGTGATTACGTGTTGTCAACTAAGTTAAATCGCTCTTTGGCTACTTCACTCTCTGTTTTGCCATCCTATCCTGGGTGCAAATGGCATGCAACTACTTTCCAGTAGGGTCTGGACAGTCATGTGTTTACCACAGCACTCCACAGGCCTTAAATTATGTATTAATCCATACCAATCTAAGTCCCATTTGTTGGCATTTGGTCCACATCCCCCTCAACCTTTCTTATCCATGTACCTGTCTCTCAAAGCACCTTTTAAATGTTGTTAATGTATGTATCCTTCTCTGGCAGCTTTTTTCTTATACTGACCACTCTGAGTGAAAAAGTTGCCCCTTAGGTTCCTATTAAATCTCTCCCCTCTTATCTTAAACCCATGTCCCTACCTTCTTCACTGTCAACATCTCCTAATTGTGTTAACTGCAAACTTCCCAATCAAGCCTTGTACATGTGCATCAAAATAATTTATAATTTAACATTTATAATCCTGTAGCACACAACTAGTCACCTGCCTCAATTCCAAGAAACAGTCTTCCTACCTCAAAGACAATTTTGAATCCATCTAACTATCTCTGCTGGGATTCCATGGGACCTAACCATCCAGACCAGCTTACCAAGTAGGACCTTGCCAAAGTCCAAATAGACAAAATTGGTTACCTCTTCAAAATCCCCATAAGATTCATCAAACTTGAATTCCCACACACAGAGCAATGCTGACTCCTCCTAATCAGACTTTGCCTATCGAAATGCTTGTAGATCTCGTCTCCCAGAATTCCCTCCAGTAACATCCACACTACTAATGTCAGGCTGACTTGTCCTTGCCAGCCATCTTAAGTGGAGCAATATTAGCAAGCTTCCACTTTTTGGGAACTCCACCAGTGATTAATGAGAAGGACCTTCACAATTTCTTCTCTAACCTCCCACAAAAATCAGAGAATGTACTTAGTCAGGCCCTTGGGATTTATCCACCTTAGTCCACAGTAAGACTGCAAATACCTCCTCCCTAATGAGTGCCCTCCAAAACATCTTCACTTGTTTCCCCTATCAAGCAACACGATTTCTTCCTCAGTAAACATCAAAGAAAAAATAGAAATCCCACCCATCCCTCATGGCTTGAGACATGGGCAGATTTGCTAACCTATAGCAGGACCTAGTCTCTCCTGCGCGCCCAACTCTTTCATCCTAATAAAGCTTTATGCTTGGGAGTCTCCTTAACCCTACCTGCCAGATCCTCTCTTGGCCCTCCTGATTTCCCTCAGGTGTATGCTTTTCATCATTTTAGTCATTAAGGGACTCGCTTGTCCCTGACTTCCTAAACTCAATGTATGCTTTTTTTTTGACCAAAGACTCAATCTCTCTCATCACCCGACATTCCCTAAACTTGACAGCTTTACCCTTCAGCGTAACAGGAACATTTTGTTCTTGGGCTTTTAATACAATGCTCTTAAAAGCCTCCCACTTGCCATTAGTTCCTTTCCCTTCAAACAGTACACCCAATCAACTTCTGCTACATCCTGCACAATTCCCTCATAATTAACCCTGCGCCATTTTAGGACCCTAACCTGTACACCTGGTCATATCCTTTTCCATCACTATGTTTAAACCAATGGTTATTAGAGCCAAAGTTACTTGCCCCATCTTGTTCCTTAAGAGGCAGTCCATTAATCCACCCCCCTGAGTAGGACCCTCTATATATTGACACAAGAAACTTCCCTTGACACATTACACAAATTCTACTCCGCCCAGAACCTTGACACTCTGGATGCCCCAGTTAATATCTAGAAAATAAAAACCTCCCAATTATGCAACCTGATTGTTTTTATAACTATGAGTAATCTCTCTGCATACCTGTTCAAGTCTCTACTGACTACTGGAGGGTCTATAAGACAGCCTCAATAGAGTAACCCTCCCCTTCTTGTTCCTCAGTTCCACCCATGTGGCCTAGCTGGACGATTCCGCAAGAAATTGTCTCTAAGCCATTACGTCCTTCCTTTCAAAAGAGCACCTCCTTCTCACTTACCTGTAGCTCTATCACGTCTGTAGGATCTGTATCCTGGAACATCGAGCCGCTAGTATTGCTCTTCTCCATCGTGTCTCTGTTATAGCTACAACATCACAGCCCTCAGAACCAAACCACCCTCAGTTCCTCAGTCTGACTTGTTAAGCCTCGAGCATTGAAATAAAGGCAGTTTAACTTTTCCTCTCCTTATGGTGTCCCTGGTTATCCTGATTACTTAACTTGCTGTTACTGGAAATTGCTTTATCCCATAATTTGCTGCTGATCAGAGTCCCAGCACAACCACCCAATCCCTGCCAACCTAGTTTAAACTCAAACCCTTTTATGATTTCTGAACTGATTGTTTTACTATTAAATTATTCTGAATACACTAGCATTGTTCAAGTGAAAGTTTATTTTGGGCAAAGCATATCCTTCTTTGTGTAGACTAAAAGTGATACTTGTGTGGCAGCTACTGACCCCATTGCACAGACTGTGATGTCCCACATAGGAAGGTCACTAACAGAATTCAGCTGATGGTGCCACCACTAGCACACCCACTGAATGAGCATGTCAATGCAGGAAAGAACTGCTCTCTGGACTTTGCATCCTTTGTACAGACTGCAGCAAACTGTGCAGTTATTCATTCAATATCATCTCCATTCAAATACTAATAGCACAATAAAGTACAACAAATTCAGCCTAGTTGTACTCAGATGTTTCACAACAATAATAGGTTGCACTTCTGGGTTTCAATTTCGACTGGTAAGAAAGGAAATAGGTTTATTATAAATAATAACACAATTGGACACATGTCTAACACCAAATGGAGTTAGTGTCCCATCACACTTTTCAAATGAGTATGAGAGAAAAAAAGTCTTGCAATTTACAACAGGCTTTACTGTGTTTTTTTGGGGTGGAGGTCGCAACTTGAGTTCATTGATATTGGATTTAGACTCAAGATTCTGAATCCGATGAGAAAGTGAAACATGAAGATGCACTATGACCAGTGTAGAAACATGATTCAGTACCTAAAAGAGGCAGTTTATACTAATAGCCACACCAGTTGGGCGAATTCCACCACCTCCTCCTCAGTGTTTCCACTAAGCTGACAGAATACCCAAATGTGACGTTTCCGTATGTAGGCCTGGACTTTGACCAAGAGCTCTGTCCTTCCCCATTCATAGTCATAGGTGTACAGCACTGAAATAGCCCTTCATCACCCCCACCCCCACATCCATGCTAGAACCTTTTTGCCCACCTACACTAATCCCATTTGCCCACATTACATCTGTATCCTTTTGCGCCTTGCCTACTTAAGTCTATCTAAATTCTTTTAAATAGTGATTGCATATGATTCCTCCACCACTTTTGGCTGCATATTCCAAATATCAAGCACTCTGTAAAATAAAACATAGCCCTTGATTCCCTTTTAAAACCCCATCCTTTCGCTTTAAGCTTAAAGTCTCATTATTAACACTCTCTACAAGGGGATAAGATTCTGACAACCTACAATTTATTTCTATATTTAGAAATATAGCCCCGAACAGGCCCTTCTGGCCCAAGAAGCCACACAGACCAGCAAACCACCTCTTTAATCCTAGCAATCACAGGACAATTCACAATGACCAATTAACCTACTAACCGGTACATCTTTGGATTGTGGGAACCAACTGGAGCACCTGGAGGAAACCCAAGCATTCACAGGAAGGACATACAAACTTCTTCCAAAGGACACTGGAATTGAACTCTGACCTCCAACACTCCAAGCTGTAATAGATTCACACCAACTGTTACGCTACCGTGGCGCACCATCTACCCTACCCTACCACTGTCTTCTACTATCTACCCTACTACTGCCTCTCACTGTTACATACTGAATTTTACATCAGCCTCCTCCTCCTCTTCTCCGGTGGCCTATCCAATCTCCAGTTAAGATTCAAACCCTCCAATACAGGCACCATTCCCTGTGCATCTTTTCTGTTCTCTCTCCATCTTCCAGGTTGCAGTGACCAGAACTGTGCACAATACCCCAAATAAGGCCTGATCAATGATTTGTACAACTGTAATATTATGTCCCCCATTCCTGTATTTTGGCTGATGAAGTCAAGCATTCTTCACCACCCTGCCCACCTCTGTTGTGCCTTTCAGGGAACCACAACCTTGGTGAACAAGTACTCGCTGCTCAGTAACACACCCCAGAGCAATGCCATTCATCATGTACATCTGGGCTTGGTTTGATTTACCAAAATATCCAACCTCACATTGACCATGTTAAATTCCATCTGCCACTCTCTTGCCCACGTTCCCAGTTGATCTAAATCCTGTTGTAATCTTAGACAACCTTCTCCACCGTTTTTAGCATCAACTGCAAAGTTATTCTAACCATGTCACATACGTTCTCTTCCAAGTTATTTATACTGTATGACAAATAATGAAAGACCCAGTACCCATCTAAGGCACACTACTAGTTTCCACCTCCAATCTGAAAAGCAACCCTCTACTACCACCCTCTTCTTGCTATCATCAAGTCAATTATCTATCCTATTTCCGAACTCACTCTGGATCCCATATATTTTAACCTTTTGGGCCATGTGGGACTTTGTAAAAGGTCTTTCTGAAGTTCATATTGACAATGTTCAATGCACTGACCTTGTCACTCCTCTTGGTGAGTTTCTTAAAAAAAATCTCCAGTTTGTGAGACATGACCTTCCATGAACAAAGCTTAATTAATCCTAGTCTTAACAAACGCAAATAAAAAAATGAATTCCATCTCTCAGCATCCCTTCCAGTAACTTTTTCACTACTGACGCAACCTACAAAGCCAAGTAAAATTTCCCTGGATATCTTAAACTCCAAGTCTTGCTGGGTTTTACTGGACTTGAGTTACTTAATCCTCTTGACTGTTGCCTGTATTCTTTAAGATGCAGAAGAAAATGATCTTTCATCAGACGGAGACAAAGTGAAGCAAGTTACAAATTTCAAGCAAATGTGGAAGCATAGAAAATGGGTAGTGGTGGTGGGTGGCTTAACAGGGTAGTAAACATTTGTGATAATGTGAAAGACAGGAGATGTTGAATGACAAGAAGGGATAGTGGAACAAAAATAGGCATAAAGAGTAGGACAAAGTGCTCCTGGTTATACTGAGATTATTCCTGGCTACTCTGAAACTGTTCCACTTTTAATTTACACCGGTAAGGAAGGAAATGGGTTTAGCATGAATAAAGGCATAAAGGAATATTGATCCAAGAAAGATGAGAAAAATAAATAACTGAATTACCGGCTGAAAGTCTTGAAATTATCATTAAACCTAAAAATATGTAATAATGCAAAATATGTTAGGGGGTATGGGGGGGTCAGGAAGGGATAGAACCTCTGGTGGGGGAACATGTTGCATCCTTTTTAAGGCGGTTAGTTCACCTTTGGTCTCCACCTGTGGCTCCTCGTAGATGTTTTCATGCGACAGCGGCCACACCCCAGGCAATGGCTTCGACAAGCCAGCTAAACCAGGTGAGGGTAGTCAACGGGTCTCATACCCCCAGTGAGACAGGGAGTTGTCTATCCCAGCATGTGAAGACAGACTCCGGCGGATTGAAAGGATGAGGCCAATGTAAGGTCCAACAGACAAGAAGGCGGTCTCTGCAAGTGTCGTGGAATGTGTAGAGCACAAGACACAGAAGACGTCCTGGTCATCCACTGCACCTAGTCCCATCTCCAGCCATCTCGACTCTTGTCTTGCCACTGGATCCAGATGGGAATTGGGAAGAGAGAGTGAGGCTGACACTGCGCAACTCTCCCTCACTTAAATCCAAATCAAGTGCTAGTCTCGACACCATCAAGCCGGCTGGTGGCGTAGTGGCATCAGCGCTGGACTTTGGGGCGAGAGGTCCCGAGTTTGTATCCGGCCAGCTCCCCTGCACGCTCTCCATCTGTGCTGGGTTGAGTGTCGAGCTAGCAACTCAACCTCGTAAAAAAAAGTACTAATGGTGTCAAGGTCTTCATCGATGACGATGGACAAACCTCATGTAATAATGCATTTGATCAATTATATGGTTCCTCAAGTTCAAAAGAAAGAACAGCTTTTTACCTGCTCAAGCCCATTTCACTATTCAACAACAAAGATGATATTTAAATTTGTATAATCCCATTGTAATTTAATCCTAGATACCACTTTGGTAAATCTACACAGCACTCCCTCCAAATTTTACTTCTTTCTTAGGGCAGGATGCCCAGAAATACTGACAATCTAATCACCACTTTATATCGTTGTGGCATAGCTTCTACACACTTGTGCTCCAGTCAAGCATTCGTTTTGTGCTTTTTGATTATTTTCAGTAACTAACTGTTCATGATCTACGGAAATGGGAAAAAAAGCCAACACCTATAGAGAATCTAGAATCTACAATCCATTCAGATCTCCCAGTCCACTGCTTCAACTCCACAAATGACATTTTAATGCTAAACATGCATGGTTCCTCCCTTCCCCAGAAGTTTTCTGGACTTCATGCACAGAATATTCTGTCTTGTCCTATTTTAGCTTCAAGGTGAAATGCCCTCACTAAAATCTATCACTACATTGCTCCTTCATTCTACCTACTAATCTTTGTACATTAATTATACATTGCTGTTTCTCAGAAATACCTCTGCTCTGGGCTTGGGTAGCACAAAAATGACCATTGAAGAATAACTGCAGCAGCTGTGATACAAAAGATGTACGCTCCACATTGATATACTATTCACATGCACAACTAGGAGGCAGGAGGAAACTGAAAAACCACAAACTGGCTGTGCTATCTTGAATTTCACCTACAAGTTAATGTAAGCACTCTCACATCTACATTAAGTCCAGATCTAACAAACTCGGGGTGGCAGACCAATGTGGAAATGAGGGCATATGGACTGTCAGATGAGTCCCCTTCCTGATGAGACACTAAACTGCAGCCCATCAACTCTTTTGGTAAGGCATTAAAGATCATACAGCACCACTTCAAACAATAGGAAGTAACCACCACATATCAGTCATACAGCTATACAGTATGCAAGCAGGCCCCCCAGTCCAACTCATCCATGCTGACCAAGTTGCCTGTCCTGGTCCCACTTGTATGCATTTGCCCTTTATCCCTCTAAACCTTTCCTATTCATGTACCTGTCCAAATATCCCTTAATCAACATCACCTAAAGGATAAATGGGGTCATTTAACACTGCTGTTTGATAGAAATCGCTGTACAGAGGCCTCCATCAGTCATGGTTGACCACAGATGTTGCATCCTCACAGTCTAATATGCAAGCCTGAGCAGTACAATATGGAGAGCAAGCTGTTGCCCATGTAGCAAGTTCCCCCTCTCCACACATCTGAAGAACCCAAAGCAATGCCAGAGACCGAAAGTTTGGCACCAGCAGCATCACAGGGGTTGGCAGTCAACACCGAACTCAACATAGGACTGCATTAGGGACTCCTCCAGGTTTTTCCCCTTGGGGCTGACTTCCGAAGCCTTCCCTGTGAGTGGATATAGCTGCAAGGCAGTGTAAATTTGAGATCACAGTTTTCCTTCTCTTAGATGAGCTGCCAACAAAAGCTGACGAGCTCACTGTGGGAACTTTGGAAAAATTGCCAAATATTGATCTGATTTCATAAGTGTTTACTTGTCTTGAAAATTCTTTAGAATTTCCAGTGACTGTAAATGCTGCTACAAATGCTGCAAATCTTTTTCTTCCCATTTACGGCTGTAGTGACAAAAGACAAAAGCAACGTAACTGACTCCACAGGGCACGTTTATTGCACAAGGAAGTACATCCCGCCAAC
Organism: Mobula hypostoma; assembly: GCF_963921235.1. Taxonomy (NCBI): domain Eukaryota; kingdom Metazoa; phylum Chordata; class Chondrichthyes; order Myliobatiformes; family Myliobatidae; genus Mobula; species Mobula hypostoma. Next base: position 20,600,077 of record NC_086115.1, read on the forward strand.
GGTGCAATGAAGCATGTCACCAGACCAGGACACAGCCAACACTTTTAGGTGAATGGTGCTAATTTAGACCTTAGTTTCTCCATTCTTGCTGGCAATAGGGTGGCCATCTCAACGCAAAGCTCCAGCTCAGGTTCCATGGCTTTGGCAGCATCAGCGTGACAATTACAATAATCAACCACAAAGCGGTAACAGTCCACTGACCGCTGCATGTTCTCCAGCTGCAACTTTAGATCAGACGTGATCATTTTACTGTATAACCATCCAATACGAAACTTTGCCACCAATGCTGGCCGTAAAACATCAGATTCCAGTTGCTCTGGAAACTTCTTCTCCAAGTTCTTCAGGGAGTCCAGAAAGAGGCTGTAGTAGGAAATGGCTGACTGAGCCAAATGATTGATTTTCTTTATATTGTGACTATCCAGCTCATCTAATCGGTTGGCAATGGAGACCTTTAGCTCCATCATTTCATAGTACGTATCCCCTATCTCAAACTGAAGTTGCCTGCAGACCAAGAGATAATACTGAGGGTTTAACTCTGTGTAGACGGTGTTCAGCATATCTATACGCCGTTTATGCATCTTGCAACGCCTTTCCAAATCCTCTTCAAAGAACGCCAGGGCTTTGAATAATGCACTGTGATCCTGAACCACTTCAATATGGTCTGTTACATGATCGTCCAGCTGGAAGAACTCCTTGGCTTCGCGCACATAGCTCTGGCCAACCAGAAACACCTCACGGGCTTTCATGAAGTCCACAGGGTAAATACAGCTCACCTTCTCCTCAACAGACTGGATCAGGTCAAATGTATCACTGGACCCAAACAGCACAGCACTTTTCCTCCCCTGCTCTTTCTCCTCCTCTTCTTTTTTTAATTTGGTCTTCAGCTCTTCCTGCCGATCCCAATCCAATTCACCAATGTCATTCTGTAAGAAAATATAGCTACAGCAAACAGAGTTTTCCCAACAGTTACTGCATTTGTCCACAACATTCATACTGTCAGATGTATGTAATGAGATGTGCTCCACCAAACTCTACCAGGGAAATGCCCTGTCGTGTGAACACATCAGATGGCTGTAGCATAAGCTACAGAGAAAACATGTTTATGCCACAATATTTCAAAACGATGCAGGAATTTCCTGCTCTTGCCTGACAGTAGCAGGCACAGAGGGTATAGACTTGCATGTCAAGCACTGAACTCTAACAGAGAAGTGAATTTGGTAGGGGCACCAATCAGTCAAGTTGAAAATGTTAAATAAAGATCATATTGAATTAGCTGGTCCTATTTGAGGGGCTTCCAGAATAAGGATAGCTACAAGTGTGGGCAATTGGGACTAGAAATTTTGTTGCCATTTGCCAGCAAGAAGCAACACCAGGAAAATGGAGAACTGGTTACAACAATGAATTCCCGCATGTGTTTTAACTTGAGAATGGCAGAGCAGAGCAATTTTCATAGGGGTTGGTGGGATTTCAGTTTCACTAACCCTAACTCTGCTCTTGGATAGGACTTCATCCCTCACAGAAAGTTGTGGAGGGATTTCTGATGCCACAAAGCTGAAATTCAATAATGATGACTCAGGGACCATTTTATAAAATACTCCTTGGAAAAGCAAGGAGAGATGAGCCAATAACAGAAATGACAAGGAACCTGGGGCAGTGGAAGGTGGGATCAGCTGGAACCCCTTCAAGAGCCAGTAAATACCCTGTTTGGGTATTCCTTTATTTTACTGACAATGAAATTAATTTTTCCTTTATCCCACCGTTCATCTAACAGATGATTCAAGTACACACCTAAGGGACCACTCTAAAGGTTCAAGTATCAAAAAACCCAGGCCCACTTCAGATACCTCAAGCAGTTTGCGTGAATCTTGCAGTAGGTTGAGACAATATTTTATCCAACATCGTGCTATTTCTGCCTTCTTCTGTTGGAGCTGGTCCCGACGGTCCCTCTCTTCTTCGCCTGTGTTGGAGAAAAATGACTGGGTGGGTGCTTCCCATTAACTGCCCACCCCCCCAAAAAAAAACAACAAACACAAATAAACCATATCATTACTCAAGTGTTCCCCACCACTGCCAGGTCAAAATTGATCCTCTCAGTTATCAACTGTCCTGGCCTATCAATTCACCTCCTACCCAATACTCTTCTGTCAGGAGAGAACTACAAAGACCTACTATCCTCCCATTAGACAAATTTCTTCACTCCTATATCTTAAAATGGCCTTCCCCTTAAGCTCCCTAGTTCAAGGTTATTTAGATCAGGGGTCCTCAACCTTTTTCGCAACGCGGACCGGTTTCTTATTGACAATATTCTTGCGGACCGGCCAACTGTGGGGGGGGGTGGGGTGAGTAGTGTTGCCAACGGACAAGAGTAGCAGTCGATTACGTTGTGTTTACCCCGAGAAAGACTACAATGACCATGAAGCCTTGCGCGGGCACCAGTGCGCATGCATGACTTGCGTATGCGTGTATGTGATTAGTGGCTAATACACTCAATTTCGTTTCTAAAAGGGTTTATCTAACGAATTTAATATTAAACACACAGTGCATATTTTCTTCCCATGAATATAGTTATAAGTCAATTATCAGGGGAGGACAGGGGAGCTTGAAGTAAGTGTGGAACGAGCTTCCAGTCGAAGTGGTAGAGGCAGGTTCGATATTATCATTTAAAGAAAAAATGGATAGGTATATGGACAGGAAAGGAATGAAGGGTTATGGGCTGAGTGCAGGTCGGTGGGACTAGGTGAGAGTATCATTCGGCACGGACTAGAAGGGCAGAGATGGCCTGTTACCATGCTGTAATTGTTATATGGTTATATTAGTCACTTATAAGTCAATAGCATCATAACATTTTAAGTAACACTTGGATATTAAATACACAGCACATATTTTCTCCGTATGAACATATAAAATCATTGCAACACACCAATATCGCTGAATTAGTGGGAGCCCTGGGCTTACTTTCCTGCAACAAAGACGGTCCCATCGAGGGGTGATGGGAGACAGCGATACTCGAACGGGGTTCCTTATGTCCAGTCTATTCCACAATTTAGTTTTCGTTGCATTCATTGCAGAAAACTCCGCTTTGCAGCGATATGATGTTGGAAATGGAAGCAACATTTTCAGTGCTTTTGTGGCTATCACAGGATATTTAGCCTTGACTTTGATCTGGAATGCCAGCAGAGACGTTATGTCAAACATACTTTTCAGCCCGTCGTCATTTGCAAGCTCGAGGAGTTGATCTTCTTCCGGCACTGACATGCATGACACGTGAGTAATGACCTTGCGTGCGTAATAGCTCAACACTGGGCATGACAGGGAATGAGCAAAGGTGCAGCTGATTCCTATCGCCAAATCATGTTGTTTCCTCGCGGCCCGGTAGCACATGCTTTGTGGCCTGGTGGTTGGGGGCCGCTGATTTAGATACAGGAAAAAGCCAGTGTATCCTCACTGTAGGCTCATCCAGAACTTTAAGGTGCATTGGAGATATGGTGACTTGGCTGATCAGAACTGGCTTGTGTATAACAGACAGGGTAGTGATCAATGGGATTTATTTTGGGTAGAGGTACATAACTAGTGATGCTCTCCAAGAAGTCTGCTGTCTGCGATTCATATGAATTACTTGGAGTACGTGGATGGGTGTGTTAACAAGTCCACATATGATACAAAGATTAGTGATTTTGAGAATAGTGTAGATTTCCGAAGGATACAGCAGGACAATGATCAGTTGCAGGTATGGGTGAGGAAATGGCAAATGGCGTTTAATCTACTCAAATATTCAGGTAACGCATTCGTGAAAAATCTAATGTAACAGGAATGTACATAGCTAATGGCAATGATACTGTTCAGAAGGATCTTAGGGATCCAAGTTCATGGCTACTTGAAAGTGGCTGCACAGGTTGATAGGGTGGGAAGGAAAGTCAAGACAAAGATATACAGGCTCTATATATTTTTTTAAAGCAGCATGGTGAGTACCCGGAGTATACTGCCAGGGATGGCTATGGAGGCAAATTCAAGAGCTGTGTTTAAGAGGCACATGAATATGCAGAGAATGAAGGGATAAGAACGTTGTGTGGTCAGAACGAATTAGTTTAGTTATTTAGTTCAGTACAACGTTGTGCGAAGGGCCTGGCCTGTAATGTTCTGCTCCATATACCCGCAAACACTATTGAGACCATTGCAAGATAGTCACACTTACTTTCCTCTGCTGGAGATTCCGAGGACACTGCTCCCGCTTGGTTAAAGATCACATTGGAAGCAGCAAGGCACAGGCGACCTTCCATGTAACACTGCTGCTCAAGAAAAAACAAACAATATGTTGGGTGAAACTCAAGTTCCATATTATTGATTGCTATTTCCACTGTGGCCCTTAATTACAGTAACTGCCTTCTCCATTTAAAAACCATAGCCTGGCACATGGAGAATGCCCGGTCCTAAAGCCTGCTGCAACATAGTCCTCTGTGTGGTGCTGTATCATGATGTTGTATTGCTCTGCTTCCCCCTAGTGGACAAACATAATTAATACCTGCATACCCACTTGCATCACTACCAGAGCACCCCTCTTTCAGTTGGAGCCTCAGCTGGCAGGATCATCAATTCCTAGCCAATTCCTGTTACCACTTCCTGATGGAGACACAAATGAGTAACTCAGAATCAAGGATAACATCCATTTTATTTCCACCATCCTATTGTATCCTTTCACTACAAGGGCTAAGATCAGGTAATTTAATACAGACCAAGGATTATACAAGGAGCCATCCTGCCTGCATGATTTCATATTAAGAATAAAACTTAACTAAAACTATAATTGCATTCAAAGGATTCTGCCAAGAAACTATATTCAAAACCTTATATACACCCCACATACTCATTTCCTTCTCTGCCACTTTAGTGTGGCTCCTGCATCCCATTTTGTTCATTCAATCCTCTAGCACTGCCTCTGACATCTCTTGTATCATCCCACCCTCATCTCTTCCATCTATTTACTATACCTCTGTTCCAACCTGCCTGCCAGCTTGACACCTTAAGACCCTTATCGATTTCATCTCATTGTATCTCCAAGTTCATTCCTCCACACCTGCTCCTACTTTTGTCAGTATACCCCTTCAATTACCCCCATGCCCTCCGCCTCCTCCCTCACCCCTCCCAATCGTATCCCATGCTCGCCTTCCCCATTCTCCTTTCCCCACACCCCCATGCGATACCCATGTCAGTGCTACAGCTTTGCCTCACTACCCCCAGTACCCACTGATCTGACTCCTCCGAAGTAACATGCTTGTTGCCAGAATCCTCCATCAGCTTACAGGACAATTTAACACAGGGAATGGGAAACCACAGGATGTTGCCACCATTTCCATCTACAAACATGAGCTTAGAAACCCTCCTATTCAAAGATCACAACTAATAAGGCCTGTTGCTCGGATACAGAGCACAGGACAGCTTACCTTGGTGATGTAGTATTGTGACAAGGTGGCAGCATTGATAGCCCACTCCACAGGGTTGTAATGGTTGAATTGCAGTTGGCGTTGAAGGGTAGTGTGACAGTACCTGGCAGCCTTTTCATTCATATCCAAGTGTTTATAGACTTGTGCCAGATAGTACAGGGTGTGAGTATAAACCTTCTCAAACCTGCACAATTCAAACATATTTGGCAACAATCAAAGTAGTGGCTGGACATTGACATTTGGAGTATGAATGCTCAGTTACACACAGACAGCATTATAATTACAGTAATTTACAGAAGAGTACTTCTGGCAAGGTCAGCATTTATGCACAGCACGGCTGTCCTTTGAATCGTACTCTTTGATGTAGTGTTAGTCCCACATCAACTCATGAAAGTACATTGCCGTAACCAGACTCGAACACACCAGAGGATCAATAATACTGAGTCAGGATGACGTCAATTGGTGAGAACTCAAATGGAAACACTCCGATATTTCTGCTGCCTTCACCCTGTTAGATGGTGGAGGCTGCAGATACAAGGGTGCTTGGCAAATTGCTGCAGCAGTTGTGCAGGGGGCAGCAGCAATGGTGCATTTGAAGTGAACTATTAGTTACAGGATTCCCAGCCCCTTTACCCTATCCTTCAAGCCACAGCATTCATGTGAGCGGTGTGCTGGAACTAGTGACTCTCAGGTGTTGATGACATAGGATTCAGCAATAATACCAGTCTCTTGTTCAACTGGTCATTCCTACCACTCTGTATAGGCAATTACGTGGGGAATGAAGGAAAGGTACCAAGGAATAGTCAGCTACGCATGGAACCAAGACGGTTGGCTATGCGTGGAACACTTGATATAACATAAATGGTAGTTTTGTAGGAAATAGGTTGTTTCAGAGGAAGAAACTTTCAGAAAGAGGGCACGGGGCAGCATAGTTCTTATACTATCAGGCTCTTAACTCAGAGGCCTGAAAAAAAGTATAAATGCTGGAAAACTGAAAATGCTGGACACTCAGCAGATCAGGCAAAACCTGCAGAAAGAGGAACAATTAATTTTTCAGATCTTGTTCTTCCTCACTTTCCCAGCTCTGACAAAGGGCCCCAATCGGAATCATTAGTTGCTTCTCTTCCCACACAATGCCTGACCCACTGAGAGTTTCCAGCAATTCCTGTTTTAATTTCTTAAGTCCAGGGACGATGACCACAAAACTTTCACATTCTAATAAAGAGCTGCCCTATGATGTTCTAGGAGGCAACCTGTCATCTGTCGTACTATATGAGACTCCTGGCACCCAGCAATAGGGCTGACATATCTGTCCCCTCCATAACTCAACTGTCCTACATCAACATTAAAATAAAGACAACAAATGGAGCACCTGTCATTGGATTAGGACTGGACATCGATCCCCAGATGGCATGTGAACCGAAACACTCAAGTGAAATTCTAAAATTCAATGTGGAAATGTACTTGTACTAACAAAATGGCATTTTTGTCTGTGATAAAATGGAACCTATATTGTACCAGAGTGCTTTGCTAATAGTGTTCATGCAACATTATGCTGATGGAACCTGGGTCCTTGAAAACTGCAGACTCAAAGATGCATTCCTGGAGGAACGCCAAGTACACTGATTAAGCAGGACAGAATACATCCTTCTCTTGAAGTGAAGTGTGGGTAGCTGTGCTAATGTATAAAGGAGTGACTATGCTGTCTGTTTTTCAGAGGCATCACTGGCGCTTGTGCAGTGAAGGTCTCCCTTTGCTGCAAGTAAAATAAATTTGCTTATGATTGATCCACTGAGTTAATTGTTGTTTGTTATGGAATGTAGAGCAAAGGTGCTCGACAACATCTATCCCCAGAAAGCATGTGAACAGACAGCCTTCAAGTGAAATTCTAAAATTCAATGCCATTTTTACCTATGTAAGGTTCTCAAATGGACCACAACTTCTGGATGCTCCACTTCCCTCTCAGAACGTCCTGTGCCGCAAATAATTTTACAATGGTACCAAACAAACATACCATTTGTGGCTGGAAACAAATTTTTGCCTAAAATCCAAAAAATCAAATACCCTATGACTATTTCATTATATAACCACCATATAGTAGGAGGTACAAGAGACTTTAGATGCTAGAAACTGGAGCAACAAACAAAATGCTGGAGAAACTCAGCACGTTAGATAGCATCTATGGGGGCAAATGAATAGTCAAGATTTCAGGGCGACGTCCTTCATATACAGTGGTACTAGAAAGTTCATGAACCCTGTAGAATTTTGTCTATTTCCGTATAAATATGACCTAAAATGTGATCAGATCTTCAGATAAGTCCTAAAACTAGATAAAGAGTACACAATTAAATAAATAACACACAAAAAACATTATATTTGTTCATTTATTTATTGAGAAAAATGATCCAACATTACATGTATTTGTTGGAAAAAGTATGTGAACCTTTGCTTTCAGTAACTGGTGTGACCTCCCTTGTACAGCAATAACTTCAACCAAACATTTTCAGTAACTGTTGATCAGTCCTGCACATATCGGCTTGGAGGAATTTTAGGCCATTCCTCGTTACAAAACTGCTTCAACGCTGGGATGCTCATGGCTTCCTTACATGAACTGCTTGCTTCAGGTCCTTCCATAACACTTCTATAGGACTAAGGTCAGGAATTTGACCTGGCCATTCCAAAACACAAATTATCTTCTTTTTAAATCATTCTGTTGTTGATTTATTCTTGTCTTTCAGATCATTGTCTTGTTGCATTATCTAATTTCTATTAAAGCTTCAGGAGACATGCCTCTACCCAGACATTCTCCTGTAAAATGCCTTGATAAAATTTTGAATTCATTGTTCCCACAACGATTGCAAGCTATCCAGGCCCTGTGGCAGCAAAGCAGCCCCAAACCACGATATCCCTACCACCATGCTCCACAGTTGGGATGAGATTCTGGTGTTTGTGTGCAGTGCCCTATTTCCTCCAAACATAGCAATGTGCATTTCTGCCAAGAAGTTCAACCTCTGTCTCATCTGTTCACAGAACATTGTCCCAGAGGCATTGTAGAACATCCAGATAGCATTTGCAAACTTAAGATGTGCAGCAATGTCTTTTTTTTTTGGAGAGCAGTGGTTTCCTCTGTGGTGCCCTTCCATGAACACCATTCCTGTTCAGTGCTTTTCTTATAGTGGACACATGAACAGAGACCTTAGCAAGCTCTAGAGATTTCTGCAGGTCCTTTGCTGTTACCCTTGGGTTCTTTTTCACCTTCTTCAGCATTGCACATTGTGCTCTTGGTGTGATCTTTGCAGGATGCCCACTGCTAGGAAAAGTAGCAGCAATGCTGAGTTTACTACATTTTGGTCATCTTGGTCAATGTCTCCCATCCACTACATAACGTACTGGGTGGGCACAGGAGTACATTCAGTCAGAGACTCATTCCACCGAGATGCAGCACAGAGCGTCATAGGAAGTCATTCCTGCCTGTGGCCATCAAACTTTACAACTCCTCCCTTGGAGGGTCAGACACCCTGAGCCAAAAGGCTGGTCCTGGACTTATTTCATAATTTACTGGCATAATTTACGTATTACTATTTAACTATTTATGGTTCTATTACTATTTATTATTTATGGTGCAACTGTAACAAAAACCAATTTCCCCCAGGATCAAAAAAGTATGACTATGACTACGACTATTTGTAGACAATTTTTCTTACTGTGGACTGATGAACACTTGGGTCTTTAGAACTGCTTTTGTAACCTTTTCCAGCTTCATGTATCCCTACAATTCTTCTGAGGTCCTCTGAAAGTTGTTTTGATTGAGGCACAGTGCACATAAACAGATCTTTCTTGAGAAGAGCAGGTTCTGTCAGTGACGTGACTTTGTTTGCCTTTTTTATATGACAGGGCGCCTGTACAACCCACACCTCCAATCTCATCTCATTGACTGGAACACCTGACTCCAAATAGCTTTTGTAGAAGGCATTACCCCAGAGGTTCACATACTTTTTTCCAACAAATACATCTAATATTGGATAATTGTTCTCAATAAATAAATGAACAAGCATAATGTTTTTTCTATTGTTTATTTGATTGGGTTCTCTTTATCTAGTTTTAGGACTTATGTGAATATCTGATCATACTTAGGTCACATTTATGCAGAAATAGAGAAAAGTCTACAGGGTTCACAAACTTTCTAGCATCACTGTACATAGACGTTAACTTTTCAAAAAATTCAACTGCTAGCTTAAAATTACAAGTTAAACTCATAAGTTCAGTCTACAGCAGGCAGTGTTTCTGTATAATCGCTGCGGCGAAATTTCAACCAAAAGAACTTTTCAAACTGCCTAACAGCCTGCAACTATTAAGAAGGAGATCTGCTACATAAGGGCATCGATCATACTGGTGCCTAATTATAACAGGGTAAGCTACCTCAATGACTATTACCAGAAAGCCCTCACATCTATTGTAATGAAATGCTTTGGCTGGTGATGGCTAGAATTAATTCCCGTCTCAGCAAGTACCTGGAGCTGTTGCAATTTGTCTACCCCCCCCCCCCCCAACAGGTAACAATGGACAGAAGTCACTAGTTCTCCACTCCACTTTGGAGCACCCAGATGACAGTAAAACATTCATCAGGATGCTGCTGATCAATTGCAGCTCAGCATTCAACACCACTACCACTTCAGTATTAATCACCAAACTTCTAAACCTGGGTCTCAGTACCCCCTTCTGTCTTCCTTCATAGGAGATCACAATCAATGGTTTGATGGTAACATCTCCTCTCCACTATGGATCAATACACGCTCAGTCGGATGCATGCTTCACCCACTGCTCTACCTTCATGACTATATGACAAAGCACAGCTGAAACAGCATGTATAAATTCACAGATATCACCACTGTTGTTGGTAGAATCTTAGATGGCAACAAAGAGGTGTACAGGAGTGAGATAGATTGGCTAGTGAAGTGGTGTTGCAACAACTTCATACTCAACCTCAGAGCAAGAGCAAGGAATTGAAAGTGGGCTTCAGAAAGAAGAACACATTAATCCATAATCACTACCTCATTATCTCTTTACCTTTGCAGTATTTATTTTGTAAATTTATGGCAATTTCATAGTATTAGTAGAATTATAAATTATGGTAATTTAATGTCTTTACACCGCACTGCTGCCGCATTAACAACAGATTTCATGTCATAAAAGATAGGGGTAATAAACCTGATTCTGAATGCTATCATAAACACGAGAGATTGTGCAGATGTGGAAATCCAGAGTAACACACACAAAATGCTGGAGGAACCCAGCAAGTCAGGCAATACCTATGGAGCAGAGTAAAGAAGAGCTGAGACCCTTCATCAGGACTGGAAAGGAAAAGGAAAGAAACCAGAATAAGGTGGTGGTGGGGGAAGGTGTACAAGCTAGAAGGCGATAGGTAAAACTGGGTAAGGGGGATGAAGTGAGAAGCTTGGAGATGATTGGTGGAAAAGGTAAGGGGTTGAAGAAGGAGGAATCTGACAGGAAAGGAGAGTGGACTGTGGGAGAAAGGGAAAGAGGAGAGGCACCAGAGGGAGATGATAGGCAGGTGAGGAGAAAAGAAGGGGTAAGAGAAGAGCCAAAATGGGGAATGGAAAAAGAAGGCGTGAAGATAAAGAAATCAATGTTCATACCATCAGGTTGGAGGCTACCTAGATGGAATATGAGGTGTTCCTCTTTCAACCTGAGCGTGGCCTCATCGTGGCAGTAGACTAAGATACCAAAGTGGGAATAAGCAGTAGAATTAAAATGATTGGCCATCAGGAAAATCCTGCTTGCTGCGGATGGAGTGAAAATGCTTGACAAAGCAATCCCCCAATCTAAGTTGTGTCTCACCAACATAGGGGAGGCGTATTTGGGCATGGGATACAGTAGGTGACCCCAACAGACTGGCAAGTGAAGTGTCGCCTCACCTGGAAGGACTGGGGGGAGATCAGTGGGGAGGGACAAATATACAAGGGAATCACGGAGAGAGCAATCCCTGCAGAAAATGGAGAGTAGGAGAGAGGTAAAGTATTTGGTGGTAGTTGCAGAGAAGGATGCAAAATTTTGAAGGTTATGTAAGTTCAGAAAAACCATACCTTTTCTGTCTCTCCTGCTCACTCAGCCTGTCCTCTTCTCCCAGGAAATGCTCATGTGTGTCCCACGGTGGAGTACCAATCTAAAGAAAAATTAACACACGAGCTCTGAATTCTATTTAATTACGTTATTCATCAACTATTGTCCAGTATCCCTTCTTTTATCCAGATTCCGTTCCTCTGCCAAAAGCATAAGCATGGTGTCACGGCAACAGGCAATGCCCATAAACCAATATCCATGTTTTCAGATGATGGCCTAAGCAATGTTGGCTCTCCACAGGAACACAAATTTCCCAGCCTGTTTCTCTTCTCCAGTGTTCCAATGTAATCACACCATTGGCCAATACACAATTGAAATTTAATATTGCATCCCCTTCAGAGAAAAACAAACCAGAAACTGGTTTATCCATGTTACCACCATTGTTTAAACCCCATCAATCCAATACACAGCAAATGGTTATTCTCCTCAATATCTATCAGATACACAACAGTCATGGTTAACAGAATGTCCAATATTCACACCAATGACAACTTAATCCACTGTCTAATTACACATACACACCCTTACCTATTAATGGTTAATCTTCAGTCCAGAATTCACACATAAGTGGCTATCCTTACAAAAATTAATGTACTTGTGCCTGTTGTTAGCTATTCTAAGTGGCAAAGATAATTGTTGATTATCTCTTCATTGACATACAATACAAAAACACAGAAGAATAAATAGTAAAGAGCCAAAGAAACAACAAACCAATGGTGTTGAGGACCACACACAAAATTGCTGGCACAATTTGGGCCGAGACCCTTTTTCAGGACTGAGAAGGAAGAGGAAGATGTCAGGACAATAAGGTAGGGGCAGGGGAAGGAGGCTAGCTGGAAGGTGATAGCTGAAGCCAGGTTGGCGGAAAAGGTCAAGGGCAGGAGGAGGAAGAAGTTATATTGGGAAACATCAGGGTAGAGTGGAGGAACATGTGAGCGAATAGGTCACAAGGAAATGGGATTAATGGAATTGTTGAGAGTTGGCATAGACTGCATCCGCCAAACTTGCAGATGATGTAAAGATAGGGGAGGGGCAGGTAGCATTGAGGAAGCAGGAAATCTGCAGACAGACTTGGACAGGCTGGGAAAATGGGCAAATGGAATACAGTGCAGGGAAATGCATAGTCATTGACTTTGGTAGAAGGAATAAAGGCAAAGACTACTTTCTAAGTGGGAGAGAATTTTTATTTTTAGCCAGAGAGCAGTGAATCTGTGGAATTCATTGCTACAGACAGCAGCAGAATGAGGTTTAGAAAGAAAATCAGACATGATTAAGTCACAGAGCAGACTCGATTGGCTAAATGGCCTAATTCTTCTTCCATGTCTTACAGCCAAATCATATCAACTAACACAGAATCCCAAGTACAAAAGAGTTGTCATAGGCCAGATGGTCCAGGTGAAACAAAGGTTCTAAAGAAGTAAAAAGATCCAATATGTGGGGGTGAGGGAGGTTACTAGCCAAAGAAATGGAGATTGAGGAACAGGTGAAGGAAGAGCACAATGTCACATTAAAATTAAAATCAAGGCACCTGCTGAGGAATAGTAGTTATTGGGCGAGGCCAGACAGATGAAAGGATTTAGGGTCAGAGAAGCACAAAGCTCTGTAAGTTTGTTCATGTTGACTTTACCTCCTTGATGTACTGATTGTAAAGTGCTTCAGCATCTTCTAGATAGGTCTTGGCTTTTTCCATTTCTTCCAGTCCAGCCCATAAGATGCCCAACTGGTTCTGGAATAAAGAGCAAGAACTGCTTTAACTCCTGAAAAGTTATCAGTAACTTAAATCTTTAATGCGATGGGAAACAGTGTACATCTTACTGGGCCTAGGCTGGTGATATAAGCTTCCCAAAAGTACTCCTTTATTTCAAACTGATCATCATCCGTAATACCCCCACCTTGAAAGAGATAATACCCTCGACCTAACTATCACAACTCCATATCCTATTCACAAAGTACTTACAAGATTTAGTCATTTCCCACGTCTGTCCTAACTTCTCCATTATAGTCACAGTGGTGCTAAAATGTTTGTGAACCATGTAGAATATTCTCCATTTCTGCATAAAAATGACCTAAAATGGGATCAGATATTCACATATGTTCTAAAACTAGATAAAGAGAATCCAATTAAATAAATAATAGTAAACAAATTATACTTGTTCATTTATTTATTGAGAAAAATCATCCAATATTACATGTATTTGTTGCAAAAAAGTATGTGAACCTCTGGGGTAATGCATTCTACAAAAGCTATTTGAAGTCGGGTGTTCCAATCACTGAGATGAGATGAGATTGGAGGTGGGTTGTACAGCTGCCCTGTCATATAAAGAACACACAAAGTCATGTTACTGACAGAGCCTGCTCTTCTCAAGAAAGATCTGTTTATGTGCACCATTCCTCAATCAAAACAACTTTTCAGAGGACCTTAGGAGAAAAATTGTAGAGATACATGAAGCTGGAAAAGGCTATAAAAGCATTTCTAATTAAGTTCATCAGTCCACAGTAAGAGAAACTGTCTACAAATGGAGAAAACTCGGTACTGTTGCAACTCCCCCGAGGAGTGGGCATCCTGCAAAGATCACATCAAGAGCACAACGTGCAATGCTGAAGGAGGTAAAATGGTGTTCATGGAAAGACACCATGGAGTAAACCACTGCTCTCCAAAAAAACTTTGTTGCACATCTCAAGTTTGCAAAAGACCATCTAGATGTTCTACAACACTTCTGGGACAATGTTCTGTGGACAGATGAAACAAAAGTTGAACTTCTTGGCAGAAATGCACATTGTTACATTTGGAGGAAAAAGGGCCACACATCAACACCAAAACCTCATCCCAACTGTGAAGCATAGTGGAAGGAGCATCATGGTTTGGGGCTGCTTTGCTGCCTTGGGGCCTGGGCAACTTGCAATCATTGAGGGAACAATGAATTCAAAATTGCCTCAAGACATTTGTACAGGAGAATGTCAGGGTAGCAGTCTGTCACCTGAAACCTAATAGAAGTTTGATAATGCAACAAGACAATGATCCGGGAGACAAGAGTACATCAACAACAGAATGGTTTAAAAAGAAAAAAAATTCATGCTTTGGCTAAATCAAAGTCCTGACCCTAATCCTTTAGAGATGCGGTGGAAGGACCTGAAGCAAACAGTCCATGCTAGGAAGCCTAAGAGCATCCCACAGTTGAAGCAGATTGGTAAGGAGGAATGGCCTAAAGTTCCTCCAAGCCGATGTGCAGGACTGATCAACCGTTACTGGAAACGTTTGTTTGAAATTACTGCTGTACAAGGGGGTCATACCAGTTACTGACAGCAAAGATTCACACACTTTTTCCAAGAAAAACATGTAATATTGGATTTTTTTTTCAATAAATAAATGAACAAGCATTATGTATTTTAAGTTATTTATTTAATTGGGTTCTCTTTATCTAGTTTTAGGACTTGCGTGAAGATCTGATCAAATTTTAGGTCATATTTATACAGATATAGAGAAAATTCTACACAGTTCACAAACTTTCTAGCACCACTGTAAATTTTATCAGAATATTGAAAAGACGCAAAATAAATTATTCCTACTGCAACACTCAGTGGGTCAGACAACATCTCAAAGGGAAATGAACAATGAGCATTTTGGGTCAAAACTCATCAGAACTATTCCTCCTTTTCCTTTTCAGCCAGATAGCAAATTTCAATATGGATGTCAGTGCAACACTTCTCTCAATTGGATAAAACTGCACTCTTGGATCCTTTCTCATCAATCCAGTTATACTAGAGACTTCACACCTATCGCCTCTTCACCCATTGCCTCTGGCATTGAGGGATCCATTCTGACACCCTGGCCCCCTCTACTCCCACTTCTTTTTCACTTTGCTAACCCTCGTTGACAGATAAATAAGGCAAAAACAATGTTGGGCATTAGCATAGAGATAAAGTATAAAGCAGTGAAGTCGTGCTCAACTTTTTTACTGGTTTAGCTTCAACCAGAGTGGAGTGTTCAGTTCTGGTGATCACATTATAGGAAGGATGTTGAAGATATAAAAGGGTCCACAAAATAATTAAGAATGGTTCCTGGGATGAGAATCTGCAGATTCAAGGTCAGATCAATCACATGTCCCACTCCTCTAGCTCTTACTCTAATCGAATAACAAATTACAGATTTCTTTCCTGGCCCCACTTTTCCAACTATCATTAGACAGTTCCATATTTACGTATATTCCAACACCATCCAAAACTGACTTTGTTACCAACAACCTCCTCCCCTACATCAAACAGCTCTTAAAACTATCATTAATAGCATTCATTGTAATCACAGTAAACTACTGCTTATCACGTTGCACAGTAGAGTAGCGTTTAGCACAACGATTTACAGTACAGTTGACCCTGGTTCAATTCCTGGTGCTGCCTGCAAGGAGTTTGTATGTTCTCCCTGTGACCACGTGGGTTTCCTCCGCGTGCTCTGGTTTCCTCCCACAATCCAAAGATGTACCGGTTGGTAGGTTAATTGGTAATTATAAATTAGATTAGATTGAGGACACACAGTCCTCTTTTATTGTCATTTAGTAATGCATGCATTAAGAAATGATACAATGTTCCTCCAGAATGATATCACAGAAACACAAGACAAACCAAGACTAAAAAACTGACAAAAACCACATAATTATAACATATAGTTACTACAGTGCAAAACAATACCGTAATTTGATAAAGAACAGACCATGGGCATGGTAAAAAAAAAGTCTCAAAGTCTCTCGAAAGTCCCAACATCTCACGCAGACAGTAGAAGGAAAAAAAACTCTCCCTGCCATGAGCTTCCAGCGCCGCAAACTTGCCGATGCAGCACCCCGGAAGCACCCGACCACAGCCGACTCTTGAGTCTGTCCGAAAACTTCGAACCTCCGACCAGCCCTCCAACACCGAGCACCGTCTCTGCCGAGTGCTTCGACCCCGGCCCCAGCAACAGCAATAGGCAAAGCCAAGGATTTGGGGCCTTCCCCTCCGGAGGTTCTCAATCGCACAGTAACAGCGGCAGCGAAGTGGGCATTTCAGAAGTTTCTCCAGATGTTCCTCCGTGCTCCTCACAGTTGTCTCCATCAAATCAGGATTGTGCTCGGTACCTATTTCACAAATACGATATCATTTCGGAGCAGCCGCGCGCGCTGCGTCACACCGCCATCTTCTCCTCCCCTCCTCCCGTGATTATACTAGGATTAAATATGGAGATTGATAGGCTGTATGGATCAAAGGGCCGGAAGGCCTATTCCACAGGATAGATAGACAGATATTTCTGGAATTATCTATGCGATGTCACAAGATTAAAGTTTGCCGAAAGATTAGTTTAACATGACTTGCCTCTTGTGGATCCATGTTGACACCACTCAAACCTTTTTGTTATCCAAGCCTCCAGATGATGATGTATTTTGCAAATTCAGTGGATTCAGGTTAACTGGGCCATCTGTTATTTAGGGCAGCCAATTATTTTCGGACAACTCTTAAAGAACAAAAACAAATCGAGAAAATTGCCGGGATTCTCTTTGTTTGTGTGGAACACTATGATGCTTAATTGGGGCAGGAATCTGTACCTGAACAGATTTTAACTAGCATCATTCCTGTGAGGAAGTTAGGCACTACATCGTGCTTAGAACAAACAGTTTTTAAACAGCGTCAGTTCCGTAAGTTTGTGTCCAAAAGCGATGCATTCTGTCACTGACAGTTGGCTAGAGAAAAAGCAGTAAGACAATTCAGAACTGTTTCGGTCTTTGCAGTTTCAAGCATTCAAGGCCGGAAACAGCTGGAAGTGAAAATGAAACAATTTCACTACTTCAAGTTAGGAAATATTAAGAACTTGAAGGAATCGACAATCATCTTGAATGTTACAATGAAAATGAAGATTTGGAGGATGCAATTGTCGATAGAATTGTATGAAGGCAGTCCATTATCTGCTCTAGGTGTCTACACTGATTTTGTTCATTGCATATGCTAGATGGATTCCTCCGTCAATAACTATGAGGAACTAATACACAGTTTTACAGTACTGTAGTACTATTGATAGTTTCTAATTTGTTCTATATTTCATTTAAATACACATTTTGTTATTCAGTTTGTCTTTTTTATATCTTTTTAAACTATTTCCATGAAACTCCAGCTAACTGAAGCAGTCACTTCAGGGGCTAAAATGTACTGGTCCCAATGTGTCCTAATTAGGATTACATCTGCAGCTTGCTACCGCTCAAACTGAGCCCCCTACAATTCGCCTACTGACACAACCAATCGACAGATGATGCAATAGCCACTTCTCTACATACCGTCCTTACACACCTGGAGAGGAGGGATGCTCATGTGAGGATGCTGTTCTTGGACTACAGTTCAACATTCAACACCATGGTTCCATTCAGGCTCGACAGGGAGCTGAGACCTCGACCTTGACCCTGACCCTGCCTTGTGCAGCTGGATCCTGGACTTCCTGTCAGATTGCCGGCAGGTGGTATAACCATGACTGTGTCACCACTCACAGCTCTAATCTGCTAATTAAATTTGCTGACAACACTACATTAATTGACCTAATTTCAAAAAATAACGAGGTAGCCTACACAGTGGTGTCAGGAAAACAACCTCTCCCTCAATGTTGCAAAAACAAAGGAGCTGGTTGTGGATTACAGGAGGAATGGAGATGGACTAACCCTTATTGGCATCAATGGATCTGGGGTTGAGAGGGTAAACAGCTTTAAGTTCCTCAGCATCCACATCACCGAGGACCTCACGTGGTCTGTACACACCAGCTGTGTGATGAAAAAGGCACGACAATGCCTCTTTCACCTCAGACAGTTGAGGAAGTTTGGTATGGGCCCGCAAATCCTAAGAATTTCCACAGGGGCACAATTGAGAACATCCTGACTGGCTGCATCACTGCCTGGGATGTGAACAGCCCAGCGCATCTGTAGTTGTGAACTTCCCATAATTCAGGACATTTACAAAGACAGGTGTGAAAAAAGGGCCTGACGGATCATTGGGGACCTGAGTCACCCCAACCACAATCTATTCCAGCTGCTACCATCGGGGAAACAGTACCGCAGCATAAAAGCCAGGACCAACAGGCCCCAGGACAGCTTCTTCCACCAGGCCATCAGACTGATTAACTCATGCTGATTTGAGTGTATTTCTATGTTACATTGACTGTTCTATTTATTATAAATTACTATGATTGCACATTTAGACAGAGATGTAACGTAAAGATTTTTACTCCTCATATACGTTAAGGATGTAAGAAATAAAGTCAATTCAATTCCTAATCAGGCCATGCCTTTCCAAATGTACAGAAATCCTATTCCCTCAGGATTTCCTTTCCAATATCTTCCGTAAATATGTGGGGCTCACTGGCCTATAATTACCTGCATTAGACCCAATTCCCTTCTTGAACAACGGCACAGCATTTGCTGCTATCTTCTGGGGCCTCACCTGTTGCTAGTGAGGACACAAAGAACCTTGTCAAAGCCCTAACAATCACTCAGCACTTGCTTCTTTCAATATTCTAGGATATACGGCATCAGAACCCAGCACTGTCTCCTCCTCAATCTCAAAATGTCCCATTTCATCAACATACCTCACTGCTTTCACTATCCTCCAATTTCTCCTCCTCAGTAAATACAGACTCAAAGTATTCATTTAGTACCTTAACTATTTGCTCTGACTTCAAACATAAATTCCCTTCTTTATCGTTGAGTGGAATTACTCTTTACTTAGTTATCTATTTTCTTAATACAAGTATAAAATGTTTGGGAATTATCCTTGATCTTCCCAGCCAAGTATATTTCATGGTCCCTTTTGGCCTTCCTAATCACTTGTTTGAGCACTTTCCTGCTATCTTTATATTCCACAAGAACCCAGTCTGATTTTAGCTTCCTAAATCTTTCATATGCATCTTTCTGCTTTCTGAGTAGTTTAGGCCTTTTGGTCATTCAAGGTTCCCTTACTTACCGTCCTGGTGCTTACTCCACGCCAATCCTTCACTCTGCTCATGTGTTCTTCAAACAACTCTCACACATCTGACAGCAGCTGTTCCCCATCAGTGTTCCTCTGACTCTGTTGTGACTTGGCCTCCCCCATTTAGTACCTTCCTGCAAGATCCAATTTTATCCTTACTCATAACTATCTTAAACCATAATGAATTGTGGTCTTTATTCCCAAAATGTTCCCCCACTATCAGGTCTGTCACCTGGCCTGGCTCCTTTCCCAAGACTCCGTACAGCATGTTCTCCCCTCTAGTTGGACTGTTCATCTACTGTTTCAAGAACCCCTCTTGGATGCACTCAAAACTCCTGTCCCATATAAACTTCTTGTATTAAAGAAGTTCCAGTCAATACTGGGGCAGTTGAAGACACCACTATAACGACCGTGTTGTTTCTGCACTTTTCCATGCCGCATCTTTCCATTCAAGTGAAGTAAATGATGTAAATAAAGTATGCATCTGTAATTAAATGTGCGTCCTGCCAAAAGGTCTCCGCCCACAACGTCGATTGTACTTTTTCCATAGATGCCGCCCGGTCTGCTGATTTCCTTCAGCATTTTGTGTGCTTTAACAGCACTGAAGTGACTACCTAGAGAAGCATCCGAATCACCTAGACACAGAAGGCTAACGGGCCAAGTGCTAGAAGATAGATGACTGCAGATGGGTGGGCACTGGTTCTGAGAGTGTGGTGGCTGTTTGTTTCCCTGACGTACATACTCGTGCAGATCTTTGATTTTGCCCCCATAAACCAACCACTCCTCTTTACTTCTGATCCTCACCTTCATTTGTCAATCAACAGCAGTGAATTAACCTACCAAGCGACATGCGTTTGGGATGAACGGGCGCAGCCTTAGAAAACCCATGCTCTGGAAACCCCATACAAGTAGAACCACAAGTGCGGATTAAACCCGGGTTGCTGGAGCGGTATCAGAACAATGCAATTGAATTAAGGGTGACAAGGAATGGATGCATTGGTGTCGAGAGGAGCTGTGTGAGAGGGGTAAAGGGGGAAAGACAAGATTTGCTGTGAGAAGCGGAGTCTGCGCCCACGGCCGCAGTTTGGCGAGTGGACAGGGCTCTGCCACGCCTTTTGGCTGCATTTCGCGATCGCCAGACCCAACACTTTACCTCAGCCTGAATGAACACGGACACGGCCTCGGGGCTCAACTTGAAGGCCTCCAGGACACGCACGCATTTGGCTAGGTGCTCCTCCCCAGCCGACAGCTCCTCCGTCTCAGCATGGTTGAGGCCAAGCTGCAGTTCCAGCACCCCAAGCTTCTGCAGCCACTGCCCGTCCTGCAGGCGCCTCTCTTCGGCACGCTCATCCTCCGAGTCCCCGCCCTGTGCCCTGTGCCCCACCGCAGCCTTCAGTTCCTTCAGCAGTTCGCGGGCCGCGTACTTGGAGCGGTAAGGCTCGGATTCCGGGTCCTGCTTGGACTCCACCTCCGACAGGTTTAGTGCCCGCGAGTACTTCAGCCGCAGCTCCGGCCCGCCTTCTTGCACCGCCATCTTCTCCACAATGGCGCGCCATTGCCCCTAGTGGTGGAGATGAATTACTGCGGGACCGACAGGGCGACCCCGACGGCAGAGAGGAGTTATTGCGTTATACCCCGTCATCGCCCCCGGCGGTGGGGAGGAGTCACTGCATTGCCCCTCACGGTAAGGAGCAGTCACGACGGCGGTCTGCGCCAGCATCCCCGGCGGTGGGGAGGCTGCGCCAGCGCCCCTGGCGGTGGGGAGTCACTACGGGAGTCTGCGCCAGCGCCCCTGGCGGTGGGGAGTCACTACGGGAGTCTGCGCTAGCGCCCCTGGCAGCGGGAAGGAGTTAAAGTGGGGAGCCTGGTGGGTAGTTCAGGGAACCCACATAGCGGAGGAGGCTCGGAGAAATGCGTACTTACACTTCCTCCATTGCATTCATGCGGTTTTTCTGACTATCGAATCTCGTCTGATGACGATACTCTTCACATCGGTGCTTCTGAGGTTTTCTATTTTCCTTAACCATAGTTCCTTTCCACCACACATGAGAAGGATAGGAATCCTCATATCAATCTCATCTGCTTCCACATTTTAAAGTCAGCTGAAATTACAGCCAAAATGATGCTATAGCTACCCCTACCCTTCAAAATTCTGGGGGAGGGGGAACTGTGCCCTCTGTGATGTGCCGGTTTGCACTGAGGTCGGGGCTGACCAGGGATATGTGACACGCAAGGCAGGCAATAAGGTATGGAGAGCAACCTGTTGCCCAATGCAGCAGACTCCCCCTCTCCACGCAGCTGCTGAATCGAAAGGAACAGAAGAGACCGGTACAGTCTGGCATCAGCAGTGAACTCAACATAGAACTGCCTTCGGGACCCCAGCTCTAGATTTTTCCTCAGGGTCTACTCCCAAAGCCTCCCAAACAGAGGTTTTAGTTCAAGAGTTTTCCTTCTCGATGTGTTGTGTATGTAGTATTTAAGAAATATTGTGAATAATGTTTGATTACGCATTCTCATTTGTTTAAATAATTCATTACAGGTTATATGTCAAAATGAGTGAATTGTATACGTTATGACGCTACCATCGGATATGTGCGGTCCTTGCTCAAGGTAAACACGACGTGTTTTTAGCTTTTAATTCATTTTATGTTTTGGTGTTACAAAACACAACAGTGGTGATGAGGTATTTTTAAAACAAATCCGAGATGACTACCTTACCTGTTGAAGTGCAGTGAAAAACGATTGATTTTTTTAAAAAGTGCAGCACGTATTTTCTTTCCTTTGGAGCAGAGCGTTTTCTTTGCAAAAACAAGGATGATTGAATTTAAAAAGGCAGAAAACAGAAGAATCACAGGTTTATGAACAGTAAGAATAATCACTAAAAAAGAAATGGCTGCTTACATTTAAAGATTACTCAATATATAATTGTATATTCTAAACTGAGCAGATCAAGCAGTTGATTAAAGCAAATTAAGTAGCCAATGAGAAGTGAGTATCAATTTTGCTGAGTGCATTGGATTTAAAATGATACAATCTGCTTAGGAACCAGCCAAAATGAGCTTTGCTGATGCTGTGAAAGTAATGTAGGAACATTTAGAACTGAAACCATTGTTGACTGATGAACACATTAGGGTTCATGAGTGGAATCAAAAGGACGGGGAGTCCATTTCAATGTATGCGGCTGAATTGAAGTCGTTTAAGCACTGTCAGTTCAGTGATGGGCTTAATGATGCACTGAGCGATTGTTTCATTTGTGAAATCTTACAAAAAAAGCATTCAAAAATGGCTCCTAACTGAGCATGACTAGCATTTAAAAAAGCAGTTGAAATCGCTGTATCAATGCAAACAGCAACAAGGGACTTAATTTCAGTCAGAAATGAAAGTGAGTTGAACAAAATTGCAATGTTTAAACAGAAACCGGCCTGGCCAAATAAATTGTGTTACCATTGTGGCAGGGGCTCACATACACCAGATCAATGCAGGTTTAAAGGTGAAATTTGCAGAAAATGCCATAAAGTAGGACACATACATGTCAGGGAGACAAATAAATGAGATGCACAGGGAAGAGCAAAAGGTAAGTAGAGTTATAGTTTCAAAAAGAGCATTAATTTGCATCCTGTTGATGAAAAATCTGATGATAATGTTTAGTGACTCTCAGGACTTAGGTAGCCTTGAGATTTACAGTGTGAAAACTAACAATAGACAAACAATATGGCTTACACCAGAAGTGAACAGCAAATTAATTAAAATGCATTTGGACACTGGCTTACCTATTTCAGTCATTCCACAGGATGAGTTTGAATGATATTTCAAAGATACTGAACTGAAGCCTGTAGGTATCCAACTAGGAACTTATACTGGAGAAAAGGTAACTCCCGTACAAATGACATTTGTAACAGTGCATATCGACAACCACAAACCATATTGGGCTAGTATATGGTAAAAACAGGAGGGCCAGTATTGCAGGGTGTGATTGGCTGGGACATTTATACTCGTACTTTATAGTCGCCAAACAATTGGTACTAGAACGTACAATCATCACAGTGATATTTGATTCTGCGCTTCACACTCCCTGGATTACAAATATTAAATATTAAAAACAGTTAAATTAGTAAATATTAAAAATTTAAATTATAAATCATAAATAGAAAATAGAAAAATGGGAAGTAAGGTAGTGCAAAAAAACCAAGAGGCAGGTCTGGATATTTGGAGGGTACAGCCCAGATCCGGGTCAGGATCCGTTCAGCAGTCTTATCACAGTTGGAAAGAAGCTGTTCCCAAATCTGGCCATACGAGTCTTCAAGCTCCTGAACCTTCTCCTGGAGGGAAGAGGGACGTGTTCTTGATTATCCTGGCAGCACTGCTCCGACAGCATGCAGTGTAAAGTGAGTCCACGGACAGGAGATTGGTTTGTGTGATGTGCTGCGCCGTGTTCACGATCTTCTGCAGCTTCTTTCGGTCTTGGACAGGACAACTTCGATACCAGGTTGTGATGCACCCCAGAAGAATGCTTTCTACGGTGCATCTATAAAAATTAGTGAGGGTTTTAGAGGACAGGCCAAATTTCCGTAGTTTTCTCAGGAAGTAAAGGTGCTGGTGGGCCTTCTCGGCAGTGAACTCTGCTTGGTTGGACCGTCAGGTCATTTGTGATATTGACCCTGAGGAACTTAAAGCTTTTGACCTGTTCCACTTGCTCGCCTCCGATGTAAATTGGGTTGTGCGGTCCACTACTCCTTCTGAAGTCAACAACCAATTCCTTCGTCTTGCTGACGTTGAGGGACATCTACAACTTTACTGGAGATTCATCCACCTATTGTATGCCACATTCCCTGTAAAAGCCTAAATTGAAGGTGAATTAGGAAAGAAACTGGATGAAGCCACAGCAGTGTTCAAGGATGACATTGGAAAATTCAAACATATCAAAGATAAACTCGTGTTAAATGAAAATGCCACACCTGAATTTTTCAAAGCCCATCCACGATAAAGTAGCCAGCGAGCTGGGTCACATGGAGGCAGAATGAATTCTTTCCAAGGTTGAGTAGGGCCCAGTGGTACAGGAGAATGTGTCTGTCAGGATCTGTGGTGATTTTAAGGTCACCATTAACCCAGTACTGAAAGTCGATCAATTCAATCTGCCACCCTTTCTGGAGGGAGACACTTCAGCAGAGTGGACTTAGCTGAGGCCTACCTACAGACAGATGGAAGAGTCCAAAGTGTTTCTCACCATAAACACTCACAGAGGGCTTTATCGCTATAATAACTCATGTTTACAGTAGCATCTGGACCAGATGTTCAAGGCTGCCCAGTCACTCAGTGTTACCTGGATGACATCATTATTACCAGTAAGGATGACAACGAACATCTCTTAAATCTCAAGACAGTATTTAAAATATTGTGGGCTCAGAGCATGTTGCAACAAGTGTGAATTCTTTAAACCAAGCCTTGCTTACTGTGGTCACACTATTGTCGTACAATGATTACACACGTGTGCTGAGAAAATGCAAGAAGCAGTAGATGCACCAAGGCCAAAAGATGTGTCACATTTGTGGTCCTTTTGAGAATTTGTCAAGTACTACAACAGGTTCCTTCCAAACCTGGCCACTGTGCTCCACCCCGTGAACTGATTACTACAGACTGGGAATAAATGGCAATGGACAAAGCAGTGTGAGGTGGCTTTGAAAAAAGGTAAAGGAAATAGTGACGTCAGACACCGTACTCACACACTAAGATCCACATCATCCAGTGATGGGTGCCTGGGACCCTTCGCCTTATGGTACAAGAGCAGTCATGTCACATGTTATGAGTGATGGAAGTGAACACCCCATAGCCTTTGCATAACATTCCCTTATTGCTGCAGAGAAAAATTACTAACAGTTTGACAGAGACCTAGAGTCTGGTTTGGGGTGCAAAACGTTCCAACCAGAACTTGTATGGGACAGAGAGAGAGAGAGTTTACCCTCGTTACTGATCGTCAACAATCAGTGTCCATTTTCAAACCACAGAAGCATGTTCTGCTAACAGCAGCAGTATGAATGCAGAGGTGAGCTCTGTTTCTTGGAGGACACAGTTACAAGGTTGAATCGAAGGGGAAGACTAAACATGGAAATGCTGATGGATTGTCCTGTTTACCCTTGGAAAAGGAAACACCTGAACAATTCACAAAAGAGGACACTCCGCTTGATGTATTCTCCCTAACACAAATCGAAAGTCTCCCTATTATGGCAGAGGTGATCCAAAAGAAACCAGAAAAGACCCCACACTGTCTCAGGACTACATGGCCACCCATAATGGCTGGAATATACAGCAGAAACTCATGTTCCCCCATTGTTACCAGTGTCAAGATGAATTTGCTCTTGACAGGGTTGTCTTATGTGGGGATTGAGAGTAATTGTACCATCCAAGCTAAGAGCTAAGGTGTTGGAAAAGCTACATAGCAGTCATCTAGGCATGGTCAGAATGAAAACATTGGCTTGAAGGTTTGTCTGGTGACCTGGGTTAGATCAGCTATTCAAGCAGCTTGCCGTGCATTGTCAGGATGCCAACACGTTCAGAAAATTCCAAGAGCAGCGCCTCTCCATCCCTGGGAATGGCCAGCATTGCCCTGGCAGAGGATTCATGTGGATTTTGTCAGACCATTCATGGGCACAAATTTCTTGGTAGTAGTGGATGTAGCTACAAAGTGGCCAGAAGTGGTCCTAATAGCCTCCACTGCAGATGTGCTGAGAAGCCTCTGCATAAGAATTGGTGTCCCAGAACAGTTAGTCAGTGACAATGGACCAGTGTTTGTGGTGGGAACATTTCAATAAATGGAATAAGACATATTACATCTACACCATGCTACCCAGCTACAAATGGCTTAGCTAAAAGATTTGTCCAGAGTCTAAAGAATGCACTGCAAACAATGTCAGCAGAATGCACTACACTAACACTGAACCAGAAGCTCAACCTCCTCCTTGCATGTCGTAAAGCAGCACACTCCACAACCAGCAATTCATCAACTATGCTGTTCCTGGGTCATCCCTTGTGTTCGCACTTGGATTTCCTCAAATAAAATTACAGAAGGAATATGCCAGACAAACAGCTGAGACAAATTGAGTGCCCCTCAAACAAGGAGGTTCAATGTTTCACTCCTTGTCCAGCAATCCTGGTGAGGGTCTACAGAGGTAACCAAAAGAGGATAGTCGGGAAGATTAAGGACAGAACTGGACCACTGTCCCACACAATGAAGATCATCTGGAGATGACACACCGATCAGCTGAGGGCAGGGGGAATTATTAGAGAAGAAAGGCAGCCAGAGCTATCAGAACCACTGCCTGCAGTCCCAGAGTCAACTCCTACAACTACGATGGAGGGGGACCCAGAACCTGAGATTATATGATAGCCACAAGTCTCACCTGCCAAGAAGAGTGATCCCCCTTGCGGATCCCACGAGAGTAAGAAAGCCTCCACAGTGATTAAATCTTTAAGCCTGAAAGTGGCAAGGTAGTAGTTATTTTATATACTATCTGAGTATATAAGTTGAGGTGCATTCTACATGGAGTTGGAGCTTATAGCTAAGCAGGGATGAGTGTTGTGTATTTAATATTTCGCTAGTGTTTGATTACGCACTCTTGTTCGTTTCAATAATTCATTATGGGTTATATATAAAAGTAACTGAATTGCATGTGTCATGGCACTACCACGTTATACATGCACAAGCAACACACATAAAAGTTACTGGTGAACGCAGCAGGCCAGGCAGCATCTCTAGGAAGAGGTAAGAGAATTCTCTTACTAGCTCTTCTTTCAGTTAGTCCTGACGAAGGGTCTCGGCCTGAATCGTCGACTGTACCTCTTCCTAGAGATGCTGCCTGGCCTGCTGTGTTCACCAGCAACTTTTATCTGTGTTGCTTGAAATTCCAGCATCTGCAGATTTCCTCGTGTTATACATACAAAGTAAATACAAAGTTAGACTCTCATTCCCAATTCTGTACTTTTTGCTTTTAATTAATTTTGTGTTTTGGAGTTACAAAAAATAACAAGATGAACTGCCAATCATGACAGGCAAGCCCAATCTACCCAAAGTAAATGATTTAAAGGCACCAATAACATGCCTTTGCCCCTTCTCCTGTCAGTAGAAACTGTTCCAGCAGGCTTATTAGCTAAGCCAGGTATGAAAGCCAAGAGCTGGACTTGGTTGTCAGAGGCTATTTGAGATGCAAGCCAGTGGGAGCATTTAGTAGATCATGGGAGCTTATCCCCACTACCCCCCTCACACCACCCCCAGCTACGACAACCTTAAGGAACCCCTGATTTGCATATGATCTCAATATTTAAGGAGGAATTTACTTACACAAGATATAGCGAGGAGATGGTTCACTAGGTTGAGTCCTGGATGAAGAAATTGTTGTATGAAAAGGTATTGAGTATCACGAGTGGCATAGACAGGATGAATGACCACAGTGTTTTGCACAGTTGGGGAATTAACAACTAGGTAGCATAGGTTTAAAGTGAGAGATTTAATGGTAATCTAAGGGGCAACTTTTTCACCTAGTGGTCACTGCATGAGCTGCCAGAGGAAACAATTGGGGCAGAGCCAGACAGTGGAGGGACCCAAGTGAAAACCTCCCTGTACATGGACGACGTCACCGTCTTCTGCTCTGATCCGAGGTCAGTTCGCAGGTTGATTGGCACCTGCGAACAGTTCGAGCTAGCGTCGGGGGCCAGGGTCAACTGCATGAAGAGTGAAGCTATGCTCTTCGGCAACTGGCCTGACCGATCCAGCGTCCCCTTCACCATCAGGTCTGACCACGTGAAGGTGTTGGGGATCTGGTTCGGAGGGGCTGAGTGAGGCGTGCAACAAGAACTGGCAGGAGTGGACTGCCAAGGTGAAACAGAAACTGGGACTGTGGGGAGGGCGCTCCCTGTCGATAACGGTCAAGAACCTGGTCATCAGGTGTGAGATGCTCTCAGGGCTGCTGTACTTGGCGCAGGTCTGGCCCGTCCCCCACTCCTACAGCTCGGAAATCACCCGGGCTGTCTTCAGATTCGTCTGGGGATCCAAGGTGGAGCGGGTGAGACGGACCGTCATGCACAAGTCCCTGGACAACGGGGGCAAGAACGTCCCCAATGTCGCCCTCACCCTGATGGCCAGCTTCGTATGTGGCTGCATCAGGTTGTGTGTGGGCACCAAGTACCACTATGTGCCCAGGTTCTACCTGTCGCCCTGGCTACGAAGGATGGGTCTGGCCCCACTCCCGCGCAACGCCCCAGTCAGCTGGTCGTTGCCGGCATACCTGTCCTACGTAGCAAAGTTCTTCCAGGAGAACATCTTTGACCACAGGGCCATCAGGCAGGGGTCGGCACGTAGTGTCCTGCAGGCACTGCAGGAGAAGGACGTGATGGACACAGTGGGGTGGTTCCCTGAGCAGACTGTCCAGTTCATCTGGCAAAATGCCTCATTGCCAGATCTCACCAACAGGCACCAAGACCTCGTCTGGCTGGTGGTGAGAGGGGCCCTCCCAGTCAGAGCCCTCCTGTACGACCAGAACGTCGTCTCCGCACCCCACTGCCCACGGGAGGATTGCAGTGAGGAGGAGTCTGTGACCCACCTCTTTGCACACTGTCAGTTTGTAAAGAGGGTGTGGAGGAGGATGGACGGGCTAGTGTCACGTTTTATTCCCAGCAGCTGCGTAACAGAGGACTCTCTGATCTACGGGCTGTTCCCAGGGACGCACACGGAGACCAACATCCGGTGCTGCTGGCAGATCATCAACTCGGTGAAAGACGCTCTTTGGTCGGCCCGAAACTTGATGATCTACCAGCACATGGAGGTGTCCGTGGGAGAATGCTGCCGACTGGCACATTCTCAGCTGCAGGAGTACGTGCTGAGGGACGCACTGAAACTCGGTGCAGTCACCACAAGGGCCCGGTGGGGAAGGACCACGGTATAGGTTTCTCCACCCGTGGGAGTGGGAGGGGTCGGTGGGCGGGGAGTATACCCCTCAACAATGAAATGATATGGTAAGCTGAACTACTGGAGTGCCATGTGGGTAGCTATAAAGACAGATATGTACTGACTATAGTGGAAACGTATGTAAAGGATGAAAAGTTATTGAATGGTTCATTGTATATATTTATTTTTGAATAAAGTATATTTTGAAATAAAAAAAAAGATACATTAACATATACAGGGTGCTTGGAAAGCTACAGAGAGAGGAATGAATTAGGAGGATATGGGCCAAGCTTAGTTGGATGAGATTAGCTTCGATGGGAATCTTGGTCAGCATGGAGCAGTTGGGCCAGAGGATCTTTTTTTCCCCGTGCTGTATAACTCAACAGTGGAGATTTTTATTTCTCTCCCAGGGATTCATGAGCTGTGGAACCATTGAATCTGTGGGAAAATGACAGACATTTGAACTCCAAACAAGTCATGGGAGATGGGGGAGTGATATTGAAGTCAAGATTTGATTAACCATGATCTTGCTGAACAGTGGAAGTTGAGTGACTCACTCCTGCTTGTTTCTTTTACTCGTTGCTCCACCTCCATCAGCATCCACTCCATTCTCATGGCACCGTTTCGTAGAACTGAAGGAGATGCTGCATCTGTTGCATCAACTCTTTCCTTCCCAGCTGTCAGTCAGCCACACACTCCATTCAGGTGAGGAAGCAAATGCTGTATTCTATCATTCTATTACTCTTCCAATTTATCACTAATAATGTAATCTGTACTGTTGGGAGAGCAAACCGTGTGGATGGCTGCTTTGCAGAACATTTCTGTTCAATCCATTAGGGTATTTCTGATCTCCTAGGTGTTTGTCACTTAATTCTCCATCCCACTCACCAACTCTGATCCCTCAAAGGCTCCAAGAAACCTTGATGTCTAGACATATTACAGCCCACAGGACTCAACAGTTTAGATACACAGCCTTTCTAATTTGCAAAGCAAGGAATTAGAAGCAGGAGTTAGTCACTTATTCTTCATGCTGGTTCCGCCATTCAGTAAGGTCATGGCTGCTTTGGACCATAACTTCAACTCCACATTCCACAAGACCATAAAATATAGGAGCAGAATTAGGCCATTTGGCCCATCAAGTCTGTTCTATCATTTCATCATAGCATGATCAAATTCTCCTCTCAGCCCCAATCTCCTGTCGTATCCCTATATGCCCTGAGCAATCAAGAATCTATCAACCTCTGCCTTAAATATACACAAAGCCCTCCTCAACTGCTTGTGGCAAAGAATTCCACAGATTCACTACTTTCAGCCTAAAGAAATTCCTCATCTCCGTTCCAAAAAGACGCCTTGCTATTCTGAGGCTGTACTCTGGTCTTAGACTCTCCCGCCATAGGAAACATCCTCTCCACATCCACTCCATCAAGGCCTATCACCTTTTGGTTTCAATGAGATCACCCTTCATTCTTCTGAATTCTAGTGAATACAGGACCAGAGCCATGACAAGCCATATAATCCTGGCATTATTTTCATGAACCTCATTTGAACCCTCTCCAGTTTCAGGACATCCTTTCTAAGATAAATGTCCCAAAACTGCTCACAATACTACTTGTAACCTTTCACCTTCTTGCTTATTAAGACTCTACTTCGGCTATAAACAAAATCCAAAGACCCTGTTCTGACCCTAGGGAAGAGCATTCCAAAGACTTACAACCCAAGGTCACTAAAAATAAATCACCTTGAAGCCTTAAATGGAAACTTCATTATTTTTCAACAGTGATGACTAGTTCCAGATTCCCTCATAAGAGGAAACATCCTCTCCACTTCCATCCTGTCAGGAATTCTCAAAATCTAATGTGCTTCCGTTGCAGCAGACCTGGTTAATTTAGGTAAAAAGTTGTGACATAGACACTGTACTCTCTCACACAGCACAGAAGTAGCCCCTCTGGCCCAGCATGTCAGTGCTTAAACATCACCCATTTAGTCAAATCCTATAAACCCAGGTTTTATTCTCCCCACATCCCCATCTAATTCCCTCCCTCCCCCCAGATTCTATCACTCACCTACAATTTACAGTTGTCGGTTAGCCTACCAACTTACATCTTTGGGGGGGGAGGGAGAAATCCAAAACCCATGCAACCACATGGGGAATGAGAGATTCTGCACAGATAGCAGTGGAAGTTGCGACTAAACCTGGGTCTCTGGAGTTCAGATACTGATCTGCGGGGGATTTCCAGCCCTCTCATTTCAGACTCCAACAATACATTCCATTCATTTGATCGTAATTCAATTATACAAGGATACGGCCAAACAAGACACCATTACCACAGGGTTAAGGAGCGAGAACACATTTCCAACAGTCACACAAGAACACGTTCACGGAATAAGAGAGCCCCAGCGCCCTCCCCCGCAACCCTACACTTGACACCCAGTCCTCGCACATACAAGTCAACAAACCCATATAGAATGACCCAGGATTTGCATGTATAGTCCAGAGCCCCCTCCCCTCAGCCCACCAATATCTGTCGACCTGCCCCAACACCCGCTAGGCAACGCCATGGTTTTGAGGCCCAGTCCTCACCTATACAAGCACATATAGAACATACATAAAAATACGATGCAGAATATGCACGTATATAGTTCAGACCTCCCAGTCCACCAAGATCTCTCGACCAGGCCCGATGCCCACTAGGTGATACCGCAGCTTAGAGACTCAGTCCTCGCATATGGAGGCATATATTGAATATTAGTAAAAACACACCAGGCAAATACATAGTTGTACAAACATATCTCAAATTTCTGGTATAGTTTCTTTCTCTTTTATTCTAATTTTCATCTCCTTCAGACAGATGAGCTGTGATTATCAAGCCTTCACCAGCCCCTTTCAGCTGACACCAACACTCATTGGTGTTTCATTTAGCCTCTCTTAGTCTTCACTGTTACCACAGACCTACCCTTTGTTCCCTTCACCCCATGCCCACTTCTCTGCAATTGCATCAAAAGCACATTAGTCCATAACTTAACAGTAGCATGATATACAGAACTGTGCAAAAGTCTTAGGCACCCTAGAGTTTTTATATGGTTTCAGAGGGTACAGCTTCCACGGAGCCCTAATTATCGAGGCTGTGTGGGATTACCTGGGGAGATAGAAGCAAGCGAGACAGCCAAAGTCTGCCAAAGAACTGTGGCAGGTTCTCCAAGATGCTTGGAACAACCAATTAATTTTCTTATAAATCTGCGTGACAGTGTACTTCACAGAATTGATGCAGTTTTAAAGGCAAAGGGCAGTCACACCAAATATTGATTTTTTTTTACTGTTTACTGCTCTTTATAGTAATTTTATGATATTTAGAAACTTTTAATTTCGTTATATTTGAAAGCTCTTCACTTTATAGATCTTTTTACATGTGCCTGAGACTTGCACAGTGCTGTAAGTATTCATTTATATTGAGCAAACAGATGAGATGGGTATTGAGGGCTTTGTCTGGGTCTGGTTGGATGGGACAAGGCGGAAGATCAGATTGGCCCAGATGAGATGGGTATTGAGGGCTTTGTCTGGGTCTGGTTGGATGGGACAAGGCGGAAGATCAGATTGGCCCAGATGAGATGGGTATTGAGGGCTTTGTCTGGGTCTGGTTGGATGGGACAAGGCAGAAAAACAGATTGGCCCGGATGAGATGGGTATTGAGGGCTTTGTCTGGGTCTGGTTGGATGGGACAAGGCAGAAGATCAGATTGGCCCGGATGAGATGGGTATTGAGGGCTTTGTCTGGGTCTGGTTGGATGGGACAAGGCGGAAGATCAGATTGGCCCGGATGAGATGGGTATTGAGGGCTTTGTCTGGGTCTGGTTGGATGGGACAAGGCAGAAAAACAGATTGGCCCAGATGAGATGGGTGTGAAGAGCCTGTTTCTGTGTTGCAATGCTCTATAAATAATTCCAGGGATTTAAGCACAGATTCCAACCTATTGTGTAACGGGGTGAGACACTTCAATTGTGATCCTTTTCCATGCAGCCTTTGTAACTGCTTTTGCCTTTCCCTCGATACAGACTCCTAGATCTGAGACTATGCCACCGCGCAACACTCAGCTCGGTACAGCATCCTACTCTGGAGATCTGGGCAGCGTGTCTTTCACCGCCTTGAGGGTTTTCCAGCAGTCATCGATATTTGCCTCATTGTATATCCCAGGCAGTGTATGCCTGTATGTCCTGTGTTATCTATCCAACAGTTCAAAATTCAAAGTAAATTTATTATCAGATATGTATGTGTCACCAAGTACTAATCTGAGATTCATCTTCTTTTGGGCATTCCAGTGGAATAGGGGTTCCCAACCTTTTCCATGCCATGAACCGATACCATTAAGCAAGGGATCCGTGGACCACTTGCAGTAAACAAATAAATACAACAGAATCAATGAAAAACAACATATAAACAAAGACTGACAAACAACCAATGTGCAAACGACAAAATGTGCAAATACAATAATAATAATAGTAAATGAATAATACTTAGAACATGAGTTGTAGAATCCTGTGAATGAGTCCATAGGTTGTTGTATCAGCTCAGTGTTGATGTGAATGAAGTTGTCCACACTGGTTCAGGAACCTGATGGTTGAAGGGTAATAACTTCCTGAACCTGGTGGTGTGGGAGCTAAGGCTCCTGCACCTCCTTCCCAATGGCAGCAATGAGAAGAGAGCATGGTCTGGATGGTGGGGGTCTTTGAAGATGGAAGCTGCCTTCTTGTGGAACCTTATAGATGTGAATGATGGTGAGGGATTTCCCTATGATAGATTAGGTTCTATCAATCACTTTTTGTAGGCTTTTCCATACCAGGCTGTGACTCAGCTTGTCAGGATACTCTTTACTATACATCTATAGAAGTTTGTCAGAGTTTTGGATGATATGCTGAATCTATCAAAGTTCAAGTTTCAGTTCCTGACAAATTTCAATATATATCCTACATCTTTTCCAGATCTTCCTGGCAAAAATATATTCCAGAAGGAGATGAGCAGTTCACTTCCTCTATGGCCATTGCAGGAGCAGCTTTGCAGTATGGCCAGTATTCTGGCCATACGTGAAAGGTAAGGTCACAAAGGTTTGACATGCCTCTAAATATCTGAGATCTTGATACTTGGCTGCAAGTTCTGGTGGTAAGGCATTCTGTCAAGTGACTTGGCAGTCTGCTCAGGAAATCGCACAACAGGATCTGGGCGGTTCCTTGGGTATCTGCAGGTGCAGCATATGGTTACGGCAAATAGTATGTTGGCACTTAAGGTAAGAGGATTTGAGTACAAAAGCAGGAATTTCTTACTGCAATTGCACCGAGCCTTGCTGAGGCCGCAGCTTGAGAATTATGCATGCTATTGGTCTCTACAATCATACCCTCAGTTCTAATCAACAAGCTCCAAAACCTGCAAATGAATTCTTGACTTCTTCACTGGGAGATCACAGTCAATGCAGATCCGAAATAACATCTCCTTCTCACTGACAATCAACACCAATGCACCCCAAGGATGCACGCTTAGCCCACTGCTCTACTCTGTCTACACCACAACTTGTGTGGCTAGGCACAGCTCAAATGGCATCTATAAATCTGATGACAACACCACTATTGTTTGGTAGGATTTCAGATGGTGCTGAGGAGGCATACAGGAGCAAGGTAGATCAGCTGGTTGAGTGGTGTTGCAAAAGCAACTTCTCACTCAGTGTCAGTAAGAACATGGAACTGATTGTGGACTTCAAGAAGGGCAAGTCCAGGGAACACGCACCAGTCCTCGTCAAGGGATCAGCAGTTCCAAGTTTCTGGGTGTCAACATCTCTGAAGATGTATTATAGGTCCAACAAAGGCAGCACAACAGCGGCTATATTTCATTGGAGTTTGATGAGACTGCGTTCTAGCCTCTGCAGAGGCACAGTTTATTTCATAAGCAGTTCACTTTGTATGAATATCTCTTCCTGTTCATAAGCTGTTTCTTTCTATCATTTCCTGTGTAGAGTAATTCGGATTCAATTTGAAGCACGCGGAGGAAAAGCATCAATCTCCATCTTCTCTTTATTTGCCCTTGAAACAGCAATATCTGTGAGTATTAAGTTTTTGAAATATTCCAAGCATATAGTCGATCCAATTTGAACGAAGTTATATTTCTCATTTATTACAATTAAGACGTTGCACCACGAGATTACTCATTTACAGGGCAATTATGGAGTACAGTATTGAATGTGTGTATTGCCTTGGTTAACACCAATTGGAATAATCAGCAGTATTAGTATAACTCAGGTGTGCCACAACTCTGTATTTAGCTTTCCGCAGTTTCACAAGTAAGATCTCATTAAAAACCCTGAAAGAAGCTTCTATCTGAGGTGATTTTTCATAAGATGTTTATCTCACTGCATAGCTTTTTACAGTAGGGTGAGGGCAGTGGAGTGAAAAGATAACTTCTTCAAAGGCATCGCCCACATACTGGAGACATGGAGACCTTACATGACAACGCCGGCTTCCGCTGACTAATGGAAATTGCCAAGACCTGGAAGTGAGGATCAGACTGTGGCACATTGATCACATCTTCTTGATGCTCGAATGAATCCATGATTAGCATAGCTGCAGCACAAGACCACACCACCGCCGAAGCAGCAAAAATGACAGTGACTTATGCTAAACACGAAGTTGAGATCCAAATGGAGGAAGTTCGCATAGACATGCCGAGAGCACACACAGAGGTTATATTAATAGAACATAGAATAATACAGCACATTACAGGCCCTTCGGCCCACAATGTTGTGCTGACCCTCAAACCCTGCCTCCCATATAACTCCCCACCTTAAATTCCTCCATATACCTGTCTAGTAGTCTTAAAGTTCAGTAGTGTATCTGCCTCCACCAATGACTCAGGCAGTGTATTCCACGCACCAACCACTCTGAGTAAAAAGCCTTCCTCTAATATCCCCCTTGAACTTCCCACCCCTTACATTAAAGCCATGTCCTCTTGTATTGAGCAGTGGTGCCCTGGGGAAGAGGCGCTGGCTTCAAGTGTGCTCAAGGAAGAGCGTGAAGCTGAGGTTGCCTCAGAGGCAAAGGTATATAAAGCAGCTGTTGACTAACCAGAATCAGTCATGCTTTGCTGTCACAGCAGCCAATGCATCATGCTAAAGAACATGTCCAAATGCATTTTGTCTATAAATAGGACAAGGAGCTGTCCACACCACGCAGCCAACATGCCTTTCACAGTCAAAGTCTACAGCAGCAAAGACCTACTACACCCCCTTCTGCAGTTCCATCACAGCAAAGATATCAGTCAAGAGTTGCTGCTGATACCAGCCACATCTGCACATAGACTGAACTTCCATCCATCCCAGGACACACATTTGGCAAACCAGTTTCCACAATGCCTTCATTTAGGAGCCCCACTTACATTAGATTTGGTTTGGTATCTCACTCAGAGACCTAGTCACAGGACTAAAAGTGTTCCAACAACCAGTCTGCCAGTTATCTGTCCTGAAGGTCAAGCTTTTGCAATGCTGTGGAAGGATAAAGTCTCAAACCCAGTGAAGAGGTAGGCCTCCGTAAGTGGCTTGATGGGGAGTCACTGCAACATGCAAGCACATTCAGGACAGTTCACATTAATAATCCTACTACGGGTTTACAAATGCTGTGACAGAGACTGGACAAATGCTATGGCACCTTGTGCCCAATGACTGGACCTGGGTTGGGTCATAGTGAGTGAAATCTGCCTCAATGGTGCTCATCAGCCCTCTGTCAGGATGTTTAAGACTAATGTCCTGGAAAATGGGTGCCCAAGTCATTTGAGACCATGTCAAGGTAGAATCCATATGGTAGAGATTGTAGGTAAGCAAACCAAATGCCCTGACATACTGTACTTACCTCTGCTCAGCCAGATTTAGGCAAGCTGGTCTTCTGTCACTCAGAAGATGATTAATTTTTCTGTTAATATATAACTGGTGCACTGATAATGGGTTTGGAGGTGGAGGTACATTCTGTGTGAGAGATATGGGAACTCTGGGAGACTTCCAATCTTGCTAATAACTACATCTGCATGAAGTTCTCAGAGATGCAGCTCCTTAGAGACCGTATTAAGGAACTGGAGCTACAGCAGGATGACCTCCAGCTCATACGGGCAATTGAGATGATAGGGAGGAGTCAGAGAGAGGTAGTCACCCCTAAGCTGCAGGAGGCAGCTACCTGCATAACTATCAGGAAAGAGAAAGGTAATAGGCAAACAGTGTAGAGTATCCCTGTGGCTGTTCCCCTCAATAATGTGGACACTGTTGGAGAAGACATAGTGACAAGAGCGGAAAGCCAATTTTGTGAATGTGAAAGTGACACCCGGATGGTATGTTGCTTCCCTGGATTCAGGGTCGGGGATGTCTGAGATCGGGTCCACTTCATTCTAGAGCTGGAGGGTGAACAGCCAGAAATCATGGTACATATTGGTACCAACGACATAGCTAGAAGGGAGGAGGTCCAGAAAAGAGCATATTGGGAGTTAGGCGGAAAAATGAAAAGAGGGACCTCCAGGGTAGTAATCTCTGGATCAGTGCCTATGCCATGTGCCAGTGAAAGTAAAAATAGGATTATATGGCAGATGAATGCATGGCTGAAAAATTGGTGCAGGGTTTCAGATTTCTGGATCATTGGGATTTCTTCTGGGGAAGGCATGATCTGTACAAAAAGGACGTTACACCTGACCCCGGGGTGGGGGGGGGGGAGCAATATCCATATAGGCACATTTGCCAGAGCTGCTGGGGAGATTTTAAACTAATTTGGCAGCGGATGGGAACCAGTGGGATAGGGCTGAGGATGGGGCAGTTGGTATACAACTAGATGCAGTGTGTAGTAAGACTGTGAGGAAGGACAGGCAGATGATAGGGCAAAATTGCAATCAGTGGAGTTGACAATAGACAATAGGTGCAGGAGTAGGCCATTCAGCCGTTCGAGCCAGCACCGCCATTCACTGTGATCATGGCTGATCATCCACAATCAGTACCCTTTTCCTGCCTTCTCCCCATATCCCTTGACTCCGCTATCTTTAAGAGCTCCACCTAACTCTTCCTTGAAAGAATCCAGAGAATTGGCCTCCACTGCCTTCTGAGGCAGAGCATTCGACAGAACCACAACCCGCTGTGTGAAAAAGTTTTTCCTCAACTCTGTCTAAATGGTCTACCCCTTATTCTCAAACTGTGGCCTCTGGTTCTGGACTCCCTCAACATCGGGAACATGTTTCCTGCCTCTAGTGTGTCCAATCCCTTAGTAATCTTATGTTTCAATCAGATCCCCTCTCATCCTTCTAAAAGTTGAAGTGTAACGGGGGGGCCAAAATCAAAAAGGGTGACGAATACAGGACTGAAGGTGTTATATTTGAATGCATGCAGTATACAGAATAAGGTAGATTATCTTCTAGTGTAGTTAGAAATTTTGTAGGTATGATATGTTGGACATTTGAGTTGTGGCTGAAAAATCATAGTTGGGAGCTTAACAGCCAAGGATACACATTACATCGAAAGACCAGGCAGGTAAGCAGAAGGAGAGGGGGTTGGGGTGGCCAATATGTACCAGGTGAAATCAATTCCTTAGGCAGAGGTGACACAGGATCAGAATCCTTGTAGGTAGAGTTAAGAAACTGAAGGATTAGAAAGACCCTGATGGGAGTTAGAAAACAAACCTCTGAACAATAGCCAGGATGTGGGCTACAAATTTCAATGGGAGATATAAAAAGGGCAATCATGGGGAATTCCAATATGTATGTGGATTGGGAAAATCAGGTTGGTGCTGGATCCCAAGAGGGAATTTGTAGAATGCCTAGGAGGTAGCATTCTAGTGCAGCTTGTGGCTGAGTCCACTAGGGGAAAAGTAATTCTAGATTTGTGTAAACAACAGGAATTCTGCAGATGCTGGAAATTCAAGCAACACACATCAAAGTTGCTGGTGAACGCAGCATCTCTAGGAAGAGGTACAGTCGACTGTACCTCTTCCTAGAGATGCTGCCTGGCCTGCTGCATTCACCAGCAACTTTGATCTAGATTTGTGTTATGTGATGACTCAGATTTGATTAGGGAGCTTAAGGTAAAGGAACTCTTAGCAGAAAGTGATATTAAGTTAGGATGTGATTATCCAGGCAGTGGGAAAATCATTCCTCTTGTGCTTCTTGATCTGGTCACTTGAGATTCAGTGTCACACAACCCTGCTACTTTGATCTGGCCCACACCTTCATTAACCTGGTCCAACACTTGCCCATATTGGATCTGCATATGAGGGCTGGGGGTTGTGGAATTTAGCATCATGAAGTATGTGGGGCTACTTTACTCTGGCCCATGCCTTTCATTAACCTGGTCCAACAGCACTTGGCTTAATTAACCAGGTGTGCACTGGGACACATCATCAGTAACGTAACCTGGGGTCTTCAGGTGTTTCACGTCTTTATAATCATTAGTATTCGGGTTAGGTTGTGATAATATGGGCAGTGGGGAAAAAATGTCCCTCTGATGTAATTCATTGATCTCGTACTCGAGATGCCATATCACTCACCCTGCCACCTTGTTTTTTGGCCCACATCTTCATTATCCAGTCCCCATACTTGCCTTCATTGGCATCTTGCTCCTTGATAATTCCAGTTTAATTATTAGGTCTAGTGTTGATATTTGGGAGTATTGTTCTATTTTCTGGCCTAGATTTTCAGGCTTCGTTTAGGCTATTTGGGGAATACATCTGCAGCATTTCATCTTCTCTCTGCTCTTTTTCTTTTAAGGTTTGACCAGTTTATGTTAGTTTCCAGGTTCAAGCATACACCCAAACATAAACAGAGCCATATTGTATATGCTATCCAATGCAATGAGAACTGCACAGATCTGTGTATCGGTGAGACAAAACAACCACTTCACAGAGCCCAACATAGAAGGGCTAACACCTCAGGCCAAGACCAAGTTGTATACCTATACCTAAAGGAGAATGGATACTCCTTTGATTATAACAATGTGCACATTTTGGACAGGGAAGACAGGTGGGTTGAAAGAGGGGTTAAAGCCATCTTTGTCAAACTGGAAAACCCATCCCTGAACAGAGGGGGTGGGGTCTGACAATGCAATCTGAACATCTCCACCCCGGCATTACAACAATTCACAGCTCCATTCATGCAGAGTTAAGACTAATGACCCTCTTATTACCTCTACAACTCTTGGCGACCCTCATGTGATCACTATACCTTTAAACAACTCAGAGTTTATAAGCCGCAAAATTACCCACCATGGATCAGAACTGAAGAAGCCTCTCAGATGAGTGGCAAAATGTCTTCTAGACGACAGCAAGTCCAGTTGTCTTAATTTACTACTGCTTGTTATAGGTTGAGTTATTTTTCACTGGAACGTACGAGGCTGAGTTGTAACTTAAGAAGTTTATAGATTTATGGGAAGTTTAGCTAGAACGGATAGCCTTTTACCTGGGCAGGTGAGCCGAGAACAAGGTGGCACTGGTTTAAGGTGAGGATAGAAATTTAAAGATCTAAGGGGTAAGCATTTCTATGAAGGGGTGGTGAATATCTAGAATGAGCTGCCAGAGAGGTAGTAGAGGTGTTTAAAAGATGCTTTCTTATCCCAAAAGCACTTTTCTATAGCAAATCAGAAGTGTATAGCACAGAAGCAGCCTATTAGCACTGGTCCCAATTGCCTGCATTAGTCTTTTTTAAAAAAAATTAATATTTCTGCATTTTGTTGCTTTTTAACCTTATTAGCAATGATAAGAGTTCAGTTCTGCTTAGAACTACCAATCTCACCAAGAGCACTGCATTTAGTAACATGAAATATTCAAGCTTTGAAGAATAGGTCAAATCCCTGTAAATATGGCTGGTTAAACCTGAGGTTTTCAGATTGGCACAGGATTCAATGAGCCAATGTATACTGGCAGCATATTAGGACAATCAGAATGTAAGAGATGGAGACACTTACAAACTTGTAAAGTATAAATATAAACTCAATCTCAGGAGGTTAGAGCACAATGAATTCATTTGCAAGCATAGACAATTTAAAGTAGTGGTCACCAACCTTTTTAAGCCCAAGATCCCCTACCTCGGCCTTACTGAAAGGCACAATCGACCTACTAAATCGTTTAGAGAAATAACTGCTCAGATTGTACTTCCAACTTGAGGCCTTTTATTTGGGCTAATTATATTTTAATTACATAAAATGCTTTTGTCAAACTTTAAAATTAATTCAACCAAGAAAACACTGTAACTAGCATATCAAACAGGCCATAGCGGCATCGAGCTCATCCTATAACGCCTTGAATAAACGGTGCTGAAGTGCTTTTGCTCGAATCAAGTTTATCAGTTTGACCACCAGTGTCATTACATGAGAAAAGTTCACTACCTTCCCAGGCAAGGCCTGCTGATGAATCACACAGTGATAATCCAGGAAGCTGGGAAAATCAGGGTCATTACAGCACAGTGCTATAAAACCAACGTGCACACCGCGCATTGCTAGGGCCCCATCAGTAGTAATTGCCACCAGTTTGTGAGTGGGGATGTCATTTTCATGGACATTTTTAAAAAACTCATTGTAAGTATCCTCACCTCTCGTTCTCTTCTTTAAGTGCAAAAGAGTGAGGAAGTTCTCCTTTGTTGTAAAATCCTGGAAAGCCATTCTGATAAATACAACAAACTGAGCTGTTTGCATTACATCCAGGGATTCACCAAACTGTCATGAAAAATATTTACAGAGTGACAAGTCCTTTAACACTTGTCAATCCATGTCCTCTGGGCCTTCAACCCCGATTTCAGCTCCTCAACTTTCCTGGTATTGGTAAACTGTTACTGAGACACTAGTATAAGTTTCAGGGGTACGCAAGCTAATGACACCACTGTTTTTGTTTCCCGTTTCTTTATATTTGGGGAATGTTGGAATTTAAAGGGGGAGAAGTGTTATAATGTGAGCATCATAAAGATAAGTTAATACCAGTCAGGATCATGGCAAAGCTGTTTGTAAAGAGAGATTGTTTCCGGGGTTGCAGGGTTTTCCTTCCAGTCTTTTCTGCCCGTTGCTCATTAGTGAAAACCTCTGTATGCAAATATCGTTTTACCGTCCGAGATAAAGTTGTTCTTTTTGGGCATGAAGTTGTCGAGTGGTCCTTTTTCACAGTAGAAGTTACTACATATGTGCATCAAAAGGTTTATCAGGCATAATGTATTTGTGTATTAATTTTTCATTTTTTTCAGGATTACTGAGAAAGTCTCAAAGATCGACCAGTTGGCGACCACTAATATAAAGCAATAAGCGTATTTTCTGGGGTGTGTGGGATGGGGTGAATTTTTTTTTCCTTCAGGTATTCAACAAAACAGATACATTGCACTCTAGAAACATCCACAGCAAGCCAACAACTAGCAAAGGCCTCACTAATAAAGAGTGGAGAAATATACCTCACTTTGAGGTGCCAGAAACCTCACTTTCACCTTGGGTCCAAAACCCAACTCTGAGTAGCAGAGATGGACTGAAAAAGTGTGATTCTATGTACCTCAATCACTGCTGGGACTGTGAGCATCCAAGCACCTCTCCATTTGAGTGCTGTGCTCAGCTGCCAAGTGCCCTGCACTGAGTACCAAGAGCTAGATGCTGGAGAAATTGCACTTAAGTAAACATTTCTGGGGCAATTTCTAGCTGCTGCAGATAAAGATACACAGCCTCCAAAGTTAAAGAATACTTTTTAATATATTTGTAATCAACCATCCAGGTAATAACCTTCATTTCTACCACACAGCTGTTACCCAATTTCAGGCAATGTCCTGTAAATTTAAAAGTTCTTCGGCCCAGCATCGTTCAGTGTGTCACAGCATGATCCAGTGCACCCAAGATGACTTGCAAGGAGTTAAGTAAAAAGTATTCTGACTGGGATAGGGCTCCTGTTCCATCACCATGCTTTGTGAGTGTTGCCGTAATTCCTTCTCGAGCCTTTCCAGTTCTGACTCCTGTTGGAACGTTTTCTGAAGTCTGACGCCCTCTCAATCCTGTCGTTCTCCAGCTCGGGTAATTCATTGGCTACAGTGAGCTTCCAGCGCCGGTTGTCTTGCCACCTTCCCTGTGAGGGAGATTTCAAAGCCATCAATGTAAAGCACATTCACCTTGCACCCAGTGCCAGGAGTATGTGGCTCAATAGAGATTCCAAGATGAGGTTCAGTAGCAGAGTTCACATAACAGAGCAGTTGACTTCAAGAACTCGTGTACTACAGGGATTGGGCTTAACAGCCAAATTTGTGTACTGGAATAAACTACTAACAGAAAAGTTAACTAAAATAGAAAGTGCTGGGAGTACTCAGGTCTCTATGGGGAAGAAAGAAAATTAACTGTACAGACGAAATGTCTGCTTTATTTCTCCCTCCACAGATGTAATTTGATATGATGACTGCTCGCAGAATTTTCCATTTCAGATTCCCAGCATTTGCAATATTTTCCTTTTGAGAAAGGCACAATAAGTAGCCTGATCAGCTACAGCCTATTTCAATCACAGATATTTTAAAAAATTATTTTTAGTTGAAATTTTTTAATGATAATGTGTTTCAACTGAAAGTGTACATCATGGATTTACCTTTATGGATTCCACAGCATCTTCAGGGACATCAAAGCACACACCCTAAAAAATAATGTCAATTGTTAGTTTGGTATATCTGCTTCTTATAGGCACCTTGAGCCTGCCATACAACTACACAAACCCTCATTCACGTTAATAATCCAAATTAATATTGCACACCTTTATGGAACAAGTTTTCTTTTGAAAAGGTAAAGTTACATCAATGTGGTGCCACAGGTTTGGAGGACTATTAACTCTGTACTGTTTATTGGAACTGTATAATCTTAACTTTGCAAAGCACAAATCACAGGCAGTCAGTATGCATTTAAGGATGCTCAACTAAAGTGACTGAATTTTTGAGGTGGCAAGAAGGAAAGCTGATGAGGGAAGTGAGATCCATGTAGTTTATTTGAAATTTAGTACCAGATAATAGACTGGTCATGATTAAAAAGCCAATAATATCAAGGGAGAAGCAAATCGGCTCCAGGCTTCTTAGTGAATCAATAAAGCAAGAACTGAAACTGTTCCAAAATGTTGCCAGAACCCAGGACTGATTATAGTTCGAGTTTTAATTTCGTAAGGCTAACCTAATTTGTAAGCTTCCAATGCTGTAGTATTAACATATTATTAACTGTGTCACTGTAACAGCACACTGCCAACATACCATTTTACCCTTAAGGAACTGCATCCCCCTCACTTGGTTTTCCACAGACTCTCCCAGCTGATCCTTCAGACCTCGCCATG
Source organism: Mobula hypostoma (assembly GCF_963921235.1). Classification (NCBI taxonomy): domain Eukaryota; kingdom Metazoa; phylum Chordata; class Chondrichthyes; order Myliobatiformes; family Myliobatidae; genus Mobula; species Mobula hypostoma. The sequence continues at coordinate 20,644,866 of NC_086115.1, forward strand.
CAAAGCCAATATTGTGCATCTCCACTGAACACTCCAGCACCATGGTTGTATACCCCTGAGACAAAAGTCAATGTTAGTAGTCAACGTAACCAACACATGCAAACAGATAAGCTCAATTTTGGTTATACCTTATTTGATGTGAAAATATTTAGTACAGAAATTTTTACCCAAGTTAATTTGTTTGGTTCTTTTAAAAAAAAATACCTTGACAAGGTGCCATATGGGAGGCATGACCAAGTACATGGTGTCAGGTAAAATGTACCAATCTGGAAAAGCAGAAAGTGAAAGGAGGGATTAAAAATAATTAGTCAGAACTGTGGAGGATGGCAGGTGATGTTCCTGAAAGGAAGATGCTGGGACCAGTGTGTCTGTCAAGAACAAGACTGATCAACACCGACAATCTCAAAGCTTTTTAAGAACTGGGAATATATTTTTAAAAAGCACATGCAATATGCTGCATACATACAAAAAAAAAATCAGCAACTTAACACCAATATGGTCAGTGCTGAAACAGACACTTTGGTTATAGGTGTTGGAGGAAGCAAACTGAAAAACAAGAATTTGTGAAACGTACAATCTTGGATAGATTGTGGAAGATAGAAAGGGGAGTCAAAAAGCTGGAAACTGTCTAACTAGTGAAAAGAAAATGTTCCAGCGAAGGAACCATATAGTCATTATGAAGTCCAGTTCATTCAGGAGAAACTTATTGTGTGCATGCAGGTTTGCTGCCACAAATAAATTAAATCAAGATGTGTTTTGGGATTAAGTACATGCTAAGAAAGGAATATAACTGAAGGACCACATTACTTATAAATCACTTAAGCCAAAAGATCAATGTATGGGTACAGACATTCCCTATTGTCATTTCAAAAACTACAGCTTAAGCTACAATGCTCTAAGTTTCTAGACCTAACTATCCTGGGGTCAGTTAGCATTATTGGGACATTTATACCAAGAAATATTACAGGCATATTTCAGACAAGGGCAGCAGCTGACTCAGGTATTGGGTTATGCAGCAACTGAAACTGTCAGCTTAGTTTCTAATTAATAGTGGCTATTACAAAAGAATGAGACAATATGATTAGTTTGGGGATGCTAGGGAGAGAGCTAAACAAGGTAGTAGTTTGGAGTTGAGACAGATTGGGAAAAGAACAGTATTGACAAGATAGTCCCACCGTGAATTAGAACTTTTCTCCATAATTTTCTTGATATGCATCATCTTGAAGTGTTAGACTGTAACTTGACAAAGGCTGAGACTGAATTAGTACAATACTTCAAGCCCCCAATCATCGGGCCACAGAACAAACCACAACCACATTCTTGAGCACAACTGGAATTTAACTGCTATTCTTCTTTTGTAACATATATTTTGCTGTAAAGGTGGGGTGGAACCCAAATTGCTGGTGGGGTGAGAAGATACAACACTCAGACTGGTAACTGTGAATGGAACTACTGACAATGCCAATGGAATTGTCATATTAAGGAATGAACTTTGTGGAGGTACAGGAAAACTTACCTTTTCTGAGTTAAGGAGAGAACGTTGTTCAAAGCTCTTTGCTCCTGAAATATGTGCTAAAGCAGCAGCCAAGGCATCCAGGGCTCCTCGCTTCTCAATCAACTTTTCGGCAGCAGGACGGAAATATTCGCTCACTGATGCTGGAACGGAATCCAAGCACCTTTGAAGCCCAAATTATGAAAATAGTCAGCCACCAGAGTGAACTCGTTCTCTTAACTAGATTTGATATGCCCTTTCTTGAATTCTCATATTTACCCGATCTTAGCACCTCACTCCAATAATTTACTGTTCAACATACACAGATCAGATGTAGAATGTTATAACGTTACTTAAACATTTACATACACTTTGTTATTCTCCACATCAGCCAGACCCTCTGTTCTAATCTTTAATGCTCATGCCGCCAGTATTTGAATCTGTTAATCTCAATGGGTCTCCATCACAAACATTAAACTGAAGTTCCTTCCCTATCCCAATTCCAGTCCCTTCCCATTAATTGCTTGTGCTGTGTCTGGTGCTGGCAGTCAGAACCCAGGAAAATAAATATTAATCCAAAAATTGATGTACCTTAGGGCATCTTTACAGGAAGCTTTGATGATTTCAGATGCTGTTGGAACTCCAACGTGTTTGAACTTCAAACCCTTTAAAATAGAGCACAGATCAAAATTTTGTAAAATACCACATTTCATGCTGCAGTTTTCTTTTTGAATTAGTTTTTTCTCAACACATTCCCTTCCCCACCACACACACGCTACTTTGAAGAAAGCAGTTACATCAATCTTGCTTAAGTATGAAAAAAACATGGGAGGAGCATATAAAAAGATGAGATTGGCAGGAAGAAAGGTGGAGAGTGGCTTAGCCACCACCCATGATGACCTGGCTCAACGTCACACCAGCTCCATCAAGTGACGATTTGTTATCTTGGCTGAGAGCTCTGCACAGGATGAAAATAATTTATTTGTTGAATGACCTGTCATTTAAGCACAGAACTGTCCCACACCCCTAAAAAAATCCTAACCTCTTTCAGAGAGGTAATTCCCCTCCAGCTTGCCTGGTGCAAAGTGCTGAGATAAACATTCACCTCAACTCTCTTACTGACCTTATGTAGATACTCCTGTACCCTGCATCACTTTATATATAGTACAATCAATCTATATACATGCTAATCTTATGTATTTATCTATGTGATCTGTATGCTTATTTCTCCTTTAAACAATCTTGAATTCTGCATTCCAGACCCGACCACAAGCACAGCTCTCACAACTGACTACTTAATGGTTCCCCATCAGACCAGTGATCACTTTAAAATATACAAGAAAGAGATTCAGATGTTCAAAGGAACAGTTGAGCAGCAAGAAACAAAACCAAAACTTTGATAATAAAATCAAGGGCTTTATTGCTGATTTCAGCCAAGTTAGCAAAACAAGATTAGATCTTTCAGTGAATTTATAGATAAACAGCCATACTACAGGAGTCATGAATTATCAGATCTGATGCTCAATGAATACAAGGTTAGCAGAATGATTCAGGGAAGTGCAATACTATGCACCCTGCTTGAGATCCAACAGATCCAAGTCAATAGGCAAAAGCTGCATGATTGCCCTTGCTAGGAGACATCAGGTGAGAATACCGCAACAGTAGTCACACGATTGTAACTCAATATTGAAGGATAAACTAATGTAGAGGATTAAATTTAGAGGTTTAATTCTCTACTTATGATTTATAATTTAAAATTTTTCTATTTACTAATTTTTACAATTTTTAATATTTAATATTTGTAATCCAGGGAGCAGGAAGCGCAGAATCAAATATCGCTGTGATGATTGTACGTTCTAGTATCAATTGTTTGGTGACAATAAAGAATAAATGTGAATGCTAAGCACCTGGGAGGAGGAAGAAAGATCCTGAGCAAAAACAGAAATGGTAAAGACTAATTCCCCTGGGGTTTAATGATTCTATATGCTGAAATTTGAAATAAATCTAATTCTTCTGATCTCTGTTGGTTGAAGACCAGGGTAAAACTTTAATTATTAGCATTATTTTCTGAAGTCTTCAATAAATCACTTACAGCTTTCATCTCCACGGACCTCAGCGAGGCCGCTTCCTTGCGCTGATACAGACAGATGCAGACCCCTGTGCGCCCAGCTCTGCCAGTACGACCAGAACGATGAATGTAGGAGTCCACATCCTAAGTCAGAGAATGGCAAGTAAGTAGAAAGAAAATCTTCATTGAAAAACATGATACAAAGGACAGCGAGTTACCTCAGACTCATTGTTACAGAAGCTAATCAAATGCCGCTACCAAGGAAATGCTCAGTAATTAATCCATGGTACCAATGGACAAGTTCCACACCTACTTAACCCACCCATTCATTTATGGTCTGTCTAGATTTCAGCCTGTTATAAAAATCCCGAAACATTATACTCCTAAGTTGAGGTCCATGTGACCACAGAACTGTATTTAAATACTTGTAGAAATAATCAAAATAATCTATAATCCAACATTTTACTAGCAGAGATGAATGCTCCCCCTTAACCAGTTGTATTGACTTACTTTTGGTGGGCAGTTCTGTATTACCAGATCTACTTCTGGAATGTCCAAGCCGCGTGCAGCCACATTGGTGGCAACCAGAACCTCAAAGCTGCCATCCCGAAAACCCTTTAACGTAGCCTCTCTCGTCTTCTGTGGAATGTCTCCATGCAGACATTGTGCTTCCTGGACAAGATATCATAAACTCGGTTTAGGGAAAAAGGTGACATTGAGCAAACAGATACTATGTGTGCTCAGGCAACACTGATCTACAATTTGGGATATTCATTGGACACCTAGAATGTATAAAGAGCAGCAGGTTTGATGCTTACATAACAATGCAGTATAAATCTGTTACATAGTAACACTGGAAATATAGTAGGTGTCAGTTCAAATCCGTTACCATTTGCTATTGAGTGATAGGTGCATCACAGCTAACCTTGTACATTGCTGTATGACTGGAGATGATTTTATAGTACATAAGAATGTAGAGGACTGAGGGGAGATTTGATAGAGTTACACAAAATTATGAGGGGTATAGATATTGTAAATGTAAGCAGGCTTTTTCCACTGAGGTTGGGTGGGACTACAACCATGGTTTTAGGGTGAAAGATGGGTTTTAGAGAAACATGAGGGGAAACTTCTTCTTTCAAAGGGTTGAGAGAGTCTGGAATCAGCCGCCAGCATAAGTGGTGCAAGCTTGATTTCAACGTTTAAGAGAAGTTTGAATAGGTATACGCACAGTAGGGTTATGGAGCGCTATGTTCGAGACGCATGTTGATGGGAGTAGGCAGTTTAAATGGTTTTGGTAAGGACTAGATGGGCCAAATGGCCTGTTACTGTGCTGTACTTCTGTGACTCTAGAAATTTATAGAAGCTTTCAATGTCCACTCTTACTTCCTTCAGTGTTTCACAGAAATTGTCTTTTTCATTCAACCATTGGATAACAGATTTATCACTGTTTAACAATGAAGAGGGGGAAATATTAGAAATCAGGGGCGATATATTAGCTATTTTATAGTTTTTTTTAATCTTCAGTCCATTACTTCTATATTTCAGAGATAATTATAATTTGTTCATCTATCCTACATTACAATATTTCAGCTCAGAGGGGATATTCCAGTACCTGTTTTAAAGAGTTATTCATCACCAGCTCGTTTACTTCCTTCTTTGTTTCACAGAAGACAATAGTTCGCCCTTGGCTGCCACTGTATACCTGGATGATATCAGCAATGACGGATGGTCGCTCTGACCAATGGCATGTAATAGCCAAATGCTAGAACAGAGAGGAAATAGGGATTTGAGATAATGCTAATGGTCAAGCTGTGAAACATCATCACTTCTCAGTGCAGCTGGCAAACCAAACTAAATGTGAGACAATGTCTTCAGGACAGTTTGGGTTTCAGTACTACGTTGAAGTACAGAAATATACTTCATAGGTAGCATTCTTGCATATGCCTGTTGTAATATGCTAGTATACATTAACCTGAAATGGTATGTTCTGATCTGTTCTGAAAGCAGTGGGAAATGATAAACTGCAAAGCACAGTCAAATCTACAGTAACTTTCAGAAGTCGAGTTTTTTTTGTAATTACCAACATAATTTGACTGGAAGGAGAAGCACAAATTATGAGAAATCATTCACACTCATGTCATGTGGAAACTGTTCAAGTGGTCTTTGGTCTGCTGTGCTCAAGTCACCAGACAATTGGACTGCCAACCTTCATCTGGGATAAGGGGAAAAATAAAACTGAACATCACAGGCATGGGAACCAGTTGCTGTGTTGCCCTCTATGAACCACCTTCTGAGGTGCTGCATTGTGGACAGCAGAGTAGCCAGGATCAGCTTCTTAAAGTGCTCCCTTAACATTTACTCCACTTCCAATGTCAACACGTTTTAACTCATTACCCACCCCCAAACACTTCTGCATCAAATTTCTTCATGAACCCCAATCTTCCGATCACTTTCCCTGATAATCCCATACTTCGTAATCCACAAGCCTTAAGCAACAGAGAAAATGCCTTCGAGAGCAGCAGCAGAGACATCTATTCACTAGTCCTCAGACTGGAGAGTGTTAAGTAATGGCAGTGGGTCACTTCGTAATTGCCAATAAAACGTTGTAACATGACAAAAAAAAAACATCCTGTAGGAACACATCCGGTTTATAATGGGAAAAGGGGATTTGTATTACAGAAGTATGTGATACAGATAGTTTTTTTTTAGGAAACTAACCCCTCTAAGGTAGTGATGATCATATACTGTATTGTATTGTGGAAAATGTAACCATATCCATTTTGAAAAAAAACTAAATGGCAAGAGAGATTGGTGCTCTGAAAGACAGATAGAGGTGTTCTGATGTTTGATACGGAGAAATTAGGAAAATAAAAAGAATGTTATTGCTTATCGCTGGGGAACTAAATACAAAAGTAAAGAGGCTTTGCTTCAATTACACAGGGCACTGGTAAGACAACTTTCCTATACAGTATTAGGTTGCTTATTTAAGGGAAGGTATTAATAACAGTTCAGAGATTTATTAAACTAATACTTGGAATAGACTGGCTGCTTTGTGAGCAAAAGTCAGGCTCAACCTTTATACAGCTGCTTAAAAGAATGACAGGTACCTGACTAGAGCACAAGATCCTGAGGGGGTTTGACAGGTTGAATGTACCTTAACGTGAGAATCTAGGACCACAGACCACTATCTAAAAATAATTCTTTGCCTACTTAAAACAGATAAGACACTGGATAGACTAGGTTTATTTTCCTTAGAGTGAAGGAGAACAAGGGAAGACTTGACTGAGATGTACAAAACCGAGGAGCTTAGAATAAAAAGCAAGAAACATTTCCCCCACATCAGAGGTGTTTCAAATCTTAATATTTAAAGTATTGGGTGTTTATTTTTTCACACAGTGGGTGGTTGTATTCTGGAATACCCTGCCTTACAACATTCAAGAAAAGCAATTGAACATCCAATACACAAAAGGCTATGGATGGCTAGACAATGAGATTAGTTTGGATTAATATAGCATTAAAATTACCATAGCATATAGATACCACCCAAGGGCCAGATTTTCACAATTACCCTAGATTAAATTATGCAGTTTTTCCAGAGATGTGAATACAGATTTGAAAGCCACCCAAAACCACAAATTTAACACAAACCTTCCAATAACTAACAAAGACCAAGCTTTAAGTTTCATTAGAGTTTCAGGTCCATTAGAACTTACTTCAACAGTAGTAGCTGCCCTCTGAGTCCGTTTGCCAATGAGGTCGACCTGTTTAAAATTATCTTTCATGTACTTCTTTGCAACTTCATAAACCCAGGGAGGGCAAGTCGCAGAGAAGAGAAGTGTTTGGGGATTGTCCTTGGAATCTTATTGGGAGAAAAACAGTTAAAACATTTCATTTCATTATGGTCTCGAGTCACACACTAAGCAAGCAAATGCAACTAGCCTAGACAGACATCTTGGTCAGCATGGATAAGCTGGGTCAAAGAGTCTGTTTCTGTATTGTATAACTCTATGACTCTAAGCACGAAATGCATTTGGAAGTCAGAAAAGAATTACTAGTGGAGTGTTAATATCAATGGTTCTATATTCACCCACCACAACACAGGATCAGGAGAGCTGTAACCATTAAAGGCAAACTACCATGAAAAGGGAGTGCAGGTCGGTGGAACTAGATGAAAGTAAGAGTTCGGCACAGACTAGAAGGGCCGAGATGGCCTGTTTCCGTGCTGTAATTGTTGTATGGTTGTAAAAGTCTTATGGGAGATGAATAACAACACATGTATTAAATATTAAGCATTACATGCTATACCTTCTGAATAAATACACACATATCAGAGGATATTAAGAACAACACAACTGCATGCAGACAATTAAGAGCGAACCAGCTAATCAATGTGTTACTTACAGACTCCCCTATTCCAATGTTCTCACATCTGTTCTCCCAACTGCACTATTTTGTTCTCCCACATCCTCTTCAATAGTTTCCACAAAATTCAATATCCAACACTCTGCCTGTAGCTTAAATGTAAGATAAATCTACCAAGTGCCCCTCATAATTCTATTCTCGGCCCCCATTTATCAACATAGAGCCCCTTGCAACATTACTCCCAAACATCAGGTTCCTTTGACACACTAAGATCTAATAGGTTAGGACTTTATTCTCTGAAGCGTAGGAGAATGATGGAAGATTTGTTACAGTATTTAGAATTATGAGGGATATAGAGTAAATACAAGTAGGCTTTTTTCCACTGAGGTTAGGACTAGACATCATAGGTTAAGGGTGAAAGGTAAAATATTTAAAGGGAACCCAAGGAGGAACTACTTCATTAGGAGGGTGGCGCGGGTGTGGAATGAACTGCCAGTGGAAGTGATGGACGTGAGTTCGATTTCAGCATTAACGAGAAATCTGGATAAGTACAAGGAGGGTTCATGTTGATTGGACTAAGCAGAATAATAGTTCTGTACTATTACAGAAACTATCCAGCACGGACTGGATGGGCCAAGGGGCATGTTTCTGTATTGTATATTCTATGACTAACTCCAATTCACCTCTTGTACCTTCCAGTATCTCCAACCTGTTCTATGTCCCATAACAAATACACGTATTTTTTTCTAATACAGTGGATTCCAGTTAATTGGCACTGCCATTTATTTCAAACTTTAACAAAAGCTAATCAAGAAAATTGCTGGAGATTCATTTATTTACTTGGGACACTATGCCGCTTAATTGAGGCAGACACTTGCCAAACAGGCTCTAACAAGCATCAGTCGCACACACTTGTGTGCCTGTTAGGGTGCACCAGGTTTGAAGCTACAGCTTTTACAATGCATCAGTTGTGTGTTTGTGTTCACAAAGCAGTAATTTTTATCACTGATAGTTGGTGAGAAATAAGAACTGCTTTGCACACTGATGATGTTCCCTCTAATTTGCAATGATCAGTGTGCAAAAATCTTGTATTGTACGATTTTTTGCCCAGTGACAACAACATAAGTGCACCGAATTTTTAAGTGGAAGTAAAGCTGAAGCTACTCTAAGGATAATAAACCACCAAGTCCAATTTGTTGTTCATTTTTTAAAAGAAGTAAAATAACTGTCAATAAGAACTTTAATCTCCTCTGGGTTTGATTGTTTTTGCTCTCGTTCATCTGCACTCTCACAAACATATGCAGCGGGTAATGAAGGTTTTTCCCACTGGAGTTGTTGCACACCATCCATAGTGATTTGCTTGCTAAATGACACTTCAAAAAGTCAAGTTTCCAAATATCTCCCCACTTCTTTCCACTTGCAAATTCCCCAGCAACTTGTGCATTGCAACAATACACGCAGATAATACCAGTTTCTGTATTTCTCACAGCTGCACGTTCCTGACCTCATAAGCTTTTGGTGTATCAGTTTCTACTGTTTCATTAAGCCAGTCCGATTTAAATGAACCAGCAGTTCTTTTACGCTTCATGCCCGTTGCTTCTTTGGCATTCAACATAGTGAATCAATTAAAACAGTATAAATAAGCCAGTTCTAAAATCTGCAGACAAATCATCGCAGACTCCACGATGTCAACACTGTCCGCATCAGAAACCGTTAAAGGAATTATGATTATGTATGTTGTGAAATATACTTAACATGCCAACAAGATAGAGGGAGATAACCTTTCGTGTGCAGTTTAAATTCCTTTGTGCACTAGAAGCAAAAGGTGCGTGTACACGTACACACCTTAGAGGGTACATTGCTCAGTTTCAAGCATTCAGGCTTGGGGATGCCAGAAAAGGCCGGGAATGAAAATTTCACTACTTCAAAGTTAGGAACTACAGAGAATTAAGATATCAAGAATTATCTTGAATGTTGCAATGAAAATGAAGATTTGAAGGATGCAATAATCAATAACATCGTATGACGGTGGTCTATTATCTGCACCAGGTGCCTGTGCTGATTTTGTTCACTGCGAACACTGGATGAGTTCCTCCGTTGATAACCATTAGGAACTAATGCAGTGTCATAGTACTATAGTAGTATTGGTCGTATTTGATTTAAATATACAAGTTGTTACACAGTAAGTCTTTTTTATACCATCTTAACTATTTCCATGAAACTTCAGCTATCTGGGGTGGCGGTTTAAATGGACCAAAAGGTACCCTGTCCCGATGTGTCCCAATTAACTGCAATCCACTGTATTTGGAAACCAAAACCAAATCCAAACCGTGACATCATCTCTCTGAGAAGGCTACTGCCTGACACTGAACCAATCAGCTTGCAACCTTGATGTCATAACTCACCCCTAGATAACTACTGAATTGTATATCCATACAAATCATAGAAAACTGCAGCACAGAAAAAGGCTATCACTCAGATAGCTTTCTTCACCTTCATAGCATTAAGTAATTCTGTTCTAGTCCTCCTGGTGTTATACTGGATCTGTCCATTTTAACTGAACTGCATTTATTCAGAACAAATTGCTCATAGTGCGCAAGTTTAAAACAATGCAAGGGTCAAAGGGAATGTGCCATGGAAAATGCAGTGACCAACCTTTTTTGTATGCAACTTTCAGAATATCCTCCACCTGTTCTGCAAAGCCCATATCCAGCATTTGGTCCACTTCATCCAGGACCACGTGCTTCAGCTTAGACAAGTTGATCTTCATGTTTTGTAAATGGTCCCTGATCCGGCCAGGTGTCCCCACCAAAATATCGATGCCATTGCGAATGCTGTCCACTAAAAAGAAAATTCAATCTTAACTCTGTTTGTATAATCCATCTCTCACGAGGAAGATAGGAGCAAAAGTATGTGAATGTATCCCTCTAATCTGTTCCACAATTCAATGAAATCACTACTGATCTGCGATCACAGTTTTCTGCAATACATACAACTGATATAAAAGTTAGCAATGCAAGTGATAAATTATCCAGAACACAACAGATAGATCTGGCCTAATGCTCTCCAAGGTGAACTTCATTCCTAAATTGGTCAGCTTCGCACAAGATAGTGGTGCACATCTGATTTATTCCAATGAGCAGCAAGCCACCTAGTTTTCATTTCCTTAACCAACGTAGTCATTTCAAGATGAGGGCTTTCCTTCTGTAGGTGGCAAACCCTGCACCTTGCTTTGATCATTAGTTTAGCCTGACCTCAGCTAAAATGTTTGAAGGCCTCAGGTACTGGGAAAAAACTCAAACACTACTAAATTATTTATACTAAAGAAATATGAAAACAAAAAAAATTAATTCAATTACAAAATATTTAAAACTTTCCCCACACTGCTGGGAAGCCACAGGAAGTTGGCTTCCAATTTCTAACCACAGATGGAAAGACAGTAGCAAGAACTTCAGGAAATTGGGGATTTGCACATTCACAGAAGTTGCACTCAGAGAACTTCAGTGGCCATTTGATCATTCCCACAAAACTGCTTTGTACTAACAGTATAAGAGATTCTGACAGACCTTTTGTAGCCTCATCAACTAGAGAATTCAGACCAGAAACACATACCCCATTACTCTCGAATAGGGGTTCCCAATCTGGGGTCCATGGACCCCTCAGTTAACGGTACGGCACCATGAAATATAAAACGTTGGGAACCCTAGCTCTAGTTAGACAACAATCACCATCAGTAATAAGGAGCACTCACTTTGACCATTGTATGCTGTTCCACCATAAAAACACGAGACAGAAAGTTTTCTGGTGATATCCTTGATATCTTTTGACACCTGAATCGCAAGTTCTCTTGTTGGTGCAAGTATCAGGACCTGGCAATATAGAAAGAGACAAGTACAAGAGAAGGTAAAGCAAAATCTCAATAGTAATTCCCGATGAGTATGCTTCCCATTTGCTCGCTAAAATAAGTGCTCTCAATCTGTTCTTGTATAGCTACTTTTAGTTTCTCAAGATAAATGTTGTTTTCCCCAAAGTACATTCTCTGATTAGTCATGGAGAGTAAGTAGAATAACTTCAAACATTTTTATTTGCTCCAATACTCCATCACATTAAGGTCCTGAAACTATTTGAGGCAAGTTATTTTGAAGAGTCCTATTTGCTTTCACGTGAAAAATAAAAAAATGTGTAACTAAGTAGCTGCCGAGGATGCACTGAATTATGTTGAGCCATTTCAAAACAAAATACATTATGTAAGAAATAGCCATGCGAATGCGAAACTGAAAAGAAACAAGAATGAGCATCTTTATGACAGGATCCGAAGAGAGCACTTTTTTCTCCAAGTTTCACCATCTGAACCCAGTCAGTTTCTGTGATGGTGCTCACCATTTTTATCAGTAACAGAATGCTTTCCCTGTACACATTAACAAACAAACAAAAATCCCTTTACATCAGTGCAGACGCAGCTGTCAAACAGATGCTTACCTTAGGAGCCCGACCTCTCCTTTGATCAGTCATGTCCAGCTGCAGCTTTTCAACCAGTGGGATGGCAAAGGAAAACGTTTTGCCTGTGCCAGTCCTGGCCTGTGCCACGCAGTCACTACCATCATAGATATGGTTGAATGTCTGTGCTTGTATCGGAAACAAGTGAGTCACACCTCGAGCTATGGGACATTAACCAAAGGAATGGATGCAATGGATTAAAACCATTTCTTTGACCAAATGCACACTTCAAATCCAACAAAACAAAGAAAATTAGAAACAACTGTAATCTCAATACTGTGAGCACTTCCACTTGCTTGGGTGCCTAGGAGCCACATACTCTGATGAAAAGGATTGAGTGATTATTTCTTTCCCCAAACTGTTGTGAATCTTTGGAATTCTACCCCAGAAGGCTATGAATGCATTTTGATTACGTTCAAGGTTGATGATAGATCTTTGGACAAGAAATCAAGATATGTGAGAATCTTGGATGAGGTAGTTTCATCAATGATCTCATTAAATGACAGATGAGGCTCACAGTTACTATGTTAACTGCAGCTTTTTCCTATATTAATCCAATCTGAACCACAGACTTATTATTTTGAAAAACTGTCATCTTAGCAGGGGAGGATTGATTTCAGCCCACCACAGATCATAGACACCTGTAACAGCATCAGGCCTCCCACAAAGACATGAGGAAAATTACTTCAGACTCAGAGAGCCCAACAATCTGGAATGAAGGCATTGATAAGAACTTATCAATGACATTGAAAGAAGTCAAGCCATCTTTCGCAAACCTCCACTACCCAAAGAAATCGCCAGGTTTCCTGATTGACAATGACCCATGACGAGAAATGGATACATCTGGGAATGCTAAGACTGGGCTCAGTTTTCATACATCTCTCAATGAATAGACTGGGCATCTCAGGAAATTAAGAACCAGAGATAAGAGAAAAGGGCAGATCTTTGAATTTAACTAGGCTTTAACATAGCAGTCACAAGCAGGAGTGTGATTTCAATCACCACATGGAAGACATTGGTATCACAACTAATATCCATTGTCTAGGAGTGGTGGTATCAGAAATGCAGTGGAACTGAGAGCACAGCATCAGTCTGCAAGAGAAGAAAGCAACAAAACAAACAAAACACTTACCCTTAAGTAGTTTAATAGTCTCCTGAGAAATTCTGAAGTTTGAAAAGGCTCCTTCTCTCTGTTCAAGAGAAAGCTCCTACAAGAAGAAAGGTATTGGAAATAGCTCACAAATGTTTCAAACAAAATACAATATAGACAGCTTATCATAAAATACAACTGTCAATTAAGCTGCTTGCTGCTCCAAAGCGACCAATTGCTCTTACCACTCAATAAACAAGTCAGAACAATTGCCACCTACAACTTAGAACATACTCCTTGCTCCTGATTTACATTCCCTGACAAGATACATTATCATGAGCATTTCATGATGTAGACATCCTGTGTAGTATTCAAAATCAGTTCTCAATTTACAGTACACAGACATTTATGTGTATACTCAACATCACAACATCAGGTCATTGCTGATTCAGTCAATGAAGCATCTGACAAAAAGGTCCTTATACTAAATATACATTTGAAAGAGAGGTCCTATGACATTTACCTCTGCCACACAATATGCCCCTAACATCCAAGATCCACGGTGAGATTGTGGAAAATCTATACCATGGGAGAACTGGCATTGTGTATGCAGGACCAGCACAGCAATCATAGAAAAGTATTTAAGAGACCAAGACTTGAAATCATGCAACTAGCATAGTGTTTACCGACAGCAGTAATTGCCTCCTATCATAGGCATACAGAAGCATTTGAGAAATACCTCCAATATCAGCTTTGCTAAACTCTCCAAATGTTATGGTAGGATGTGAATTCAAAGTCAGATCCTTACCCACACTGACATCACAGCAGAGGCTCTGATCACGTGGAGAAGCATCTGGAAAGGCACTGAATCTCTGCAATAAGTGCATGCAGATGCCAAGCAAAAAGCAGGGGGATCGAACGATATCCTAAACCACCTACACACTCACTCTGCCAAATGCCGTCTACCACACCTGCAGATCTATAACAATTCACAGAATTCTGAAGTTAAGTCATCACGAGGGGCTCTCAATGAGAAGCATTAACTCTTCTTCCACAAAGGTTGCCTGAGTGTTGCCAGCACATTGTTTGTACAAAGACGAGAAAATCTGCAGATGCTGGAAATCCCAGCAACACATACAAAATGCTGGAGGAACTCAGCAGGCCAGGTAGTACTATAGAAAAGAGTAAACCATTGATGTTTTGGGTCGAGACCCTTCATCAGGACCAAGCCTGAAATGTTGACTGTTTTCTCCCTTCCATAGATGCTGCCTGACTTGCTGAGTTCCTCCAGTATTTTGTGTGTGTTCTATTTATAATTCAGATTTGGAACATCTGCAGTTTTCTTTAGATTTTTATCCTTAATGGACAAACTAAAATGAATTTAAATATTTACTATCATGGATAACTTGTTTGGTATGCATCCCCACTCTTAATCCCTGAGCACCACTTGGTTGTATGGAGAGATTGGACTGGTTAGGCTTGCCTTGCTTCCATCAGAGGAGGAAGTAGGAAACCTAATAGAGGTAATCAAAATTACAAGCCAAGATAGAATAGAAATCTCTCACCTGCAGAAAAGTGTATTAATTATTAAGACCATAGGGTATTGATTTAGGTGAACAGAAATAGATTTAGAGGATCTTTGGAATTCTCTAATCTATGGAGCACTGTAAGGAATGATTGCTGCAGGATGGAATGGCTTCAGATTTCGATTATTTCATCAACAAGAATATGTTTTCAACATGGACCCACTGTCTGAGTGGATGGTAGAGGCGAGTACCTTTACAACATTTGAAAAGGACAAGTGTTTAATTCACTAAGGAATATTATGCTTATGTAGCAAGTGTTACTAAATAGAATTAGCAGTTTGGTACTTGATGGGCAGCATAGACACGGTAGGTCTAAGAACTTGTTTTGGTGCTGTACGAGTCAACGACCACATCTCAGACGTACTTATAGCAAAAGTGGGACCAAGTTCTGTATGCAAAACAATAAAGTACTCAAATTTCCTTCAGGTTTAGTTTTAAGTTTAATGTTATTCAATGAGCATGTGCCTACCTCTTCCACTTCGCCCTCTGAGCACTGCACGGAATCATCGCTGCAAGATGGAATGGCTTCAGATTTTGATTCTTTAATGAACCCATTTTTATCTTCCCGTTTTTGTCTTCTTTCACATTTTTCCTCATCATCACCCTTCGCCAATTTGTACTTTTTTGATTTCGGAGGTTTCACATCGCTCTCATCTGCTGATTGCTGATCTTCTTGTACACCGTTTTCTTTGTATTTTGACTTTTTTTCCGATGTCGTTCTCTCTTCCGAATGTCTTCTCTTCTCTTTATCTCTCTAAAATTAGACTCTTGATTAAAATGTGCCAGAACGTCAAAACCCTACATACTTACTCCCCGCGTTCAAATTCTTCCTCTCCTTACACCCACTCGCTCTATAATCCCTCGTGTACTTCTTTCATTAGTCTCCGCATCCGTCTCAGATCTTCTCCCTCCCCTTTATCTCCTGCCCCATCTCACCACCTCATCCTTCTATTGACACCCTTTCTCTTATCACGTATCCCCTTTTCACTTCTCTCCGGTGTCCCTTTACACGGATAACGAACCCCCTCGCTTCCCATAATGAGCAGGGCCCGAGGCTGAAGCAGCGACACGCCGCCGGCCTAAAGACCGATCTCAGTCCATGAGCTCCGCCGAGGGGCGAGGCCCAAGCCGCCCCAACGGCCCTGGCCGCGCTCACCTTATGTTTCTTGTGTTCCTTCGACTTCACGGGCTCGGCCTCCATACCGGGTTCCGGGTCCTCGGGCTGGCAGCTGAGTCTAGACGGCATTTCTCACTAACACACCGGGACACGAAGCTCGACACAGCCGAGCAATGCGGGGCCGCGGGGGAAGAGGAAGCAGGCCCCGTCCGCCCGGAACTGCGCCACCCGAGGTCGGCGCCGGCACTGCAGCTCAACTCCAATTTTCAATGCCTGTGCCAAATATTCTCCGACTTCCAGGAGTGTACTTCATTTTCAGCCTTCTCTTGATTTTCCCTGTCCTTCTCATTCTTTTCCCCTACGATATTACGTACCCATTTCATCCACGTTCCCTTACTTCCCAAATCGCCCCTTGTACAGGCACCCTAACTGTCAAATTGCCTCCTCAGGTTCCCCAACAACTGTGAAACCTACTCCCCTCCCCAGGGGCCCCAGCAACTGTGAAATCTCCTCTCCTCCCCAAGGGGCCTCAACAACTATGAAATCTCCACCCCTCCCCAGGGGCCTCGACAACTGTGAAATCTCCTCCCTCCTCAGGGCCCCAGCAACTGTGAAATCTCCACTCCAGGACCCCAACTGTAAAATCGCCTCTCCTCCTCAGGGGCCCAGCAACTGTGAGATCTTTGCCCCAAGACCCCAGGTGTAAAATCACCTCTCCTCCTCAGGGCCCCAACAACTGTGAAATCTCCTTCCCTCCCAGGAATCCCAAATGTTAAATATCCTTTCCTCCCCATGGGCCCCAACAACTGTGAACCCTCCTTCCCTCCCCAGGGCCCCAACAACTGTTAAATATCCTCCCCTTTCCAGGGGGCCTCAACAAAAGGCCAACAACTGCCCTCCACAGCCCATGCTCCCCTCAAACTCTTCACTCCTTCCATACTATTTGCCCTCTTATGCAGAGAACTGTGTTTCCTTAGGATGGCGTCAGCCTGAAACGGACAAATTGAGTATAATACATGTCCGTGACTTCTGCCCACATAGAGAATCATACAATTATTAAACACTGGAAAGAGGCTATACTACCCTTCTTATTCACACTGGATCATTTCGGCCAAATCTTCTGCACAGTCTTCATATCTTTCCTAAAATGAGATACTAAAAACTCGACAGAACTCCTGTCGCGGTTGAACCAGAACTGCGCTAGCTCCCTTACACTATCCCTCCATATATCCCGAGTTTTATCTTATCTTCCCCTTTACGTTAACAAACGATGTATCTGTTGTTATTTCACCACTAAATCGTGCCCTCACATCTTCTCATTCTTCCTCCAAAATATAGTTCTTCACATTTCTCGCCATCTGCCAGTCCCTCTTTTCGCTTGAGAAGTGAAGGAAGTGCATCCTGGACATCAGAAATAAGAACAGAAAATGCTGGAAATGCTCAGAAATAGACGAAGGGTTATCGGCGTGAAATGCTGGCTTTGCCCCTCTCTCTCTCTCTCTCTCTCTCTCCACGGACGCTGCCGTCCTGAGCATCTCCAGCGTTTCCCCCTTTACCTCTTCGGTCGAGCTGTCTGACAGATTCTTTCCACACAGATGTGCTGTGCGATAAAGTGTGCGCCCTGAGCCATCGGGATACAACGGGTGGTGCCAGAGCCGAGCTCGGTAAAGCGCCTCTCCGCTCCCGCCCGACGAGCGGCCCCTTCACCACCACTTGGCGCCAGAGGCCCGACGCCCCCGGCCGCGCTCACCTTGTGTTTCTTGTGCTCCTTCGACTTCGCGGGTTCTGCCTCCATACCGGGTTCCGGGTCCTCGGGCTGGCAGCTGAGTCGAACCGGCATTTCTCTCCAAAACACCGGGGAACGAAGCTCGACACAGCCGAGCAATGCGGGGCCGCGGGGGAAGAGGAAGCGGGCCCCGTCCGCACGCCCTCCCGGACGTGCGCCGCCCTGGTCGGCGGTGGTACTGCAGCTCACTCCGGGTAATTCCCCATTACACCCGAACACGGCGTCGTCCGGGTTTGCTCTGATTCAGTACTGAGCTCACTCCGGGTCATTTCTCGTTACACTGAGCCATTCGGGTTGGCGGTTGGTTGTACTGCAGCTTGCTCCGTGTACAGTAATTCCCCATTCTAGTGAGCCGCCTGGGTCAGAGCTGGTACTGCAGCTCACTCCGGGTAGGCTTAACGCTGAGACACCCTGGTCGGCGCTGGTACCGCAGACAATAGGGTCCTAACCAGAAACGTCAACAGTTCATTTCTTCTCAATAGATGCTACCTGAACCATGATGTCCTCCAGTTTTATTGTGCGTTTTCCAAGTCATTCCCTAGAACCGTGATCAGTGTGCCTACAACTGCACAGCCGACAATTCTAGTTAGTGTAAGGTAGTATACTGTAAACAACAGGAATTCTGCAGATGCTGGAAATTCAAGCAACACACATCAAAGTTGCTGGTGAACGCAGCAGGCCAGGCAGCATCTCTAGGAAGAGGTACAGTCGACGTTTCAGGCCGAGACCCTTCGTCAGGACTAACTGAAGGAAGAGTGAGTAAGAGATTTGAAAGTGGGAGGGGGAGGGGGAGGGGGAGATCCAAAATGATAGGAGAAGACAGGAGGGGGAGGGATGGAGCCAAGAGCTGGACAGGTGATAGGCAAAAGGGATACGAGAGGATCGTGGGACAGGAGGCCCAGGGAGAAAGACAAAGAGGGGGGAACCCAGAGGATGGGAAGGGGTATATTCAGAGGGACAGAGGGAGAAAAAGGGGAGTGAGAGAAAGAATGTGTGTATAAAAATAAATAACAGATGGGGTATGGGGGGAGGTGGGGCATTAGTGGAAGTTAGAGAAGTCGATGTTCATGCCATCAGGTTGGAGGCTACCCAGACGGAATATAAGGTGTTGTTCCTCCAACCTGAGTGTGGCTTCATCTTTACAGTAGAGGAAGCCGTGGATAGACATGTCAGAATGGGAATGGGACGCGGAATTAAAATGTGTGGCCACTGGGAGATCCTGCTTTCTCTGGCAGACAGAGCGTAGGTGTTCAGCAAAGCGGTCTCCCAGTCTGCGTTGGGTCTCGCCAATATATAGAAGGCCACATCGAGAGCACCGGATGCAGTATATCACCCCAGCCGACTCACAGGTGAAGTGTCGCCTCAGCTGGAAGGACTGTCTGGGGCCCTGAATGGTGGTAAGGGAGGAAGTGTAAGGGCATGTGTAGCACTTGCTCCGCTTACAAGGATAAGTGCCAGGAGGGAGATCAGTGGGGAGGGATGGGGGGGACGAATGGACAAGGGAGTCGCATAGGGAGCGATCCCTGCAGAAAGCAGAGAGAGGAGGGGAGGGAAAGATGTGCTTAGTGGTGGGATCCGGTGGTCTTCACTACACTGGCGTGACAGGCTGCAGAGCATCTGGATTCGGTCTGCGGGGAGCCTTGGATGTTGCCTGGATTGGGGAGCATGCCCTATGAGAATAGGTTGAGTGATCTTGGCCTTTCTCCTTGGAGCCCTGGAAGATGACAGGTGACCTGACAGAAGGGTATAAGATGAGAGGCATTGATCGTGTGGATAGTCAGAGGCTTTTTCCCCAGGGCTGAAATAGCTAACACAAGAGGCCACAGATGTAAGCTGCTTGGAAGCAGGTACAGAGGAGATGACAGGGGTAAGTTTTTTTACGCAGAGTGGTGAGTGCGTGAGATGGACTGCCGGCAACAGTGGTGGAGGCAGATACAATAGGGTCTTTTAAGAGACTCCTGGACAGGTACATTAGAAAAATAGAGGGCTATGGGTAACCCTGGGTAATTTCTAAAGTAAGTACATGTTCGGCATGGCATTGTGGGCCGAAGGGCCTGTATTGTGCTGTAGGTTTTCTGTTTCTATGTTTCTTTTGCCCTGCACTTAAATTTTCCATCCCACTCAGAATCAGGTTTATTATCACTGGCATTTGTCGTGAAATGTGATATTTTGCGACAGCAATACAGTGGAATACATATAAATACTATAAGTTACAATACCAAATATTTAAGAATATAAGTAGTACAAAAAGCACAAAAATGAGGTAATATTCATGGGTTCCTGGTCAGTTCAGTAATCTGCTGGCAGAGGGGAGGAAGCTGTTCCTAAAACACTGAGTGTGTGTCTTCAGGCTGATGGTAGCCATGAGAAGAGGGGATGTTCAGGATGATGAGTGATCATAATGATGGATGCTACCTATTGAAGATGTCCGGATGCTGAGGAGGCTCAGGCACATTTTGGAACTGGCAGAGTTTACAGCCTTCTGCAGCTTTTTCCCATCCTGTGCGTCGGAGCCTCCTTACCAGATGGTGATGCAGAGTTAGCATGGTCTCAGTGGTACACCTGTAGAAGTTTGCTCAAATCTATGCTGACATACCAAATCTCCTTCTGAACTATGGTGGCTCCTTTATTGACTGTGGCTTCATGTTCTGTTACCAGAAGGGCTAGTGCAAGCATGAAGAACAATGCTCCATGTCCAGGCACATTGTAGCATTCTGTCCCTACCTCTGGTTGAAATCTGTCTTTTTGTGTGTTTTCCCCAGTGGAAGACAGCCTTCAACACCACCTCAGGCCATTACGAGTATCTGGTCATGCCATATTTGGTCTCACCAATGTCCCCGGCATCTTCCAAACCCTGGTAAATGACATTCTCAGGAACATGCTGAACCAATTTGCTTTTGTGTATCTCGACGACATTTTAATTTTTTTTCTCTAAGTCCCTTGCTCAACACACAGGTCATGTCCACAGAGTTCTCCAGCACCTTCTGGAGAACCAGCTCTTTGTGAAGGCTGAGAAATGTGAGTTTCATCGCAATACCGTCTCCTTCCTGTGGTATGTAATTTCAGGTGGTTCCATTCAGATGGACCGGCAGAAGGTCAAGGCGGTGTCGAATGGCCCCAACCTTTGACCCATCAGGAGTTGAAACGCTCCTTTGGGCTTCACTAACTTCTATCGCCGCTTCATCAGAAATAACGGTACACTGGCTGCATCACTCACCGCTCTTACCTCATCTGCTGTCAGATTCTCCTGGTCCCCTGCTGCTGAAAAAGCATTCTCTGACCTGATGGAACGTTTCACCTCTCCCCAAATCCTGATTCAACCCGACACCGATCGGCAGTTCATTGCGGAGGTGGATGCGTCCGACATTGGTGTAGAAGCTGTTCTCTCTCAGCGCTCGGCCAAGGATGAGAAGGTATACCCCTGTGCCCCCTTCTCTCGCTGCCTCACTCCTACGGAGCGGAATTACAATGTCAGAGACTGGGAGCTGCTGGCTGTGAAGCTAGCTCTGGAGGAGTAGAGGCATTGGCTGGAGGGAGCCAAGGTGCCATTCTTAGTCTGGACTGATCACAAGAATCTGGAATATATCCGTACGACCAAGTGTCTCAACTCCCGTCAAGCTCATTTGTCCCTGTTTTTCTCAAGATTCAACTTTACTCTGTCCTTCCACCCTGGTTCCAAGAATGGAAAACCTGATGCCCTCTCCCAAAGATTTCCTTCCTCTGAGACCCCTGAGGTACCTGATGTCCCTGATGTCATCCTCCCTGCTCACTGTCTCGTGGGTGCAGCACAATGGGACATTGAAGCCATCGTGCAAGCTGCTCGACAGAGCGAGGCAGGCCCTAGTCAATGCCCCACTAACTGTGTTTATGTTCCCAGCTCTGTCCACTCACAGGTATTGCAGTGGGGTCATTCTTCCCGGTTATCCTGTCACCCTGGAACCAAGCGTACTCAGGCCTTCATAAGTCGGCGGTTCTGGTGGCCCTCCATGGGAGATGACATCCGTAACTTTGTCTCAGCCTCCTCCATCTGTGTTCAAGGCAAGAAATCTAACCGGTCACCTGCAGGTCTGTTACAACCCCTGTCGATCCCCAACAGACCCTGGTCCCACATTGCCCTGGATTTTGTCACCGGTCTTCCCCCATCAGATGGTAACACCACCATTCTCACAGTAGTTGATCGTTTCTCCAAGTCTGTACACTTCATTCCTTTACCTAAATTCCCCTTGGCCAAAGAAACAGCCAAATTACTAGTACTGCATGTCTTTAAATTACATTGTTTACCTGTAGATGTTGTGTCAGACAGGGGCTCTCAATTCACATCCAACTTGTGGAGGGCATTCTGTAATCTTCTGGGTGCCTCGGAGTCTGTCATCAAGATTCCACCCACAGACCAATGGCCAGACCGAGCGGGCCAACCAACAGCTAGAGACCGTATTGCGGTGTCTGGCCTCCCAGAACCCCTCTGCGTGGAGGCACACTCGCTCTGCCCTTCTCTGTGCCTCCACTAGGATCAAGCATCAAGCTGCCTACCATAGCCCCAACACCCCACATTACTGCCAGGGACAGCGTGTGTGGTTTTCAACCAAGACCTGCCCCTCAAGATGGATTCCTGCAAGCTCACCCCTGGCTTCATCGGCCCCTTTCCCATTGCTAAAGTCATCAGCCCTGCTGCCGTCCGTCTCAAGCTCCCCTCCACTCTCTGCCACATTCATCCCACCTTCCATGTGTCCCGCATCAAGCCTTTCATGAGCCACCCCGTGTCCTGTCCCCAAACCCCCTCCCCCATGGCTCATCAATGGGTCAGAAGCCTTCACAGTGCGTCCACTGTTGGACGTTCATCGCCAGGGCCGTGGCCTCCAGTACCTTGTGGACTGGGAGGGCTACGGTCCTGAGGAGAGGTGCTGGGTCTCCACCCGTAACATCCTGGACTCCACGCGTCAGGAACTTTCATCGCCAGCACCCAGCTCTACTTGGCTGTAACGCCAGAGCTGTCAGTCTGTGGTTTTGTTTTGCCATGTGCTCCTGTCCCCACTCCTGCTCTACTCCGGTCCCTGTATTACTGAGTACTCCGTCTCTCACCTGTTTCTCATTATTACCTGTTTTGCTGCCACCATTGCTGTTTCATTGTGCTCCACCTATCATCTGCCTCTCTGTTTATTGCTCAGTGTATTTCAGTCCCGTGTTTTCACCTGTTTGTTGCCAGTTTGTGCCAGTGAATTTTCCTGAGCTTGTGCAGCATTTGTATCAGTACTCTGTCTGTCTGTCTGACTGACTAACTATTAACCCTGCCTGTTTCCCAATTCTGGTTTGTGGATTTCTCTGGATGTTTTAATCTCTGCCTGAACTTTGATGCTGACTTAGTTTGTACCTCAGGATTTGTTACTCAACTAATATCACTGTGTGCACAGTACTGGATCTGTAATTGGATCCCTGCTCCAGTGTCCTGACATATTCTGGACATTATTGAATTCCATAGTTCTGTTTTGTCCTGGGGGTAGAGAACAGTGTATGTGTATTGCGGGGGTGGGGGGAGTTAGGAATGGAGATCGATTTACTGTTGTTGTATTGCCATTTGGTATGAGCTGTTTTATTGTGCTTTGTGTTGCTCTACTGAACATTGTTGGTGCCAGAAATGTGTGGCAATGCTTACAGGTTGTCCCCAACGCATCCTTGGGTGTGTTGATTGAATTTCACTGAATGTTTCAAAGTGCATGTGATAGATAAATCTGAATCTGAAAAGCATAACAGGCAGGGAAATTATTTTGTGTTTTATCTTTGTAAGTATTTTAGATCAGTTTGTAGAGAACTGTTTTCACTTTGACATGAATAAGTCTTTTCTGTTGATCAGTGTCAAAAAAAGGCAAATTTAGATCCACTGTGATTTGGTGTTGTAAAACATGAAAATTTCCAAGGGGGGGGGGGTTGAATACTTTTTATATATGTATTTATGTGTATATAAAAATACTGTGAATTACAGTAAATATATATTCAGTATTTTTCTCTCGGTATTGCAGCAAAGACAACAAATTTTATGATATGATGTATGCTAGTGATATTAAACCTGATTCTCATTCTGATATTTATGCTATCAGGTTGGAGGCCACCCAGATGAAATAAACAGAATCAAAAAGGAGAGTCCATTTCAGCGACCATGGCTGAATTGGAGAGACTGTCTGAGCATCATCTGTTAAGTAATGAGCTTAATGACGTACTGAGAGATCGTTTAGCTTGTAGAATCTTACAGGAAAGCATTCAAAAATGACTTCTAACTGAAGCACAACTTACATTTGAAAGAGCAGTTGAAACAGCTGTGGCCATAGAAACAGCAGCCAGAGACACAATTAAGTTGCAGTCATGAATGAAAACTGAGTGTGAACAAAATTGTAACATCTAAACAGAAATCTTCCTGGCTGAAACAACTGTGTTATTGCTGTAGCAGAGGGTCACATACACCAGACTGATGCAGGTTTAAAGGTGAAACATGCAGAAAATATGTACAACAAAGTACAACACATATAAAGAGCCTGTCAGGCAGACAAAAAATATTGGATGGCACAGCAAAGAGTAAAGGATTAAAAAGTCAAGTTGCAGTTTTCAAAAGAGCATTGGTCTGCATGCTGTTGATGAAAAATCTAGTAATGATGAGAGTGACACTGCACTGAGTAGCCTTGAGATTTAACAACAGTAGACAAACAATATAGCTTACATCAAAAGTGAACAGCAACTTAATTGAAATGGAATTGGACTTGCTGTTTCAGTCATTCCACAAAATGAGTTTGAATAGCATTTCAACGATACTGAACTATTGCCTGCTGATATCCAACTAAGAACTTGTACTGGAGAAAGATAACTCCCGTGGGAATGACATTTGTAACAGTGAAATATAACAACCAACAAGCCATATTGGGCTTCTAAATGGTAAAAACAGGAGGTCCAGCATTGTGGAGACGTGACTGGCTGCGACAACTACAACTTGATTGGAGATCC
This sequence comes from Mobula hypostoma, assembly GCF_963921235.1. Classification (NCBI taxonomy): domain Eukaryota; kingdom Metazoa; phylum Chordata; class Chondrichthyes; order Myliobatiformes; family Myliobatidae; genus Mobula; species Mobula hypostoma. The sequence goes on from NC_086115.1 coordinate 20,669,851, forward strand.
ATCCACAGTTTGCATAACTCATCCTCTGCAAAAGTCAACTGAAAGCAAATTAAGACAGTTACTGTATGATGCCATAGCAGTGTTCAAGGATGGTGTTGAAAAACTCAAACATATCAAGGGTAAAATAATGTCTAGTTTTTTACCATCCGTAATAAAGTAGTCAGTGAGCTAGATCACAGGGAGGCTGAAGGACTTCTCTCCAAGTTGGAGTGGAGCCCATGGAAAATGCCAATGGTCCTGGTAGCTAAGGAGAATGGGTCTGTCAGGATCTGTGGTGATTTTAGGGTCAGCATCAACCCAGTATTGAAAGTAGATCAATACCCTCTGCCCAGGACAGAGGTTATCTTTGCAAAGTGGACTTAGCTGAGGCTTACTTATATATGGAGATGGAAGAAGAGTCCAAAATGTTTCTCCCCATAAATGTTCACAAAGGGTTTTATTGTTATAATAGGCTTATTTTTGGAGTAGCATCTGCACCTGCGCTCTGGCAGAAAGCTATGGTCCAGGTGCTGCAAGGTTGTCCAGGTTACCTGGATGACATCATATTACCAGTAATAAGGATGACAAGGAACTTTTCCAAAATCTGAAGACAGTCCTGCTAAACCTGGCTACTGTGCTCCACCCCTTGAACTCATTACTACAAATCAGGAAGAAGTGGCAATGGACAAAACCGTGTGAGGTGGCTTTCCAAAATGAAAAGGAAATGATGTCAGACACTGTACTCACAGATTATAACTCACACCCTTCACTGAAGCTTGCCATGCACTGTTTGGGAAGTCAACAGCTCCAGAAGAAAAGTGTCCAAAGCTCTCAGAAACACTTCTTGCAGTCCCAAAGTCAACTCCTACAACCACCAGGGAGGGGGCCCCAGAACCTGCGATTGTTTCACAGCCACAAGTCTCTCCTGACAAGCAAAGTGAATCACCTTGTCAGGAAAAACAATATCCCACACAAGCCTCCACAGCGATTAAATCTTTAGGCCTGAATCAGACAGTTTAAAATTGACTATGCTGTGGATGTCTGTGTGGTAGTTGTATTATATAGTATACTATATATATAGTTGAAATGCATTCTATAATGAGTTAGAGTTTATTGCTAAGCAGCGCGGAGGTTTGTATAGTTAATACTTCAGTAGTATTTGATTAATACTGTAAATAGAAACGCAGAAATCTACAGCACATTACAGGCCGAATGTAACCTACTCTCGAAACTGCCCAGAATTTCCCAACCACATAGCCCTCTATTTTTCTAAGCTCCATGTACTTATCTAGGAGTCTCTTAAATGACCCTACTGTATCCACCTCTATCACTGTCACTGGCAGTGCATTCCATGCACCCGCCACTCCCTGTGTGTGGAAAAACTTACCTCTGATATCCCCCTTGTACCTACTTCCAAGCACCTTAAAACTATGCCCCCTCATGTTAGCGACTTCACTCCTGGGGAAAAAGCCTCTAGCTATCCACACAATCAATGCCTCTCATCTTGTACACCTCTATCAGGTCATTTCTCATCCTCCGTCGCTCCAAAGAGAAAAAGCCAAGTTCACTCAACCTATTCTCATAAGGCATGCTCCCCAATCCAGGCAACATCCTTGTAAATCTCTTCAGCACCCTTTCTATAGTTTCCTCATCCTTCCTGTAGTGAGGTGACTAGAAATGAACACATTACTTCAAGCAACACAAATAAAAGTTGCTGGTGAACGCAGCAGGCCAGGCAGCATCTCTAGGAAGAGGTACAGTCGACGTTTCAGGCCGAGACCCTTTGTCAGGACTAACTGAAGGAAAACATTACTTCAAGTGTGGTCTGACCAAAGTCTTATATAGCTGTAACATTACCTCACGGCTCTTGAGCTCAATCCCACGGTTGATGAATGCTAACACGCCATACTCCATCTTAACAACACTGTCAACCTGCACAGCAGCTTTGAGTGTCCTGTGGACACGGACCCTAAGATCTCGCTGATCCTCCACACTGCCAAGAGTCTTATCGTTAATACTATATTCTGTCTTCAAATTTGACCTACCAAAATGAACCACTTCACACTTACCTGGGTTGAAGTCCCATCTGCCACTTCTCAGCCCAGTTCTGCATTCTATCGATGTCCTACTATAACCTCTGACAACTCTCCAGACTATCCACAACACCCCCAACCTTTGTGTCATCATAAATATTTTGTTTGATTAAACATTTTTGTTCATTTAAATAACTCCGTATGGGTTATATGTAAAAAAAGTGAATTACATGTGTACATCATCACGCCATGCATATGTGCATGTCTCACTTAAAAGTAAAAACAAAGTTAGACTCTCATTCCCAGCTCCCTTGTTTTCCTTTCAATTGGTTTAATGCTTACAAAACATAACAGTAGTCAGCAGGGCTTTGTGCATGGGAGATCATGTTTTACGAACTTGATTGAGTTTTTTTTGATAAGGTGACCAAGAACGTTGATAAGTTCAGGGCAGCAGATGTGATTTATATGGAGTTCAGTAAGGTCTGTGATAAAGTTCACACTGTATGCTGCTCACATGGAATCTAGGGAAAGCTAGCTAAATGAATACAAAACTGCCTTGATGGTGGAAAGTAGAGGGTCATTGTCGAAGGTTGTTTCTCAGACTGAAGGCCTGTGCCTTGGAGTTCTGTGTTGGGCTGTACTGTTTGTCATCAAAGTTCAAAGTAAATTTATTACCAATACTAACATGAGATCCATTTTCTTGTGGGCATTCACAGTAAATAGAAAGAAGCATGGAAGAGTCAATGAAAAACCGCACATGACAGAGATGGACCAACAACCAATATGCAAAAGACCAGAAACTATGCAAATACAAAAGAAAAGATATACATCTATATCAATGATCTGGATCAGAACGTACAAGGCATGGTCAGTAAGTTTGAAGATGACAGCAAAATAGGTGCGATAGTGGACAATGAAGAAGATTATCGAAGTTTACAGGGAAATCTTGATCAGCTGAGTAATTGATCCAAGGAATGATAAATGTTGTTTAATTCAGGTAATTGTGAGTGTTGCCTTTTGAAAAGTGGAGTTACAAGTGGATAGCATGCTGAACAAGGCTTTTAATATGCTGGTTTTCATAAGTCTGGGCAATGAATATAAAAATTAAGAGGTCATGGTGTTCACAAACAAAAGAAAATCTGCAGATGCTGGAAATCCAAACAATACACACACAATGCTGGAGGAACTCAGCAGGCCAAGCAACATTTATGAAAAAAGAGTACAGTCCTGATGAAGGGTCTCAGCCAAAAACATTGACTGTACTCTTTCCATAGATGCTACCTGGCCTGTTAAGTTCCCCGAGCATTGTGTGAGGTCATGGTGTTGTTGTACAGGATGCTGGTGAATCTGCACTTGTAATATTGCGTTTAGTTTTGGTCACCAAGGAAAAATATTACTAAATATGAAAGAGTACAGAAAAGATTTGCAAGGATGTTGACAAGACTTGAGGGTCTGAGTAATAGGGAGAGGTTGGACAGGCCAGGACTTTATTTCTTCGAGTGCAGGAGGCAGGGATGATCTTAAAGTGATGGCAGGGTATAGGAACCATGGTTGACAAGAGATGTGGAACATTTACTCAAAAGGAAGAAGGAAGCTTACTTAAGGTTTAGGAAGCAAGGATCAGACAGGCTGTTAGAGAATTACAAGGTCGCCAGGAAAGAGCTGAAGAATGGACTTAGGAGAGCCAGAAGGGGCATGATAATGCTCTGGCAGGTAAGATTAAGGAAAACCCCAAGGCGTTCTACATGTATGTGAAGAACAGAGGATGGCAAGAGTGAAGGTAGGATTGATCAGAGATAGAGGAGGAAACATGTGCCTGGAGTCAGAGATGATAGGAGAGATCTTTAATGAATACTTTGCTTCAGTATTCACTAATGAGGGGGACCTTGACATTTGTGAAGATAGTGTAGAACAAGCTGATATGCTGGAACATGTTGATATTAAGCAAGTGGATGTGCTAGAACTTTTAAAAAACATTAGTATGGTTAAGTCCTTGGGGCCAGACGGAATATGCGTCAGGTTACTACAGGAAGTGAGGGAAGAGATTACTGCAGTTTTGGGGACAACCTTTGTGTACTCATTGACCACAGGGAATCGTACCAGATGATTGGAAGGTGGCAAATGTTATTCCTTAGTTCGAGAAAGGAAGTTGGGTTCCTGAGAATTATACTGTAGATCAATGAGTCTTACTTCAGTGGTGGGCAAAGTATTGGAGGGGATTCTTAGAGACAGGATTAATGAGCATTTAGACAATCATAGTCTGCTGAGGGATAGTCAACATGACTCTGTGAGGGCAGGTCATGACTCAGGAGCTGGATGTGACAAAGTGCATTGATGAAAGTAGAGCAGTGGTATATGTGGAATTTAGTGAGGTATTTGTTAAGGTTCCCCATGGTAGGCTCATTCAGAAAGCCAGGAGGCATGGGATTCAAGGAAAGTTGGTTGTGTAGATTCAGAATTGGCTTGCCTATAGAAGACAGAGAGTGGTAGTAGATGGAGATTAATCTGCCTGGAGGTCGATGACCAGTGGTGTTCCACAGGGATCTGTTCTGGGACCCAAGCTCTTTGTGATTTTTACAGATGACTTAGATGAGAAGGTGGAAAGGTGGTTTGGTAAATTTGCAGATTACATGAAGGTTGGTGGAGTTGTGGATAGTATTAAGGGTTGTTGTAGGTTATCATGGGACATTGACGGGATGCAGAGCTGGGCTGAGAAAGAACAGATGGAGTTGAACCCAGAAAAAGCATGAAGTGATTCATTTTTGCAAGAACGAATTTGAAGGCAGAATACAATTCAGGATTCTTGGCAGTGTGGGCAATCAGAGAGATCAGGTCCAGAGATCCCTCAAAAGTTACCATGCAAGTTGATAGGGTTGTCAAGTGAATGGTGCATCATTAGTTGGGGGATTTAGTTCGAGAGCTGTGAAGTCATGTTACAGCTCTGTAAAACTTTGTTTAGACCACATTTGGAACATTGTGTTAAGTTTTGGTCACCTCGGTATAGGAATGATGTGAAAGCTTTAGAGAGGGTGCAGAGTTGATTTACCAAGATGCTGCCTGGACTGGAGGGTATGTCTTATGAAGAAATGTTGAGCAAGCTAGGTTTTTTGCCTTTGGAGTGAAGGAGAAGGCAAAGTGACCTCATAAAGTTGTACAAGATGATGGACTAGATAGCCAGGATGGAAATAGGTAGTACAAAGGGGCACAACTTTAAGCTGTTTGGAGGAAAGAACCAGGGGAAGTCAGAGGCAAGTTCTTTACACAGAGAGTGGTGGATGTGTGGAACACCCTGCTGGGGATGGTGGTAGAGACAGACACACAGGGGCATTTAAGAAACTCTTAGATAGGCACATAGATGACAGAAAAATGGAAGGTTATGTAGGAGAGAAGGGTTAGATAGATCTTAGGGTAGGCTAATAGTTTATCATAATATCATGAGCCAAAGGGCCTGTACTGTGCTGTAATAGTCATAGTCATACTTTAGTGATCCCGGGGAAATTGGTTTTTGTTACAGTTGCACCATAAATAATTAAATAGTAATAAAACCATAAATAGTTAAATAGTAATATGTAAATTATGCCAGGAAATAAGTCCAGGACCAGCCTATTGGCTCAGGGTGTCTGACCCTCCAAGGGAGGAGTTGTACAGTTTGATGGCCACAGGCAGGAATGACTTCCTATGACGCTCAGTGTTGTATCTCGGTGGAATGAGTCTTTGGCTGAATGTACTCCTGTGCCCAACCACCACATTATGTAGTGGATGGGAGACATTGTCCAAGATGGCATGCAACTTGGACAGCATCTTTTCAGACACCACCGTCAGAGAGTCCAGTTCCATCCCCACAACATCACTGGCCTAACGAATGAGTTTGTTGATTCTGTTGGTGTCTGCTACCCTCAGCCTGCTGCCCCAGCACACAACAGCAAACATGATCGCACTGGCCACCACAGACTCGTAGAACATCCTCAGCATCATCTGACAGATGTTAAAGGACCTCAGTCTCCTCAGGAAATAGAGACGACTCTGACCCTCCTTGTAGACAGCCTCAGTGTTCTTTGACCAGTCCAATTTATTGTCAATTCGTATCCTCAGGTATTTGTAATCCTCCTCTATATTCTTATATAAGTGTGCAGTATAAAGTCATGTGGTTGCAATTAGTCACTTTCCCCCAAGAGTTAGGCTGAGGGCACATATTTAAGATTAGAGGGAAAGGATTTAAGAGGAAATTGAGGGGCAACTTTTTTTTTTATACAGTATGGAATCAACTTCCAGAGGAAGTGGTTGAGGCTGATACACACCCTCACTTCGGGAAGTCTGATCACCTGGCTGTACTTCTACTCCCCGAGTATAGGCAGAGACTGAAGACTGCAGCACCAGCAGTGAGGACTAAGAAAGTTTGGACAATGGAAGCTCAGGAGTGCCTACAGGACTGCTTTGAATTGGTGGACTGGACTGTATTCAGGAATTCATCTTCAAACCTGGATGAGTATGCTGCAGTTGTTACCGACTTCATTAAAACCTGCGTGGATGAGTGTGTGCTGACAAAGACTTACTGTACGTTCCCAAACCAAAAGCCATGGATGAACCAGGGGGTACGTCGTCTGCTGAAGGCTAGATATGTGGCATTCAAGTCCGGCAACCCGGGCCTGTACCAGAAAACCAGGTATGATTTGCAGAAGGCTATTTCAAGGGCGAAGAGACAATTTAGGACGAGGTTGGAGGCGATATCTGATGTACGACAATTCTGGCAGGGTTTGCAGGACATTGCTTCCTACAAAGCGAAACCCAATAGCATGAATGGCAGCAATGCTTCACTACCAAATGAACGCCTTCTATGCCCACTTTGTTCATCGACTATAGCTCAGCACTTAATACCATCATTCCTACAATCCTGATTGAGAAGTTACAGAACCTGGGCCTCTGTACCTCCCTCAGCTTCCTAACTGGAAGACCACAATCTGTGTGGATTGGTGATAACATACCCTCCTCACTGACGATCAACACTGGTACACAAGGCTGTGTGCTTAGCCCACTGCTCTACTCTCTCTATACCCATATGCCCATGACTGTGTGGCTAGGCATAGCTCAAATACCATCTATAAATTTGCTGATGATACAACCATTGTTGGTAGAATCTCAGATGGTGACGAGAGGGTGTACAGGAGCGAGATATACCAACTAGTGGAGTGGTGCCACAGCAACAACCTGGCACTCAATGTCAGTAAGACGAAAGCTGATTGTGGACTTCAGGAAGGGTAAGACGAAGGAACACATACCAATCTTCATAGAAACCATAGAAACTACAGCACAGAAACAGGCCTTTGGCCCTTCTTGGCTGTGCTGAACCATTTTCTGCCTAGTCCCACTGACCTGCACGCGGACCATATCCCTCCGTACACCTCCCATCCGTGTATCTGTTCAATTTATTCTTAAATGTTAAAAAAGAACCCGCATTTACCACCTCGTCTGGCAGCTCATTCCATACTCCCACCACTCTGTGTGAAGAAGCCCCCCCTAATGTTCCCTTTAAACTTTTCCCCCCTCACCCTTAACCCATGTCCTCTGGTTTTTTTTCTCCCCTAGCCTCAGTGGAAAAAGCCTGCTTGCATTCACTCTATCTATACCCATCATAATTTTATATACCTCTATCAAATCTCCCTTCATTCTTCTACGCTCCAGGGAATAAAGTCCTAACCTATTCAACCTTTCTCTGTAACTGAGTTTCTCAAGTCCTGGCAACATCCTTGTAAACCTTCTCTGCACTCTTTCAACCTTATTTATATCCTTCCTGTAATTTGGTGACCAAAACTGAACACAGTACTCCAGATTCAGCCTCACCAATGCCTTATACAACCTCATCATAACATTCCAGCTCTTATACTCAATACTTTGATTAATAAAGGCCAATATACCAAAAGCTCTCTTTACGACCCTATCTACCTGTGACACCACTTTTAGGGAATTTTGTATCTGTATTCCCAGATCCCTCTGTTCCACTGCACTCCTCAGTGCCTTACCATTAACCCTGTATGTTCTACCTTGGTTTGTCCTTCCAACGTGCAATACTTCACACTTGTCTGTATTAAACTCCATCTGCCATTTTTCAGCCTATTTTTCCAGCTGGTCCAAGTCCCTCTGCAGGCTCTGAAAACCTTCCTCACTGTCTACTACACCTCCAATCTTTGTATCATCAGCAAATTTGCTGATCCTATTTACCACATTATCATCCAGATCATTGATATAGATGACAAATAACAATGGACCCAGCACTGATCCCTGTGGCACACCACTAGTCACAGGCCTCCACTCGGAGAAGCAATTCTCTACTACCACTCTTTGGCTTCTTCCATTGAGCCAATGTCTAATCCAATTTACCACCTCTCCATGTATACCTAGCGACTGAATTTTTCTAACTAACCTCCCACGCAGGACCTTGTCAAAGGCCTTACTGAAGTCCATGTAGATAATATCCACTGCCTTCTCTTCATCCACTTTCCTGGTAACTTCCTCGAAAAACTCCAATAGATTGGTCAAACATGACCTACCACGCACAAAGCCATGTTGACTCTCCCTAATAAGTCCCAGTCTATCCAAATGCTTGTAGATTCTGTCTCTTAGTACTCCCTCCAATAACTTACCTACTACCGACGTTAAACTTACTGGCCTATAATTTCCCAGATTACTTTTCAATCCTTTTTAAACAACGGAACAACATGAGCCACTCTCCAATCCTCCGGCACCTCACCTGTAGACAGCGACATTTTAAATATTTCTGCCAGGGCCCCTGCAATTTCAACACTAGTCTCCTTCAAGGTCCGAGGGAACACCCTGTCAGGTCCTGGGGATTTATCCACTTTAATTTTCCTCAAGACAGCAAGGACCTTCTCCTTTTCGATCTGTACAGTTTCCATGATCTCACTACTTGTTTCCCTTAATTCCATAGACTTCATGCCAGTTTCCTTAGTAAATACAGACGCAAAAAACCTATTTAAGATCTCCCCCATTTCCTTTGGTTCCGCACATAGCCGACCACTCTGATCTTCAAGAGGACCAATTTTATCCCTTACAATCCTTTTGCTCCTAATATACCTGTAAAAGCTCTTTGGATTATCCTTCACTTTGACTGCCAAGGCAACCTCATGTCTTCTTTTAGCCCTCCTGATTTCTTTCTTAAGTATTTTCTTGACTTCTTATACTCCTCAAGCACTTTATTTACTCCCTGCTTCCTATACATGTCATACAACTCCCTCTTCTTCTTTATCAGAGTTGTAATATCCCTTGAGAACCAAGGTTCCTTATTCCTATTCACTTTGCCTTTAATTCTGACAGGAACATACAAATTCTGCACTCTCAAAATTTCTCCTTTGAAGGCTTCCCACCTACCGATCACATCTTTGCCAGAGAACAACCTGTCCCAATCCACGCTCATAGAGGGATCAGAAGTGGAGAGAGTGGACAGTTTCAAGTTCCTGGGAGTCAAGATCTCTGAGGACCTATCCTGGTCCCAACAGTTATAAAGAAGACAAAACAGTGACTGTACTTCATTGGGGGTTTGAAGATAAATACACTCAAAAACTTGCACAGATGTACCGTAGAGAGCATTCTGACAGGCTGCATCACTGTCTGGTATGGGAAGGGGGCTACTGCACAGAACTGAAAGAAGCTGCTGAGGGTTGTAAATTTAGTCGGCTCCATCTTGGGTACTAGCCTACAAAGTACCCAGGACATCTTCAAGGAGCGGTGTCTCATAAAGGCAGCGTCCATTATTGAGGACCACCAGCGCCCAGGGCATGCCCTTTTCTCTTTGTTACCATCAGGCAGGAGAAACGAAGCCTGAAGGCACACACTCAGCGATTCAAGAACAGCTTCCTCCCCTCTGCCATCCAATTCCTAAATGGATATTGAACCCTTGAACACTACATCACTTTTAAAATATATAGTATTTCTGTTTTTGTTCGATTTTTAATCTACTGAATATATGTATACTGTAATTAATTAATTTATTATTTTTGTTTTCCTTTTCTACTATGTACTGCATTGAACTGCTGCTGCTAAGTTAACACATTTCACGACACATGCCGTTGATAATAAACCTGATTCTGATTCTGAGCTTTGGGTCTCACATCACCAGGTTCAGGAATAGTTATGACCCTGCAACCATCAGGCTCCTGAACCAGCGTGGATAACTTCACTCATCACAGATTTGCTTTCAAGGACTCTATAACTTAGGTTTTCAGAATTATTTATGTTTTACTTGCACAATTTATCTTTTTTGCACACTGGTTGTTTGTCTTTGTGTATGAATTTCATAAATACTATTGTATTTCTTTATTTTCCTGTAAATGCCTGCCAGAAAATGGATTATAAGGTAGCTTATGTAAATATACATGTTCTCTGATAATAAATTTACTTTGACTTTTGCCTTGACTTTGCGTCTATCAGAAGGTCAGATGTGTGGATGTTCACTGATCAAAGTACAATGCTCAATCCCATTTACAACTGCTCGGTAAATGAAGGGAGAAAAATGTGGCAGGCTTAGAGAGAGAACAGAAAAGACCGACTAAAATGAATCCTTGAAGTTTTTTAGTTAGGTGAATCTTTGTGGTTAGATGAATAGATCCAGGCCCCACCCCACCGCATTGATTTGGCTGAGCACTGTACTTGGAGATTTAAGCGCCATGCTGAATTGGAAAGGTCAGTTACAGGCCGAATTGAGGTGGCGAGGTCTGGGCACCTGAGCATATCGAGGCGATTGAACCCGATGTTTGGACATTGATTTAAGTGCTGGGCCAGATTGAAAGGGTCAGGGTGTCGGGGCCCGAGGCAAGCGACAGACCGGTTCAGCTCACTGCTCCATGAGGTTTGCTCGGCTCGGCGCTGAACTTCAGTTCAGAACACTATTTGTTTGCGCTTTTTTCCTCTGCATATTGGGTGCTTGATGGTCTTTTTTTAAAAGTATGGGTTCTTTTATTTTTTAAGGGTTCCTTTTCACGGGCATGATTTTTGCACATTGGGTGCACAACGGTCTTTTTTTATATGGGTTCCTTTGGGTTTCCTTGTTTTGCGGCTGCCTGTTAGGAGACGAATCTCAAGGTTGTATAATGTATACATATTTCAATAATGAACATACTTTGAACTTTGACTAGATTATAGAAGCTTCGGGCTATTCCCTACAGAACAGGGAAGGTCACAGGAAGATCTGATAGAGATAGAAGGTCTTGGGGGGTATGGGCAGAGTAGGTAGAAAAACCGTTCCCACTGATAGAGGGGTTAAGAACTAGGGGGCATGGAATGAAGATCATTGACCACTAAAAACAAACAAGTGGAAAATCTTATTTATGCAGAGAGTGGATTGCACGGCCAAGATTAATAGAGGGGCAGATTCAACTGTTGCTTTGAGAGGGGATCCAGAAAGAAAAGAATTGCCCTGCTCTTGGGAGAGGCTGTGAGAGGGGGTTCACTGGATTACTCCAGTATACAGCCAGTACAGACTGAATGGGCAAAACTGACTTAATTCCTGCTGCAACAATTCTTTGTGATTCTGAAAACTGGGAGATCTCAGTTAAGAGCTTCTCAACCTTGCATGCAATCAGAAAAATCCAGTTTCAAGACTTGTTTAAATGACTGGTCTCGTTTTTTTTAAGGAAAGCATTTATTTTCAATTGCTTTAAAAGTATTTTCATACCAACACTTCTTAATAGTAGTAACCCATAATAAGTAGTAACTGTAGTTTTTTCCCCACTAAAACAAATAAGTCTCAAGTAGAAATGATTAAAAGGCCACGTGTAAAAGAGTTGATTAATAAAAGCTGTGTAATACAGAACTGATTCCCAGTGCAGACAGCTTAATACACAGACCGGGCAAGAGATTCATCTCATACTTTGCGTTCATTGGCTGGAGAGTGTGTCTGTCAATCAAACGTTCATTACTGGTGTGAGCTGTAGCAGAGGATGCTGAGACAAAACCCCGCTTCGCCCACTGTTGCTGAGGGTCCCGAAATTCAGCATCAAGCTCTGCCTCTTCAGGTTGCTGAGGACAATGGAATTGTTTGATGCCAAACTCACCCTGGTCCTGGAAAAGAAATTCCAGTTAAAGAGTTATCATTTCTATAGTCTGCAACTTAAGAAATATCATAGGGTGATGCAAGGAAGGCAGTCAGTTTATACCATCTGATGATTGGTTCAATCTTCTGCTCATTACTGTGGCTCTGTAAAGCATTACCTTTTTGGTGTTTATTCAGTTCCACAAAGGTTAGCATTGAATCCATTTATATACCTCCCTTCTAAGCCCTATACATTCTCTCAAAATGCATCAGTTTACAATATTTCAATGGTAGATACTTGCTACTGTTCCCCTTCCTTGTTTACCAGATTCCCGAGTTTTCAGTTTTTACATAATAAAATCCTGCACCATGCACAGAAAACATTTGTGACGCCCTGGGAAAGGTTTCACTGCTAGTGTAATGTTTCTCTGTAGCAGCAGTGTTTGGGTTATGGCTAGAGATAACAGAGGCTTTGGAATGTGCGCTGTCCAATGAGGGGAGTGTTTTCTTTTTTGTGTGCTTGAGAGCATGTGATTCGCGGGCTTTTGTTCGGTGGAAGATGTCAGATCAGAGAGGTCATAGACTGCAAGACGGAGTGGATTTGGAATGGGGTTGGGAGTTGACAACACCCGGGGGGGGGGGGGGATTGATGGAGAACTAGCGGATGGGAAAACCATGAGCTCCAACATGACTGTTTCTTTAAAATGGGCTCTTTTTTCTTTTTGTTTTCTTTACTAACCCTATACAGTCGGCCCTCCTTATCCGCAAGGGATTGGTTCCGGGACCCCTTGCGGATACCAAAAATCGCAGATGCTCAAGTCCCTTACTCAACCTGTCTAAATTCAGTGGACCTTAGGACCCAGTGGAACCCCGGACCTTATTTAACCTGTCTCAGTGAGGTGGACATTAGGACCCAGCAGCGGAGCTCTGAATCCGCAGTGTTTCTGTTCACGAAAATAAACACGATCGCGATTTAAAATAAAGTGGGAATAATAAAGCGATCTGAAAGAGGTGAAATGCCATCGGTCATTGGAAAAGCGTTAGGCTACAGTTGGTCAACTATCAGAACAATTTAAAAGGATAAAGTGAGAAAAGTCCTGCCCTGATTAAAGCTATAATTATTACTAAGCAACGCAGTGTTTTAATTATTGGGTTTTGGGGTTTTGGGTTTTTGATCCTCCACATCAACCCAGCAGGGATGGAGAGCGCTCGGGAGTGGTCTGTCACTAGATCGAACTGGGGAACGATCTGTCACTGGATTGAACTTGGGAATTTCCGTTTCCGAGCCCCGCACTGAAACATATGTTTCTTAAGTGTTTTATATACATAGAAAGGTAAACTATATACTATACACTAAGACAAACGTTTGACTAACTGACACTAAATAATATCGGATGTACCTGTTCCGACTTACTTCCAGCTCTTTTTCGATCCCGATCCACGATAACCTACGCACATCCTCCCATATACTTTAAATCATCTCTAGATTACTTATAATACCTAATACAATGTACATGCTATGTAAAATAGTTGCAATACTGCATTGTTTAGGGAATAATGACAAGAAAAAAAAGTCTGTACATGTTCGAACAACAAGTGCTGCAAGAGCACTTCCGGGTTTTCTCGATTTGCAGTTGGTTGAATTCGCGCATGAGGAACTCGCGGATAAGGAGGGCCGACTGTAGTCAAATTAAGAATTATAAAGCTCAATTGTTTAATTGCATATGGTGTACCGTCTGATATTTCGTGGTACTGATTTGTAACAGGGTAACACATCACGCAGCTTCCACACAAATGAGATTTCACAAGTTTGGTGGGGCCGGAGACTGTCTTCCCCTGGACTAACGCTGCCGGTCAAACATGAGGGTCACACGTTAATATATCAGAAAAGGCCAAGATTATAACACTGACCTGGATGGTGACAGAACAGTATTTTACTTCTTGAGAAAACTATTGTCTGCTCTCTCTGGCTGAATTATGTAACTACCCAGTCAATAACTTATTAACCCAATTACCAATTTTGCTAATAAATCTGTTCAGACACCATCTTGAATCTAAAATAAACATGAGTTGCTCTGCTCTTAATTAAAATAAATACCAATTGCAGTGCAATTCATGTTTATTTTGGTCCTCGCTTCCAAGGACTCATTGTCCATCTTTGCCCCTAACGAGATGAACTGTATTAGTTCGTCCCTTTGTTTTTTTTTTGCTAAATTATGAATTTTGCCTGACCAATTTAATGCTTTATTTTGGTTTATCTTCTGATAATCCAGGCAGGTTCTGCCCTTCTCTCGTCAGATCATCTGTACCAAATCCATTACATTTTTGAAGAAATTCCTGTTTAATATTTTACCTGCTAGTCTTTGACTCCAGGAACTATGGTTCAGAACTCCTTTCGGCTCAAGGTTTCCTCCACACAATGACATTGAACTTGCATTTACATAGCACTTTTCCTAACATCAGGATGTCCTAAACTACTTTCCAGCCAGTGAAGAATTTTGGAAGTGCAGTCACTATGGTAATATTGAAAAGCAGCCACTCTAAACCTAAAGATCCCCCAATTACCATTTCCCAAATGCTCTGCCTCTGACACATCCCACAACATTTCGTACCGGATCTGGATCTTGCACCATTTGGGCAGGAAACACACTGGCCACAAGGGTTCTGTGGCACACTTCAATAATTCCACCCACTCTTCAATCCATACACATCTCTTATTCCATTAGAGTAACTTAATGTCCCCAATTTTATTAAAGACCTTGCATCTTTCTGCAGCTGGATTGCAGCATTTCTCCTCTATCTTCTCCCTCCTACTTGATCGCCTGTGCTGGACTGTATATCTAAAGAATTTTAGCAGCTTGACTTCCTATTTCATTTCATTCTGTGAGTACAAAGACAAACCACCTTGAGTTTTGGACGTACTCACGACTCATACTTGGTGCCTGGTGGCCTGAGATTGGCTGTTAGTGAGTCGGGCAGTAAATCCATAGCCCAGGGGTAATCCAGTCTCCCAGGCAAGATCGCGCTTCACACTAATAGCCACCACTTTAGAGAGCAGCAGGCAACACCAATTTGAGACAATCAAATCCATATCTTTAAATTCTCAGTAATTATTTGGCCAATGTAAACATTTTGATGTGTTCAATTAAGTGTTTCAATGTCTCAAATAAAATGTAATTTTAAACACACATGAAAACTCTTTGGCACCACTGGGATCCCTCCCCCAGCCCTGGATAGTGTTTCCAAGCAGAGTCCCTGACAAGCAGCTTAGAGCTAAATCGATCTCTCCATCTCCGACCCTGGTAAGATCTTTCTGAACCTGACTTGACCCTTCAACCCCAAGCCCAGTGAGAAGTTCTAGGATACTGACCGAGGTGAATCGATGCCACTGTCTCCGGTAATGCTTTTATTCTCCAGCATCTCCAGGTGACTGTGCTCCTCTTGACTTGTCTGTGATAATGCAACATTGTGTGAATGGGGAACAAACTCCACGTCAGGGTCCACGGCCCTCAGCTGGGTTTTTATCCCTCGATGCACTGCCCAGAGCTTGTGGCCATCTGGGTTTCCATCACCTTCACGGGGAGGGTTAGGGAGCGTTTCTGGTTCAGAGTCAGCACCTGCCGCGTCACAGTAATTAAACACACTGCTTGTCAGGCCTCTATGCCCGCCCGGATGCTCTGCTTCCTCCAGGTGGTCATACCCCAGCTGTGACGTTAACCGATGGTTGTGCATTTGTGCATAGGGCTCGTTCTCAGACCAGGGCTTGGATGGTCCGAGGCTTCCATTACTCCCTTCCAGCCAGCCCGTTGGTTGCTGTGTGCAAAACTTAGAGTTTGCAGTTTGCGGTTCGTCCAGCAGGATCCTGGTCAGAGCCCAGTCCTCACTGGACAGCCCGGCTGATGAACCTTCCAGGTCAGGCTGCTGCCAGTCTGTTTGACTAACAAAGCTGAGGGCAAGGGGAGGGCTGGACAGCTGTGTGATTTCGTCATCATCGTCATTGAGGTAAAGTGAACTGCAGGCATCATCTTCATCCAGCTCCCCCTGGTACAGAGTCTCATCGTTATCAGTAAAGGTCTCACTCTGCTCCCCACCAACCTCCGGCACGATGGCTGCCCCGGCGTCCTCCTCTTTGACTTGCCCTTGTGTGCTCGATCGGTGAGGCAGGGCTCTCTCCACACTCCCTGAGCTCCCTGCTGCACGGAGGGCAGAGGCTGTAGGGCTTTCCTGCCAGCTACAAGGGAGAGGGCCATCGAGGTGGTCGTGGTTCACCTCCTGCCGGGCTTGCTCCTGCTCTTGGTGGGTCGATCCTGAATACTGGGCAGGATGGCAGTGTTTCGACTGGTGATTCACCTCGGGCACCGCAGGTATCTTGACCTTCCTCGGGCGATCCTGGGGTCGGCAGTCTGCTCGGAGCCCAGGGCGTGTGTAACCCAGCTGCCTGTGCTCCTTCCCTCCAGTACAACTCTCTGGACGGCCCATCGAGTTCTCCTCTGCTGAAGGGAGACAGCAGCTCCCACTGGGTTTGATGCTCCCCTGAGAACCCTCCCCCAGCGGGTCAGCACCCTTGGCTCCGGTTGGATTGAGACACTGTGACACCTGTGCTGCCCTGCTGTGCCTCTCCATCCTCAGGGTCTTGAGCCGGGGGTTCTGAGAGCCGTGTTGCTTGACTGAGGAGAGGTCTCTGGGAGGCAACCTGGAGAAAGGATTGTCAATTCTTCTCTTGTGGACATGCGCAGTCGGGGTGTCGACCTGTGCTGTTTGCTCCCAGGACTGCTCCCTCTTGCTCCTTCTGGCCTTCAGAGCTTCCTTTGCGCTGGGCCCCCCTGCCAGCCTGGGCAGACCCTCCGCGGAATGGGTCTGAAGCGATCCCCTGCGCTTCAGCCGAGCCGACCTGACCCGCTGCTGATGCTGCTGTGCTCCGGCCGGCACCTTACGCGGGCTGCCCCTCGAGCGATGCCTCCGCTTACGGGCCAACAACTCAGCCGAGCTGCCGCGACATGCCGCGGGGTTCTCCCTCGCCAGCTTCTTCATCAGCAGAGTGTGCCTGATGAGGTTGTCCACTGTGAGCCCGGGGTTGATGCGTTTGATGATTTGGAGCTCGACGTCTCGAGGAATGTCCCCCAGGCTGTTCTCATCGATAACAGGCCACTCCTCTGGAGGGAATTGGGCCGAGAAGGTCCCATACTCTCTCTTAGAACTTTCCTTCTTTGTGTTTCGGCGGAACAGGCCAAGTCCAAACTTTCGGATGGGGTTTCCTTTCTCTTTGGACCTGCTTAGCTCGGCACCCTGGGGACCTGCCGTGGAGGTAGCCCGGTGCTGGACGGAGGGCTTGGGCTCCCTGCAGCTCCCCCTGTCTTGGGCGTCCAGCTTCTGTGCATTGAAGCAGCAGCAGGATTCGCAGAGAGCTACTCCAGGGAGGGCTTTCCCCCTCAGTGTGTCCTCGCAGCTCTCCACACTCACCAGGTAGGTGACAGGAGGCAGCGGGGGCACCTGGTCCCCACTCAGCATCCAGGAGCGGTTCTGCTTCCCCGCGTTCCCAGTAATGAAGTATGTGTGTGAGGTGACGATGAAGTACCCTTCCTCAGTGTGATAAACCTTCCTGTCCCGGATCAGGCTGCCCAGAGCATTATGAAGGATTTCCTGGGAAGGCGATGCTATACCTACAAGGAAAATGAACGTATTCATTTGCTTGGTTCATAGGACAACCGCTGAGAGGAGACGGGAGAGTAGGTAGCTGAGAAGGAGCTGTGAGAACTTGCGGAAAGGGTGAAGAAGTGGGCAGAGGAGGGATCTGGAAAAAAGACTAGAGGAGAGAAAGAAGGCCAGGAGTTCAACAGGGGACATCAGAGCTCTAGCTCTAGGGGTTTCCTAGCGACGTTCATCACTGTAAGTCATAGATCTGTGAATCCCCAACAACCTGGATGGCTTTCACGGTACTCATCAGACAAGTGTCAAAGGGAAGGGAGCACAGCTAGATTTCCTGGAAAGGTGATGCTATCCGTCAGACAATTAACACAGTGTGTGAAGGAGGTCCAAACAGCAGTGAAGGGAGACGAGGCTCCTTGAAATGCATAAGGTTATCCTGCAGAATAATGGTTGGAAAAGAGCGGTAGAAGTCCAGCTTGGAAGGTGAAAGGTTAATCAAAGTGTGTGAAATTTGAGATGTCAGATACTAAGTAGCATGGCTTAAAGTTACCTGGATAGCATTTGACCAAATAATCCATCAAGGCTTCCTGGGTCACTGTAACATGACTCTCGTTCATCTCAGAGATAACGCAGCAAAGAACTTCTGTCAGGGGTACAAACTGTGACTGAGCAATCGGCATCATTGGTATTGGAGATACATCACCTGCAACAAAAGGTTAAAGTTTAAAGTTATTTAAAAAAGACAAGATTCTTCCTCCCCAAACTAAGGCTTATATATGAGTGAGAGCGCGACAGAAAGAGAGAACGTGGGAGGAAATCAGAGCACTCAGAGGGAAACCCACGCATTCAAGGGGAGAACATGCAAACTTCTTACAGACAGCAGCTGGAATTGAACCCAGGTCGCTGACGCTGTAAACTTTACACTGACCCCTACACAGCGCACCACCCCAATTCACAACATAAAAGGAGGCCATTGTAGTTGTGTTGGTTGAACAGGAGCCAGCCAGCTGAATCACACCTTCCAGAACGTGATTCACAGTCCAACGGGTCACATCTACCCCCAACCATATCCAAATTAAGTTTCAATGTGACAAGGCTTCTGCTACCTTTGCCCTTTCAAGGAGTGAGTTCCAGTTTAAATATTTTTTCTTTGTCTCCTTTCTAATACTTCTACCAATTATCTTAAATGCCTGCTGTTTCTTCAATTCTATATCTGAGAGAAATGGGTCCTTCCTATCTGCTATATCTAGCCCCTCATTATTTTACATTTTGTGCCGTGTTGTATGACGTGGGCGATCATAGTCTTTGACCATGATGTTCTTGGCAAATTTTTCCACAGAAGTGGTTTGCCATTGCCTTCTTCTAGGCAATGTCTTTACAAGACAGGTGACCCCAGCCATTATCAAAACTCTTCAGAGAATGTTTGCCTGGCGTCAGTGTTTGTATAACCAGGGCTTGTGATATGCACCGGCTGCTCAAACAACAATCCTCCAACTGCTCCCATAGCTTCACATAACCTTAATCCCTCCCCACTCCACTACAAACTGCTCCACCTTGCCCAGGGGTGATGACTTTTAGGCTAGGAGAGGGAAGGAGCGCCTTACACCTCCGTTGGTAGAGACGTATCTCCACCCCGTCACCCAAGCCCCCTAGTATTTGACATTTTGACTCTGGGAAAACGTTAGCCTTCTGTAATATATTTTATTATTGGCTAATTTAGTTATAATAATATTACTTTATCCATTGTGTGTGAGTTAGTTATACGTACCATGTTTGCACCTTGGTCCAGAGGAATGTTGTTTCATTTAGTGGTACACATGCATATGATTGAATGACAATAAATCTGAACTTGAAGATTCTGGAGAGATTCCAGAAGATTGGAAAACCACAGATGTAATACACTATTCAAGGAAGCAAAGAGATGGAAAGTGGGGGTCTGAACATCTGCCATTGAGAAAAGACTGGATTCCACTATTAAGGTGGAGATAATAGGATACTTATAAAATCATAAAGGAATTAAGAGACATGATATCCGATTAACTTGTTACATTGAGGGAAATAGGGTGAATAAAGGACACTTAATATATATGTGGTATATTTGAATTTCCAGGAAGCAATCAATGAGCTGCCAAAGAAAGATAACTGCACAAATATACGTGGACAGAAGGTTAGGGATAATGGTATGGATAGAGGTTTGGCTACCTCACAGAGAACAGTTAGGATAAATGGCTTCTTTTAACTTTAGTAACGGTGGAGTGCCGTAGGGGCTTCAACTCAATATTACTGACAAAGATGAAGTGAGCACACTTGGTGTAATGAAATTTGCTGACAACACATAGATATGTGACTTGTGAGGGGGACACAAAGAGCCTGTGAAGCAATACAGCAGATAGGCAAGAAGTTAGTGGAAGGAGTACAATGTGGAGAAATGCAAGTTGAACAGAGTAATGTAAAAGCAAAATTAAATGGAATGAGGCTTCAAAATATTCTAGTGTCTGGGGGGCCTAGTGAATGAAACACAAAGGGCTGGCATGCAGATACATCAAGTAAATAAATAGATGTTTTATTTGTCACATGTACACAGAGACATACAGTGAAATGCGTTGTTTGGATCAAGTCAAATCTGCGAGGATTGTGCTAGGCAGCCCGCAAGCGTCGCTGCGTTTCTGGGGCCGACAAAGCATGCCCGCAACTCACCTTTCCTCGCTGTATGTCTGTGGAATGTGGGAGGAAACCGGAGCACCAGGAGGAAACCCATGTGGTCACGGGGAGAAGGTACAAAATCCTTACAGCAGTCAGAATTGAACCCCACTCTTATGGCTGGAGCTGTAATAGCACTGCCCTGCCTGCATACAAGGAAGGCTAATGTAATGCTGACATTTGTTGCAAAGACTACGGACTATAAAAGCAGGAAAGATTTGATGAAAAGTTACGAGGCACCTTGGAGTGCTGTATGCAGGTTTTGGTCTTCATAGCTGAGAATATCCTTTCACTGCAAGTGCAAGAGAGAAAGTTCACCGGTTGGATCCCTGAAATGAAGGGGTTGACGTAAGAAAGTCTTAACGGGTTGGGTCTGCAACTGTGGAGGAAAATTCTATTGAAACATACAAGATTCCGAATGGGACTGATTGGATGAATGCTCGGAGGATCTTAATGAAAATTGCAAGGCATTTTCTAAGTATAGTAAGCTCAATATGGTAATAGGGAAGGAGAAGGGCCTGTTAGGGACTTAACAGGAAGCTGTGTATGGATCAAGAGGATATGAATGAGGCCTTTGATCTGTATTTACCAAGGAGAAAAACATTGTAGTTGCAAATTACATGGGGGGGGGCACGGGGAGGGGAGAAACAGTGATATTCTAGAGGATGCTCTAATTAAGTTCGAGGAAATATTGTTTTCTTGCTTATTATTGGGCTTAAAGGTGACGAGATGCATCCCAAGCTGCAATGGAATGTAAGAGACAAAATTCCTGGGGCACTGATGATTTTTAAAACTTCACTGGTAAATGCGGTATCTTTATTCAGAAGGTTAGCAGGGTAACTACAGAGCAGTAGGGTTCTTATAAGTCATGAGGCTAATATCAGTATTAGGGAAGCTGTTGGACACTATTCTGTGGACAGGATTAATCCATACTTAGAAAGGCAGGGACTTACCATGGAAAGTCAGCAGAGGTTTGTTGGTGGGAGAGCCTGTCCGATTAATTTGAGTTTATTTAAAGTAATAAAATATATCAATGAGGACAGTACAATTCACATAGTCCGCATGGACTTCCATAGGTTCATAATAAGATCTCACATGAAAGGCCGGTCCCAAATGATTTAAGAATCTGGCGTAGCACTTGAATCAGAAAGACATGGTAGGCTATGAAGCAAGAGCTAGTAAAAGGGATTAGTGTAAATGAGTACTTGATGGTTTGATAATGCCGCAGATGCTTCCTGTAGTGGTGGTCGTGGAGGATTATCAAGAACAAGGGCTTTTTCATTTAATGGAGATAAGGTGGAATTTCTTGCCTTGGAGAGTTGAATACTCTGCCTTGGGAAACTGCAGAGGTGAAGTCATTGAATATGTTCAGAGTGGAGACTGTTGAATATTTGGACTACAAATGATGGACAGGGGTGAGCAGACAGGGCAGAAATGTGCTGATGAAGTCCAGATGGGATCAGCATGTTGCAGAAAAACTCTGAGGGAATGTCTGATCCACTGTTGTTTTTTGTCTTGTATTGTAGTCACTTAAAACATTTGCAAAGACTCTGCTTTCACCAGAGTTCCAAAGACTTACAACATTCTGATGAAAAAATAGCACCTGCCCTAAATGTTTTAAATAGCAAGTCTTGCTGAACCACCAACTCACTGCCTGATTTTGGCCCATCATCTTCACCTCACTGATTTAAAACAGTGACAACTAATGGTGCAGTGCTAAGACCAGAAGCCATATCCAAAGTAGGGGACTCATTGTAAACACAACAGCAAAGCTACCTAGTTTAACCTCCACAGAGGATATGGGCAGTTCTGAACAGAATCAGAGCTGGACATGGGTGAGGTGGCTACTTTAATGCACAATGGTTAAAATCAAGCATTTTTAAATTATGAGGAACACACACAAAACACTGGTGGAACTCAGCAGATCAGGGTCTCGGCCCAAAATGTCGACTGTTAATTCTTTTCTATAGATACTGCCTGATCTGCTGAGTTCCTCCAGCATTTTGTGTTGCCCTGGGTTTCCAGCAGCCGCAGAAACTCTTGTGTTTATGAATTGTGATCCCATTTTAAAGCAGTAAAGGAGCACCCAATAAAAGTGATTTCTTACATAGATTAGCATGTTTTAAGTGCTAAAGAGTGAATGTTGCTTTTATGCAACACACACAAAGTGCTGAAGGAACTCAGCAGGTCAGGCAGCATCTAGGAGAAGAGTACAGCTGATGTTTCGGGCCGAGACCCTTCAGTAGGACTGGAAGGGAAAATTTAAGCTTCTTCAGGGTAGGCATCCCTGGAAGAGACTTTGCAGAGTAGTAATCCAATCACAACCAAAAGAAAATCTGCAGATGCTGGAAATCCGAGCAACACACACAGGATGCTGGAGGAACTCAGCAGGCAGGCAGCATCTAGGAAAAGAGTACGGTCGACTTTTCAAGACCCTTTGACAGACTTTGTGTGTGTGTGTTGCTTGGATTGCCAGCATCTGCAGATGTTCTCGTTTGTTAATGTTGTTTTTATTTGGTGTTAATGGTTTAAAGTACTCAGTTATGATTTAATAAACTAAAACTCATATTGCAAAAACAGCAAATTTGAAAATGCCACACACCATCTTCAAGCAAGGATCCACTGTCTCTACATGAACCATTTATTACACAGAATGTCTCCGTCAAAATACGTGAAATCTGAGAACATGTTGCCTGATTCCTCCATTCAAGGCTGTAGTGTGGGAAAGGCTGATTTCTAGACTGGTACCTGTTCAGGTATTGTTTGGAATCAATAGTCACCTGCTTTTGAAATGTTGGCTTATAAACAGAATGAGCTCAGAATCTGTGTTTGAAAAGCAAGGAGAGGTTGGACTCAATAAACAACTCTGAAAGATTTTCCTGAACCACATTCCAAGCCTATTGTTCCTGTTGTTTTTCTTTTGCCTTTGCCAATGAAGCCTTGGGTTTTCTGAAGACATTAATTGAAAATGTAATTGACAGAACATGTAAGTATTTAAAATCTACATAGAACTCTACAGTACAGTACAGACCCTTCGGTCCATGATGTTGTGCTGACCTTAGAACCCACTCTAAGATCAATCTAACCCTTTCCTCCTACTTAGCTCTCCATCTTCCATATGTCTATATACGAGTTTCTTAGTTGTCCCTAATGTATCAGAATCAGGTTGAATATCACTGACATATGTCGTGAAAGGTGTGTGTGTATCTATCTATATTTAAATAAGAGTTTTGCAGGAGCACATTGAGAGCACCCTGACAAGTTGCATCTCCAGCTGGTCTGGAAGCAGTCGAGCATCGGACAAAAGACAGTGAGAACAGCAGAGACGATCATAGGGGTCTCCCTACCATCCCCTGGGGACATTTATCAGGAGCGCTCTATATGCAGGGCCCTGAGTATTATTAAGGATCCCTCCCATCCATCCAGCATCCTCTTTGACTTTCAACCAGCAGGCAGGAGACTACGAAGCATAAAAACAAGAACGGTCAGGATGAGAAACGGTTTCTTCCCCCAAGCCATCAGGCTTCAGAACTCCCTGCTGCATCGTATTTGAAGTGTCATTGGTTAATCCATTCCGTACCTTACAATATTTAATATTAATGTACTTTAGTTTGTTATTTATGTGTGATTCATCTGTAGGGTTTATCCTTATCTTCATAAGTTCTCGTATGTTGTGTGTGTTATGTGTACTACTGGTTCAGAGTAAAGTTGTTTCATTTCCATATACATTATATGATTATATACATTTTACATATATGTAAAATTAAATTACAATGAACTTGACAATGGCAGAGTCATCTTCACACCTTGAAATAGGCTGATAAATGGTGTGCTTGAACACAATCCATACCCCACACTCCAACACAGTACACTGATGTACAGCATCAAACATTAATAGAAACTCTGCATGGGCATATCCGCCTGCTCTCAAAAGCTTGAACTGATTTCAGCAGAGTAGGGAAAAGGGGCCAATAGAATCAGACCCCAGTGAAAACTAACATCCTGTGCAGAGGGGAGATCAGTAACACATCAGGAACTCGAACTGATTTCAGCACCCTGGGGAAAAGGGCCAATGCAATCGGACCCCAGTGAAAGCTAGCATCCTGTGCAGAGGGGAGATCAGTAACACATCAGGAACTCCAACTGATTTCAGCACACTAGGGAAAAGGGGCCAATGGAAATGCACCCCAGTGACTGCGAGCATTCTATACGATGAGAGAGAGAGTCACTGGAACTGTACTCTGTAAAAGTCTTAGTAGAGAGAACGGAGAGGTAATTTGCAACTTACCCCAAATGAAAGTCAGCATTTCCAGGAAAGGAGGGGTTCTCCCTCAAACTATAACAGGTGGCAATGTATGGTGAGGGGTGGGGTTGTCTGGAAGAAGATCCATTGAACGTTTCTTGCAGAAACGTGGCTCCAGGACAACTTCCCATGCACAATCAGTCTACAGCCCACGACACTCAGGGACTTGGTCTATACTTTTTTTTTGTGTGACAGTGTGTTTTCCTGCTATCCTAACTATCTGAGCGTGCACTATGTGTGACTGTTGGTACTTTGTTTTGCACCTTGATGCTGAAGGAACACTGTTTCATTTAACTGTATTTGTGTGTAAGGTTAAATGACAACTAAACTTGAAGCTGAACTCATCGTCCTCAGGACAGCCAAGTCGAATCAGTAGCCTATACTCAAGTCAGCACCTGCAGGCAGAGGGGTCCATACATTAGTAATTCATTCAGAATCAGAATCCAGCAACTTCAGGACCAGGCAAAGAGCTGAAGATGGCCATTGAGAGTCAGCACCTCAGGAGACGAGCAAGTACCATGGAACGGCAACCTAGTGAGTTAGGAACCACCATAAAGGGGAGAGGTGTTGGTGGAACCGTACTTCAGACTGAATCAGAATCTTTGTGTGGAGGGCGAGGGGTCCATAGAATTGTACCCCTGGAGTTAACAGATTCAGGAGAGGTGACAGGTTGTATCTCAGTGACAGCCGTACCTTTAGATGGGAGGTGTGAATGTACTGAACCCTGTCAGAGTCATCACTTTCATAGAGAAGTACTAATGGAACTGTGTCCCAGTGAGACAGGTATTAAGACCATGATATAGGAGCAGAATTAGACCATTTGGCCTATCAAGTCTGCTCTGCCATCTCATCAGGGCTGATCCAATTTTCCTCTCAGCCCCAGTCCCTTCATGCCCTGATCAATCAAGAATTTATCAACCTCTGCCTTAAACATACATAAAGACACAGCCTCCACAGCTGCTTGTGGCAAAGAATTCCATAGATTTACCACTGTCTGGCTAAAGAAATTCCTTCTCATCTCCATTCTCAAAGGACTCAATTCTATTCTGAGGTTGTGTCCTCTGAGCAAACTCCCACCATAGGAAACACCTTCTCCACATCTACTCTGTCAAAGCCTTTCACCATCTGAAAGGTTTCAGTGAGATCACCCCTCATTCTTCCGAATTTTAGTGAATAGAGGCCCAGAGCCATCAAACACACTTCATATGAAAGCCATTCAATCCTGGAATCATTTTCTTGAACCTGCTTTGAACCCTCTCCAGTTTCAGCATATCCTTTCTAATATAAGAGGCCCAGAACTGCTTACAATACTCCAGATGAGACCTCACAGTGCTTTATAAAGTTTCAACATTATATCCTTGCTTTTATACTCTAGTCCTCTTGAAATAAATGCTAAATTTGCATTTGCCTTCCTCATTACAGACTCGACCTGCAAATTAACCTTAAGGGAATCCTGCACAAGGACTCCCAAGTCCCTTTGCACCTCAGTTTGTTGTATTTTCTCTCCATTTAGAAAATAGTCAACCCTTTCATTTCTTCTACTAAAGTGCATGACCATACACTTCCCAACACTGTATTCCATATGCCATTTCTTTGCCTGTTCTCTTAATCTGTTTAAGTCCTCCTGTAATCTCTCTACTTCCTCAAAACTACCTGCCCCTCCACTTATCTTCATATCATCTGCAAACTTTGCAACAAAGCCATCAATTCCATCATCCAAATCATTGATATATAATGTAAAAGGAGTTAGTCCCAACACAGACCCCTGTAGAACACCACTAGTCAACAGCAGCCGGCCAGAAAAGATTCCCTTTATTCCAACTCTTTGCCTCCTGCCAATCAGCCACTCCTTTATCCATGCTAGAATATTTCCTGTAATACGATGGACTCGTAGTTTGCTAAGCAGCCTCATCTGTGGCACCTTGTCCAAGGCATTCTGAATATATAAGTACACAACATTAACCAATTTTCCTTTGTCTATCCTGCTTGTTATTTCTACAAAGAATTCCAACAGATTTGTCAGGCGAGATTTTCTCTTGAGGAAACCATGCTGATTACGGCATATCTTACCAACATCTTCCCAATCACTGAGGTCAGACTAACTGGCCTATAGTTTCCTTTCTTCTGCTTCTCTCCCTTCTTGAAGAGTGGAGTGACATTTGCAATTTTCCAGTCTTTTGCAACCATTTCAGAGTCTAGTGATTCTTGAAAGATCATTACGAATGCCTTCACAATCTCTTCAGCCATCCCTTTCAGAATTCTGGGGTGTACACTATCCGGTCTAGGTGACTTATCTACCTTCAGACCTTTCAGTTTCCCAAGAATTTTCTTTCTAGTAATGGTACCTTCACACACTGCATGCCCCCTAACACCTGGAACTTCCACCACAATGAAGTGTCTTCCACAATGAAGACTGATGCAAAATACTTATTCAGCTCATCTGCTATTTCTTTGTCCCCATTACAACCTTTCTAGCATCTTTTCCTGTGGTCCAATATCCACTCTTGCCTCTCTTTTACACCTTATGTATCTGAAGAAACTTTTGGTATCCTCTTTAATAGCTTACTTTTCTATTCAACACTCACAACACGCTGGAGGTACTCAGCAGGTCGGGCAGCATCCGTGGAAATGATCAGTCAACGTTTCAGGCCGGAACCCTCCGTCAGGACTGAAGAGGGAAGGGGCCGAGGCCCTATAAAGAAGGTGAGGGGAGGATGGGAAGGAGAAGGCTGGTAGGTTCCAGGTGAAAAACCAGTAAGGGGAAAGATAAAGGGGTGGGGGAGGGGATAGGCAGGAATGGTGAAGAAAGAATGGGGAAAGCACAATGGGTAGTAGAAGGAGGCGGAACCATGAGGGAGGTAGTAGGCAGCTGGGGAGGGGTTAGAGTGAAACTGGGATAGGGGCAGGGAGGGGGAGGGAATTACCGGAAGTTGGAGAATTCAGTGTTCATACCAAGGGGCTGGAGACTACCCAGACGGTATATGAGGTGTTGCTCCTCCAACCTGAGTTTAGCCTCATTATGGCAGTAGAGGAGGCCATGTATGGACATATCCGAATGGGAATGTGAAGCAGAGTTGAAGTGGGTGGCTACTGGGAGATCCTGTCCGTTTTGGCGGACGGAGCGGAGGTGCTCGACGAAGTGGTCCCCCAATCTGCGTCGGGTTTCACCAATGTAAAGGAGGCCACACCAGGAGCACCGGATGCAATAGATGACCCCAACAGACTCACAAGTGAAGTGTTGCCTCACCTGGAAGAACTGTTTGGGGTCCTGAATGGTGGCAAGAGAGGAGGTGTAGGGACAGGGATAAGTGCCGGGTGGGAGATCCATGGGGATGGACGTGCGGATAAGGGAGTCGCGGAGAGACCGATCCCTGCGGAAAGCAGAGAGGGAAAGATGTGCTTAGTGGTGGGGTCCTGTTGAAGGTAGCGGAAGTTGTGGAGGATAATGTGCTGGATCCGGAGGCTGGTGGGGTGGTAGGTGAGGACAAGGGGGACTCTGTCCCTGTTGTGGTGGCGGGAGGATGGGGTGAGAGCCGAAGTGCGGGAAATGGAGGAGATGCGGGTGAGGGCATCATTGATAACGGCAGAAGGGAAACCATGATCCTTAAAGAAAGAGGACATTTGAGATGTCCTGGAATGGAAAGCCTCATCCTGGGAGCAGATTCGGCGGAGAAAGAGGAACTGGGAATAGGGAATGGCATTTTTGCATGTGGCAGGGTGGGAAGAGGTATAGTCGAGGTAGTTATGAGAGTCAGTGGGCTTGTAGAAGATGTCAGTGGACAGTCTGTCTCTAGAGATGGAGACCGAGAGATTGAGAAAGGGGAGAGAAGTGTCGAGGTGGACCAAGTGAATTTGAGGGCTGGGTGGAAGTTTGAAGTAAAGTCGATGAAATTGACGAGCTCAGCATGGGTGCAGGAAGCAGCACCAATGTAGCAAAGGAAAAGTTGGGGAGCAGTTCCAGTATAGGTTTGGAGCACAGACTGTTCCACATAAACAAAAAGAGGCAGGCATAGCTGGGGCCCATGCGAGTGCCCATAGCTACACCCTTGGTCTGAAGAAAGTGGGAAGAGCCAAAAGAGAAGTTATTGAGTGTGAGAACCAGTTCTGCCAACCGGAGAAAGGTAGTGGTGGTGGGGAACAGATGAGGTCTATTATCCAGAAAGTAGTGGAGGGCTTTGAGGCCTTCTTGATGGTGAATGGAGGTGTATAAGGATTGGACATCCATAGTGAAAATGAAGCTGTCGGGACCGGGGGACTGATCATTTCCACGGATGCTGCCCGACCTGCTGAGTTCTTCCAGCGTGTTGTGAGTGTTGCTTTGACCCCAGCATCTGCAGAGTATTTTGTGTTTACTTTTCTATTCCACCTTCACCTTCTTAATGACTTTTTTAGTTCCCTTCCATTGGTTTTTAAAAGCTTCCCAATCCTCTAAATTCCCACTATTTTTTGCTCTATCATTTTGCCTTCTCTTTAGCTTTTATGTTGGCTTTGACTTCTCTTGTTAGCCACAGTTGTGTCATCTTTCTTTTAGAAAACTTCTTCCTCTTTGGGATATACGTTTGTATATATGCTGTGCCTGTGTATTTTAACAAGTTCTCATAAAAAATCCACAATCACAGCCAATATTTAATCTGTGCTTCTCCAAACGATGATAATTTATGTTGTCTATCAGAAATGTTCCCAATAATTTGTTCATAATCAATATGAAGCTGCCTGTTACACAGATGTTTCATCTGTTGCCTTAAAACAATAGCACCATCTAAGGTATCTCCCAGCATCATATCGGTAGCCACTAACATGTCTGAGTCAGTACCATTATGTGAGAAGAGAGGGATGCATAGAATTAAAGTGTGTCAAGGTCTGCACTTTGAGGGCGTGGATCCAGGATACAGAGCTTCAATTTAAGATAGTCCTTTCAAGAAGTGTTGTCATTGCTCAACAGCCACAGAGCACTGTTAGAATACACATGGATCCAGGAAGTAGACAGAATGGGTAAATGGATAAACTGGAATCCATCCAGCATTCTTTGTCGTACAGAGTAGGATGACAATGCGGTTGTTTTTATATTGTGCATTAAATTACAACTGAATCAACATATTATTTCTCAGATCACAGAAAAGAAATAAACTGATCCTACAGTATCATCAGATAGAGACACCCCATCCCCACCCCCCATGAGAAAAAAAACAGCACAATAAAGGGATGCAGGATTAATCGATCAAACTCCTGCAAGTTTCTGCATCTGGCTTCTATTAGTTAATAATCTCTGCTCTCCTTTTGACTTTGGTTTAATGACTGCCTGCATTCCCCAATGTGCTTTAATGAGCACCTTTTACAAGTGCTCAGTCCCAGGGTCTGTTCAAAGGTCTCGCTTTTACTTCACCAAACCCCAGCAATATGTGACAAAGTGCTTTCATTTTGACCAAATACTAATAGGAATGGTGAGATCCAATCAACAAAAATATTGGGTGGGGATTGAGACTGTTTCTTCCAAGCCAAACCATTTTTACGTTTTTGTTTTCAATCCAGTCTGCATCCATCAGGTTGCATATTCTATTGAAGCAAGAAGCAACAGCCTTTCAAAACCTGCAAACCCTTGAAATTCAAACATGATAAAGAAGTGAAGGAGCAAGTCAACCCCGTGAATGCAGTGCTAGATGTTTCTGCCGTACTTTTCACGACCATGTGTCACAACGAGGGATGTTAGTGAAGGGTCTCGGCCCAAAACATTGACTGTTTACTCTCTTCCATTGTTGCTCCCTGGCCTGTTGAGTCCTTCTAGCATTTTGTGTGTGTTGCAGTGTAGGAAATTTCTGAACACCTCCAGACTGTGTGTCAGCTCACACCCACCCTTCACAGTTCAGACTTGATCTTTGGCAATTTCCTTGCAGCCACAGCAAACGTAACACCTTTCCATTCACCTCTGCCTTTCCAAATATCTAGGGAGCAGGATCCCTCACAAGGATCATGATACATGGGATCCACGGTGACTTGGCTATTTGGAATTGGCTTGCCCATCAGAGACAGAGGATAATGGCCGATGGGTCTTATTCCAGCTGGAGGTCCATGACTAGTGGAGTCCTGCAGGGATTTCTGTTGTACAACAATAATGGATGAAAATGTGGATAGGTGGGTCAGTAATTTGCAGATGATACAAAGAATGGTAGCATTGTGGATAGCATAGAATATTGCTGGAGGACACAGTGGGATATAAATCAGTTGTAGGTATGGCCATTGAAATGGCAGATGGGGTATAACCTGGCCAAATGTGAAGTGTTCATGACTGTTTTGGAAAGATACATGGATGGGAACGGTATGGAGGGCTATGGTCCGAGTCCTGGTCAATGGGACTGGAGATTAATACTTCAGCATGGACTAGATGGGCCAAAGGTCCTGTTACTGTGCTGTAGTGTTCTATGACTCTATTCTACGATTCTTTGCTGCTTGCTGGTAGATCATATTTAAAGAGACAGTACATTGTCAATGGAAAGACCCTTAAAAGGGCTGATAGCTCCTTGAAAGTGCTATCACAGGTTGACAGGTTGGTAGAGAAAGCACATGACATGCTTGCCTTTATTAGTCGAGGAACTGAGGCATGAAGTTATGTTGCAGCTTTATAAAACATCCAGAGTACTGCAATCAGTTCTGGTTGCCCCATTATGAAGGATGTGGAGGCTTTGGAGAGAGGGAAGAGAAGGTTTACCCTGATGCTACCTGGATTAGAGGGCACGTGTGTTAAGGAGAGGTTGGACAAACTTGGTTTGTATTCTCTAGGGTGGCAGAGGCTGAGGGGAGAGCTGATAGAAGTTTAAATTTACAAGAGGCGCAGATAGACAACTGGTATGTTTCTCTCAGGGTCAAAATGTCTAATACCAGAAGGCATACATTTAAGGTGAGAGACGTGAGTTCATGAGAGATTTGCAGGATAAGGTTTTTTTGTATACAAGTCAAGTCGCTTTTTATTGTCATTTTGACCATAAACTGCTGGTACAGTACGCAGTAAAAAAAAATGTTCCTCCAGGAACTCCAGGTGCTACATGAAACAACACAAAACTACACTAGACTAAGTGAGACAACACAAGGCTACACTAGACTACATAAGACAACACAAAAAACTACACTAGACTACAGACCTACACAGGACTACATAAAGTGCACAAAACAGCGCAGGGCAGTACAATAAATACTAAACAAGACAACAGGCACAGTAGAGGACAAATCACAATATAATAAATGATGTGGGTGTCAGTCTACACTCTGGGTATTAAGGAGTCTGATGGCTTGGGGGAAGAAACTGTTGCACAGTCTGGTCATGAGAGCCCGAATGTTTTGGTACCTCTTGCCAGATGGCAGGAGGGAGAAGAGTTTGTATGAGGGGTGCGTGGGGTCCTTCATAATGCTGTTTGCTTTACGGGTGCAGCGTGTGGTGTAAATGTCTGTAATGGCGGGAAGGGGGACCCCGGTGATCTTCTCAGCTAACCTCACTATCCGCTGCAGGGTCTTGCAATGTGAGACGGTGCAATTCCTGAACCAGGCAGTGATGCAGCTGCTCAGGATGCTCTCAATACAACCTCTGTAGAATGTGGTGAGGATGGAGGGTGGGAGATGGACTTTTCTCAACACAGAGAGAGTTAAGTGCCTGGAATGCACCTCACTGCCAGGATGCTAGTGGAGGGAGATCTGATAGAAATGTTAGACAGGCACTTCAATATGCAGGCTATAGAGGGATATGGATATTATGTAGACAGAAGGGATTAACTTAATTACGAGCTTAATTAGTTCAGCACAACATTGTGGGGCCTGGTCCTATCTGTACTGTTCTGTGTTTTATGAACCAAAATATCTTTCAGTTGCATTTGGTGTTCACAATATAGTCTCCCCTACACAGCGGAGCTAGCTACAGATTGGCACCGCTGTTTGAACTACTTGTGTTCAGTCTGCAAAAGCAACTGAGAGTCCCGTTGCATGGCTCTTTAATTCTATGCACTCCAGTATTGTTATAACAGATCCAATACAAGCTTGAGCAGTGACATCTCATCATCTGGGCACATTGCAGCCTTCCAGACTCACTATCAAATCCTCCATCCTCTGCTTACTTACTTTCTCTGTACCAGTAATGACCCTTTTTATTGTAGTCATCCATCTGTGAGACTGGATCACCTTTTTATTTTACCTCTCTCTATGTACCCATCCTTGCAAAAAAAAACTCTTGCAAATTTCCTCAGATATGTGGTGAAGAGCATTCTGACTGGTTGTATCACAGCCTGGTGTTTAGCTTCCAATGCACAGGATCGCAAGAAGCTGTGGAGGGCTTTAGATTCAACCAGCTCTGCCACGGACACAACACTCCCCATCTTCGAGGATATCTTCAAGATATGATGCCCCGAGAAGGCAGCATCTATTATTAAAGACTCTGGCCATCCAGAAGATGCCTTTATCTTGCTGTTACCATTGGAGAGGAGGTACAGGAGCCTGAAGGTGCACACTCATTAATTCAGGAACACCTTCTTCCCCTCATCGTATTACATAGATCCATGTTCTCGAATGCTGTTTCTTTGTTCCTATTTCTTGCATTATTTATTTTGTAATTTACAGTCATTTTATGACTTTGTACTGCTGCTGGAATCCAATTTCTGAATGGAGATTGAACCCATGGGCACTACCTCACTACTTTTTTATTTGTTTATTTTTGCACTACTGTACTTATTTTAAGATAACTGTTTAATAGAGATATATATATACTTACAGTAATTCAGTTTTTCTCTATATTTATTTATCAGGTGTTGCATTGCACTGCTCCAGTGAAGTTAACAAATCTCATGATATTAAACCTGATTCGGAAACAAATTTCATATTATGTAAGACAGTGATAATGACCCCGATTCTGACTCTGAGATGAGATTACAGGTCCTACAATCAGATGACAATGTACATGGAAGGACAGGGAAATTCTTCCATTCCTTCAGTGTTATCAAATTGTCAAAGGCGTGGAAATACACTTTTATGACCCAGTAACAAAACTGAAGGAAAAGACATATATCCTCCCAAGTGAATACTCAACTTGCTCACCCACAATCATTCATTCAAAACAAGACATGACCTCAATTTAAGCTTTTAATGTTTTACCCATGTTCCATGAGAAAAATGTTACCTTTGTCATGCGAGGTCAGAAATAAAAGCAAATACCATGGCAACCACAAACAAACTCGGCTTGTTCAGGTCAGAGACAACTCCAGTTCAATTCAAATGCACAGCTGCCCTGTGTCTCCGATATTGTAAGTGTGCAGTCAACCTCTTCAGCAGAAGCCCAAAGCTCCCCGTTTATATTGCTGGAATCCATTGCATTTCTCAAAGAACTGATGGAGACGAGGCCTCAGCCTCACATATGTTCCACATTTCCCTGCATCCAGTGTTCAGCAGGAAAACAGAACCACTCATTGAATGCAAGTAGTTCACTGTAAATTCCATCAAAGTGTATAACACTGCAAACAGGATGGCCCCTGAAGAGACTGCAACTGATTTTATTAAGATCACTTCCTCAGCATTTTTACAATTGACCAAACAACATTCAGGGAAATGTAAAGCACACATCATCATTTTCCAAAACATTATTTAGTAATAACACAATTGAGGAGGCAACAAAGCACTCTGCAAAACAGAGCTCTTCATATTTGCCCCCTCAAAGAGCTGCTGCTTGTCTGGTCGGGCATATGGAGCTAGAACGCCAGGCAGCAGTTGGCTACTGCTCGGGAAATCGGGCAGGAATTCCTGCCTTTTGGGATCAAATTGCTGTTTCTGGGAAAATGCAGTCTAGGAAAGAAAGCTGCCAGAACTTCAACACCACAAGAGGCCACAGGGCTCAACAACAGTGTGAAGAGTAGATACACACCAGGCACGAAGACTGAACGGACCTCAGCCTTCACCATCGCCATCCAGAACATGCCCTCTTCTCATTGCTACCATCAGGGAGGAGGTACAGGAGCCTGAAGGTATCCACTGAATGTTTTAGCAGCAGATGTCTGAACAGATCATGAAGACTACGTCACATTTTGCACTACTTATTTCTTGTTGTTGCTGATAGTAATGTATTAATGT
This sequence comes from Mobula hypostoma, assembly GCF_963921235.1. Taxonomy (NCBI): domain Eukaryota; kingdom Metazoa; phylum Chordata; class Chondrichthyes; order Myliobatiformes; family Myliobatidae; genus Mobula; species Mobula hypostoma. The sequence continues at coordinate 20,704,649 of NC_086115.1, forward strand.
ATTGTACCGTGCTGCTGTCGCAAAACAGATTTCACAACAAACAGTATGGCAGAGATAATACACCTGATCAGAATCAGATTTAATACCACTGGCATATGTCATGAAATTTGTTAATTTTACAGCAGCAGTACAATAGACAATAGGTGCAGAAGTAGACCATTCGGTCCTTCGAGCCTGCACCGCCATTCTGAGATTATGGCTGATCATCTACTATCAATACCCGGTTCCTGTCTTGTCCCCATAACCCTTGATTCCCCTATCCATAAGATACCTACCTAAAGCATCCAGAGAATTGGCCTCCACTGCCTTCTGAGGCAGCGCGTTCCACACCTCCACAACTCTTTGGGATAAGAAGTTCCTCCTCAACTCTGTCCTAAATGACCTACCCCTTATTCTTAAACCATGCCCTCTGGTACTGAACTCTCCCAGCATCTGGAACATATTTCCTGCCTCTACCTTGTCCAATCCCTTAATAATCTTATATGTCTCAATCAGATCCCCCCTCAATCTCCTTAATTCCAGATTGTACAAGCCCAGTCTCTCTAACCTCTCTGCGTAAGACAGTCCGGACATCCCAGGAATTAACCTAGTGAACCTACGCTGCACCTCTTCCACAGCCAGGATGTCCTTCCTTAACCCTGGAGACCAAAACTGCACACAATACTCCAGGTATGGTCTCACCAGGGCCCTGTACAAATGCAAGAGGATTTCCTTGCTCTTGTACTCATTTCCCTTTGTAATAAAGGCCAACATTCCATTAGCCTTCTTCGCTGCCTGCTGCACTTGCTCATTCACCTTCAGAGACTGATGAACAAGTACTCCTAGATCTCTTTGCATTTCTCCCTTACCTAACTCCACACCGTTCAGATAATAATCTACCTTCCTGTTCTTGCTCCCAAAGTGAATAACCTCCCACTTATTCACATTAAACGCCATCTGCCAAGTTTCTGCCCACTCACCCAGCCTATCCAAGTCACCTTGAATTCTCCTAACATCCTCATCACATGTCACACTGCCAATGAAATACATGATAATATACAACGAATGAGTAAATAAATTACAGTATGTATACAGATGTATATTAATTAGTTAAATTGACACATGTAGTGCAAAAACAGAAATTTTTAAAAAAAGTAGTGAGGTTGGATGTCCGTTCAGAAATTGGATGGCAGAGGGGAAGAAGCTGTTCTGGAATCGCTCAGTGTGTGCCTTCAGGCTTCCTGATGGTAACAATGAGAAGAGGGCAACTCCTGGGTGGTGGGGATCCTTGATGACGGAAGACACTTTTCTGAGGTATCACTCACTGAAGATGTCTTGGATACTATGGAGGCTAGTACCCAAATCCCTACCGCTAACTGGTGGCCCCCACCACCCCCCCAAAAACTGGTTGCTGATGCAGCCTGTTTTAGGTGACAAACCAGATCTCCTCAAACTCCTGATGAAATATAATTTGATTCTGACCTCAGTGGCAAATAACTCTGAAAATACTTGCAGAGGGAGAACCTTCAGATTCACTGAATAGCACAAAGTCTCCAAGAGGCACCTCAGTAGCAGTGACACCAAAGGTGAAACACTAACTGATATAAGGCAATGCTTTAGTAACTGCTATTAACAAGCACATCCTGTGGGGAGCCACGTTAATGTGAGCAGTGTGTATCCTACGCAGGGCTGTGATTGAAGTTAATAGCCAAATGGCAATTAAGAAAGGGCCTGAGGTCTCCTGTGAAGCAGGAGTGGTGACACTAATGAACTAGCATCTACAGCAGAGGAACCTCAGCCCTGATCTGGACAGCATCAGCAGTCATTTTTGTTTTAGTCACTGTGGTGGGGCTGGTGGTTCTACAGCACAATCATCATACCTTCCATTTCTGGCCCTAGATCCACATGTAGTGCAGATCAGACAGTAAGCAATCCACATTCTCACTCAGATGAACAATCTCCCATAGCTCTCAGGCTGCCAACTCTAAGTGGATGTGTTCCTGGAGATTTTAGCATCTGATCTCCTAGCTTCACTCTTTTAATAAATAGCCAAATATATTTGAATAAATGGAGAGAAGCCTTACAATTGCTTTAGGGCTTCTAAGATATTTTTCATGGGTTTGTTTGAAGCAATTAGCTTGGCACTAATGTTAAATTCTTAATGTTGGAGGGTCGATTATCTCTGAAAAATGTTACTACATACCATTGATCTACAGTCCTCATGTGTCTTCTGGGCAAAATATGAACTAGGAAGATGCATGTCCAGTCCTGATTGCATTCACACAGCTAGCCAACACACACATTCCACCAGCTTGTCCTGGATTTGAAAACAAGACCCGGTTTTGTAAAGTTGGAGTCTAGCTCAAGCCATAGCATCAACAACTTCACTGCAGGCTGGGAAAGAGAGGGGATTAGGTACTGCAGAGAGGAGAAAGTCATTGTAAGAAATAAATCTTGAAGAACGGTCTCGGCCCGAAATGCCGACTGCTTATTCGTTTCTGTGGATGCTGCCTGGCCTGCTGAGTTTCTCCAGCATTTTGTGTGTGTTGCTCTGGATTTCCAGCATCTGCAGAATCTCTTGTATGTAAGAAATAAATTTTCCATTTTACATGTATATTTATGGGAACTGAGAAACCGGTAGCAGTTTAAAATAAAAAATATATGAGTGGAATAGTGCTGAGCCAAAGATTTATGCCAGATTATAGGTGGATACAGGCAGGGCTCCCACTCCACTGATACCCAGTTTTGTTTGGGAAATAACCTCAAAGAAGTAACGTGTGTTGCGGATAAGGGTTATACAGTACTACACTTAAGATGACTGCATTTCCAATTAGGTTATTGCAGAAAATAAAAGATCAAGTGGAGGGAGTAATCTATTGCAGAGAGGATTGTCCAGCTAATAGAAAACAGTTGGTATCCATTGGTCTTTTGTGAGTGAAAATGTAACAGGTGGTGCAGCACCTGGATTAGTGATAACAGATCAGTTAATCGCAGTTCATATAAATATTTTGGATGAACACGCCAAAGGAATGGTTGTGAAATTTGCTAGGCACACAAAGAAAGATATGAAAGTGCGTTATGAGGAGCACATAAGGAGGCTATAGACGGATTTTATAGGATGTGGGTGGGCAAATGCAGTATAATGTGAGAAAATGAAGAACTGTCCACATTGGCCATTTTCTAAAGGGTGAGAAGTTGCTGAGTTCTCACATGCAGCGGGATCTGGTGTTCAAAAGCATGATTCATGTAGGAATGGCAAGTAGGTAGGTAGGTAACAATGTCACTGGTTATCACAAGGAGGATTGGATACAGATGTAGAGAAATTCTGCTTCAATTATACAAGCACTGCAGAGAACTCATTTAGAGTAGTGTGCATTGATGTCTGTCCGCTTACAGTATATGCAGAAGGATGTTTGTGCTTTAGGCGTGATTCAGTGAAGATTTACTGGACTTACATCAGGAATGAGTAGGGTATCTTAGAGGGAAAGACTAGTATCTGCTGAAGTCTGATAAACAATAAGAGTAGATAACCAACTAGGTTTATAGGTTCCCAAGAGGTTTCAACAGGATGGATGTGAGAAGGTATTTTCTCCAGTCAGAGAATCTAGCTCTAGAGGTCTGTGTTTAAAAACCTGGTGCACCCTCCTCAAACAGAAATAAAAGGTGATATTTTCCCCTTCAGGTAATTGAGTCTTGGTGGTGCAAACCAAGTCTGAAAGTTTTTCCTAGGGTTGACAGTGACGAATATTTGGTAACCAATGGAACAAAATCTAAGGCAGGGCTGATGAGTTCAGATTTCATTCTGATCAGCATGGCGTGCACAGCAGGGTTAGTGGGCCGAGTGGCCTACTCCTATTTACGTACTTGCACGTTCATCTGATCCAAGGTACCCGTTAATGAGCTTGGCTCTCACTAAGGTAGGTTCCAACAATCTTCTCTACTGAAGTAGCTGATCATTTTGGCATACAGCACAACAACACAGGAAAGGCCCTTCAGCCCATCTAGTCCATGCCAAATTGTTTCTCTGCCTATTCCCATCTACCTGTGCCCAGACCATACCCCTCTACACCCCTCCCATCCATGTACTTGTCCAAATTTCTCTTACAAGTTGAAATCAAACCCATAGGCACCACTTCCGCTGGCAGCTCGTTCCACACTCTCGCCACCCTCTGAGTGAAGTAGTCCCCCCTTCAAGTCTCCTTAAATATTTCACACTTAATTTATGACGACTATCTCTAGTCTCACCTGTCTCACCCAACCTCAGTGGAAAAGGCCTGCTTGCACTTACCTTATCTATACCCCTCATAACTGTGTACACCTCTATCAAATCTCCCCTCATTCTCCAGTGCTCCAGGGAATAAAGTCCAAACCTGTTCAACCCTTCCCAGTCATTCACAAGGAATAATTATTACCCCCCCCCAGATAGAGGATCAAAGGCTAGCGACTAGAGATGGAAATTCAATCAGAGACGCTTCCAGCATAAGAAGAGACTTGTCAACCCACAAATTCCATGTTGATCATCAAGCACCTACTTTTGTTAATCCTACACCAAGCCCATTTTATTCTCCTGTCACTCCCATCCTCCCCAGGATCCATCATTTTAATTCTTGGGGTAATTTACTGTGGTCAACTAGTGCGGGAGGAAACTGGAGCACTTGGAAGAAACCCACACAGTCCCAGAGTCCACACCGACAGAACTGGACTCAGGTGACTGGTACCAGCATTGTTGGGGTTCGGGATAAACTCTGTTCCACAACAAAGGGAGGGGGCAGTTCAACTGTCTAGTCTGTACACACGCTAAGTCACAATCCCAATGTTACACTGAGGGTACAGAAAGAAAACCCTACTTAGTTTATCCTGACCATGACTACAGATATGGATAATCTAAGCAACTATTTCATCACTCAAGGAATTTATACACAAAGGTAACAGACAAACTATTGTTCTTCACCTGCAGTACTCAGGACTGTCTTTCATAGATGATAATTCCACAGAACCAAGAGAGGAAGCATTGTGTTCAATATTTTGTCTTTGCCATTAGGGCCTGTTATTTGAGAATTTGAACTAAAACCAGCTCCACCTTTTGAATGCAAGAGCTTTCTTTTCAGACGTTTAATCCCAAGCCAAAGGCTGATTACAAGAACGGGTATGTTTCCAACTCGAGTTCTACAACACTTTGTGTGCAAACGCACAAAGCAAGGCAAGATATTTGGTTCTACAGTCTAAAGGTCAATCTTCTCTGCCCAAAGGTTATGCGTTCAAGTTTCACTTTGGAGACTCCGCAGAAATCTGTCTTGACATTTTTAGTGCAGTGTTGAGGAAGTACTGCAGGGTCAGGATGTTGTTTTTCAGATGAAATGTGATGTTCTCTAGGATGTAATAAAACTCCAAGCCTTTATTGAAAGAGTGAAAGAGGGCTCCCTGGTATCCAGGACAACATTTACCCAGCAACTAAAAGCACCATCGTATTTGTGGAAACTGTGGCGTAAAACATAGCATAGTGCAGCACAGGAACAGGCCCTTCAGCCCACAATGTCTATGCTGACCATAAGGTCAAATCAAGCCAATCCCCTCTGCCGCTACATGGCCTGTTTGTCCCTGTGTCTATCTGAGACAGGCATGACATCTCCTCTAGCAGCATGTTCTTGTTACCTCTGTTAAATAAAAACCTTGCCTCTCAAATCTCCTTTAAACTTCATCTCGCTCATCGTACTGCTATACCTGCTAGTATTTGACATTTCCACCCTGGGAAACATTTTCACCCAGAGAGTGGTGGATATCTGGAATGCTCTGCCCCAGAAGGCTGTGGCATGTCTCTGGATGCTTTCAAGAAAGAGATGGATAGAACTCTTAAAGATAGCGGAGTCAAAGGTTATGGGGATAAGGCAGGAACTGGATACTGATTGTGGATGATCAGCCATGATCACAGTGAATGGCGGTGCTGGCTCCAAGGGCCGAATGGCCTACTCCTGCATCTATTGTCTATTGAAATAAACTACCTGCCCTGTCTGCACCTCCCACAATTTTATATACTTCCATCAGATGTCCCCTCACCCTCCAATGCTCCAGAGGAAGCAATTGGAATCTGTCCAACATCTCCTTATAGCTACATTTCAGGGTATATCCCAGTAAACCTCTTCTGCATCTTCTCCAAAGCCTCCACATCCTTCCTATAAAATGACAGCTAGAACTGTACACAATACTCCAAGTGTGGCCTAAGCAAAGTTTTACACAATTACAATGTGACTTTCCTACCTTTGTACTCATGCCCCAACTGATGACAGTAAACGTGACCTCCAAAAATACAACACCGTGCACTTGTCTGGATTAAACTCCATCTGCCATTTCTCCAACCCTAATGATACATCCTGCTACATCCTTCAACAACAGTCCTCACTATCCACAAGTCCACCAGCTTTCATGTTCTCTGCAAACTTAAACTCCATTAGACCACCATACCTCCAGCCATGCCATTCACATGTATTAAAGACAACAAGGATCCCAGCATCCATACTAGCACACCACCAAAGGTACAGGACCTCCAGTCAGAGAAGATGGCAACCTACCACTATCTTGTCTTCTACAATCAAGGCATTTTTGATATATTTTTACCAACTCACCGTGGACCCACTTCATCTTCTGGGCCAGCTTTACCAAAGTCCATGTAGACAACAGTCACTGCCATAGCTCTATCAATCATCTTTGTCACCAAACAAATTTAAGATACACATCTGAACATCCACTGCAGTTAGCCACATTCACTCTCCCTCATAAAGTTGCTGTCCCGTTTCCTGTTTTACTCCACTCTAAATAGACAGGCCTTCTGCTTCAGAGCTGTTTAGAACATGCTAAGAACATGAACGGTACTACTGGAATTAGTTGGTCCTAACTTTACGACTCCAGTTAGGAATTGGCTGCATTGTGATGGATCCCAAAAACTAATAGTCTATGCATGCTCCAAAATTACTAGCTGCCCCAAAATTACCCTACAGTGGCCCCAAAAAGCAAGCCTACAGATAATGAAAAGAGACATCTGTGGATGAAAAGATTGGCTGCGAGGTCACTGCCAAAGACTAACAAAATAAATAGTGAGAACTGCTCAAACACAGGAGAATTGTAAGAGCCAACTTTAGTGTATTCAGTTGCTCTGCAGGGATGAAGAGAGAGTTGAATTCAGATGAATCTACTGCTTTGGACAATCCCATGTTTTTCCTTCCTTACCAGTTCATTTCAATTAGTTTTGTCCTGTCAGCCTGGCTGGAACTGAAATAAATAAACTCACACTGGGGAATTTATTTTCAAAAGGTTTTGAGGCACCTATTGTTAAGGGATAAATACAGTGTTCTGACAGACCTGATTCATAATAAAACACACAAAAGGCTACACTTGTCATGAAATCCCTGAGCGAGGAAAGGAAATAGTTTTAAAAGTAGCAGAAACTCTTGATGGGGATGTCTAGATAGAAGCAGTGCTTACTTCAACTTGTGATCCGATAAGTTAGAAGAATTTTATCTGATCTTTCTTCAAACTTGCTGGGAAAAAAAAATATCAAAAAAATGAGCAGCAGAGCCTGTTTTCTGAAGACCAAAAGTTTCAACCTTTATAATGAGCCATGATTAAAACAGAGCAGACCTACTTTTTAGCTTTGTAGAAATTCTTCTATCCAACCATTGACAGCTTAATTAAAATCTAACTTCAGACAGTCTTTTGAACAGCTTAACCCAGAAGAAAATGCAGGTTTTGCTGGTTCTGAACAAAGAACGAGGAGGAAGTGTGTGTGTGTGTGTGTGTGTGTGTGTGTGTGTGTGTGTGTGTGTGCGCGCGCGCGCCAAGGGTGTGCTAGAAGCAGGTATAACAGTGGCACTTAAGAGGCTTTGAATTAGGCACATGTATACGCAGGGAGTGGTGGGATATGGATCAGGAACAGGCAGAAGAGATTGAGTTTAACTTGGCATAGACATCTTGGGCAGGAGGACATGATTTTGAACTGCACTATCCTGTATTCTACGTCCATTCAGCGCTTTAGGAACAGCCTATTTCCATCCACCAACAGATTTCTGAGCAGTCGATGAACCTATGAACGCTAATTCAGTATTTTGCTCTCATTTTGCACTATTTATTTTTAATATATTTCTTACTGTAACCTACAGTAACCTTTTATGCCACAAAACAAATCTGACGACATGTCAGTGATAACAACCTGATTCTAATTCAAAGGTTCGTTTACTATCAAAGTATGTATGCAGTATACAACTCTGAGATTCTTCTTCTCCAGATAGCCATGAAACAAAGAAACCATGGAAGTCAGTTCAGAGAGAAACAGCACACCCCACTTCCCCTGCACAATGATGGCGCCTGTGTACAATGCTCCCTCAGTCGACATCTTCTGGATAGACCACAACACTGTTTATTTCACTTCTTTTTTACATCTGTTTTTCATCTTAAATGTGTTCCTGGAACTGTTAAAGCCTGTGATTTACAGTTTGCAAATCGATCGAGTGATCAAGCGCTTCGCTGTCTCAGAGAAGATTCCGGGAAGCACTAAATGCACTATTTAAAATCCTTATGATTTCCTTTGACTCACAGTCCTGGCATATCTCTGGTGCTCTCCCTTTATGCAGCACCTTCCCTGAAGCCAATGATATATTTTAAATGTCTATATGCCTTGAAAGAGATAGCCAACTAAAACCAGGCCACAGAGCCTTGTAAATATTTTTAGTATTTACCCAATGCCCTTGGGAAAAATAACATTCAATCTGTTTTAACTCTCATTTTAGACACACATGCTAGATAATGTTTTTATTGCAAAAAAAGCTTATCGCATTAGCAACGCATAAACTGCTGGAGGAACTCAGCAGGTCAGGCAGCATCTATGGAAATGAATAAACACTCAATGTATCAGGCTGAGATTTTTCTTCAGGATTGGAAAGGAAGGAGGACGACGACAGAATAAAAAAGTTGTGGGGGGTAGGGAGGGGAAAGAGTCTAGCTTATCTCATTAGTTGCGTTAAATTATAGGAAATATTAAACCTCAAAGTAAATATATCATGTGACATATGAAATTTTACCCAACCATCCCATAAATGATTGCAGATCTGAATCTACATTACTGTTTTACAACTTCAGATGTTTTTTCAAAAAGGTTGGAATTTCAAAGTCTGGAACTGAATTACACAGAACAGAAGACCTGTACTGTGCTACAATGTTGTTTGGCCCAGTTGCTCAGTTTTTCTCATAATGCAAAAGAATATCCATTACTTTTCAATATATTCAAAACACCATGTGTTTTTGTCACCAATCAAGCAATATGCTTTCACATTTTATATTTTTAAATTTCTTGTGTTTACACTAGTACAAGTCAAAAAACAGAATGAACCAACCACTAAAAATGATAAATTGGCTTTTTTCATCCATTTTTCAACTTCAGAAACTCTCATTATCTGAAGGATTCCTCCACGACTGAAATAATAAATTTTTCAAAACATGCTTTGTTTTAAGTTGCCTTTAGCATCAGAAACCTCCTCTAAAAGGTTGGTGGGAAAGCATTTTTGTTTTAAAGGAATTAGATACATACTTGAGTAAGATCTTTATACTTTCTCCATAATCTCTGTGCTGGTGTCAGTATCATATGAAGTTAGCTACCAATTGTATCTACACCGGCAATCTCCCAGCATGGACGCGTTTAATTCTCAGTGCAGCTATAAGCTTGCCTTCTCAGAGGCGACAGCGGAGTTCACTTTTCCAAATGATTTCAAAACAAGTGATCAAATTTCAAAGTTTTCTTTTGAGTTAAAGTTTGAGAAAATCCAGCTGAGAAAAAAAATGGCATGTATACAGGCTAATGAACAGACCCATGTTACCATTTCTTCTGACAATCTTTGTTTAAGATTTTATACTATTTTTAAAGACTTAGCTGGCAAAATTTATTATGCACCTGCCAGTAATTATAAACCATAGCTAATTTAGGACAGAAGTATTACTCACTTCTTTCCAAACTCCTTTGTTAAAGAGTGCATTGGAATTCCACACCCCAACCTCACCTCCCATTTATAATGGTGCAACCTTCATCTCATTCAGCAACACCATGCCAGTCCTGATAGTTAAAATGTTTAAAAGCTGTACATTAACACACACACCAGCAGTTCTCAAATATTTTGTCTCTGGAGAACTGAATCCAGTGGCTCAACACCTTCAGTCAAGAAGGGGATGGAGTAAGGTAGAAATTCCATTATGAAAAGGAAATGCTGCGGTGTTATTGGAGGGTAAATTATCCACCTAATTTCTGACCCTACGCTAGATACAGAGCATCCCTTTGCATCTCACATCTCTGAGGGATATGCTTACAATGTGTAACTGTGTGGAACACTGTCCACACTATCTGTGTGATGAAAATGGGTCAGTAGTAATTGATACAGTAGTAAAGGAAACACATTCAATGAGATAATCCTTGGTACAAAAGCTGATCTGGTACAAAAGGTGATCTTGCACAAAAAGCTTTATTTTCAAATATCATGTTGTGTTCCCAACATCTCAACAACTAAACTATTCTTCAATCTATTATGAATACTAACAGTTCACATTAGGTTCAGTTACTTCAACTTGGATGGTAAAGCTAACCTTGTTTTGACACTGTCGGTATATTTATAACAGAGCAGACAACATTCACAGCACAGAGAGGCCACTCTGTCTGTACCGTGATGACCACAGGCATTGCACCAAATGGTGCCCTAGTTTCAAACTTCCATCTCAGTCCATAATCCTTCACTATTCTTCAGTTTAATCCCACCCTCCCAAAGCAAGTTGTCAAGGTTGTATAACGTGGAAAGATGCGATGTTTCCCCACACTATTCTTTGAAAGATTTAAAAAAAAGGAAAATAATGCTTAAATGAAGATAAAATACAGAAAGTAGAGAGATATTACAAAAAATAGTCAATCAACATTCTTGTATAACAAATAATTAGGAAGACAGTTGAACAATGAATGGTTTTTGCAGGGGTTATAGAGAACAAAAGTGGGGAAGTCTTGCAACAACTGCACAGGGACTTGAGTTCTTTCATTCCTGCCCATCCCACAATAGCTCACTTAGTTCAATACCATCTTCTCATTCGCTCCTCATGCCTTTTAATATCCTACCACTTCTAATCACACTCTACAAATCACTCACTGCAATTAGACAAGATATGGGGACTCAAACGATGCCCGGTATGTGGCCAAACTGCTCTTCGTACCTAAAGCAACACACAAAACACTGGAGGAACTCAGCAGGCCAGGCAGCATCGATGGAAAACAGTGAACAGTTGATGTTTCGGGCCAAGACCCTTCATCAGAACTGGAAAGAAAGAGGAGGGATCAGTGCAAGAAGGTGAGGGAAATGGAAGTACAAGGTGGTAGGTGGTAGGTGAAACGAAGAGGGGGAAGGAGGAGAAGTAAACAGCTGGGAAATTGATTGGTGAAAGAGATAAAGGGCTGTAGGAGGAGTAATCTGATAGGAGAGGATGGAAGACCATGGAAGAAGGGCAGAAGGAGGAGCACCAGAGAGAGGTGATGGACAGGTAGGGAGATACGGTGAGAGAGGGAAACAGGAATGGGGAATGGTGAAGAGGGGTGGGGCAATTACCGGAAGTTCGAGAAATTGATGTTCATGCCATCAGGTTAGAAGCTGCCCAGACGGAATACAAGCTGTTGCTCCTCCAACCTGAGTGTGGCCCCATTGGGGCAGTAGAGGAGGCCATGGACTGACATGCTGGGAAGGGAACGGGAAGTAGAATTGAAATGGGTGGCCACTGGGAGATCCTGCTTTTTGAACGTGCCGCCCAACACAGACGCTTAAAGGACCTACCTGAATGAAGAACAGGTGAGCCTTTGGACGTGACATCTTCAGAAGAGAAGAGAGGGAGGAAGAATCGTGAACTTGTTTAGGTACTGAGATAAAGCCACACACATCATACATGTCTGTTTTGAGGCAGAAATTATGCCAACTTTCTGAATGCTGCCAGGACCTGTTCACTCCCTGCATTGCTCAGTAACAGGAGACCTTCAGCCTCCTCTGTCAATTAACAAAGCCATGGCAATGTTCAATCTCAGCCAGTTTGATCACCCTATCCCTGTTCTTCTAATACCCAGAAATACATTCATCTGTTTAAGTGCAACCAGTGACAAAGCATTCATCTCGCAAGGCTTCTTTCCATAGTTACATGGTTAAGCAGCTTTATTGTGTCTTTGCTCAGCTTCCATTACACCTCTCTGCTTGTGAGCATCAGGTTTACTCTGCAACAAGATAACCTTTCAACTGAGCAGTGAAATGAACAAAGTGTCACCTCTATAACCTCTAGTCACCTCTATAACCCCTCTTTTATAACCAATACCAGTTTGCGGCTCGATAACCAATACCAGTCTGTGGCTCGATAACCAATACCAGTCTGCTGCTCGATAACCAATACCAGTCTGTGGCTCGATAACCAATACCAGTCTGCGGCTCGATAACCAATACCAGTCTGCGGCTCGATAACCAATACCAGTCTGCGGCTCGATAACCAATACCAGTCTGCGGCTCGATAACCAATACCAGTCTGCTGCTCGATAACCAATACCAGTCTGCTGCTCGATAACCAACCCATCTGCGGCTCGATAACCAATACCAGTCTGCGGCTCGATAACCAACCCATCTGCAGCTTGATTCTAATTACACTTGCAATAGATTTTTTTTACAAGAAAGGAGCTCTGGATACTTCCTACGGAGTACTCCTGTACAAGTCACTCAACAATCCTCTTGCTATTGAACTTCTCGTCCATGCCCAACCTCTTCCCCTACTTAGAAAGCCAAGAAATGGTGATGGGGTGAGAAGTCAACATATCCGGTGGGAATGACTGGGAAAGTTGTGAGGAAGGAAAACTAATAGAAGGATTCTTTGGGGCTGAGGGTGTGAACCGGAAACAGCAGACTCAATGATGCCACGCCATAATGAATTGTAGCCCCCCCCCCCGTCCATTTGGCTCCATGATAGATCACTTCTAATGTACGTTCCTCCTCCGTATTCTCCAACCTTATACACTATCACATTTGTCCCGTCTTGCAAACCCCGGTCTATTACACACGGTTATTTAATTGTTAGTTCTACTACACCCTGTTCTGCCAGGCAATAATATATCTGCTCCTCACCCTCCGGTCGCTTTCTCCCCTTCCTCCTCTTATCAACTCTGCCTCCCTCCCCCTTCTTACCCTTAATCTCCTGCCCTCTTCCCCTCATACAGTCTCCACTTACGCACAGCTATTCAACATCCGTACTTCTAACTTATTTTTGTTGGCAACCCACCACAGAATACGTGTAAATAAAGTTTACAATGGCGAATAAAGTTGATCCTATTCCTCCTCCGTGTTCTCCCCCCGGCTTGATCCCCCTCACTTGCCGACTGCTCTGATGCGGAATCCCCGGGGTGGTCTCAGCGCTCTCCGGATCCAGGCTTCCCTCAGCACCTCCAAGTGCGAGACTCGGCCGCCCAGCAGCAGCACGCCGCAATGCAGCCAGCCCAGCAGTTGCAGCTCGGACACGGCGTGCACTAGCCGATCGTTCCACACACTGCGCCCGTTTTCTGCCTTCAGCTCCGCAAACAGCTGCTGCCCATCGCGGCTGAGATCCGGCTCCGTGCCCGAGGCTGCGTCTCCCGCGCCCAGCACCAGCGCCAGCGAGCTGCGGGTCAGCTCCACCAACATGGTGCTCAACCTCTACCCGCTCCTCAACCTGCGCGCACGAGCCAGCGAGCTCCCGGACGCTGCTGCCAGGCAACCGGCCCAGACCCATCAATCAAACCGCCTCCAGGCAACCGCTGGGCGGGAAAAACCCTGTCAATCAAGCACTGTCGCCCCCCCCCCCGGTCAACAAGCTGTCAAGATTCAAGATGGTTTATTGTCATTCCTCAATACACGAGTGTAAAGGGGAACGAATCGATTGTTACTCCGGATCCGATGCAGCATAAAAACCCAATAAGCATAAAGAACACAACAAAAAAAAACATACACATAAAAGCAATCCTACAAAACACAATGCAGATTGTATTTTAAATTTATGAAGCTAAGTACAGCTCTAGCGCCATATTTAAGTTTGCTGACCACACCACTGTTGCTGGCCAAATCAAAGAATGTGACGAATCGGTATGTAGGAGGAAGACTGAAAATCTGGTTGAGTGGTGCCACAACAACAATCTCTCACTCAAATGTCAGCAAAACCAAACAACAGATTATAGACTAAAGGAGGAAGAAATTAGGGGAACGGGGCTGAAAATTGGGGGAATGAGACAGATTGAGGTAATGGGGAGAACGATGGGTGGAATGGGGAGACACACGGGGGAATGGGGGGACGGAGTGAGGATGGGGATAATCATTGGGGAAACGGGTGTGGAGAGGGTCAGTAATTTTAATTCCTGAGTGCTATCATATCAGAGGATCCGTCCTGGGATCAGCAGGCAAATACCATTTCAAAGAAAGCACGGCAGCATCTCTACCTACTTAGAAGTTTGCGCGGATTTGGCGTGTCATCCAGAACTTTGACAAACTTCGATAGATGCACAGTGGAGAGTATCCTGACTGGTTGAATCACGGCCTGGTATGGATATACCAGTGTCCAAGACTACGGAAAAGCCTACAGGAAGTGGTGAATGGAACCCAGTTCATCACTCCACCATTGCACACATCCACAAAGAGCTCTGCGACAAGTGAGCAGCATCTATTATCAAGGACCCCCGCCACCCAGGACATGCTCTCTCCTCGCTGCTATCATCGGGAAGGCCACAGGAGCCTTAGGTTCCACACCACCAGGTTCAGGATACTCTTCAACCGCCAGATTCTGAACCAGAGTGCATAACTTCACTCACCTCGACACCGACCTGGTTCCACAATCCATGGACTCACGTTTAAGGACTCTACAACTCATGTTCTCAGTGTTATTTGATTATTTATTTATTTATTGTTTGTTTCTTATTGATTTGCACAGTTGGCCAGTATTTGTGTGAAGTCTTTCACTGATTCGACTGCACTTCTTTGTTCTACTGTGAATTCCTGCAAGAAAATAAACCTCAGGGTAGTATTTGGTGGACTTTGATAATAAATTTCCTTTGAACTTTAAAGTGGCGTGGGTAATCAGTGGTGGCGGGCTCTTTCCGCCGAGCTGTGATTTCCCTTTTCTTATCAATCTCGTGTTTACCTTTGCTTCAATCCCCGTGAACTCTCAACCCCTCATCGCACATCCGGTGAGATTGGTTAAACTTCCCACAATAAACCCTTCATTAGTCTGTTTAAATAGAGATTTATATGGACTCAAATAATTTGCCGACCATCGAAGTTTAACAAAATATTTGTTACATTTCTTCCCCTTGCGACATCGCCAGTCTCCTGTCATCAGAGAGGTCAGTCTGTGTTACAGGAGAGGAGTCAGACTCGTGACGTCAGGGAGGATTGCAAAGTAATCCTTAAAACGGCATCTCTTCGTTAGTTTCCTTTAAAAGACTAGGACATATCTCATTCACACATGACGGTTTATTCAAAAAAACAAACCCCTTAATACCTCCACTCTTTCTGAGCTTAGCCATCTAAAATCTCACGAACATCTTAGTTACAACATTCCACCTCTTTTAGGACGGCGTCTGTTACTACCGGAGCCAAATCTTCGTCTCCACAAAAGAGTCCCCTTTCGAAGTATAAGATGTCGGATGGGTGAGACGCCCCATGGAATGAATCTGCCTCAGTCGCTTGGGATTCAGAGAAGTCGCTGACAGCGCACGAACAGCAGACGGACTCGAATGGAATCCGCCCGAGGATAACTCTGGATTCGGCGGTCTGGGTTAAATTGCAGCTAACATTTGGGGAGGGGAGATTGTGGGGGGGGGGCAGAGAACCAGGGAAAGATCTTAAGAGGGAAGGCGTGAAAGGGCGGCAGAAAGAAGAAAGGGAGGGCGAGAGGTGACGAGGGAAGGGGTGGGAGGGGAAGTGTGGCCGGCCTGTCTCAGCACCAGTGCTCACCATCAGCTGCTTTGCCTCCCTGGCCCCGCCCGTTACTGAGGCAACGCCAACCAGGATGGTGGCCGGGAGGACGGGTGAGGGTGTGGAGGCTTGCAGAGGCGGGATGCGGGAGTGCGGTGTAGGGGAAGGGAAAGGGAGAGTCTGCCCCTGGGCACTGACGAGCAAATGACAGAGTGAAGGAGGGATCTGGCGAGCAGGTGGAGTACAAGGGATTGGGGGCGGAAAATGGGGAGATTCGGGCATGGGAAATGCTCAAGGGTGGGCGGGGAGATAAGGGGATGGGCGGGTGAAGGAGCATTTTCGCCTGTTCACATCTATTCATTGGTTTTTCATATTTTACTTTACTGCGTTAAAGGGGCCATTTGGCCCACCAGGCACATACTGTCTTTCAGAGAAACCCATCAGCACCATTTCCCCAATCTGTCTCCCCATTCTTCAATCTGTCTCCTCATTCCCCAATCTGTCTCCCCATTCCCCAACCAATCTCCCTGTTCCCCCAATCTGTCTCCCCATTCCCCAACCAATCTCCCTGTTCCCCCAATCTGTCTCCCTATTTCCACAATCTGTCACCCATTCCCCAATCTGCCTCCCCATTCCCCAATCTGTCTGCCATTCCCCAACCAATCTCCCTGTTCCCCCAATCTGACTCCCCATTCCCCAATCTGTCTCCCCATTCCACAACCAATCTCCCTGTTCCCCCAATCTCACCCATTCCCCAATCTGTCTCCCCATTCCCCAACCAATCTCCCTGTTCCCCCAATCTGTCTCCCCATTCCCCAACCAATCTTCCTGATCCCCCAATCTGTCTCTCCATTCCCCAACCAATCTCCCTGTTCCCCCGATCTGTCTCCCCATTCCCCAACCAATCTCCCTGTTTCCCCAATCTGTCTCCCCATTCCCCAATCTGTCTCCCTATGTCATGGTCCGGTCCATGGACTCAGGTCTCCGGGTCTTCCAGCTGTCCCTCATTTGGGTGAGTTAATTATAGGCACCTGATTCCCATCTTGGGGCTTTGAATATAAGTAGCCTTGGGGTTGAGTGTGGGCTGCTGGTTTGTCTTGTTAGTCCCCCCTTGGAGTAACCTGCTTGTGGAAGGCTAGTGAAACCATTTGTGATCTCTAGGCCTGGTTGGAGGACCACTGCTTCATGGAGCCTTGTTGCCACTTGTTGGAGTAGTCTTTGTGCCACTCTGAGATGGGTAGGGATCTGGCTGTTTCTGTAGCCAGTAGAGGTTGCTGGCTGTAACTGTGACTTGGAGCAACCCTGGAGGAGAGATGGAAATGTCTGTTGTTCTCTGGTGTTTGTCTTTTGTCCTTGCCTCTGTAGGGTAAGTCAGGCTGTTCTGCTGTTGCCCGGGGGGGGGGGGATGTCATGTCTTGTCTTGTCTTGTCCTTGCCTCTGTGGGGTAAGTCAGGCTGTTCTGCTGTTACTCAACAGGTGGACCTGTCCCACCTTGGTGTGGAGAGGTTGAGTCCTGGCTTATCTAAGTGTAAGTCCTGGCTCTATGTCTATGTACTGTCCCGTCTCATGTTGGTGTTGTGTTAATGATGAGTCCCGGCTTTTCGAAGGACAAGTCCCGGCTCTATGTTGATGTTCAGTTCCCAGTCGGTGTCTCAGCTCCAGCTTCTGCGTTATCAGCCTCTGCATTTCAAGATGAGGATCCCAAGCCAAGCTCCAGGCCTCGAGGATCCCAAGCCAAGCTCCATGAACCCAGGCCTGAAGACCCTAGCCTGCAGCCATGCTGAAGACCCAAGACCCCAGCCTGAAGCCATGTCATGTCCTTGCCTGGTTCTGAGGTCTGAGCCCAGGGCAAGACCCAGGTTCTGGGTCCTTGTCCAGTCTTGGGCTCAGAGTCCAAGCCTTGTCTTGTCTCCAAGCTCCGGCCTCTGGACCCCAGCCACGTCCTGTCCTGAAGCCATGTCATGTCCTTGCCTGGTTCTGGGGTCCGAGCCCAAGGCAAGACCCAGGTTCTGGGTCCTTGTCCAGTCTCGGGGTTGAAGCCTTGCCTCCTAGTCCATTCTTTCTAGTCCTGGTCCTGCTTTCCCTAGCCCAAGTCTGCATTCTTGTCCCTGCTCCTGGTCTGAATCCTATCACGTCCCTGTTCTAGTTAAGTACTGTTCCTTGTACTTCAGTGTCTGTATCTTGTATTTGGGTCCATTACCGATTCCCCCAATCTGTCTCCCCCTTCCCCCAATCTCTGAGATGGGGGAGAGTGCATGCACAACAACTATTGCCCAGGTGCTTCATCAGTCACAGCTTTATGGGAGAGTGGAAAAGAGAAAGCCAATGTTGAAAAATACTCACATGAAATCTTGGCTAGAGTTTGCCAAAAGGCATTTGGGAGACTCTGATGTTAGCTAGAAGAAGGTTCTATGGTCTGTTGAAACCAAAACCGAGTCAGATTAAATGCTATGCACATCATCAAAAGCACACCATCCCTATCATACTGTGGGAATGCTTCACTGCAGCAGGCCCTGGAAGGCTTGTGAAGATGGAGGTTAAAATGAATGCAGCAAAATACAGGGAAATCCTGGAGGAAAACCTGATGCAATCTGCAAGAGAACTGCGAATTGGGAAAAATTTGTTTTCTAGCAAGACAATTACCCCAAGCATAAAGCCAAAGCTACACAGGAAAGGCTTAAAAAACACAGTTAATGTTGTGGAGTGGCCAAGTCAGAGTCCAGACCTCAATCCAATTGAGAATTTGTGGCTGGACTTGAAAAGGGCTGTTCACTCATGATCCCTGTGCAACCTGACAGAGCTTGAGTAGTTTTGTAAAGAACAATGGGGAAAATTGCAGAGTCCAGATGTGCAAAGCTGCTAGAGTCCTATCCACATGGACTAAAGGCTGTAATTGCTGCCAAAGGTGCATTTACTAAATACTGACTTGTAGGAGGAGAATAATTATGCAATCAATTATTTTGTTTAATAATTGTAATAAATTTGGACCAATTTATAGAAATTTGTTTTCACTTCGACATGAAACAGTCTTTTCTGTTGATCAGTGTCATAAAAGCCAAATTAAATCCACTGTGTTTCAATGTTGTAAAACAATAAAACATGAAAACTTCTGGGGGGGGGGAGGAGGTGAATACTTTCTGTAGGGACTGTATGTTATTGGTGCCAATATGTATCAGGACTTCTAGCTGCTCATCCTTCCTCTTGTGGACCTGATCCCAGACATACTTGACCCTGGCACCTGGGACACAACATGTCTCTATCACTCCCAGAGAACCTCGCCTCTGTTCATCTGACTATGGAATCTCCTATCACCACTGCAGTCCTCTTCACCGCTCTTCTCTTCTGAGCCCCAGCACCAGACTCAGTGCCAGAGACCTGGTCACTACGGCTCCTCTTTGGTAGGTTGTCTCACTCAGCAATATCCAAAGGGGTATACCTATTATTGAGGGGAACAGCCTCAGGGGAACTCAGCACCGGCTGCCCATTTCCTTCTGACAGTCAGTAAGGCATTTGATAAGGTTCCCCTTGCAAGGCTTCTTCAGAAAGTAAGGAGGCATGGGATCCAAGGAGACCTTGCTTTGTGGATTTAGAATTGGCTTAACCACAGAAGGCAAAGGGTGGTTGTAGATGGTTGGTATTCTACATGGAGGTCAGTGACCACTGGTGTTCCGCAGGGTTCTGGTCTGGGAGCCCTACTCTTCGTGATTTTTATAAATGACCTAGATGAAGAAGTAGAAGGCTGGGTTAGTAAGTTTACTGATGACTCAAAGGTTGGGGGTGTTGTGGATCGTCTGGAGGGTTGTCAGAGGTTATAGCGGGACATCGATAGGATGCAGAACTGGGCTGATTAATGGCAGATGGACTTCAACCCAGGTAAGTGTGAAGTGGTTCATTTTGGTAGGTCAAATATGAAGACAATGTAGTATTAACAGTAAGTTCCTTGGCAGTGTGGAGGATCAGAGAGAGCTTGAGGTGGACACAGGACACTCAAAGCTGCTGTGCAGGTTGACAGTGTTAAGGTGTATGGTGTGTTGGCATTCATCAACCATGGGACTGAGTTCAAGAGCCATGAGGTAATGTTATGGCTATATAAGACCTTGGTCAGACCTCACTTGGAGTACTGTGTTCAGTTCTGGTCACCTCACTACAGGAAGGATGTGGACACTATAGAGAGAGTGCAGAGGAGATTTACAAGGATGTTGCCTGGATTGGAGGGAGTGCCTTATGAGAATAGGTTGAGTGAACTTAGCCTTTTCTCCTTGGAGCAACGGAGCATGAGAGGTGACCTGGCAGAGGTGTATAAGATGATGAGAGGCATTGATCATATGGATAGCCGGAGGCTTTTTCCCAGAGCTGAAATGGCTAACAAGGGGGCATAGTTTTAAGGTGCTTGGAAATGGGTACCAAGGGGATGTCAGGGTTAAGTTTCTCACACAGAAAGTGGTGTGTGTGTGGAATGCACTGCTGGTGGCAGTGGGGGAGGCGGATACAATTGGGTCTTTTAAGAGCCTCTAAGACAGGTACGTGGAGTTTAGAAAGGTAGAGGGCTATGCGCTAGGGAAATTCTAGGCAGTTTCTAGAGTAGGTTACATGGTCGGCACAACATTGTGGGCCGAAGGGCCTGTAATGTGCTGGAAATTTCTATGTTCTATGCCACCTGGTTACCTGCCTCCTGCAATCTAGAGGTGACTCCCTCCCTGTAGCTCCCATCTATCACCTTCTTGTTCTCCCATATGACCCGAAGGTCATGGAGCTGTAGCTTTAGTTCCTTTATACGTTCTCTGAGGAGCAGCAGCTCTGTGCACCTGGTGCAGATCACCACGATCACCCCTATTCCAACTTCACAATCCACCCAGAGAACTTTCAGACCCCTATGGAGAGTATAACTTCCTTCTGTACTTTGTCTAAAAAGGCTGTAAAACATATCAGATTCTTATATGGAATGGATTTTATGACTGTTGGCAGCTACAAAGCATATGGACTTTTAAGAGCTACAGGGATGGCTTTAATAACTGCTAAGTGCTCTTAAAATTTATTCCCCTGCATTTGCGTTCAGGTCAACTTGGTGGATGGTGAAATTACTTTTGAGTTTTGTGTGTTCTTTGCATAGAAAACAGAGCAATAATCAATATTTATTTTTATTTTGTTGAGGTACAGCGCTGGATGGCCCTTTCGGCCTGTAAGAACCATGTATCTATTTTCTGTCTGTATCTTATTTTGTGATGCGCGTTGCTGTGGGTAACTTATCACGTGGGTTGGGGCGTGCTAGATGTGTATGGTATAGTTTCAGTATGTATTCATGGTTTTGTTTGTAGTTGGTTATAGTCTGGTTAGAGCATGGAGTAGGTGGGGGTTGCGGGAATTTTTTTTGCCCGCTTGGCTTTGTACGTTTAAAACTGCTAACGTTTAAACACGCCAAGTTCGCTAACGTTGTTTGAATACGCTTAGACTGCGTATTTCGGTATATTGTTCGTTTTAGTTTCATTATTTTTTATATCGTTACAAGACAGCTCGTTTTGCTGATTTGTTAATAAAGGATCGAACGTATTTTCTTTGATTTCGAACTTTGTTATTTGAGGAGCGCGTCATGCAGTGTCAACCCCGCTGCTTTAGTGTCTAAGCGGTTTCGGTTTATTTTAAAGTAACCGCTTCACGGCCCTCTGAGCTGCACCGCCCTGCAACCCCCGACAGATCCGATTTACTAATTATGGGACAATTTACAATGACTATTTGAAACATCCGGTACGTCTTTGGACCGTGGGAGGGAACCAGAGGACCCGGAGAAAACACACACATTCCACGGGGAGGAGTCCTTATGAAGGACGCCAGAATGAACTCCGAATGCTGACAGTCCGAGCTGTAATAGTGTCGCAGTAAGTGTTAGGCTACCGCGGCGCCTAAACCTGCTTCCCAGGATAATCACATTGACCTTCTCGACAACACAACATGTTCGAAATGGAATAATTGAAGGTTCCAAACCCGGTGTTTCAGAGCTACTGCACAAATTTGATACCAACATGAATATTCTTTGGGTACTTATAAGCACCTTTTCAGTTTCAAAACAGACCAATTATTGATGACTTTACATGGCAAGGAGGTTTTAAACCCTGACCACAGGGATTTAGGAAGTGTTCATTATCATCATTATATACCATGAGAAAGGCTCTTGGCTTTCTTCATCATGCTGCTGCTATTAACTGGCCAGGTTTGGTGCAGCGTCCTCTCAATACACCAAAACTACAGCAAACAAGTCAGCATAGAGAAGGTCACTGGCTACTGTCTATACCATCTCTGCATGACCTGGGATAAAGAAGTGAGCAGAAAAAAATCATTGTGGACACTACCCATCCCGCAAGCTGCCTTTTCCAAAAGCTCCCTTCTGGAAAGCGTAATAGAATTATTACAACAAAAACTTCACACCATCTTAAAAGTTTCTTCCGCCAGGCAGTTAATGGATTATTCTAGTTAGCCCCCACCCCATGTATTACCCCCATCACCACACTGCACTTTAAATCAGTTTTTGTAATGATGTTTACATTGTAAATACATGGCTGATATTTATGCATATTTTATTTCATATTGGCATTTTAACCTCCAACTTTATTTTCATATAATTCTTTATAATTAAAGTTATTAAATGCATATGGCAAATATGAGGAGGGAGGAGAAGATGGCGGCACGACACAGTGAGCGTGGCCATTCCGAATGCTATCGTATGTGTTAACTAGGGGCCGTGCACAATCCGGATTTGATGGAGACAGCTGTGAGAAGCACGAAGGAAAATCTGGAGAAACTTCTGAAATGCCTGCTTCGCTGCCGCTGCTACTGTGCGATCGAGAATCTCCGGAGGGGAAGGCCCCAAATCCTCAGCTTTGCCTATTGCCTATTGCCTGTTGCCGGGGCCGGGGTCGAAGTGCTCGGTGTCGGAGGGCTGGTCGGAGGCTCGGAGTTCTCGGACGGACTCTGAGTCGGACTGTGGTCGGATGCTTCCAGGATGCTGCATCGGCAAGTTTGCAGCGCTGGAGGTTCACCGTCTGCGTGAGATGATGAGACTTTGAGACTTTTACCGTGGCATGGTCTGTTCTTATCAAATTACAATATTGCTTTGCACTGTTGTAACTATGTTATCAGTGTGTGGTTTTTATCAGTTTTTCAGTTGGTTTGTCATGTGTTTCTGTGATATCGTTCTGGAGAAACATTGTATCATTTCTTAATGATTTCTTAATGCATGCATTACTAAATTGCTGTACAATAAAAGAGGACTGCATGTCCTCATAATCTAATAATCTAATATAAAGTTGAACCTCCTTGATGTTTGGGACTTTAAATCAGGCACTGCCAGTCTTGTATTGAAAATGCCAATCTTCTTCCCAGGTTATTGCAAAGGTGGAGTATACGGATGGTTTATCAGCATCCCACAAACTGGGAGAAACTCAACTCTGCACTTCAGCACCATCTCTAGACTCGAATACCATCTATCAAATGTATTCACTTCCTGACATTTGGTTCCAATGGCTTTGATGGGTGCAGTTCCAATTTGCAATCATCACAAACTCTTTTGGATAAGGACCCTCACACCTCGAGTACACAATGTGCACCAACTCTTTGGAGTTATCTATCCTATTGGATTCTGTCAAATCCATAATTTAGGAGGCAAAAAGAAAGCAACAGCTTGGAAATACAGCAGCATTTTTTTGAGGTTACAATATTGTAGCTCACGACCAAACAGAACTAAAATACCTTCATGTAGAATGCAGATGCTAAGAAAGCAATCTTCAGGAGCAACTAAGAATGGTCATTAAATGTTAACCTGCCAATGATGCCCACATCACTTGTGTGAAACAAAACAAATCCTTATTCCTAACTCAAACATGAGGAAATCTGCAGATAGTGGAATTTCAAGCAACACACATAAAAGTTGCTGGTGAACGCAGCAGGCCAGGCAGCATCTCTAGGAAGAGGTACAGTTGACATTTTGGGCCGAGACCCTTCGTGAAGACTAACTGAAAGAAAGGCCAGTAAGAGATTTGAAAGTGGGAGGGGGAGATCCGAAATGATAGGAGAAGACAGGAGGGGAGGGATGGAGCTAAGAGCTGGAAAGTTGATTGGCAAAGGGGATATGAGAAGATCATGGTACGGGAGGCCTAGGGAGAAAGGAGGAGGGGGAAAGCCAGAGGGTGGGCAAGGAGTATAGGGAGAGGGAGAAAAAGAGAGAGAAATAAAAATATATAATAATAATAAATAAATAACAGATGGGATACGAAGGGGAGGTGGAGCATCAATGGAAGTTAGAGAAGTCAATGTTCATGCCAGCAGGTTGGAGGCTACCCAGACAGAATATAAGGTGTTGTTCCTCCAACCTGAGTGTGGCTTCATCTTTACAGTAGAGGAGGCCGTGGATAGACATGTCAGAATGGGAATGGGACGTGGAATATCTGCTCTCAGGATGAGGCTTTTCATTCCGGGACGAAGGAGATGTCCTTTTTTAAAGAAAGGGGCTTCCTTTCCTCCACCAACAACTCTGCTCTCAAACGCATCTCTCCCAATTCACACACATCTACTCTCACCCCATCCTCCCGCCACCCCACTAGGAATAGGGTTCCCCTTGTCCTCACCTATCACCTCACCAGCCTCCGGGTCCAACATATAATTCTCTGTAACTTCCGCCACCTCCATTGGGATCCCACCACTAAGCACATCTTTCCCTCCCCTCCTCTGCTTTCCGCAGGGATCGCTCCCTACACGACTCCCTTGTCCATTCGTCCCTCCCATCCCTTCCCACTGATCTCCCTGCCGGCACTTATCCTTGTAAGCAGAATAAGTGCTACACATGCCCTTACACTTCCTCCCTCACCACCATTCAGGGCCCCAGACAGTCCTTCCAGGTGAGGCGACACTTCACCTGTGGGTTGGCTGGGGTGATATACTTCGTCCGGTGCTCCCAATGTGGCCTTCTATATATTGGCGAGACCGGACGCAGACTGGGAGACCGTTTCGTTGAACACCTATGCTCTGTCCGCTAGAGAAAGCAGGATCTCCTAGTGGCCACACACTTTAATTCCAGGTCCCATTCCCATTCTGACATGTCTATCCACGGCCTCCTTTTCTGTCAAGATGAAGCCACACTCAGGTTGGAGGAACAACACCTTATATTCCGTCTGGGTAGCCTCCAACCTGATGGCATGAATATTGACTTCTCTAACTTCCGCTAATGCCCCAGCTCCCCTTCGTACCCCATCCGTTATTTATTATTATGTATACAAACGTTTGTACATATTTTTCTCTCTCTCTGTCCCTCTCACTATACTCCTTGCTCATCCTCTGGGATTCCCCCCTCCCCCTTTCTTTCTCCCTAGGCCTCCCATACCATGATCCTCTCATATCCCTTTTGCCAATCAACTTTCCAGCTCTTAGCTTCATCCCTACCCCTCCCACTTTCAAATCACTTACCATCTCTTCTTTCAGTTAGTCCTCACAAAGGGTCTCGGCCCAAAATGTCATCTGTACCTCTTCCTATAGATGCTGCCTGGCCTGCTGCGTTCACCAGCAATTTTTATGTGTGTTGCCTTATTCCTAACTTCCGCTTTTAAATTAATTGTCATTTAACATCACAGGTACAGATTCTAAGTTGTCATTCCAGGCCATATGACCAACTAGTTCATAAAGTGAAACAGCATGGGAACAGAGTCTTCTACACAAGTGGTCCATGCCGACAAAGGTGCCCCATCTAAGATAGTCCCATTTGCCAGCATTTGGATTGTTTACCCTTACAGGAACATGTTGGCCTTGGACTTTTACTACTTCTCCTTTGAATGTTTCTCACGGCGTAGATGCTCCCAGTCCATCCTTGCCAAGTTCTGCCTTATTTTACTATTGGCCTCCCCCCAGTTTAAGACCTTTATTCCTGGTCCATACCTATCTTTTCATCATAATCGTTTTGAAAAGTACTGAGCTGGCCACTTTGTTGACAATGCTCTTTCACTGCCATTCCATCTGTTTGGCCACATTCCCCAAGATCCAGCAAAGCTGCTTTCCTCATTGGTCAATTTACCTCGTCTTAAAAAGCTCTCTTGGACAGACCTCAAAAATTCCACCCCTACTAACCCTTTCATGGTAAGGCAATCCTAATTAACAACTGGGAAATTAAAATTCCTAGTACTAAAACTTATTCACTGTACACTCCAGCAAAGTGACAACACCCTGTTTGCTCCTAATCTTTATCCATCTGCCCTTGTTTGAGGAATGACCTATCCTCACTCAATAGTTAGTAATGAACATCTTAACAAATAATATAATGCCACCTCCTCCTCTACATCTCACCTGAAAATCCATACCCCAACATACTTAGTTGCCCATCCTTCAACCAGGTCTCAGTGATTGTATAACATCATAGTTCTTTTCAATTCACCTCCCTTACTAGTTAAGATTTCTTTCGTTAAAATTGATGCAATTCAGCTTTGAATTCTTCTCATATGTATTTACCCACTTGCTGGACTTATTGGACTAATGTTTTTATAATGATGGCACCTCACTATCGTCCTATTCTACTGCCAATTTCTGTCCAAGCTGGTACCTATGTGTGACCTCATTATGGGGTGTTGGCAGAAGGACCACATATCGCCTCTTATTCTTACCTTTACACACACAGCCAACAGAACATCTTGTGCAGGTTTCTGAGCTGGTGGCTATTGGTGTAAGATCAAGTGACAAAGTTTCCCTATCTTTTCCATCAGCCATCACCTACCCAGCTTGTAGAAAGTTAAAGATGAAAAGCACTCAATCAAGTGACAATGAAGAGAAGTGATAGTGGGTGTTTGTTACATCAGCTGCTAATAAATTTGAGGAGGAGGAAACCACAATTGATTATGGACTCTGTTGGCCATAGCAGTACTCTATCTGCATACAAGATGCTACTGTGGGCATCTTCTTCAACAATCTTGTTCTTCAAGATTTCCAGCATCTGTAACATCTCTTGTGTTTATGCTTTGACCCTTCATCAGAATCTAATGCTTACACTTCGTTCTTTCATCAGAATCTTGATGTTGGATGTTGACTGCATTATTTAGATGCATCTTTGCTGGGAATGTGACCAAGGAACAGTATATAACATTTAATGACAGCATGAAAACATGGAACTATAAATGATATTACATCGTTGCCGGAGGAATATATCGATGGAATGAGAAAGCAGGAAGTCAAATCCCAAAAAGAGGCGTTAAAATACCATCCACAAACACTGGCAGCATAGAATTTCTTTGGAGTTTGCTTGGTATTTCACAAGTGTGAACCTGTTGGTGATTTTTGATCCCACCATGAAATACTGTTTTTTTTTTGGGGGGGGGGTGCCCACAGTAGTGCAGTAGTTAGCAAAACATTATTCAAACTTGGGGCATTCTGGCATTTGGAGTTCAACTCCAGTGCTATTCTGTAGGAGTTTCTGTCTGCTCACCTCATGTAATGCATGGGGTTTCCGCCAGCTACTGCAGTTTAACAGAAACAGAAATCTACAGCACATTACAGGCACTTCGGCCCACAATATTGTGCCAACCATGTAACCTACTCGAGAAACTGCCTAGAATTTCCCTACCACAGAGCTCTCTATTTTTCTAAGCTCCATGTACCCAAGAATCTCTTAAAAAGACCCTATTGTATCCGTCTCAACCACGATTGCCAGCTGTGCATTCCATGCACCCATCACTGTGTGGAAAAACTTACCTCTGACATCCCCCTTGTACCTACTTCGAAGCACCTTAAAACTATGCTCCCGTGCTAGTCATTTCAGCCCTGGGAAAAAGTCTCTGGCTATCCACAAGATCAATACCTCTCATCATTTTACACATCTCTAATCCTTCGTCAATCCAAGGAGAAAAGGTCAAGTTCACACGAAGGGTTCCGGCTCGAAACATCGGCTGATCTTTTCCACGGATGCTGCCTGACCTGCTGAGTTCCTCCAGCGTGTTGTGAGTGTTGCTTTGACCCCAGCATCTGCAGATTATTTTGTGTTTACAAAGGTCAAGTTCACGCAACCTATTCTCATAAGGCACACTCTCCAATCCAGGCAACATCCTTGTAAATCTCCTTTGCAGGTTTATCCCACAGTCCAAAGATGTACCAGGTAGCTTAACTGGTCATTGTAAATGGGCCCAGGATTAGATTTGTCAGGGGTTGCTGCGGGAGCGTGGCTCAAAGAGCCGCAAGGACCTACTCTACGCTGTATCGCTAAAATAAATAAGAGGTCAGTGAATTTCCGCCTTGCATACCTGTAATGTTAGTAGCTTTAAGTAGTGATAAGTGTGAAAGGATGCTGGACAGGTATAGGCTAATGAATGCTAGACTGGTCTTATTACCTGACTGAAAGCAGTGCAGCTGGTGTCAGGTGAAGGCTCCAATGAAGCGCCTGAGATTGGAAACAACACTACTGTACATCTCCTTCCACCAACACTGCTCGACTTCCTGGATGTTTCCAGCATTTTGTTTTCACTTCAGAAGGAATTTTTTGATATCTTCATCAGACCTGCCCACAAGATGACATTAAATACTTGGCAGCAATGCATTTGGCATTGGTTAGAGGCCAGTCTCAGCATTAGTTTGATGTGATCTGCAATAGGTTAAGATGTTTTAATTCTAAAATTCCAATTAATGATTTCTAACTTTATCCAATTCTTATCCCACACTCTAGAACCAGATTCTAGAATATGAGACAGCAAGACTGGGCTCTGGTCTGGCTTGGTTGCTTCTTTGATGCTGCAGGCCCAATTGCAGACACACAATTTCAATCTAACCTCTGCCTCCTACATACTGAATTGCAGATCCCAGAAGGTTGCTCGGTGACCTCAATACATGCACATCCCTGATCTGCCTAATTGGGATGGCAGCGATGAAGTTAATGACATATTTTACACAGATGTTTTGCTCTAGATACAGACCACCCCCACCACTATGCAGGTCTTTCTAACTAATACATTTAGTGTTATCTTCACAACCATTTAGTGATATTATGATCATAGTTTAAACATAATCATGAATGATTTAAGTAATTGGGTGTTTAAAGTTTGAAACTCCATACAGCTGGAGAATACAACATGACCAATTAAAGCATCTGGTTTCTTGTAATTTATTAACATAAAAAGTTAATGTTCTTCTAAAAACATTTAGCAATGCAAAGGTATCTTCAGTTGATTAACTACTAATCTTTGAAGCAGTTAGGAATTCCACCTTTGCTAGACTTTTTTTTAAACAGTTCACAGTTATCAGAACTCTGTACATCTTTTTTTCTACAAACACACCCCGAAACTACAAAAAATCCATTACACATGCAGTAGTTCAGCCAACTGCAATGCAGTAAAATCATTTTATAACAATATAGTCGACTACCCAGGTATCTACATCACACATCCACATCATGCAGGTGCTCCATTTTCCTTTGACTTTTTACTTTTGTCTTCATCTGAGATTTCTCCCTGTTTTAAAACAAAAGGAATATAATGAACTAAATAGAAACCAGCTGAATCAAATATTAAAAAGTCACCTAAGAGATGCTGCAAATTTTATGCACATATGATTAATACAATGCCTATGACGGTTTTTAAGGCGCAGAGATAAGAGATGCACATAAATTGCCAGGTGCATATACTTGTGAGATTGGATCCTTTTTTACAAAGATGGGACTAAGACTGTTGTAATGATCCCCAGAACAACTGCCTGAAGATTTTGCTGTGCAGACTGATAGCTCAAGATCAGTAAATTAGTAGAGGGAACAATGACAAAAACAAAAACAAAAAAAAACTTCAGTAATGTGATTAAGCAAGCAAAGGTGCAGAAAAGATTCACAAGGATATTACTAGGACTAGAGAAGTTGAGTTACAAGAGACTGGAGAGGACAATGTAAGGAAAGAGTTAACTCTGATTCCTTCTAGGTATATGCTCAAATGTGTAGCACAAAATGGAAATTTGTAGGAGAAAATGGTGTTAGTCTGGGATGTTGGAATGTTTTGAGAAAGTACAAGGGAACTAGTTTACAGCAATGTTTGGAAAACGTACTGACTACCAGTCTATAACCTTGAGAGTAGATAATAGGGGAAAAACATGTTTATCTGGAAAAGTACTGGGTTAAAAGTTATGAATGATTTTGAAGGATCGTGAAAGGTTTTAAAAAAAGCAATTTTCTTTGTGCAAATGGAAATCTTCTCTTGGGGGTGGAGAGGGGGGATCTATGGTTCCCTGAATGTACTGTGTGGGTGGCTTGAAAGTTATTGTTTCTTTTATTACTTTATTAATAATTCTTTCTTCCTGTATTTTTATTCTTTATATAACTAATAATGTAATTTTAAAGCCTTTAACACGTACTGTGCCTCCTTTGTTTGTAGATACCTCTTGCTGCTGAATCAGAAAAGAACAAGGAATGAAATTTAAAATATTTTTAGAATTGGACACGCTGGAGCTATTTTCCATGAGCAAAGGAGGCTGAGGAGTGATCATATAGAAGTTTATAAAATCCTGAATGGCTTAGCAAGGTGGGTGGTCACAGTCTTTTTCCCAGCATAGGGAAATTTAAAACCAAAGAGCGCAGGTTTAAGATGAGAAGGGAAAGGGCATCTTGTTGCCTCACACAAAGGGTGGCGGGTATATGGAATGAGCTGCCAGATGAAGTGGGAGAGGTGTGTACAATTACAATGTTTTAAACAAATACATAAATAAGAAAGGTTGAGGGATACGGGCAAATGGGACTAGCTCAGGGAGACACCTTGATCGCATAGACAATCTGAGCCTGCTTGCATGCTGTATGTCTGTAACATTACAGAAAAACAAAAGCATTTTGCAAACATTTACCATACTTCAAATGCATTTATTTATGAAGTTCTTCAGACATGAATGACTTGTACAAGTGGAAATTCATTCTTTCCCATCCTTGTGGTGAAGGGATAACACTGTGCAAACATCCATATTTACCTTTTTAAGGACACTGTGAATTTCCTCCATAACTGATGACAGTTTCTTATTGGTGTTAATCAACTGCTGTTCAAAACGCAGTTTGGCTTCCTCATACACTTTCAGATTTTCCTCAGCTCGGGCCAGATATTTCTTGTTTTCTTTCATTTCTGAAGACAAGCTTCTGCTGGCAGTTTCCATATTAGATATCTGCTTTTTCCCTTCCTCTGTACAAAATAAGATTAAATTTATGCCTTTACTTAGTCAAAGACACTACCTGGTTGAACATTTAATCAGAAATAACCTGAAAGACAGTGGACCAAGAACGGAAATCAATGACTTTTCATCAGAACTGCTTAAAGTCACTGATCTGAATCTGCACCCTTTCCCTCTGCAGATTCTGCCAGACATTTGGAGTACACCCTACATTTTCTTTTACTTTGATCTGCAGCATCTGCAGTACTTTATTTATATCTTACTACAAGTTATCAACAGGTCAGAAATATGGGCCAAAAGGTTCACAAAATCACATTTACGATCCACTATCAAAATATCAACAACAATCTGTTGAGGGAAGGGTAGGATTGATCTTTGAGGTGGTTAAAAGTTCAGCACAACATCTGGGCCGAAGGGGTTGTACTATGGTTTAGTGTTCTATGTTTGAATTTGTAATCATGGAATGATACAGCACTTTCAACACAACACATTTCATTTAACAGACAGCAAATTGAAAGTTGACACACAGGGCAGGCATTAAGGTGCATCTTGAAGAAGAAAAAAATGGAGATAAGTCCATTTTTTTCTTCTTCAAGATGCACCTTAATGCCTGCCCTGTGTGTCAACTTTCAATTTGCTGTCTGTTAAATGAAATGTGTTGTGTTGAAAGTGCTGTATCATTCCATGATTACAAATTCAAACATAGAATCAATGCTGATCAATCAACTGTCAATACTCATTACTTGGGTGAGATGATGGAGATCATCAAGCTCAAAGAACATTACTCAAGAATCAGAACTTTTATTAAATAACATTGATGAAAAGTTGGGTCACAAGAGATTGACAGAGGACACTGGCGGTGAAATACGATCAGCAACAGAACCATTTTCTTACCGATCTTTGCCTCCAGGGTCTGTGCTTTAAGCTCCATTTCTGCTCGTGCCTTTTCACTTTTTTGTAATTTTTGCAGCAAGTTACCCACATCCACCATTGTTCCATTGTACACTATCAAATTGTTGTTTTCTGTCTTTTCATTGGCTTCTGGTTTCACTATTAAGTTTGGCAACAGCAGCTTGTTTCCTAAAATGAATACAAAGAGTAATGTTATTTACACAACCTGGATTCAAAATTTAACTCATTGTGATAGGATGAAAATAACTTCCCTGTTCTGTAATTATCTTATGGAAAAGAATTTGGGCAACTTCAAACACTGAGGGAGTGGGAATAGTTTGAATTTGTTGAAAGCACAAAGTTCAATAAATAGAGAAAAGGTAGAAGTAAGCAGCAGATGGTGGAAAGAGAAAACAGCAGTAAACATTTGAGGTGAACTAGTTCAGTAAAAACTAGTTAACTAAGTGGTTAGATGCAATGACTGGAAGTGATGGTGCACAAGGTTTGGTCCGGGATCACCAATGCTCTCAATTTTTTTTTACCATAAATTTGCACTTGGGAATCAGAAGTAAAAGTTGCAAACAAACAATGGAGTACAAAGTTTGGTATTTAATGATAGTGAAGTAAGATTTTACAGACATTTATCATTATGCTTCAATTCATCTAGAAATTAAATTGGCTTAATTTTATACTGGGTCATTAACCATCCTTATTTTCAGATTTCTGCTGCATGATTCTTTCACACTTCTAGCTCATTCAGACTCTTAACTATCCAAGCAACCTCCTTAGTTATTCTACAAAAGACTTTTTCCTATAGCAAGAATAGCTCTATAATTGGCAACTTAATTCCAACCAATGAAAAGCAGGACCCTCAATGGTAGTGACCTCCACATTATTCTTGGTGGCAAACGCTATGATGTCAGAAAGAGGGCGGGGCAGATGAATTTGTGGCTGAACAGCTGGTGCAGGGGGCAGGGATTTAAGTTTGTAGACCACTGGGATTCTTGAGGTAAATTCTTGGGTTGGACTTGAACCAGAAAGGGGCCAAAGTCTTTACAAGGAAATTTGATAGTGCCACACAGGAAGGCTTAAACAAGATTGGGGGGGGGGGGGGAGACTGAGCAGGAACATGTCACACAATAAAGAGGGAGCCAATGAGAGCAAGTCAAGTAATCAGGATAGCCAGGGACATAGTAAAGTTAGGGAAAAGTATACTCAATTAATCTGCATTTATTTCAATGCACAAGGTTTAAAAGGCAAGGCTGATGAACTTAGTGTGGATTGGGTCTGAGGACAAGGATGTTATAGCCATAACTGAAATGTGGCTGAGAGAAGGGTGGACCGGTAGCTCAATATTCCAGGATACGGGTGCTTTGGCTGTAAAAGTGTTCAAGTAAGCCAGGAGGGGTGTAGCCTTTCTGATAAGGGAGGATGGAACAGCAGTGCTTAAAGGCAACTTCTTGGGGGATCTAGTGAGGCCATATCAGTAGAACTCGGAAGGAAGGGGAGGGTCACTCTAGTGGGGCTGTATTATAGATCCCATCCCTCCAATAGTCAGTGAGTACTTAGGGTGCAGGTGCACAGACGCACAGACATTTTGCTCGTAGTTGTAAGAATATGAGTTGTATTATTGGGAAAATTGTATTTCCCCATACTTATGAGACTGCCCAGGGTATTAAGAGCCTTGGCATGGTGAAATTTATGGCCAGGAAAGTTTCCCGAGTCAGTGTATAAAGGGCCCTATTAGGGAGGGTACAGTATTGGATCTCGTCTGAGGAACAAAGTAGCGCAGGTTATTTAAGTGGCAAGTCACTGAGGACTTTAGGTCTAGTAATCCTAATTTTAGTTTTAAGATAGTGATGGAACAGGGTAGTTCCAAAGGTTAGAGACCTAAACTGGAGCCTGGTTAATTCTAGGTGAACCAGACAGGATCTAGCAGAGGTCAGTTGGGTGAGCTTGTTTGAAGGGAATGGAATGAAGGGCACACAGGTGGTTTTTAAAGAGGGGGTTGTTAAGTGTCCAGGAGCAGCATGCTCTTGTTCGAGTCAAGTGTAAACATGGCTGTTTAGGGAACATTGGCTGGATGAGAGATATTGAGGCTCTGGTCAAAAGAAAGGAAGCATTCGTTGGATTTAGGTGGTCAGGATCTAGCTAATGATGACAATAAAATGATTAAGAATACTCTTAAGAGGGAAATCAGGAGGATAAAGAGAGCATGGCAAGTATAGTTAAGAAAAATCCGAAGACATTCCGCAGCTATAATAAGAGTGAAAGGCCTCGGAGATCAACAGGGCTGTCTATGCCTTGGACCACAGAAGATGGGATCATTACTGAACATTTCTTCCTCTTGTTTACTGAGGAGAAAAGCATGGTTGCTCTAAATATAAAGGAAACAAGTAGTGTTTTGGAGAACATTCATCTTACCAGGAAGGAAATATTTGCAGCTTTACAGCACATTAAGGTGCACAGATCTTAGGGCCTAACCAAGTTCATCCTTGGATTTGGCGAGAGGCTAGAGGGGAAACTACAGAGCCCTCGAGGAGATATTTGTTTCATGGCTGGCCACTGGTGAAATGTCTGAAGACAGGAAAGTAGCTAAAGTTGTTCCATTGTTTAAAAGGGTTATCAACAAGTACAACTAAGTATTCAGTCTGACACAAGTAGTGGGAAGTTACTGGAGCGATCCTGAGAGACAGGATCTACCAGCATTTGGATAGACGAACTGATTAGGAGGCTTTGTGCAAGGTAAGTGCTGTATTGCTCTATGACATGAAGCAATACATTTTCGGTACAAAAAATGAGGAGGCCAATTGGATTATTGTGAGGACATATACAATAAATGTAGTCCCGTACCGAGCAAATGGTCAGATTCCACCTCGCTCTCTGTCACTGGTACTTTGACTTCATCTTTGCTGCCATCTGTTAGCTTCCTGTATGAACAAGTTTCACGTAGTACCACCTTATTAATTAACTTCTTAACCTGGTAAGAAAAAAAAAATCAAAAACCCTTGATTAGTACTAGAATAATGTTTTTTCCAGCACCCTTTTGTTGATAGTCTTGGCTCTTGATAGGTTATCTACTATTCTCCAATTTTAGCTTTCTTTAATTCCTAAGTATAAAACTTTAAACAGGAGTATTTGTAGGCCGTTCAGTATCTTAAGATACATACAGAAAAGACCAAAGTAGAGTAATGGGATTTAACTATTTTATCCGAATCTTCCCTCTCTTGCCCAAAGGTAGAGCGTTCAAAGGAAGCCCAGTTGAGATCACCTGGCACTGCAGGATGTGAATTTACTAATCTTTAGCTAGAAGTCTGTAGAAATCCTAATCTTCTTCCTCTAGGACAGGGGTTCCCAACTTCTTTATGCCATGGACCCCAGGTTGGGAACCCCTGTTCTTGGGAAATGTAATTACCAGACTTCTACACAGCTGAGAAACCACTGCATGGCTTCTCCTGCAGAACTGATAGGGATCTTGGTTGTGCCTGACAAAGAATCTTCAGTTACAATGGGTTTGCTTACTCAGCTAATAGTCTTGCTTTATGGATTCCATCAGTGAATGTGAAGTACATAAGTTCCCAGGATTGCAACTGCACAAATTCAACAAATTCTAACAACCTGACAGAGAAGCATACCTGTGCCCGTGAAAGGTGAAGTCCAAGAGTATAGATAATTTCTTCAAGATCTTTCTCCAGCAGATAACCACAATAACTTTGATCAAAATAAACAAATGCAAGAAGGAGGTCCTTGTTGAATGTGAACATCTGTTTCTTTTCCTTAAAGAGTCAAAACAAATGCAGTCAAACTTTATAAATGGCCAGATGGCTTAGTTCAAGCCTGACTGTTGTATTACTTAGTGCATACATACTAGCACGTTCAAGGAATAAGACTTCAACAGGTACAGGCATGTTTATCATTGTTCACCCTGTGAAGTTATAAACTGACCATTTATCCCATGACTAGTAACTTGACCATGCCCATCCAAACTCTGAATTGAAAATGCTCTCTTCCAAGCATACTGTAGACACAATGTGGCAAGGTCAACACATCTAACGTCCCATTTCATCATGATCCTGCCTGAAACTGACTCCATACCTTGTCTTTGGATGTGGGATCTCTGGATCTCCTCGATCCTTCTCGTCTGTCATCCTTTTGATCTCTACTGTCTTCATCATCCCTATCTGTTGAGAGTAAATGTACTTAATACAATATTTCAAGTGAAGTTGTTCAGAGCAATATTTGACTTTAAGGATGAGTGCAGCACTATTTAATACACAATAATACCAGGGTAGTAATTACTATCAGATAACCCAAAGAATTCGTTAAGACCATAAAATGTACGAGCAGAATTAGGCTATTCGGCCCATTCAGTCTGCTTTGCCATTCAATCATGGCTGATTTATTTTCCCTCTCAACCCCATTCTTCTGCCTTCTCATCGTAACCTTTGATATCCTTAATGAAATACCCAATCAAACTCCGCTTTAAATATACCCAATGACTTGGCCTCCACAGCTGTCTGTGGCAATGAATTCCACAGATTAACAATTTTCTAGCTATGGAAATTCCTCCTCATCTCTGTTCTAAAGGGATCTCCTATTCCGAGACTGTACCCTCTGGTCCTGGACTCAACCATTATTGGAAACATCCTTGTCAATTCCAATCTATCTTGGCCTTTCAATATTTGGTAATTTTCAGTGAGATCCTCCTTCATTCTTCTAAACTCCAGTGGATACAGGCCCAGAACCATCAAACGCTCCTCATATATGAACCTTTTCATTCCCACGATCATTCTCATAAACCTCCTTTGGACCCCAATGCCAGCACATCTTTTCTTAGAGATTATGCAGGGACTGAGAACACAATCTGTTTTTTACTCAAGAAATTGCAGCTAATAATCATATAGCACATGACTGAAGCAGCTTCAGAAATAAAATACTATATATTTATGAGCCACAGTAAAACCTTTGGATTGCACCATTGAGCTGCAGGAGGAACACAGTGGGTCAAACGACACCTCTGCAGGGAAATAACTGACACTTCAGGTCACGACCTATGTTCCCTCTAAGCTGTGCGCATGCACACACATTTTTCAACCAGTACACAAAGGAAATGAATGTGTGCACAAAAGGTTAGTTACCTAAAATAATGTAGTAATTAATATTTATACTTATTGAAAATAATCTTTTGGCTAAATGTTTCTGTTAACTAGTTAGTTGGTTTTTCAAATACCACAATGCATGTCACTAATTTACGTCACCTCACCTTTCCTGTTCTGGGATCTGGGAGACAATGTTTCGTGGAGTGACAAAGTTAAAGTTTTGCTAAGCCAACAACGTGAAGAAAACGTCACAGTAGATACAAGTTCGCTGTTGACTTTTATAAATAGTCTTTGTGTTCATTTAGAAGAAAGGTTTCCTGAAGATGAGGTACAAGAATGGTCAGCTTTTGATTTCTCTTCAATTGAAAATTGTGACTTCACATTTGATAGTTAGACAGTTTAACGATTTCAAATTGAAAATTGTGACTTCACATTTGATAGTTAGACAGTTTAACGATTTCAAATTTTCCATGCAAGAAAAAATTAAATCCAAACTGATTTCAAACTTCGCTCAAATGGAGGCATTTGTACTTCAAAATGAACAGTTTTGCGACCTTGCACAGTTGATGGACATTGGGGGACCCTTTCTTGCGTCTAGTGCGGACTGTGAGCAAGGTTTTAGCCCAATGAATCAACTAAAAAACAAGCTGAGAATTCGTTTAGGTGAATGTCATTTGGATATGTTAATGAGAATCAAAAGCTATCAATTGGATGGAAGTTCTATTAGTCTAGATAGAGTTTATAAAGAATGGGTAAATGCCAAAGACAGGAGAGAGAAAAAAATAACCTGAGTGACTTAAATATGTATGTTATTTTGTTGTTATTCTGTGCAGTTTTATGTCAAATATTTTGTAAACCTGCATAAACTGTGCCATCTGTGCATTCAGTGCGCACATACTTTTGTCACAGGAAAAAAATTTGCACAACATAAGATTTTTGCGCACACTGACCACTAAAAATTAAGGGAACATTGGTCACGATCTTTCATCTGGACATTTCCCCCACAAATGCTTTCTAGAGCAGTTTGTTTTTTTGCTCCAAGTTCTAGCATCTAGTCTATTGTGTATACATTTGGCTGATAAGGTAGGTTTTAACATAGAAAGGCTAAGAGCAAAGGCTGCCGCTAGTCTTCTAGTGAATGGTGACGAAGTGATTGAGTGGAAAACTTAAAACACAGCAGACAACGAATTGGTTGAAAAAAAACCCAATCAACTTAATTACATCTTCTAGCACTTGCCCAATAGTACAGCAAATGATCAAAGTTCAAAGTAAAGTTATTATCAAAGTACATCTATAACAAATATATACTTTAATAATAAATGTACTTTGAACTAAATGTAACCATATACAACACTGTTTAATTTTCTTGCAGGTATTCACAGTAAAACCAAGAAACAATAGAATCAGTGAAAGACTGCTCCCAACAGGATGGGCAAACAACCAACGTGCAAAAGACAACAAACTGCAAACACAGAAAGAAACAATAGTCAGTAATAAATAGAGAACATGAGATAAAGAGTCCTGCAAAGCGAGTCCATAGGTTGTGGGAACAGTTCAGTGATGGGGTGAGTGAAGTTACCCTTCCTGTTCAAGAACAGGATGGTTGAGGGGTAGTAACTGTTCCTGAACCTAGTGGTGTGGGTCCCAAGGCTCCTGTAGCTCCTTCATGATGGCAGCAGTGAGAAGGGAGCGTGGCCCAGATGGCGGAGACCCTGATGATGGAGGCTGCATTCCTGGGACAGCGCACCATACAGATGTGCTCAGTGGTGGTGAGGGCTTTACCTATGATGGACCGGGCTGTATCCATTACTTTCTGTAGGCTTTTCCATTCAAGGGCTTTGATATTTCCATACTAGGTTATGATGCAACCAGTCAATACACTCTCCACTGCACAATTATGAAGGTTATGGCTCTTAATGCGAATATTCAAGTACTTCACAAAAACATATCATTTCAGGTCCAAGGCCCTTCATCAGATCTGCAGCACCGGCAGTTTTGATTTGTTTTACAAATGTAATGAAGGTTTTTGCCTCTGCCATCCTCTGGACAGCAAGTTCCTAACACTAAACACTCTTTTGGTGATCCTAACTTATTTCCTAACTTCCCTATTTACGTTAAATCCACGTTGCTTGTTTTTGAAGTTTTCTGCAAAGGGGTATAGGTTCTTCTAATTTACTTTATTTAGATCCTTCCCAAATCACCCAAGTTAAATCACCCTTCAGCTTCCTTTATTTCAATTAAAACATCACAAGCCAAACCTACTTTTCTTCAGAACTAAAAATTTCCAGTTCCAATGGCACAGAAGGAGCCAATCAACATATTGAATTTACACTCCCCCCTCTGGAAAAATCCAGTCTGTTTGAATCTCCCCCATTTAGCCCTTTGCCCCTGCAGATATTCCCAAGTGGCTATCTAATTCTTATTTATCTATTTACAGATGCAGCGCGAAACAGCACCTTGTGGCCCACAAGCTGTGCTGCCCAGCAACACACCAATTTAACCCTAGCCTAATTACAGGACAAATTACACTAACTAATTAACCCACTAACTGTTACATATTTGGACTACGGGAGGAAACTGGAGCACGTAGAGGAAAACCATGTGCATACAGGAAGAACAAACAAATGTTCTTGCAGAGGAGGCTAGAATTGAACTTTGATGCCCTGAGCTGTAATCGTGTCGTGCTGACTGCCACACTACTGTGATGCCCCAATTATTTCACTTTGAAGTCAGAGTTGCAAGTCTCATCGTTTCCAAAGGCAGAAGTTCCAGGTCATCACCACTTACTATTTAAATAGATTTTCTTCACACTCTTGTATTTTTTTTGCATACGGAAGATTGTAAGATTACTGTAATTCTTTCCACTTTTCTCACCCTTACATCATTAATTACCTGGGACCACCCACACCAGGCGACTGATTTACTCAAAGCCAGGCATTTCCAGTATAGCTTGCTAATGAGTTTTCATTTAATAACAACTTTCTTGCTTGCCGCTCAAACCAAATGGATTCATTTTGTCTCTCAAGAATACCCCTGATCCAGCTTTACAATGTGTGGACAAATCAGTGCTGCCATCCAACATCCCCCTTCTCCTACCCCATCTTTTTGGAACAATTTATATCTGTGAACATGAAGCACAATATGCGCTATTTTTTTCAGGACAATTTGACATTATTTCCGCGATAACATACATTTGGACAGTTATTTTATTTCCTCTTGTAGCTTTATTATTGTATTTGCCATAATTACGCACTTACGTATTTGTTAAAACGCCACTTTTTTAGGATTTGTGCATGACTGGCAAGCACAGGATTTATTGTCCAGACTTTATTACCCTTGTAGTGGACAGTTTTCTTCAACTGGATTGGGTGTTTTGGAGGAGAACCCATGGGCAGTGGTATCCAGAGGAGTTGTGGATGAACAGAAAACAAATTTTCAACCTTATAACACAAGGAAAGCAATTGACAAGACAGATGAAGATGGCTGGGTTGAGGACACTGCCCTGAAAAACTATTGCAATGATACCTTGGGTTTTGGATGACTAACTTCCATCAACCTCAACCGGTTTCCTTTGTGTATAAACGTAAACACGAGGAATTCTGCAGATGCTGGAAATTCAAGCAACACACATCAAAGTTGCTGGTGAACGCAGAAGGCCAGGCAGCATCTCTAGGAAGAGGTACAGTCGACGTTTCAGGCCGAGAACCTTCGTCAGGACTTACAGTCGACGTTTCAGGCAGAGACCCCTCGTCAGGTCCTGATGAAGGGTCTCGGCCCGAAACGCCGACTCTACCTCTTCCTAGAGATGCTGCCTGGCCTGCTGCGTTCACCAGCAACTTTGATGTGTGTCCTTTGTGTATAAGCTTTGATTATAGCCACTTTTGGTATGTTTGTTGTTAGCACTTCACAAGGAACCTGGTTTGATGCTCTGGCTTCATGCTAATGTTTCATTAAGGGACGTTTTAATACACATTATATATAAGATTGTGTTAGTGTACATTTCTGTTGTTGATAATGACTCAAGGTGCAATGTAAATGCCCATTTTTGAGTTACTAATTCTGTTCTGAGTCCAAGCCATTTAGCACAATTATAATACTACCCAATGCTTATTTACAGGTTGTCTTTGGTATGAAGATGAGACTATCTCAATTAGAATGCATGGTGAGCACTCCTACCAATAGCATCATGAATAAATGCACCAATACAATCAGAGTGGGGTAGAAGACTTCATGTGCATTTATTCTGCAGGCTCCTGCACTTATCATGGGCTCTTATCTTGTTAAGCAGCCTCATAAGTGGCACCTTATCAAAGGCCTTCTGAAAATCCAAGTACACAACATCCATTGATTCTCCTTTGACTATCCTGCTTGTCTTTTCCCCCTCAAAGAATTCTAACAGACTGTCCCCTAAGGGAACCTTGCTGACTTTAGCCTACTTTATCACGTGCCTCCAAGTATCCCGAGAGCTCATCCTCAACAA
The DNA here is from genome assembly GCF_963921235.1 of Mobula hypostoma. Lineage (NCBI taxonomy): Eukaryota > Metazoa > Chordata > Chondrichthyes > Myliobatiformes > Myliobatidae > Mobula > Mobula hypostoma. The sequence continues at coordinate 20,746,216 of NC_086115.1, forward strand.
TCAATTCCAACATCATCCCAACCACCGAGGTCTGGCTAACTGGGCTAAAATTTCCTTTCTTCTCTCTCCCTCCCTTCTTGAAGGATGAGCGACATTTGCAACTTTCGAGTCCTCTGGAATCACGCTGAAATCTAGTGATTCTTGAAAGATTAGTAATACCTCCACCATCTCTTCAGCTACCTTTTCCAGAATACTGGGGTGTGGTGCGTCTGGTTCAGATGACTTATCTACACTCAGACCTTTCAGCATCCCAAGCACATTCTCTCTAGTAATAGCAAACACATTCAGTTCTGCCCTGATCGCTTAAACCTCTGGCATACTGCTAGTGTCTTCTACAGTGAACACTGATGCAAAATACTTAATTCAGTTCCCCTGCCATTTCCTTGCGCCCTGTTACTACCTCTCCAGCTGTCTAATAGCTTCCCTCGCCTCCCTTTCACTCTGTATTTATCTGGAAAAAATCTTCAGTATCCTCTTTGATATTATTGCTAGTTTACCTTCATATTTCATCTTCTCCCTCCTTATGGCTTTTTTAGTTGCCTTTTGTTGGTTTTAAAAGCCTCCCAATCCCCTAAATTCCCACTAATTTTTGCTCTATTATATGCCCTGTCTTTTACTTCTGGTTGTTTTTGACTTCCTTTATCAGCTATGGTTGCTTCATCCTGCCTTCAGAATAATTTGTTCTTTGGGCTGTATCTACCTTGACCCTTCCAAACTGTTGCCAGAATCTCCAGCCACTGTTTTATCATTATCCCTGTTAATGATCCCTTCCAATCAACTTTTGCCAGCTCCTCTTTCATTCTGATATATCAGACTTTAGCTTTTCCCTCTCAAATTGCAGAGTAAATTCTATTACATTATGAGCACTGCCTCCTTAAGCTCCTTAATCATATCCAGTTAATTATAGAACATCCAATCCAGAATAGCTTTTCCCTGAGTGGGCTCAACCACAAGCTGCTCTAAAACACCATCTCATGGGCATTGTGCAAATTCTCTTCTCTTGGGATCCAGCACCAACCTGATTTTCCCAATCTACCTGCATTTTAAAATTCTCCATGACTATTATAACACTGCCCCTTTGACACGCATTTTCTATTTCCTGTTGTAACTTATAGCACACTGTTCAAAGGTCGGTATATAAATCTCACCAGGGTGTTTTTACCCTTGCAGTTTCGTAACTCTAACAACAAGGATTCCACACCTCTTTTAAGGATTTGGTTTCATTTTTTTAAACCAACAGAGCCATACCATCTCCTCTGCCTACCTGCCTGTTCTTTTGACTCAGTGATGGTAACGTCATACCTGCCGATCTCTAGCTGTGCTACAAGACCATCTTATTCTGTATACTGCGGGCTTTCAAATATAACTTCTTCAGTCCTGTCTTCATCACCCTTTTCAATTTTGTCCCCATTACACTGTAATTTATCGCACTGACTACAATTTTGCCTTATCATCTGCCTGTCCTTCCTGACAGTCTCACTACACACTGCATCTGCTTGTATACCAACTTCACCATGCTCAGTCCCATCTCTCCGGTTTCCCATCCCTCTGCCAAATTAGTTTAAACCCTCCCCAACAGCTCTAGCAAATCTGCCCGCAAGGATATCGGACCCCTTGGGTTCAAGTGTAACCCATTTCTTTGTACAGGTCATACCTCCTTACCAGTTCCCACCCTTTGAAATTTACATTCTTCCTCTCATGCACACGGAAAGCTAAGAAGTTTTCCAGCAGCATGAGAATGATCAACTAACATCTACCAGCACTGCTCTAAATTTTACCGTCTTCTTCCCTTCTGATTCTTGTTTAAATGGATTTGAGTTGACGGATTGATCTTTCTCTTTTATGGAAGCTTGTATGGCATATGGCTCCGGGGTTGTGTTCCCAATGGGTTTTTTTTGTCAGTAGGGATTTTTTTTTGTTTTAGTCAGTGGGGGTTCTCTTTTCCTTCTTTCTTTTTTCCAAAAAAAGTTTTAACATTTTATTTTTTCTTCTTATTATTGATATATTATTTAACTTTGTTAATCAGTTATTTGATAATTTAATTTCTCATTGTACATATTGTACATGTTGACTTGATTACTTCAATGTTTTTTTTGTTGATCTTTAATGATAATAAAAAAGATTTAAAAATAAGTTTTACCATCTTCATCTTCATCTTCAGCATCATCTGCATCCAAAGGATCATAATCATCCAGATTGGCATCCTCCTCCATTTCTTCATCTTCCTTAGAGTCATTCCTCTTTCTGAAATCTTTCTCATCTCTGTCCTTTTCTTCTTTCTGAAATGTTATTGAAATATTATTTAGGTTCAAAGTTCATGGAGTGCTTTACTTTCACCAGTTATTAAATACAGTCAAAAATAAGAGACATTATGAATTGTTATATATTTATTATATATATTATATATATTATGTTCCAATTTTAATCAAAGAAACCAAAAAACAACAATCCCAAACACAAGAGATTCTGCAGATGCCGGAAATCTCGAGGAACACACACTGAAGGAAGTGTTGGAGGAACTCAGCAGGTCACGCATCTGTGAGAGGAATAAATAGGTGACATTTCGGGCAAAGTCCTTTCATCAGGACTGGAAAGGAAGGAAGCCAGAATAAGAAAGTGGAGTGAGGGCAAGGTGGGTGGATGGAGGAAGGATGGATGAATGAAGAAAGAAACTGGAGGTGGTAAGTGGAAGGGGTAAAGGGCTAAAGAAAGAATCTGATAGAATAGAGTGGACCATGGGATAAAGAGAATGAAGCACTAAAGAGAGGTGATGAGCAGGTGAGGAAAAGAGAAGAGCTTAGAGGGAAAAAAGTTAGCAATCACTATTCATGCCATCAGGTTGCAGAAAGAACACCTCATTCTGTCTGAACATTGACTTCTCTAACTTCTGGTAATTCTCCCCTCCCCTTGTCTCTTTCTCCATTCCACCTCCCCTCTTAGCCCATCAGGCAGGAGTTACCTGATCCACACATCAAGATTCAACTACAGCTTCTTCCCTACTGCCATCAGGTTCCTGAACCAGCCTGAGAAAACTTATTCTACCTCAGGCTATATTTTACTTAACTAATGCTGTTAAGTGTCAAGTTATGTATAATTTATGTAACTTTGTCAAATTTGTAATTACTATTGTACCGTACAAAAACTAATTTTAATGGTGTTTATAGCCTTTGTATGCATGCCTATTACAATGCGCTTGACTTATCAACTCAGCTACACCATCATCACAGGTAGGGGCACTAGGAGCTTCACCCAGAGGCACTGGCATACTACAGGAACTTCAGCATCACGGGAACAAGCAGCCTGTGAAAACTTAACCAGCTCCATTATGGGCAGTACTAGCCTTCCCACGATCGAGGACATCTTCACAAAGTGACGCCGTAAAAGCTGGCATCCATCATGAAGGATGCCCACCACCCAGGACATGCCCTGGGTTACTGGAGCACTGAATTTGGCTGAGAGGGAAGGGTCTGCTGCCACAAGCCTCTCCCAGCTGCACCATTCTGCCCATTGTCAGGATTTCAAATTTGCAATGAGAGAATTCTTTGGCAGGATCAAGGTATTTTCAGTATTTGCTCCCTTGCCCTGTGTAACTAACCTTGTTCCAGGTGAAATAAATGTATTTGAATGGGGGCTGATGTCTCGTGTTTGGCTGAGCATCAGACCGGATGACCCCTTCCCTGTGCGTAGACACAGTTAATATAACTAATCCTATGATATTCAATAAACTTAAATTATAGCCTCAATAACAGAAACATGCCTGTGTATTCAATCAAAAGCATCGCCTGCATAACAGTACCTTATTTCCATCTTTATCTTCTTTCTTATCTTTCTCATCTCCTGATTTTCTTCTTTTGCTCTTTGGCTCATTTGTCTCTTCATCCTTCTCTTCTTTTTTCTCTTTTTTCTCGCTTTCTTTTTTCTCTTCTTTCCGCTCTTTCTTCTCTTTTTCCTTTTTGTCATCTTTTTCTGGGAGTGCAACTAGCGCTTTGTATATTCGATATCCAAAGTCTCTCTGCAGCATTTCATTGAAGAGTTCAGCGAACAGAGATACCTGCAAAGAGAAATTTATTACAGTGAGGGAAGGGTCTGCTGCCACAAGCCTCTATTACCTGTAGTGCTTTGTGCATGCTCAAGTATTTTAGTTTATTAAAAGAAAACTCCAAAGTAATATACAAATAGTATTTGTTACAGGATAACACGAGGAAATCTGCAGATGCTGGAATTTCAAGCAACACACATATAAGTTGCTGGTGAATGCAGCAGGCCAGGCAGCATCTCCAGGAAGAGGTACAGTTGATGTTTCGGGCTGAGACCCTTCGTCAGGACTAACTGAAAGAAGAGATAGTTAAGTAACTCTTCTTTCAGTTAGTCCTGACGAAGGGTCTTGGCCTGAAACGTCAACTGTACCTCTTCCTAGAGATGCTGCCTGGCCTGCTGCATTCACCAGCAACTTTTATGTGTGTTGCTTGTTACAGGATAGCTTGTCATGCTTCCCAACTGGAGGATGTGGGGATTTGCTAAGAGTAAGACTCCTGTGAGCAGCTATGTCACGAACTGGCTTTAAGCAGTATCACCAAGTTGGATTGAGTGCTGAAGACATTGACACATTATGGTGGGGGAAGAACCTGGGCAGTTTAGTGCTGACAAGCAATCACACCGCTGGGCTGCAAGACCAGAATAGGGTGCTGTGACTGATGGTGCACAGGGAAGGGGGAAAAAAGTGAAAACAATCATGGCAATGAGTTCAATCTACCTATAACTGGTCAGAGTAAGAATAAAGATCGCCAGGACAGATGGAGGAAGTGCTGTCCAGAATGGGAAGGGGGAATGAAAATAAATGTGATTGTTGTGGGAATTTCATAAATATGGGATAAATAGCATCTTTTTCCTCCCCTCAAGAGTTTGGAATTCAATTTGGCCTGGTGCCTAGTTCAGAATCATGTCCAACTAGCCTGAAATATTATTGGCACTAAAAATACACAAGAGGTCCTGTTAAAATTGTACCAGGTTGAAGTTGGTAAATAAAGGAAGATGATTTCAACAGTCAATTTGTTTTGCATTATTACCAAGACCATGTGTAGCTTAGGAGGGTGAACACATCGCTGAAGGAACAGTGAGGGGGAAAATCAGTTTCACTTCGTGAGCTCTGGTATCATTTCTGGGACAATAAGACAATTTATGCTCGAGGGGCTCCAATATACACAAGATCTACTGGGTAAGGTACCACAACCACCACTTACACTTAGCCACAATGCACAAGAGTATATGGCTCTATCGCCAATCCACCAACAATGCTCACCTAACTCCCTCGGAGAACCTCATACTCAGCTTGAGCGACTGCACTACTACTGGGCAACGTGGAGGGGTAGAGCTAGCAATTTCTGATGAAAACACCTAATTAATCAAACAGTTATTATACTGGAGACTTTCATGACAGAATCATGAAATATTAAAAGATTTAAGGCTCAAGTGTACAGGCACCTGACCTACAATCAAGCAATCATTTGACAAAGGTACAGGAGGTTTAAACAGGGGAATTTTAAACTTTTGTAGGCTGATGGCAAACAAACAGGTATACAGAATCTAATAAGATTAGAGGACTTCTTAGCCAATTCTACTTCCAAAGGTTATGGCAACAAGTTCTTCTAAGTATGGTGTATTGAGAGTTACTGCATGTTTTTTAGACAATGAGTCTAAGTTCATTATTTTCTGGTGAAAATATTGCTCCTTGCTTCCTCTCTAATTTTTTTGCCAAATTAACATTAGTCACCTTTACACTATCAATCTCTCTACTAGGTGAGACAGGCCTTCCCTGTTCCCACTGTGTACTCTAGTAACTTTAGATGTATACTGCCTCTCTCAATTATTGTAATCAGACAAGCTTTAACCATGTCTCCACATTGACATCCCTAACAACATCCTTGTACCTTTCCCTGGCACTTTCTCCAGTGAAATCCCATCCTTTTTATCCCTTATTCTCGAGGATCCCAATCTATTTCACAACGTAGTTTTCTGCAGCATTTCTTAAAATCAATAGGCCGGTGAGCCTGACACCAGTAGTGGGAAAGTTATTGAAAGGTATTCTAAGGGTCTGGATATATGAAAATTTAGATAGACATGGGATGATTAGGGATAGTCAGTATGGCTTTATGCCTGGTAGGTCATATCTAACTAATCTTATAGTTTTTTCAGAAAAGTTACCAGGAAAGTTGAAGGCAAAGCAGTGGATGTTGTCTACATGGACTTTAACAAGGCACTTGACAGGATCCCGCATGGGGATAATGGTTGGTCAGAAAGGTTCGGTTGCTTGATATTCAAAATGAGGTAGTAAATTGGATTAGACATTGGCTTCGTGGGAGAAGCCAGAGTGGTGGTAGATGGTTGCCTCTCTAACTGGAGGCCTGACACTAGCGGAGTGCTGCAGGGAATGGTGCTGTGTCTGTTGTTGCTTGTTATCTATATCAACAATCTGGATGATAATGTGCTTAACTGGATCAGCAAATTTCTGAATGACACCATGATTGGAGGTATAGTGGACAGCAGGAAGACTATTAGAGCCTACAGCAGGATCTGGACCAACTGGAAAACTGTGCTGAAAAATAGCATGGAACACACCCGGGGAGGTGCTTAGGAGGATTAACAGCACCTAACGGCAACTCCTTTGCTTGCAACAGCTCTATTTCCATCTTTAATATCTCTATTTTTCCCTTTCAGGGTCCTTTTGAAGACCCTGACCCGGAGTTACACGCAGACTATGGTTCTTTGCAGGAATGGGACCTGCTCTTGAGTGTCTCATGAATGGCCGTTGTTCAGCACGCCAAGGGCTTGGCCCAAGATCTTTGCTTGCCTTCTGAGGACTGAGATTTCGTGGCTCTGGAGACGGGGGGTGGGGGAGGTGGTGGAATTGGAGGTCGGAGCCTCTGCAGGAGATCAGAATGTCGTTGGAGACAGAAGATCTCTGGCCAGAGATCTGAGATCTTTGGGCATAAGGCTCGGAAAAAGCGACACAATGGACTTTTAACATCATAAACCAGCAAATTGTTTGTTATCTCTTGCTGTGAAACAGAGACATCTCTTTCTCCCTTATTCGGGAGAGAGAGAGCCTGTGGTATGTCAAATACCAGGTGAACAAGTAGTCTTTGGGGTACTGCAAATCTGTATCTTTGCTGTTGTTTTGCTCACGCTTGAGTGCTTGGTGGCAGGTGCCAATGTTTTTTTTTGCCGGTGGGGGGGAGGGGGGATTGTTGCTTACGCGTGGGGGGGGAGGGGAGCAGGGGGGACTTTGGGGTTCTAATATTTAATTGTCATTCATTCTTTGGGGGAACTCATCTGTTTTCGTGGATGGTTGCGAAGAAAAAGCTTGTCAGAATGTATCTTGTATATATTCCTCTGACATTAAATGTACCGTTGAAACCTTTGAAGTGTGAGGTGTTGCACTTCGGTGGGACAAACCAGGATAGGTCTGACACAGTGAGTGGACACTGAGGAGTGCTGTGGAACAGAGGGATCTGGGATAACAGGTGCATAATTCATTGAAAGTGGTGTTACGGGTAGATAGGGTTCTAAAGAAAGCTTTCGGCACAATGGCCTTATATTGAGTACAGAAGATGGGATGTTATGTTGAAGTTATGTAAGAAGTTGGTGAGGCCAAATTTGGAGTATTGTGTGCAGTTTTGGTCACCTACCTACAGGAAAAATGTAAGTAAAATTGAAAAGAGTACAGAGAAGATTTACAAGGATGTTGCCAGGACTGGAGGACCTGAGGTATAAGGAAAGATTGAATAGGTTAGAGCTTTATTCCTTAGAATGTAGAAGATTGAGGAGAGAATGATAGAGGTATACAAAATTATGAAGAGTATAGATAAGGTAAGTGTAAACAGGCTTTTCCCACTGAAGTTGGGTGGGATTATAACCAGAGGTGAAAGGTGGAAAGTTTAAGGAGAATGAGAGGAAAGTTCTTCACTCAGAGGACCATGAGAGTGGGGAATGAGCTGCCAGCTCAAGTGATGCATGCAAGTTCAATTTCAACATTTAAGAGAAGTTTGGATAGGTACGTGGACGGGAGGGCTAAAGTCATGGTGCAGGTAAATGAAAGTAGGCAGTTTAAATGGTTCTGCATAGACTAGATGGGCTGAAGGGCCTGTTTTTGTGCTATACTTTTTTTAATGACTCAGACAGGACAAAATGAGTCAGAATCTTCAGGGGAAGAGATGGTGAACAGAATCCATGCTCTTGGAAGAGATCAAGAGAATAACAAGGAAGACAAATGCACAGTCACTTACTTCAAAAGAATGTTCTTTATTATCTTCCAATCGATAATCCAGAAGTACACTGAGAGACATGACACTGCAATCAAACTTCCCGCCTTTAGCTGTCCAGTTAGGATGAACAATGATGGAAGATTCATCTGGTAGTACATAGCGTCTCTCACGCCGCTGACGCTCTGCTTCTTCTTGCCGTTTCTTCTCATCCTCCTGAAGGAGCAAAATAAATTTAAGTACCAAAAATACTACCAGCAGTCTCAAAAACACCAATTAACCATTAAACATTCAAAGAGCATTCAGCCCATCAGTTTTATGCCCATATTCTTGAACTCTTCTCTTCACTGCCTATGTATTTTAATATTTCAATTAGTCTCCTGTGGACTCACATAATCACAATTTGCATACATTTTAGAAATCCTCACAGGTAACTAGACAATATTCTTTTGAAAAATATTAGATTAGATACAACTTTATTGTCATTGTGCCGGATACAGATACAAAGCCAATGAAATGCAGTTAGCATCTGACCAGAAATGCAAAGAATAATGTTATTTACAAAATAACTGAATAAAAAGTAAATGCTACAGCACACAAATATAAAAGTACTGAGACAGTACAATATGGGTGCAATACTGCTTAGCACTGTGATGTGAATATATGGAAGGCAGCTGGTCCAGATCGAATACCTGGCCGTGTGCTCTAAGTCTGTGCAGGGCGGTTGGCCGGGATCTTCACAGACATTTTTAATCTGTCCCTGGCCCAGGCAGTTGTCCCCACAAGCTTCAAGATCACCAGCATCGTGCCAGTGCCAAAGTATTCCACTGCCATGGGCCTGGATGACTTCCATCCAGTTGCACTCACCCTCATCATTGCAAAGTGCTTTGAGAGACTGGTTCTATCACATCTGAAATCCTGTCTGCCCACTACCCTGGACCCCCATCAATTTGCCTTTTGCACCAACAGGTCAACAGAAGACGCCATCTCCACAGCACTTCACTCTACCCTGACCCACCTGGACAGCCCCAACTCTTACGTCAGAATGCTGTTCATTGACTTTAGTTCGGCATTCAACACTGTGATCCTCTCCAAGCTGATCGCCAAACTTTGCCAGCTTGGTACCAGCTCATCCCTCTGCAATTGGACCTTGGACTTTCTGACTAACAGACCCCAATCAGTTAAGTTAGACAACTTCTCCACCTCCACTCTCACCCTGAAACTGCCTAAAGGCTGTGTGCTGAGCCCTCTTCTGTACTCCCTTTTCACCTATGACTGCGTTCCTGTACATCCATGGTTCTAACTCCATAATCAAGTTTGCAGACCACACCACGGTGGTTGGCCTGATCAGAGGGGATGACGAGACGGCCTACAGGGATGAGGTCCAGCACCTGGCCGTGTGGCATGCCGACAACAACCTGGCCCTTAACACCCAGAAGACCAAGATCATTGTGGACTTCAGGCATGCTAGGGGCCACACTCACGTTCCCATCTACATCAACGGAGCAGTAGTGGAGCGTCCATCTCCATCAAGCTTCAGATTCCTTGGTGTCCACATTTCTGAGTATCTCACCTGGTCCCTGAACTCCTCCATCCTGATCAAAAAGGCACAACAGCGCCTTTATTTCCTGTGGAACATCAAGAAGGTTCACCTCTGTCCCAGGATACTGACAGACTTTTACCACTGTACCAATGAGAGCGTACTCACCAACTGCATCTCAGTGTGGTATGGCAATTGTCCCGTATCAGAACGCAAAGCACTCCAGCGTGTGGTGAAAACTGCCCAGCGGATTACCGGCACCCAATTGCCCACCATTGAGAGCATCGACCATAAACGCTGCCTGGGCAGAGTGAAAAGCATTATCAAGGATGCATCTCACCCTAACCATGGACTCTTTACTCTCCTCCCATCCGGTAGGTGCTACAGGAGCTTCTGCTCCCGCACCAGCAGGCACAGGAAGAGCTTCTTCCTTGAGGCTGTGACCCTGTGGCTTTTGATTTAATGTACAGAGAGAATTCCTTATTTCAACTGCTTTTTCAGTGTCTTGCATCAACCATAATACGTCATTCATAACATGTTTGGTTTGAAACTTCTTATAACGGTACTTACTCCTATGTTTAATTGGTCCACAAATTACATGAATACTTGACATTAGAAATAATGTCGTTAATCACAGCTAACAGCACCTGGGACAACTGCTTCAATCTGCACACAACTTCCAAAATGCACCAATGCTATTCTCAGAACAATGATAAATGCAGAATTAACAGATCACATCACCTCTTTATCATCTTCAGATCTTTTATCTTCCTCCTCATCATCCTCTCTTTCTGATTTCTCTGATTCCTTCTGCTCTTCTTTCTCTGCCTCAGTTTTGAGCTGTTTTGTTAGCCGAGCTATCAGCTGGGATTTCAACCCCTTGGAGCTTTGATTCCTACTTTCCAGTTCTTTTCGCAGATCATTAACCTGATAAATAAAAGGTCCATTTCAATTTGCGATCAGATCCCATGAATTTTGTTCTCGATGCTAAACTGAACTCCTCATCCTTAATACTATCAGAGAGACAATGCTTTTCAGGTAGAACAAGTGAGCTTGCTACTTCATGTTTTAAAAAAAGAACAAGGGCAAGGTGAGCTAAGACCCATGATGAGGACTATGTAGATGCATGCTTAACTTCCAGTCTTCACGGATACTTGAGTGGAATTTGTTTTAAAAGTCAGAAATGGTGAAATGACAACACTACTTAACATCACAAAGAAAGAAACCAAGATACAAAAGGTGTATAATAGTATCTATGACTAAATAATTGAACAGTATACAAATCAATGTTATATGATGGAAATATTTCAAAGCGTTTTCAATTTGGAAGAATTTTATTTCATAAATCTCTATGTACTGTGAATGAATAATAGATTGTATGTACAGATGCAGACTGGCAACAACTTTGACCACACTCCTCATGCTTTAGACTCCAAAAGGTTGGTAGTTTCTGAGATACTGAAATAGTCTCCAATCCAGTCTGTAATATTCTGATATAGGAAAGTAAAAGTGAAAAGCTGTAAATGCTGGAAGTCTTAAAATTTTATTGACTTGAGACATTAACTTTTATCGACATGAAACATTAACTCTGACCTCTTTATCAGGTATTGCCTGACCTGTCAAGTGTTTGTAGTATTTTATGTTTTTATATTTAAATAGGAAGCATTTCATATCTATTCACTGGTAGTGACTAAACAGATTTTACAAGTTAACATGCACCTACTGCTCAGGACTGTGGCTGGTGCAATGCTTCTTTGTTTAGCCCAATACGGTATAAACTACCCACATTCACTCAGTAAAGCAGTGGAAACCTAATCTTTGAAGAGATTTTAACTTCAAAGAAAATAAATGCACTAGTTACCTTCATTGTCTTTGGATCAAGTTTCGACCAGTGTGTAGGAGTAGAGATTTCTTTACTCTCTCCATCATCCTTCTCTTCCTCTTCCTATATAATTAAACAAGTTAACAGGAATAATCAGAAAAGTCTTTACCATCCTGAAGAATGTACTTACTTTTGAAACAAGCGTTGTTGTTCCGTGCAAGTAGCAAAGGTCACAACTGCCCCTCAGATTGACTCCTCCTTAATGTTACTGAATAAAAGTTCACTGCTACATGAAACACATACACACAGTTTAACTGATCACATGCCACTCATCAGCCAATCAAAGCCAGATCTGTGGAACACAAAAGAGTGATCAATGACATCAAACAAAAGGACTCAAGGGCTGCACAGACACTGCTGATCCTTGGCGGCCACACAGTGTGTGTTCTCACTCCCTCTCAATAGGTTCAAGCCCCCCAAACGTGTTCTCTAGCAAAGTGTCTGCTCCACACACCCCACTGCACGAAACTGTGGCTCAACCAACTGACCTGCAAATCAAATACTTTGAAAGGGTTTGTGTACACCCAATGATTGTGTAGGTAAGAGTAACATACTAGAGTTAAAAAGAAAGGAGAAAGGGGATACGGAAAATTTGGAAAAATAGAGAAAATGTCTGTAAACAACTAATATCACCTGCCCAACTCAACAACTGGTGACAAGCTTCCAGCATCAATTTGGTTTTCTCTTTGGGGTTAAAAAAAAATAGCCAAATCTTAACATGCAATTATTATTTGGGAAAATAAAATTCAGTTTTGGTTGCCCTACCTTCCTTTCTTTTTTTTTTGTGGAAGAGATGAGACCAATTAAGAATTGATGAAAGGAAGTCTGACGAGACTTCAAGCTGGCAGCTATATGACCAGTTACTGTAGCTTTGCATCTATGTCTTTTTGAATGTATGCAAGGCTCATAAAAAGAGCACGTTATTTGATGTGTGTGTATGTGCTGCGCTTTTTGTTTGTGGTTGTGTCCCTGTGCCTGTGAGAAGCGGAAATGGAAAAGGATTAGCGTTCAGTGCCTGTTCTCCATCAGCCTCCTTGTGTTCAGCCTGGAGCTTCTCAGCCAGCTGCTGCTTGTATCCACGGGAGAGAGCTTCCCACTCTGAGCGGGTGGGAAGGCAATGCCAAACATCCGGCAGAAATATAACCACGGTCTCCACATGGGCTGGAACCGTCCGCCCCTTGTGGTGCTCCTCGGGGCGATGGTAACGGATCTCTGCAAAACGGTACCTGTTGCAAGGGAAGAAGTGTATTGGAAAGGAAAATTCTATCAGATATCACATAGACCCTAAATGACTTGCAGGACATCAAGCTAGAGAAATCAGTCTTTTACACAGCTCAGTGTCACTTTAACTGCAACTGTAGGCATTCAATTGAATAACTATTTTCGCTGTTCATTTATTAGAACAGAAACCCTACTATTTTAGCAGCAATTAGACAGTTAAAACTATCTGAATAGAGCAATTTGTTTTTCTCTAAAATTATGCTGAAGTATTGGTTTAATGGCTTGCAGATAAATGACACCAGCTGTACAGTTCAGAAGAGCTTGCATGTCATCACTTAGAATTTATTTATATAAAAAGGTGAAAAACAATGCTATAATTGACTGAAAACCAAAAGTATTCATCCCAGTGACGATATCCTCTCCACGCATGATTTTTCTTCAAGGCATATAACATACAAGCACAACACATTGATGTAAAGTATTAATGCAGATTTAGTGTTTAAGCATGTCTACTGATATGAATGCTAAACACTGAACCTATACTATTAAGGACATAATGCGCCTCCAATGTCATTGTTAAAAGATAATGACATTTCACGCTATTAAAGGCATGCACTGCCACATAACAGATGCCATAATTGTAGAACTAGCAGAAGGGCGTCGTGTTTTTACCTGGAACAGGACTGGCTGCTAAGCAAGAAAATAATCACTCAAAATAATGACACATTAAAAAAAAAACAAATTCAAGTGCCTACAGGCAGAAAGGTTCTGCCCTGTTGTTGGTTTGTTACTTACCACTGTGTGCAACCACTCAAGTCAATGCTTGTCAGGGCCTTACAACAGCGGATAGCTGTCCTAATTAAAACTGAAGGGTCAGTGTCGGGATTCGGCCCATCCAGTGAGGGAGACCAGTGACCTCCAATCGCCATGGCTTCATCCTTGCCCTTCATACCCACCAAGAACTATAAATACAAAACAAATCACATCAGTATTAAAGTACTGTAAAATTAATAATGCTTATAAAGATTTACAATGCATTTCAGAAAGGAATGTCATGTTGAAACAAACCATACAGTCTCATCATCATGTTGATGTTTCCCCCAAATGAGGTGCAACTGGTCTAATCTTTTTATGGGGGTTTCATGGGATTGAGGATGACTTGCTTCCACTTTAGCATTAGATTCTAATATGGTTCCACTGACACTACTACAGATACTTAAAGATGTGGATGAAAGGGTAGACTGAGATGATGTGCTTTTTCTGCTCACCAAGAGACTAGAGGTTCTTAGTGCCATCAGTGGGTAGTGCTTCTTGATGTCAAGTAGTCACAGGCCAGCATTGTTACAGATCTTCCAGGAACATGGTGTTGAACAGTGGGAGGTAAGTGGAGCTGTTGTCTCACAACTCCACCAGCCTGACCTCTTATACTGTAAGTGAGGAGTTAACGCGTGTGAGATAAATGATACTTTCTCTGAGTGCTCTCATTACCTTCCACACCCCAACTGTATGGGGTTATCAGGTTTCTTGGCCACTGCAGATTGTCCCTATTGCAAGGATGAGTGGCAGAATTTCCGGGAGCTGCATAGCTGATGGAAGTGTGGGATTAGTGCAAGCGGAGACTTGATTATCCATACAGACATTCAATCACGGAGTGTCATCCACTTCCCATGACATTTAATTGCAACACTGATAACCTGGGTATCACCCACAAACCTACTTAGCTCAGTATCAAGATAAATGTTGCATCTCCGAAGTGGTCAGAGGCCAAGAATATTGTAAAGAGTGACTCACATCCCAGCTTTCTAAAGTTTGTCTACTACCTTTTAAGAATGTTGGCAACATGAATAAACAGGTTACATTGGCTTGCTTGGTATGCACAATGCAATTTAGAATGCAGCAACCTGCTTGACTGCCACAAGATTTATAATATCTCACTGATGCCCGTTTCTCAGCTGCCAGATCTGTTGTATAAATTACATCCAGTGCCAAGGTTAGTTAACACCAGACAGCAGCCATGAAGGTATCCTCCAAATGTTGATTATGCTTTGTCTAAGTACTATGCTGTGGGATGTTCCTATAAATCTTATGAGTAGATTAGTGAGGGTCCGGACAAGTAGATTTATTTCAGGTATTGTTTCAACCTATCACAAATCCAAAATGGCTTTCAGATCTGGACAGTCTGATCAGTGATGGTGCTACCAGCTTTGGCAATGAGGTCCACGCCCAGATTAGCCCTCACCTCCTTGTTAGTTTCAGCATTTACATGCGCTGCTCAATGCAGAAGAGCATTGATGCTATGAGACTAGATACTACAGTTAACTTTGAGAACACCTATAGTAAACCTGTACTGCCACCTAAGGTGTATCTGTCTCACCTCTGAGACAGTACACAGCCAGGGATTGTGCTGAAAGTGTCTTGCACCTTATTGGAAGGTATGGTACTGAGAGAAATATGTCAAGCTAGTGGTTTACAAGTTTAGGCACAAACTCAGACGCTAGTGCCTGGAGGTTGATGAGGACCTGCTATGTCCAAATTTGGTGGTTAACACATTTGGAATTAAAATCATATCTGGAATAGTTGAAAAGAGACAGATATTTAATGAATATACTGCTGGAGACTGGTAAAAAGACCCTTACCAGGAAATGGTTATCACAGAAGAGCCCAACTTTAAATGTATGGATGGAAATTACAATGGACATTTACAAAATGGAGAAGATAACAGCATCTGTTAATCATAAGTTGGAACAATTTGATTCATACTGAGAAAAATGGTTTAACTGCATAACACTTCATAGGCCTGATTTTATTCTCACAAGTCAATGAATATGTTGTAAAAAAAATCACTCCCTACTTTGTACATAGTTTCTTCTTTCGAAAGTTCTTTCTTTCCTCTCCTTTCTATAAGTGTATACCTCAGATAAATATTATGTGGAGATTTGTGACAAATATGTACAACATCTGAAATACATCTTATGGAAATGTTTGTTTGATGGTGATCTTCAATAAAAAATAAATTGCAAAAATAACAATCACATTTGGAATCACATACAAGATCCAGGCAAGGACAACCAACTTTCTTCCATGAAAGACATCAGTTTAAGAGTAATCAAATACTCACCAATAGCAATACATATTTTAATATGTTTTTAAGTTCCAGATTTTAACTGAACTGACATCACTGGATTGTTAGTCCAATAACTTAACTACAATATCATTGTACTCCATGTCATCAGTACCTCTGATTAACAAGGTTAAAGCCTCAGTGCCTCTGATCGGTATTTCAAATTTAAAAGTTAGAAACAATGCACAATTTTATCACTGGTCAGTAGTGGGGAATTCTAAACATCTACCACCCTGTGTAAATATGTTACTCCTCAAAGGTCTAAATCATCCTTTATCATACCTTCTTTTTTTGGAAACTGAACAACTTTGTGCAACTTTGGCTTGAAATATTTTACCTTTATTAGCCTTGCAGGATGCTGGAATCCCTCTCGTACCTCCTGCGAGTCTTCAGCAAGAGCACAAGATTTGTGGAAGAGTTCCTCCATACCAGGACTTGCCAACAGCATAACCTTGAAGAGTATGACAGTACTTTTATTCCAATTCAAGTATTAAGCAATAAACTTAAAAACCAAAACCCTGAAAGAAAAGCTCTGCTCTGATCTTATAGCTTATAATAAATTGAGCAGCCCTGACATGGTTAGACAGTCCCCAGATGTATGCAGGACCAGCTATATTGAATTTCCAATCGTTTAAAAAGAAAATGCCGGAAAAACTCAGTAGCTCAGGCAACGTCTATGGAAAGATATTTCAGATCCAGAAGCTTTTTGTCATAATTATTTCACAGTACAAAGCAGATCAATGGCCCCAACTTGCCCACTGATTGCAGGAACTTCACGCCAATCTTATTACCTGATCTCATGTTACCTGATTACTTGATCTCACGTTCAGCATAAATTGCTTTTCCTTCCTCATCTCCGTAAGGAATTATCTAAATTCGATTAACCACATCTTTTGTGCTTCCCATTTGGCTATACGTTGCATATTCTAATCACTTCCTGGCAAAGTTCCCTCTTAAATTTTCTACTGAAAATGCTTTGATCATACCTAGTTTAGGACTCATGTGCAACTAACTTATTTACATTTACTTTACCAAATTCAGTTTTTACAGATCTGTTTTTTTTTGAAAAAGAGTAAAAAAATATCTTATTTAGCCTTTGAAAGGCAGAATCTTTCAGGAACTTCCACGAAACTATCCAATATGTTTATATGGCTAATTTTTCTGTAGTACAACGGAAGTACACACCAGGGAATTGGCTGCCATGGTAGGTCAGAAATTGCTTTCTTTTAGATCTGCGTTCAATTTCAATCAGACCAATAATTTTTCTACAATTATAAATACAACGCATATCTTCAGCCATAAACAGTATGTTCTCCAGACACTGAGAAGGGCAATGCTCTGAATATCAACTTTGAGTGCTCTTTAGCTACAGTGTGATGCCAAATGAATAAGATTGTTGTGGGAGAAAGAGACGGACTGAGTAACCAAAAGGACAATCAGTCCAACAATGAGAGTGACAAACTGTTAGAAAAAGTTCTGCTGTACAGCACATATCAGCATTTGCAGAAGTACAGGTTAAGGAAATAGCCAGCACAAATTTCAGTTGAGAAAGACTACCCTTTGAGTTTTTGGAGGAGGTAGAAAGCAGTTTGTAATAAAGAGTATGATATTGCAGGTAATGATCTTAGCAAAGGATCTGACCAAGTTCTACATGACACATCGACTAAGAATGTAAAAGGTGAAGAAGAAAATTGTATTGAAAGATGATTTCGTCACTGAAAGCAAATGGCAATGGTTCACAGGAATTTTATTGACTAGAGCGCAGCAGTACCACACACCTTTTACAAGTTATGTGATAGAGTTCCTAATGAAGGGGCCATAATCAAAAAATGATGTTAATAAAACTGGCAATACCAAACTAGATGCAGGGGAAATTTGCAAAAACATTTCCATGACTGAAGAACTATAATTTGAGGACAGACCATTGAGGCCAAGGTTATCTGAGGTTATTTAGCTTGAAATAAGAGCCTCAGGAAAATTTTTGCTTGAGGTTTGCTGAGATATGATTAGCCATGACAGGGTAATCTGAAAGCAGCAACAAACTCCTTGGCATCTATGGTGGGGTGGGGGAGTCAAAAAGAGGGATTGTCAACACTTCCGGTCAAAATCCTAATCAGAAAGGACATGTTTCCCTTTGTAGAGATTTATAATCTTGAAGGAGCAGGTGAGGTTTAAGAAATTCCTGGATGGACACCAAAAAAGCTGTAAACTGAGAGTCTATGGGGCAAGAATGATTTAGGATTAACTTGAAAATAATGAAGAAATGGCTTCCATATGTGTCATAAATTACTATGATTTTATGAATGGTTTACCATCATCCACAGGTGAGATGGAATCAATCTTTGCACAACAATATAATTCTGTTTTCAATAAAGCTATCATAAACTTTCAGAGAATAATAGAAAGCAATAGAGAAAGTTGGGAAAAAAAACAAACCTTTGCGCTGTACATATGGTCTGCGTCAGGTGGGTCAAGCACTGCTGTGATTTTTTCCAGAGGGTCCACCTCTTTGTGCATGATATGGAAATTGCACTGGTTTCCAAGCTGAAATGGTCTATTGAGAAGAAAAGCATCGACCCAAGTGAACTGAGTGTCAAAGAAATCACTCGGGATGTAAAGATTTTGATACCGGCGGCGAAGCTCCATCATGTCACAAGACGTACTGCAACCAAAATAAAAAGGAAAAAGTTCAATGAAACAGTCTCTACCTGCTATATACCTGAACTGCTATATATTTCCAGTGTTTTCTAATTTATTTTAAAATTCCTACCATCAGTATTTTATTTTGCTTTTTAATTCTATATTTCACAACTTAGGTTGCTTCTTTTATTTTCTAATACCTAAAATCCAGACAATTTAATGGTCTGGGTTGAACTAGCTGTTTCACCTCAAGCCTTTGGAGGGTTCACATGATCAGAGACTTAGTAAACCGGATTCAAAATTAGCTTGGCCATAGATGACAGAGGGTAGTAATGGAAGAATGTTAATCTAACTGGAAGTCCGTGACCAGTGCTATTCCGCAAAATCTGTGTGGTTCGTGGTAAACATAATTAATTTAAATAAAAATGCTAGTGCGCCGATAATAGGTTTACAGATGACATAGAAACTAGGAGAGTTGTGGAAAACGAGGGTTGTTAAAGGATATATTAGTTAGAAATGGGGTGAAAAAAATTGACTTTAATCTGGGCTTGTGTCAAATTTTGGAGGTCAAATATAAAAGAGGAAGCATTCAGCAAATGGCAGGACCCTCGTACAGAGGAATCCTGGGATGCGTCCACAGCACTCTGAAAGTGACAACACAAGCACATATGGTATATATGGTATAGAGGATTCAATGTAAAGAATAGGAAGTCATGTTACAACTATATAAAATTATGGGTAGTCCACATTAAGAGTATTGAGTGCAATTCTCATCTCTACAATACAGAAAGGACAAAAGTTCTGGAGGAGGTACAGAAGAGGTTCGCCATGATGCTGCCTGGTTTAGAGTACATGAACCAAAAGGAGAAATTGGATAAACTTAAATTGCTCTCCATGGAGTGTTAGAGACTGAGGTGTGACTTAATAGAAATAGGAAGTTTAAAGGACAATGCTCAGCACCTAGAACATACTGATAGGGAAGGCGGTGGATGCAGATATGATTGCAATGGTTAAGAGACATTTAGACAGGCACGCAGGGGGTGAAGAGAGGTAGATCACATGTAGGTATAAATTGGCATCGTGGCCAACACACACGTGGACTGAGGTTTGGTCCCGGGCTCCATGGTTCTATGTCCCAAATTTTTGCTTCATGAAGATGAGCAATTTACAGATTTCTTCATTCTGATTTGCAGCGAATGGCAACCACTGTGATAGTTTTAACTAAATTGAACTCTCAACATTTTTAAAAAAGATAAGCTTAAATAACTATTTTTTTCTAGGCTCACAACATCACCTACTTTTTTTTTTAAAACATAGGGAAACTCTGAATCTCCTGATGCCTTTTCAAATACTTTTAACCATAATACTGGTGAAGCCCAGAATGCTGCTGGTCTGTGTATTATACATTAATTGAAGAATCCCCTCTCCATTAACCTTTACTAGTCCCACTTCAGGTCAAGACAATGCTCTCAAAATACTTAAACCCTGTATCATAATCTTTGAGTATACTTTTCCCAAAACTCCTTCACTCCTAAAACCCATGAGTTTAACAATGTATCATCAAATCCTGATTCTCCACCAGACATGTAAGAATAAACTATCTAATCTAAATAAAGCAAGACCCTGAACTAATGTAAATGTGTCATGACCTCAATTAACTTTTTCGAATGGGCTTGTTGTTAAAAATTATGCAACACATTTCAAAACAAGAGCCCAAATGCAGGACAAAGAGTAAAATTTAGTACTAATAATCTGTAGTGAAAGACAATTATTAACTAGAAGACCAGAAAGAACCCAAAAGCTTTTCTTCGAACAGTATATCTTTTGAATGTACTAATGAGGGGAGATGGTGGCCTGATTAAATGACTCATACAAAAGCTGGTGCGCTCTCAGTACTCCCTAGTAATTGATAAAATATAAGAGGCTTGACTACCAAATGTTCCTGGTTTCAGCAGGAGCAAACAGAGTACGCAAAATTGTTTAGGGCACAAGATGTTCTTATATTTTGGTAAAAAGCAGTGAGAGAAAGAAAAATCTTTAAAACCAAAAACAGCTCAGAGCAACACACATAAAAGTTGCTTGAATTTCCAGCATCTGCAGAATTCCTGTTGTTTACAGCTCAGAGCATTTGCATTTAGATCAAACTTAAGTAAAAGTTCCTTGAATAAATGCTTAAAACCCAAGGAGTCTCTCAACTGCAAAATAAGTCAATAATATCACGTGGATAGTCAGAGGCTTTTTCCCAGGGCTGAAATGGCTAGCATGAGAGGGCACAGTTTTAAGGTGCTTGGAAGTAAGCACAGAGGAGATGTCAGGGGTAAGTTGCTGTTTTGTTTAAAAATGCAGAGAGTGGTGGGTGTGTGGAATAGGCTGCCAGCGATGGTGGAGGAGACGGATAGAATAGGGTCTTTTACGAGACTCCTGGATAGGTACATGGTGCTTAGAAAAATAGAGGGCTATGGGTAACCCTAGATAATTTCTAAAGTACGTACATATTCGGCATAGCATTGTGGGCTGAAGGGCCTGTATTGTGCTGTAGGTTTTCTGTTTCTAAATATCTTTTGATCTTGCATGGACTAGAAATGCCAGATAGTTGAAGGCTGTGAACTCTGTTTTTAGCTGTGTAACAGTTCATAAAATAAAACATTGATAGATTTTCCAGAGTAACGACATTTGGCTGCAACTAGAGCAACAAACTCATCCTTGAAGCACTATTGTTTTGTACTTTATTTTAGACCTTACTGATTTTGGTTTACACCCAAGTTAAAATTAGAACAAAAAACCAAATGAATAAGGAAAATTGAAAACAAAGTAACTATTCTCAAAAAAACACCTCTGCCCTCTTGACAGTTTCAAATTCCATAATTGGGTTTCAGGACAGGTTGTTAGACAAACATAACATCAAGACTGCAAATAATCAGTTTCAGATAGTTATCAGTTTGAAGAATGAATCAGGGAATTGAGTTGGTGAAGGGGCCCAAGGTCTCTTCACTTTCCAGTACTTCACTGGAGAAATATTGTGCTCAGCCTTTGTAGGACATCAAACAGCCTGACAAATTAGAATTAGAAGGTGGATGTTAAGCAACACAAATGTGGAAAGATACATTGCTATGTGGGACAGCAACACTTTTGTTAAAGGCAAGGATATATGGAGTTGAAGGTAAGGTATTAGCATGGATTAAGATCTATTAACCAATAGAAGGCAGAGAGTTGGGATAAATAGATGTTTCTCTGGCTAGCAATCAGTGGTGAGTGGGGTGCTGCAAGGGTCAATGCTGGGCCTACAACTGATCACGATATACATTAATGCTTTGGAAGAGGGAACCACTGTAGTATATATAGGTTTGCTGATCACACTAAATTGAGTGGAAAAGGAAACTGCAAAGAGTTTGCATATTGGTTAAATAAGTGGGTGAGAATCTGGCAGATGAAGTGCAATATTGGTAAATCATCTACCTTGGAAGGAAAAATAGAAGGTGACATCATTGCTTAAGTGGCAAAAAAAAACTGCAGGAAGCTACTGTGTAGAGGGAGATGGGAGTGATGATGTTTCAGAAGAACGTCCCTTTAGAACAAATAAAGTGGAATTTCTTCAGCTAGAATGCGATGAATCCATGGAATTCATCGCCATAGGAGGCCGTGGAGACCATGTCATTGGGTATAATTGAAGTGGAGACTGATACATGCGCATTCTATGTTGCTGTATTTTACTGATATTCTATATGGGTTTGTTGTTTCGTTATGTGCGAGGTCTGGCCATTAAGCCACGGTACCGCTGGGGAGGGGTTTAAGGGCCAGCGTGCTCTACCAGGGCTGTGTGTGGCGTTCAGTCTGGAGGCACTGTTGCCCCCTAGTACTCACTCAGTGGGAGACTGGCTCTATTGTGGTTTGATAATGCGAGTTTTGGGACTCTCATTCTGTGACTGTGATACCATTTCTGCTTGCTGTCTGGTGTGTTGACTATTGGTAATGTGTTTTGCATCTTGACAATGCTGTCTTGTTTGGCTGTATTGAGTATTTATGTATGGTTGAAAGACAAATAGACTTGAATTGAATTGATATCCTCTAACTAGTAAGGGCATCAAAGGTTATGGGGAGAGAGCAAGAGTATGACATTGAGAGAGAAACTAAATCAGCCATGATTGAATTTGGAAGCAGACTTGATGGGCTAAATGGCCTAATTCTGCTCCTATACCTTACGAGGTCGGGGTCAACCATGGATATTGTATCTTAACTGTCTGTGAGATAAGCAAGCCAGGGAAGTATGATATGGAAAGCAAGCTTTTGTCCATGCAGCAGGCTCTCCATCTCCATGCAGCTGATGAATCCAAAGGAACAGCAGAGACCCATACAGTTTGCACCAGTGAGCATCGTAGGAATTGCCAGTCAGCATTGAATTTAACATAGGATTGCCTTCGCTCTGGATTTTTTCTTTGGGGTTTACTCCCGAATCCTTTCCCATAAGTGGGTATAGCTGCAAGGCAGCAAAGGTTTGAGATCAGAGTTTTCTTCCTCCTCGATGAGCTGCCAACCATGGCTGACCAACCTTATCTGCCTGAAATGACTGGTTTTAAGGCACCGGTAGCCTGCCTTTGCCCCTTCTTCCGTCAGCAGAAACAGTTCCACTGGGCGTAGTTGCTAAGCCACACATAAAGGCCAGGAACTTGATTCGGTGTCAGAGGTTATTTGAGACATACACCATTAGAAGCATTTAACAGGTAGTGGGAGCTTATCCCCTGTGGTCTTAAAAAATTATGAAAGGGATAGATAATACAGAAGCAGGAAAGTGGTTTCCATTGGTAGGTGAGACTAGAACTAGGGGACACAACCTCAAGATTCAGAGGAGTAGATTTAGGATGGAGATTAGGGGAAACATTTTCCCCCAGACAGTAGTGAATCTCTGCCCAGGGAAACAGTAGAGGTTACCTCATTAAATATACTTAAAACACAGTGACATAGATTTTTGCAAAGTAGTGAATTAAGGGTTACGGGGAAAAGGTAGCTAGGCGGGTGGAGCTGAGTTCATGACCAGATTGGCCATGATCTTATTGAATGGCAGAGCAGGATCTATGGGTAGATGGCCGACTCCTACTTCTTATGTTCTTACCACCACAGGACGAGATTCTATATGTGGTGATTCCCAGATTATGAAAAGATGAACAAGATACATAAACATTTTCCTGCTTTACGTGGAATCGAACATTGTGTGATCCTCAGTCAAAATGTTCTCTTCCAACTTCATGTTGGAAAGAAGGCATTTGATGAAGCAGGGGAACAGTATCTGGAGAAATTTATCTCAACATCCACTAAAATGGTGGTCATGGAGAGAAACTGGAGAGGCAATGATTAATCAAGGACAGACCACTGGGATTTGTTACCAGGTCATATGTAACTAATTGATTTCTTTTGAGGATTTGGTAAGCGTTGATAATGATAGAAGATTAGATGCAGCACACCATATATGGACTTGAACAGTTCACTTAGGGAAATTTATCTGTCAATCTTAAAACAAAAAGCTCACTCATGGCAAGGGCCATCTTCAACTGACCAGATATTTTGAAAGGAGATTCACATGGAAGTGAGAGGGTTGGCAGCTGACCCACAAAAGGGTCAGAGCTGGGTTAAGATGGATTGGAAACAAACTGGCAAAATCATACCTACAGATGGACTGGGTGAACAACTGCAGGGGAGAAGATGTACTGCAGAAATGAAGATTTCTGCTTGTAACTGAGCAGAGTAAGTGCATGCTTGAAGAGCTAGTCAGGAAATACTGGATTTGAAAAGCATATGCTTTACCCAATGGAAATATCAAAGAAGAGGCAAAAAATAGAGAATCATAAGGTTAGGTAGTATTGAAGTAATTAGGGAGGGAGGAAAGGGGTGAAATAAGATACGATGACACAGAAAGGTTTAAACAGCTAACAGGACTATAATTGGGAGGACTACAGTCAACAATAAATTTCTAATCAGATGTGCACATACCAATCCAGGGAAAACTTCGAAAATTGTACAGTATAGCGAGAAGCAGTGCGTCTCTGCCTTCTGGGCGATCTGTCTCTCTCTCGACGTGGTGAGCGCTCTCGGGATCGTTTGCGCTGGGGTGACCGGTCACGTGAACGCCTTCTGTCTCGGTCTCTGCAAGAGAAATAAGACAGGAAGATTTATTTTGTACAAACCTTTTGCCATTCATTCAGATCTGCTAGATGAAGTGATACATTGTGCTCCAAGCCCAGGCCACTGAGTCAAAAATGCCCCTCTTCTTTTGGGTATCACTAAACAAAACTGTTTTGTTAAATATTGAAAAAAGAAAATTGTGATCTGAAATAAAGTCCCAGGACATTTTTCCTATTCATTGAGGGCATAGGATTGCCCTATTTACTGACCACAGGAACTCAGAGCAGGCTGCTGTTCATGGACTGCAGCTCGCCATTCAGTACGATCATTCCATCCTAACTCATCAACTTTCAAGACCTGAGCCTCCATACCTCCCGCTGCAACTGGATACTGACTTCCTCATTGGCAGACATCAATTGCAAGGATTTGTAACATCTCCGTGCTGACCATCAACACAAGTGTATCTCAAGGCTGCATGCTTAGCCCCCGCTCTACTGCTTATACACATGACAGTCTGGCTAAGCACAGCTCTAACTCCATCTTCAAATTCACTTATGATCTGGCTGTGGACAAATCACAGACAGCACTGAAACAGCAAAATAGGTCTCTGGGTTTGGCTGTGCAGCAAAAATGTCTTCCTTAAATTTCAACAAAACAACTCTTCCCTCCCTTTCTACTATGCTCAACTGTCCTCTCCTATCGTTTCCTTCTTTTTCAGCCTCTTCCTGCTATTCTCTCTCTACCTCTTACTTCATCCCCCTTCCCATACACCCACTTTCCCCCTCACCTGGTTTCTTCTATCTCCTAACAGCTTGTACTCTTTCCCCTCCCTCCCACCTTCCCAGTTCTGATAAAGGGTCACAGCCTGAAACGCCAACTGCTCGTCATCACAGATATTGCCTGACCTGCTGAGTTCCTCCAGTGTTTGCTCAAGATTTCCGGCATTTATGGGAGAAGAGGGCGAACATGCGCCAGTTTACATTGAGGATTTGGCAGTGGAGAGTGACCAGCTTTAGATTTCTGGGTGTTTACAAATCGGATGATCTGTCCTGGGTCCGGCACATAGATACAATCACAAGGAAAGTCTATCAGTGCTTTTACTTTCTTTTGAAGTTAAGGAGGCTTGGCTTGTCATCAAACACTAGCAAGCTTTTGCAGATGTACTGTTGAAAATATGACTGATTGCATCGCGGTCTGGTATGGCAATTTGAATGCACAGAATAACAAGTAGTGGGCCATGATTCCCCATAAATAATATTATCTGCAGGAAACACTACCTCAAGAAGGCAACATTTAGCAAATACCCCACATCTGTGCCATTCCATCTTTTCACAGCTACTGTTGGCCAAGAGGTGCCTAAATTCCACACCATTAGGTTCAATACGGCTACTTCCCTTCAACCAATCAGTTCTTGAACCAACTGGCAAAATCCTCATCACCATAGTTTAGCAACACACTGTGTTGACACTAAAATTGACACTTTGGTTTAGTTGTAAAAAAAGAAGTATGCAATTTATTCTTAGTTTATGTTTTTCTTGTGAATGCCTCTTTCACAATACTATGTGTCTGGAGTTTTTCCTATTGCACCTCTGCATACCTGTACTTGCTCATATGACCATAAACTCAATTTTGACTAAATCTGAAACATTCTGTACCATGTATTACTCTTACTAATTCACTATTTAATGCAACAGGGAGTAAAACAAAACAGAGGTGATAGAGCCAAATAAAGAAAAACTCCAATAATTCACTGGCGAACCATGTGGAAACCTCAAAGGTTTGGTATGGGCTCACTGCGTGGCAATTCCACACTGGGCTCCCTCCCACTCACAGAAGGAACCAAGTTCTCATGCTCTCTTCCACTCAATGGGGACTTGGTTCACCATGCTCCCCTGAAACTTCCCTTATTCGATTTCCCTGAAATTTATGAGCACCTTGTTTCCCAGGTTTTCTTTTGGGTTCATTAAAAAATTTATTATTCTCTTTACCAAATGAAAATAAGCATGAATTAAAAGCGCATTGGAGTATTAATAGTCTATAAAACCTGCCTAATAGAGTTTTATCGTATACTGTAATCTGCCACTGTACCTTCTTTCATCTTTCCTCGTTAACGATATTTCCAATCTCTCATGCCGAGCTATGAACCTGGATGGTGGCTCAACCCTTCTCATAGGTTGCGGCTGTGGCATGACTCGCACAGGAGGCTGCAACAACCCAGCTGCAATCAGAAAACAAATAGAAAATTGCAAGATTTAGATTTCAAATGAACTACTGCTTCTGAAATGACATCTTTTCCAAAAGCATGAACACTGAATTCTTCAATTTCCTTCTTATCCTTTCTCATCAGATTCCATCAACTGCATCCCCTTCGTCATGACCATTTATAACCTCTGAGCTATTGTTGTACCCCCAACTTGCCAATCAAACAATCCAGCTACAGCATGCCAGGTCTTACCCCACTCTTTAAACTTGCCATCTCCTCTCTACTCTTTTAGTCCTGGTGGAAGGTGTCGCCCAAAATGCCCATTTCCCTCCACGGGATATTGCTGGGACTTGACTTACAAGGAAAAACTAGATAGCATGGGACTATATTTCTTGGAACAGAGACAGCCAAAGGCCAACCTTAAAGAGTTTTATAAAATCTTTAAAGGTATTGATAGAAAGGAAGATCAGTCTTTTTTAGAGGCATCTAAAACTAGAGGGCATTGCTTGACAAGATGAAAAAGATTTAAGGACCTGAGGAGCGAGTTGTTCCATATATACAGTAGATGGTGAGTGTTTGTACTGAGCTGCCAGAGGAAGTAGTGGAAGGAGGCACAATTACAATGTTTAGAAGACACTTGGACAGGTTTATGGATATAAAAGTTTGGAGGGATGTGAACCAAATGCAGGCAAATGGGACTTGCTTAGGCAACATGGTTGGCTTAAACATGTTGGGCCAAAGCACTGTTTACCTGCTGTATAACTTTAAGTGCCAACAAAATTGCCTAGCTAAATTCTCCAATTCCACTGACTGAATAAGTGTGCATGCTTTCCTATGATTACACTCAGCACTGAGGCTCTGTCTATACTTTATCAAGCTTTGTCATTTTACACCATGAACCTCTGGAAGATCCTCAGTGCCTTCTGGCCAAGAAAGATCTGTAACCATGCCCTACTCCTTCAGTGTCATGAAGACGACGTGGCCACAATCACAAGGACGTGTTGGGAGATGGATTGGGTACATAATAAGAAGAGAGGCCAACTCCATCATCAAGACAGCTGGGACATGATGTAGAAGATGGCCAAGGACAGACAGAGATGGAAGACCTTCGTTGCTGCTCTAAGTGCCAGCGGTGTGACGGGCAGTAAGTTATACTTTGCCAGCTCATTTATATGTTTGACAGTAATCTCCTGAAACAGATATTCTTTGCCAAGCTGTCATTGCAAAAACATCGATGAAATAGAAGAAATGCTTCAAAACTTTCTAAAAATAATGTTCTTAACATAAGAAATACAAAGAACACCATTTGGTTTATAGGTCTGCTTTGCTGTTCATCTAGTACATACCTGATCTTCTACCTCAACACCATTTATTTCACTGCTCTCATATCCACAAATTGCCTAATATTCATAAATTCAATAAGACGTTTTGAATGAATTCAATGAATAGGCTGCTACAGCCCTACGGAGTAGGGAATTCTAAAAAAATTATCACGGTGAAGAAATTTGTCTTAACGATTACATTTGATTCTAACATTGTGACCCTCTGGTGCTGAACTCATCAGAGAAAGAAAACATCCACCCTGTCAGACCCTACAAGAACATCGTTTCAATGACAGCTTCTCTTATTCTTCAAAATTTAGAGAATACAGGTCGTCTACCAAATCTCTGTTTGGAAAACCAGCCACAAATGGAACCAGGCTGCTAAATCTTCACTACACCTGACCATTCAAAGTGGGAGATTCAGCATCAGAAATCAAACTAAATATAAGTTATGGAAGCCTGGCAGATCGTCATGTCATTTTTGCTAATGTGCTCCATTAATCCCTTCTGCCCACCTCTGCCACAGTCAACTGGTTGCAAGTCAGCTCCATCTGGAATGGAGGACTGGAGTAAAAGCAAGTCATCTCAATTCAGTGAGAAAGCCTCCCAGAATACAGAAACCTCCAAACATTTATCTTAGGGGTATAGCACTCGCTCTTTTACATCACCCCTTTAAAAGTTCTTAAGCCACTTAGAGTAACTGACACTATTCCAAGGAGGAAAGTTGCAGCACCATTCTTTGGAAGAGACCTCCAGAATGCTAACCATGACAGACACCCTTTTATAAGTAATGAAAATATCTTATTTAGAGATATAGCATGGTAATAAGCTCTTCCGGTCCAGCAAGCCTGTGCTGCCTAATTATGTCTATATGGCCAATTAACCTACTAAACCCTACACCTTTGGAACATGGGAAGAAACTGTTCTACCTGGAGGGAACCCACACAGTCATGCGGAGAACATACAATCTCCTTACAGACAGCAGCAGAATTGAACCTGGGCTGCTGACTCTGTAATAGCATTACGCTAACAGCTATGCCACCTTGCTGCCTTAAAAGTTTTAGAGCTCACAGGTGATTTATGCGAGTTGCAGAATCTGAGTACTACATGCTTCATCAGGTTTGCAAGTACTTACGTTTCTGTTGTGGTTGCTGGAGTAAAGGTTGGGGCTGAGCCCCTAGCAAAGGAGTGAGGGGAGCTGCTGCCATGGAAGCCTGTAAGAGAGACTGCGCCTGTGCTTGTGGCGGGACTCCATATGGCTGCTGTGTAAGAGACTGCATGACAGTTGGAGGTGTCTTGATCAATGGCTGAGTCTGACTCTAGGAAGTCAAAAGAGGAGACACAGTTGAAACATGATCTTTAATACAGAGTCAAAAAATAAAGCCTTTACCTCCTGATTTGCATGCTGTATCCTCTCTCCCAGCTGCTACTAGATGTTTTCTACCAGATTTTGAAAGATGCAGAGGAGACATGAACTCCAAAACTAGTCAGAATTTGGACTACACAAAATACAATGCAAATCCTTGAACTTGCTTCATGAAGCTAAACATACCTGATTGGGCAGTGTCTGTATCCGCTGTGCATTCCACTTGAATGGCATGTTCGGATTATAAGCAGCTTCCACCAGTACCCGATCTCCTACTTGGGGGGCTTTGCCTTTCACAGCACTGGTGTACACATGAAACATCTTGTCAACATATTACAGAAGCACAAAGTTTTAACATGCACACATGCTTAATAAAGAAAGTTGCTTCTTCAAAACTTGCACTCAAAATAGTTTCAGTATGACAAAAATAAACTATAGGTGTCGCATTCCAGACAGTAACCACCCTATAAGTGAAAGAAATCCCATCCAAATTTCCTACGACTCACTTTTAACCTATACCTCCTTCTTAGACATCATCATGGAAGAACCTTAAAAAAAAATTACTATCTACCATATCTATACCCTCCATTATTTTAAAAGCACTATCAAGACCCCACTCAGCATGCTCCTATCCGGCGAAACAAGTCCAACCTATCGAGTCTCTTGGAAACTGAAGTCCTCCAGTCCAGTCTCTCTCCTTATAATGATATTGCACCAATCTAGGAAATATGACTTTAAAATTTGATTGAACTTGAGGTGGTAACTAAGCATATAGATGAGAGGAGTACAGTAGATGTTATCTACATGGCATTTACTAAGGTTTTTGAACATGTGCTGCATCTCCTCTGGAGTGTAATTTGATTCTTCCTATCATGTTGCAACCAGACTTCCAGTTGCAATCTAACCTATGTTTTATAAAACTGTTACATGATGTCTCAGCTCTTGTATTCTGTGCTACAGCTAGTGAAGGCAAGTGTCTCATAAGCTTTTGTCACCACATTGTCCATCTGTGCTATTCCTTTCAGAGATCTATGGACTCCAAGGTACCTCTGTTCATAATCACTCCTCAGGGACCCTCTAATTTGTTGTGAACGCTACTCTGGATTGCCAGTGTCTGCAGAATCTCGTGTTCTGATAATTCTGCTACCCCACTGGTCACAAATGTCAATCATGAAAGCAAAAGACAACCACTATCCTCTGCCTCCTACAGGCAAGCAAATTCCAACCTGCCATAGGTCCACACCTTTGGACTTGCTTACTACCGAGCAGGACTTTGTCAAAGGCCTTAATAACAGTTGTGTAGACAACATCTACTGCATTCCTTCAAAATGTTTATTTGCCTTCTCCAATTAATTTGTTTGTGAGATTGGATTTACTATGAACAAAACCATGCTGACAATCCCAATCAGTCCCTGACTTCCCAAGTGAAGATAAATCCGGTCTCAGAATACATTCCAATAGTTCCCCGCCATCGTTTTAAGATTCAGTGGCCTACAAATACCTGGCTTATCTCTGCTGTGCTTCTTAAAGGGACAATATTTGCTATTTCCAATCATCTGACCCTTCGCCCATGACTAAGTGTTGAAGTCCATTAGGGCTTAACAACTTGACAAGTATTTGAATCACCAAAGTATTGAAAGCTACGGACCAAATGTGATAAAATGAGATCAGTGTGGACATGGTGGGGTGAAAGGTCTGGAGTTGTGCTCTACGAAATGAAGTCCAGTTTTACATTCACCGCTATCTTTTTCAGTTGAGAGACCTGCAATCCTGGAGGAACCAGAACTTTAATTAGATGTAAGGAAAACTACATCTTCAGTCCTCCCCAGAATTCATCTCCTTTGCCACCAAATTCAACTCACTCCCCTCATTTTTTTCCAGCTGAATTGAAATATTTATTCTCTGGACTGTAAGTGACTGAGTTGACTTCTTAACCTAAACTCAGTGGCCACGTTATTAGTTATCTCCTGTACCTAATGAAGTGAGTGTATGTTCAGGGTCTTCTGCTGCTGTAGCCCATCCACCTTAAGGCTTGACATGCTGTGCACTCAAAGATGTTCTTCTGCACACCACTGTTGTAACGTGGTTATTTGAGTTAGTCGCTTTCCTGTCAGCTTGAACCAGTCTGGCCATTCTCCTCTGACCTCTCTCAGTAACAAGGCATTTTCATCCACAGAACCCTCTGTCATTCACTGGATGTTTTTTGCATCATTCTGTGTAAGCTTTAAAAACGGTTGTGCATGAAAGTACCAGATCAGCCGTTTCTAAGATGCTCAAACTACCCTGCCAGACATCAACAATCATTCCACAGTCAGTCACATTCTGTTCCCCATTCTGATGTTTGATCTGCACAGCAACTGAACCTTTTGACCACGTCTGCATGCTTTTATGTACTTAAGTGTTGTTATGATTAGCTGATTAGATATTTGCATTAATGAGGTGTACAGATGTACCTAATAAAGTAGAAACTGAGTGTATATCTTTATCCATCTTTGTAAAAATGTCCATTGACACATTTGATTTTGCAAAGGGAAACATTCTTTTCAGGCCCTACTAATTATTCCTTTCCAAGTATTCTCCATTCAACACTAAGAGAGGTTTCAGCCAGATACACCAGAATGCCCTTTGGGCTAAAAGAGTGACGCAATAAGGATAGGTCGCACAATTTTCTGCTCTTTTGACCACAGAATAATCAATAATCTAAGATGATTAAAATGAAGAAGGAAACTTTCATCCACAGAAGTCTTTAGCAGGGGTGCAGAGATTTAAAATCATAAATGGGCTTTTGGAAGTGAAATCAGAAAGCCCCCTCAGCCCACTGGGAAACAAATTTGGAATTTATCAGCAGCACAATGCTGCTGCAGGTGAAATAAGTCAAATTAAATGTTGCAAACTGCAACTGAAAAAGGTTTATTTTTTGGTGTGCCAGTGATGCTTAGGGTTACAGAACTAACTGGAGACACTTAACTATGATCATAATGTGAGGCAGTTCAAGATGAGGGGATCTACTGTGCTCTTTTCCTTGTGGAAGGTTAAAGATAAAGCACGATACCTTAGCTGGAAAAAAACATCTTCATCCACAAATCCAAATGTATCATGAAGTTTAGTTACAACCCCAGTGAAGACTCGTTGCTTTTGGGGCTGATTTTGTTTCTGGGCAGAGCGTGGTGTTGGGTAAGAGACGGTGATTTGTGCAGTTGTCTGTGGGGCATTGAGGCTTGTAGGCAAAGCCACTGCAGGCTGAAAAGAAAACAAAGAAAGCAATAACCCCCAAGACAAACGATAAGTCAAAAATACTGCACAAAGTTCTGGAGTTCAGAGTAATGGTTCCAAAAATTAGTGTTTCACTATCTTTAATTCCATAAAATCTAGTAAATCACATTCCAATATTCCTATGCGCAGAGTCAACCACGAAGAACCCACCCAAAACTATGATTCAAAGCTTGTTAATACTTTCTCAGCATGCACCTGGTGAATGGTTATCAGGTGGCTATCAATGCTGTGGATATCGTTTCAGAGTAAACCGAAACCACACTCAATTCCAAAATGTGTATCGTACCTTGTACAAGTGGTCCCACGGCAGAATTTACAAAGAACAATATCAACACATTGAAAGTATCTTTTTGACTCAAATTGATGCTCTCAAATGCTCTAGACAATCCATGGTGACTGCTATCAAATATACTGACTTTTGTAAGATTTTGAAAGGTAGTACACGTCTGGAAAAGTGTCTTTATAAAATCTACATCGTAGCAAGAACCTAATTGGTAGAAAGTGACACCTGCAAGAATACCAGTACAGTGTTGTGACCGGTGTGGGAGGAAACACAGGATACCAGTACTATCAGAATGCAGACATTATTTCTAGCATCTGCAGATTTTTTTTTAAATTTCCAGTTCTAAACACTCAAGAATCAATAATGACTTAACTAAACCATTGACATCATGAAATGAAACTCACTAGCATATTCACAGTTTAAAAATAAACAGTAAACTTACTTGAGAAAGCAAGGCTTGCTGGGGCTGCTGCAACTGAAAAAAAAGTGAAAATTAGCATGTGGCTTTCAGTTTAATTATTCCAATTTTCAAAATGATCAGCACTATTCTCTAAGCTCTGACCATATTATAATCATGCAATACTAACCAGCAGCACCGATTGCTTCATGAACCAGAGTGAACGATGTCAAATGCTACCAGTTTGCTAAGTTTACAGTCCAAAAATGGACTTGAAAATTCAGAATGTAGTGATTAGACAATTAACAATCACTAAACTCAGTATACAAATGCCCTCAAGCTGGCTCAATGGAATTGTAAAACTGAGTTTAAAAGTCCAGACATACCTCCCGTGCAGAAGACAGGAATGAAGTCAGAGAAAACCGTTTCTTTTGTGAGGAGAGAAAATTCATCTCTCCCAAAGGTATCAAAAGTGAGCTATCTCAGTTGGCAAGGTGGTCTGTCCTTGGTTAATATTAATTTGCATAGACGCAGAGTGTTTCTGTGCAAGTGCAATGAAAGGGTACTGCTGTTTGTTCACCACTAACCACTTGGTCTTGATGGTTCAGACCTACAATCACATGACTTGGTTATGTAGCTCCGAATATTTGAAAGGTTGGGTCAACAATCATAACTCTCATTACCATTACCTACTGCCTTGAGCATAAGGAAAAAATACTCACTGTTCCATGCCACAATATGGTAATTTTAACATTTTGGGAGAATGAGGACCTAAAGCAATGCCTCTGTCAACTACCAGGAACAGATGCCGGCCACATTGTCATCATACTTTGAAAGTCGATACAGTTATAGAAAGTACTCAAGGTGGATCACATTGGCAACAATGAAGAATAGGGGAAATGAGATGGATTTCAGCCAAATCTGACTGATAGCTACAGTCCAAATATTAATCTTCTCAAACGACTAATGAATTTATCAGCTAAAATTTTAAAGATAAAAATTAATTGGAAACATGTTTTTTTCCAGAAGCCAGCAATAGTGTTAACATCTGCAAACTGTTCATTCGTACAAGACTTACAAAAAGTTTTACACAAACCTGTTGCTGGACACTGTAAATGGTTTGTTGGGGCTGTTGATATTGCTGAAAATTAAACAGACAGCACAGTGAAAATCAAACAATTGAATATAACATTCCCTGCTATCTGTACACATATCCCATTATACCACATAACTAAACTCCCAGGAGCATCTCTTCTATCACATTATCACTAATGGAAAAGAATAAACCCAAAAATTGTCCACAAACAGCCACTGAAACCATGCTTACAATGGTGTTTCCTGACTCTCTCCCATTAATGTCCTCACATACACAAAGTTCTATTTTTAACACAAATTCTGCAGATGCTGGAAATCTTGAGCTACACACACAAAATGCTGGAGGAACTAAAGCCAGTCTAACAACATCTATGTAGGGGTCTGAAGAGTTGACATTTCAGGCTGAGACTTCTCATCAATATTGGAAAGAAAGGGGGCAGAAGCCAGAATGAGTTAGGGGAAGGGGAAGAAGTGTAAGCAGTGAACAGTGTTCAAATTTTAGGAGTAGGGATGTTGCGTTTTATGGTGACATCACAATGCTGCAAAACAACAACTTTCAGGCTATATGTCAATGACAATAAACCTGGCTCTGATGGGTGCATTCAAGACTACAGAAGTCAATCCATGATTGTTGAGACTGGTAGGATGGAAAGAGGGCAATGGGTTTGGGTGGGGAAAGGGAAGAGGGGTGGTAAGGAGTGTCGAGCACATGTGTGAAATATACTATGAAAGCAGTATATTTACAACAGTTGACAAAGGGACTAGGAAAACTCAATGGAGTAGCGAATGTTGTTCCATTATTACAGAAGGAAACCAAGGATAATTCAGAATCAGAATCATTGGCATACGTCGTGAAATTTGTGCTTTTGCAGCAGTACATCGCAATACACAATAACTACAATAAATTAATTTTCAGTTCAGAAATCTGATGGCAGAGGAGTTGTTCCTGAAACTTCTTCAGGATCCTATACCTCCTCAATGGTAGCAATGAGAATTAGGCATGACCTGGGTGACAGGGGTCCTCAGTAATGGGTGCCACCTTTTTAAGGCATTGCCTTTTGAAGGTGTTCTCGATACGGGGAAGGTTAGTGCCCATGATAGAGTTGGCTGAGTTTATAGCTTTGAGCTTTTTCTGATCCGGTGCAATGGCTCCTCCATACCAGATGGTGATGCAATGTTCACCACAGTACATCTGTAGAAATTTGAGAATGTTCTTGGTGACATACCAAATCTCCTCAAACTGCTAATGAAATATAGCCTCTGTCATGCCTTCTTTGCAACTGCATCAATGTTGGGTCCAAGATAGATCACTAGAGATGTTGACACCCAGGAACTTGAAACTGCTCACCCTTTCCACTTCTGACCCCTCGATGAGGACTGGTCCTTGACCTCCACTTCCTGAAGACCACAATCAATTCTTTGGTCTTACAAAAGTTGAGTGCAAAGTCATTGCTACAACACTACTTAACCTATTATGTCACTCCTGTACACCATCTTGCAACATCTGAAAATCTGCCCATAGTTATGTCATTGGCAAATTTATAGATGCCATTTGAGCTGTGCCTACCTACACAGTCATGAGTGTAGACAAAGTAGAGCACTGTGCTAAGCACATATCCTTGAGGTGAGCCAGCATTGATTGTCAGTGAAGAGGAGATGTTATTTCCAATCTGTACTAACTCTGGTCTCCTAGTGAAAGAGTCAAGGATCCAGTTGCAAAGGGAGGTACAGAGGCCAAAGTTTTGGAGCTTGTTGAAAGCTGTGCTGTAATCAATAAACAGAGCCTGACATAGGTATTACTATTGTCCATGTGATCCAAGGTCAAGTGATGAGCCAGTGAGGTTGCATCCACTGTAGACCTATTGTGGCAATAGGCAAATTGCAGCAGGTACAGGTTTAGGCAGGAGCCACGGCCAATCTCTCAAAGCACTTCATCACAGTAGATGTGAATACCGCTGGGCAATAGTTGTCGAGAGAGCTCACCCTGCTCTTCTTGGGCATCGGTATGATTATCACCCTTTTAAATCAGGTAGGAGCCTCCGACTGTAGCAGTGAGAGATTGAAGATGTCCTTAACACTTCGGCCAGATGGTTCGCACAGGTTTTCAGAGCCTTACCAGATACGTACACCATCAGGGCCTCTTGCCTTGCTAGGGTTCACTCTCCAGGATAGAGGTCACAGGGATTCACAAAAGTGTAGGTTTACTCTCCCTTTCAAAAAAGTGCATAAAAGTTGTCGAGCATATCTGGGAGTGAAGCATCACAGCCACTCATGATGTTAGGTTTCACTTTGTAGGAAGTAATGGCCTGCAAATCCTGATGGGCATCCAATTTGGTCTCTAACCTCAATCGGAATTGTTTTCTCCTGGAAGCTACAGTCTGGTGTGTCTCATGTCAGTGGTTGGGAAGTTACTGTATAGAATTGTGTAAAGGATTTATGAGTGTTTGGAAAACCATGAACTAACTAGAGAGAGTGAGCATGTCTTTGTGTGTGGTGTCATGTCTTACAAACTTGATTGTGCTTGCCCAATGAAGACAGAGGGCAGTGGTTGAAGGGACTTTTTCTCGCTGGTTATCTGTGGTTAGTGGTGTTCTGCAAGGATTTGTTCTGGGACTTCTATTGTTTGTGGTGTAAGTAAATGACCTGATGGCAATACACTGTAGATGGGTGGGTTGGTAAGTCTGCAGATGATATGAAGATTGTTGGTGTTGTGGGTAGCATGGAAGACTGGCAAAAAATACAATGGGATCAGTTGCAGGTATGGGCAGAGAATTGGCAGATGCAGTTTAACCTGGCCAAATGTGAAGTGTTGCACCTTGGTAGGACAAATGCAAAGAGAGCATTTGATCACTTGTGCACTAAGGGCAAGATCCTTAACAGTGTTGATGAGTGGGGGATCTTTGGGTCCAAGTCAAAAGCTTCCTGAAAGTGGCTCCACAGGTTTATAGGATAGTCCAAAAGGCATATGGCATGTTTGTCTTCATTAATCAAAAGTTGCAGCTTTATAAAACTCTGCTTTGGCCATATCTGGAGTATTGCATACAGTTCTGGTCGCCCCATTACAGGAAGGATGTAAAAACTTTAGACCAGGGGTGTCAAACTCATTTTAGGTCACGGGCCGGATTGGGCAAAATGCAACTTCATGCGGGCCGGATCAGTTGTGCACGTGCGAACGCATGCGTGCGTGCTCCCACAGCTTTCGTTGCCTTCATTTTTTCAACCTGCTCTCATGTGTCTCAGTCTCTGCTATAACTACAAAGTGTCTCACTTTACGAATTTCGTTTCTTCATACTTTCTTATGCAAGTATTATTTTTATGATTGGTATTAACTTACAGTCATAGGCTACAAGGAAGTTGTGATGATAGAGAGAAAAAAACGATGCTATTTTGGCTAAGATTGTTTTGGGAGCCACACCCTTTCCATTAATAAACCACTTGAAATTGAACATTAGCAGACACAAATGTAGACCTAATGAAACAAATTGTAAATGTAGGCTACATAACTGCACCTAGTTTTTATTAGCCTGCTTCCAGCAATCAAACTCAGACAATGAACAGTTAGCCTCAAATTTTTATTGAAGTGATCACATTTACAATAATAGTCAGAAAATGAATAAATCACAATATTATGACACTCAATATTTCATAATACTGACAGCGTGACTCCAGTCAACCCCATCCGTCCAAGGCCTCGATGAGGCCGCAGAAAACGTCATTCGCCGTTGTGGTGTTTGTCATGGGCACCATCTCCACAAACTCCTCGGTGACAAAGATGCATCAACACCACGAATAAATATTCCCAATTGAGCTACATCAGTCACGTCGGTGCTCTCATCAATTGCAATAGAGAAGACAATAAATAACTTCACTTTGCCTTTTAGTTGACTGTTCAAATCAAGGTCCCTGATTCTCTCTGCCACAGTATTTCTTCACAAGCTGATATTACCAAAAGCCTGTCTCTTCTCAGGGCACACCAGCTCAGCCGCCGTCAGCATGCATGCTTTGATGAATTCCCCCTCCGAGTATGGCTTTGACGCAGCAGCTATTTTGTTGGCAATAATATAGCTGGCCTTGACAGCTCCATCATGAGTCTCTCGACTTTTGGTGAACACTGATTGCTGGTTTTTCAGACTGCTTCAAGTTCATTTACCTTTTGCGTTGAGTCATCCTGCGTACTTCCATATTTTTCTGTGTGACATCTCAGTATAGTTTGATATTGTACTCTTCTGCCACAGCCACTTGTTGTGAACATACCAGACACACAGGTTTGCTGTTGACCTCACAGAAGGAAAAACGATCTTTCCAATTATGGTTGAATATTGGACCTTCGATGTCAACTTTTCTTTTCTTGGACAGCATTTTGAACCACAACAGCAAACAGTCTCAGCCTTGCTACAGGTGTTAACTTACCCGAGTACTCTGTGTGTTTATACTGTGTCTGACGACACAAGTGGGGCCCT
Organism: Mobula hypostoma; assembly: GCF_963921235.1. Lineage (NCBI taxonomy): Eukaryota > Metazoa > Chordata > Chondrichthyes > Myliobatiformes > Myliobatidae > Mobula > Mobula hypostoma. The sequence continues at coordinate 20,785,391 of NC_086115.1, forward strand.
AGTGATCTTCAGTGCAGGGTGGTAGGTGCTTATGCACAGCGGGTGGTTAAATGCCGCTGATTGTTTTCTAAGCACACACAACAAGCTGCCGGCGCGGCAGGCGACACAGACAGCGGTGGGAGAGAGTGGCTCCCGTACAGATACATAATAAATGGTCGTGAATATACTCTCCCCTCCCCCCCCAAATCATCCCGCGGGCTGGATTGGACCCCTTCACGGGCCTGTAGTTTGACACCTCATGCCTTAGACAGGGGTTTCCCAGATTGCTGTCTGCATTGGAGGGCACGTACTATAATTTAGAGGTTGGACAAACTTGGGCTGGTTTTGCTGGAACAGCAGATCTGATGGAGGTTTATAAGGTTGAGAGACATAGATAGAGTAGACAGACAGTATCTTTTCCCAAGGGTTGAAATGGCTCATATTAGAAGGCACACATTTAAGGTGAAAGGGGGTACAAATGAGATGTGAGGAGCAAGGGGGCAAGTTATTATTTTTTTTAAAAACAGAATGTGGTGGGAGCCTGGAATGCACTTCCTGGGGTGGTAGTAGAGACAGAAATATTAGTTACTTTCAGAGATGTTTAGATAGACACATGAATGTAAGAGAAATGGGAATATTAATTTAGTTAAGCATTTGATTACTAGTTTAATTGGTTCAGCACAACATTGTGAGCTGAACTGCCCGTTCCTGTGCTGTACTGCTCTATGTTCTTTACTGGAAGCTGAATGAAATGAGTGCAAACAAAATAGCTCTGGGAGTCCATGGGTTTGAAATTTACCTCAGTCACAACCTCTTCCTTAACAGGGAATTAGAAAATGAGAAAGGAGGAGTCAGAAGCAGACAATTGCAGATAACAGCAAGATATTAAATTAAACTGAGAAGAAATTTTCCAGCGCAACAGGAGAGCTGGAAGCAGCACCACTATAGTCAGGATAACCAAAAGAGGGAGTCCTGAACAGAATAGATGAACAAAGAATGCTCCATATATCCCAAAACAAAATATCAAGGATGAACTTATGCAGATTGTCAGTTATTTGCTTTGTGTGGGGTTTAAGTTGTTAATCAATGACAGAACAAGTTCAGATGGGCAGGAATGACCTCAGGGTTTGGTATAGAACACAACATTCATGTCTTCCAAGAGGAGCACAGGTTTGTTATTGGGTTTGGAGACCTGCATGTCCAAACGAACTGGAGAGCTGTGATAGCTGGAGTCAGGGCCTTGTGCTTTGGCACTTGTTAGGGTCACCTATGCCAAACAGGTCAAAGGGTATAGGCCAGACGACAAGTGGTTCACCAATCCTCCAAGTTTGGGGGTTCAGCTCAGGGCTAACAACCCTGACTAGTCAAAAAAAAATTGTTACGGAAACAGAAATGAAGAATCGCTCTATAGCTGTGTGCAACAGCAATGGAGGACCTTCACTGTTGCCCTGAACGCCAGCGGTGTAATGGGAAATTAAGTACAACATTCATGTGTAGGTTGATAAATGATAAGCAACATTTTTGTGCAATTACTATTTCCTACAAGAAATAATCTATCCACCTACCCTTGATACCGTAAATTCCGGTGTATAAGCCGAGAATTTGGCCCTAAAATTAGGGGGACGGCTTATACAGAGGGCGCCAACTTTGGAAAAACGAATACACGGAAGACAGGTCGTATTTATTGGCTGTTTTTGAGTCAAATTCGTTCCACTGTCGATGCATGAATTCTTTGAATGGTTTGTTTAAACTCACACCTAGTGGCTGGAGCACAGACATCAAACCACCGCGGATGACTGCAATGTCCGTATTTTCAGTTTTCAATGTTGCTTTTGTCTCACCTGACAAGTGCGCCTTGAACATGTCCCAGACAAGTAGCGGCTTTTCCTTCCCGAAACCTTTTGGATGTCGACGTCACACCTCTTTAACCCACTTCAAGCAACCTGCTTCGTCCATCCAGCAGCGTTTTTGGACGTAAACAACAACACCCTGCAGGAATTTTCTGAGCAATCTTTGTTTTTTGTCTCAGCACAAGATCACGTCTATTCATAAATCGGGTGCACCAACTTCACGTAGCTTTGAAATTCTCGCTGACCTCACAGTGTTTTTTGTCCCATTTCAACGCTTGAACTCGAATCATTTCTCTGGTAACAAGGTATCCAGACGATCGCTGGTGATTCACACACTCTAAAACTTTTTCTTCCCGTTCTGGCCACTGGTATGTTTTCCCGCGGTTTGCACATTCCTCTTTGGCATTTCCCTCAGCGTGTCCTCTACCTTTCTCCACTCTCTCACTTGCTTCCCGTTTACACTAAACTTCTTAGCAGCTACAGAATTATTCGTTCCTTTAGCAAAATCAACAACCCTCAGCTTGAAACCAGCATCATATTGCATTCGTTTTAATCTTTTGTACATGGTGGTCACAAACTCAATACTGAGAACATGTACTGATTCCGCCACCCTGTGTTATGTTTTAACGAAATTACGATGGGTGCTAAATGGTTTCACGGGGGTTACATTCCAGAGGATTCTTTACCATTGGAGACCTAATCAAAAATTTCCCTCCTTGATTTATTTATTAAGAATTTGCTTATAACGCTCTACAATGTGTAGGCCTGCTTTCTTAGCAGGTACTGGTTCACAGAATTTCCAAGTTCCGGATCCAGCAAAGCTGAGTACCAGCATGTGAGATCTTGTGATCTTTTCTGGTTAAATCAAAAACCTCTACAAAAGGGGCTGGCTTATACAAAGGTAACATAAAAAAGTCACTTTTTTTTAACCTTGAAAATGGGAGGTCGGCTTACAGATAGATAGATAGATATACTTTATTAATCCCGAGGGAAATTTGGTTTAATTACAGCCACACCAACCAAGAATAAAGCGTAAATATAGCAATACAAAAACCACCAACAATCAAACAACAAAATGCAAACTACGCCAGATGGAAAATAAGTCCAGGACCAGTCTATTGGCTCAGGGTGTCTGACCCTCCATGGGAGGAGCTGCACGTTCGATGGCTACAGGCAGGAACGACTTCCCGTGCCGCCAAGTGTTGTATCACGGTGGAATGTGGCCGAAGTCCAACAGTAAAAAGTTCAATAACCAGTCTGCAAACACGTTCCTTGATCGTAATATGCCCCCGGATTGCACCATATGTTGTTAACCAGATCAGTAAGCACCCAACTCCTTTACGCTTACCGCTCTCAGTGCACTTCCGGTCAGCCGGGACGGTATTACCCACCTAACTCCTCTTCTCCATAAGTCTCTGTTGTCTCGACCCGGTCCTCTTTCCTCGACTATATACTCCGGAATATATGGTATTTAATGGCATTTCAGTTTTTTTTGGGAGAGGACTATGAACTAGTTATCACAGGCCAGGCATTCAATGGTGTGACCACTTCCTGACATTCCAAAGCCTTTCCACAAAGCACAAGTCAGGACAAAATGGAATGTCTTCAATTGCATCCTCCTTTCCTATTGTCAAGAAGTTGTGAGTTACTTGTTCTGCAATTACAACTGACAATGTGGTCTCCTTTACACTGGCAAAATAAAAAGCAGTTCAGGTATTTGCATGCAGAATACCTACACTCATCAGCAAGTGTGACTCCAAGCTTCTGGTCGCCTGTTAGTTTGCACCCCTTCTCTTTCAGGCTTCCAGCATTGTTCCAATGAAGCACACCCATCACCTCCCAATTATCTGACAACTGCAGCTCATCAATGTCCAGCAATTGCATTTCACATCCCTAGCACTCTTTTATCCCATTGTGGCTTTTCAAATAATTATTCAGCTTCTTCCATTTACACCTCATCCAGACAGATCTGTCTTCACAGATACTAATCCTTTACAGCACCTTGTTCAATTTCAAGTATCCTGCATCTAAAGTAGCTTAATTTTGTATTAGGGCAATAAGATGAAGGCTCATTTTCAGTAGCAAAACTTTTTTTACGTAACTTTTAAAATACTGCCCAGTTTCAATAACTTTCCATATCTAATCATTTATTTTCCCTCACTTTATTGGTTTCTTATTCCAATATCAATGGCTGACCTTTGACTTTTCAGCATGCATTCCACTAATTCTGAAGTTAAACTAAACTAAAACTGGAACATCTTGAATTGCTGGAAGCGTGGCAATCTCTATTCCTCCTCCATCATCTCGCCCCCAGGTCTACACACACCCCCTTGGAGGTTCACACCTCGTCCAATATAAATGCTGAGGTGTTGAACTCCTGCTCCCCCATGACTTTCTTCAGAACCTCGAGGTTCACCAGACTCTCAACTGTGCCCTGGTTATCCTCGTCAGCCATAGTGAACGAGTCTCTGGTTATCCTGTCCTCCGAGTGTTCCAGTGCCAGCCTCTTTCTGATGACAGCAATCGGGATTTGCACCTCCAGTTTAGACAGGCACAGCCCTCCACCTCTATATCTGGCATATAATACCCCGTCGATGGTATCCTGGGATCGATGGAGAACCTTGCTTGCCGTCGCCCTGATCAGCTGGCCCAAGTCCTTCAGCGAGTTCTGTGACATTTTGTTGAGAGTCAGACAGTATAGATCCCTGGGATCATGAACGTCCTCATGAGCTCCATCTTTTGTAATGGCTTTAGCTTTGCTGCCTTCAAGCTCTTAAACCATTTCGCCAGCTGCAGAGGGTTGTAAATCTAGTCAACTCCATCTTGGGTACAAAGTATAGCCTACAAAGTACCCAGAACAACTTCAGGGCAGTGGTGTCTCAGAAAGGCAGCATCCATTATTAAGGACCTCCAGCACCCAGGGCATGCCCTTTTCTCACTGTTACCATCAGGTATGAGGTACAGAAGCCTGAAGGCACACACTCAGAGATTCAGGAACAGCTTCTTCCCCTCTGCCATCCGATTCCTAAATGGACACTGAATCTTTGAACTCTACCTCACATTTTAAAAAAAAGGTATTTCTGTTTTTGCATGCTTTTTAAAATCTATTCAATATATGTATACTGTAATTGATTTACTTGTTCATTATTATTTTTTTCTCTGCTAGATTATGTATTGCATTGAAAATTTCACGTCACATGCTGGTGATAATAAACCTGATTCTGATTCTCAGGCTAACTTTCCTGTTAAAATTGCTTTACAATACATTAGAACTCGAAGGTGCAATTTTATACCCAATGCAAAATACTCTTAAAACATACTGCCCCTGCCATAGCCTCAAATTCTAATCAAGTTGCAACATGACTTCCAATGGACCCCAGCATTCAATTCAACAAGTATACCTTCAAGACTTAAAGTGACACCCATCTTTGCATCCCTGACCTGCAATGTTCAGGAACATTCACTGACTTAAAAAATAAGTCCAGTGATTTAAAGGGTTCACCGCCTCCAGCAGTTTGGAGTTCCACCTCCAAGAAGTAAAGGGGCAGAGTATACACAAATGGCTACACCCATGAATATGATAGAATTTCTCAGCACACTGCTGGAAACACTAAAGCTTCGACAATCCCACCTGCTGTAATGCTACAGCTGCTGCTGCTGCCTGCTGTTGAAGGGCTGCTGTCTGGGTGAGCTGATAGCCTGTTGCTGTTTGGGTGGTGAGACCTGCTGCCGCCAAGGCCGTCTGTTGCGTGTACATTGCTGGAGAAGCCCCCAGCAGAGAGGGTTGAACACCAAGTGCACCTGATGGAAACAGCAGATTTTACATTATGGTAAAAGGAGCACAAAGTTATGGAGACTGGAGCATCTCTTTTAAACAAAATCAGTAGATTCGAGTCTGCTGTATAGTGATTAGTAACAATGTACTGTTGATAATTTTTTGCCTTGCAGTATCACACACCACCATTTACAATCAAAAGTTAGAACAATAGGCCATTCAGCCACACAAACCTATTCTGCCGCTCAACAGAATGGGACAAGTTCTTTATGCTACCTTCTCTTGATCCTCAAGGACTCAGCTGCCACAGGTTTATACATTTTATTTATGTATTTAGTATTTAAAGATACATAACTGACTAAGTCCTTCCAGCCCAACAGGCCACACCATTCAGCAACCCATCTATTTAACCCTAGCGCAATCATGGACAATTTACAACAACCTAGCAACTGGTACGTCTTTGGAATATGGGAAGAAACTGGAGCATCCGGAGGAAACCCACGCGCTCACAGGAAAGACGGACAAATTTCTTACGATGGTGTTGGAATTGAACTCTGACACCCGGAGCTGTAATAGCATCGCATCAACCGCTATGCTACTGTGGCGCCCCATGAGAAGGTCCCAAAGAGATTCAAGCCTCACAGAAGAAATTTCTCACCATAATCTTAGACGGGCACGCAACAAGGCCCTCAACATCTGGGCTCTTGAATGAAAGTAAACGTTATCTCTCAGCGGTCCGTGTCACCCTGAGAATGTTATGCTTTAACAGGATTGCACCATATTCTTTAAACTTCTACGTTCTAGCCTACTTAACATTTTCCCAAATTATACAGCAGAGGCCAACTTTTTGAACAACATCTCACTATAAATTGAATCCTTTTCTCTATTTGTTCTCTCACCAGCTTTTGTGCTACTGCAGATATGGTTGCATATATTCACTCTCTTCCTCCAAGACATTAACTGTAAAAACTCATAGCCCCAGCACTGACTTCAGTGTTACCTCAGTGACAGGCTGTCAACCTGAAAATGACCTTTCTTGCTGCTTCCTACCCATCAGTCGTCCTTCATCCATGCAAGCTTTTATGCTCTAACATCAGTGGCTTTTTTTTTAAATTTTATTTTTATTTATATAAGGAATTCACAATTATCATGTACTTTTTTCACACATATAACCTTTTCCATTTTTTTATATGTATAAAACTACAATTATTTATACATTCTTAAGTACACATTGAGATGATATAAAAGGAAAATAAACATTTAAATAGATAATTATGTACTGTGGTAAATCTAACCTATTAGGCTAAGTAATGAAATTAGTTGTTAAGAAAAATGGTAATAATAGTTTCCATACAACCCTTCTGGACCATTTCCACTGGTCCAAAATGTTGCATACAAGCCTATATACCAATCATTGTAGGTGTTTATATCCCAATTTGTTCGTGCTTGTTCCTGCCCACAGACATAATTATCCAATCCCTATGTACTTATTTACTTAATTTTTCCATCCCCTGTAACCTTCACACGACTCTTACGTTAGAAATTAACAACCACAGCTGATTAAAATACATAACCCAGGCTGACATTTTAATTGTGTATTAAGTTGGTTTGAAACACCACATAAAATATTTGCAACTGCGGCTCCAACTTCACCCTCAAGGGATTCCATTGCACAATTTAAAAAGCAAGGGAATTCAACCCTTTGTCCTTGTTAACTACCAAGTAAGTTAAATGGAAACTGTTATCTCAGTTTCACTGCTAGATCGAATGTCAATCTTTCTAATCATTACAGATTCTGAAAGTGACCTGCTGTACTGCTGACAAAGCTGAGCACTTCTGGAGACTGAACACACAGAGATATGGATGTAGAAATATAGCTCCAATAAATAACATTACTAGCCACACTGACCTGGCTGTGTAACAGCAGCGGAGAACTGGGTGGTCCAGGGGGGATTCTTCTGTCCTCCAAACTGAGCCATACTCAGGAATCAAGCAAATCACCTTTAATCCAATACTGTACAGCTATCCTGGAATTTAAAATGACAACCACGATTAGACTTGTGAAATTCAATATGCAAAAAGTAATGACATTTATTTCGAGACACTAGTCTGCTGAAATTTTTGATGTTTGTGTTATCTCATGTGACAGGGCCAATATCGGCAATTCCCTCAGGGTTAAGGCTAAGCAACCATGCATTGTCCCACGGCCCAGGCATGCACTCTCCCCAAGGTGAAGGATGTCAACAGCTGCAGGGAGAAAGGCAGTCACTTTGCTCACCAGAGGTGAAAACCCAAGCCTCCTACTTCCAGATGCAAAAGTGTAAGCTGTCATCACCCCCAGGAACAAACACCCTCCCTCTGCATATCCCCAACTGAAATGTGCTGCACCACACCGACACCCAAGGTAATTGGCGCCACGACATCCAGCCTGTACACGGAGTAAACACTCACAGTGTAACAACTTCCAATGGAAGTTCCCTTACTGCAATGATCACAAAAGGTAAAAACATTCAACCTGCCAGGCTGATCGTTCCTGCACCCAAAATAAATACACACATTGCTGGTGCCGTGGGTAAGAAAGATTCCAACACACCAGAACGAGTGCAAAAACCCTCTGCCATGTCAGTTAAAAAAAATGTGCTGTACCAGTGCCAGAGGTAAAAGAAACCAACAGGTAAGAGCCTGGGATAGAACATAGAAATGTACAGCACAGGAACAGGCCGTTTAGCCCACAATATTGTGCCAAACCAGCTAAAATGCAAATCAAAAACACCAACTAATCCCTCCATCTTCCTTACATTCACGTGTTTATCCAAACGTCTCTTAAAAGCTTCTAATGTATGTGTCTCTATTACCATACCAGGCAGCACATTCCAGGCATCCACGAACCGCTGAGTAAAAAACTTAACCCTTACACCCCCCATGAAACTACTCCCTCTCGCCTTCAATGCATGTCCTCTGGTATTATAGACATTTCAACCCTGGGGAACAGATACACAATAAAAACAACCACAATACAGCATAAAAACATTGACAGATTACCCTCACCTCACTAGCGCCGGGGTTACCCAAAGTGCACGGCCCCAGGGCCTGGGGTTACCCGCAGTACACAACCCCAGAGCCCTGTTGACGTCCCCAATCCCCGGGGTCACACTTCCAAAGTAACTGTACCACGGGTTATACCTTCATGCACCCAGTGGCCAGGGTCAAGGCCGCAGTGGCCGAGACCAGACACAGTGCATTACCTCACCGGGTGAAGGATCTTAAGGACCCGCGTACTGGGCCCACAGTAAACCGTCTCACTGGGCCGACTCATCTAAGTTGCCCGCCTTGTGCTCCCGTTACAATTGGCTCCCTGCTCTTTCCTGTTGGCCGCCTTTCGAGGCGAAGCTGCACCACACCATGCCTTGAACGCGCTTATTGTCGCTCTGTCTCCAACCGTGTGCAAAGCCTCAGGCAGACGGCACGACAATACTCACCGAGGCCTCCATCAACCGGGAGCAGCCACAATACTGAGTACCGCGAGCCGACGTCAGCGCGTTCACTGACGTCGAACGTATACGTGACGTCAAACGCAGGGGATACGCCAGCTTGTTTAGGATGACGGGAGAGCAATGGCGCAAAGTCAAGAAGGTGAAAGTGGCCGCTGGCAGGCGTCGCTGCATCAATGAAGCGTAAACAGCCCCTTGCGATGGTGTCGCGACGTCTGACAGGGTAGAAGCCAAGCGACTTCCCTGCCCAGTATAACTGTTTAACAACTAAACAAGCTAAAAATGCTGGAGGAACGCAGCAGGTCCCGCAACGACTATGAGAGGAATAAACAGTGGGCGTTTCGGGCAGGGTGAAGGTTTTGATGAAAGGAACCGCCAATCGGTTATTTCCCTACAAAGTTGCTACCTGAGCTGCTGAGACAGCATATTGCCTCATTCCTATGAACACCTCAAGCATTTTGTCGCTTGATCAAGATTCCCAGTGAATACAGATTCAACAGGTCCCTACGCTGCTCTGCCACGCCTGCCCTAAACCTGTGCCATGCCCAGACAACAGGTACAAATATCACCCAGAAGATCATAAGACATAGGAGCAGATCTAGGCCATTCGGCCTATTGAGTCTGCTCCACCATTCCATCATGGTTGATTTATTATCCCTCTCAACCCCATTCTCCTGCCTTCTCCCTGTAATCTTTGATGCCCTGATTAATCAAGAACTTATCAAACTCTGCTTTAAGCACATCCAATAACTTGGCAGACACAGCTGCCTGTGGCAGTAAGTTCCACAGATTCACCACTCTCTGGCTGAAGAATGTTTTCCTCATCTCTGTTTTAAATGAGCATGCCTTAATTCTGATGTTGTGCACGCCGCTCCAAGACTATCCTACTATAGGAAACAGTCACTATATCTAGGCATTTCAAAATTGGATAGGTTTCACTAATATTCTCCCCCTCCCCTCCCCACTCCCACATTCTCCTAAACTCCAGCAAGTACAGGCCCAGAGCCATCAAACGTTCCTCATATATTAACTCTTTCATTTCTGGGATCATTCTTGTGAACCTCCTCTGGATCCTCTCCAATGCCAGAAGATCTTTTCGTAGATAAGAGGCCCAAAACAGCTCACAATATTCCAAATGTGGTCTGACTAATGCCTTATAAAGCCTCAGGACCTTGCTTTTGTATTCTGGTCCTCTCAGAATGAATGCTACCATTGCATTTGCCTTCCTCACCACTGACTGCCTGCAAATTAACCTTAGGGAATCCCGCACGGGGACTCCCACGTCGCTTTGTGCCTCTGATTTTTGAATTTTTTTCCCCATTTAGTCCACACCTTTATTCCTTCTGCCAAAGTGCAAGGCTATGCACTTCTGGAGACTGTATTCCACCGTAATACTGAGACATCCAATTTTAGCTTCTCCTTCTCAAGCTGCTGAGAGAATTCTATCAAAGTATGATCACTGTCTCCTAAGGAGACAGTGATCCTTTACCTTAACCTCTCTAATCAAATCTGGGTGATTGCAAGGCACCCAATCCAGAACTGCCGTTCCCTGGGAAGGTTCAAACACAAACTGCTCTAAAAAGCCACCTCAGAGGCATTCTACAAATGCCCTCTTTTGGAATCTATCATCAAGTTGATTTTCCAAATCTATCTGCATATTGAAATCCCCAATGATTATCACAACGTTGCCCTTTTTTACATGCCTTTTCTATCTCCAGTTGTAATTTGTAGCCCACTTTCTGGATGCTTTTCAGAGATCTGTATATAACCCACATCTGGGTCTTTCTGTCTTTGCAGTTTCTTAACTCTACCCACAAGGATTCTACATCTTCTGATCCTATGTCACCTCGTTCTAAGGGTTTCATTTCACTTTTTAACAATAGAGCCACCCCAACCCCTCTGCCTACCTGCCCGTCCTTTTGATACAAAATGTTAAGCTCCCAACTATGACCTTCTTTCAGCCACAACTCAGAGATGCCACAACATCATACCTGCCAATCTCTAAATGCATGATAAGATCACCTACCTTAGTACATGAACTGTGTGCATCCAAATATAACATTTTCAGTCCTGTATTCATCATCCTTTTTGATTTTGGCCTCTTGTTACACTTTGACTCATCCTATTGGGGGCAATTTTGCCCTATCATCAGCCTGTCCTTCCTTACAGTCTCACTACACACTGCATCTCATTGTATACAAATTGCCCCATCCTCAGCCATATCACTCCAGTTCCCATCCCCTTGCCAAATTAGTTTAATCCCTCCCCCACAGCTCTACCAAACCTGCCTGCAGGGATATTGGTCCCCATCAGGTTCAGGTGTAACTCGTCCTTTTTGTACAAGTCATACCTTCCTTGGAAGAGATCCCAATGATCCAGAAATCTGAAACCCTGCCTCCTGCACCAATTCTTCAGCCACCCATTCATCTGCCAAATCATCCTATTCTTACCCTTACTGAGGTGTGGCATAGACAGCAATCCAGAGAGAACAACCTCGGAGGTCCTGCTTTTTAGCTTTCTATCTAACTCCCTATATTCTCTCTTCAGGACCTCCTCATTTTTCTACATCCTCCCTTTTCCTACCTATGTTGTTAGTACCAATGTGTGCCATGACTCCTGACTGTTCACCCTCCCACTTATAAACATTATTGACCTGATCCATGACATCTCTGAACTTGGCACCTGGAAATCAACCTGAAGAACAAGTTCACAAATCATTCCTACGCAAACATTGAGGTATAGGGGTATAGGTGACTTTAATGTACAAACCAGGCCCAATACTAAATGTACAGTAATCAAGTCATAGATAACCATGACAACGAAACCGTCCATCCGGCCCATCAGCCAATGCCAAATCATTAAAACTGCCTAGTCCCATCAACCTGCACCCAGACTATAGTCCTCTATACCCCTCCCATCTTTGTACCTATCCAAACTTCTCTTAAAAGTTGAAATTGAAATTGCATCTACCACATGTGCAGGCAGCTCATTCAACACTCTCTGAGTGAAGAAGTTTCCCTTCATGTTCTCTTTAAACATTTCACCTTTCGCCCTTAACCCATGACCTCCAGTTGTAGTTTCATCCAACCTCAGTGGAAAAAGCCTGCTTGCATTTCCCCTATCTATACCCTTCATAATTCTGTATACCTCTAACAAATCTTCCCTTAATCTTCTACGATTCAAGGAATAAAATCCTAATCGATTCAATCTTTCCTTATAACTCAGGTCCTCCAGTCCTGGCAACACTTTTGTAAATTGATATCTTTCCTGTAGGTAGGTGACCAAAACTGCACATAATATTCCAGATTAGGTCTCACTAACATCTAATACAACTTCAACATAATATCCCAACTCCTGTACTCAATACTTTGATCTATGAAAGCCAATGTGTGAAAAGCTTTCTTTATGATCTTATCTATCTGCTGCCACTTTCAATGAATTACAGATCTGTATTCTTAGACTCCTTTGTTCTACCGCACTCCTCAATGCCCGACCACTCATTATGTAAGACCTACCCAGGTTGATTCTCCCAAAGTGCAACACCTCACACTTGTCTGCATTAAATTCCATCTGCCATTTTGCGGCCCATTTTTTCAGCTGGTCCAGGTCCCACTGCAAGCCTTGATAGTCTTCCTCGCTGTCTGCTACACCCCCAGTCTTGATGTCATCCGCAAATATGCTGATCCAATTAACCACATTATCATCCAGATTGTTGATATACATGACAAACAGCAATGGACCCGGCATCAATTACTAGCACTCCACTAGTAACAGGCCTCCAGTCAGAGAGGTAACCATCTACTACCACTCTCTGGCTTCTCCCACAAAGCCAATGTCTATTCCACTTTACTATCTCATTTATTCTGTTACGATTGAACCTTCTTGACCAACATCCCATGCGGGACCTTGTCAAATACCTTGCTGAAGTCCAGGTAGACAATATCCACTGCCTTGCCTTTATCAACTTTCCTGGTAACTTCCCCAAAAAACTCTGTAAGATTGGTTATACACGACCTACCACACACAAAGCTATGCTGACTATCCCCAATCAGTCCCTGATTATCTAAATACTCATACATTGTCACAAACAGGGGTCACTTTTAAAAGAGGTTTTTTTTGTCAGTTAGTATATGGGCTGTATTTTCTCTTTTCCTTGTTGTCACCTCATGCGTATGCTTTGTCCTTGGACTGTTTACCTTTCATGTCTAATTGTTTGTCTTTGGACTAGATCTGGTTTTTCACTATGTTTTGCAGGTGGATCATGGAGATTGTTAAACTTTGTTTTAATCACTTGTATTCAGTTTGGGATAATTTAATGAGCACGATAATGTCAATGTCCAGAATTCCTACGTGCTCCAGGGTGTACTTCAGATGGGGCTTGCCAACCCCTCTTGGTTGGGTCATTGTGGTTCCTTGTCGGGGGAAACTCAAACTGAGTTCTTCTGTGTATCAAGTGTGAGTTCAGTTCATCAATATTCTGTGGTTTGTCTGAGCTCTTGTTAGTTTGATTTTAATTGCCAAAGTCTCTTGTAATCCTGCACTTGAGTTCACAAGTAATCCTCACATATATCCGGTCATTTAGAATAGCTTCCAATAGCTTTCCCACTACTGATGTCAGGTTCACCAGCCTGGAATTTCCTGGTTTATTCTTAGAGCCTTTCTTAAACAGCAGAACAACATGAGCTATCCTCTGGTACCTCACCTGTCGCTAAATATGATATAAATATCTCTGCTAGTGCCCCTGCAATTTCTGCATTTGCCTTCCTCAGAGTCCAAGGGAGCACCTTGTCAAGCCCTGGGGATTTGTCCACCCTAATTTGCCTCAAGATAGCAAACACTGTAATTTGTATAAGGTCCATGACCTCACTGCTGCTTTGCCTCACTTCTATAGACTTTGTATTCATCTCCTGAGTAAATACAGTTGCAAAAGATCCATTTACAATCTCCCAATCTCTTTTAGTTTCACACATAGACTACCATTCTATTCTTCCATAGGACCAATTTTATCCCTTGCAATTCTTTTGCTCTTAACATATCTACAGAAGCCTGTAGAAGTCTCCATCACCTTGTCTGCCCGAGCAACCTCATGCCTTCTTTCAGCCCTCCTGATTTCCATCTTAAGTGTTCTTTTGCAATTCTTATATTCCTCAAGTACTTCATTTGTTCCTACTTGCCTATGCCTGCTGTGCACCTTTTTTAAAACCAGGCGCTCAATATCTCTCAAAAACCAAGGTTCTCCGAATGTGTTATCCTAGCTTTTATATTGACAGGCACATACAAGCTTTGTACTCCCAAACTTTAACTTTTGAAGGCCTCCCACATACCAAGTCCTAATCCACAGTTGCCATATTCTTTCTGATGCCATCAAAATTAGCCTTTCTCCAATTTAGAACCTCAACCCAAAGACCAGACGTTTTCCACAATTACCTTGAAACTAATGGTAAATGATCAGTAGATGCAAAGTGTTCCTCAACATAAACTTCTATCACCTGTCCTGTCTCATTCCCTAGTAGGAGATTAAGTATTGCACACTCTGTCATTGGGACTTCAGTGTACTGATTAAGGAAACTTCTGAACACATTTGACAAACTCTAACCCATCTAGTCCTTTTACAGTATGGGAGTTCTCGTCAATATGTGGAAAGTTTAAACCACCTCCTATCACAACCTTATGCTTCTTACAACAGTCTGTAATTTCTGGACTAATTTGTTCCTCTAAATCCTGAGGACTGTTGGGTGGTCTATAGTATTACCCCATTAATGTCGTCATACCTTTCTTATTCCTCAGTTCCACCCATAAAGCCTTACTAGATGAATTCTCTTGACTGTGCATTGCCATGACATTTTTTCCTGACTAGTAATGCTATCGCTCCTCTTTTAGTCCCTCCCTCTCTATCACGTCCAAAACAACAAAACCCTGGAACATTGAGCTGCCAGTTCTGCCCCTCCCGCAAACAAACTTCACTAATGGCTTTAATTGCTGATCCATGCCCTGAGCTCATCTGCCTTTCCTACAATACTTTTTGCATTAGAATATATGTAACTCAGAATATTAATCCCACCATGCCCAACCTTTTGATTCCTTAAGTCTTAACAAGATCTGTCTCCATAAGCAGTCCACCATCTGTTCTCAGACTCTGGTTACAGTCCCCCTGAAAATCTAGTTTAACTGCCCGTGCAGTCCAAACCTTCCTGCTAGGATATTAGTCCCCCTCCAGTTTATGTGCAAACAGTCTCTTCTGTACAGGCCCAACCTTCCCTGGAAGAGAGCCCAGTGATCCAAAAATCTGAAGCCCTTTCTCATATGCCAACTCCTTAGCCATGTATTGAACTGTATGATCTTCCTATTTCTGGCCTCATTGGCACATGGCACAAGTAGTGATCCTGAGATCAAGACCCTGGATGTCCTGTGCATTAACCTAGCACCTAACTCCATGAACTCACATTGCAGAGCCGATGTCATTGGTACCTATATGGAGCATGACCTCCAGCTGTTCAACACTACACTTAAAAATGCTGAGGACTCAATCCGAGATGTCCTGCACCCTGGGGCCCAAGAGGCAATGTACTATCTGGAAATCTCGATCTTCTCCACAGAACCTCCTTTCTTTTCTCCTAGCTAATGAATCCCCATCACCACAGCTCACCTCATCTCCCCCCCTCCCTTCTGAGTCGCAGAGCCGGACTCAGTGCCAGAAACTTGACCACTGAGACTTTCCTCTGCTAGGTCGTTCCCCTCCAACAGTATCCAAAGTGATATACCTGTTGTTGAGTGAGGTGGCCACAGGGGTACCCTGCAATGGCTGTTTAATCCATTTCACCCACCTGACTGTCACCCAGTTTCTTGTCTCCTGCATCTTGTAAGTAACTACTTCTCTATATGTCCTGTCACCCCCTCATGCTCCCAAATGATCCGAAGTTCATCCAGTTTCTGCAACAACTCCTTAACACGGAGTGTTAGAAGCTGCAGCTGGATGCACTTCTCGCAGGTGAAGTCATCAGGGACACAGGACGTTTCTCTGCCTTCCGACATCCCACAAGAGGAGCATTCAACTATCCTGCCTGGCATCCCTACTGGTCTAACTGTGCAATCATACAGAAGGAAACAATAAATAAATTCGAAAAAATCTAGCTACAGCTTTTCGCCTTCTCTCACTCAAGCCTCTCCTTGCTGAAGCCTGAAAGAGCTAAAACCTCAAATCCACACTCCAACAAAGGTGTTGAAATCATTCCTTATAAGACATAAAACATGGGAGCAGAATTAGGCTGTTCAGCCCATTGAATCTGCTCCACCATTCAATATTAGCTGATTTATCACCTCTCTCAACCCCATTCTCCTGTCTTCTCCCTGTGACGTTTGACACCTTTACTAGTTTGTGGCAATGAATTCATAGATTGACCTTCCTCTGGCTCAAGAAATTCCTCCTCATCTCTGTTTTAAAGGGAAGTCCTTGTATTCTGAGGCTGTGCCCCCGGTCCAAGACTTTCCCCACTATTGGAAACATCCTCTCCAAATCCACTTTATCAAGGCCTTTCAATATTTGATCGGTTTTAATGAGATCCCCCCTCATTCTTCTACTCAAACCCATACTGACTGTGTAATGTAATGACCCGAAAGGTGTTCATATTGCTTTCTCTAAAATCACCCCCATATTAACCGATGGAATTTCATTACTACCATACTGTATAATAAACACTGCTGAATGGTAATATATGGCGCCCATACTACCCAGATTTCATGAATCATACTAAGTGCAATAGTCATTCCCTTCCTCGGTTTTACCACTCTAATATTTCAGATTCATATTTTCTTTTGAATTGAGAGGTCATTCATTCCAGTGTGTCAAAGCAGGCTCCCAAAGCTACCCATTCGCTGCAACTTATTATCTCAGAATGCGTTCTCCCACAAGCCCACCTACATTTGGGGAAGTTCACAGTAGCCAATTAACCTAACAACTAGGATGACTTGGGAATCTGCAAATAAACCAGAGCACCTGGAGGAAACGGAGAGCATGCAGACTTCACGCCTACAGAGTCAAAGTCAGAATGGTAGAAATTTGAGACAGTTGCACTACCAGTGTTATAATGACTCACTGAATAACTACGTGACATAATTAGGACACAAGAGAGAACACAGATGCAGGAAATAAGGATCAATACACATAAGATGCTGAAGGAACTCAGCAGGTCAGGCAGCGTCTATAGAGGAAAATAAATAGCTAACACGTTGGGCCAAGGGCAAGTGTTGACTGTTCATTTTCCTCCATAGATCATGCCCGACCTGCTGAGTTCTTACAATATTTTCTGTGTGTTTGTTTTTTATTTATTTTTATTTAAAGATACAGTGGGGTAACAGTCCCTTCTGGCCCAACAAGCCCATGCCGCCCAATTACAGCCACGTGACCAATTTACCTACTGATCGTATGCATTTGGAATGTACGAGGAAACCCACAGGGTCACGGGGAGAATGTACAAACTTCTTACAGACAGAGGTGGGAATTGAACTCGTGCCACTGGTGCTGTAAAGCAATGGGCTAACCACTGTGTTACTGTAAACACAAAATAATCTGCAGATGCTGGGTTCAAAGCAACACTCACAACACACTGGAGGAACTCAGCAGGTCAGGCAGCATCAGTGGAAACGATGAGTTGACGTTTCGGGCCGGAACCCTTCTTCAGGACTGAAGAAAGAAGGAGGGGGAAGGATTTGAAGAATGCTTGTAGGTTCAGTTGAAAAACCAGTAATTTGAAAGACAAAGGGGTGGGGGAGGGGAAGCAGGAAAACATTGGGTAGTAGAAGGAGGCGGAACCATGAGGGAGGTGATAGGCAGCTAGGGGAGGGGGCAGAGTGAAATAGGGATAGAGGAAGGGAGGGGGAGGGAATTACCGGAAGTTGGAGAATTCAATGTTCATACCAAGGGGCTGGAGACTACCTAGACGGTATATGAGGTGTTGCTCCTCCAACCTGAGTTTAGCCTCATCATGGCAGTAGAGGAGGCCATGTATGGACATATCTCAATGGGAATGGGAAGCAGAGTTGAAGTGGGTGGCTACTGGGAGATCCTATCTGTTCTGGCGGACGGAGTGGAGGTGCTCGACGAAGCGGTCCCCCAATCTGCGTTGGGTTTCACCGATGTAGAGGAGGCCGCACCGGGAGCACCGGATGCAATAGATGACCCCAACAGACTCACAAGTGAAGTGTTGCCTCACCTGGAAGGACTGTTTGGGGCCCTGAATGGTGGCAAGAGAGGAGGTGTAGGGACAGGGATAAGTGCCGGGTGGGAGATCCATGGGGATGGACGTGCGGATAAGGGAGTCGCGGAGGGACCGATCCCTGCGGAAAGTGGAGAAGGGTGGAGAGGGAAAGATGTGCTTAGTGGTGGGGTCCTGTTGAAGGTGGTGAAAGTTTTTCCTTCTTTCTTTAGTCCTGACGGAGGGTTCCGGCCCAAAACATCGACTCATCGTTTCCACTGATGCTGCCTGACCTGCTGAGTTCCTCCAGCGTGTTGTGAGTGTCGCTGTGTTACTGTGTTGATATGTGACATAATCTATCCATGCTGTGTGCAATAATCACTCCATCCTAAATAACTCTGCAATCATCATGTCTGTGCTGTGTGTGTAATAACAATAGATTATTTCACAATCTGTTAGTCATCACCCTACTGTGTGTGATGAACCCACATTGTACCTGTCCATAAACACAAAATAATCTGCAGATGCTGGGGTCAAAGCAACACTCACAACACACTGGAGGAACTCAGCAGGTCGGGCAGCATCAGTGGAAAAGATCGGTCGATGTTTCGGGCCGGAACCCTTCGTCAGGTCTGTAAGGGGAAGGGGCAGAGGCCCTATAAAGAAGGTGGAGGGAGGGTGGGAAGGAGAAGGCTGGTAGGTTCCAGGAGAAAAACCAGTAAGGGGAAAGATAAAAAGCAACCTGTACCTGTCCATAAAGGTTATTATATACCTTTATAATTAAACTTCTATGGAAGTGTTTGTAGTAAGCCCTTTTGAAGTGTGTGTGTGATGAACCCTCATTCTAATTATATCGACAACCCCCTTTTTAATGACGGAACTCTACAAGTTGTAATAACTTGTACATCTAAATAAAGTGTAATTTTGCTCAGTGGCGTGACTCTTCTTCTGCTTTGACCCATTGATGCATCTGATTTTCTTGTTCTGGCTGTGAGAGATTTCTGTTTTCCACACTCATTTTTCTATCTTGTTTCTAAATGAGACATCAATCGTACCACAGTGTTAGAGATGTGTATTTAGTGTGATTAAACTAAGTAGTTCAGTACTGTCCAAACTCAATTCACACAACTGAATAAATTACAACATTCTTGAATATGCATTTGGACTGGTTGAGTTGTTTCTTTTTATTAATATTTTTGCAGATATTAATTGTATTGTTCAGATATAGTAATATAGAATTACTTTATATATACTTGTACAATTACAGACAGCTTCACATTAAGAAAATTGCGATAAATATTTCTCTATATAAATTGCATTAATGCATACATTATAAACAAAACAAAACTAAGGCAAATCAGTTTAATATCTTATCATTAAGAAAATTTTCTATTTAGAAAACTTAGAAAATTTGTCGGTAGAAATCTCTAAGTTACAGCTTGGGTGCTTTTGTTACACTTCTTTGGTGATGTTACCAAGGTTCTGATATAAACAAAACACAGAAAATTTCTGACATAGAAATATACTGTATTTATAACCATAATGTGCCTAGGATTTGGTAACTTGCCCTTGTCTTACCATCCCTCGGATTAGAGATGTTGATATTTCAGCTGCTCTTAATGGAAAGGCATGTCCTTTCTTCCTGCAGACAACTTGGTTCAGTAATGTTGTCACTTTTCTCATACCGTTTGTTACACATCAATGTGAAAGTTGGCTGGTTGCTAATTATTCCTGAGGAACAGTTTCCCAACTAGCATCACTTCACAATGGGAATAGGTGGTAATAAATCACTTTGAAAAAGATCTGTATCCAATTAAGAATTAAAGCTCTGAAATTAAGATCATTTAGACGTTTTCTCATTCTTTAATAGGATTTTATGTTTTTATCAGAAATCTACTTCTGATGAGATTTATTTCTAATGGAAACTCAATTCAAGAAAATGAATTTTGATATAACAGCTAATAAAGCTGTCCATAGAAGACTTTACATATGTTAGGCAGCAATATAAAACACTAGACTTTGGCTGTATCTTGTGCAATTAAAAATAAGGTCAACAGATATAATCTCTGTTTTTACGTGATCTGTTGGGTTGAATTGCATAGTAATTCCATATCCAGTCGACTGGATGGTTGTCTTAAGTACCCTTCTAACAATACCAGCTGTAGTGAGCTCTTTACTGCCGTCCCAGAACCTGGCAGCATCCACTTAATCAGTTGATAACTCATGTTGGATTTGACATTTCTTTGAAGATTGTTCTTGTCTGAAACAGTAGAGAAAAGAAACAGTGGGATCACCTCAGTATATTTTAAAACATCAAACGCTGTTGGAATCATTTGACTGAAATGACAATTAAATTCCATGTGCTAGTTGTAAAATCGGGGTTCAATTCCCGCCACTGCCCAAGATTGTGCGTTTGTCCCGTGAACATGTGGATTTCCTCCGGGTACTCCGGTTTCCTCCGACATTCCAAAGACGTACGGTTAGGGTTAGTGAGTTGTGGGCATGCTAGTTGGGTGCCAGAAGTGTGGCAACACTTGTGGGTTGCTCAGCACAATTTCACTGTACGTTTTTCAAAGTAATGTTCATGCGACAATTAAAGCTCATTTAAGATCTTTTAAAAATCTCTACCCATTTACTCAAATGGAGGATAAAGGTGTGAAAGGGATTAGCTAAACACGATTAGCGATGCAGATTGAATAAAACCTCTGAGTGTAATATTAGAAACAGTATATCAATTATACTGAAGACATGAGGTTGCCTTGCCTTGGCAATCAAAGTGAAGGATAATCCAAAGAGCTTTTACAGGTATATTAAGAGCAAAAGGATTGTAAGGGATAAAATTGGTCCTCTTGAAGATCAGAGTGGTCGGCTATGTGCGGAACCAAAGGAAATGGGGGAGATCTTAAATAGGTTTTTTGCGTCTGTGTTTACTAAGGAAACTGGCATGAAGTCTATGGAATTAAGGGAAACAAGTAGTGAGATCATGGAAACTGTACAGATTGAAAAGGAAGAGGTCCTTGCTGTCTTGAGGAAAATTAAAGTGGATAAATCCCCGGGACCTGACAGGGTGTTCCCTCGGACCTTGAAGGAGACTAGTGTTGAAATTGCAGGGGCCCTGGCTGAAATATTTAAAATGTCACTGTCTACAGGTGAGGTGCCGGAGGATTGGAGAGTGGCTCATGTTGTTCTGTTGTTTAAAAAAGGATCGAAAAGTAATCTGGGAAATTATAGGCCAGTAAGTTTAACGTCGATAGTAGGTAAGTTATTGGAGGGAGTACTAAGAGACAGAACCTACGAGCATTTGGATAGACAGGGACTTATTAGGGAGAGTCAACATGGCTTTGTGCGTGGTAGGTCATGTTTGACCAATCTATTGGAGTTTTTCAAGGAGGTTACCAGGAAAGTGGATGAAGGGAAGGCAGTGGATGTTGTCTACATGGATTTCAGTAAGGCCTTTGACAAGGTTCCACATGGGAGGTTAGTTAGGAAAATTCAGTCGCTAGGTATACATGGAGAGGTGGTAAATTAGATTAGACATTGGCTCAATGGAAGAAGCCAGAGAGTGGTGGTAGAGAATTGCTTCTCTGAGTGGAGGCCTGTGACTAGTGGTGTGCCACAGGGATCAGTGCTGGGTCCATTGTTATTTGTCATCTATATCAATGATCTGGATGATAATGTGGTAAATTGGATCAGCAAGTTTGCTGATGATACAAAGATTGGAGGTGTAGTAGACAGTGAGGAAGGTTTTCAGAGCCTGCAGAGGGACTTGGACCAGCTGGAAAAATGGGCTAAAAAATGGCAGATGGAGTTTAATACTGACAGGTGTGAGGTATTGCACGTTGGAAGGACAAACCAATATAGAACATACAGGATTAATGGTAAGGCACTGAGGAGTGCAGTGGAACAGAGGGATCTGGGAATACAAATACAAAATTCCCTAAAAGTGGCATCACAGGTAGATAGGGTCGTAAAGAGAGCTTTTGGTACATTGGCCTTTATTAATCAAAGTATTGAGTATAAGAGCTGGAATGTTATGATGAGGTTGTATAAGGCATTGGTGAGGCTGAACCTGGAGTATTGTGTTCAGTTTTGGTCACCAAATTACAGGAAGGATATAAATAAGGTTGAAGAGTGCAGAGAAGGTTTACAAGGATGTTGCCGGGACTTGAGAAACTCAGTTACAGAGTAACAGAGTTGAATAGGTTGGGACTTTATTCCCTGGAGCGTAGAAGAATGAGGGGAGATTTGATAGAGGTATATAAAATTATGATGGGTATAGATAGAGTGAATGCAAGCAGGCTTTTTCCACTGAGGCAAGGGGAGAAAAAAACCAGAGGACATGGGTTTAGGGTGAGGGGGGAAAAGTTTAAAGGGAACATTAGTGGGGGCTTCTTCACACAGAGAGTGATGGGAGTATGGAATGAGCTGCCAGATGAGGTGGTAAATGCGGGTTCTTTTTTAACATTTAAGAATAAATTGGACAGATACATGGATGGGAGGTGTATGGAGGGATATGGTCCGTGTGCAGGTCAGTGGGACTAGGCAGAAAATGGTTCGGCACAGCCAAGAAGGGCCAAAAGGCCTGTTTCTGTGCTGTAGTTTCTATGGTTTCTATGGTTTCTATACCATACATCAAATATCTTACTCAGGGCATGCATTAATCTGCCACAATTTTGGCTCAAATTCTTTATCACAGTATGGCAGACAATTAACTACAGGAGCAGACGTATATGTGACTTGTAAAAAAATTATGGAAGAAATTTGGGCTTTGCAGGCCAAGCCAGCATTTAATTGCCTTCTTGAACTACTGTAGTCCTTCAGGTGGGGGAGAGTTGCAGAATTTTGACCTATCAATGGTGAAAGAATAGTAATATACTGTATCTCCAGGTCAGAATGATGTGTGGCTTGGAAGGCATCTTCCAGGTGATGATTTCCTAAGCTTTTGCTGCTCTTGTCCTTCTAACTCAGTAGATCCCAAACCCTTTTGGGTTACCACCCCCTTGGCTCCCAGACCACATCCCCTGTGCCCCACTCTCCCTTTCTGGCCATTATATAAAAACTGTAAAGAGTTCTGATTTACGATGCACAGTGAAAGAAAATAAGAGCTGCAAATTCAAAGCAGTGACAAATAATGGCAAAAATTATTGAAATCTATTTAAGCTACAAATAAAATTATCTCTTTATTTAATTACAGTAAAACAATTTTCATCAACAATTTTACACTACGTTAGTAGTCCAGCTACTCACTACTTCATTGCTTTTTCACCTTTCAATGAGTTGGATGGGCTTGGTGCAGTGAGATCAGCTTCTCAACATTGGGCTGAATGTCTCACAGAACGAGTCTCAGATCCCCACATTCTGTAACTTGCTGCCTATTTCGTTGCTTTGAAAGAAGTTGGGTGACATGCACTGAAACCACGCTCCGCTAAATATGATGTAGGAAAGGCAATAAAGAACATCTTGACCTTTTTCCACAGTGCAGGATAGCATTCAGAGATTTCTTTCTGCAACCAAGTCTTGGTAAGAATTTTTGAGCCTCGGCTTCAGCTCAAAGTCATTTTGTAATGAGATCAGTTCTTCCTTTATCCTCTCTGCTAATTCCTCATGACAAGTGTTCAGGAATAGATTAATTACCCAGTCTGGAATTTAGATTGAGAGAAGATCCTGAAATCTCTCTGACTTGCCTTTATGCAGCTCACCCAGGTGGGCATATGATTTTGATAAGATTCACATCATTTCCTTGCAATGAAAGATTGATCTCATTAAACTTTGTGAATAATTCTGACAAATAAGCAGTCATACCTACTATTCTTGAGTTGATTACTGAATGAACCATTTGAGTCTTCAAAGAATTTTATCACAGTTTCAAAAAACGCATAAAAGCATCTCAGGCAATTTCCTTTTGAGAGCCACCTGACTTGAGTACAATAGCAAGCATTCAGATCGTTCATCATTCTCAATACAAAGCTCTCAAAATAGTCAAGAATTGAGAGCACGGGACTTGATTTTATTTATCACTGTAATAACAGTACTTAATGATTTGTGCAGCTGAACATTTAGTTTTCTTTGTGAAAGATGTCTGTGAATTACACAGTGAATGGGGTACAGTTTTTTTTCCAGAAAGTAGTAACCCCATAATGGTGTCCTGTTGTTGATGGTGCTCCATCTGTTGCACAAGCAAGAATGTTGGTGAGTGGAATGTCCTTCTCTTTGAAAAATTGCTCAACAACCTGAAATATTGACTCCCCCTTTGGATCTGTTTCTAATCCCCTTACAAATCATATCTCTTGAACTATGTTTTCATCTTTTATGAAGCGAACATAACTAAGAAGCAAAAATTTGTCGTCTGGTAAAGTAGATTCTGAGAAAATTCTGTGTTCCTAACTATGTTGCATAATGTGTTTTCTACATTCTTAGGCGTATCATCTATTCATCTTTGAACAGAGTTGTTACTGAGCAGAATCACTTTCTTTATTTGGTCTGCTGACTTATGCAAATCCATACTCAGAACTTAAAAGACAACCACTCTACATCGCTTTCATTGACCTCACGAAGGCCTTCGACCTTGTGATCAGACGGCCTGTTCAAAATCCTCGCCAGTATTGGTCGTCCCGCGAGGCTCCTCAGGATAGTTCAGTCATTCCACACAGACATGAAGGGCGTCATTCAGTTCGACGGCTCTTCTTCGGAGGCCTTCAACATCCACAGCGGTGTGAAGCAGGGCTGTGTGCTTGCCCCCACCCTGTTTCGCGTCTTCTTCACAGTCATGCTGAAGCACGCCTTTGGAACATCAACTGATGGTGTCTACCTCCACACCAGATCAGACAGGAGGCTGTTCAGTCTGTCCCGGCTGAGGGCGAAAACCAAGGTTTGTGAAGTACTCGTCAGGGACATGCTGTTTGCATACAATGCGGCACTGGCAACACACTCTGAAGAGCAACTGCAATGCCTCATGGACAGCTTCTCAAGAGCCTGCCAGGACTTCAGCTTGACCATCAGCCTGAAGAAAACCAACGTGTTGGGCCAAGGCGTTGAGCACCCCCCTGCCATTACCATCAACAACTACGAGCTGGAGGTAGTTCATGAGTTTACATACCTTGGCTCCACCATCACGGACAGCCTCTCCCTAGACCCCGAGATCAACAGACAGATCGGACGAGCAGCCCCAACATTCACCAGGCTGACAAAGAGAGTCTGGGAGAACAGAAAGCTGACAACACACACTAAAGTTGCAGTCTACAGGGCCTGCGTCCTCAGCACACTGCTTAATGGCGGCGAGACCTGGAGCCTCTACTACAGACAAGAGCGGCGTCTCAACGCCTTCCACCTTCGCAGCCTAAGACACTTCCTGGACATCACGTGGACTGACCGAGTCACCAACAATGAGGTCCTGGCCCGCGCCCATATACCCAGCCGCTTCACCCTGCTCCAACAACGCCGTCTCCGCTGGCTGGGCCACGTACACCACATGTCAGACGGGAGGATCCCGAAAGACCTGCTGTACGGGGAACTGGCGTCCAGCAAGAGAGCACAAGGGCGGCCCCATCTTCATTTCAAAGATGTCTGCAAGAGAGACATGAACGTCAAGAGGTGGGAGGACATCGCAAGCAATCGCTCTCACTGGAGGCTGGAACTATGCAGAGGTCTAAAAAGAGGAGAAGAGAAGCTGAGGCTTGCTGCTGAAGAAAAGCGCACTCGTCGAAAAAACAGCACCAAGACCTTCCCCCGTTGGGAAGGTCAGATCACAACCTGGTGTATCCAAAACCCTGCTACGTGCCTCTGGTGAAGAGTAAACCTGCAACCTCGAGGACAGTGAGGAAATGGTCGGATGAGGCTTATGAAGTGCTCCAGGGTTGTTTTGAGGTGACAGACTGGCAGGCACTCTGTGAGCCACATGGAGAGGATATTGATGGGCTCACAGAGTGCATCACTGATTACATCAACTTCTGTGTGGACTGCAATGTTCTGACAAGAACTGTCCTTTGTTATTCAAATAACAAGCCATGGGTAACAAAGGACATTAAGGCCATTCTGAATGCTAAAAAGAGGGTGTTTAGAGATGGAGATAGGGAGGAGCTGAGAGCAATACAGAGGGACCTGAAAGCCAGGATCAGGGAGGCTAAAGACAGGTACAGGAGGAAGCTTGAGTGGAAACTCCAGCAGAACAATGTGAGAGAGGTCTGGAGTGGGATGAGGACCATCACTGGGTTCTGGCAAATTAGCAATGGAGGAGCTGAAGGCAGTGTGGACAGGGCCAACGAACTTAACCTGTTCTTTAACAGATTTGACATTGTGGCCCCTGCCCATCCCCCACGAGTCATCTGTTGTCGGCCCCCAACCAACACATATTCCACTCTCCCCTCCTACCCTTCCTCACAGTTCCCCACCCTGCTCTCATGACTATACCCCTTCCCCACATGTAACCACCACGGTGGGCTTCACAGCTGAAACATCTCAACCCAAGCAAGGCTGCAGGATCGGATGGTGTCAGTACCAGGGTGCTCAAAGCCTGTGCCCCTCAGCTATGTGGAGTACTTCGCCATGTATTCAACCTGACCCTGAGGCTCTGGAGGGTTCCTGTGCTGTGGAAGATGTCCTGCCTCGTCCCTGTGCCGAAGACGCCGCGCCCCAGCGGCCTCAATGACTACAGACCGGTGGCATTGACCTCCCACATCTTGAAGACCCTGGAGAGACTTGTTCTGGAGCTGCTCCGGCCTATGGTCAGGCCACACTTAGATCCCCTCCAGTTCACCTACCAGCCCCGACTAGGAGTTGAGGATGCCATTGTCTACCTGCTGAACCGTATCTACGCCCACCTGGACAAGCCAGCGAGCACTGTGAGGGTCATGTTTTTTGACTTCTCCAGTGCGTTCAACACCATCCACCCTGCTCTGCTGGGGGAGAAGCTGACAGCGATGCAGGTGGATGCTTTCCTGGTGTCATGGATTCTTGATTACCTGATTGGCAGACCACAGGACGTGTGCTTGCAACACTGTGTGTCCGACAGAGTGATCAGCAGCACTGGGGCTCCACAGGGGACTGTCTTCTCTCCTTTTCTCTTCACCATTTACACCTTGGACTTTAACTACTGCACAGAGTCTTGTCATCTTCAGAAGTTTTCTGATGACTCTGCCATAGTTGGATGCATCAGCAGGGGAGATGAGGCTGAGTACAGGGCTACAGTAGGAAACTTTGTCACATGGTGTGAGCAGAATTATCTGCAGCTTAATGTGAAAAAGACTAAGGAGCTGGTGGTAGACCTGAGGAGAGCTAAGGTACCGGTGACCCCTGTTTCCATCCAGGGGGTCAGTGTGGACATGGTGGAGGATTACAAATACCTGGGGATACGAATTGACAATGAACTGGACTGGTCAAAGAACACTGAGGCTGTCTACAAGAACGGTCAGAACCGTCTCTATTTCCTGAGGAGACTGAGGTCCTTTAACATCTGCCGGACGATGCTGAGGATGTTCTACGAGTCTGTGGTGGCCAGTGCGATCATGTTTGCTGTTGTGTGCTGGGGCAGCAGGCTGAGGGTAGCAGACACCAACAGAATCAACAAACTCATTCATAAGGCCAGTGATGTTGTGGGGATGGAACTGGACTCTCTGACGGTGGTGTCTGAAAAGAGGATGCTGTCCAAGTTGCATGCCATCTTGGACAATGTCTCCCATCCACTACATAATGTACTGGTTGGGCACAGGAGTACATTCAGCCAGAGACTCATTCCACCGAGATGCAACACAGAGCGTCATAGGAAGTCATTCCTACCTGTGGCCATCAAACTTTACAACTCCTCCCTTGGAGGGTCAGACACCCTGAGCCAATAGGCTGGTCCTAGACTTATTTCCTGGCATAATTTACATATTACTATTTAATTATTTATGGTGCAACTGTAACGAAAACCAATTTCCCCCAGGATCAATAAAGTATGACTATGACTATAAGATAACACTGAAGGACAGCACCTTCAAGTGCAGTCGATGCAGCTGAGACTGTCACTCCTGTGTGGGCCTCTACAGCCACAACAGATGCTGCTCTAACACAGACTGAAGCAAGACCTTCCAGGCGCAGATCCATGGTCTCCGAGACTAACGGATGCCACCACTCAGAACTGACTTGACTGCTGACAGAACCAGTTCTTCTCCAGTTCTATGTGGCTTTCCAGATTTAGTGAGGTGGAGGGTTTCCTCCTCCTTCCTGGATTTATGGGGTGAAGTCAAATACGGTTGCAGGCAGGTGGTTCGGCAGTTGGTCCTCAACTCAGCAGTGAACCAGGTGGCCAGGCTAAGTGCATGGAGAGCCAGGGCTAACTCAAGATGAGAGGAATGTTGGGTGAGATGATCAGGAGGAATTGGATGAACTTGTAGTGCTCTCCGATGCTCATGTGCACAGGCCGTGTGCGCACTCTGACCATCCCAGACCCCAAGCGACGACTGTCGATGGCAGTCAGGTGAAACAGAAGGGTGAGGGACAGGTTCGGTAGGGAGACCAACCTGCACATACAGTCCAGAAAGTTGCCTGCTGTGCTGGGGTCCACCAGAGCAAGACTTCCCAACCCTTTTTTATGCCACAGACCAATGCCATTAAGCAAGGGGTCCGAGGACCCCAGACTGGAAACCTCTGCCTTGGAGAGTTCTGTGTGTGTAGAGCCATCAGGGTGTAGAGGAGGATGGCTAGAATGAGTAGGGCTATGTTGGCGGAACAAGGGGTCGGGAGGAGCTTACTAGATAGAAGGCCCCTGGTCTCTCCCTGGTGGTGCTGTTTCCCAAACGCAGTGGACATGTGATGCGTGGGTGATTGGCTGCTCTGTAGTAAGTACACAAGTACAAGTTGTTTCTCCATCGACACCCATGCTGTTGGGGTGAGCTCTCCCTAACTGCATGGGTTCTGGAAGCATTGCTGATTAGACTCCTGCAGCCTGAACTGGTTCTGGGAATGTAACTGGGGTTCTGGACGATGATCCGGAAGGCTGTTTCATAACACGACTTTCAATACGGGCAGCTAGAGTGATGAGGCTTTCAAGGTCAGCGGGCATCCCTCAGGTAGACAGCTTGACTTTTAAGCGCTCTGAGAGGCCGCATTGGTAATGGGCCAGCAGCAGTTCTGCATTCCATCTGCACTCCGCCGTGAGGGTCCTGAATTTAATGGTGTAATCCATCTCAGAGCGGGAGCCTTGACGCAGGCAAAATATCCGATCTGCTGCCTCCCTCCCACTTCTCAGATGGTCAAAAACCTGGCACATTGTTGTGGTGAAATCGTCATTTTTATTGCAAACGGTGGTTTTATTGTCCCAGTTAGCGATGGCCCAGGTCAAGAGAGAGGTGATGAAGGCAGTCTTGCGTCGGTACTTAGAACACAGAGATGGCTGGAGCTCAAAGTGTAAGAGTCACCGGAATGGGAAGCTGCAGCATCGGGATGGGGATCCATCAAGAAGTTCAGGCACTGGTATCTGGGGCCCTGAGGGAAGAGGCTGAATAGTGCAGGGACGCTGTATCGAGATGGAGAGCTGGTTGACAGTGGTGAGCAGATGGTGAACGGTTTCCTGCTACTTCTGGATTGGGTACTCCTGTCAATGGATGACTTCTTTTAGGTGAGCATATTCTGCTGGGTCAATTAATGGTTCACTCATCCTGTCAGGAAATGTAGGGGAGACTTGATCCAAATGCAGAGCAGTGGAGACGAATTAGCAGCGAACAATAACTTTATCAATAACAAGCTACGAGGGGCCATAAACAAGAGAGAACAGATACTAAAAGCAACAAGACAACAAGGTAACGAAGGCTATGAGCGTGGTTGAGGCTGGCTGGTTTGATGGGTGAACAAGGACTGTGGACAAGAGCTGGGTTTAAATAGGCTGCAGGTGATGAGTTAGACAAGAGCGGTAGGTAACTCCTATTAGCTGGATGGAGATTAGGAGCAGCATAGGCAGGCCTTACACACATCCATTCCAACTTCATTTGCCCACATTAGGATCACTTCCCGACATGCCTTGGCTATTTAAGATTTTGTCTAAATGCCTCTTAAATGTAGAAGTTGTGTCTGATTCTATCAGCTCCTCTGGCAATGAGCTCCAGATTTCAACCACTCTATGCGAATAAAAGATATCCTTTATTTTCCACTTAAAACGTCCATTCGCCTTAAACCTACAGTATGTCCTCTTGAGGAGGGGAAGTATGGAATGAAGGGGGCATTCAATTTCTACAAAGGGTTATAAGCAGGTTAAGTGAATGTGAGGAGTTTGGCCCACATGCAATGGATGCACAATGGAGAGTATACTAACTGGTTGCCAAACAGCCTAGAATGGAAACACCACTGCTCAGGAATGGAAAACTCTACAGAAAGTGGTGGATACGGCCCAGTCCATCATAGGCAAAGCCCTTCCCACCATTGAGCATATTTGCATGGAGTGCTGTTACAAGAAAGCAGCATCTATTCTCACTCCTACTGTCAGACAGGAGGTACAGGAACCTTAGGTCCCACACCAACAGGTTCAGGAACAGTTATTACCCTTCAACCATTAAGCACCAGGCTCCTGAACTGGTGTGGATAACTACAAATCAAGTTTAATTGCCATGGATACAGCCAAATGAGACAGCGTTCCCCTGGAGCCAAGGTGCAAAAACATATATATGCTTTCAAAATAACGAGAAAGGAAAAAAGAGAACTTAGTCCTGTAAGAAAACAAGTTTTTAGACCAAGTTCCTGAGTACTACTCTGTACTACTCAGGACTACCCTGTACTTCACTCAGTACTACCCTGAACTGATCCTACAAACTGCAGTTTATCTTTCAAGGGCTCTACAACTCATATTTTTAGTATTATTTATTTTTTATTTGTATTATTTGTCTTCACTTGCACCTTGGTTGTTTGTCAATCTTTACTTACAGTTTTTATTGTATTTCTGTATTTTCCTGTAAATGCAAGAAAATAAATCTCAAGATAGTGTATGGTAACAAATACGCACTTTGACAATAAATTTACTTTAACTGTGACTATAATTTAGGAAAATGTCAACCTGTCCATTTAAGAAAAGTTCTGAATCATGGGACATTGCTCTGAGATGCAGTGGGGTGTGGTTGTCTGGGAGCATGGTTTACAAAAGGCTGGGATAATAATGCATTATTTATTACGAGAGTAAATGAAACAGTAAGCATAATGTTAAGTGGGGCATTGGTGAGAAGACATCTGGATGTTAATGGAAACATTACTTAGCTGACACCTAGAGTGCTCACATTATTATATGAGACAGGTTAGGTTTAAATTGCTGAACAGTGGGATGCAACTTGCTTGAAAACAGAAAATCCTGAAGGGTTTTGATGGAATGGATCTAGAAAAGACAAGCTAGACTGAGTGTTCATGGTTCAAAAGTCAGGAAGAGGTAAATATTCTTCTTCCAGTATGTCATGGGCCTTTGGAACTCATCCCGAAATAGGCATGGAAGCTCTTTGAATATCTCAAGGGAGATGCAGATAGATTATTTAAAAAGGAGCTTTTTAACAAATTTCATTTTCAATTGAAAAATTTAAGAATGTTAACACAGGTAGAATGGAATGCAGAGTTGGGAAAACAATCTAATCTGCCACAATCATACTGAACAGCACAGCAGGATCAAGATCCCACGTGGCGCACTCCTTTTGCCAATTCATTTGTTTCTATTTCATGTTGTGTGTATCAACATTCATAACAGTAAAGGAGACATAAGAGACTGCAAATGCTGGAATCTGAAGCAACAATCTGCTGGAGGAACTCAGCAGGTCGAGCAGCATCTGTAGGAGGAAAGGAATTGTCAATATTTCAGACCCAAAACATCGACAATTTGTTTCCTTCCACACCTGCTGCTCTGTCTGCTGAATTCCTCCAGCAGACTGCTGCTCCATAACAGAAATTTTTGTCTCAAAATGACATGATTTCACCAGAATAGCTTCTTGGCAAAAATAGCATCACATGACATTTTCAATAGTGCAATGTAATTTTTTTCCTAGACTTTCAATTTGAAAACCTCAGCATCTCCCATGAGGCTTTGAATTAAATTTTATCCCACAAATAATCGTATATTATTGACGTTTATGAGAAACAAGAGGAACAGGGACATAGATTTTAATGATATGATTCAAGCAGGGAATGCAGAATTAGGAACAGGAAATCTGTAAACACAGCTTTCCTAAATGGATGTCTAAGAACAATTTCCTGCAGGTTTCCTGATCAGCATTGCTGATTAAAGCAGGTTAGTGAACACAAGCACAGGGATTGAAGGTGGTGGGTGGATGATCAGATAATACATTTATGAGAATGGTAGCTGTGAGATATCTGATTGCAGGAACAGGAAGCAAAAAACTGCTTGAGGCATCTGCTTGTGATGGTTGACAGAAGGAAGATGAAGGTCTGGATAGTCCAACTGAATCAGAATAGTGGAGAGCCTTCTACTGTTTCTACTGTACTGTATTCTAACTGGTATGGGGGCTACTGCACAGGATTGAAGTAGGCTGCAGAGAGTTGTAAACTTAGTTCCATCATGGGCACTAGCCTCCATGGTATCCAGGACATCTTCAAGGAGCGGTGCGTCAGTAAGGCATCATTAAGAACCTCCATCACCCAGGTCTTGCCTTGTTCTCATTGCTGTCATCAGGAAGGAGGTACAGAAGTGTGAAGTCACACACCCAACGATTCAGGAACAGCTTCTTCCCCTCTGCCATCTGATTTCTGAATGGACATTGAACCCATGAACACTATCGCACTACTTTTTTATTTCTATTTTTGCACATACTTCTTATTTATTTTATTTAACTATTATACCCACACTGAACCAGTGTGGGTAACTTGACTCACATCAACACTGAACGGATCCACAGCCTATGGACTCATTGTCAAGGACTCTACAATTCATGTTCTCAATATTATTTACTTATTTTTTCTGTAATTGCTCAGTTTGTCTTATGCAAATTGATTATCTGTCCATCTTTGTGTGTAGTTCTTCATTGATTCTATTGTGCTTCTTTGTATCTACTTTGAATGCCTGCAAGAAAATAAATCTCAGGGAGTAAATGGTGACATTTATGTACTTTGATAATAAAATTACTTTGAACTTTGCCTCACAGCTCTTGAACTCAATCCCCTGACTAACAAAGTCCAACACACCACAAGCCTTATTAACAACCCAATCCCCAACCCCTCTCTCTCACAACAACTAACATATCGCCCACCCACAAATTGGCCATAGAAAGGAAACACCCAAAAACTGAAGGAGGCGAGTGAACAATGATTCCTAGGGTGACATCTTCCAGGTAGCTAATCTCTTCAATATTTCACTTTCTCTACACCTTCTGCTCACTCTTTGTGTCTTGATTTTATTACAGAAACCGTTGGAGCCTGTGACACGCAGTTTGGAATTTGATTGAATGATCCAGCGCTCTGCTGTGTCCAGGGAGCTGCCTCATGGAGAAGACCAGAGACGGGGACCCAAAGAAGACTGAGAACACAAAATGATTGGTGGAAAAGACCAGAAATGGGGTATGGGGTCATGAACAACTCCATTTCAAAGCTTTGAGGAAGATTGAAGGATCAAGGTGGATACGGAGGGGGTCAGCGTTTGCTCCCAATGGAGGCCACAGGGGCATCGACAGTTGGTAGTCAGGTTGGTGGTGTTTGGACCAGATGTGGCATTCAGACCCAGCATACCATTCACTTGTCACAAAGGACTGAGTTTGTGCGGCCACTCTCCTCGAATGCTAACAGGAAGATGTTTTCGATATTCTGAGATTTATGTCATTGTTGGACTGTACTTTATATTGGCTTCTTTCAGTTTTTGGGTGTTTTCTTTCTTGTGGCCGATTTGTGGGTGGGTGATATGTTAGTTTTTGTGAGGGGGGGTGTTTGGGGGTTTGGGGTCCGATTTTCTTCTTGTTGTTTTTTTATTTGGGAGATCTGTTAGTTTTTGTGTGTGAGAGAGGGGGTCAGGGGTTTTGATACTATTGTCACTGTTCTTTTCTGTAGGGGAGGGTTTGGGAATTTGGTGTTATGTCACTGTTTTTTTTTTCTCTTTGTGAGGGAGGGGGGTTTTGGGATTTGTGAGTTTTGTTTCATTTCCTTTTTTGTGCCGGGTATGGGGGGAGTTGATGTCATTTCTTTCAACAACCCCCATGGTTTTTCTGTATTTCGTGGCTATCTGGAGAAGACAAGTATCAGAGTGGTATTGTACATGCATACTTTGACAATAAATGAACCACTGAACCTTTATTAACTTGCACGGCAACTTTGAGGGATCTATGTACATGGACCCTAAGATCCTTCTATCCCTTCACACTGCTGAGAATCCTGCCTTAAACCCTGTATTCTGTCTTCAAATTCATCTTCCAAATTGAATCATGTCACTCTTTTCTGCGTTGAACTCCAGCTGTCATTTCTCAGTCCAGCTCTGTATCCTGTTAATGCTCTATTGCGACCTATAACAATCTCCACACTATCCACAACTCCACCAATCTTCATGTCATCTGGAAACTTGCTAAACCAGTCTTCCACTTCCTCATATACGTCATTTATTAAAATCACAGAGAACAGTGGTCCCAGAACAGATCACTGTGTAATACCACGGGTCACACTGACCTCCAAGCAGAATACTCCCCATCTACTACCACCCTCTGCCTTCATAGGCAAGCCAATTCCGTTACCACTCATCCAATTTTCCCTGGATCCCGTGCCTCCTGAATTTCGAATAAGCCTTCCATGGGTAACCTTATCAAGCGTCCTATTAAAATCCATATACACCACATCCACTATTCTACCTTCATCAGTGTGCTTTGTCATATCCTCAAATAAATCAAACAGGCTCATGAGGAACCTGTCTCTCATAAAGCAATGCCGACTATTTCCAATCAGACTAGTGGCTTTCCATCATATCCAATGATGACAGAAACCTGTGTGGGAGAGTTTTTAAAGAGGAAAAGCTGTTGCACTGGGGCAGTTCCACTCTCTCAAGCTTGGAAGTCCAGGTCCAGTGGTACAAACACAGATCACAAACTGGGGTCTTCCTTGGTTGCAGCGGATGACCATGACATCTTCTATGCCTTGTCAAGCCCTTCGCACTCCACGGTGTGTTGCAGTACCTCCTTCCTAGCCGTTGGATATCTCTGCAGATCTTATTTGCTCAGTGTGCCGGAGGTGATTTCACTGTCTTACCAGGTTACGAGGCTGCTGGCTACCCTCACCTGGTTTAGCCTGCCTGTCAAAGTGGTGTACTGGGGTGTGGCTGCTGTCGCATGCAGACAGTTACTTGGAGCCACAGGTGAGAGCTGAGTGTCCGGTGGGGACCAAAAGTGAGTGGGCTGCCCCAGAATGGACATAACAAGCCATTTCACCGGAGGTGCTACCCCTCCCTGGACACCCCATACACCCAGACTATGAATATTTATGAGTATTTGGAGAACCAGACCATGTTTCTCCAAATAGTCATAAATTCTGTCTCTAAGAATCCTCTCCAACAGTTTGCCCACCACTGAAGTAAGACTCACTGGTCTATAATTCTGAGGGTTATCCCTTCTCCCTTTCTTGAATATCATTTGCCACCTTCCAATCATCTGGTACTTCTCCTGTGGCCAGTGAGGATGTAAAAATCATCAACAAGGGCACAGCAATCTCTTCCCTCACTTCCCATAGTAACCTGGGGTATATACTGTTCAGCCCTGGGGACTTATCTATCCGAATGTTTTTCCAAAGTTCATCATCTTTTTTAATGTTGACATGTTCCTGTATATCAGTCTGTTTTACACCATCCTCACAAATGCTGAGGTTTGTCTTACTAGTCAAAATTGAAGCAAAATATTAAACAAGGTCCTGCCCTACCTCCCCCTGACTCCAGGCATATTTTCCTATCCCTGATCAGTTCTTTCTCTCACTCTGGCCATCTGCCCGTTCTTCATGTATGCGTGGGAAGCCTATCCAGAATCCCCAGCAAGTGCTCCCTAAATAACATCGATATTTTTGTTGTGCAGTTCCCTGAGCACATCAGTTCCCAACTTATGCTCCCAGGTTCCTACCGAACAGCGTTATAACTCGCTCTCCCCCAATTAAATATTATCCCATATTGTTTGCCCCTATCCCTCTCCAAGGCCAGGAATTTGTGATCACTGTATCCGAAATGCTCTGTCACTGAGGGATCTGACACCTGACCCGGCGGTTCATTGCTGAGCACCAGTCCGGTATGGCCGAGTCAGTCTGTCTACGCGTTGAGTCAGGAATCCCTCCAGGATACAATTAACAATCCCGTCCCCTCTAAAGCTTTGCATTAAGGAGATGCCAATCAATATTAGTGAAATTGAAATCCCAAATGACACCAACCCAGTTATTTTTGCACCTTTCCAAAATCCCCCTCCTGATCTGTTCCTCAGTATTTGAAGAAATTACCAAATCGATCAAATCGAATCAAGTTTAATTATCATTCAACCATACATGGGCACAGCTGAATGAGACAGTGTTCCTCTGGGGCCAAGATGCAAGACATATGCAGCACGTCAAAATTAGCGAGTAAAGAAAACATAGTCACGCAAGAATTCCTCCTAGCCAACCGGTATTCCTGCTGGGCGACAGGTGATAGTTAAAAAAAAGGCACGTAACTCACGATTCTTCCCTCTTGACCTCCATTCAGCTCTCAGGTTATAAAGAAATGGCAGCAGCATCTCAGATTACATTCCTTCCCCACAAAGCCCTTGTGTTATTCGTCCCGGGCTTCAGTGTATCCTTCAGCAGAGGATTAGCAAATCAGAGGTTTGCAAGGCAGATCAAAGTGCAATGAGATACCGGTAAGGAAACGCTGCCAACGGGCACATTCCAGGCAATAGGGGTAGATACTGGCGTCACAGTGGGGCTCGGTGCAGCTCTTACAAAGGCTTTGTGGGGATGGTCCACTGTCTAAGGTCCTGAGGGGCTGAATCTGATGTAACAAGTCATGGAGGTACTGCTTAAAGAAGAAACATAGAACATAGAACAGTACGGCACAGTACAGGCCCTTTGGCCCATGATGTTATGTCCTTTTACCCTACATTAAGATCAATCTAACCCTTCCCTCCTACATAGCTTTCCCTCCCCCCCCCCTGCATTCCGCAGGGATCGCTCCCTACGCAACTCCCTTGTCCATTCGTCCTCCCCCATCCCTCCCCACTGATCTCCCTCCTGGCACTTATCCGTGTAAGCAGAACAAGTGCTACACATGCCCTTACACTTCCCCTCTTACCACCATTCAGGGCCCCAGACAGTCCTTCCAGGTGAGGCAACACTTCACCTGGGAGTCGGCTGGGGTGATATACTGCGTCTGGTGCTCCCGATGTGGCCTTTTATATATTGGCGAGACCCGACGCAGACTGGGAGACCGCTTTGCTGAACATCTACGCTCTGTCCGCCAGAGAAAGCAGGATCTCCCAGTGGCCACACATTTTAATTCCACATCCCATTCCCATTCTGACATGTCTATCCACGGCCTCCTCTACTGTAAAGATGAAGCCACACTCAGGTTGGAGGAACAACACCTTATATTCCGTCTGGGTAGCCTCCAACTTGATGGCATGAACATCGACTTCTCTAACTTCCGCTAATGCCCCACCTCCCCCTCGTACCCCATCTGTTATTTATTTTTATACACACATTCTTTCTCTCACTCTCCTTTTTCTCCCTCTGTCCCTCTGAATATACCCCTTGCCCATCCTCTGGGTCCCCCCCCTTGTCTTTCTTCCTGGACCTCCGGTCCCATGATCGTCTCGTATCTCTTTTGCCCATCACCTGTCCAGCTCTTGGCTCCATCCCTCCCCCTCCTGTCTTCTCCTATCATTTTGGATCTCCCCCTCCCCCTCCAACTTTCAAATCCCTTACTCACTCTTCCTTCAGTTAGTTCTGACGAAGGGTCTCGGCCTGAAACATCGACTATACCTCTTCCTAGAGATGCTGCCTGGCCTGCTGCATTCACCAGCAACTTTTATGTGTGTTCCTCCTACATAGCCGTCCATTTTTCCATCATCCATGTATCAAACATTAATAGGTCTGACACATGGTAAGTAGAATGTATTGGTTTGACGGTAGACTGATTGTACTGATTTATTGACACATTGAATGTAAAGAGAGTAAGTACTGACGGTATTGCATTTCCTGTGTATATATTACTGAAAAAAATTTAATTTTGGAATAAAAAAAAGTTATCCATTCTTGAACTGTCCATGCCAACTGCTTGTTATTTGCTTGATCTGAATTTGGTGCAGGTAAAGCAAACTGGTTACACTTCTTCTGTGTAAATGGGATGAATTAGAATAGAATTAAAGAATACACAGAGTTACTCAGTCCATCGTGTCAATAAATGAGTTAATAAATCTAAACCCACCTTCCAATGTGTTGGGCACGTTGCCAAGTGGTTAAAGTGTTCATCTAGTTACCTCAAGGTCGCTAGTTCGAGCCTCAGCTGTGGCAGCGTGTTTGTGCCCTTGAGCAAGGCACTTAACCACACATTGCTCTAGTCTGTGCGAGGAGTGGCCTCCCACACAGACTTCCAATCTGCGCCTTGTAAGGCATGAAAATGCCCGACGCAGGCCTCTCATGGTCTGAGTCGACGTTCTCTCCCTCCCCACCTTCCAATACAACATCAAAGCTCTCCAGATACAAATCCAAGAACTTATTAAAAGAGATGGGAGTTTCCCCCTTAAAATTCCTAACAGGCTGTGAGTTTCCTCTGCTACTACCACGCTCAGCATGGATTAAAAAAAATCACCCAACCCTTCATATATGCAAAAGGTTCTGCAGATGCTGGAAATCTAAGGAAACAAAGACAAAATACTGGAGGAATTCAGCAGGTCAGGCAGTGCTTATGGAAATGAATAAATTGTTCGTGTTTCAGGCTGATATACTTCATCAGGGGAACAAAGCTAGAATAAGAAGGTGGGTGAAGGGTAAGGAGTACAGGTTGCAAAGTTAGAGGTGACACACACAAAATGCTGGAGGAACTCAGCAGGCCAGGCAGCATCTACAGAAAAGAGTACAGTCGACATTTCG
This sequence comes from Mobula hypostoma, assembly GCF_963921235.1. Taxonomy (NCBI): domain Eukaryota; kingdom Metazoa; phylum Chordata; class Chondrichthyes; order Myliobatiformes; family Myliobatidae; genus Mobula; species Mobula hypostoma. The sequence goes on from NC_086115.1 coordinate 20,824,701, forward strand.
GGCTGGGACCCTTCAGCAGGACACAAGCGTTTCTGCCTGAAATGTCGACTGTACTCTTTTCCATAGAAGCTGCCTGGCCTGCTGAGTTCCTCCAGCATTTTGTGTTGTTTGTTTGTATTTCCAGCATCTGCAGAATCTGTAGGCGATAGGTGAAGCCAGGTGAGGTGGAAGGTGGGTGGGTGGGGAGGAGGGATGAAGTAAGAATCTGGGAAATAATAGGTAGAAGAGGTAAAGAGCTGAAGAAGGAGTGTCTGATAGGAGAAGACAGTGGATCATGGGAAGAAAGGGAAGGTGGAAGGGCATCAGAGGAAGGTGGTGGACAGGTGAGGAGAAGAGAAGGGCTGAGAGGATAACCAGAATGGGGAACGGAAAAAAAAGGAAAGAGGTAGGGAGAGAAATTACTGCAAGGTAGAGAAATCCATGTTCCTCTTAATCAATAACCCTCAATCCATGAGGACATTTCTGGCTTCTTGAGCAGCTAGGTGATTGGCTGGTCTGGTATTGGGCTTCCTACCTTTCCATTGAATCCACAGCTGATGAGGAGTTTTAGTTTGTTTTTTTTTAAATCACTTTCTATCCCTTTAGAACACACTGCTAGATTATTTTGTACGGAATGCATCAAGAGCATCTTTTGAAGGGCACTTGTATGTGGACAGAGCTGGAGTATTGTGTGCAGCTACGATTACCACACTGCAGAAAAGACTGATTGCACTGGAGGGAGTGCAGAGGAACTGCTTGAAACATTATCTGTTTTGATCGGGATGCTGCTTGGAACATTACCTGTTCCATCATCCAAGAAAGCAATTTAGGGATAATCCTGGAAACAAAAGATGGGCTATTTTTGCCTCATTATTAGGGAAGTTACTGGAGGATAGGATTTATGAGCATTCTAAACACCATATTCTAATTAGGGACAATCAGCAGGGCAAGTCGTGCCTTACTAACTTGACTGAGTTTGATGATGTAGGTAATTGATGAAGGGAGAGCCGTGAATGTTGTCTACATGGATTTTAGTAAGGCGTTTGACAAGGTCCCACATGGTAAACTCATCTAGAAAATTAAGGTGCATGGAATCCATGGGGACTTAGCTATTTGTATTCTGAATTGGCTTGCCCATAGATGACAGAGGATACTCGTCGATGGGATTTATTCCTGGTGGAGGTCAAAGACATATAGTGTGATCTCCACTGTTTATGATATACAGTGGATTCTGGTTAATTGGACCATTGGTTAATTGAGACAGCTGCTTATTTGGGACAACTCCTAAAGAACAAAAAACTAATTGAGAAAATTGCTGGGGTTTCCCTTGTTTATTCGGGACACTATGTCACTTAATTAGGTCAGGAGACAGTTGCTGAACAGGTTCTAGCTAGTGTCAGTCGCATGCACTTCCGGGCTGTTAGATGCTATACTGTGCTTAGAGTGAACAGTTTTTAATTAGCATCAATTGCGTGTGTTTGTGTTCAAAATGCAGTGATTTTTGTCACTGATAGTTGGCATAAATAAGCAATAAGACAATTCTGACACGAGGAAATCTGCAGATGCTGGAAATTCAAGCAACACACACAAAATGCTGGTGGAACGCAGCAGGCCAGACAGCATCCATAGGAAGGAGCACAGTTGACATTTCGGGCCGAGACCCTTCGTCAGGACAATTCAGACAATTCTGAACTGTTTTGCTTACTGTGGTTTAAAGCATTCATTCGGCGATGCCAGAAATGGCCAGGAGTAAAAAGGAAACCATTTCACTACTTCAACAAGTTAGGTACTACGAAAAATTTGAAGGTATTGACAATCATCTTGAAGATTACAATGCAAAAGAAGATTTGAAGGGTGCATTTGTTGATAGTACTCCACCGTGATACAACACTTGGCAGCACGAGAGGTCGTTTCTGCCTGTGGCCATCGAACATGCAGCGAGGGTCGGACACCCTGGGCCAATAGACTGGTCCTGGACTTATTTTCCATCTGGCATAGTTTGCATTTTGGTGTTTGATTGTTGGGGTTTTTTGTATTGCTATATTTACGCTTTATTCTTGGTTGGTGCGGCTGTAACAAAACCAAATTTCCCTCGGGATTAATAAAGTATATCTATCTATCTATCTATTGTATGAAGGCAGCCCATTATCTATACTAGACGTCTGCACTGATTTTCATTGTGTACACGGGATGAATTTCTCTGTTGATAATGAGTAGGAACTAATACAATTTTATAGTACTGTAGTGTTCTAATTTGTTCTGTATTTCATTTAAATGCATGATTTGTTACTCAGTTTGTCATTTTAATACCTTTTTAACTATTTCCTTGAAACTTCGGCTAACTAGGGCACCCGCTTAATTGGGCCTACATGTACTGGTCCTGATGTATTCCAGTTAACTGGAATCCTATAATCAAATGTAAAGGACTTGTACACTGTTAATGGCAAGACCCTTAACAGTGTTGATGTACAGAGTGATCTTGGGGTTCAAGTCCTTAGCTCCCTGAAACCAGCTGCACAGGTTGATAGCGGGTAAGGAAGGCATATGGCATGCTTGCCTTTATTCGTCAAGGTACTGAGTTGAAGAGTTAAGAAGTTACGTTACAGCTTTATAAAACTTGAGTTAAGCCACATCTAGACTATTGCATTCAACTCTGGTCACCCCATTAGGGGCCAGCACGGTGATGCAGAAAGGAAAGTTCCCTTGGATCACCAGGGTATGTTCCACATCAAGCTCCTCTAACCATCCAACCATCCATCCATCCATCCATCCATCCTCCCCCAACCAAGATAAGTAAAGTCAGAGAAGTCATCAAAAAGGAAAGGTCAGCGTCATCACCAGATCCAAATGGAATTCCTTGGAAGCTCTATAACAACTGCCCTCGTGTGTTAAAGATCCTGTGGAACCTAATGAGATGTGCCTGGAGAAACCAATGCATCCCATCAGAGTGGCAAAAACTAGCAGAACTCCAGTTCTATAAACCAGTTCAGGAGCATTGCACTGCTGAATGTCGAGGGGAAAATCTTCTTCTCTGTCGTGGCTAAGAGGATGACCAGTGTTCAGAAATGGCTGGGGCTGGCTTGGTGTTTCCTGGACACTGGGTTCTTCGGGAAGAACAAGTTGTAGCTGCCACTGAGATCCATCAGTCTGGGGTACCAGCAGGAGAAAACCTGACTGGTCGTTGAGTTGAGGGAGTCCACTGACCCGCTGGTGATGAGTGCTAATACCCCAGTCTAGACTGGCCATAAACGGAAAACTCAAGCTGAAGTCATCCAGGCCATTAGCAGGCTGCAGCATCAAGAGGTTGGTGGCAGGGTCCAGGTTGGACTGCAGGACTTGGGTGGGGGAAGGCAGTATGTTTCTGGTCCAAGGCCTCGAAGAAAGAGAGGAAACCGTGGTAGTGGAGCAGGTGACAAGGACAGAGCAGGAGCGTTACAGCGTGAAAGCAGTGGCACACGGCCGCCAGGGAAGATGGACAACATGGGAGAGCTCCATCAACAGGTCATTCAGCTGGTCGGATCTGTAGAAGGCCCCACAAGCCAGACTCAGCTTCCTCATCAGGGCAACCTATGATACCTTGCCCTGTCCCCAAAATTTTCACTAGTGGCTCCACAGTGAGGATAGCTGCCCTCTGTGTGATACCACCAAAGCCAACCTCCAACACATCCTGGCAGGATGCACCATGCAAAGGGCACTACAGATGGTGGCATGACCAGGCCCTAAATAAGCTGGCGGAGGTCCTAGAGACCTGCAGGCGGGATGCAAGAAGCAGCCTTTCCCCAGCAGGACGACAACTCATCCCATTTGTTAAGGCTGGTAGGAGCACTGAATGCATCCACCCAATAACTCTTTCAGGGCTCCTGTCCACAGGCAAGGAGTGGAACACGAGGGCAGATCTCGGTAGACAGCTAGTTCCCCACGGAAATCACCACCACATCTTTCAGCCTAGACATAGTCCTGTGGTTCACAGCAGCCAAGAAAGTCCTCCTCATTGAGTTAACCATCCCATGGGAGGAAGCAGTGAAGGCTGCGCATGAGCAGAGGAGGCTGGAGTACTCAGACCTGGCAGCTGACTGTAAGGATGGTGGCTGGAGGACCATCACCTACCCTGTGGAGGTAGGATGCTGGAGCTTCGTCAGCGCATCTACGACAAGGTTACTCCGTGAAATGGCACTGACTGGAGCGAGGCTCAGGAGCGCCACCAGAGATTTGGCTTAAGAGGCAGAAAAGGGTAGCTTTTGGCTATGGCTGAGGAGGAAAGACAGAAATTGGGGGACTGACTAATCCCATTGAAACTGTGGGATGGGGGGTGGCAGGGAGACATTCCTGCCATTGCTCCTCCACCAGGATATATACAGATATACCAAGGCTAAGGGAGCGAAACATCAGTGAGCAGTGGTCCGTGGCTGATGATCCTGTAACTGACCTAAGGGCATTGTTGGAGGTGCAGCAAGCAGGAAATAATTTCCTGCAAATCTCATTGAGGGTACTGAGTTCAAGAGTTAAGAAGTTGGGTTACAGCTTTATAAAACTGAGCTAGGCTGCATTTGGACTATTGCATTCAATTCTGGTTGCCCCTTTATAGGAAAGATGTTGAGGCTTTGGAGAAGGTGCAGAAGATGTTTACCAAGATGCTGACTTGCTAAGAAATTAGTCAAACTTGGGTTGTTCTTGGAGAAGCAAAAGCTGAGGGGAGATCTGATGATAAGATTATGAGAGACACAGATCCTGTTGGCAGCTGATACCTTTTTCCTAGGTTCGAAGTGTCAAAAACTTGAGGGCATGCAATTAAGGTGTGAGGGGGTAAGTTCTCAGGAGATGCGCAGGGCAAGTCTTTTATACAGAGAGTGGTAGGTGCCTGGAACATGCAGCTCAAGGTGTAGCAAAGGCAAAATGCAATAGAGGTTTTTAGGATGCTTTCAGAGTGGCATGTGTCTGTGCAAAGAATGAAGGGGTATAGATATTATATTGGCAGAAAGAATTGGTTTAGTTAGCCATTTAATTAGTTTGGCACAATATCCTTGGCCAAAGGGCCTGTTCCTGTGCCGTTCTCTCCTAGGGTCTCTGATGCAACATTTTGGTTATAAGTAGGTACTGGATAGGCTGGGTTTGTTTTCCTTGGGGGACCTGAAAGGAGCATAGATAGATACTTTTCTCCACTATGCCCATAACCAGGTGGCATAAGTTTATGGTACGGGGCAAGAGGATCAGAAAGAGCATGTGGAAGAATTGTTTCAGCTAGAGCCAGATACTCTTCCAGGAATATTTTGTTTTAAATAAAACATTTGAATTGCAAGGCCAAATGATAGTAAACAGGATCAATATAGATGGATTGATTGATAGTTGGCAGGAATGCAGTGTGTTGAGTGTCCTGCTGTACGTCTCCATTAGAACATAGAACATAGAACAGTACAGCACAGTACAGGCCCTTCAGCCCACAATGTTGTGCTGACCCTTAAACCCTACCTCCCATACAACCCCCCACTTTAAATTCCTCCATATACCTGTCTAATAGTCTCTAAAATTTCACTAGTGTATCTGCCTCCACCACTGACTCAGGCAGTGCATTCCACACACCAACCACTCTCTGAATAAAAAACCTTCCTCTAATATCCCCCTTGAACTTCCCACCCCTTACCTTAAAGCCATGTCCTCTTGTATTGAGCTGTGGTGCCCTGGGGAAGAGGCGCTGGCTGTCCACTCTATCTATTCCTCTTAATAGCTTGTATACTGCTATCATGTCTCCTCTCATCCTCTTTCTCTCCAAAGAGTGAAGCCCTAGCTCCCTTAATCTCTGATCATAATCCACACTCTCTAAACCAGGCAGCATCCTGGTAAATCTCCTCTGTACCCTTTCCAATGCTTCCACATCCTTCCTATAGTGAGGCAACCAGAGCCGGACACAGTACTCCAAGTGTGGTCTAACCAGTTTTATAGAGCTGCATCATTACCCCGTGACTCTTAAATTCTATCCCTCAACTTATGAAACCTAACACCCCATAAGCTTTCTTAACTACCCTATCTACCTGTGAGGCAACTTTCAGGGATCTATGGACATGTAACCCCAGATCCCTCTGCTCCTCCACACTACCAAGTATCCTGCCATTTACTTTGTACTCTGCCTTGGAGTTTGTCCTTCCAAAGTGTACCATCTCACACTTCTCCAGGTTGAACTCCATCTGCCGCTTCTCAGCCCACTTCTGCAACCTATCAATGTCTCTCTGCAATCTTCGACAATCCTCTACACTATCCACAACACCACCAACCTTTACGTCGTCTGCAAACTTGCCAACCTACCCTTCTACCCCCACATCCAGGTCGTTAATAAAAATCACGAAAAGCAGAGGTCCCAGAACTGATTCTTGTGGGACACCATTAGTCACAACCCTCCAATCTGAATGTACTCCCTCCACTACTGATCTGCAAACGAGCATGTCCTTGTATCGGAAGTGCAATTCAATCATGTTCAGGGCCCAAACTGGGTCACATTGCTCCTGGAGTTCATCAGTAGAGTTTGTCAGATGGGTTTGATGGGGCTATCCTTTGTTATGCTGCATTCACATTCAAGGCTGGATAGAGTGTGATGGAAGTGTTAGGGTGCCAACGATGCAGGGATTATGACAGGTCTCAATGATTCAATCTTGTATACACCTTTACTGTGGCTGCACTCCAGCTGATCATAGAAAGCCAGATTGATCAGAGAGGTGTTCAGACTGTCATGTGCACAAACAAGGACACCCCAAAACTGAGGCTTCACTATCATCAGAGGAGATGCATATATAACACTGAATCTTGGTAAATCGTCCATTATCTCAAGCTGAGATGATAGGACTCTAGTAATAGGTGCCAACATGTCCCAAAGGTGTCCCTACTCACCTATCATTCTCATGGAGCTGTGTGATACTTCAGCTGAGCCATTTTATTTATGAGAAGGTACCTGGGGGCAGGAAGTATTTGTGGCAATAGATCTAGTTGAAAGATTATGTTAGCTTCCTGTGAGAAACAAATAACTACAGATGCTGGAAATAAGAAATGGAACAAAACACTGGAAATACTTTACAGGTGGCACAGTGTCTGTGGGGACAGGAAAAGAGTGACCATTTCAATTCTATGGCAGAGAGCTTCCTCTAAATCAAAATAGGTATCAGGGAAATGAGAGCAGAATCTGAATAATCTATCTCCCTCCTGGCACTTATCCTTGCAAGTGGACATTTGTCCCTCCCGACTAATCTCCTTCCCCGCACTTATCCTTGCACCTGCCCCTACACCTCCTCCCTCACTACCATTCCGAGCCCTAAACAGTCCTTCCAGGTGAGGCAACACTTCACCTGTGAGTCTGTTGGGGTCAGATACTGTGTTTGGTGCTCCCAGTTTGGCTTCCTGTATATCGGTGAGACTCGACGTAGATTGGGAGACTGCTTTGCTGAGCACCTATGCTCCGTCTGCCAGAACAAGTGGGATCTCTCAGTGGCCACCCGTTAATTCCATTTATGGCCTCCTCCACAGTCATGATTAGGACACATTTAAGTTGAAGGGACAACACCATTTGGGTAGCCTCCAACCTGATAGCATGGACATCGATTTCTCAAGCTTCCGGTACTGCCCTCCTCCCCACTCCCCTTCACTATTTCCCATCCCCCTTTCCCTCTCTCACCTTATCTCCTTGCCCGCCTATCACCATTCTCTGGTGCTCCTCTCTTTTTTTTCTTCCATGGCCTTCTGTCTCTTTCACGAATCAACCTCCCAGCTCTTTACTTCATCCCTCCCCCTTCAGGTTTCACCGATCAACTTGTGGTTCTCTTTCCCCTCCCCCCACCACCTTTTCAAACTACTCCTCAGCTTTTTTATCCAGTCCTGCCAAAGGGTTTCGGCCCAAAACGTCAACTGCACTCTTTTTCTAGGTGCTACCTGGCCTGCTGAGCTCCTCCAGGCATTTTGTGTATGTTGTTTTGATTTCCAGCATCTGCAGATTTTCTCTTGTTTCTGAACAGCACCCTGCATTGTTTTCCAACGAGTGGTGTAAAGATTTAATAAAAATGTAACATCTGCATGGTAACGTTAAATTAACAAACAAACGTGTTGCAGGTATTTTGGAAACACAAGAGACTGCAGATACTGAAATCTGCAGGCTCACACAATCTGCTGGAAGTGTTCAAGTCACAAACTAGAGAAAATCTGCAGATGCTGGAAATCCGAGCAACACACACAGTCGATGCTTTTTCTCCACAGATGCTGCCTGGTCTGCTGAGTTTCTCCAGCACTTTATGTGTGCTGCTGGTATTTCTCTTGCCACAGATGCTGCTGGTCCAGCTGATTTCTTCCAGCATACATGCTTTGATTCAGATTCCAGCATACGTAATTTCATCTGTTTTCCTGCCACGAAGTGATTGTGAGTTTGAGGCTTGCAGCATGTACTCTAGGTGGCAGAATGTATCCAAATATATTGATTGTGCTGATGCTGTTCATCTGCTGAAGTGGAACTGCATTTATTTTGATCTATACTTTTCAGAACTATTGTTTGGCTATTTCCAGGAATTATGTGATCCTGATTAGGAATCCCAAGCAAGAGAAAATCTGCAGAGGCTGGAAATCTGAGCAACACACACAAAATGCTGGAGGAACTCAGCAGGCCAGGCAGCATCTATGGAAAAGATTTTGATGCTTCGGGCCGAAACCCTTTGCAGGACTCGCTGAACAGCTCCTGCTGAAGGGTTTCGGCCTGAAACGGCCGCTGTACATTTTTCCATAGGTGCTGCCTGATCTGCTGAGTTCCTCCAGCATTTTGTGTGTGTTGCTAGGAATTCCAAGGTTAGTTACAGATTACATTGTGAGGGAAGAAGAGCTGCTTGTAAGTTTCTGCTTTTGGTCATGGACCAAAGCAAGCGAGTGGCTTTCTTTATCATTGAGCACATTAATAACCTGATCCCACCCTATACTGTATAGCACTATTTTCCTGCATCCTTAACCCCTTCCCTGTCAAGTTCAAGTTTAATTGCCATTCAACCATACATGAATACCCATGAGTACAGCCAAACGAAACAGCATTGTTCTGGGGCTAAGATGCAAAACACAATACCAACAGTCATAAACAACACAAAGCACATATAAGATAATAGTAAAATACAGTCATACAAAAAAATATAGTCCAAGTCCCTGAGTCCATGAAAGTTGCAGCAGTCTAGATCTTGTCATCCACCAGGTGAACATTGGAGGGCAGCACTGACTCCAGCATGGACACTAAGCCACATTGCTCCGACATCTACTCCAATGCCTCTCTCATGGGTGGCTGGAAACAGGCAACACTGCAGCTTGAGGCTGAGGACTCACTATGACCAGGCCATGCAGTTTCCCTGCCATTGGCCTTTCCAATAAACCAATGGACTGGACTTGTAGCATTCCACATTACCAATGTCCAACAGCAGGGGGCCCCCAACCATTTTTGCACCACGGACCTGTATAATATTGACAATATTCTTGCAGACCAGACCGGCGGGGGGGGGGGGGGCGGTGTTCAAGTAGGGTTAAACTCACCTTGACATGTCTTTTACAGTTAGGGTTACCAACTTTCTCACTCCCAAATAAGGGACAAAAGTAGCAGTCAAATCCTGGGACACTTGTGTTTACCCCAGGAAAGACAACTATGACCATGAAGCCTTGCACGGGCACCTGTGTGCGCATATGTGACATGCGCATGCGCGTACGTGCTGATTTTTTTCCACAAATCAGTTTTGGCTTAATCTTCCTTACTATACTGTACATACATTATTTCTACTTTATACAGGCTGTGTATTTATCATATCATTCCTGCTTTTACAATATGTTAGTGTTACTTTAGGTTTTATGTGTTATTTGGTAGGTTATTTTTTGGGTCTGGGAACGCTCAAAAAATTTTCCCCATATAAATTAATGGTAATTGCTTCCTTGCTTTACACCATTTCAGCACAAAAGGTTTTGTAGGAACGCTCTACCTTAGCGGGGGAAATACGGGACAAGGGTGGTCCCGTATGGGACAAACCAATTTAGCCCAATACACGGGATGTCCCGGCAAATACGGGACAGTTGGCAGTTCAACAGTGCATGACAGGGAATGAGGAAAGGTGCAGCTGACTCATATTGTTTCCTCGCGGCCCAGTAACACATGCTTTGCGGCCCTGTGGTTGGGGACTGCTGTCCAACAGGGTCTTGCGATTGCAAGAAAAGCATCTAAGACAATCACTCACTGTTAGACTGCACACCACCTTTGTGCACTGAGTCTGAAGCCTCTCTGATGCAGGCAGCAACATGGTCCACACCAAGTCCAGCTGCTTCAGTTTCTCTGCCAACGAGCAACACATTGATAGGGTTGACCTGCAGAACTTTTAAGTTCCTAATGCCCAGCAGGGTATTGCAATTGTAAAAAATATGTTTATAAAAGACCTTTGGTAGAAGCCCCTGCGTCCGAGCGTGCCGAGATATCACCAGAAGTCCCTATGATCACTGTTTTTATCCTCCACTGTAGCAGTTCCCACATGCAGTGCAAAGGCACTTTTTCATGCCCAATCTCCTTCCTGAGGTTATCAGGAAGAGACAGAGACTAGAGGGAGCTCTCTCCACTTCCTCTACTGCTACTTGTGTCCTCATAGACCAAAGTTCACCAAAACCTATAAAGCTTTTGAAGCTTGAGAACAGTACTATCCTTTTAGGTTGGCCAGGAACATAACACCAGAAATACTGAATGATTTCTGTACATTTCAGTAAATGGGAAATGCTCTTCGCTTCCAACTGATATAAAAGTGGGGAGAGATCAGCTTAAATTAAATTTCTGGCCTCATTGTCCAGGCTCAGACCTGTAACATGGTCAGATGGTTTAGGAAATGGTGGACATGCAGTGGCCATAAAATTCAGCCAGTATCTTTAAAGTGAACATCATCCCATAAAGTAGTCAGAGTGTGAAAGGATTCTTTTTGTAGCAAAGACAGAAGAATTAGGAGAACGTCAATCCAGGCACAAAAACTGAACAACATGATATTGCACTGAAACCGTCAGCATTCTTCTCCCTCTTTCTCCTTAGTCCCACCCACAATTTTCTGTTTCTCTCTCCAGTGATGCTGCCTGGCCTGTTGAGTATTTCCAGCACTTTCTGTTGATCTTCTTGATATTTTCTGAGATTATGAGGAGAGTTAATGCTGGTAAGCTTTCTCTTTGATCAGTCTCAGGAGATACATCTATCAGTATGAGACAACACACACAAAATGCTGGAGGAACTCATCAAATCAGGCAGCATCTATGGGGCGGGGGGCAATAAACAGTTGATGCTTCGGACCGAGACTCTTCATTAGGATATCAAGTGTTTGCTGCTCAAGATTTCCAGCAGCTGCAGAACCTCTTGTGTTTTTCAGCGTAAGCCAAGCAAGGAAGCTTTTCTCACAGAGTAATCATAATGTAGAATGGATGGGCTGGTGATAGTACACTTGCAATTGGTGTCAGGGAATGAATTATGCCTTTGGAAACAGGGTGAACAGTTGAAGGCTTGGTCTCCTACAACATTATACTTTGATAGTTACCCAGTCTTTATTTACCAGACATCCTCGAAGAGTCAGTGAGAAATGTCCCAGTCATAACTGCTGTTGCATCCTGATGCACTGGTAGAGATGGACTCCTTCATTCGAGTGTTGCACGTTCCAGCTTCAGTTCTAGATGTTCAAACAAAATGTTAAAATGAACCCTCTGATTCTGATCCATCTGCATGACCTGGTGATTTAAGTTAGATTCACCTTGTCCTTGGAGCCCCTGTGGTGACCAGTGGTTAACCAAACCTGACACAAAGACCATTCCTGGAAACACCCCACCTGAACTTTCTTTCAGGGACAACTTCTTTCTCTCTGCCTCAGATTTCTTGAGTTGACCATGAACCCATGAACACCATCTCACTTTTTACTCTGTATTTGCGCTACTTACTGTTTATATATTTCTTATTGTAATTGATAGTAACTTTTTATGTATTGCATTGTATTGCTGCCACAAAACAATAAAGTTCATGACATATGTCAATGATAATATATCTGATTCCGATTCTTCTCCTCTGATATATCAAAATATACAATGACACAGTCCCTGACACAACCATGCCTCACCACCTCCAAGATTCGCTCCTAGGAATATACTATTTTTGATGCACCATTCTAATAACACACTCCAACTAAGATTATCTCTGCCAGATATGCCAACCAGCTCTCTCACCTGGCACACAGCAATCCAACAAACAATATCTCTGAAGCACATTGTCCTGATGGAGAGATTTACCTGCAGATGAAAATGTTGATGATGGGCACAGAAAGCAGCAACATGCCCAGATGAAAGATGAGGTGTTCCTCAAACCTACATTGGGCTTCATTGTAACAGAGCAGGAGATAAACTCAGACAAAGTGTGAGCGTGATGGAGAATTAAAGCAAGAACCCACCCACAAGCTGGTGACACCATCAGTGTCTGGTTTCCCCAAAACATCGGAGACCACATTCTGAACATCAGAGGGAGTGAATTGTGTTCTGGCCTCCAGAGGTGCAGTTCACTTTTTATGAACATCACTTCCTGTACATAAACTGTGTTTTATATGATTTCCTGCGTGGGTTAATTTTGTTTCGATTGAAGCACAAGGTGGAAAAACATTCTTCTTCATCCTCTCTTTATTTGGCTTTGAAACAGAAATATCCGTGAGCCTTAAGTTTTTGTTATTATTAGTAAACACTTAGTAGATATATTTTAATGGAAGTATTATGTTTATCATTTATCATTATTATGTTATTGCTTTGCCACAAGTTTATTTACTCTTGTTTACATGGCATAGTTTTGGGGTGCTATGTACAGTCCGTTTATTACCTTGGTAAACACTGAACATGAGAATAATCATTAGTATATTCAGGCACACGATGGTCCTGTATTGAACTTAATATGTATAGTGGTTATTTGGAAACATCAGGACCAACCCATTTTGGCCCAGTTAAGCAGCTGCCCCAATAGCTGAAGTTTCACGGAAGTAGTTAAAATGGTATAAAAAGGCAAACTGCAGTTTAACTGAGTAACAAATGATGTATTTAAATGAAAAACAGAATGAATTCGAACACTGTCAGTACTACTAAAGTACTATAAAACTGTGAACGAATTCCTATTTGCTATCGCCGGAGGAATTAATCCATTGTACGCTGCCTTGTTCTTTTGATTGACTGGAAGTGAATAAAATCAGCTCAGATACCTAGTGTAGATAATGGACTGTCTTCATACAATCCTTCTGATGATTGCGTCTTCCAAATCTTATTTTTCATTGTAACTTTCAAGATGATTGCCAATATCTTCAAATTCTTCATAGTTCCTAACTTGTTGATGTAGTGAAATGGTTTCATTTTCGCTCCTGGTTGTTTCTGGCACTTACAAGCCTGAATGCTTGTAAGGGCAGTAAGCAAAACAGTTCTGAAATGTCACACTGCTTATTTCTCACCAACTATCACTGCTTTTTGAACACAAACACATGTAAATGACGCTATTTAAAAACTGTCCGCTCTAAGTATAGTGTAGTGTCTAATGGCCGTGACTGATGCTAGTTAGAAACTGTTGTGCAACAGTCCGCTGCCCAAGTTAAGCAGCAAAGTGCCCCAAATAAATGAAGGGAATCCTAGTTATTTTCTTGATTAGTTTCTGCTCTTTAAGAGTTAGCTCAAACAAGTGGCTGCTCCGATTAACAGATGGACCAATTACCTGGAATCCTCTGCATTTTACTTAATTTTCTGTAGTTTTGTAAGAAAGATCTCATTAAAAACCTTGAAGAAAGCTTCTGCCTTGGGTGATTTTTGAGAAGGTGTTTAACTTGCTGCATAGCTTTGTACATATGCACTGCGAGGGCAGTAAGGTGGAAGGATAACGTGTCCTCAAAGGAATTATCCATGGGCTGGAAACCCGTCTGAACCCTGTAGATGACAATGTCAGTTTCCGACCTGAGCAGCATCGATCGCCAAAACCTGGAAGTGAGGTCAGAATGTGGTGCATCTATTGCATCTTCGCGATGCTTGAATGTATCCATGTAGCTGCAGCATGAGCCCACACCTGAGCTGAAGTGGCAAGAAAGAGAGCAGTGTATGCAAAATGTAAAGCTGATATGCAAATGGAGAAAGCTCGTATAGACACAAAGAAAGCACGTATAGATGTGGAGAGAGCATGTGTAGAGGCTACATTAAGTGTGATCAAGGAAGAGCGTAAAGCTGACGCTGCCTTAGTCACACTTTGCTGTTACAACAGCCAATGCATCTTACTAAAGAATATGTCCAAATGCACTTTGGCTATGAAAAAGAAAGTGCTCCAGCTCTACAAGGAGAAGCTGTCCATACCACACAGCCAACATGACCCTCACACAGTCCAGGTATTAACAGACAAAATCTCCAGCAGCAAAGATCCACAACTCCCCTTGGAATTCCATTACAACAAAAACCTCAGTCAAGAGTTGCGACTGATGCCAATCTCATCTACACAAACATGTACAGATTGAACTTCCATCCATCCAAACACACACATTTGGCAACCTCGTCTCTGCAATGCTCTCACTCAGGAGCCACAGGTACACTAGGTTTGGCTTGGTATCTGGCTCGTTAATACCTAGTGATAGCAGGACTTCAAGTGTTTGATAACTAGTCTGCCAGTTTTCTGTCCTGGAGGTCAAGCTTTTAAAATGCCATGGATGGACCAAGTCTCAAACCTAGTGAAGAGGTCGACCTTCTCTGTAAGTGGCTTGATGGGGAGTCACTGCAACATGCAAGCAGGTTTGGGACAGTTCACATTAATAATCCAGCTAAGGGTCTACAAATGTCAGGCGAGGCTGGACAAATGCTGTGGCTCTCCAGAGGCAACTGAAGAATCTCTCTTCAGCAGACTCGATAATTTTCCAAAGCTCCCACACAAAGAACCGTGGAAACTACTGGAGTTCACAGATCTGTTGCCGGAACTGCAAGCCACAAAAAATGAGCGTTACCTACCAGGACTGAGTTACTGGGACACAACAAGAGGAATAAACTCTACAGTGGAGAGACTACTGAACAATATCCAAGAAGAGTGGATAACTGAAGGGTTCAACTATAAAATGAAGCATCATGCCCCCCACCCCCATCCACCATTTTAATTCTTCATGAAATTTGCCTGCCATCACGCAGAGGTGCAAAATGACCCTAGTTTTATGCTCTCACCTTCTGGTAACATGTCATTCAAAGAGAGGTCTCCAGCAAAAGCTTAGGAAACCAAAACACCTATCATGGTCAACAAATCTGAAGTAGAAATTCTATTATGAACCCCAACAGACAATGCCCTGTCCATGAGAATCTTCACCCCTTATGGAAATGTGGGAGATTTAGAGAAAAAATGCTTGCAGACCAAAGACACTTTCTAAAAGAACACTCAACATGTTGTGCGTCAGCACCCCACCACACAAAAGACTACAACAGAGTGCAACAGTGACCAGCACAACTCAACATGAGGGACCAGCACCTTGGGCCACTACTGGTTTCAGCACACCGGCAGCAGAGCACAACTGGGAGCCAGCAGAGCATCCATCAGATGTAGCAACTTCGTCCTGCACAAGTCATGTGGGAGATGTCCAAGGCAAATCCTGTTCTAAAATATGTCTAGCTAACATCTACCCGAAAGGACACGCTGAGCAATATTCAAAGTTCTGTTTCCCCACACACTCTAAAGACCTGCTTTGGAACATCAGAAGTTGCTGGAAGAAGAGCCAGTGGATTTGCCATGGAGTCAATAGGAAGAGAGATCTGCTTACCCTTGCCAATGCTCATTGATTGCGACCATATTCCCACCAACAGAGAATAAAATCCCAACTCCTGAATCTGCATGTCATCATTCACATATTAAGGCCATGGCTGACGAGATCCCCCCACTCGACTCTGCTGCTGAGATTTTCCTGTTGCTTGGCAGAGATGCCATCCACACACATGAGGTATGTGAACTGCATAATGGTCAGCACAACGTACCTAATGGCTAACGGCTGGACCTGGGCTGGGTCACAGTGGGTGAAATCTGCTTCGGTGGTGCTCATCAGCCCACTGTCAGCACATTTAAGACTAATGTTCTGGAAGGCAGGTGTTCAAGTCACTTCAGACTCTGTGAGAGTAGAATCCGTAGGAAAGAGAAGATTCTAGATAAGCAGATCAAGCACCCTGACAGCTAGATTTAGATAAGGCGATCTTCTGTTACTTGGAAGATGATTGGAAGTGTGGTTTGCCAGCTGCACAGAACAGAACAGGAAGGACTTGCAGCGGGTGGTGAGGGTAGCAGAGCGGGTTATTGGCACAACATTACCCTCCCTCAGAGACATTTATACTGGCAGACTTCAAAAGAAGGCTACTTGTATTACAAAGGATCCCACTCATCCTGGACATCACCTGTTTTCCCCTCTACCTTCTGGGAAGAGATACAGAGCATTAAGGACGAAAACAAAGAGACTCCTTAACAGCTTCTACCCAGAAGCAGTGAAATGTATAACACCCCCTTCCCTTCTCCTGCCCCCCTCCTAAGACGGCGGCAGCTAAATGCATCACACTTCCAGGAATGGCAGGTGTGCAATAGTCCTACCCCCCCATCCATATATTATTAATTTTGGACGCACTCCTGAGATTTTAGAGTTTATTTTATGTATATATTCTTTGTCATGCTGCAAAATGTTGAGCTGCTAAACTGTGTTTCATTGCTCCACAACAACAACAATAAAGATATTCTATTCTATTATAAGCTGCCACCTTCCATCGAAGATATGGTCTTCTTTCGAACTGTGAACAAACAGCTTAGAAAGACAAGTTAAAAATTGTGCAGTTCCCCTTGCTCTTTGCTCGCCAAAACTCCTACCAAACAACAGAGAGCAAGCCCACAATCCACTCATGTTCCTCAGAAGCAAACCAGAATTGAAAGATCATTATGTGGAGTTTATGGAGAGACTCTCAGGAATAATCACGCTGAGCTAGCACTTCTACCAGATCACAACAAAGAAAACTGGTATTTGCACATATTTGGGGTTTACCACCCCCGAAACCTGCACAAATATGATTGTCTTTAATTCAAGTGTGCAGTTCAAAAGCACGTCACTGAACAATGTAGGTTCCAGACCTCAACAACAGTCTGCTCAAGGCCCTCATGTGCTTCAGATATGAGTCCATTGCAATGATGGCAGACATCAAACAACAGTTCCACAGCTTCCCAGTATAAGAAGATCATCGAGACTACCTCAGATTTTCATAATTTCATGACCACCAATTGAACAACGAGATTCTGGGGTACCAATGAGAGTTCATGTATTTGGTAACTGTCCCTCACTAGCTGTGCCAATCCATGACCTTAAGAGGACAAATATTGAGGGAGAGAAGGAATTCGGGACTGAAGCATGGAGATACATAGAAAGGCATTTCTATGCTGATAGTAGTCTTAAATCATTTTCTAGTGCAGAAGAAACCGTCAGCATGCTGAAAGGAGTGCAAGACATGGTAGTGCAGTCTAATCTCAGACTAAATAAAATCGCATCCAACAGTGCTGAGAATCATGAAGATCTAGCAAAAGATCTACAGAGTATTGATCTTGGACAGGATCTCTCTCCTATGCAGCACAGTCTGAGGCTTGGATGGTATCTCATTACTGACGGCCTTACTTTCCTGGTCACAGATACTGAAAGACCCCTTATGCGTCTTGGTGTGCTATCGATTATCAACAGCCTATTGACTCTCTTGGATTTGTTGATCCAGTCAGTATCTTAACAAGATATTGCTTCTGTTACATTTAATAAAACAAGGAGATTCTATGTTTATGTATATAACAGGATTCAAGGTATCAGGTGATCAATTCAGAAGAGTCAAGGGAATGGTATTCCTGATGACCTCAACCTGGCTGACCATGCCACAGGAAGATCCAAGCTGGCCAGCTCACCCTCTCCTGGCCCAGCATTTCTTGCTGACCCCCATTAGGAAAATCAAAGAGGCTAGCATTTTCAAAGTGAAAATGGTTAAAGATGGTGTAGTAAGATGGTTTTCAAGACTAGACTCTGAGACTGTCCTTTTTGTGCCAAAGACTTAATGGCTTTTGGCTTTTGGTTTCAGTAGTAAAGTTTGACATCCTATGGATGCCAGGTGGGGAATGCTCTGGCCTCTAGAGGCGCACAGTTTGTTTTGCATGGTCATTTCTTCCTTTACAGGCACCGTGATGTGCAAGTCAAAAGATCTTTGAAAGTGGCAGGTAGATAACATGCCTAAAAAGGCATAGCGGATACCGGCCTTCATTGGTCAAGACACTGATGCAAGAGCAGGGAGGTTATATTCCTATATTATAAAACTCTAACTTCTGTCAGAGTTTTGCCTGCACTTGAAAAGAAATGACAGTGCTGGAGAAGATGCAGGAAAAATATAACAGGCCTGTAGCAACATTTCATTGCTACACTTGGAAGTTCCCACCTGCTTCAAAAGAGCAACAATCATACCAATGCCCAAGAGCAGGGTGAGCTGCCTTAACAACTATCTTCCAGTAGCGCTCACATCCACAGTGATGAAGTGCTTTGAGAGGTTGGTTATGGCTGGAATCTACTCCTGCATCAGCAAGGACCTGGACCTACGGGAATTTGCTTATT
The DNA here is from genome assembly GCF_963921235.1 of Mobula hypostoma. NCBI lineage: Eukaryota > Metazoa > Chordata > Chondrichthyes > Myliobatiformes > Myliobatidae > Mobula > Mobula hypostoma. Next base: position 20,843,315 of record NC_086115.1, read on the forward strand.
CTCACAATAGGTCTACAGCCACGCGATCTCATTGGCTCTTCACGTGGCCTTGGATCACCTGGACAATACTAATACTACTGCCAGGCTGCTGTTTATTGACAACAGCTCAGCGTTTAACACAATCATTCCTACAGTTTGATCAAAAAGCTCCAAAACTTGGATCTCTGTACCTCTCTCTGCAACTAGATCCTCGACTTCCTCACCATAAGACCTCTGTCTGTGTAGATCGGAAATAACATCACCACCTTGCTGATAATCAGCACTAGCGTACCTCAAGGCTGCCAGCTGAGCCTACTGCTCTACTCTCTCTACACCCACGACTGTATGATAGGCACAGCTCAAATGCCATCTATAAATTTGATGATGACACAACCATTGTTGGCAGAATTTCAGATAGTGATGAGGAGGTGTACAGGAGTGGGATAGATCAGCTGGTTGAGTGGCGTGGCAGCAACAATTTCACACTCAACGACAGTAAGAGTTGATTGTGGACTTCAGAAAGGGTAAGACGATGGCACACACACCTGTCCTCATCCAGGGATCATAAGTGGAAAGAGTGAGCAAACATTGCAGTGTCAATGTCTCTGAGGATCTATCCTGGGCCCAACATATTGACGCAGTTACAAGGAAGGCACAACAGCAACTATTTTTCATGAGGAATTTGAGGAGATTTGATATGTCGCCAAAGACACTCAAAAATTTCTACAAGTACCGTGGAGAACATTCTAATTGGCCACATCACCATCTGGTATGGGGGGGGGGGGGAGTCACTGCACAGTCTACAAGCATACACGACCCCAAAACGGAGTCTTTGAGACAGCCCTGCCAAAACACTCATTCTGACACATGCCTACCCATTCGGCTGTTCTGACATACACATGGACAAGCATACCAGCCTAATATATCTGGTCCAAAACACACCAATTTTCCATACACCTGACCAACACACTATTCTTGTGATTACTTCCGGGGTGCCTAGAGGCAACTCCAGTAGCAGCAGAACTCCCAATGGATACGATTAAATATTCTCGTTTCAGCCTGACACAGCTAAAAAGCACGACTGCTTCCAAGATCAGTACAGTCAACAGAGATGCCTTAATGTGTTTAAACGAACTATCGCTGCTTAAAACTGAAGGAAACAACTCTGACTGTGGATGGAAGCACCCATGGAAGAAGCGTGGCTGCAGACAGGGGTTACAAGTGCGTTTAAGGAAATGGGGTTTTAAACTCCCAATACTGACCACCTTGCTGGCAAACATGCAGTTTCTGGTGAATAAGATCGAGAGCTAGGGTGCTGAAGCAGAGGGGCATTAGGACCACGTGTGTCCTTTGTTTCACGGAATTTTGATTAACCCCTTCCATACTAGATGCAGCGATTCAGATCGACGGGTTTACTATACACCATCAGTATAGATCGATAGAGTCTCTCACAAGCAGAGGTGGAGGAGTATGCCTCATGATCAACTCTTCTTGGTGCACAAATATATCAGTGCTGTCCCAATTCTGCTCATCAGACCTAAAATATCTAGCAGTTAAGTGCCATCTTGTTTACCTAACACGGGAGTTCTCCGGGGTCATTTTGGTAGCTGTATACATTCCACCTCAGGCCAATGTCAAGCAGGCTTTAGATGATCTGAACAATGGGATCAACATGCAGGAAACAGCGCACCCTAACGCCTTCACCATCGTTCTGGGAGATTTTAACCAGGCCAGTCTGAAAAAAATCACTAAGCAATTACTATCAACAGATCACTTCCAATACCAGAGGAAACAACACACTGGACCATTGTTACACCACCATCAAAAATGCCTACCGTGCTATTCCACGCCCTTACTTCAGAAAGTCTGATCACCTGGCTGTACTTCTACTCTCTGAGTATAGTCAGAGACTGAAGACTGCAGCACCAGCAGTGAGGACCAAGAAGGTATGAACAAGGGAAGCACAGGAGCGCCTACAGGACTGCTTTGTATTGGTGGACTGGACTGTGTTCAGGGATTCATCTTCGAACCTGGATGAGGATGCTGCAGTTGTTACCGACTTCATTAAAACCTGTGTGGATGAGAGTGTGCCCACAAAGACTTACTGTACATTTCCAAACCAAAAGCTGTGGATGAACCAGGAAGTACGTCGTCTGCTGAAGGCTAGATCTGTGGCATTCAAGTCTGGTGACCCAGGCCTGTACCAGAAAACCAGGTATGATTTGCGGAGGGCTATTTCAAGGGCAAGGAGACAATTTCGTATGAGGTTGGAGATGACATTGAATGCATGACAACTCTGGCAGGGTCTGCAAGACATTACTTCCTACAAAGCGAAACCCAATAACATGAATGGCAGTGATGCTTCACTACCAGATGAAAACGCCTTCTATGCCTGCTTTGAAAGGGAGAACACCACTACATCTGTGAAGATCCTTGCTTCACCTGATAACCCCATGATCTCTGTCTCAGGGGCTGATGCTAGACCGTCTTTAAAGAGAGTGAACCCTCGCAAGGCGCAAGGTCCCAATGGAGTACCTGGTAAGGCTCTGAAAACCTGTGCCAACCAACTGGCGGGAGTATTCAAGGTCATTTTCAACCTCTCACTGCTACAGGCAGAAGTTCCCACTTGCTTCAAAAAGGTAACAATTATACCAGTGCCTAAGAAGAATGATGTGAGCTGCCTTCATGACTATCGCCCGGTAGCACTCACATCTATAGTAATGAAATGTTTTGAGAGGTTGGTCATGACCAGACTGAACTCCTACCTCAGCAAGGATCTGGACCACAGTCTGTGCAGATTGGTGATAACATCTCCTCCTCGCTGACGATCAACACTGGTGCACCTCGTTGGGGGGGGGGGTGTGGTTAGCCCACTGCTCTACAGACATCCCACCCTGCAAAAACTCATTTCAGGGAGGTAGCACCGTCAATTTGCGGGAGACTTCTTCCGGGACAGGTGGGATGTTTGCAATAGAGTAGCTCCTTAGCAGCCAGCCAGCTGGTTTAAATAATGTTAGCAATGCTAATGAACGAATGACACCTGTTAAACTCACCTCAACATGTCTTTTACATTTTAACCCACCATGGGCAATAGAAAAGTCACTGTTGCAAACAGCGCAGTGAGCAACACTGTCATTATTTTTGACCCCTATTGGGCAGGGGTACACCTTAGGGTAGTCTGGGGTGACGTACGTTTTATATTTTCTTTTTTTGGAACACTCTCCCACGGTGCGCTCTCGCTCGCTCCCTCTCTCGTGGTCGCTCTCGCTTTCTCTCTCTCTCTCTCCCTCTCTCGCTTGCTTGCTCTTGCGCTCTCTCAAAAAAATTGATTTCCGTGATATTGTACATAATTTGCGGGCATCAGGGAGCCACTATTAATATGTGGGAGACTCCCAGAACTTCCGGGAGAGGTGGGATGTCTGGCTCTACCCTCTATATACCCATGACTGTGTGGCTAGGCATAGCTCAAATACCATCCATAAATTTGCTTATGATACAACCATTGTTGGTAGAGTCTCAGATGGTGACATGAGGGCGCACAGGAGTGTGATATGCCAACTAGTGGAGTGGTGCCACAGCAACAACCTGGCACTCGATGTCAGTAAGATGAAAGAGCTGATTGTGGATTTCAGGAACGGTAAGACGAAGGAACACATACCAATCCTCATAAAGGGATCAGAAGTGGAGAGAGTGAGCAGTTTCAAGTTCCTGAGTGTCCAGATCTCTGAGGATCTAACCTGGTCCCAACATATCGATGCAGTTATAAAGAAGGCAAGACAGTGGCTATACTTCATTAGGAGTTTGAAGAGATTTGGTACATCAACAAATACACTCGAAAACTTCTATAGATGTACCATGGAGAGCATTCTGACAGGCTGCATCACTGTGATGATATGGGGGTGGGGGGGCTACTGCACAGGACCAAAAGAAGCTGAAGAGGGTTGTAAATCTAGTCAGCTCCATCTTGGGTACTAGTCTACAAAGTACCCAGGACATCTTCAAGGAACGGTGTCTCAGAAAGGCAGCGTCGATTATTAAGGACCTCCAGCACCCAGGGCATGCCCTTTTCTCACTGTTGCCATCAGGTAGGAGATACAGAAGTATGAAGGCACACACTCAGTGATTCAGGAACAGCTTCTTCCCCTCTGCCATCTGATTGCTAAATGGACATTGAACCCTTGGACACCACCTCACTTCTTAAAAATATATAGTATTCCTGTGTTTTGCACAATTTTTAATCTAGTCAATATACGTATACTGTATAAAGTATACTGAATAAGATTTATTTATTTATTTATTATTATTATTATTTTCCTTCAATGTTATGTATTGCATTGAATTGCTGCTGCTAAGTTAACAAATTTTATATCACACGCCAGTGATAATAAACCTGATTCTGATTCTGGTATCACTCCCTAACATTTGTTTCACTGGCATTAATCTCTCAACACCCAACACTCAATATACATCTGCAGACTTTATATCATCCTCAGTACACGTTTGGCTTCCCTCAAACGCACCCTGCAGCTGTGCCTTCTGCACATCTCCCTGACACAAATCGCTCATGTCATACACCCATGGTGCACAGAGCTCTCAATTGTATCTTCTCTATTCACTTATTTTCCGATCTCACCGTGTATCCTCCAAAATAGAAAGAGGAAATGTTTCCTCTTATCCTCAGCATCCACCCAGGATCATCTTCTCTTATTTCTGTCACATTTGTGTGATGCCAACAGCAGACACATCTTCCTCTTTCAGCATTCTGAAGAGACCTGAGAGTCCACACTCACTCTTCCATCTCTGCCAAATGGCCCTTGCAGACAGCACCTCCTACAAGGTGCAACAATTTGCTCATTCCTCCATACAATGATCAAAACGCTCTTTCCAGGTAGAGCAACAACCCACTTTCACTTCTTCCATTCACAGCTCACAATATGGTCTCCCCTACGTCGAAGCAACCAAATGTAGATTGCGTGATTGTATTGCAGAACGTTCTAGTTAGTCCAAAGCATGACAGTCAGTTTCCAGTCACTTGTCACTTTAACTCTTATCCCACTTCCACACCAGCCTCTCTGTCAGCGGCCTCTTACATTACTACAGCAATGCCTGAGGTATGCTTGAGGAACAGCACCACATGTTCCAGCTTGGCACACTGCATTCCCTGGGACTCAATACGGTGATTTCAGATACTGTAACCGGTTCGTTTTACCTCTTGCCATTTGATGCTGCTGGATATTTCAGTTTTGTTTTTCTCTCTTTTATGCTCATCTGTCTCTAATTTCTGGAAGTTAAAGTAATTGTTACTTTGACAGCAGTGATCTGCACCTTGTTTTATATATATATTCTCACCGTTTTGTTCCACTCTCCCCTTTCTGCAATGGTTTCTCATTTATCCTATTCCGATGAGAGGTAATTGACGTGAAACACAAATCTGTTCCTTTCTCTGTGAATGGTGCCTGACCTGTTTTCTGATTTATTTTCCAACACACAATGTCTGACGTGTATCCCCAGCACACATCTGCCAACACAGTCACGGTGGTAAGCATACTACAATATCCTCTCCAACACATGGTCGATGATACAAATGTCCACACATGCACCAATGTACATTCGCTAATACCTACTGATGTTAAATGTCCTTTACACAAAACACGCTCACCTCCACCTTGATATAGACTCTCAACCTCTGACCTGCCCCTTCAACACAACCTTCACTTGCTTTTAGAGTCATACAGCAATACAGCACAGAAATAGGCCCTTCAGCCCATCGAGTTCATGCCAAAGTGCAATTCTGCCTAGTGCAATCTGCTCCTGGAGTATAGCCTTCCGTACCCTTCTCATCCATGTACTTATCCAAACTTCTCTTAAACATTATAGCGTCAATAGCTTTTTCTATCATGCCTGACCAACACAAAATCCCTTACACAACCACCCACCTCCCTGAAGCACAATGCGTTGCAACATCCTCACCAAAATACATCTTCCCAATTCCCAAAACCAATACAAATCCCTAATTCCCACACATCCCTCAATCAACAATATAACTGTTATCCTTCTACCCAACAACAAACTTTGAAAGGTATTTATGTAAAATAAAGAACAAGGCACACAATTTTTTTTACCTGCAGAGCTGTCCATAGGATCTTTTTATGAAGCTGGACACTTCTTGGGCATTGCTCTGTTCTATTAAACCGGAATTCCTAACCAGAACCTTCCCACCAGATTGTGCTTTTACCTGAGGAGCAAAGAATAAAATGTCAATGCTTTATTTAAGTTTGCTAACAATACCACTGCCGTTTGTCGAATCAAACATGCTGACAATTCAGCATATAGGAGGGAGATGGAAAATCTGGCTGAGTGGTGCCACAACAACAATCCATAACTCAATGTCAGCAAGACCAAGGAGCTGATAATTGACTTCGAGAGGAGGAAACCAGATTTCCACGAGCCGATCCTCATAGTGGGATCAGAGGTGGAGTGTCAGCTACTTTAGATTCCTTGGTGCTCTCATTTCAGAGGACCTGTCCGAGGCCCAGCGTGTAAGTGCAATTACGAAGAAAGCACAGCAGTGCCTCTACTTCTTGAGAAGTTTGTGAAGACTCGGCATGACCTCTAAAACCTTGCCAAACTTCTACAGATGTGTGGCGGAGAGTATATTGACTGGATGCAGAACTGCCTGGTATGGAAACACCAATGCCTTTGAACGGAAGATACTACAAAAAGTAGCGAATACGGCCCAGTCCATCACGGGTAAAAGCCCTCCCCAGCACTGAGCACATCTACATGGAGCACTGTCACAGGAAAATCAGCATCCATCATTAAGGACACTAGCCAGTAAAGGCCCAGGGGCATCAAACACTCCTTGCTTGTTAACCCTTTCAATCCCAGGATCATTCTCATTAACTTTCTGTGGACCTTCTCCAATGCCAACACATCCTTTCTTAAATAAGGGGCCCAAAACTCACCATATTCCAAGTGCGTCCTGACCAAATAAAGCCGAAGCTACTTTAAAAAAAAACAGCAGTTGAAAACAAACAAGAGAAAAAAAAATCAAATTGGAACAAATAGGTACAACCACATTTGAGAAGAGTGCAGGAATAAAAGCTGTCTTACTACAAAGACATAGGGCTCTGTGCAACCACACCTGAAGTACTGTATACAGTTCAGCTTTGTCACCTACCAAAAGATTTATCTGCTACAGAGAGTATACAATAAAGGTTCAACAGATAGGTTCTTGGGATGGTGGTTAGTTGTATGAGGTGAAGTTGGACAGTCTTGCCCTGTGTTCGGGCAGTGTCCAGGGCTTCCTTCACCGAAACTAACAAAGTTGTTGCAAGGTTTGAAAGGGTGAATGTGGAGCAGAGATTCCCCATAGCTCTGGAGGTTAGAGTAAGAACTATGTCAGACAGTACTGGATATTTGCAATTTTCTGCACTTCAGGCTATTTAAAACAGAGCCCAATGGATTTCTGAATATTAAGGACATTAAAGGATCTAGGAATTGTGCAGGAAAATGGAGCTGAGGTAGATGTACATTCCCATATTCTTACCTCTTGGAATCCTTTGTGAGATGAGTTCAAGTTCCTTGTACCATCAAGGCTATGTTTCACCTCAGTCTCTATAGATCTTCCCACCTCCTTGCACATGGGCTTCCTGACCCATCCTCTTCCACCTGGCTCCATATCACCACCTTCAACAGATACACAGTTATGTGTATGGCTGTTACAGATCCTAACAGTCATGTAGTGGTCACACCAAGCACCAAAACTTTCAAAAAAATTAGAATGGCCAGCATTCCTGCTGAGACAGTGAGAGTACATGGACATTTAAAGATAAATGAGCTTGACTAGATAAGGGAAATGGTGGCAGAAGTCAGGAAATACAGTTAAGTTGCACATGTTCAGTATTATAACTGCAGCACATCAACTTCATGCTTCCCTCTCATACGAATAATTTTGTAAACTGGAAACACTACTTGTGCTTTTCCTTGAATACATACCTCAACACCCTGGCACTTAAGAATGTACGGCCCTCACATAATTCTGCCAAATTAGATCCAACCTGATTGTCAGATCATTGAATTCACATTTTTTTTTCTAAAAGATGTCAACCTCCATTGAATATATTCTATATTTAAGCATCCGCAGTTTACAAAGTGAGGAGTTTTGAAAACCCTCTCTAATTACCCTGAAAAAAACTTTCCCTCATCTCAATCCTAGAGAGGTGACCTTTATTCTGATACCATGTTCTAGGTTTTCAACATGAGTAATAGTTTTACATCACCTAGACGGTCAGTTCTCCTCAATACTACATCAGGAGGTTCAGCCTTCCCCAGAGCTGCAGTCTTTCTTATTGGACAATCCTTTTCTTCAATCAGGTTGCATAATTTCAAGTCTCTCCCTTAAGTATGAAAACCAAAACTGCACAAAGCACAATGGTCAATATTCCACTTACCTCTTGAATTACTTTCTGCATCTGCACGTTAACCTTCTGTGTCTATCTAAACACCCAAGTTTACAAGTTTCTAATTATTTACCATAGTTTCCTGCATCATGCTAAATCTATTAACATTTTGCCGACTCTTTTAACTTTGCCATTAATTGTTGTAAGTCGCCGGTCCATGTGCCGCATCACAAATACCAAATCTCAATGTGAAAAAGATCCACTTATTCATATTTTATGAGACCCATCCATCCAAACCCATGGGCTCTATTTTTGATAAAAACTGCTATATGATGTCTCACCAAGCAAGTTTTGAAAGAATTATAATGTATACATTAGTGAAAAGGTATCAGGCAAAGGTGGTGGAAACAGACAAAGCAGAAGTCTATGTTCCTGCCATGTGGTTGCAGGAATAGAGGTGGCTATTTTGTGAGACTGTCTTTGCAGCTGCTAAACCCGATAAGGAATTGAAATTCTCAGATAAGGATCTGTTTAGTTTGAAAAATGGCCGGTTTCTAGAAGGAACCGCCTGTGCTCTGGTCATCTAGGTCCAGCGTTTGGCTGACCTGGTTAGACTGGTTTGAATCAATCTGATTTGGACAGGAAAAAAGAAATCGCCTAAGGCACAAGGCTGAAAGGAGAGCCATAAAGGTGCTTGTAGCCTTGGGCCACGTCAAATGAGAAGCTGACACAGGTCAGATGACCTTGGGCCCATGAAATTGAAACACAGATTGATCTGATATGGAAAAGACGAAGAATGGAGGATCTTGGAAGTACAGGCAGTGACAACTCTATGGAGACCAACCATCGTGGATGTGGGTGACCCCACTTTGGAAACGTGAGGGTTACACTGGGAGGAAGAGGACACCTGGCCACTGTGGAGTCCTTATCCCAGGTACTAGCTTTTCCCCATGTTGACTGGTCATGGAGGGTTAGGGAAACCTAGAGGGTGTATACACAGGTAATATAAATTCACATGCTTGTTTGCTGAGACAATAAAGGTACTAGTCAGTAAATATAGATTCTCACAGTACCTAACTGATCATTATTATTGAGGGTTAATACGTGTAACAATATCCACTGGTTCCCCTTTATTGACCTTATTGTTTACATATTTCTGGCAATCCTTGTTGGGAGATTTGAATTCTTTTACTCCATCAGATAAAAGCTGCAGATCCTTTAGTATTCTTTCCATTTCATGCTTGTATGCACAAAGGTTTGTCACTGTTAATGTGGACGCTTTCCTACGATGATGAGGAAAGCACTGATGTGGTTTTGTTACTATGTACGGAAATGACATTGTTAAAAAAATCCACTGGTAGCTCCCCTCAGACCCTGACCCTGGCTGATCGAGCTGTAGTCAGGAATATGTATGTGGATATTTTCTGGTCTATTTATGCTATAGAATATCAGACATTACAGCACAGTACAGGCCTTTTGGCCCATGGTGTTGTGCCAGCCTTTTTCATCCACTGTAAAAATCGATCTAACCCTTTCCTCCTATATATCCCTCCAATTTTCTATTTTCCACATGCTTATCTACTGTATAAAACTGATCATGATTCTAGTGGATGTACATTACAAGTGGAGGGGAGCAATTCTTATAGATACCTCTTCACCTTGAGCAACAAAGTCAAGTGACAGGGAATCATAATGAGCCATAACAAAGTCAATGAATCAAATGGTGTCCACTGCTGACAGCAGAGAAAGAGTGAATTTGTATTGGTTCATTGTAAGAAGAATCTAGTTTGACTCAAATCTCAATCTCCTTCCTGTAAGTTTTTCCCTCATTCACTTGTTGAGTTCCCTTTTCAATATTATAGTTTAAACGACCTCAGTGCTTTGCAGACCCTCATCATTTGCTGTGTAAAAAAAAACTCCTCATGGGACTTTTGAATATGAGGTGAACATTCTGGAGGTGCTGGAAATTGAGAGCAACACACACAAAAAGCTGGAGGAACTCAGTCGGTCGGGTAACGTCTATTGAAATGAATAAATAGTAGATGTCCTGATGAAGGGGATCAGCCCATAACTGTTTATTCACTTCCATAGATGCTGCCTGACCTGCTAAGTTCCTCCAACATTTCGGGTGTGTTGCTCATGTCACTTTTGTGAATTACCTTCATTTGATACGTCCTGTTTCTCGATGTACTCCCAATGAAGAATGCTTCTCTATATCTACTCTGTCTATATCCTCTGTGTCCTGAAACAGCTCCATCAAATTCCCTCATAACTCCCTGTAATCCAAAAACAATTCCAGCTTCTCGCATCAGTCCACCTTACTGAAGTGATCAAATCAATAAAATGTGTGGAAGAAAGCAGTGCGAACTCCCAAGAAAGATATTACACACTTCTCTTCAGACTGATGAACTCTTATTCTCTGATCCCTATTACTTAGACAGCCTATTGTGTGGCTCTTCATCAAATCTCTTTTGAAAGTCCCGAAGCATCACATCAACTACGTTTTCCTCAATGTTACTTCATCATTTATTTTGAGTTAGCCAGATGCAATTCATACAAGTGCAAGTGACTGTGCATACTGAGCTGAATACTGTCCCTAGAACTGTCCCCACCACTGAGGTTAAACTGAGTGGGCTGATGTAATTGGATTTATCCTTGCACTCTTTATTGAGCACAGAGTAACATGCGCAGTTTCCCAGTCCCCTGGCACCATGCTGAATGAGTAGGGGCTTGCAAGATTACGTACAGGCCTTTGCAATTGCTCCTCTCAGCAAACTCAGCTGCATCCTGTTTGGGCCAGGCGATTTATTCACTTTATGCAGCTACCTGCGTAATAATTGCTCTGCAGTAATTTTTTAGCCAATGCAGAATTTCGATTACATCTTCCTTCATTTAGTACCTCAGTATTGACTTTAGCCCCAAAAGGAAGTTAAATTTTAAGACCGTAAGACCTTAAGACATAGGAGTAGAATTAGGCCGTTTGGTCCATTAAATCTGCTTTGCCATTCAAACATGGCTAACTTATTACCCCTCTCAACTCCATATTCCTACCTTCCCTCCGTAACCTTTGCCACTCTTACTAATCAAGAACCTCTTGGCTCTCATTTAAATACACCCAGTGACTTGTCTCCACAGCTGTCTGTAGCAATGAATTCTTGATCTCTCATCAGCTCACATGGACCCTTACAACTCTTTTCTCATTCATGTGAGTATTTTTGTTTCCACTTTATGTTTTCTCAAGCTCCCTCTTTACTTCTTATTTCATTTCTCACTTCCCTGCTGAACTTCCAGAAATCAGCCTGACTCTCACTTGCGTTAAATGGATATGCTTGTATACTTCCTTTACTGTTCTGCTTTATCCTTTCACTGTTTGGTCATCCAGGGTGCTCTGAATTTTAAATTTTCTACCCTTTCCCTTGAGGGAATATACTTGGACTTTAGCACAAGTTTTAAAGGACTCCCATTGTTCAGTTTCAGATTTGCAAGCTTTGATTTCAAATTCCTTAGGCCAAATTTGTTCTTCTTCCATTGAAATGGGCCCTTCTTGAATTAACGATTTTATGCTCAGAGTGATCTACAATCTTTACCATACCTACTGTAAACTTCATGATATTATGACTGCTATTTCTTAGTTGAGGGTTCCTTCAGGTTGTTATAGCCAGGGGTGATAATGGGGACAAGCTCCCTCTACTTATTAAATGTTCCCAATGGCGTGTGCCTCAAATAGCCTCTGACAGCCAAGCACAACTCCTGGCCTTCACATGTGGCTTAGCTACTAAGCCCAGTGGAACGGTTTCTACTGACAGGAGAAGGGGCAAAAGCAGGTTATTCCACTTGGATTAAAATCAGTCTCTCTGGGCAGATGGGGCTCGTCATCTGTGGTTGGCAGCTCATCTAGGAGAAGGAAAACTCTAATCTCAAACGTCTGCTGCCTTGTGGCTTTTCCCACTCATGGGGAAGGCTTCAGGAGTAAATCCTGAGGGAAATATCTGGAGCTGGAGTCCCTAAGGCAGTCCTACATCGAGTCAATGCTGACTGGCAACTCCTGCGATGCTGCTGGTACCAAACTGTATCAGTCTCTGCCATTCCTTTGGGTTCATCAGATGCATGGAGAAGGGGAGATTGCTGCATGTCAAGTCAAGTTTATTTATATAGCACATTTAAAAACAACCCATGTTGACCAAAGTGCTGTACAGATCAGAGCAGATACCTAAAATTACAAATACAAGAAACCCAAACATAATCAACAAGGCAAACAGCTTATAGGCACAAAAGAAACAACACAAGGGCCTAGGCACAAGCCAAAAATCAGCCACATCAGGAGGATTCAAACACTAGTGAATAAAAGTAAGATTTGAGCCTAGATTTAAAAGAGTCGATGGAGGGGGCAGATCTGATAGGGAGAGGATTGCTGTTCCACAGCCTAGGGGCTACAACAGCAAAGGCGCGGTCACCCCTGAGCTTAAGTTTAGATCGCGGGACAGTGAGGAGCCCCAAGTCGGCCGACCTGAGGGACCTGAAGTAGAATAAGGGGCTAGATGGTCTGTGATATAAGGGGGAGCCAACCTATTTAGGGCTTTATAAACAAACAGGAGAATCTTAAAACTAATTCTGAACTGTACTGGCAGCCAGTGGAGGGAGGCCAGGATAGGAGTAATATGGTCCCTCTTCCGGGCATCTGTCAGGAGCCTAGCTGCGGCGTTCTGGACCAGTTGCAGACGGGACAGGGATGACTGACTAATCCCAGGGAGTTGGAGTAGTCCAAGCGGGAGGATATAAGGGAGTGGATGACTTTCTCAAGATCTTTGAAAGAGAGAAACTGCTTGATTTTGGCAATAGTATGAAGCTGGAAAAAACTGGCTTTTACGACTGCATTAACTTGCTTGTCAAACTTAAAGGTGGAATCAAATATCACACCAAGGGATTTAACATGGGGTTTGACAAGGGTGGACGGGTTACCAAGACTGTTGATAATCACTTTGATGGAGTCAGGGGGGCCAAATAGGACAACTTCAGACTTGCCTTCATTCAGCTGTAGGAAGTTTTGTGCCATCCAACACTTTATGTCCTCAAGGCAGTTCATCAGGCTGATTAGATCTGACTGGTCATTTGGTTTTAGGGAGAGATAAAGCTGTGTGTCATCAGCATAACAGTGGAAAGAAATGTCGGACTTTTGAATGATTTGGCTGAGGGAAGGCATATATATAGAGAAAAGAATGGGACCTTCTGGGACCCCGCGGGAGAGACTAGCTGGGGGAGAAGAAAATTTGCCTATGTTGATGGAGAAGCATCTATTTTTGAGGTAGGATATAAACCAGTTCAAGGCAGTGCCATCAACACCAACCCCGTATTGGAGACAGTCTATTAAAATGGCGTGACCCACAGTATCGAATGCTGCGCTGAGGTCAAGAAGAATTAGAATGGCAGAGTCACCTGAGTCGATAGAGAGGAGCTGGTCATTGTACACTTTCAGCAGGGCACACTCTGTGCTATAAGCCTTAAAACCTAACAGAAATCTTTCCAAGGTGTTGTTTTGTTGTAAGTAGGGCAGCAATTGACTGAGAATTACCTTTTCGAGGTTATGGGCAACAGCTTGCTCTCCATATTGTATGGTCCAGGCTAGTGTAACTAGATAGCTAGGATGCAACATCCATAGTCGACCCTGACCGATGGAGGCCTCACTCACTCACTCTTAGATGGGCAGCATGGTAGCCCGGCAGTGACCGGGCTACAGTGCCAATGGCCTGGGTTTAATTCTATCGCTGTCTGTAAAGAGTTTGCACATTCTCCCGATGAATCAGTTGGTTTCCTCTGGGTGCTCTGGTTTTCTCTCGCATTCCAAAGATGTGCAGGTTAATAGGTTAATTGGTCACATGGGTGTAATTGAGTGGTGCAGGCTTGCTGGGCCAGAAGGGCCTGTTACTGTACTGTATCTCCAGAACAATAAAAATAGTCTTCTGTCCCATGGCTCTCTTGACAAAACCTTTTTACATCCTGTCTCCTGTAAAAATGCCAATCTTTTTCCTCAGTTTACTTGTTTCTATCTCATCTGTCCCCAGGATGAGGCTTTCCTTTCTAGGACAACAGAGATGTCCCCCTTCAAGAATGGAGTTTTCCTTCCACCACCACTGGTACTGCCCTTATTGTCATCTCCTCCATTTTCCAGAGAGCTGCCCTCACCCCATCTTTCCATCGCCTTGACAGGGATAGAGTTCCTCTTGAGCTCATCTACCACCGTATGAGTCTCTGCATCCAACTTCTGCCATCTTCGATTTGACCTTACCACCATACACATCTTTACCTCCCCCCAGCTCTCCACTTTCTGTAGGGATCGCTACTTCCACGATTCCCTTGTCCATTCAACCTTTCGCTGCAATCTCCCTCCTGGCACTTATCCCTGCAAGCGGCAGAAGTGCTACGCTTGCCCTTTCACCTCCTCCCTCACCTCCATTCAGGGCCCCAAACAGTTCCTCCAGGTGAGGCAACACTTCATTTCCAAACCTGTTGGGGTCATCTACTGTACCTGGTGCTCTCAATGCAGCCTCCTCTACATTGGCCAGACCGCTCTGTCGAGCACCTTCGCTCTAACTGCAAAAAGCTGGGTTTCCCAGTTGCCAACCATTTTAATTCCAATCCTCATTTCCATTCTAACATGTTGGTCCATGGCCTGCTCTTTTGCCATGATGAAGCCACTCTCATGTTGGAGGTGCAATACCTCATATTCTGTCTGGTTAGCCTCCAGTCCAATGGCATGAACATCAATTTCTCCAATTTCTGGTAATTTTTCCCTTTCTCCCCCTTCTTAATTCCTCATTCTGGTCTCCTTATCTCTTCTCTCCTGCCTATCACTTCCCCCTGGTGCTGCTCCTCGTTCCTTTTCTCCCATGGTCCACTCTCCTCCTCTGTCAGATTCCTTCTTCTCCAGCCCTTTTCCTTTTTCACCAATCACCTCCTAGCTCCTTACTACAGGCCCCCCTCCCCCACCCACCTGGCTTCACCAATCACCTCCTAGCTTCTTACTACAGGCCCCCCCTCACCTGGCTTTACCAATCACCTTCTAGCTTGCGCTCCTTCTCCTCTCCCCCACAACCCACCTTCATATTCTGACATTCTATCCGTCCCTTTTCAGTCCTGATGAAGGATCTCAGCCCGTGACATCGACTGTTTATTCATTTCCATAGATGCTGCCTGACCTGCTAAATTCCTGCAGCACTTTGTGTGTGTTTCTCCAGATTTCCAGCATCTGCAGAAACTCTTGTATTAATGTTCTACACCCCATTCCATCTTTATTTGGTTAGCTTGCCTTGGTTCATTTCACAGAAAAAAAACGTCCATTGTTGGTGCTTTATATTTCTTGAGAGATATCTCTCTTCAGCCCACTGAGGAAAAGCGTGCTTACAACTCCAAACCTGGCATGGAACTCACAATAAACTCGTGCACTGTGGTAAATTTCAGGCACCTAACAACATCTCAAAGCACCAGACGAGCACCGCCAACACTGTCTCCACAACATACTCTAAAATCACCGACAGGACAACGTGAGCACTCTATTCTGAACGCCATCTTTGCAAGAAGTTTCAGGAGGAAGGAGCAAATGTCTCAAGGATGACCTCAATCAGCTGAAGGATGCACTTGTGCTGAAGAGGCGATGGTGAATTCAGTCACCGATATCCGCCTTTGCCAAGAGTTGATTCCAGAGTAATGTAAAGTGATCCATTTGGAAAACAGAAAATGTAACTCCTTTATTCAAAATGTGAATAAAGCAGTTACATTTCACCTTCAACCTCTGCCCTCTAGTTCTCGATTCTCCAACCTTGGGAAAATCTGCACGTCTTCATCCTCTCTATGCTTCTCATGATTTTGCACACGTCCATAAGATTACCCCTCATGCTCTAATGAAAAATATCCCAACCTGCTAAACCTCTTTCCATAACCTGAGACCAGACAACATCTCATAAAATCTCTTTTGTACTCTTTCCAGTTTCATTACATCTTTCCTACAGCAGGGGGCCCAAATCTGAACACAATATTCAAACTGCAGCCTCACCAATGCCATAGAGTCATGCAGAACTATAGCACAGAAACAGGCTCTTTGGCTCATCCAGTCCATGCTGAAATGTTATTCTGCCTAAATTCCGTCGACCTGTGCCTGGACCATAGCCCTCTATACCCCTCTCATGCATGTACTTATCTGAACTTCTCTTAGATGTTGCAATTGAACCTGCCCACCACTTCTGCTGGCAGCTCACTTCACACTCGCACCACTGTGAGTGAAGAAGTTCCCGCTCAGGTTCCCCTTAAATATTTCACCTTTCACCCTTAACTTACGACTTTTAGTTCTAGTCTCACCCAACCTCTGTGCAAAGTATCTGCTTGCATTTGCCACATCTATACCCCTCACAATTTATTGTACCTCTATCAAATCTCCCCTCATTCACCTATGCTCCAGAGAATAAAGTCCAAATCTGTTCATCCTTTTCTTATACCTCAAGTCCTGAAGTCACAGCTACATTCTTGTAAATCTTCTCTGTCCTCCTTTTCAATCTTATCGATATCAATAAAGTCTTGTAAGGTTCAAAATAATGGTCCAGCTTCTATATTCAGGGCCTGACTGATGAAAGCCAATGTGCCAAAAACCTCTCTACCACTGTTTCGACCTGTGCCGCTACTTTCAGGGAAAAATGTACGCACTCCTAGGTCCCTCTGTTCTACAACACTTTCCAGGTTCCTACGATTCACTGTGAAAGTCCTACCCTCTGTTGTCTTCACAAAATATAACACCTCCAATTATCCAGATTAAATTTAGCCAGAAGGCACAACAGGACTCTGGCACCTCATCTGTGGCTAACAATGATGCATACATCTCCGGCTTCCACATTTTTTCTGGATATACCTGACCAAGCCCTGGAGATTTATCTAACTTCGTGCCTTCTAAGATAGCTACAGACTCTTCAGCTGTAATGTGGACTGTTGTTAACACATCTCCATCAAATATCCCAAGTTCTGATGTCTTCATTCCTTTCTCCCTGATGAAAGCAGATCTTTGAATTCTTCGTAATTCTCTCTGCCAAAACTATTCCCTTTCTGTCACTCTGATTTCCTTCTTAAGTATACTCCCCCAAGGATTCACTTAATCCCAGTTGCCCATACCAAACCCATGCTGCCTTCCTTTCCCTGACCATTAGTGCACATTAGGACAGGCTAAAGAGTCACTGGAGCTCAACGTCTTTGGGATTTGGGTGACTGTGGAATGCATATTAGTCTACTAATATTGTATACAACTCCCCTCCTCCTTGGGCGTCAGGCAGCCTTTGATTGCAGGAACATGGAATCATAATGAGGACTGGCTTGAGGACCTCCATGAACCAGTCCTCACTGGGGGGATCATAGGTGGAGAGCAACAGAAACTTTAAATTCTTTGCTGCTATCATTTCAGAGGATCTGTCCTGAGTCTAGCACTTAAGTGCCATTACAAAGAAGGCACGGGAGTGCCTCTACTTTCGTAGATGTTTGTGAAGTTTCAGCATGTCATCTAAAACTTTGACAAACTTCTATTGATGTGCGGTGGAGAGTATGTTGATTGCATGAAAATAGCAATGCCCTTGAACGGAAAAACCTACAAAAAATAGTGGATCCAGCCTGTTGCGTTACAGGTAAGGCCTCCCCACGGCGCATCTAGATGAAGCACAGTCACAGCAGAGCAGCATCCGTTATCAAGGACCCCCATCATCCAGGCCATGCTCTCTTCTTGCTGCTGCCATCTGGAAGGAGGATAGGAGCTTCAGGACTCACTCCACCAGGTTCAGGAACAGTTATTACCTCTCAACCATCAGGCTCCTGAACCAAAGGGGATAACTTCATTCACGCAGTCACTGAACTGTTCCCACAACCTGCGGACTCACTTTCAGGGACTCTTCATCTCATGTTCTCGATATTTACTATTTATTTATTATTTGAATTTTGTTTCCTTTTCTTTCCTTTTTGTTTTTTTGCACAGTTTGTTGTATCTTGTACATTGGTTGTCTGCCTTGTGTGGTTTTTAATTAATTATTGTGTTTCTTTGTATTTATTGTGAATGCCCACAAGAAAATGAATCTTAGGGCTACATATGGTGACATATACAATATGTACTTTGATAGTGAATTTACTTTGAAGGTCCAGCTTTATAACCAGAAGTTGTGGGAGAACATTGACCACACCTTAAGAAGTGCTTTTATGTAAAGTACATTTACCAGGATGCTGCCTGGATTGGAGAGCATGTCTTATGAGGATAGGTTAAGGGCTTTTCTCTTTGGAGCGAAGGAGGATGAGAGGTGATTGATAGACATATACAAGCTGATAAGTGGCATAGATTGAGTGGATAGCCAGGGCAGAAATGGCTAACACAAGGGGGGCATAATTTTAAGGTGGAAAGCAGAGAGAGGATTTCAAAGGTAATTTTTTTTTTGCACATAGGGTGGTGGGTGTATGGAACGTCCTGCCATGGGTGGTAGCAGAGACAAATCATTAGGGGCAATTCAGATAGGCCCAAGGAAGATAGAAAAAATGGAGGGCAAATTAGAAGGGAAGGGTTAGGTTGATTTTAAGGTAGGTTAAAAGGGCCTGTGTTGTAATGTTCTCTGTTCTATGTCCTAAGTACTAAGGTTGAAAAGTACACCTTTAGTTTTCCTTTTCTCCTTTCTTCCTTTCTTGATTCTGACCAGGGATCAGACTTGTCATGTTCAACTTCTGAAGTTAAAGCAGTTGCTGAGTGTGCCCTTTGGTCCCATAGAAAGAAGCTTCAACACAATGGACCAAATTGAGCTGTTGAGTAGAGATCCTGTCACGTAGAGCTAAACTGGTAGAATGGGGTAGAAAAAAGTCAGGATCTGAAGAAACTCCATCCCAAACCTTCTTTTGGATTTTCCAAGATGCATTTGGAAAGGAATAAGCTTCCCCCCATAACTCCAACAAGGATAGACTCAATGCTGTGGTCGGGTCAAAGGATGGAGTCTCCTACTTAAGATTTTATGCTACTATATGTCACAGGTCAAAGTCTGAAGTCAAAGTTGCATTTATTGTCATTAACAGAGGTAAATGTATGGACAGCTGCAAGGAAAAACTGATTTGCAGCATTGCAGGCACCTAGCATCATATAAGCAGAATTCACAACAAAAAAACATAAATTATTCACAATTTTTTACAAGAAAACTCAATTAGAACAAAAAAAAACAAAGTCCATTTTAGTACAAAGTGACTAAAACCTGAATTGTTCAGTAAGGTGGGCCATTTAGCTTTTCAGGAAAATGCAAAAAGATACGAGAGGGTCAAGGTAGCAGCCTACATTACACACCAACCCATTTATGCAGGGAGTAAGTATCGGAATACCTTCTAGACAGAATGGGGAATAAAACCATATGACATAGGAGCAGAATTAAGCCACTCAACCCATCAAGTTTGCTCTGCCATTTCATTATGGCTGATTTATTATCCCTATTGACTCAATTCTTCTGCCTTCTTCCCGTAACTTTTAACTCCCTGTCTAATCAAGAACCTATCAAACACTGGTATAAGTATACTCTATGATTAGGTTTCCACAATTGTCCGTAACAATGAATTTCACAGACTTACCACCCTCTGGCTAAAGAGATTTCTCCTTATCTCTGTTATAAATGGACGTCCCTCTATTCTGAGGCTCGCTGGTCCTAGACTCACCCACTATAGGGAACATCTCCCGCACATCCACTCTATCTAGGCCTTTCAATATTCAATAGGTTCAAATGAGATCCCCCTCAAGTACAGAACCAAAGCTATCAAATGCTCCCTATACAGTATATTAACCCTTTCATTTCCAGAATAATTTTTGTGAACCTCTCCAATGCCAGCACATCTTTCCTTAAATGGGGGGCTCAAACTGCTCACAATACTCCACATGCGGTCTGAACAATACCTTATAAAACATCAGCATCACATCCTTGCTCTTATATTCTCTTCCTCTCGAAATGAATGCTAACATTGCATCCACCTTCCCTACCACCAACTCAGCCTGCAAGTTCACCTTCAGGGAATCCTGCACGAGGACTCCCAAGTCCCTTTGCACCTCTGATTTCTGAATTTTCTCCATTTAGAAAATTGTCTATGCCTTTATTTCCTCTACCAAAGTGCATGACCATACACTTCCCTACGCTATATTCCATCTGCCACTTCTTTGCCCATTCTGACAATCTATCTAAGTCCTTTTGCAGACTCCCTGCTTCCTCAACACTTCCTGGCCCTCCACTTATCTTTAAATTGTTTGCAAACAACTTAAAGGAGGAGGAGAAGATGGCGGCGCGACGGCAGCGCGCGCGGCCTCTCCAGTGTTGAATATCTGTTATCTGTCAAGTAGGTGACCGTGCACAATTCTGATTTGATGGAGACAGACGTGAGAGTACGGAGGAACATCTGGAAAAACTTCTGAAATGCTCGCTTTGCTGCCGCTGCTACTGTGTGGTAACTGGAATCTCTGGAGCAGAAGGCCCCGAAATCCTCGGCTTTGTGTGTTTCAGCGACCGGGGCGAGGTTGAAGGCGCTCGGCAGAGGATGGCGCTCGGGAGGCTGTATCAGAGGGCTGGTCGGAAGCTCCAAGTTTTCGGATGGATGGACTCAGTGTCGGCTGTGGTCGGCTGCTTCCAAGGCATCGGCAAGTTGACGGTGCCTGGAGGTTTATGGCAGGGAGTTTCTCCCTTTTGCCGCCTGCTATCGGGGACTCGGGACTCGATCGACTCGGGACTTTGAGACTTTTTTTTACTGTGCCCATGGTCTGTTCCTCATCAAATTATGGTATTGTTTTGCACTGCTGTAACTATATGTTATAATTATGTGGTTCTGTCAGTGTTAGTCTTTGGTTTGTCCTGTTTTCTGTGATATCACTCCGGAGAAACATTGTATCATTTCTTAATGCATGTATGCATTTCTAAATGACAATAAAAGAGGACTGAGTGTTCTCATAATCTAAACTTGGTCACAAAGTCATCAATTCCGTCAACCAATTGTTGACATATTATGTTAAAAAAAGTGGTCCTAATAGCGATCCCTGCGAGACACCAGTGGTCACTGACAGCCAACCAAAAAAGGCCCCCTTTATTCCCACTCTTTGTCTCCTGCCAGTCAGCCAATCTCTTATCCATGCTGGCGTCTTTCCTGTAATATCATGGGCTCTTGTCTTGTTAAGCAGCCCCAAGTGCTGCACCTTGTCAAAACCCTTCTGAAAGTCTAAGGAAACAACATCCACTGACTCTCCTTTGTCTATCCTGCCTGTTACTTCCTCAAAGAATTCCAATAGATGTGTCAGGGAAGATTTCCCTTCAGGAAACCATGCTGACTTTGGTCTACATTATCATGTGCCTCCAAGTACCCCAAAGCCTCATCCTTAATAATGGACTCCAACTTCTTCTCAACCACTGAAGTCAGGCTAACTGGCCAACAATTTCCTATTCCTCTGTCTCTCTCCCTTCTTAAAGGATGGAACAATGTTTGCAAATTTCTAGTCCACCGGAACCATTCCAGAATCGATAATGATTCTTGAAAGATCACTACTAATGCCTCCGCAATCTCTTCTGGTACCATTTTCAGAACCCTGGGGTGTAGTCCATCTGCTCCATCTGCCTTCAGACCTTTCAGTTTCCCAAGCACCTTCTCCTGATTGATAGCAACTACACTCACTTGTGCCCCCTGACACTCTTAAATTTTTGGCACACTGCTAGTGTCTTCCACAGTGAAGAAGATCATATCTGGAAGCTGAACATGCAAGTTTACACATTGTATCGAAAGGCAATTTAGTTATTAAGTTTGTCTCCTATTTCTATGTCCCCATTACTACCTCTCCAGTGGCATTTTTCAGTGGTCTGATATCCACTCTTGCTTCTCTTTTACTCTATAAATCTGGAAAAAAAACTTTTTGTATGCTCTTTTATATAACTGGCTATCTTACATTCACATTTCATCTTTTTTCTCCTTATGGTTTTTTTTTTTAGCTGCCTTCTGTTGGTTTTCAAAAGCTTCCAGTCCTCTAACTTCACACTAATTTTTGTTATATAATATGCCAATATGCCCTCTCTTCTGCTTTTATGCTGTCTTTGGTTTCCTTTGTTAGTTATGGTTGTCTCATTCTCCCTTTAGAATATCTCTTCATCTTTGGGATGTATCTATCAGAAATGCTCCTAGAAACTCCAGCCACTGCAGTTCTGTTGTCATCACTGATAGTGTCCCCTTCCAATCAACTTTGGCCAGCTCCACTCTCATGCCTCTGTAATTCCCTTCACTCCACTCTATTACTGATACATCTGACTTTGTCTTCTCCTTCTCAAATTGCGGGGTGAATTCTATCATATTATGATCACTGTCTCCTAAGAGTTCTTTTACCTTAAGCTCACTAATCAAATCTGGTTCATTGCACAGCAGCCAATCCAGAATTGCCTTTTCCCCAGTGTGCTCAACCACAAGCTGCTCTTAAAAGCTATCTTGTATACATTCTACAAATTCCCTCTCTTGGGGTCTAGCACCAACCTGAATTTCCCAATCTACCTGCATATTGAAATCCCCTTTGACTATTGTAACATTGCCCTTACTACATGTCTTTTCTATCTCCCATTGTAATTTACAACCCACATCCTTGCACTGTTTAGGAGCTTGTATATAGCTCCCATCAGGGTCCTTTTACCTTTGCATTTTCTTAACACTACCCAAAAGGATCCTATGTCACGTCTTTCTAAGAATTTGTTTTCAATTTTTACCAACAGAAGCACCCGACCTCCTCTGTCTGGCCGCTTGTCCTTGGATCTTAAGCTCCCAACTGTGATCTTCTTTCAGCCATGACTCAGTGATGCCTGTAATGTCATACCTACCAATCGCTAACTGTTTTACAAGATCATCTTCCTTATTTCATATACGTTTTGCATTCAAATACAACACCTTTGGTGAATTAATCACCCTTTTTGATTTTGCTCCCATGTTACACTTCAACTCATCCCACTGACTGCAATTTTACTCTATCATCTGTCTGTTCTTGTCTCACTACACAATGCATCGATTTGTACACCAATTGCCCCATCCTCAGCCTTATCATTCCGGTTCCCATTCCCCCAGCCAAATTAGTTTAAACCCTCCCCCAAAGCTCTAGCTAATCTGCTCACAAGGATATTGGTCCCCCTCGGGTTCAGGTGTCACCTGTCCTCTTTATACTGGACGTATCTTCCCCAGAAGAGATCCCAATGATCCAGAAATCTGAAACCCTGCCTCCTGCATCACTCCCTCAGCCACTCATTTATCAGTACTATCATCCTATTCCTGCCCTGACTAGCACGTGATTACGACCTTGGAGGATTTGTTCTTTAGCCTCTTCCCTACCTTCCTGTACTCACTGCGCAGGATTTCTTCCCCCTTTCTACCTATGCAACGGAGAGCAAGCAGGTGGCAATCTCACGAGGCAAGAGGAGACCACACCAGTGAGTAGCTGCACAATGAGCATACCAATTTAAGATGGCATGATGTCACCATAATTAATGGAATAACCCTCAGCAATACTGGCTTAATGTACAGTACATTATTTGTCAGACTGAACAAAAGATTATCTAGAACATCACTAATCTCTGACCTTGGCTTCTCGCGATCTGTGAATTGGAGTCGAGTACAAATGAGCCTCCCTGGCTGCTGAGGGCTTTGAGTAACTCATTCTCCAGAGCAGGAAGGCTGGTGATGGTCTGATAGATACCAACAGCTCCACAGGAACAATGATTCAAGAAAAATTCCTAAGCAAAGGGAGAGAGGCCATCAGTATTAGATAGGACAATTCGTGAATGGGTGACATGCCAACCACAGGTGTCATCCCAATAAGAAGTGGTGAATTGTCACTTCTCCTGTACTCTGATCATTCATTTCAGCCATGGAGCAATACAGTATCTTTACCAGGCATTCGGGCGGCACAGTGGCACAATGCTTTTACAGTTCTGGGCATTCCAGAGTTCAGGGTTCAATTCCGGCGCCATCTGTCTGTTCTCCCTGTGACCCATGGTTAGTAGGTTAATTGGTCATTGTAAATTGTTCTGTAATTAGGTTAGGGTGGCTGGGCAGTGTGGTTCTTTGGGCTGAAGGGCCCATTCCACATTGTATCTCTAAATGAATAAATGAAATAAATAAACAAATCCTTCGGCTCAACGTGTCCATGCTGGCCATGGTGCTTACCCAGATCGTCCCAATGTCCTGTGCTTGGCCCATATCCCTTCAAGCTCCACCACTCCACGTACTATTTGAGTACTTCTTAAATTATACTATTCTACCTGCCTCTACCATTTTCCCTGGCAGCTTGTTCCATATCCTCACCATCCTCTGAGTGAAAGTGCTGCTCCTCAGGTCCGTTTTAAGTCTTTCTAAACCTACGCTCCCTAGTTTTGGACTCTACTACTTGGGGAAAACATTGCTACCATCCACCTTATCTATGCCTATGCCTCTCACAATTTTAAGCATTTCTGTAAGGTCTCTCTTCATTTAGTACCAAGCCACGTCATTTCTAAAATAAGCACTTTCACAAAACAGCTATCAAGTCAGGAGAGAGCACAGAAAAGACTAAATATGGCAGCAGCAATGAGCAGTGAGGAGGATGGGTGAAGGAAGGATGGCGCCCTGTTTTCAGAATTTGTTGCAAATGAAGATGCTAGTTTTAGGTTAAGCACGGTGATTCCCGGATTATGGTTGTGGGGAAGTGGGGGTGGTGGGAAGGTTTTTTATTCAGCTGTTTATTTACTTTTTTATTTATTAAGATACAGCGCGGAATAGGCCCTCCTGGCCTTTCAGGTCACTCTGCCCAGCAATACCCCGATTTAATCCGAGCATAATCACAGGACAATTTACAAGGACGAATTAACCTACCAACCAGTACGTCTTTGGAATGTGGGAGAAAACCGGAGCACCTGGAGGAAACACACACAGTAACAGGGAGAACAGATAGACTCCTGATTTTCCATAAGTTAAAGCTGCCCATGCCTCAAAATATGTTAGTAGAAAGAAAATTAAGCTGGTTTATTTACATTTTTTTTTCAATTTGTATTTTGTGATACCAAATTTTATTCTGTTTCTCAAATTCTTACAATTTTTGTCAGGACACATTTCCCTAACTCAAGTGGCATAACACAGGGGTCACCCGTAATCACTGCGAGGAGCTGGCTGGATGGAGTGGGATAGCGATTGGTTCTAGGAGGCGGTCAGAGGGGAAATCTGCTTTCGACAAATGTTCAAATGTAGCACAATTATAAAAATTGTCGATCAAGCTTAAAGATTCTCTTGGCCTTGTGTCAGAAGACGAATTGCTGAATATATAACTGTGGAAAAGGGAAGCCAGGGAATTTACACATTGTTCTCATTTAGTGGTTCCTTGGCATCAAAAACATGCTAAAAAATTCAAAGGATTTCCTTTCTTCCTGTAGCAAAGCAGCTTATAAAATGAGTGACATTCAATTTAACTGGAAGTCCCAAGGTCTCAGTACAGCCTGCAGTAGACAAAAAGATCACGACATACTGCTGAAACGATACTAAAGTCAGGCAGATATCACCTGAAGCAAAAGAAAAACATCACTATAAACACACAGAGTGAGTGGACCAGATGAAGAAAGGGAGACAGACAGAGAGAAAGAGGAGGGTGGGTGTGGAAATGAGTAGTGCAGAGATTAGAGAAGTGGGGGGGAGAGGGGGAGGGGGAGAGGGGAGAGGGATGGGAGGGGAGAGAGAGGGGGGAGAGGGAGAAGGGGAGATGAGGGGGAGAGGGGGAGTGGGAGAGGGATTGGAGAAGGGGAGAGAGAGAGGGAGAGGGGAGGGAGAGTGAGAGAGGGAGGGAGAGGGAGAGAGTGCAAGAGAGTGAGTGAGAGATTGAGAGAGTGGGAAAATGAGTGAGAGAATGAGAATGAATGAGAGAGAGAGAGAGTGTGTGTGTGTGTGTGTGTGTGTGTGAGTGTGTGTGTGTGTGTGTGTGTGTGTGTGTGTGTGCGCGTATGTGATGTAAATGTGTGTGTGGAGTTTGCGTGCCCTTCATGCTGCAGGGTGACATTTTTAGCCACACGGTGGTCAAGGAACAGGACTGGCTCCATCGCTAAGTACTGAGCTGCTGGTTCACATGGACACTGATCCACTCCATCACAGCCTCTTACCTCTTTCACCCTGGTCACCTTCAGGCTTCTCTCAACAGTCCACACCTGCTTCTGGAGCTGCTTGTTCTGCTCCTGGAGTTGCCCGATTGTTTCAATCAACTGGCATATATGCTCCAGATATCCCAGGCCTGAACCCCGGTCCGCAGCCTTATCCTGGTGTGCCTGAAAGGAAGGTGCTGTTTAGTTACTACAAATCAGACAACACGGCAGTTATCGGAGGGGGATTTTTTTTGATTCGGAAATGGATGAAGAACAGACTGTGGATGTGATTGTCAGCCTAGTGCTGTGGAAGTTATGGTCTTTCAGGAGCTGTGAATGCCACAGACCCCCTGACCCAGCAGCTCTGTGTGGGACTGCAGCCACTGTGGGAGTGACCCAAACCTGGGAATCTGTGAGTGACACTGATGCTGGAGTAACAGGTGAGCACACTCTGCTCTTGTTGATCTGAGAGTGTTGGATGACCATACTGGTTTGCAGCTTTAAGTTTTAAGCCTTGTTGATACAAGCAGAAATCAGTGTGCTGCTGATTTTTTTTGAATAATATTATCACCTTGTGACAGGAAAATCACACTTGGAAGCACCAAGAGTAATTTCATGATTGATAATCCAGGAGTGATTGCTGGCTAGGTCAATCTACTCCAGGCAAAATTGAATTTTGTACTATTAGTTCCCAAAGAAACAGTGCAATCCAATTTCCAGACAAACACAAGAATTATAAGCAAGAATTGACCAATGTACATGTAGCTTGATTTGCCATTCATCAGGACCACTGCTGACCTTCTAACTTAGCAACATTTTCTAGTATCATCTTCCAATCGCCATCAATCCCTGTTTTGAATGAATTCAGTGTCCTGGGCCTTCAATGATAGCCCTTTGAGGTAGAGAATCCAAGGGTTTGCTATCCCCTCCTTGGATCTCTATGGCCTAATCCTTTTGCTGAGACGGTGACTCTCAATAATAGACTCCTCAGCTAGGGAAACCTCTTCATTGCATCCATCCACCCTGCAAGTTGTACATTTCGAAAATGCAGGTCATGTTTTCTAATGTTTTTTGGTAAAGTTTCTCTGCTATGCGACATATTTGCAAAAAATCTGAACCTCAAGATCACAGAATTCCTTGAGATTTTTGCTTAGGACCATAACTTGACATATTAGATTAGATTAGATTAGACTCAACTTTATTGTCATTGTGCCAAGTACAGATACAAAGCCAATGAAATGCAATTAGCATCTGACCAGAAGTGCAAAAGAATAGCATTATTTACAAAATAACTGCGAATAAAAAGTAAGTGCTACAGCACACAAATAGACTGAGACAGTCCAATATGGGTGTAATACCGCTTAGCGCTGTGATGTGAGGTGAGATTCAGCAGGGTCACAGCCTCAGGGAAGAAGCTGCGTTCTTAATTCCCATTCTACATTTTCACCAGTACAATTGTTCTGTGTAATCACACAACTATTCTGTTCCATTGTTCATATAGAACAGGAGGCTGATGGAAAAAGTCCCCTGTTTCTGTAATTTCCCACACAGTTTGTGCTGTTCAAGTACCTGTGGGAATGTGATCTCATTGTACTGAAAAGTTCACAGAATCACCAAGCACATTCTGGGCTTTATCCTGCATCACCATATTCCCCATTTCCTTCCCATCACTGACCAACTCAGGGGATTGGCTACCTTTTCAATTGAGGAAACAAACACGCTACTTTTAGTAGATCTCCACCAATAAATTTCTAGATACAGTCTCAGCAGCTGGAGCTGAGAAGAAGCGGGATGGAGCTATTTACCCCTATAAATATTATGTGGAGATTTGTGACAAATATGAATATATGATATATATGTACAGTGTCTGAAATACATCTCATGGAAACGTTTGTTTGATGATGAAATTCAATAAAAAATAAATTACCAAAAAAAGAAAAAAGTTGAGAAGTAACTTCTTTAAGAATATTGCTTATGTAATGCATCGGAAAATGTGCATGTTAATCGGCTGTCCTGGCAGCTCTCCCCCCTGTCTGTCAAGGTTGCACATACAAAAATAATGGTTCAGTGGAATGCTGATGGCCATCACACTATGAGAGTGGCACAAAGCTAGAATTATATTACATTTAATGGTCTAGGGCAAGAGGAAATAAACATATTTTATGATACAAGATAACTGCAGATCGTTCTGTCTGAGCTTCAACTGATTAGACTGAGTGGATAGACTTCCAATGCCATATTTAAGCTTGCTAACAACACCACTGTTGTTGGCTGAATCAAAGGTGGTAATGAATCAGCATTTAGGAGAACAGAGGTGGAGGGGGTCAGTAACTTCAAACACCTCAGTGGATCATTTCAGAGGATCTGTTCTGGGTCCAGCACATAAGTGCCCTTGCTTAGAAGGCACAGAAGTGCCTCTACTTTCTTAGAAGTTTGCAAAGATTCGGCAATGTCATCTAAAACTCTGGAAAACTTCTATAGATGCACGGTGGAGAGTTACATCAAGACCTGTTATGGAAAGAAACAATGCCCTTGAATGGAAAAGCCTTCAAAAAGTAGTGGATTCAGCCCAGTCCATCAAAGGTAAAGCCCTCCCCATCACTGAGCATATCTACAAGGAGTGCTGTTGAAGGAAGCAGCATCCATCATCAAGGACCCCATCATTCAGACCACGCTCCTCTCTCTGCTCTGTCAGGAAGCAGGTACAGAAACCTTAGGTCGCACACCACCCAGTTCAGAAATGGTTATTACCCTTCAACCATCAGGCTGCTGAACCAGAGTGGACAACTTCACTCACCCCAGCGCTGAACTGGTTCCACAACTTATGGACTCACTTTCAAGGACTTAACAATTCATGTTGTCAATACTTAATATTTATTTATTTATTTTCATTATTTTGCTTTTTCTTTTTATATTTGCACAATTTGTTGTCTTTTACACATTGGTGTATTGTCTGTCTTTTTGTGTGTGCAGTTTTTCATTGATTCCACTGTGTTTCTTTGTAGTTACTGTGAATGTCCACAAGAAAATGAAACTCAGAGTAGTGTATGGTGATATTTATGTACTTTGATAATAAATGTACTTTAAACTTTGAACTTTGATAAGATGACAATAGGCTCAGTTCAATCCTATCTGCATTATTGTTTGAACTGTTCTTTGTAAACATGCAATTCAATAGAACAAAAAGAGTAAATACTGGTGAAACTAAACACGAGGAAATCTGCAGATGCTGAAATTTCAAGCAACACACATAAAAGTTGCTGGTGAACACAGCAGGCCAGGCAGCATCTCTAGGAAGAGGTACAGTCAACGTTTCGGGCCAAGACTCTTCATAGTCCTGACCAAGGGTCTCGGCCCGAAACGTCGACTGTACCTCTTCCTAGAGATGCTGCCTGGCCTGCTGCGTTCACGAGCAAGTTTTATGTGTGCTACTGGTGAAAATAAGCTGGTTAGGCAGTAGCTATGGAAAGAGAAACAGAATTACCATTCCAGGGTGTTTTCGAATTATCTGAAACATTAACTCTACAGAAATTCCAGTATCTCCAAAATTTTCTATTCTTATTTTCTGATTTTAAGCATCAGAATATTTTTGCTTTTTGATATTTACTGCTGTCTGGCGTTGCCTAAAAAGCAGACAACAAAATGCCCCTTGTTCTGTGACTCCATTCTTGATGTATTGCAGGGTAGGGGCTGCAAGAAACCGCAGAGGCATCATATTAAGAAATCTGATAACGACACAAAGAAGTCACGCCATAAGCGAGCTGCAGAAGTGAGCAATAAAAATGTGGACTCATCCACAGGCCTTTTCTTTCCTTCTTGCAGAAGGTGTTCTTTGAACGGGTTTTCTTTGCTTCGTGGCTGTCTGTGGGGAAGACTAATCATAGGGTTGTATACTACACACATACTTCGTTAATAAATGTACTTTGAATCTTGAATCTTTGAATGTAATGAACTTCAGAGGAAAGCAGATCACGAGAAGAGATCTCCGTTGGACATAAGAAATGGAGCCTGTCGTTATGTAACTGGTTCCTTCCTTAAGGCTGTTCTACTATTTAATCAGGCAGGAGCTGACCCTAAATACCTTAAATCCCATTTTAATCTCACTTCCCCATCAAGTTTTAAATTATTAGAAATCTGCATTTGTTCTTTTATCTAAGTCATAAATACAAGGAGAATCCAAAGAGATTCTGTAAGTATATTAAAGGAAAAAGAGTAAATAGGGAGAGATTAGGTGCCCCTCGAAGACAACAGTGAGCATCTAAGTGTGGAGATGGGCAAGATCTTCAGTGAAAATTTCTCCTTCATTCATAACTTGGAGAAGGACACGAACATTTGGGATCTTGAGAAAGTACAGTAAAGGAGGAGCTGGACATCTGAAGGTGCATGAAGGTAGACAAACCACCAGTTCTTTACAAAGTATACCCAAGTACACTGTGGGGGCTCCGGTTGAGATATTTCCAGTGTAGTTATCCATGACTGATGTGACAAAGGACTGGAAGTTAGTGAAAGTTTTGCCCTTATTTAAGAAGGGCTGCAAAGAAAAACTTGGGAACTATAGACCAGTAAGTCAAACATCTGTGGTGAGCAAGTTCCTGGAGATATAATATAAATGTACCTGGAAAAGCCATAGTTGATTAGGGATAGTCAGTGTGGCATATGAGTGGGAGATCATTAACTGAGTTCTTTTTGCTGAAGTAACTCAGAATGTTGATGAGACCAGAGCTGTATGTATGGTTTAGATTGATTTCAGTAAGGCCTTTGATAAGGTTCCACATAGTAGAATGCTTTGGAAGGTTCAATTCAATTAGATGGAATCCAAAGCTCAAAGTACAAAGTTGAGTGTAAATTTATTATCGAAGTATGTACCGTTTCTGTTACTATACTACCTTGAGATTTGCATTTGGTTGGCATGGATCAAATGGGCTGAAGGGCCTATTTGCATGCTGTATGACTCTAGGAATAGGTGACTAAATGTACAGTAGCATTTAGGTGAACACTGATGCTTACTGGGTCCCACAAGTTAGAGCTTGTTAAGTTGACTGTTTATGTTTATCCTTCATTTCCTGCTTTATAATCAGTCCTGTATCCATGCTATTTTATTTTGCTCATTCTTATCTCATTCAGCAAACTTGTGTGTGGCACCTTCTCCAGATACTCTGATCTGCACGACTTCCTCATGATCACATGGATGTAGTGGGCAGGCCAACTTTTGTGCTGCATGACTCTATGAATCTAATATCACAACTGTTAAAAACTATTACCATTTCATAAGATTCTGGTTAAACCCACAAGTTTTTATGTGCCCTACAGCTGTAACAATGTACTGTACAATGCAATTTCTTGAAGATTAATGACAGGCCAAACTCTCAGTCGTTCCCTATTTTCTCCCTCTCTACTTTCCTGATTTACTACCTTTCAATCCATGGGAAACATTCCAAGATCAAAGGAATTTATTTTTATTTATTTTATTATTTAGACTTGAAGCCTAAACCTTTTGAGCCACACTGCCCAGCAACCCCGATTTAACTAACCTAATCACGGGACAAATTACACTGATCTACTTGGTATGTCTTTGGAAACCGGAGGACCCAAAGAAAATCCATGCATTCCACAGGGAGGATTACAGTGACTCCATACAGAGGACACCGGGATTGTAGACCAACATTACAGATGATCATAATTAATGCTTAGACCCTAGCTTCTTAATAGAAACTTTGAGACATAGGCCATCACTTCCAAGGGATTAACTGGCATTTAGTCTCATTAATTTTTCCAGTATTTTAGTTTTACTGATGTTAATTACTTTAAGATACTTAGTGTCACTACCCCCTTGATTTTCCACAATACATTCTTCCACTATGAAGACAAATTTCTCATGATGCAATCTCTAGGGGGCACAGTTTTGCTTTTGTTACTTTTTGCTCTTACCTAGTACAAGTCCTTGCTATCATTATATCCCTTACCAGCATCTCATCATTTTTATTAATATCTTGCTTATCCTTTGCTGGTCTGGTATTTTTTTTGGCATTTTGATAAGTCAAAGACTCATGTTGAAACAGTCTTTTGGTTCATCATGTACATGCCAACTGTCTACACCCATTCCATTTAAAGAGTCACAGAGTCATACGACCTAGAACCAGGCCCCTTGGCCCATCTAATCCATGCCAAATTCTATTTAGTCCCATTGACCTCAACCTGGACCATAGCCCTCCAACCCCCTCCATCCATGTACTTGTACAAATTTTCTTCAACGTTGCAATCAAACCTGCTGGCAGCTCATTCCACACTCTCACGGTGATGAAGTTCTCCTTCAGGTTCCTCTGATATATTTCACCTTCCACCCTTAACTCAACCTCTGTTCTGGACCCACACAACCACAGTAGAAAAGGCTTGCTTGAATTTACCCTATCTATGTCCCTTATAATTTTGTATATCTCTACCAAATCTCCCCCTCATTCTCCTACACTCTAGGGATAAGTCCTAACCTAACTGACTTTTCCTGATAACTGTCCTCAAGTCCTGGCAACATTCTTGTAAACATTTTTGGTACTCTTTCAATCTTATTGATCTCTTTCCTGTAGGTAGGTGACCAGAATTGCACACAGTACTCCAAATTAGGACTCACCAAAGTCATATACAACTTCATCATAACATCCCAACTCCTGTACTCAGCACTCTGATTTATGAAGGCCAATGTATCAAAAGCTTGCTATACTACCCTGTCTACCTGTGATGCCACATTCAAGGAATTATGGATCTGCATTCTCATATCCCTCTGTTCTACCACATTCCTCAGTGCCCTACCACTCACTGTGTAAGCCTTACCCTGGTTTGTCGTGCCAAAGTGCAACATTTCTGCATTAAATTCCATCTGCTATTTTTCAGCCCATTTTTCCAGCTGGTCCAGACTGTGCTGTAAGCTTTGACAGCCTTCCTCAATGTCCACTATGCCCCTAATCTTGGTGTCATCCGCAAATATGCTGATCTAGTTTACTGCATTATCATTCAGATCACCGCACAGATGACAAAGCAATGGATCCAGTACTAATCCCCTGTGGCACACCACTATTCAGAGGCCTCCAGTCTTCTCCTGCTAAGCCAATGTTGAATCCAATTTACTAGTTCATCCTGAATGCCAAGCGACTGAACCTTCTGGACTAGCCTCCCATTCGAACTTTGTCAAAGACCTTGCTAAAGTCCACGTAGACAACATCCACTGCCTTTCCTTCAACTTTCCTGGTAACTTCCTCCAATAACTCTGTAAGATTGGTTACTCATGATCTACCACACACATAGCCTTATTGACTATACTGTAACACACACAAAATGCTGGAGGAACTCAGCAGGCCAGGCAGCGTCTATGGAAAAGAGTACTGTCCTGTTGAAGGGTCTCAGCCTGAAACAGTGACTGAATTCTTTTCCATAGATGCTGCCTGGCCTGCTGAGTTCCTCCAGTATTTTTTGTGTTTTGCTTGGATTTCCAGCATCTGCAGATTTTCTCTTGTTTTTTGTTGACTATACAGTAACTAATCAGGCCCTGCTGAACCAAGTACTTATATATCCTGTACATTCCAATAATTCACCCACTACTGACGTCAGGCTCACTGGCCTATAATTTCTTGGCTTACTCCTGGAGCACTTCTTAAACAACATTACTTTTCATCCAGTATCACACCTCACCAGTAGCTATGGATGTTTTAAATGCCTCTGCAGTTCCTTAAGGTTGTTATATTTGGGGGTGGTATTGCGGATAAGCTCCCACTACCTATTAAATGCTCCTAATGGCATGCATCTCAAATAGCCTCTGACAACCAAGTCCAGCCCTTGGCCTTCACGTGTAGCTTAGCTACCAAGTCTGGTGGAACCATTTCTACTGACAGAGGAAGGGGCAAAGGCAAGTTATGGTGCCTTAAAAACAGTCACTGTGGGCACAAAGGCTCATCGGCCGTAGTTGGCAACTTATCTAGGAGAAAGGAAAATGATTTCAAATCTCCGCTGTCTTGTGGCTATGTTCACTCAAGGGGAAGGCTTCGGGAGTAAACCCTGAAGAAAAGTCCTGAGCTGGAGTCCCTAAGACAGTCCTACCTTGAGTTCAACGCTGACTGGCAACTTCTGCAATGCCACTGGTGCCAAACTGTATCAGTCTCTGCTGTTCCTTAGGATTTGACAGCTCAGTGGAGAGGGGGAGCCTGCTACATGGGCAACAGCTAGCTCCCCATATCGTACTGCCTGGCTTGGATACTGGCTTCTCTATCATGTTGACAGCTGGGACTCAACATCCATGGTTGATCCCGATCAATGAAGGGCCTCAAATACCTCTGCCAGGGCCCCCGCAATTTCTGCACTAGCCGCCTGCAAGATGCAAGGGCAGACCTTGGGCAGCTCTGGGGCCTTATCCAACCTAATCTGAATTGACTTTATTTCTTACATCCTTCACATACATGAGGAGTAAAAATCTTTATGTTACGTCTCTGTCTAAATGTGCAATGTGCAATCATAGTAATATATAATAATTTATAATAAATAGAACAGTCAATGTAACATAGATATACACTCAAATCAGTTAATCAGACTGATGGCCTGGTGGAAGAAGCTGTCCCGGAGCCTATTGGTCCTGGCTTTTATGCTGCAGTACCATTTCCCAGATGGTAGCAGCTGGAACAGTTTGTGGTTGGGGTGACTTGGGTCCCCAATGATCCTATGAGCCCTTTTTTTCACACCTGTCTTGGTAAATGTTCTGAAACATGGGAAGTTCACAATTACAGATGTGCTGTGCTGTCCGCACCACTCCCTGCATTACCTGGTAGTGATGTAGCCAGTCAGGATGTTCTCAATTGTGCCCCTGTAGAAAGTCCTTAGCAATTGGGGGCCCATACCAAATTTCCTCAACTGTTTGAGGTGAAAGAGGTGCTGCTGTGCCTTTTTCACCACACAGCTGGTGTGTACAGACCACGTGAGGTCCTCGGTGATGTGGATGCAGAGGAATTTAAAGCTGTTTACCCTCTCAACCCCAGATCCATTGATGTCAATAGGGGTTAGCCCATCTCCATTCCTCCTGCAGTCCACAACCAGCTCCTTTGTTTCTGCGACATTGAGGGAGAGGTTGTTTCCTTGACACCACTGTGTCAGAGAGGTGACTTTGTTATTGTTTGAGATAAGGCCAATCAATGTAGTGTCGTTGACAAATTTAATTAGCAGATTAGAGCTGTGGGTGGTGACACAGCCATGGGTATACAGGGAGTAAAGGAGGGGACTCAGTACGCAGACCTGAGGGGCTCCTGTGTTGTGAGTCAGAGGTGTGGAGGTGAGGGAGCCCACTCTTATCCCTGTTGGCAATCTGTCAGGAACTCCAGGATCCAGCTGCACAAGGCAGGGTCAAGGCCGAGGTCTCTGAGCTTCCTGTCGAGTCTGGATGGAATTATGGTGTTGAATGCTGAACTGTAGTCCAAAAACAGCATTCTCACATAAGCATCCTTCATCTCCAGATGTGTAAGGACGGTATGTAGAGCAGTGGCTATTGCATTGTCTGTCGATCGGTTGTGTTGGTAGGCGGATTGTAGGGGGTCCAGTGTGGGTGGTAACATGCTGCAGATATAATCCTTGACCAGCCTCTCAAAGCATTTGCTTATTATTGAGGTGAGTGCGACAGGACACCAGTTGTTCAGGTATGTTACCTTGGTCCTTTTTGGCACAGGGACAATGGTGGATAATTTGAAGCAGGAGGGCACTCTACACTGGGAGAGGGAGAGATTTAAAATGTCTGTAAACACACCTGCCAGTTGTGCTGTGCACATCCTGAGTACTCGTCCTGGGATGCCATCCAGCCCCATAGCCTTGTGACTGTCCACTCATTGGAAACATCTGTGTACCTCAACCTCAAAGATGACCAGGTTGCACGTTGTAGCGGTGGCTTTCAATAGACAATAGGTGCAGGAGTAGGCCATTCAGCCCTTCAAGCCAGCACCGCCATTCACTGTGATCATGGCTGATCATCCACAATCAGTACCCTTTTCCTGCCTTCTCCCCATATCCCTTGACTCTGCTATCTTTAAGAGCTTTATCTCTTTCTTGAAAGAATCAAGAGAATTGGCCTCCACTGCCTTCTGAGGCAGAGCGTTCCACAGAACCACAACCCTCTGTGTGAAAAAGTTTTTCCTCAACTCCATTCTAAGTGGTCTACCTCTTATTCTTAAACTGTGGCCTCTGGTTCTGGACTCCCCCAACATGGGAACATGTTTCCTGCCTCTAGTGCGTCCAATCCCTTAATAATCTTATATGTTTCAATCAGATCCCCTTTCATCCTTCTAAATTCCAGTGTAGACAAGCCCAGTCGCTCCAATCTTTCAACATATGACAGTCCTGCCATCCCAGGAATTAACCTTGTGAACCTATGCTGCACTCCCTCAATAGCTAGAATGTCCTTCCTCAAATTTGGAGACCAAAACTGCACACAATACTCCAGGTGTGGTCTCACCAGGGCCCTGTACAACTGCAGAAGGACCTCTTTGCTCCTATACTCAACTCCTCTTGTTATGAAGACCAACATGCCATTAGCTTTCTTCACTGCCTGCTGTACCTGCATGCTTACTTTCAGTGACTGATGAACAAGGACACCTAGATCTTGTTGTACTTTCCTCAGAGGCTCAGAGTTAGTGACATGAAACGATTGAGCTCATCTGGGAGAGAGGCCGCGATGTTGGTGGCACCACAACGTTTGGCTTTGAAGTCTGTGATGGTATGCAACACTCGCCATAAGTCACGTGTGCTATTTGTTGTGAATCTTGACTCAATTGTTGTCCCTATATTGTTGTTTTTCAGCTCTTGCTTGATTACCAGCAATGTAAACTCTATTTGCCTTAAGACAGCAAGCACCTCCTCTCTGTAATCTGGATGCGGTCCATGACCTGATTACTGTTTTGCCTCAGTTCTATAGACTTTGTGCCCATCTTCTGAGTAAATAACAAATGCAAAAATTTCATTTCAGATCTCCCCCAGCTCTTTCAGCTACTTACATAGATGACCATTCAAGAGGATCAGTTTTGTCCCTTGATAAACACAAGTGATTCTGCAGATGCTGGAAATCCAGAGTAACACACACAAAATGCTGGAGGAACCCAGTAGGTCAGGCAGCATCTATGGAGGGGGATAAATGGTCGATATTTCCGGCTGAGACTCTTCATCAGGACCCTTCATTAGGACTGTCTCTTGTTATCCTTTTGCTCTTAATGTCTGTACGAACCTTTGGGATTCTCCTTCACCTTGTCTGCCAGAGCAAACTTGTGTCTTCTTTTAGCCCTCCTGATTTACCCTCTTAAGTGCTCTCTTGCATTTCTTAACACTCCTTAAGTGCCTCATTTGTTTGGGGCTGCCTATATCTGCTATGCACCTCCTTCTTCTTCTTAACCAGGGCCCCAATGTCCCTCAAAAAACAAGCTTCACTAAACCTGATAACCTTGCCTTTTATTCTAACAGGAACATACAAATTCTGTACTTTTGATATTTCACATTTGAAGGCTTACCACTTACTAAGCCTCCCTTTGCCAGAAACAATCTATTCCAATCCATACCTGCCATATCTTTTCAGATGCCATCAAAATTGGGCTTTCTCCAACTTAGAGTCTTAAACTGAGGACCAGTTCTATCCTTCTCCATAACTATTTTGAAACTAATGAAATCATGATCACTAGATCCAAAGTGTTCCTCTGCACAGACTTCCATTACCTGCCCTGTCTCATTCCCTAATCCAGTATCACACTCTCCCTATTGGGACTTCTATAGTATACATCGATTAAAGAAACAACCTGAACACATTAGACAAACTCTACCACAGTGTGGGAGACCCAGTCAATATGTGGAAAGTTAAAATCAGCTACTATCATGAGGTAATGTTACAGTTATATAAGACCTCGGTTAGACCCCACTTAGAGTACAATGTTCATCTCACTGAAGGAAGGACGTGGATACTATAGAAAGAGTGCAGAGGCGATTTACAAAGATGTTGCCTGGATTGGAGAGCGTGCCTTAAGAAAATAGGTTGAGTGAACTTGGCCTTTTCTCCTTGGAGCAACGGAGGATGAGAGGTGACCTGAAAGAGGTGTATAAGATGATGAGAGGCATTGATCGTGTGGATAGCCAGAGGCTTTTTCCTAGGACTGAAATGGCATAGTTTTAAGGTGCTTGGAAGTAGATATAGAGGGGATGTCAGGGGTAAGTTTTTCCACACAAAGAGTGGTGGGTGTGCCGAATGCACTGTCGGCAATGGTGGTGGAGGTAGATACAATAGGGTCTTTTAAGAGACCCTTAGATAGGTAAATGGAGCTTAGAAAAATAGAGGGCTATGCAGTAAGGAAATTCTAGGCAGTTTCTGGAGTAGGTTACATGGTCGACACAACATTGTGAGTCGAAGGGCCTGTAATGTGCTGTAGATGTCAATGCTCTACATACTACCACAATCTTTTTTTTAAATGTTGGTTCTGGCATCACAAGTGGGAAGCGTGTGTGGCATGGATATGATGTCAATACTGTGTGCTTGTCTTTCTTAAGGGAGAATGCAAGGAATGTAAACTATTTATGGCTCTGGTGAAGAGGAAACTGTTAACTCCTCAGAATTCTTTAAGCCTTGGTGCAATGCTTCAGGACAGATAGCTTAATATTTATGTGAAACCTGTTTATTATCAACAGGCTAAAAGACTAATTACTGACAAATTTTGCTTCATTTTTACTAAGTTGAGTGCTAGGTTGGGATGCATTCCTGCTCTTTCCTTATGCAGGTTTTGTTGAGAAAGCTGCAGGCCCTTGCAAGTTTTTCTTACGCTTTCTATCTGGAAAATTTCTTAAGGATACTTTAATTCCTTCCAAGCTTCAGATATCAACAACCCTACACATTCTCTTCCTTCAGTTAACTTCAATATCTAGAACTGCACTTCTGTGCTGTGTTAGAAATACCACTGCATTTAGCACTAACACCAATTTTGATCCCCTGCAAAAAAAAACTGAGGAGCCAGTCAAAGGAGAATGTATAGCAGAGTTAGGATGTTTTATACCCAGTAGGAAATATTAACATGTAACCTGGGGAGTTGCCAACGCTAACTTGAACAAGGCTGTTTACTGAAGGACAGCGAGACAGCAGTAATGCACTCTACATGGGAGGAAGGCTACCTGTTTGGAGGAGACCCTTTTGAGTTCAGCCCAGAGGAGACATTAATTGTCCTCATGGACAGAACGGCCACTGAGGCACAGATCAACTTTCTTGCAAATGGTTTTCTGCCAGGTATGCACATTGATAACATTTCACCATCATCCAGGGGTTTCCAACACAACTTGTACATCTTGTTGCTTGTGACCACCTTTTGCAGGGTGTGAAGAGAAACCCACCGTTACTTCTCACCAGTAATCTTTGAAAGGACACTAACCAAGAGACGGAAGAAGAGCTAAATGGTTGAAGGAGTAATTGACAACTCTGGACAGACAGGTGAATGAAGGTCTGCCACTATACCCAAAAGCCCGTGTGTCACCTCAGCACTATGAGAGTTGTGCAGAATAGATCAGTGAGGGCCATATAATTGGAGAATGAGCTGTGGCTGGCATGAAACCTGGGGAATCTGATGTAGGCCTTGCTGGTGGAGATTCCACACATCCATACGGCCCAAAGAATTCAGAGTCAAGGATGGTTCAGGCAAACAAAAGATGGCTGGCATGGAATGATGAGGCAGTGCAGGGTGACAGCAGAACAAAGCAAGTAATGGGCCAGAGTGCAGAACAGGGAGAGGACAGGGAGAGAGGGCAGGAGGTCAGGACAGGGAGAGACTTCCCAAAGTTCTGTTTAGTTCTGTTCTGTTTTTCACCAAAAAGTGAAACTCAGGATGAGCTGTAAATGATACAAGAATTAGTGATCTCTTACCTCACTTAATCTGCAGCACTTCTCCATGTATTTATCAAGACTATCATTTGATTGTCCCCTTTTCAATGATTCATGACCTAATTGAGCTACTTCTGCATGCTGCATTCTACCTTCTGAAACTGGAAGAGAATTGGTGTCAGCAATGACTATTTCAACAAGTGATACATGTTTGGATTGCTTCACTGCTTCATCCACAGCCGGACGACTCAGACTTAAGTGGATGCTTGACCTGTTGTCCTTTCTGCAATCTGTAGAAGCTGTGGGCTCCTTTACTACAGAGTGTTGCTGTTCACCAATTTCTTGATCTTCTTTTATGCATGCTGCAGAATTGGGACAGGAGTCTGCTGGAGGTGATTGCTGGATTGCAGACGTGGAAGAAATGCTCAAAGCCATCCCTGAGTCACAAGATGACACTCTTCGATGTATGACAAGGCTCTGTTCGGACCCCGATGGGGTCAAGGGAGAACGTGCACCACTTGGAAATTCGGCACCAGAGTCCTCAGATTCGGATTTATACAGTTTCACAACTGTGCAGTTTGAAGATCCCTTTCTGTCAACGAGTTCCGCGAACAAGTTCTGCTCTCCAGACATTGCTAGATCATTGCCACCATTGGTTTGTGATCTTGGACAGGTCTCGTGAGTTCTTGTCTTGGCTAGTGTTGGATGGGAGGAAATGTCCTCACACTCCGAGCCATTTTTCAGGGCTGTCACTTTGGTCAATACTACTTTCCTCTCGGATGAATCCTGCTTCACCACTACAAAGACAAAAGCAAAATGCCACACATAATCAAATCCAGTTACTTCAACAGCAGAAGCCTAATGTTGAAGTTTAGCAAACAAGCAAATTATTCAGCTGCATGCAGCCAAGCCCCAGTCAGAGCTACATTCAGAACTAGATCCCAAATGGTATTGTAATGAATTCTAACCTGCGCATTTATGACAAATATCTAATTTAGCAATGAGCTTTGAAAACACAAACAAAAAAGAAGCTACTGAAAACACTCAGCAGGTCAGGTAGTGTGATTTTAAATAATGTTCTTTTGCTCGGGAAGGATAGTAGGGATGAGTATTGGAATTGTGGACTAGTGAGTCTTAACGTCAGTGGTAAACAGGCTATTGGAGGGGATTCCTGGAGACGGGATTTGTGAGCCTTTGGAGAAGTGTGGTCTGGTTGGGGATAGTTAGCACGGCTTTTTGAGGGCAGGTTGTGCCTCACAAGTCTGATTGAATTCTTTGAGCAAATGACAAAACAAATTGATGAAGGCAGACCAGTGGGTATGAATTTTGGTGGGGCATTCAATGGAATTCCCCGTTGTGCGGGTTTGAGGATGATGTGAAGGTTGGTGGTGTTGGAGATTGTTGTAGGTTACAATGGGACACTGATGAGATGCAGAGCTGGGCTGGGGGGTGATGAATGAAGTCTGGCCTGGCAAAGTGTGGGGTGATTCACTTTGGAAGGTCGAACTTGAAGGAAGAATACAGTTAGTGGCTGGATTCTTAATAGTGTGGAAGAACAGAGGGATTGTGGTGTCCATGTCTATAGATCCCTTGTGGTTGTGGTGTAAGTTGATAGGGTGGCTGAGAAGACATGCGGTGTGTTGGTCTTCATTAGTCAGTGTCTGAGTTCAGGAGCTGTGAGGTAATGTTGTGGCTCTGGTTGAAACCACACTTAGAGTGTAATGTTCATTTCTAGTTGGCTTGTTGTGGGAAGGGTGTGGAGGCTTTGGAGATGGTGTAGGGGATTTGCCGGGATGCTGCAAGAGTGCATGTCTTATGAGGATAGGTTGAGTGATATAGGGCTTTACTCCTTACAGCAAAAGAGTACGAGAGGTTACTTGATAGTGGTGTGGTGGGTCTTGTTAAAGCTGGTGGAGATTGTGATGGATGATCAACTGAATGTGGAGATTTGTGGGATGAAAGGTAAGGACTGGGGGAAACCTATCCTCGGCCTTTCAAGCAGAAGAAGGGATGTGAGCAGAAGGCTAGGAAATAAATAAGATGCAGTGTGGGCAAGGGCTTTGTTCTCTGCAGAAGAAGGGAAGCTA
Source organism: Mobula hypostoma (assembly GCF_963921235.1). NCBI lineage: Eukaryota > Metazoa > Chordata > Chondrichthyes > Myliobatiformes > Myliobatidae > Mobula > Mobula hypostoma. Next base: position 20,885,775 of record NC_086115.1, read on the forward strand.
CATTTCAAGAGGAAGGAAGACAACTCAGAGGGACATCTATGGAAATCATTGGGGAAAATGCAATATGGACAGAGGAATAAGGTGAATGAAAGGAGTCCTCATTCAGAGGTGGGGGTTGAAGGAAATATAGTTGAGATAGCTGTGATATCTGTAGGCTTGAAATGAATCGAGTGGCTTACCTATCTTCTAAAGGGAGACTGATAAATGTAGAAATGGAAAGAGGGATGAAGCTGAGAGCAGGGTGTGAAGCTGCAACAAAAGGAATGAGATTTTTAAACGTACATAGAAAACACAGATGCTCAGATTTACTTATCAATGATGACTCCGAGCAAAATGGCTAATACATTGTCACTGTCTGCTGCTTCTCCAAAGCCATTTAGTTTACTTTTCTTTGAATACCAATCCCAATGCCTTTTAAAAACCTTGACTGAAATGGTTTCCACCAGTCTCAGAGGCAATGAGTTCAGCATATAAACACTATTTACACCCTGTGGTCATTTTATTAGGTACAGGAGTGGAAGCCGTTGTAGTCTTCTGCTGCTGTAGCCCATCCATTTTGAGATTCGTCATGTTGTGCATTCAGAAATGCTCTTCTGTGCTTCATTGCTGTAATGCATGGCTACTGTCAACTTGAACTAGTCTGGTCACATTTCTTCCCCATTCTGACATTTGGTCTGAACATCAAGTGAACCTCTTCACCATGTCTGCATGCTTTTGTGCACTGAGTTGCTACTACATGATTGACTGATGTGAAATTTGGATTAGTGAACAGATGTACACATATACCTAATAAAGTGGCTGCTGAACATATGTGAAAATACTTTTGCTCAAAGTTTCCATGTACCTCTTGCCCAACACTTTAAACCTATGCCTCTGTGCTGTTGAACCAACTACTGATTCAAAACCATTTTTCTCTCCTTAACCTTTATTCAACAAGATTTTGTACACTTCTGTCAAATCTCCTTTCAGCTTTCTTGCTGGAAAGAACCATTTCCTGCTCTCTGGTCTAACATTTTGCACCTGAAATCCCTCTTTCTTGGAACCAGTAAATCTATTGTGCTTCCTCTCTAGAATCTTCACATCTTCACAAAATAATTGTTTTCCAGGTAAAAAACAAGGATTTTACCATTTCCCTGCTATTACCCTGAAACCCAGTTTTACTAACTCTCCTGCAACTTTTAAAGATTTATGCACATGTACAGTATACCCATATGTATTCATGGGGATCGTGCCATTTGGTCTATATTTTCTCTCATTCTTTCCACACTTCACAATTTAATTTCATTTGCAGCCTATTTCTTTCTCCGGTTTTATTGTGTTAGGGTATTAGAACTAATAATATTCAATTGTCCAGAAGATTAGCCAGTCCAACATGACCAAAGTCCCATGTGTGCTAGTTTATTGGAGTTTTACTGTAAATGCAAATATTATGTTAACTTTAAAATGCTATTTTGCTTTCCTTCTCGGCTGGTATGCATCTGGAACTTTAGGATATGCAGTCGGGCTGGCAACTCTATGGCCTCACGCTTCCAGGAATTTTCTTTTCTGTTTTTGATTCAGACTTTCAGTTTCAGCATTTCATTTTGCTCTGTGCTTTACAATTGTCTGCAATACCCTTAAGAAAGGTATGGATGCAACAAAACAATTGAATATTGCACTCCTGACTCTTCCCCACATTGGCACAGGTGAGTGGGACGTGATGGCCTGCATCTTGGCTACATTGTTTGATTTAATCCTTCTTGGAAAGTCTGATGTAAACACTCAAAAAAAAAATATTTGGGGTTAATGATTCCAGGTCTTGATGGACATCTGGCTCATACATTCGCCACGGCTGTTCAGATAAGAGCAATAATCAAAAGCAGAATCCATTTTATTTTCACTGACTTATATAGCATGAAATTTGTTGTTTTGCGGCAGCAATACAGTGCAAAACCTCTGCCATGTCTGGCTGCAAAAGGGGGATGGCTGGGGATGGGGCTAGCAACACAATCCTGTAAAAGCTTAGTGCTACGGAAACGCCAACCGAAGCTCCAAAAACCTCATCCCTGAGAGAGAAAGAATCTTTGAGGATGGGCTACACCTGGGGACAATTTGAAAGACTCGTTCAGGGTAGATGTCTCTGGTGAACTGCTCGATAGTGGCCTATGCCCCAGCAGGAGTGACGGGCTACAAAGAAGAACAGTGCAAAGACATAAAAATTACCGTAAATTACAAAATAAATAAATAGAGCAAACAAAAGGAATAATGAGATAGTGTTCATCGGCCATTCAGAAATCTGGTGGTGGAGGGGAAGAAGCTGTTTCTAAAATGCTGAGTGTGTATCTTCGGGCTTCTGCTGCCCTGGATAATGAGGGTACTTAACGATGGAGATCACCCTCTTGAGGCACTACCTTTTGAGGATGTCCTCAATGATGGGGAGGGTTCTGCCTGTGTTGGAGCTGGCCGAGTCTCTAACCACCACCCCCACCGCCTCCATATCTGTGACGCAACCAGTCAGAAAGCTCTCCATCATACATCCATAGAAATTTGCAAGAGCTTTTGGTGACATACTAAATTCCTTCACACTCCTAATGAAGCAGAATTGTTGGCATCACTTCTTCATGACTGCATCAATGTGTCGGGCACAAGAAAGATCCTACAAGATGTTGGAACCCAGGAACTTGAAGCTGCTCACTACTTCACTGCTAATGCCTCACTGAGGATTGCTGTGTGTTCTCTTAACTTCTCCTCCCTGAAGTTCACTATCAATTCCTTGGTCTTGCTGACACTGAGTGCTGTGACATCTAACAACCAGCCGAACTACCTCACTTCTGTACACTCCTTGTCACCATCTGAGATTATACCAACATCATTGGTGTCAACTGCAACTTTATAATAGGCAATTGAGCTGTGCTTAGCCACATAGTCGTGTGCCTCGAGAGAGTAGAGCAATGGGCTTAGCATACATCCTTGAGGTGCACCATATTGATTATCAGCAAGGAGGAAATGTTATACCAATTTGCACAACAGCTAATAAGGAAGTTGAGGATCTAGTTGCGGACGGAGGTACAGAGGCCCAGTTTTTGAAACTTGTTGAATAGTACTGAGGGGATGATGCTGTTGAATACCGAACTATAATCGATAGACAGGAGGGAGCCTGATGTATGTCTTATTGTGTCTAGGTGCTCCAAGGAAGAATGGAGAGTCAGTAAGATTGTGTCCACTGTAGAACTGTTACGGTGGTAGGCAAATTGCAATGGGTCCAGATTCTTATTTTAGCTACGTCCAATATCTCAAAGCATTTCATTAAGGTAGATGAGAGTGCCGCTGGGCAATAGTTGTCGTAGCAATTCTGAAGTGTGCAACAGTCCCAGAATATGAAATGGTCTGTTTTAAGTTTGTTGAAGAACAGTGTGGGTGAATCACCAGCTGCTTTTATACTTTCAGAGAAACTCCCACAAAACACATTTGTCAGGATAACTAGGAGTATCGATAACATTCAGCATGGTTAATCTATGCTTAATCATGTCAGTGCAGCTGGAAGTAATGTCCAGTCAAGATATTTATCAAGATTTCATTCATTACCTAACCAGAGCTAAGTGGCCATCAGCCCGGGACCTACCAGCTACTATGACAACTTGATGCATTTGTTGGCACATTCTTGTATCATTTGGCATTAAGGCTGCAGACCTCAATGGGAGCCGATAAAGGAACGTGAAGCCACACCTGCAGCAGAACATAGCACTGGAACAGCCCCTTCATCCCACAATGATGAATAAATTAAATTAGTAATCAAATCCCCAGCTAAAATCATTGTTTCTGCCTGCACAACGTCCATCGTTTCATTTCCTGCGCATACATGTGTCTATTATGTGCCCCTTGAATGCCTCTATCTTATTTGCCTTCAACCCAGTCAGTGTATTCCAGGCACCTACCACTCTCTTTGAATCCTTTGCCAGTCTTTTACACCATCTGAAAATTCACTGATCTTCATTTTATCTGCAAACTTCCAAACCCACCCATCTACGTTTTCAACCAGGTCATTTGTCATTTAGATATTCAGTAGACTCCAGTTGACTGGGCCACCGTTTAATCGGGCAGTCGTGTAATTTAGGACAACTCATTGAGAACAAAAACTAATCAAGAAAATTGCAGAGATTCCATTTATTTATTTGCCGCTTAATTGGGGCAGGACACTGTTGCTGAACGGGTTCTAACTAGCGTCAGTCTTATGTACTTGTGTGGCTGTTAGATGCTACACAGTGCTTAGAGCAAAACTTTTAAAATAGCGTCAGTTGCAAGTGTTTGTGTTCATGAAGCAGCGATTTTTGTCACTGATAGTTGGTGAGAAATAAGACAATTCCAAACTGTCGTTTCAAGCATTCAAGCTTGGACATGCCTGAAATTGAAAAAGGCTGGAAGTGAAAACGAACCATTTCACTACTTCAACAACAAAGAATTTGAAGGTATCAACAATCATCTTGAATGTTACAATAAAAATGAAGATTTGGAGGGTACAATTGTCAAAGGGATTGTATGATTGTATGAAGGCAGTCCATTATCTACACTAGATGTCTGCGCTGATTTTGTTCATTTGCAGTCACTCAAAAGAACATGGCAGCGTACATTGGATTAATTCCTCTGCTGATAACTATTAGAAACTAACAGTTTTAGAGTACTGTAGCATTCTGTTTCATTTAAATACATAATTTGTTGTTCAGTCTGTCCTTTTTATACTTGTTTAACTATTTCCATGAAACTTCAGATATTGGGGCAGAGACTTAATTGGGCCAAAACGTGTGGTCCTGACGTGCCCCAATCAACTGGAATCCACTACATCAGAAATAGCAGAAATCCAAGTACAGAACACCACTAGCCACAAATCTCCAGCTGAAATAAGTCCCATCAATCGCTCTGTCTTCTATGGACAAGTCAATCCAGAATTCAAATAGCTAATTCACTATAGATCACATGCATCCTAATCTTCTGGAATCGTCATTAAAATCCATGTGGACCGTATCTACAGCTGTGCCTTCATCAATCACCACCGTCAACTCCTCGATAAACTCAATCAAATTAGTATGACATGACATGCCCAGCATAAAGCCATGCTGACCATCACTAATTGTTGAATCAATCTTCATAATCCTGTCATGTTGTAATGTCATCAGTACCACCGCTTGTACAGTATGAGTCTGTCATTATTCTGTTTTGTTTTGACAAATTCAGCATCTCCTTTCCTAATTCAATGGCTTCAACTCCTACAGAGTGTAAACCCCAGAAGATTTCAACTCTACATTGACATCACATGATCTATTGGTCTTAACTGAATTGCCCAAAGATTAATGGTTTGCTTCTGAGAATATTTTACTCTGTTCATGGGTTAAGTCAAAATGTCTCTGGTTGCTCTTGGATTAGATCTTGCAGGTCTTCCTCTCACAGAATTGACTTTCTGTGCAGCAGGCTTATTGTATTCAACTGGTTCTCTGAATCAAATCCTTTCTATTCCCCCAAGGCTTAATTTCTACACTCCACAGACACCTGGCATTCTCTTTGTTGTGCACTGTTTGTAGAAACATTTCACATTCCACAATGCACACTCTCCCAAATGTAAAGTGTTCCTTTTCTCAGCCACTCAAGTTGCCTCACACAATATTCCCTGTACATTCTCTTAGTTGGCTTGTGCAGTGTGCTTCAATGCAGGAACATCCTCCTGCTAGGCAACTCCAGCCTGGCTTTAGATAATTCTGCAGCTTTGCATATCTCCATACATAAAATCTGTTACAGCCATTTCTGCCTCATGTCGTTTGGTGCCAGCTGCTGCGGAAGCTTGCCAGGGCAGAAATGGAGCAGGCTTCAGCTACCATGGAGAAATCCATGAAACCCATCCAAAGTCTTCTTTCTTCAGCGGAGTCTCAGAGATCTGCTTTCTGTACTCTAAAGCAGAGGGTTGGCAACCTCTCACTGTACGCTCTCTGTACGTGCAGGTCAAGAAACTTTGACAATGATACAACTTGGATCAGAAAAGTACACAGCCTATCGCAACCTCATCCAAGGAGAGTTCCAGCAGCATTTTGGAACACAAAATGGTTAAAGCAACGTGGCCAGCAATCAAATTTGGATGACTCGTACAAAAAGTAAAGACTGATTAGTCTATGTCAATGTATGTTGGCAAATTTCTTTGTGGCTACTGTTTTAATATTGCTGTTATTTAACTTGTTACATACATCTGTTGGGGTGCATTCTCCAGTTACCTTATAAGGTAACCGTAGCCTTCAGCCAGCAGCAGATGTCAGCAGGTGGTTCCCAACCTTCACCGAGTGTTTCGACCCTCGGTGAAGGTTGCCCATCTACTCCTGGCTTCCAGCTCCCCTCCTCTCGCCTACTCCAAATCCAACAAGGGGCTCGCTCTGCCTCTTCCCCCATCCTATGAGCTGCTTGTTTTTTGCTCCTTTCATCCAGGCTCAGATCTGACAACAACCGCCATGCTGATTTGGCTGGGAAACCTCTGCAGCCGATCTCCACAGGGAACGACCATGCCTGCCACCCCTTGTCTTTACACTCCTGCACTAAGGGCTGGTAGTTCAAGGCCTTTCTCTCGTGGGCCTCTTCCCATCCCTCCTCCCACGGCACAGTCAGCTCAACTAGAATTATTTTCTTGTCTTCGGTTGACCACAGTACAATGTCCGGGCATAGGGCTGTGTGCACCACATCCGGGAACTGCAACCTCCTTCCCACATTGACCATCATCTCCCAGGACCTGGCTGTTAGCAGCAGATTGGACTTCGGTTGTTTGGTTACAAAAGGCCCAGCTCCCTCTTTGATGAAGGTGATGGCCTTCCTCAAATCTGTGCTGGCTGTCCTCTTCTTGCATCTCTCCCGCTCTAGTGTGTCAGCAAGGGCCAGAAGCACCTTATCATGGCGCCACCTATACCGTCCTTGAGTTAGAGCTGTTTTACACCCGGACAGTATATGAGCCAGTGACCCCTTTTGACCACAGAGCTTACAGTTTGGGTCCTCTCTCATCCCCCATGTGTACAGATGTAATGGTGAAGGAAGGGTGTCATACACGGATCACAAGAGGAAGGAAATACGGAAGCGCTCCAGTCTCCATAACTCTGTCCATGAGATCTTGCGCTTAGGCAGATCCCATTTTGTCTAGGCACCCTGGGACCCTTGTTCCACTGCCTTTGAAACCCGCTTATTATTTAATTCATTCCTGCATGTAGACTTCACTGAAGATGGGGTGATATGCGGAGGCTTCTGAAAGACCGGAGAAGAGCTTTTGATCTTCACTGATGTTACCTACAGAAATGACTCTTTTATTGTAACTTTGCAAATTCTAAAGGCAAGCTTCAAGTTTTCTTCAGTGAAGAGATGAAGGGGAATTTCAGTAATCCGGCATATGTGCCAGAAGTAATCAGTGTCACCGAGCTTCAGCGCAGCCAAACTCTGATACTGTGTTCTCAGAGAAACCACATAATTTCTTCCTGGCCTTTCTCCTATTTGGTCCCACATCACTCACATCACCCAGAGGAACCACATGCTGGATGATCTTCCTTTGGCCATCACCCAGTAATAAGGCTTTTCTTGTAAGCCATATGCAGGCAAAGATTACACTGAAACTGATAAATGAAGAGATTCTGATGGTGAAGCCATAACCTCCAGAGAGAATCCAACCACTTAGATTTGGGGGGCATTGAATTTACTGGCAAAACTTTGAGCTTAAACATCAACTATATTCAAGGATGAAGTGGACAGTTTTTGGACAATGATGTTCAGAGAGATCAGGCATGAAAGCAGTGTTGAGGCCAACAAACAGACTAAATAATGGAGCATGTTCAGGGCCAGTTGGCTTTCCCGCCGCCGTTTGTAACAAGTTTGTATGTACTCCCCTAGACCAAATGGGTTTCCTCCGGGTGTTTCGATTTCCTCCCAAGGTCTAAAAACTTGCTGGTTGGTAGGTTAATTGATCATTGTAAATTGTCCCATGATTAGGCTGAGTTTAAATTGGGGGACTGGTTGGCAGCATGGTTCGAAGGGCTGCAGAGTCTATTCCATGCTGTATCTCAATAAATAAATATGTAAATAAATACATCCTATTTCTTCTGTCCTTGGTCAAGAACACAGCTACCCGGGTGCACAATCTGTCACAAGGAAGCTGTGAGTCAGAGAATTACTGCTTTCCAGGTTTCATGTGCAGTGAGACTAGCAACTGCATGAGTATTATTGCCTATTCAAAACTTTAATCATAGCACTGCTCTGAAAAGATATTTAACAAAGTCATAGAAAAAGGGATAAACAGAAGCAATAGGAGAACAATTGGCCCTTTGAGCTTGCTCCAACATTTAATGATGCTGCAGAGGATTTCTTTAGGATGTAAATACAATGTATTACAAAGTTTTCCTTCAGGATGCATATAACATGACTTACTGCCATCTTGAGTATTTGAATATGATGGGATTTTCCCTTCCCCTTCTTGGAGATGTAATATGCCCATTAAAGCTATGATGAGTTAATTATCATTAATTGCATTAACAATGTGATCAATAATTAGACAGTTTCATGCTGATGTCGACACTGAACTGTTGGAGATAATTCTGCAGGAGGTATTCAACATGTTGACAGCACTGGGGGAAGACCGGTGTTTAATTTGCTCACCTTACTGAATAAAATACACACTTGCCATTACAGAGAGTAGAGCAAACATTGACAAGACTGATATCTTTATCAGAGCAAAGGGACAATTGAATTACAGTCCTGATGCAGAGTCTCTACCTGAAGTGTCAACAATCTCTTCCCCATGCACTGTGCCTCTCCCAGATGCTGCTTGAGCTGCTGAGTTCCTTCAGCAGATTGTTGCTCCAGATTCCGGCATCTGTGTCTCCAACTGAGTTATTTAAATCATCCTTTGCAACAGGTGAGGTACCAGAGGATTGGAGGATAGCTAATATTCCACTGTTCAAGGAAGGCTCTAAGAATAAACTAGGAAGTTATAGGTTGGTGAGTTTGACATCAGTAGTGGGAAATTTAGTGGAAGGTTTTCTAAGGGACCAGGTATATGAGTATTTGGACAGGCATGGACTGATTAGGGACAGTCAGCATGGCTTTGTGTGTGTAAAGTTGTGTCTAACCAATCTTAAAGATTTTTTGAGGAAGTTACCAGGAAAGTTGATGAAGGCAAGGCAGCGGATAGACTTCAGCAAGGCATTTTACAAGGTCCCGCATGAAAGGTTGGTCAAGAAAGTTCAGCCACTTGGTATTCAAGATGAGATAGTAAATTGGATTAGACATTGGCTTTGCCAGAAGGTCGTAGTAGATGGTTGCTTCTCTGACTGGAGGCCTGTGACTAGTGGAGTGCTGCAGGGATTGGTGCTGGATCTGTTGTTGTTTGTCATCTGTATTAATGATCTGGATGATAAACTGGATCAGCCAATTTGTGGATGATTGCAAGATTGAGGCTGTAGTGGACAGCAAGGAAGACTATCAAAGCTTGCAGCAGGATCTGGACCAGATGGAAAAATGGGCTGAAAAATGGCAGATGGAAAGTAATGCAGACAAGTGTGAGATGTTTCACTTTGGGAGGACCAACTAGGGTAAGTCTTACAATGAGCTAAAGGGCAATGAGGAGTGTGATAGAATAAATGGATCTGGGAATACAGGTCCACAGTCAATTGAAAGTGGCGTCTCAGGTAGATTGGTCATAGAGAAAGCTTTTGGCACATTGGCTTTCATAGATCAAAGTACTGAGTACAGGTATTGGGGTATTATGTTGAAGTTGGTGAGGCCTAATTTAGAGCGGCGTGCAGTTTTGGTCACCTACCTACAGGAAAGATGCAAATAAGATTGAAAGAATACAGAGAAAATTTACAGGTATGTTGCCGGGACTGGAGGACCTGAGTTATAAGAAAAAAATCAATATTCCTTGAAACGTAGCAGATTGAGGGAAGATTTGATCAAGGTATACAAAATTATGAGGGGTATAGATAAGGTAGATGCAAGCAGGATCTTCCCACTGGGATTGGGTGAGATTACAACTAGAGATGGCTACTGTAAAACAGTGTGTTAACTGCTACACTACCATACCACTGTGCTACCATGCTTAGCTAGTCTTCCTCATATGCAATCCCTCACTCTCTGCATTGAATTTTATTTGCTCCTCTTGTGCTCACCTAGCCAGAGTCACACAGCAAAGGCCCCTCTGGCCTACAATATCCATGGCAACCATCCAAAAATATACATGTGCTAATCCTATTTACCAGTACTTGATCTGTTCCTTTCTGTGCAATGATGAATCAAGTGTTCATCTAACCTAGTTCTTAAATATTGTAAGAACACCTGACTCTGCCATCCATGTAGGTAGAGTTTTCCAAATTCTAGCCATCCTCCAGATGGAAGAGTTCTTTCTCGGGTCTTCTATAGTTCCGTTCTAACAGTCTGTTGTCGCCAGTACAATCTTCTATGCGGTGGTGTGCTGGGGCAATGGCATCAACATGGGTAATGCCAACAGGTTCAATAAACTGATTAGAAAGGCTGCACACACAAATTGCTGGAGGAACTCAGCAGGCCAGGCAGCATCTATGAAAAAAAGTAAACAGTTGATGTTTTGGACCGAGCGCCTTCAGCAGGACTGGAGGCTGTGGTAGAACAAAGGACCCTACAGAAAATCCTGGCAATTCTGGACAATGCTTCTCACTCTCTGCATGCCACCTTGGTTGAACAGAGGAGCACGTTCAGTAACAGACTAAGACAACTGCATTGCTCCAAAGAGTGCTATATGAGGTCATTCTTACCCTCGACCATTAGGCTCTGTAATGAGTCAACCTATAGCCAGGGAAATGATGACCCCCTCCTGTTAGACTGTTGGAGGTAAATTATTTTCTTATTCTTTCTTACTTTTCTTCTAATATTTGTATATCTGTGCACTTGTAATACTACTGTGACACTGTAATTTCCTTTGTGATCAATAAAGTATCCATCTATCTATAGTCCTCAAACTCCTAGCTCTAAACCTTTGCCCTCTAGATTTTAATACCTTTGCTGTGGGAAAATTTTCCACTATCTATGGCTTTCATAATTTGTAGAAGTCTATTTGCTCCCCCAACCCCAATAAGTCTGCACTTTCGCCTATCCTGTCTCTTTTTACAACTGAAACACCCCATCCGGGTGAAGCTCCTAACCAGTCTTTTGATTTCTTCCTCTAATCTTGAAATTTTTCTCACTTTGAACCATACTACGACTTTTGGTAGCAGTAGCAAATTTCTGAACCCTAGTGCTGACATTTAAGTCCATCTATTTTATAGATGCCATGAAAAGCAAAAAGCCTGCTACTCACCAAGTAATCCCATGAAAAGGTAAGGAGGAAGAAGAAACTTACCAGTTACCTTCCTCACCAAATCCAGATGAGCCAAAGTCACTCCAATACTGGGCCACTCCCATAATGGCCACTCCTACAATGGCTGTTCTGCTTGTGCCCATTTTATTTTTGTTCTCCTCTTTTCAAATGAAGCCCCTCACTGATTGGGTACAGTTCAAAGCTGAAAACTGTCTCGAAGTGCTGCCTTTTTTCAACATCAGCGGCAGACCTAAATGAAATTGTTGCTTCTTGTTGTGCTCCTGTTCACTGATTGGGTGCAGTCCAATCCAAGAAAGCATTTCAAGAATTCTCTAGTCCAAGTTTAATTGTTATTCAACCACACATGAATACCCACAAATACAGCCAAACAAAACAGGGTTACTTCAGGGACAAGGTACAAAACACAGTACTAACAGTCATACAGCACATATAAGATAGCAGTAAAACACAGTCACACAGAAAAAAATAGTCCCTGAGTCTGTGAATGTTGCAGCAGTCTGCAGTCAAACGCAATACAGCTGGCCTTCTGCAAAGCAAACATTGGAGGGTATAACTGACTCCAACACCTCTCCCCCAGATAGCCGCAAACAGGCAGCCCCACGGCTTGAGGTCTAATCCTCGTTGCGGCTGAGGCCACTTCAGCCGAACAAAACACAGCTTGTCCTCCACCGAGCGAACAGAGAAAGCAGCTCCAACACTTCGTGCACTAACTCTGATGGCCCTTGCTGGACAGCCACAAACAGGCAACACCATGTCTTGAGGCCTAGTCTCAACTGCAACTGAAGCCCTGCATCTCTTCTTGTCATCTGCACCCGCTGTTCGCCAATAAACCAGGTAATCGGACTCGCAGCATTCCACATTATCAATGTCCAACAGGGTCTTGCGATCACAAGAAAAGCAACTAAGACTATTACTATTTCCATTAACGCCCCTCCTCCTGTTCTTATTCCATCCCTTATTTATTTATTTATTATTTTTAATTTTTTCTTTTTTCCTCTCTCTCTTTTTTCTCTCTCTGTCCCTCCCACAATAACTCCTTGCCTACTCTCCATCTTCCTCTGGCGCTCTCCTCCCCCTTTCTTTCTCCCTAGGCCTCCCGTCCCATGATCCTCTCCCTTCTCCAGCCTTGTATCTTCTTGCCAATCAACTTTCCAGCTCTTAGCTCTATCCCGCCCCCTCCTGTCTTCTCCTATCATTTTGGATCTCCCCCTCCCCCTCCCCTCCCACTTTCAAATCTCTTACTATCTTTGCTTTCAGGTAGTCCTGACGAAGGGTCTTGGGCCAAAACGTCAACTGTGCTTCTTCCTATGCATGCTGTCTGGCCTGCTGCGTTCCACCAGCATTTTGTGTGTGTTGCTTGAATTTCCAGCATCTGCAGATTTCCTCGTGTAAGACTATTACTCGCTGTTAGACTGCACACTGCAAATTCTGCTACCATCATTACATTTTTTGCTTTTATCTTTACTACTGTCTCAGTTACGGTCGCCGAGGTCCACCAGCCATTACACCCTAGTTTTGCTACGTCTCTGAAATTTGTCCTGTAAATGGTCTTTTCCTTTCTCTCTCTCACACACACACACAAACAGGAGATTCCGTCTCCTGAAGAAAGAAGCTTGCTTCAGCTTTAGGAAACAAGGATCAGGCAGGGATCTAGAGAGTTACAAAGTAGCCACGAAGGAGCTGAAGAATGGACTGAGGAGAACTAGAAGGGGGCATGAGAAGGCCTCGGTGAGTAGTGATGAAGAAAACGGCAAGGTGAAGCACGATTCAGACTGTCTGGTTTGGCTGCATCATTGTGTGGTACAGAAGCTGTAAGGCATCGGACCATAAGACCTGACAGTGGATGGTAAAAAATTGCTGAGAGGGTCACCAGGGTCTCCACCCCCACCCCACCATTTGTGACATTTACCGGCAGCATTGTACACGAAGGGCCTGAAGTATTGTTGAGGATCCCAACCATCCAACCCATAATCTCTTTGATCGATTACCATCAGGAAGGAGAAATAGAAGCTCCAAGACCAGGACTGCCCGACTGGTTAACAGCTTCTTCCCCCAGGCTGTGAGACTAATGAATGCACTGCTACCACCTAGGTCTCATTACGAGGACAGTGAGCTGGTTACTGTTTGCTGTACTATTGACTGTTTTCCTGTACTGTGCACTTCATATGCATTTTGAATTATATTTTATTACCTTACTTGTGGTAATATTTTGCTTTGTGTATTGTAGATGCACCGTGCTCCAGAGGAATGTTGTCTCGTTTGGTTGTACATGTACAGTCAAATGACAATAAACTTGAACTTGAACAGGAAGATGGCTAGCGTGAGGTAGGACTGATCACAAATAGTAGAAGAAACATGCCTGGAGTTGGAGGAGGTAGGGCAGGTCCCTAACAAATACTTTGTTTCAGTATTCACCAGTGACAGGGACCTTGACATTTGTGAGGACAGTGTAGAACAGGCTGATATGCTTCAACATGTTGATGTTAAGAAAGAAGACGTGCTAGAACTTTTGAAAAGCATTACAATAGATCCCCAGGGCCAGACCCAATATACCCCAGGTTACTATGGGAAGTGAGGGAAGAGATTGCTGCGCCTTTGGTAATGATCTTTATGTTCCCACTGGTAACAGAAATAGTATCAGATAATTGGAGGAAGGCAAACGTTATTCCTTCGTTCAGAGAAATGACAGATGGAGTTTAACCCAGATAAATCTGAGGTATTGCACCTTGGTAGGGCAAATGCAAAGAGACATGTTAAAAGTAAAACTCTTAACAGTGTTGCCGAGAAGGGGGATTTTGGGATCCAAGTTCATAGTTTGTTGAAAGTGGCTACACAAGTCGATAGGGTGGTGAAGAAGGCTTATGGAATGTTCGCTTTTAATAGTCAAGGCATTGAGTTCAAAGGAAGAGAGGTCATGTTGCAACCTTATAGAACTCTGGTTAGGCCACATCTGGAGTATTGTGTATAGTTCTGGTCGCCCCACTATAGGAAGGATGTTGAGGCTTTGGAGAGGGTGCAGAAGAGGTTTACCAGGACGCTGCCTGGTTTAGAAGGCATGTGCTATCATGAGAAGCTGGATTAACTTGGGTTTATAAGATTATGAGAGGCATGCACTGAAGGTGAGAGAGGGGTCAGATTCAAAGGGGAACGTGAGGGGTAAGTTCTTTTACTCAGAGAATGGTGGATGCCTGGAATGGACTCGCTGGTATGGTTTCAAGTAGATTAGAGGCTTTTAAGAGACATTTGGATAGGCACATGATACTTATACTTTATACTTTATTGTCACCAAACAATTGATACTAGAACGTACAACCATCACAGCGATATTTGATTCTGCGCTTCCCGCTCCCTGGAGTACAAATCGATAGTAATTATTAAAAATTTAAATTATATATCATAAATAGAAAATGGAAAGTAAGGTAGTGCAAAAAAAATACCGAGAGGCAGGTCCGGATATTTGGAGGGTACAGCCCAGATCTGGGTCAGGATCCGTTCAGCAGTTTTATCACAGTTGGAAAGAAGCCGTTCCCAAATCTGGCTGTGCCAGTCTTCAAGCTCCTGAGCCTTCTACCGGAGGGAAGAGGAATGAAAAGTGTGTTGGCTGGGTGGGTCGTGTCCTTGATTATCGTGGCAGCACTGCTCCGACAGCGTGCGGTGTAAAGTGAGTCCAAGGACGGAAGATTGGTTTGTGTGCTGTGCTGCGCCGTGTTCACGATCTTCTGCAGCTTCTTCCGGTCTTGGACAGGACAACTTCCATACCAGGTTGTGATGCACCCGAGAAGAATGCTTTCTACGGTGCATCTATAAAAATTAGTGAGGGTTTTAGGGGACAGGCCAAATTTCTTTAGTTTTCTCAGGAAGTAAAGGTGCTGGTGGGCCTTCTTGGCAGTGGACTCTGCTTGGTTGGTCCAAGTCAGGTCATTTGTGATATTGACCCCGAGGAACTTAAAGCTTTTGACCTGTTCCAGTTGCGCACCACCGATGTAAATTGGGTCGTGTGGTCCACTACTCCTTCTGAAGTCAACAACCAATTCCTTCGTCTTGCTGACGTTGAGGGATAGGTTATTGTCTTCGCACCATGCCACCAGGTTCTTAATTTCCTCTTTGTACTCAAACTCATCATTACCCGAGATACGGCCTACAATTGTTGTGTCATCAGCAAACTTATATATTGAGTTTGATGGAAACTTGGCTACACAATCATGGGTGTACAGTGAGTACAGCGGGGGGCTGAGTACACAGCCTTGTGGGGCACTGGTGCTCAGAGTGATTTTAGAGGAGAGCTTGTTAGGACGATGGAGGGATATGGACATGATGTAGGTAGGAGGGATTAGTGTTTGGGTGTTTTTGATTTGCTCTTTAGCTGGTTCAGCACACCTCTGTGGGCTGAATGGCCTGTTCCTGTGCTGTACTCTTCTGTGTTCTATGTTCTATAAAGGGAGAAGGGAAAACCTTGGAATTGTAGATCAGTGAGTTTTGCTTCAGTGGTGGGCAAATTATTGGAGAGGATTTTTAGGGACAGGACTTGTATTTGGAGAAGTATGGTCTGATTATGGATAGTCAGCATTGCTTTGCGAGGGGCAGGTCATGCTTCATGAGCCTGATGGAATTATTTCGGGATGTAACACGGCACATTGATGAAGGTAGAGTAGTGGAAGGTGTATATGGATTTAGTTATGGCAGTTGATAAGGTTCCCCCCGGTAAGCTCAATTAGAAAGTCAGAAGGCATAGGATCCAGGGAGAATTGGCTGTGTGGATACAGAATTAGCTTGCCTATAGAAGGCAGACGGTGGTAGTAGACGGAAAGTATTCTGCTGGAGGTCAGTGACCAGTGGTGTTCCATCTTTTCTGGTCTTTGTTATTATTATAAATGATTTAAATGAGGAAATGGAAGGATGGGTTTGTAAATTTGCAGATGACATGAATGTTGGTGGAGTTGTGGATACTGTGGAGGTTTGCTATAGGTTGCAACAGGATATTGACCAGATGCAGAGCTGGGCTGAGAAGTGGCAAATGGAGTTCAACCCAGAAAAGTGTGAAGTGGTTCATTTTAGCAGGTTGAATTTTGAAGGCAGAATTCAGGGTTAATGGCAGGATTCTTGGCATGCAGAGGAACAAAGGTCCATGGGGTCCACGTCCATAGATCTTAAAAAGTTGCCACGCAAGTTGATAGGGTTGTTAAGAAGGCTTATTGTGTGTTGGCTTTCATTAATTTGGGGATTGAGTTCAAGGGCCGAGGGGTAATGTTGCAGCTTTTCAAATCCCTGGTTAGACCACACTGAGAATCTTGTGTTCAGTTCTGGTTGCCTCATTATAGGGAGGATACTTAAGCTTTACGAAGGGTGCAGGGTGCAGGGGAGATTTACCAGGATCCTGCCTGGACTAGAGGACATGTCTTATGAAGATAGGTTGAGCGAGCCAGGGTTTTCCTCTTTGGAGCAAAGGAGGATGAGAGGTGACTTGACAGAGGTGTACAGGATGATAAGCGCCTTGATACAATAGATAGCCAGAGACTTTTTCCCAGTGCAGAATTGGCTAATAGGAGATGACATACTTCTAAGGTGACTGAGGAAAGTATAGGGGGGAGATGTCAGAACTAAGTTCTTTACACACTAAGTGGTGGGTACGTGGAACGCCCTGTCAGGGGTGGTACATTAGGGGCATTTAAGAAACTCTTAGTTAGGCTCATGGATGACAGAAGAAGGTAGATTATGTAGGAGGGAAGGGTTAGATTGATCGTAGCAAAGGTTAAAAGCTCGATAAAACATTGTGGGCCGAAGGACCTGTACTGTGCTGTAATATTCTATGTTCTAGAGAGATTTTATAGCACACCCGAAGCAACGTGGCAGCCCTTTCTCTTTTGTCAATTCAAATCATATTATCTGAGTCCCAATGAGTCGGCCTGAAACCTCAACCGTTCATTTTCCTACATAGTTGCTGCCTGATCTGCCGAGTTCCTCCAGCATTTTGCAGGTGTTACTCAAGATTTCCAGCATCTGCAGAATCTCCTGTGTCTGTGAACTGATATTGTCTCACTCGTCGATCTTTCTGGAATTTTATATCTTATTTCAGTTGCAATTGTCTATTAAACCAGTATCACAACATTTCCTCCTGCGACTGCAATGTAATTATGTATGGCACAATCTTGTCTGGATAGCATGCAAAACAAAAGCTTTCCTCTGTATCTCAGCACATGTGACAATAACAATCCATTAGCAATACCAATTGCACCTGAAAAAACAGTAATCAGTGAAATGCAGCTGCCGTTCCCGCTTTGCCGCTAATGGCCACTACCCCGTTCTCCTTTCACGTTTGTTGTGTCCTCAGTTCATTCCCTTGCTTCCCTGTGATAAAGCGGGAGCATTGGTTAAGTTAGCTGAATGAATAGCTCGGGTCATGATCACCAATCCAGTGATACAAGTTTGGACTGTTGTTATATGAAGAAAACTTTGTATTAATTAGTAATAGGGACACTGAAACCACTGCACGAACTGCAAAGGAAATCTGTCCCTGACTGGGATTGGACTATGTACAACTCCAGACCCACCAGATGAGGACTTCACTGCCACCTCAGCTAAGGGACAATTAGGGACAGAAAATAACTGCCAGAGCTAACAGTAAAGTCCACATCCTGCTTTTGTACTCTCTGCCTCACTGTACAAGTCTCCTTACTGCACAGCTTCATCACTTTTCCTGTTTTAAATCATTTTTGTGTCTGTACTTGTTTAATTTTAACAAGTACAGACTCTGTTTTGTTTAATTTTACCAGTTGAAGTACCTGTCCTTTCCTACTTGATCACTGGCCTCAGGGGAAACTCGAAGGGTTGAAGGGTGGGGTGTAGAGGCTGGAATTGTATCACGTTAACCACAGGTTTACTCTCGCTGTAACCCCAGCTGACTGTGATTTTAATTACAAATACAAGGATGATGATTTTGTAAGTTTCAGGCCTCTCAGATTCTCATTCTGCTCTGCATCACAGTGGGACTGCTGAACTGATTTATAAACAGGATTAAGCCAGAGGGCGCGCAAAGGGTCAACTCAGTTCTAATCTTGACTCTCTGACCTACAGGGCTCCGCTGGACTCTGCGCTTGATGGGAGTGGGAGGCAAAGAGGTAGCAGCTAGGTTTAAAAGGTGCTTCAGCGCAGCTCGATTTAACTCACAAATCAGATATGTTAGTCAGTTACATTAAAAAGCACACATTAGCCACTTCCACTCCCTACCTTTTTTCCAGGAACTTCCTATTCCGAAGATGCCATTTCTTCCAAACATCATCACTCAGCTCTGTTAGAAATGAATTTTCTGCTGTTGTGCTTCAGTACCGAGCTCTCTGTATACTCACAGCCATGTACGCAGGCAGCATGCTTGAAGTTTGGAAAAGGTGGATGTATTCCAATCACTCTGTAGCTGAACTAATCCTGCAGTGAAGGAAGGAAGCTGGGTGTGAGTAAAGCTCGGTCACTGGCTGTACTTCCAGAATCACTTTCTGACGGGAACAGCTCCCTTCCTGATAAAGTGAGGGGGAGGGACGGTGGGGGTGGGGGGGGTGGAGAGTGCAAGCAGCTGAGCTAATCAGCACCCAGTCACACCAGCAACAAGACAGGGGAGCTCCCGCTTCCCGCACCCACTCACAACATTGCCTGAGGAGGGGAGATACATAGGAAAGTGGAAAACTAAAGATGTGCTCATTCAACAGGATCTGAATTAAATAAAAGCACATAATGTTTTCACTTTGGCATATCTATTTGTTCAAAGAGATAAGTTGGAAAGCTGTTTTCTGGATCATCGAGCACATCTGTTTCCCTTTGTGTTTTGTTTTAGCTCTTTTCTGAAGGCAGGTAGAATGAGAAAGATTTCTAGAGCTTTCCCATTCAAGCTCCTGTCCACCCTCTCCAATACCTTGGCAGGTACCAAAAGCCTTCTGTTGCACTTTTTAATATTTCAGATAATGAGCAGTTTCTCAACCACCTCACGGCCCTGGGTGAGCAAGCGCTGAGAGTGCTGGACAGGAATGCACTTCTATCAGGCTGCCGAGGCTGCTCACTACATGTGATGTTTGTTAAATACTTCACAAAATGTTTTTTATGACAGTCTTGTGCAAGAGCTGGTGATGAAGTCAGCCTTTTCAAACAGTTATACTGGAACAGTCAGCTTTTGTTGCTGGGATCTGACTGATTCTGTCATCTGTTTCCAGACAGCAAGAATGAAAATCAGGAGTCGGCCATTCAGTTCTTCGTACCACCTCCACCATTCAGTGAGATCAGGGCTAATTTGTTGTTTTACCTCAATGCCACTTTCCTCAGTTCCCTTCATATCTAACAATCTCTTCCTTAAATATAGTCAGAAATCAAGTCTCCACTAATCTCTTGGGAACTGAATTCCAAAGATTCACCACCTTCTTCTCATCTGCGTCTCTCTCTCTCTCTCACTCTGCCCCAATTATCTTATCTTGCAACAATAACACTGTTTTGAATTGTTCCAGCCAGAGAAATATCAACTCCACATCTACCCTGTCAAGCCCTGCAAGAAGTTTACATATTTCAATGCGATCACCATTCATTCCTTTAAACTTAGTTGACAGAAATTCTCCTCATATGACGAACATGTCACGTCAGGAATAAACTTGGTAAACCCTCCCTGCATTCTCTGCATTGCAAGTCTACCCTTCCATAGGTAGTAAGACCAGATGTGCAGGATATTCGAGATCTGCCTCTCTATAATTCACTATTTTATTTTGGACCAAAATATAATTTGTCACCTACTAAACCTTTCAGTGATTTGTAAATAAGATTTCCTTCTGAACACCAAACCATTTTAACCTTCCAATATTGGTCTCAGCACTCCCTCTGCATTGGATCCTTGATTTATAGACTAACAGACTACAATCAGTAAGGATAGGCAGCAACATCTCTGACACAGTTATTCTCAACACTGGTGTTCCATCAGCCCCCTTACTCTACTCGTGACCGTGTGGCCAGGTTCTGCTCCAACTCCAACGACACAAGTTTGCAGATGACACCACCATAATGGGCTTGATCTCAAGCAACAGTGAGACGGCGTACAGGAAGGAGATAAAAAGCCTAGTTGTATGTTGTCAACCTCTCCCCAGTGTCACTGAAATAATACAGCAGGTCATTGACTTCAGGAAGCAGGGTGGAGTGGACACCCCTGTCTGTATCAATGGTGCTGTGGTGGTGATGGTTGAGAGCTTCAAGTCCCTCGATGTAAGTATCAACACCTAGTTCAGCCTCAATGACACTATAACCAAGAAAGCAAAGCTAAGTATGTCCCCAGTGACCCGCACCAATTTTTAATTGGTGTATTATACAAAGTATCCTATCTCGATGTATCGTAAATTGGCATGGCAACTGCTCCGCCCAAGAAATTGCCAAGAGTTGTAAACATAATCCAGTTCATCACACAAACCAGCCACGCTTTATTGATTCTGTCTACATGTCCCACTGCCCTAGGAAAGCAGCAAATATAATCTAGGACCCCTCCCACTCCAAGCATTCTTTCATCTCCCCTTTCTATACTCACAACTGTGTGGCTAAGCACACCTCAAATGCCATCCATAAATCTGTAGATGGCACCACTGTTGTTGGTAAAATCTCAGATGGCGAACAGCAGCAGTACTGGAGTGAGATGGATTGATGGACTGAGTGGTGTTGCCTCAACAACCTCACCAAGGAACTAATTGTGGACTTCAGGAAGGGGAAGGTGGGAGACTCACACCAATCCTCTTTGAGAGGCTAGTGGTGGAAAGGGTGAGCAGCTTCCAGGTCCTGTGTGCCAACATCACAGAGGATCTACCCTGAGCTCAACTCACTGATGTAATCACGAAGGAGGTGTGCAAGCAGATCTACCTTATTAGGAATTTGAGATTATTTATTTATTTATTTGTTTATCTGTCTATCAAGATAGGCATGGAATGGGACAATTTACAATGACCAATTGACCTACTAATCTGTATGTCTGCGGACTGTGGTAGGAAACTGGAGCATCTGCAGGAAACCCACGTGATCACAGGGAGAAAGTACAAACTCTTTACAGACAGTTATGGGAATTGAACCCGGATCGCTAGCACTGTAAAGCATTGTGCTAACCACCATGCTACCATGTCACCACCAGACTCTTGTAAATCTCCAGATGTACGTACAGCAGAGAGCATTCTGACTGGTTGCATTGTAGCCTGGTATGCGGGCTTTAATGTATAGGCTTGCAAGAGGCTACAGGGGTTTGTGGACCGAGCCAGCTCCATCATGGACAAAACCTTTCTCACTACCGAGGACATCTTCACGAGGCAGTGCCATCATTAAGGGCCCTTCCCGTTCAGGGTATGTCTTCTCTTGTTACTATAATCAGGGATCAGGGAGGATGTACAGGAGCCTGAAGATCCACAATGATTCAGAAACAGGTTCTTCCCCTTCACCATCACATTTCTGAACTGTCCGTGAACCTCTAAACATCATTATTCCATCTTTTTTACTATTTATTTGTTTTGTAATTTATGGTAATTTTATGCCTTTACCCTGTACTGCTGCTGCAAAATAACAAATTTCACATTATATGAGACAGTGATAACAAACTCAATTCTGACTTTGATCCATTGGAGAGAAGACACTGAAGCTTGAGAACTCATCACACCAGGCTCAAAGACAGCTTCTCTACCTCCTGTAAAAGTCTTGAATGGGCTCGTATAAGATAAACTTCTGATCTCACTATCTATCTTCTCACGGTCCTTGCACCTTATTTGTCTACCTGCACTGCACGTTCTCTGTAACTGTAAAACTTTATCTTGCATTCTGTTATTGCTTTTTAATGGACTATTTCAATTTACTTATATATGGAATGATCTGTTTGAATGGTACACAAACAAAAGCTTTTCACCACATCTGAGTACATCTGACAATAGTAAACTAATTACCAAATACTCTGTCTTCCTATTTTTGTTATCAAAATGAATGACTTTGCATTCTTCCATATTATACTTCATTTGCTTTTTCCTTTTCCCTTTTCCAATTCTCTTGGATGCTTACTTCTCCAGGAAATCTGTCTGCATCTCGTCATATTTCAGCAAACTTAGATATATTACCCTTGACTCCCTCATCCAAATGATGAATATAAGTAATGAACAGCTAGAACTCCAGTATTGATTTCTTGAGGCATCCTGTCATCACAACTTACCAACCTACTTATTCCTACTCTATCCATTAACAAGCCCTGAGTGTTGTGTGTTCTAAACTTGATTAATAATCTGATATTACACCCTATTGTGGGTCCTCTTAAACTCTAAACACAAGTCATTTACAAGTTTCCATAATTGTACTGCCAAGACTTAGCTCAAAAAATTCTAGCAGATCTGTGGAGCTTGATTTTCTTTACATAGATTCTGCTTAATCCTGTGGCTATGTTCAAGGTGATGTTACAATGAACCATACAATATGAGAACACATTGGCAGTCACACAACTTTGTTACCTCAAGAGAACTAACTAAGATTGACAGTTCTGGATGGTCTAACCTTGGAGATACCAAATTGAGAAATTCCATTTCCAACAGTCTCATTCAATCAACCTTTTTATCCAGTTCTCCAATTATATTCTTAAAAAAAGTTCAAATAATTTCTAAACACAGTTTTAATACCCTTCTGTTATTTTTTTTGGTCTTGTGTTACTTTTAGCATTGTCTAGGTTCAACTGTAATTTTGTAAAGTTGCCAATGCTGGCGTTAATGCTTGCTGTGTACAATTTTCACTGGCCTGTAGCTGATCTCTCTCAAGCAGATTTTCTCTCAGGAGACACACAAGAGAATGCAGATGCTGGAATCTGGAGCAGAACACAAAGCTGGAGGAATTCAATGGGGTCGGCAGCACCTGTGGAGGAAAATAGGTAATCCATGTTATGGGTTGAGGCTCTTTTACTAGGATTGGACATTATAGACCTGGCCCCTTCATCTAGATTGCTTGAGGTAAAAGTTCTCAACCTGTAATGTTGACTGTCCATTTCCCACCATAGATAATGGCCGATCCACTGAGCTCCTCCAGATCTTCTCCCAGCAGTGGCCACCCTCAGTGGTATTGTCTGATACTGACACATCTGAGCTGAGATAGTTATTCGATAGGTCTTGGTTCAGCCATCATTGAGAAGGGAGATGTTCACAGAACCTCTTGCTCTCCCATCACTATTTGATTGCTCAATATTATTCTAATGAAATTTGGTGGAGTTGGAGAGATTTGGGCTTGTCCCTCAGCTGTAGGTGGAAAGCAAAAAAAAATAGAAGATGCTGAGAATCTGAAAAAGAATGTCCGAAGAAGTCCAAAAGCACCCGGCAGGTGAAGAAGCATTTGTGAGAACAGAGTCAATATTTCAAGTTAAAGGCCCTTCATCAGAGTCCGAGGTTGTGGGACTGGGGGTTTAAGTCTGTGTCATCATCATCATCAGCGATCACTCGTAGTCAAGTATGATTCTTCTCCTGGTGGTTGTTCTGGTCACTCGTGGGTCTCGAAATGACTGAAGAGGCCGATCTGTGATCCGCAAGTTCTATTGCAGTGTTGGCAGGTGGAGGTCATTGAGGTGATGGTGGATGTAGCTGGCTGGGCCTTTCCCAGTCTCTCCTTAAAATGAAGCCGCCTAGTCTCAGCGACACGGTGGAGATATTCTTTGAGCTATGCAGTCCCTTCATAGACAGTACTCCTCCAGCTTTCCCTATCCTGTGCTAATTTCCCCCATCCATTCAGATTGATGTGGCACTTACTCTGGTGGGTCTTAATATTGTCCTTGAACCACTTTTTCTGCCCTCCAGGAGTGTGCTCTGCATCCTTGAGTTGGCCAAGCAGCAAGTTGCTTAGGGAGGCAGGAGTCAGGCAAACGGATGACGTGGGTGACCTATCGCAATTGGTGTTGAGTCACGAATGTGGCTATGGAGTTAATGTTAGCTTCTTCCAGGATGCTGGAGTTAGTATGCCTATTCTTCCAGCTAACTCTCAGAATCTTTTGGAGGCATCTTCAATGGTAAGTTTCTAGAAATTTTATGTGCCTGCTATATGTTTCCCATGACTCTGCTCCACATAGCAAGGAGGGGAGGACTGCAGCATTGTAGACCAGAAGTTTAGTGTTGGTCTTGATATCCCGATCTTCAAGACTGCGTACTTACTGCATGCCAATTTTGTTGGCTTGCAAACACGAGAGTTTCTGCAGATGCTGGAAATCCAGAGTACCATCTGCACATGTAACATAAATAACACATGTTATTTTATATGCTTGAAGATGCGTGCTATAACTTCAACAGTCTGGCACTTCATTTTGAAAGTTACTCAGTAATGTTCCTGACATATGGTTCTATATTCCACATGGAACAAGGTTTGCTACCCTGGTTTGATGGTAATGATACAGTGACAAATATTCTGAGCGCAGATGTTCCAGATTCGACTGCTTCCGATTGCCCATACTGACTCACTGATGGCCAGTTTTGTGCAGCTATCACAAACAAGAGAAAATCTGCGGATGCTGGAAATCCAAGCAACACACACAAAATGCTGGAGGAACTCAGCAGGCCAGGCAGCATCTATGGAAAAAAGTACAGTCGACGTTTTGGGCTGAAACCCTTTGGCAGGAACTCTTCTTTCAGCCCAAAACATCGACTGCACTTTTTTTCCATAGATGCTGCCTGGCCTGCTGACTTCCTCCAGTATTTTGTGTTGTTGGTACAGCATTTTTGCTCCACCTCTTTTCCTTCAATGGAGGAAATCCAGGCATAAGGACTTTGTGGTGGTCACTCCTTCATATAAAATAATGGACAGATGCATCTACAACAAGAAGACTGATGAAGTCAAGTAGGGTTTTCTCTTGTGTTGGCTTTCTCATCATGTGGAATGGACCCACTGTGGAGGCTACATCCTCCAGCATTCAGGAAGTCTTGTTGATATCAGTGCTATCAAGCCTCCTTGGTGATAGATATCAAAGTACTCTACCCATTTATTTTGTAACATGGCTGGATGCCAATTCAATAGCTGAAAGTTGCTGCCAAGTTATAATCAACAGGGGTTTTCCTGTTTTGCGATTAATCTGAGACCTTATGGGATCTGGGATCAAAGTTGGCAACCATTTCCATTCAATTGTATATCCCTTTTGGTCCCATGGTGGCCTTTGGGAGAGAGTACTTCCAGATTCAGATTTATTTATTATATGTTCATCAAAAAATACAGCAAAATGCATTGTTTGCATTAACAATCAATAAAACCTAAGGATGTGCTGGGGCAGCCCACAAGTGCTGCCACACATTCTGGGTGCCAAGGCAGCATGCCCACAATGTTCAGCAGAGAAAGGAGTCACTTTGGCGGGGGGGGGGGGGGTCTGCTTTTGTCATGCCCAAATATGGTGCCAAGGTGATCATTTTGAAATTGTTCCTTGAGTTTTCAACTCTGAGTGGCGTATCAAATTCAAAGAACTGAATGGATTCAAACTGTGGGGAAATTCACTCATGAATTTTCAACAATTATTTGTCAACAGTAAGAATTACAGAAAAGTGCAGTGCTCATTGAAAAACAGAAAGAAGGAATTTCTCAGAGTTTATTTTGGAAATGATTCAGAGCCAGAATTCAAACAATCATTGCTCAATGCAATTCCATTTTCAACTTATCTGACTGCTACTAGATTTGTTCTCTAAAAACTATCTGTTAATGATTTGAAACTTGAACGTACAGTAAAAGTAAGAGCTCTGAATGTATTTTAAGTAAATGAGGTGAAAAGAAAAACAAAATTCTTGAATGAGGTTTTGGTTAGCATCATATTTAAATATTGCAGAAAGATAAGGCAGGTGATGGATTAAGTTATGTCTAATAAATCTCTGTCTGAGGAACTCTCATTAACTTTCATATCACAGAAGAGACCATTTGGCCTATTGAATGTTACTGAACAGAATCAGACTCTTTGGTTCATTATGCCCAACCATTGTTAGGTACTCAATCTATCCTCATCCCATTTTCCAACACAAGGTTCATAGCTTTATCTACTGCAGCAATTCAAGCACTTTCTTAGATACTTCTTAAATGTTGTGGAAGTTCAGTGCCTCTACCACCTCCAAGGCTAGTATGCTCCTGCCATTTCAGCACGGAACTATAATGTCCCATGCCAGGCAACATCCTGGTGAACTTCCTCTGCATCCTCTCTAGCAAAATTACAAGGTTCCATCCACTAGAACAGCACAGAATGCTCCATCCATGGCCTAACCAATATTTTATGATAGCGAGATCATCAATGATTGATCCTTGGACTAATTTTCTGATAAACCACTTCATACTTTCTCCCGACAGAAAAGGAGGCCATTCACCCATTGAATATATACTGGCTCTTGATGCATTTCCATCAACCCTTTTGCCCCATTTTCTACTTCCTGCAAACTATTCTCTCTCACTTGCCCATCAACTCCGCTCTGATTCTCTCACATCAGAGGCAATTACAGTAGCCACAAGCCGAATAACCACCATATTTTTGGGATGTGGGAGGTAGACCATACGGTCACAGGGAAAACTTGCCCAACTCCATGCAGTTAGCACTGGAAAGAAAAAAGTGTTTGTAAAGAAAAATTTTGCTGGAGCTGCAAGGCAGCAGCAATATCTAATACACCACTGTGCTGCGCGGTGGAATTTGCAAGGCCCTGAAAAATGATGCAAATCATCCTTTCTTTATAATTTCTAAACTATATTGCTACATTGCATTGGAAACACTAATGCCCTTGAATGGAAAATCCTACAAAAAAATAGTGGAAACAGTCCAGTCCATCAATGGTAAAGCCCTCCCACCACTGAGCACATCTACATGAAGCATTGTCGCATCATAGCAGTATCTATCGTCACAGACCCCCACCACCCAGGCCATGCCTTCTTCTTGCTGCTGGCATCAGGAAGCAGGTACAGGAGCCTCAGGACTCACACTACCAGGTTCAGGAACAGTTACCACTCCTCAGGCTCTTGAACCAAAGGGGATAACTTCACCTGCCCCATCATTCAAATTTCCCACAACCTATGGACCCACTTTCAAGGGCTCTTCAATCTCACATTCTCGATACTTATCAAATATTTATTTATTATTCTTTCTTTCTTTTTTGTATTTGTACACTAGTTGAAAGCCTAAGTTGATGTAGTCTTTCATTGATCCTATTCTCAGGGGGGAGGGGTCGGAGGGGGAGAGGGGGAGGGGTGAAGGGGAAGGGAGAGGAGAAAGGAGGGGCGAGGGGGAGAGGAGGAGAGGAGGAAGAGATGGGGAGGGGAAGAGAGGGGGAGGGGAGGGGGGGGAAGGGAGAGAGGGAGGGAGTTTTACTTTTTTACCAAAGCCACACTCTGCTTTATGTCAGAAGCCAGACAGACTGATCTCAGTTGAGGAAAAATTTAATACAGAGCCATTGCTGAAAAATAGATCTACTTGTTCTCTGCATGTCATAGAAGAGTCCATTTAGTCCATCGAATCTATACTCAACTCCCAGAGTAATGGACCCTCCCACTTATTTCTCTGTATTCTATTCTTGCTCATACATCTGTAATCACCAACCTCATTCCCTGACCATTCATCTACACTCAGGCTAATTTACAGTAGCTAAATTGCCAATTATTCACCATATCTTTGGAATCTGAGAGGAAACCCAAGCATACAGGGGAAACTCATGCTATTATAGGGAGAACATGCAAACTTGTCACAAACAGCATCAAAGCTCAAATTTGAACCAGGATAGTTGGAACTGCTCTGTCCAATTCCTATAGGAGGGGGTGCGGCAGAAAGAGAAGTAGCGGATGTCATGGATGTGGACTATAACTACTACCGTGTATATGCAATAAGCACCATGTGTTGTTACATGCTGCTAGACCAGGATAAAATACACACCCTTATTTTAAATCTCTTGGTATACTGTAAGTATTATTGTTAGAGCTTACCTGCACTCCCAGCACAGTCCAAAGTACACTCCAAATCACTTTGCAACAGACAACAATTTTTTTTTCAAAGTGAATCGGAACTGGCAAGAAAAATTACAGGAAATAAATCGCCTTTGCTCCTACGACAAGTTCATCATTGGAGTCTAACAAAAAATCAGTGGCTGTGAAATAAAAGTGGCAGAAAGCTGGCCAAAGAGGCCAGACAAAAGGCTCACTGAATGCATTTGCACAGGTACTGGGAAGCAAGCTCAGTGATAATGAGAGTAACTGAGAATGTGAACTGCAAGTAGCAGCAGGTACACTTAAAAGAGATTTTTAAAAAGAAAGCTTAGAGCAAGACAAACAATATTAATAAGCTACGCTGACATTATGAAAGAGGAGGTGTTAGTAATTTGAAAGCATATCAACGTGGATAAAGCCCCTGGGACCTGACCAGGCACATTAGGACTTTGTGGGAATAAAGGGAAGAAATTGCTGAAGTCTTTGCAGACATTTTTTGTATATTCATTAACTATGGGTGAGGCATCAGAAGACTGGAGGATGAGTAATGTTGTGGATTTATGTCTGCTGGTAATGTATCATATCAAATCCTATCCTTCCAGCTACATTGGACCCTTTCCAGGTCAGCTGCTTCTCAAACCAATCCCCCAAATGCCATTGCCTCAGACTTCCACTCCGTTTTGTCCCACCCAGAAAATAATGCCTCATGTGGCAGGGTGTTGATCATCAACTTCAGCTTGGCTTTTAACACGATCATCCCTCCGAGGCTGGTGGGCAAACTGCCCTCGTTGGGACTCGGCATCCCTCTCTGTAACTGGATCTTGGACTTCTTGATGGAAAGACCCAGTCAGTTTGAGTGGGCAGCAACATCTCAAACTCCAACACACCGAGCACTGGTGTCCCCCGGGGTAGTGTGCTCAGCCCAGTCAGCTGTTCATGCTGCTGACTCACGACTGCACTGCCAGATCCAGTTTGCTGTGATACTACAGTGTAACAATGATGTGTCAGCATACAGAGAGGAGATACAGAGGCTCGTCAAGTGGTATGAGAACAACAAACCCTCAACATGGACAAGACAAAGTCGATGACTGTGGATTTCACAAAGGCACAGGTCAACCACTCTCCATTGCACATCAATGGCTCCGCCACAGAGAGCGAACAGCACAAATTTCCTTGGGGTGCTAATGGACAAGCTAACCTGGATCCACAACTCCTCCTCACTAGTCAAGAAGGCCCAGTGGTGTGTACAGTTTCTGAGGAGACTGAGGCATGCTGGCCCCCCACCCCGCCCCCATTCGAGCACCATTGAGAACGTCCTGTCTGGCTGCATTGTTGTCTGGCAATGGAAACCGCAAAGCCCTACAGAGGATAGTAAAAACTGCCCAGAGGGTAACTGGGGTCTCCCTCCCCACTATTTGTGATATTTACCAGGAGCAAATGGTCAGAAGTATTTTTAAGGATCCCAACTATTCATCCCACAATCTTTTAGACCCAGCACTATCAAGAAGGAGGTACAGGAGCATCAGGACTAGGACTGCCAGACAGGGTGACAGCTTCTTCCCTCAGGTTGTAAGACTGATGAATACCCAGCCACCACTGAGGTCTTGTCACTAGGACAGCATGTTGTTTACTCTCTACCTGTGCAGCGGACTGTGTGTATTTTTGAATTATAGTTATGACAATTTTTTGTTTTAAGTTCTGGGTTTGATAGATGTATTGTGGGTGCACTGTGGTTCAGAAAAACACTCTTTCCTTTGGTTACAGTCCTCACATTGTTCCATCCACCAGAACTGCACAGAATGCTCGAGCCATGGTGTAACCATTAACAAAAGTAGGGGAGACTATCAATGATTGGCCCTTGGACTAATTTTCTGATAAACCATTTCATACTTTCTCCTGACAAAAATGGGGCCATTCAACACTGAATCTCTACTGGCTCTTGATGCATTCCCATCAACCCTTTTGCCCCATTTTCTACTTCCCAGCAAACTATTCTCTCTCACAATTACAGTAGCCACAAACCGAATAACCACCATATTTTAGGAATGTGGGAGGTAGACCACACGGTCACAGGGAAAATGTGCAAACTCCATGCAGGCAGCACAGGAGGTAGAGATGGAAACTGTTTTGCAGGAGCTGCAAGGCAGCTGCATTACCTGATGCACCACGGTGCCGTGCTCTGGAATTTGTGAGGCCCTGGAAAACAAAGTACATCATCCATTTTTTATAATAGGCTGGAGACAAGTGGGGTGCACAAATAAATAAGGAGAGAAGAGAGAAAGGGGGAGAGAGAGAGGGGTGAGAGAGAGGCAGGAAGAGGGAGGGGGAGAGAAGAGAGAGGGGGAAAGAGGGGAGAGGAGGGGAGAGAGGAGAGAGCGGAGTGCGGGGGGTTGAGATGGGGAGAGAGGGGGAGGGAGATGGGGTAGAGACATGGGGAGAGAAAAAGAGAGAGGTGAGAATAAGGGTGTGTGAGGGGAGAGAGAGGGGGAGAGAGGTGGAGAGGGAAGAGAGCGGGAGACCGAGGGGGAGGAAGGGGGAGAGAGATGGGGGAGAGAGGGGAAGGGAGATGGGGTAGAGACATGGGGAGAGACAGAGGTGAGAATGAGGGTGAGAGAGGGAAGAGAGGGGAGACAGAGGGGGAAGAGAGTGGGAAGAGAGGGGGAGAGAGGGACAGGTGAGAGGGAGGGTGAGAAAGAGGGGGAGAGAAAGGGGGAGAGAGAGAGGTGGGAGGGAGATGGGGGAGGGAGAGGGTAAGGGTGGGGAGGTGGGAGAGAGGTGTAGAGGGGGGAGAGGGGGAGAGAGGAGAGAAAGGGGGAGAGAGAGGGGTAGAGAGGGGTGGGGTGGAGAGAGGGGGAGGGATAGGGAGAAGGAGAGGGAGGGAGAGGGAGGAGGGAAGGAGGGATGGGAAAGGTCAAGGGGAGGGCGAGGGGAGAGGAGGAAGGGAATGGGTAGGGGTAGAGGGAGGAGGGTGGAGGCGGAGAGTGAGGAGGGAGCGGGAGGTGGAAAGGGAGTTGGAAGGGAGGAGGAGGTGGAGGTGGAGGTGGAGTGGATGGGGAAGGTGAGTGGGGGGGAGATGGAGAGAGGGGGGACAGGGAGGGGGAGGGAGAGGGGAGGTGGAGGGAGAGGGAGTGGGGGAGTGGGAGTAGGAGAGGAGGTGGAATGGGGAGGAGGGGAGGGGGAGATGGAGAAGGCAGGGAGGGGCTGAGGGGGAGGGGCTGGGGAGGGGGAGGGAGAAATGGAGGAGTGGGAGAGGGAGAGGGAGATCTTTGTTTCAAGGTTAAATTCTTTTTTATTTTCACAGAGTAGACTGATCTCAGTTAAAGAAAAATATGGAGATATTGCCGAGAAATGGACCTACTTGGTGTCTACGTGTCACTCCCTGCAAGATGTTAAAAAAACTTATGGCTTGTGTTTTTGGAATATGGTGATAAGATTACAGAAGAAGTTATTTCATCAAAACTTTTAAAATGCAATCCTGCCCCTAAATTGAAGCTTTCAGCAATCAGTGGCTATATGCCAGGATGCAATCTATAAAAGCTGAGCTGTAGAATTGTTAGCACAAGAAGGAAGCCATGCAGGTCACCAAACCTATGCTGGCTCTTTGCAGAGTAATCACTGTTCCATTCCCTCTGCTTACATCCCAGAGATTTGCAATTATTTATTTTTTCCTCCAAATATTTATCTGAATTCCTTTCCTTTCTTAAGTCCACTATTGAATCTACATCCCCACCACAGTTTCTAGATCTTCACAACAGATCCTTGGATCTTTAATTAAGAACCGATTGAAGATTTTACTGATTAAAGTAAAGCAATAAAAAAAAAGATTGAAAGGATTTCAACTTTGATAATTTTGGTGATAAATGGACTTTGGGCTTCTTCTGTATTTAGCAACTTTCCACACTGCTGTCTGTAAGGAGTTTGCACATTGTCCTCGTGACCACATGGGTTTCCTCTGGGCGCTCCGGTTTCCCCCCACAGTCCAAAGATGTACGGGTTAGTAGGTTAATTGGTCACATGGGTGTGACTGGGCGCTGTAGGCTTGTCAAGCTGAAAGGGCCTGTTATGTGCCATATCTTGAAACAAATAACTAAACAAACAAACTTTGGTAAAAGAGCTTGGGGGATTGTTAAGTGTTCCTCCTCCTTTTCCTTTTATTTCCTTGGCTTCTCCCAGCCTATAGCTGCATGGGTAACAACTGCTTTAGAACTTACTCCTGCTTGGGGCCAGCTGGTGGCGCAATGACATTGGCACTGGACCCGGAAGCGGAGGTTCCCGGGTTCGAAACTGGTCGGGTCCACTCCCGAGTACGCTTTCCATCCGTGCCGGGTTGAGTGTTGAGATCGCAACTCGGCCCCATAAAATGAAGGGAAAATACTGCGAATATGTCTGTGTGAGGAGAGGCACTCCACACAGTCTCTCTTTCTCACTCCGCGCCTTGTAAAAAAGCCATCATCACGGACGCACGCATGCGGACGCACAGACGCGCACGCACGCACACGCACAGACTCGCATGCACACGCCAAAAAAAAAGAATTTACTCCTGCTCTTTGCAAGTACACTTAGAGGGTAATGGCCAGCATCGCTGTGATTTCTCTGGTGTCACTCAGCTGTAAACCGGATCAGAAAGTGCTGCTCCACGTTGCCTCCACTGCTGCTACAAAATGATTATTCAAGTGTGGTTGGCCTGCACCTTATTTGTATAGGGCCACTGGTACATTTTATACCATACAATAAAATGCAGATATTGTCTTTCTGTTACTATATCTTATATTTTACTAATTTTCTCAGGACACCTTTCTTAGATATACCTCACTGCTGCAAGATACTTAAAGTTACAGAAGACTGGATAAGAACTAAACAAACCAGCAGTGAGCTGCGAAAACTGACTGCTTTGAATATAAAGGAAAGACAGAAAATCACTCTATGATACATTCTATGGGTCCTTGATAGTTGAATGGACTCAGTAGGTTAAAGAACCTATTTCCATGCTGTCTGACTCCATAATTCTATGACTTTTACTGAGCTTGGTACCTGCTTATCAACTCACAGACCTCAGAATCATTCCTCCCTAGTCTTCACATCCTCTACCTCCTCCCCGATTGCAGTAACATAACGAGGGCATGCCCAAATGGTGAGGGTCTTTAATAATAGGTGCGCCTGTTGAAGATGTCTCCGATGGCTGGAAGCGTTGTGCCTGTGATGGATGCGGCTTAGTTTACAACCCCCTGGTGACCCTGTGCATCACAGCCTCCATACCAGGCTGTCATGCAACCACTCAGAATATCTCCACCATACATCCATTGAGAAATTTGCAAGAGCCTCAAACAGGTGATCTATCTTAAATGAACCACCCTCACACTTCTGATTAAAAAAATAAAATTGGATGCTGTTCTTGATAGTCTTCCCCTTCCTGAAGTCCACAACCAATTCCTTGGTCTTGCTGACATTGAATGTGACACCACTCAACCAGCGAATCTATCTCACTCCTGTATGCTTCTTGTTACCACCTGAGATTTTACCAACAATGTGGCAGTTCTGTCTCAGTCCTGCTCCTGACCTGGAACATCAAGTGTCATCTCTACTATGTGCTGAGGGAGTTTTCCGCCATTTTCCTGGTAGCGGTGTACTTTCCACCCCTGGCAAATGCCAAGCTGGCATTGGAGGAGCTGTTTGAGTACGTCACAACAACATTGTCAGGAAAGGCAGGTTGGGAGAACATTTGCCAGTCCTCACTGAGCTGATCTATGCCATTGTTTCCTACTCTCTTTCCAACCCTCTGCTTTTCATGTCCCTCTTTCTTCTCTTTTGCTCTCTCCCTCTCCATCACTCTCTCACTCCCTCTGCCTCTCTCACTACCCATCTCTCTATCCCCACCTGTCCTTCTTGGTTCTTTCCCTCCTTCCTCTCACCAGTCCCCTTCCATATCTCTCCATAACACACTCTCCATCCTCTCTCTCTCTGCCTTTGGTGATCCACTCTCTCCTGTTCTCCCCTCTTCCTCATTCTCTCATCAATCCCTTGCCCATCTTTCCTCACTCTTCCTCCTTCTCAAACTCTCCCCTTCACAATCTCTTTCTTGCTTGCTGTCTTCCCCTTCTTTTGGTTTGAGCCCATTTCTCCCTTCTCCCTAGATCTTCCTCTGCTGCTTTTCTTCTTGCCTCACTCCTCTTTTGTTTTTTTTATTCCCTCACACCTTCTCTCTCATTCTGCCCTGTCTTGGACACTTTCTACCCCCTCATCTTCATTCTTGCCCCATGCACTCAGTCCTTCTCCCCCCTCTTTGTCCCTTCTCTTTCTCATTTTTCTTCTCTCTTTCCTTCAGTTTCTACCCCCTTTCACTTTTATTCCCTCTCTCCTTTCTCCACCCACACTCTTGCTGTTTATCCTTATTCTTGCTTTCTCCCTGTGCTCTCTCACCCTAGTATCCTTTCCCACATATTCCCTCAGTCTGTGTCCTTCCCTTTCTCCAGCTTCTTTCCCCTCACAGTTTCATCCCACCTGCTACCATTTCTCATCGAATTTTTACTGCCCAGCAGAACACAAGACCACAGGAGCTAGAGCTGAAGACTGATACACAGCAGCTCAGGTCACTGACGCCTGACCTTGCTTTTGTCAAGAATAACATAGTTATCAAGGCAGTAGCAGTTGGGAGGGGAATCTGATAGCACGAGATTGGTAGCATTCTCACTGTGTGAGCAACAGTCCGAAGGAGGCACTCCCATTGGCTGGGGATCAGGGCCAAAAGTTACAGAACTATAGCAAAGAACAAGAAAACAAAAGGTGAGTTATCATTGTAGAATGCATAAACTTCTGTCATTTTTCAAATGAAGGCTCATTTGAAGATGTGCATTTGAGAGGGGTGCACAATGTCATTATGGAGTCAATGTGCAAATTACTTTTTTTCAAAATGATTTGAGTATTCTCATGCAAGAAAGGGAGAAAGTTAGTAAACAGGTATAGCAGCAGTGTTGGCACTTATTAGGAGTGAATGGAGAACCAGAACGAGGATATCTTTGCTAGAACTGTATGGGGCTTTGGTGAGACCGCATCGGATACTGCTTTGATATCCTTTATAGAATAACTATCTTCTTTTGGAGGCCATGTAGTAATGCTTTCTGTTTAAATGCAGGTTTCTCTTTTGAAGAAATATAGAGCACAATAGGTGTGTATCCTCTGAAGTGAAAAGAATGTGAAGATCATAAAACATAGAAGCAAATTAGGTCATTCAGCCCATTGACTGTTCTACCATTCAATTACGACTGATTTCTTTCCAACCCTATTCTCCTGCCTTCTCCCTGTAACTCTTAATCCTCTTATCAATCAAGAGCTAATCAATGAGATAGGTTCAATGAGAAGAGACCTCATTGAAATTTAGAGAATCCAGAGCAGCTTGACAAAGTGGATGCTTAGAGAGTGTTGCTTGGTGGGCAAACCCAGATCTGGGGAACCACTGTCTCAGGAGAAACCTGTAGGATCATGGATTTCACTAGACATGAGAGGGAAGTGATAGGCAACCACTTGCTAACTTACCCATGATAACAGAAAGAACACCCTCTTTTATACAGGCAAGCACAAGGATTGCAGAAATAGAAGAGGAGTGGACCATTTGCCACAATGATTCTGCTCTGCCATTTAGGATAAAGGACCAGCTACTGATCGTTGAAATGACGAGGACTTTTTTTTTTATCACAGAGGTGTGTAAATCTTAGAAACTTTCTACCCCAGAGAGACAAGAAAGTTGGGTCATTAGCATATTCAAGGCTGAAACATTTGGATATTAGGGAACTAGGATCAAGGTTTGTTAGGAGGATAGAGTTGAGACCAATAACCGGATCGGCTATGATCAGATTGGATGGCAGAGCAAACTCATGGGACCATATGGCGTTCTTTTGTTCCTATTTCTTATATTTCTTTATTCAGTGACTGCGTTGACCTTGGCATGAGTATCATGGGTAAATCAGGAAGTGGCTGTTGACCAGTCTCCCCTCAAACCCAGAATGATTCTTGAATATATTAGCTGACATGGGCCTTTGTCAACATGGCTAACACAGGAAGGAAATCGCATACTGTGAGAGCTGCACGACAAGGAATCCAACCTATGGTCTTTAAATGTATACAGGTGACAGATTAACGCTCGAGCTGTGAAATATTTTTCATTCCAATGGCACTTGATTCTGCACAAGGTCGAGACTCATGACAGCCCAGGGGCTCTCAGTGTGCACAAGGAGTAAAGGATGGATTGTAATAACTCAGGCTGGCACACTGGCTGATGAGCCTGTCATCGTGGATCTTAACCATCTCCTGTTGCGTGCAACACTTGGCCAGCTAAACAAATAGACCTATATGCACGTGCTGTTGTCATTTTCTTTGTTTTTATTTTGAAAGGAGCATTTCTGCTGTTTTGTTATTCTTCTTAGTGATGACAGTAGCATTCACCCAACTGGTTGCTGAGTTTCAGTACAGCTCTTTTGTTGCTGTGAGCGACAGTGTTGTATACCTATGGCTCCTTCCTCCTTCAAAGAAAGACATGTTGCCAAAGATTATGGTGTTATCTGCTCTACATTGTCAATGTTCCGTGTGTGGCTACGGGAAACAAAAGTCCATGCCTGATAGGTTTTATGTCTCAGTGGCAGCGTTCTCCAAAATGGTTGCACTGTGAAATCTGTACATTGCTATGAACGACTAGGTGGAGGTGATGTCAGATGGTAGTCACATGACCATATGGCGTCATCGATCACGCCAAACTGTAGAGCCAGCAGAGTGGGGTCCTCTAAGCAGCATTTGTGGGGAGGTCCTCTGTTCATCCACAGTTCTCTTCAGTTCACTCACACTGATTCTCGTCCTGATGTAAGCACCTTGAGGCAAACACTGAGCCCCACTAAATACAAGACTGCAGAGCAAGCAGAAGGAAACAATGCCCCTGATCATTCCAGACAGCAGAAATCCTCCCTGAGGACCTCTGTGGCACTGGCTACTCGACTCCTGATAACTTATGGCTCAGGTTATGCCTGCTTTTCTGAAGAGAGAAAGAAGGACAGACAGCCCTTGTTTTTCCCAGACTCTTTCATACCCACAAAGCCAGATCCCTGGAGGGCAGCAGTTGAGTTAAAGTCGGTGTACAGGACTGCTGAAGAGTTAAAAAAAAATGATTTGAGTTTCAAAAAAAATATGGCATTGGCGATTAGCAATTTTATCTGCATGGCTCTAAGTCATCAGCAAAGTTGGCAACAATGCTCTCAAGCAGCAATAACTTGCTGACTAATACTCAGAACAAGATACAGGAGCAACTCAGCAGCCCAGGCAGCATCTATGGAAAAGAGTACAGTCGATGTTTTGGGCCAAGACCCTTCAGTAGGACTGTATATCGGTGAGACTCGACGTAGATTTGGAGACCACTTCGCCAAGCACCTGCGCTCCGTCCGCCAGAAAACAATGGGATCTCCCAGCGGCCACCCATTTTAATTCCACTTCCCATCCTGACATGTCAATCCATGGCCTCCTTTACTATTGAGATGAGGCCACAGTCAGGTTGGAGGAGCAGCAACTTATATTCTGTCTGAGTAGCCTTCAAACTGATGGCATGAACATCAAATTCTCCAACTTCCAGTAGTGCCACCCCACCTCTCCTCCACCGTTCCCTATCACTTCTTCTCCCTTTCAACTAATCATCTTCCCTACTCAATGCCTCCCTCTGGTGCTCCTCCCCCTTTTCTTTCTTCCATGGCCTTCTGTCCTCTCCTATTAGATTTCCCCCTTCTTCAGCTCTGAATCTCTGTCACCAATCAACTTCCCAGCGTTTTACTTCACCCCTCCTGCTCCCAATTTCACCTATCACCCTGTGTTTCTCCACCCCTCCTTTTAACTCCAACTCCTCATCTTTTTTCCTCCAGTCCTGCCAAAGGGTTTCAGCCCAAAATGTCGACTGTACTCTTTTCCCTAGATGCTGCCTGGCCTTCTGAGCTCCTCCAGCATTTTGTGTATGTTGCTTGGATTTCCAGCATCTGCAAACTTTCTCTCGTTTGTCACTAATACCCAGCTTCAGTTTTGCCAGAACCATTGTACTCTGGACCTCATCAAAGAATTGGTTCAAACATGTACCATAAAGCTGAATCCAAGAGATGAGGTAACAGTGATAGCCTTTTAAATTCAAGGCAGCATTGAAGGGCTGTTGGTGGAAAGGGTGAGTAGCTTTAAGTTCCTGTGTGTCAGTATCTCAGAGTATCTATCTTGAGCCCAACACATTGTTGCTATCAAAAAGACAGTCACTTTACTTTGTTAGGAGTTTGAGGAGATTTGCTATGTCAGCAGTTTGTCAAAGTTTTTGGTAACATGCTGAATCTATGCAAATTTCTAAGAAAGTAGAGGTGCTGTTGTGCCTTCTCTGTGACAGCAGTTACATGCTGGTGTCAGGACAGATTCTCAGATATGTTATGCCAAAGAATTTAAACCTGCTGACCCAATCCACCTCAATCCCTTAATGAGGACTAGTTCATGGACCTCCAGCTTCTTCTTCCTGTGGTTGATCATCAGCTCTTCGGTTTTAATGATGTTGAGTGAGAGCTTGTTGTCGTGGCACCTATCAAGCAGATTTTCAATCTCCAATATGTGCACTCTGGGTTCAATCAACAACAGTGGTGTTGTCAGCAAACTTAACTATGGCATTGGAGCTGTACTTAGCCTCACAATCATAGGTACAGGGTGAATAAAGCAGGGGCTAAGTACCTCTGGTGCACCTGTGCTGGTGGTGAATGTGGAGGAGATGCTGTGTGCATATTTCTGGTTGCTACATAATGGCAGAGGCAAGGGTACAGAGGCAATTTGTTACCCAGGATGCAGCTTTTTAATTATGAGGAAACTGGATATGTTGGGATAGTTTCCTTTGGTGTGGAGGAGGATGAAGGTGAATCTGATAAATACTGTATGATTATGAGGGGTATAGGTATGGTAGAAAGTAGGAAGCTTTATACCACAGGAGGGGTGTCTAAGGCTTAGGTTAAGGGGTAAAGTTTAGAGAGGATCTGAAATGTATTACCCAAGTGGGTTGTGAAAGCATGTAAGAAGTATCTGGTGAAGCATTTGAATCATCAGGGCACAGAAGGCTACAAACCAAATGCTGGTAAATGAGATTAGCATAAATAGGCTCTTGATGGTCAGCAGAAACATGATGGGCTGAAGGACCTGTTCCTGTGCTGTATGACTATGCTCTTTCATAAATCCATGTTCATTCTCTGTTTAATCTTACTTTTACTTTCTAGAGCTTCCTTTATATCTACTTTAATCATAAATAGAACATAGAATAATACAGCAAAGAACAGGCCGTTCGGCCAATGATGTTTACCGGCCAATGATGTTTACCGACCTAATTCAGCTAATGGCACCTAATCCCTTTTCCTTGCACACAGTCTATCTCCGTCCTTTTTCTGCATATCCATGTGCCTATATAAGACCCTCATAAATGTCTTTATCATATCTACCTCCTACACCACCCCCGGCAGGACATCCCAGGCACTCACTTCAAGTAAAGAAAACCTGCTCCACACATCTTTGAACTTTCACCCTTTCATCTTAAATACATGCCCTTTAGGATAAGACATTTCAATTCTGGGGAAAAAAAGAAGCCACCTGTCTACCTATGCCTCGTACAATTTTATAAACTTTTATCAGGCCTGCCCCAAGCTTCTACTGCTCCAGAGAAAACAACCCTTGTTTTTCTAATGTTTCCTCATAGCATAGGCCCTTTAATCTATACAACATCCTGGTAACCCCTTCTGCACCCTCTCCAAAGCATTGACATGCATCCTATAATGGAGCAACCAGAATTGAATGCAATACTCCAAATCTGCAACATAACCTCCTGATGCAAGAACTCAAGAGCTTTGTCGAATAAAGGTGAGCATCCTATACACCTTCTCCACTACTCTATCGTTGGGGGAGGGAGGAAGGAAAGGGAGGGAGGGGAGGGGAGGGAAGGAAGGATAGATGCTTTTAAAGGCTCTGTAATTAACTGTGTGCTGTCACTTGACATTTGCTCTTCCAAAGTGCGACACTCAGACTTGGCCAAATTAAACTCCTTCTACATTCTACAACTGATCTATATCTCACTGTATCTTAGGGCAACCTTCTAAAATTATCCATAATGCCCCTATTCCTTGCATCACTTGCAAACTTAGGGCTAAGCCTAAGAGCTCCGCTCGCCTTTGCAGGACCAAAGTTTTCGTAGCCCTGGAGACGGGGGGATCGGAAGTTGGTGTCCGAGCAGAAGACTAGTGTGTCGTGGGAGATGGAAGATCTAAGGCTGTGTACCCAGAGACCCCAGATCTTTGGGCACAGAACTCGGAAAAAGCGATGCAACGGACTTTTAACATCATAAACCAGCGAGTTGTTTGTTATGTCTCCCCTCTCGCTGTGGAACGAGATACCTTATTAGGGAGAGAGAGAGAGAGAGAGAGCCTGTGGTACGTCGAATGCCGGGTGAACAATGTAGTCTCTGGGGTAACTGCAAGTCTGTGTCTTTGCTGTTGCCTTGCTCATGTTTGAGTGCGCGGTGGCAGGTGCTGATGCTTTTTTTTGCCAGTGGGGGAAGGGGGGATTGTTCCTTGCTGCTGCTTGTGCATGGGAGGGAGGGGAGCTGGTGGGGGGCTTTGGGAGTTCTAGCATTTAACTGTTGTTCATTCTTTGGGGGCATTCCTCTGTTTTCGTGGATGGTTGTGAAGAAAAAGCATTTCAGGATGTATATTGTATACATTTCTCTGACATTAAATGTACCTTTGAAACCTTTGAATGTATCACAAATAACAGAGGTCCCAGTATGGATCCCTGTGGAACACCACAGACTTCCAGTCAGAACATGAAACAGTAACCATTACTTTACGTTTTCTATGGGCAAGCCAATTCTAAAACCAAACCACAACATTTGCCAACATTTTCCTTACATTCCTGACAGTAAGCTTTAATTCCCTCTTTTCTGTCTCCTTTCTTAAATTGTGAATTTACATCCATTACCTTTCAGTCTGTGTGAACCATTCTGGAATCTCTGGAATACAGTCCACCATCTCTAAAGCCACTTCCTTCTGAATCCCAGAATGCAGATCATCAGGTCCTGAGGATTTAATGCCTTTCAGTTCTATTTATTTCTTGAGCAAGAATCTATTGTTAATGCTCATTTCTTCTTTAAATCCCTAGAGTTTTACTCTAGTCTTGTAGTTCTTCTCTATTTCCTCTGTGAAGACAAATACAACAGATGTTTAATTTCCCTGCCATTTCTGTATTCCCCAATATAATCTTACTTTAGTCTGTGAGGACAAATACCAGCCAGGCTTTTACAGCATCTCTTTGTCAGTTATAATGTGTCAGGCTGGACTATTCTATTGAGGAAGGAGATAATGAGTGATGGAAAGGGGAAGCACGAGGGAGAGGGACTGAGGGAAGAGAAACAGGGAAAGGGAGAATTGAGTGGTTAAAAATATGGAAGGGGGAGAGACTGGGAGGAGAGTGAAACTCTGGTAGAGAAATTCATGGTAAAAAGGAGGGAGAGGGTGAAGAAGGGAAAGGAGTAGAAAGACAGGATTAAGAGAGAGGATTGGAGAAGATAAAGTGGCATGAAGGAAAGCAATCTGAGAATGGGGGGAGGAGGGAGAGGGAGGGAGAGGGAGAAGGAGAAAGGAAAAACAAGCCTCAGAGTTGGTGAGAGCAGGAGAACGGAGAGCAGGAAACTGAGAGGTAGAGGTCTGAAGCTTAAGAAAGACAGATTGTAGGGAGATAGACAAGGCAAATATATGTGTACTGGAAACAAAGGGAGGGACAAATAAATAGAGATAGAAAAGATTTGTGATGAGTGAGAGAGAGAGAGGGAGAAGAAGAGCAGAGGGAGAAGGGGAGAGGGCACTGCTGTCAAAAAAGATAACAGACCAATGTAAAGAAACTGGAAGAGGAAGACAAAGAGGAGGGGAAGGAGATAGGAGAAGACAAGAGAGGTACAATAGAGGAGGGAGAAAGGAGGGAGAAAGGGAGAGAGGTTGTGAGATAAGGGGGAGGGAGAGTAGTGAGATGAACGAGAGTAGTGGGTTGAACAAGACTGTAGAGAAATCGAGATGGGGTGGGAGAAAGGGACAGAGGAGGAGAGATACAAAAGAGAGGAAGGGGAGGCAAGTGTAAGAGTGGCAGAGACAGACCACAGAGAATGAGAGTTGGAGGAGAAGTGAGAAAGAGATAGAGCAGGGTGAGGAGATAATACAGGAGGGTAAAGAAAGGGTAAGAGAGAGAGAAGATAATGGTGTGTGAGATAGAGAGGGTAGAGAATGGGAAAGAGAACATGAGGTGAAGGTGGGAAGTAAGGAAGGGGAGATAATGAAGGCAGGAGTTCTGCAATAGATCTTTAATTACTATCAGTTATTATGTTACCTGATTGCTTTTCAGTTCATTTTGACTTTAGAGATAACGCAATATTCCAAATATTAAAATAAGGTCAAATAGGAAATTAGGTTGCAAAGCCTCCAGTTTTAAATCAGAATCAGATTTGTTATC
Source organism: Mobula hypostoma (assembly GCF_963921235.1). Classification (NCBI taxonomy): domain Eukaryota; kingdom Metazoa; phylum Chordata; class Chondrichthyes; order Myliobatiformes; family Myliobatidae; genus Mobula; species Mobula hypostoma. The sequence goes on from NC_086115.1 coordinate 20,928,559, forward strand.
ACCAGCATGTGCTGTGAAATTGTTAACTTAACAGCAGCAGTTCAATGCAATACATAATATATAAGAAAAAAATATAATAATAAATAAATAAGTACAGTAAATCAATTGCAGTACACATATATTGAATAGATTAAAAATCGTGCAAAAAACAGAAATAATATATATTTAAAAAGTGAGGTAGTGTCCAAGGGTTCAATATCCATTTAGGAATCGGATGGCAGAGGGGAAGAAGCTGTTCCTGAATCGCTGAGTGTGTGCCTTCAGGCTTCTGTACCTCCTCCCTGATGGTAACAGTGAGAAAAGGGCATGTCCTGGGTGCTGGAGGTCCTTAATAATGGACGTTGCCTTCCTGAGACACCGCTCCCTGAAGATGTCCTGGGTACTTTGTAGGTTAGTACTCAAGATGGAGCCGACTAGATTTACTACTCTCTGCAGCTTTTATCGGTCCTGTGCAGTAGCACCCCCCCCCCCATATCAGACAGTGATGCAGCCTGTCAGAATGTTCTCCATGGTACATCTATAGACGTTTTGAGTGTATTTGTTGACATACCAAATCTCTTCAAACTCCTAATGAAGTATAGTTGCTGTCTTGCCTTTTTTATAACTGCATCGATATGTTGGGACCAGGTTAGATCCTCAGAGATCTTGATGCCCTGGAACTTGAAACTGCTCACCCTCTCCACTTCTGATCCCTCTATGAGAATTGGTATGTGTTCCTTCATCTTACCCTTCCTGAAGTCCACAATCAGCTCTTTCATCTTACTGACGTCGAGTGCCAGGTTGTTGCTGTGACACCACTCCACTAGTTGGCATATCTCACTCTTGTATGCCCTCTCGTCACCACCTGAAATTCTACCAACAATGGATGTATCATCAGCAAATTTATAGATAGTACTTGAACTGTGCCTAGCAACACAGTTATGGATGTAAAGAGAGTAGAGCAGTGGGCTAAGCACACACCCGAGATGCATCAGTGTTGATCGTCAGCGAGGAGGAGATGTTATCACCAATCCGCATAGATTGTGGTCTTTCAGTTAGGAAGCTGAGGATCCAACTGCAGAGGGAGGTACAGAGGCCCAGGTTTTGTAACTTCTCAATCAGGATTGTCGGGTGGGAATGATGGTATTAAATGCTGAATTATAGTCGATGAACAGCATCCTGACATAGGGGTTTGTGTTGTCCAGGTGGTCTAAAGCCGTGTGAAAAGCCATTGTGATTGCATCTGCCATTGACCTATTGTGGCGATAGGCAAATTGCAATGGGTCCAGGTCCTTGCTGACGCAAGAGTTCAGTCTAGTCATGACCAACCTCTCAAAGCATTTCATCATTGTAGGTGTGAGTGCTACCAGGGGATAGTAATTAAGGCAGCTCACATTATCCTTCTTAGGCACTGGTATAATTGTTGCCTTTTTGAAGCAAGTGGGAACTTCTGCCCGTAGCAGTGAGAGGTTGAAAATGTCCTTGAATACTCCTGCTAGTTGGTTGGCACAGGTTTTCATAGCCTTACCAAGTACTCCATAGGGACTTTCCCCCTTGCAAGGGTTCACTCTCTTTAAAGACAGCCTAACATCAGCATCTGAGACAGAGATCACAGGGTCATCAGGGATCTTCACAGCTGTAGTTATATTTTCCCTTTCAAATGCACACAAGGTGCTGTAAGAGCATACATTAATCGTAAACTTGGCAGCTGTGGCCTACCATTTTAGTAAATTCATTGAAGGTCAGAAGAATATTTGATCCATGAAGGTTAAAATTCTTCTGTTCTTCTTCCAAGACAGTCACTAGGGCTTGAGGATGACCTGTATCCACTCCATTTCTAACATGCCCGGGCATGAATTCCTTTAATATGATAAGGTGGGCAGCAGTAATGTGGTTTGACAGTCTGCCTGTTTCGTCCCTCCTGGATTGCTGATTGCCATCCTGCCCAAGGATCACAGACCTTCACCAGCAAAACTCAGTGGAATCTAAAGTGACCATCTGCTGCTGCCCAGTGTTGGCAGATAGTGTTCTTCTAGTGCTCTGATGGTAGGGTGGTGATAGCCTGCTTAGTGGAGTGGATTCACCCAGGACGAGTGTCACCTGATCTAATTCCATTTTCACTCTTTCAGTGTTAAATGTTATAGGACTGACCAAACTTAGCTTCCTCAGTCCCTCTGTTGACTAGATTCATGAGTTGAACTTTAGCTCCCTCATTCTTGGTCCCTAGTGAAGACATCGAAGAGTTGTTGTTGTTGTAGTTACATTATAGGAAAGCATGCACCTTAAGCCGGCTGGTGGTGCAGTGGCATCCTCATGGGACTTCGGGGTAAGTGGCCCCAGGTTCGAATCTGGCCAGCTCCTTGCATGCTTTCTATCCGGCCTCATAAAAAACAGACCAGTTGCCGCCCAATACGCCACAAGGCACAGAGAGGAACAACAAAACATGCACCTTGGCAGCAAGAGTTAAAGGGTGAGGGCAAATATGCTTTCTATCTTGACCTGGTCTGAGACAAAAGACATGCTAGAGTGGGCAGTGAGGAACTGGGCTGCAAGGACTCAGTATCAGGTCCATTCAGGTGCAGGTTGATGGGATTATGTTTAAATGGCTTGGCATAGACTAGATGGGTCAAAGGGCATGTTTCTGTACTTTTCTATGACTTTATCAGAGGCCAAGAGGCCAACATGGCTATTTGAATAAAATTATTGTCACTTTCTCAGACTCAATGAAAATCAAATATTCAACAATACAATTTCTCTCACAAATGTATCTTGCATTCTGTTTGATATATGCATTCTATGCTTTGCTAATCCTGATCTCTTTGTTTACAAAGCATATACTATTGTGAACAGGCATTCAATATTCACTTCAACATAACCTTTCAGGATTATCTCTCACTGAGTAAAAACTATTTATATTTAATGGTTCTATTAATGTGGCAAAATCCTCAAGGCGCTTCAGGAGAGTCTGATCAAACAAATTTTGACATTGAACCATATAAGGGTATGATTGAGACCAAACTCTTGATCAAAAGGGTTGTAGAATCTTAAAAAAAAGTGAAAAGATTCAAGAGGAAATTCCAGTTGATGATTTTGTGTATGTGTTCCTGTCTGATGAGGATTTAACATATCAACAAAGTCTGTGTTTTTACAGCCTGTTTAAAATGAGTCGGGGAATTAACATTTGACCTCTGGTTTGTTGGTTTTAGTACAATCTGGTACCACTTGAAACAATTGTAACTCTGAACTTTCTTTTCTATAGACTTAATTACATTTTGCTTCATGATAAAGACTTCCTGATAAGAGTTTTATATTGCAAAGCTTTGCTTTATCTTTAATTGATATGCTTCTCGGAGCAGACTGACCTACCAGGAATGTGACACTTTCTTCAAATATTTGTGGTATATGTTATTTGCTACTAATAATTACCACAGGGCTTGGTAAACTTTTCATGACACCAAATTAATGCTTAGTATCTTATAATCCTAAAACATAGAGCAACAAAAAGGAGCTGCCTTCATGTGGCACACTGACCAGAGCCCTGTGCTAGCCCCAATATTACCTTTCTGAGTGCTTTACAGCTGCTTTTAAACAGAATGGTCAGCAATTTCACTACAGTTCATATCCCTGAATTAATATTGCATTAACAGTGAAACAGGTATTCAGACCAAAGAATTCCGCGGTAGAAGGTGTGTGATCCCCGTCAGATCAGCAGGCACTGAGACAAAGACCAGCGGGCCACAAGGATGAGGGCAGGTGACCCCCCCCCCACCCCATATCCCTCAGGTAGGTGAGTCTCCCCAGGACGGTGAGTTTCATGGTTGGAAGGCCGTGTGAGCCCAGAGTTCAGAGTCCCATGATCAGCGGGTCCTGGGGTCGATAATGAGGGCTGAAGACCGAAGTCGGTGAGCCTGGAAGTCAAGGCCTGATGTCTGCAAGTCGGAGCCTTGATGTCTGCAAGACTATGAGTCCGGGCAGGCATGAACCCTATGGCTGCTGAGTTCTGGGACTGGAAACTTGCATGAGTCCAGTGTTTGAGGCACGGAGTTCAAAGTCCCATAACATACACAAAATGCTGAATGAACTCAGAAGGCCAGGCACATCTATGGAAAAGAGTAAACAGTTGATGTTTTAGGCTGAGGCCCTTCATCAAGACTGGAAAAAAAAGAGATGAGAAAGTGAGGGTAGGAGAGGAAGAAGTACAAGGTAGTAGGTGATGGGTGAAACTGGGAGGGGGGAGAGGTGAAGTAGAGCAGGTATGTTGATTGGTGTACGAGATAAAAGGCTGGAGAAGGGGGAATCTGATAGGAAAGACAAAAGACTGTGGAAGAAAGAGAAGGGGGAGGAACACCAGAGGGAGGTTTGGGCAGGTAAGGAGATAAGGTGAGAGAGGGAACTGGGAATGGGGAATGGTGAAAGAGAAAGGGGGGCAATTACTGGAAGTTTCAAGAAATCAATGTTCATGTCATTAGGTTGGAGGCTACCCAGACAGAATATAAGGTGTTGTTCCTCCAACCTGAGTGTGGCCTTATTGCAGCAGGAAGCCATGGACTGATGTGTTGCCTGAAGAAGCTCAAAATTCCGCAGTTGGTGAGTCCTGGGATCAATACCTAAGGTTGAAGGCTGAAGTCAATGAGGCCAGAAGTTGAAGCCTGATGGTCAAGGCCAGGGTTGGCAGGTCTGGAAGTCAAAGGCCCAATATCTGTAAGACTGGACCAGGGAATGGAGGTTGGAAGCTTGGAGATGGCCTGTGCTGGGGTTGGTGACCTGTCTGCTGTTGTTGTTGCTTGTGTTGTTCTGCTGAACATTGTGGGTGTGCTATATTTGTGCCAGAATGCATGGTGACATTTGCAGGCAGCTTGATAATGCAAATGATGTATATCACTGTATGTTTCGATGCACGGATGATGAATAAACGAATCTGAATCCGAGCTGCTTGATCATCTTCATTTATCTACTCATCCAGAACATGTCTATTCACACATTCAAGCACACATTCCTAGATAGTTTGTGAGATTCACCTCCAGCGGGATGACTAGATAAAAGTTGAAGTGCAGTGATGAAACATTGAACCCTGGCATCTTTGAAAAGACTGCAAAGGATCTGGAGTAACAATTATTTTGTTCCCCTTTACACTTGTGTACTGGAAATCAAATTAAACAATCTTGAATCTTTGATAGGCACATGAATTTGCAGGAAATGGAAGGATATGGAAATTGTGTAATGAGAAGGGATTAGTTTAGTTGGGCATTTGATTACTAATTTCATTTGGCACAATATCATGGGCCAAATGATCTGTTCCTGTTTCATACACTTTTATGTTGTATAAGAGGGAGGAGGTTGTCAATATCGTTAATCCAAAAACTACATCAATCCATTAGAAAGTTTCATGACTTTACATCATCAGGATGAAAAAGCAGGCAAGACTTGAAGTAATCACATATCACACATGTTACTGTGAATTGTAGTGTTGATGGAACGTTACATGATCTGCTTTAATGACAGTTCATGTGTGCTACCAAAATGATGAGGAAGGAGCTAGCAGGCTTCCATTTGATACAGATCTTTTAACTTGTTCATCTACTGCCTCTGCTGACTGCACCACATCGTGCCCCTCCCAAGCACCATTCCACTGCGTTGCCGCCAAACATAAGAGGGTCAATTACGATGGTAATTTCACCAACCTACATACATACATAAGCATTACTTTGGATCTTAAAAAGGAAAGTCAGGCAAATAAGTAAAGTATCTTTTAGGTATAATGTACTCTTATAGTATATCAGCTGGTAATCATGTTTGTAATCTGAGATGGTTCTGTTTTATAATTTCATTTTCATTCTGGTGTTGTCCATTAATAATCCTTAGCTTGTTGCCTGTTTGTTCTAAATTCTGGCTTCCTCCTTGTTCCATCATGGCATGGGTGTTTGCTTTCCTATCACCTGAACAATCCAAGGCATCACCGAGCCTCAGTCTGCTCACTTTGATGGAAGTAAACAATCAGATGACTAGTTCTTCCTTGGGACAGAGGCCCTTCAGCCCATCAAGTCTTTGCTAGTTCTTTGAGTATTTTGATTAATCCCATTCCTCACTTATCTCCTCCTTCCATGTTCATCAACTTCACCCATTCCCTTATCACCCACTAGGGTAATTTGCTGAACCAAATAACCTACCAGCCAGCATGCCTTTGGTATTTGTGAGGAAAGAGGAGCACTTGGTGGAAATTCACCTGTCTGCTGAGAGAACATGTTAACTCATCAGTAGTTCACTGGAGTTTCTTGCGGCCACATGCACAGCAGTCGCCATACTAAGCCATCATGTATCCAGCAGAATACTTCCTACAGTGTATCAATAAAAATTGGTAAGAGTCATTGGGGACATACCGAATTTCTTTAGCCTCTTGAAGAAGTAGAGGTGTTGGTGAGCTTCTCGGCTGTGACATTAAAGTGGTTGGACCGGGAAGGACTATTGGCGACATTCACACTTAAGGACATGAAGCTGACAACTCTCATGACATCACTGATGTAGACAGTAGCATGAGCAACAACCCCACCCCCCCTTCCGAAGTCATTCACCAGCTCTTATGCTTTGTTGACATTGAAGGGAAGGTTGTTGTCATAATATCATGTCACTAGGCTCTCTATCTTATTTCTGTACTCCGACCCATCATTATTTGTGGTGTGGCCCACCACAGTGATATCATTTGCAAATGTGTAGATGGAGTGAGAGCAGACTCTGGCCACACGGTCAAGAGTGTACCCTGAGTGGAGTAGACGACGAAGGGCACAGTCTTGTTGGCACCAGTATTTACAATAATTGTGTGGAGCCTTTGTTGCCTCTCCTTACTGACTGCAGTCTGTTGGGCCAGAAGATGGTGGTGCACATGGTTCCAGCAGCATCTCCGGTTCTAATCAACAGTGAAAGTTATTGCCCTGTTCGTCTTTTCTATGACTGATCATAAAGAACACTAAAATCTGCAAGTCTACCTCACTAGCGAGTGGAACAACAAAGATACTGTGCGGATGTGGACTAATGCGGGGAGCTCTGCATTGTGGTCTACTATAATTACTCAGGGAAGCAGCTGTCAGAAGCAGTGCATGAGAACACAGCCGTGAACACACCAGTATTCAAGTGAGAAGTAAAGCAGATCCCTGCAGGGAAGCAGTCCCGATGATTCAACCTGTTAACCTCCAATCACTGGGTTACCTGCGTCTGTGTCTGAACCAGCAGGGGATGAGGGACTGCTGCACACTCGTCCTGACTGAAGCACGGCTCCAGAATTGGCCATTCAGCTCGAAGGCCTAATCTCCTTCTGGTAGATAGAGATGCTGTTATCTCCGACAAGACCCATGGAGGAGGTCAGTGTGTCTACGCCAGTAAGAACTGGTGTGTGAATGCCTCCATATTAGCTGCTCACTGCACACCACAGATACAGTAGAGTTTTTAATGATGAAGTGCAGGCCCTTCTACTTACTGCCATTATGGTTATTGCTGTTTACGCCCCCCCCCCGCCCCCCCCGCGTCCCCGTGCTCATGCTGAGGAAGCATTGCAGCTCTACGATGCCACTTGCAACTTCGAAGCCACTCCCTCCAATGGTGTCTACATTGTTGCTGGTGACTTCAATCATACCAACTTAAAAACAGTCCTGCCAAACTTCTACAGCATGCCAACTTTGCAACCAGAGGAGAGAATACATTAGACCTAGTTTATACTAATGTTTGTGGATCCTACAAGGCTGCTCCCCATCCTCACCTCAGATACTCAGACCACAACATCCATTTTGCTAATCTCTACATACAGACCACTAGCTAAACGAGTCAAAGCAGTTTACAGGGAGATCAGGACCTGGCCAGAAGCTGCTACCACGGCACTGCAGGACTGCTTTGAAAGCATGGAGCATATTCAGGGAGACAGCTTCCTACAATCATCATGTCAACATTGATGAATATGCGGGATTGGTGACTGGCTGCAAAGGAAAATGCATTGAGGACATAACTGTGATTAAATACTGCCAGGGGCAAACCAGAAACCAGATGTTCGTGCACTGCTTCGGGAATGGGACACTACCTTCAGATCAGTGGACAGGATGACTCTAAGATCAGCAAGAGCTGTAGACTCCTGGGCCACCAGGAAGGCAAAGTGAGCGTGTGCAAAAAAAAAAATTCAAACACCTTTGTGACACCAGGGAAATAGGGCGCAGGTGGCAAGGTATACAAACCATAACTGATTATAAGCCTACCCTGTGCATCAACAGCAGTGACACTTCCCTTCCTGATAGGCTAAATGTCTTCTATGCATGATCTGACATATTTTATGATGTGACATCGAGGAAAGCCCCTTCTCCCTGACAAACAGGCACCCTCTCTAGCCACAGTCAAGGTGAGGAGGATCCTAGCCAGGGTAAACCCATGCAAAGCTGCTGGGGCACGACAACATACCTGGTCAGGTGCTGAGGGACTGTGCAGCCCAGCAACCAGAAATCTTAACAAATATCTTTAATATCTCTTTGAAATAGTCCACTGTCCATGCCGGCTTCAAGGCAGTCACCATTATTCCAGTGCCCAAGACAACAATGGTAACTGGACAAAATGATTACTGCCCAGTGGCACTGACTGCAATGATCATGAAGTGCTTCGAGTGGCTGGTAATGGATTGTATAAAATCTCACCTTCCAGCTACATTGGACCCTTTCCAGTTCATTACTGTTCCAATGAAGCCATTGCCTTGGCTGTCCACTCAGTCCTATCCCACCTAGAAAACAATGCCTCATACACAGGATGTTGTTCATCGACTTCAGCTCGTCATTTAACATGATCATCTCTCAGAGGCTGGTGGGCAAACTGTCCTCGTTGGGACCCAACACTCCTCTCTGTAACTGGATATTGGACTTCTTGACATAAAGACCTCAGTCAGTCCGAGTTGGCAGCAACATCTCAAGCTCCAACATGTTGAGCACTGGTGCCCTCCCAGGGCTGTGTGCTCAGTCCACTGCCATTTGCTCTGCTGACTCATGACTGCCCTGCATGATCCAGCTCACACTGCAGCATCAAGTTTGCTGTGATGCTACAGTGGTTGGACTCATCAGCAACAATGATGAGTCAGCATACAGAGAGAAGGTGGAGAGGCTTGTCAAACGTGAGAACAATGTGGACAAGACAAAAGAGATAATTGTGGACATCAGGAAGGCACAGGCCGACCATTCTCCATTGCAGATCAATGGCTCTGCCATGGACAAAATGAAGAGAACAAAATTCCTTGGTGTTCACATAACGGACAATCTAATCTGGATCCACGTCTCCTCACAAGTCAAGAAGGTACAGCAGCGTCTACACTTTCTGAGGAGATTCAGGCGTGCAATAGCACCCTGTCCCCATTTTAACAACTTTCTACTTGAGTACCATCAAAAGTATCCTGTCTGGTTACATCAATGTGGTATAGAAACCGCAAGGCATCAGACAGCAAGATGCTACAGAGGATAGTAAAAACTGTAGAGGGGATCACCAGGGTCTCCCTTGCCCCTATTTATGGCATTTACTTGAAGCATTGTAGACAAAGGGCCTGAAGCATTATTGAGGATCCCTATCACCCATCCCACAGTCTCTTTGACCCACTACCATCAGAAAGGAGGTACAAAAACATCAGGACTAGGACTGCCAGAGTGGGTAACAGCTTCTTCCCTCAAACTGTGAGAGTAATGAATACCCTGCCACCACTGAGGTCTTGTCTCTAGAACAGTGAGCTGTTTATTGTTTATCTGTGCTGTGCACTGCATGCATTTTGAATTATATATTATTAATTTATTTATGGTAATATTTTGGTTTATGTGCTGGGTGTGTTGTTTTTTGTGGGTGCAATGTGGTCCAGAGGATCACTGTTTTGTCTGGTTATATATGTATCAGCTGACAATAAACTTGAACTTGAAAGCCAAGGATCCAGTTGCAGAGGAAGACATTAACTTCCATGGTCTGGAGTTTGGTGATGAATTTGCTTGGAATAATAGCATTGAAGGCAGAAGTGTGGTCAATAAACAATAGTCTGACATAGGTGCCTTTACTGTCCAGATGATCCAGAGATTAGTGCAAGGCCAGGGAGCAATGAGAGGGAACTTGAGTTTCGGTGTCCCATGTAATAGGTAGTGACACTAACTATTATAAAGATCTGCTGTTCATTGAGTAGGGATGTGATCTTGGGTATCCTAGTCAACATTTAATCACTCAGTCAAGATTTCTAAAATAGATGCTTGTTCATTATGACATTGTTGCTTATGACAGTTTGCTGTACTGAAATGACCAACAGAGGGCAAATGTATTAACTGTTAAGTGCTGGGGGATGCTTTGAAAGGGAGATGAAAACCACTCTATAATGTTAATTACAGATGGGGAGCAGTGTCCGTCCTGATGAAGGGTCTCGGCCCCAAACGTCGACTGTACCTCTTCCTAGAGATGCTGCCTGGCCTGCTGCGTTCACCAGCAACTTTGATGTGCGTTGCTATAATGTTAATGATTAGCAGCTAATTACTCTTTTGTAACGAACCGCCTGGCAGCAGTGAGAGTCCTGCAATCTAAATATTGTGGTCAGAGGTGCAAATTCACAATGTGTTTGCTGCCAGCTAGTGGCTGTAGACTGGCAGCCTTACGCAGCTGGATACTTCGTGTAAAAATATTCCTGTCAGTTGGGTGACAGCATGGACATTATAATGTTTGTATTTACATAACATAAAGGATTCACAATTTTTACAAGAAAGAACACATTTACAACAAAAAAAACCAAAGTCCATTTTAGAGAATCATGTTACTATCACAGACAAGAAAAAAATCTGCAGCTACTGGAAATTTAAGCAACACACACAAAATGCTGAAGGAGCTTAGCAGGCCAGGCAGCATCTAGAGAAAAAAAGTACAGTCGACATTTCGGCAGGGTCTCAGCCCGAAACGTTGTCTATACTTTTTTTTCCATAGATGCTGCCTGGCCTGCAGAGTTCCTCCAGCATTTTGATAATGCTGCTATACTGAGGTAGTGTTGTGCACGTTGGTTCAAGAACTGAAGGGTTGAAGGGAAGTAGCTGTGATGGGGACTTCTGTACCTCCTGTCTGATGGTAGCTGTGAGAAGATGGCATGGTCTGGATGGTGGGGATATTTGATGATGGATGTTGCCTACTTCAAGTTCAGGTTTAATAGTCATCCAACCATACATGAATACCCTCTATGCAGCCAAATGAAACGGCCTCTGGGGGCAAGGTGCAAACCACATTACCAATAGACATACACAGCATAAGGCACACAGAAGATAATAAACACATCGTCACAAAAAATATATATAATTTAATTCTTGAGGCAGCATCCTGCAGATACCACTGATGGTGGAGACGGATGTACTTGTAATATATTGGGCTGAGTCCTCTAGTCTCTGCAGCTTCTTCATTGGATTCCTGCACATTTGAATCACCATACCAGGCCACAATGCAACCAGTCAGGTACTTTCCCAGTATCTCTCTAAAAGCTTGTTAGGGTGTTCAGTGACATGCTGATGCACTTTCTTCATGATTGTATCTTTGTGCTGGGCCCAGGACAGGTCACCAATATGTTAATGCCCAGAAATTTAAAGTGGCTGACTCTCTTTAAGTTCACAGGAGAAGCGTGTGGAAAGTTTGTTTCAATTATAGAGAATGGTGGATGACTGAAATGCACCGCCCGGGTTGGTAGTGCAGGCAAATACTATAGAGATGTTAAGAAACTCTTAGATTTGGCACATGAGTATGTACGGGAAAAGAGGAACATGGACATTGTGTAGGCAGAAGGGTTTAGTTTTGTTAGGCATTAAATTGCTAGTTTATTTAATTCAACACAAAATTTGTGGGCCAAAAGGCCTGTTCCTGCGCTGTTCTGGTCTAAGATTTTAAAGGTTTAGAAGAAAGTATGGAGGTTTTTGCACTGGATTGAGCACCAATGTCGTCAGAAACTAATCTCCTCTGTGAATGCAGTCTCAGGGATTCAAAACCTGTTGTAAACTGTGTCCAACTATGGAGTCATTCTTGGATTGCCTTTAAACTGTGTCAGCAAGGCCCAATGTCCCTCAAGCTCTTTGCTTTACTTCAGTCAAGCTTCCTGGTTTTCTGCTCAGCACTGCATTAAAGCAGTTTCTCCACTCGTCGGGAGAAATGTATCCCTTTCATGACAGACTTGAGTGGAGCACCAATACTGAGGCTGTGTACAAGAAGGGCCAGAGTCACCTCTACTTCCCGAGGAGACTGAGGTCCTTCGGAGTATGCAGGTCTCTCCTTCACATGTTCTACTAGTCTGTTGTTGCCAGTATAATCTTCTATGCAGCGGTGTGCTCGAGCAATGACATCGACATGAATGATGCCAACAGGCTCAATAAGCAGATTAGAAATGGTGGCTCTGTTATAGGAGTCAAACTGGACACACTGGAGGCTGTGGTAGAACATTAAACAGAAACAATCCTCGTCCTTGGCTACAAAACACAGAAACATGGAGTAAGAGGAGATAACCAAGTCATTTCTAGCTATGGTATCAGAACACAATTATTTGACCCTGTACTCTACTAAGGAGACTGAGCACCATCAACATGGCTCAGATAATAACGTAACTTGTGACTTGCGGTGAGGGCTACACACCATCGCAGACTTCAAAACCAAGCATTGTGGTGCTGCCACCATCGCGGCCTCTCTCCCAGATGAGCTCAATCACTTTTATGCTCAGTTCAATGTCACTAACTCTGAGCCTCCGAGGAAAGCCACCGCTACAACCTACAACCTGGTCATCTCTGAGGCTGAGGCACACAGATGTTTCCAACGAGTGGACAGTCGCAAGGCTGCGGGACCGGACAGCATCCCAAGGCGAGTACTCAGGATGTGCGCAGCACAACCGGCAGGTGTGCTTACTGACATTTTTAATCTCTCCCTCTCCCAGTGAAGAGTGCCCTCCTGCTTCAATTATCCACCATTGTCACTGTACCAAAAAAGACCAAAGTAACATGCCTGAACGAGTGGCATCCTGTCGCACTCACCTCAATAATAAGCAAATGCTTTAAGAGACTGGTCAAGCATTACATCTACAGCTTGCTACCACCCAGAATGGATCCCCTACAATTCACCTACTGACACAAATACTTCTGCAATAGCCACTTCCCTAACATACCGTCCTTACACATCTGGAGAAGAAGGATGCTTATGTGACGATGCTGTATTTGGACTACAGTTCAGCATTCAACACCATAGTTCCATCCAGGCTCGACAAGAAGCTCAGAGACCTTACCCTGTGTAGCTGGATGCTGCACTTCCTGTCAGATCGCCAGCAGGTTGTAAGAGTGTGCTCCCTCACCTCCAACCCTCTGACTCTCAATACAGGAGCCCTCAGGGCTGCGTACTGAGTCCCCTCCTTTACTCCCTGTATATTCATGACTGTATCGCCACCCACAGCTCCAATCTGCTAATTAAATTTGCTAATGACACTACATTGATTGGCCTTATCTCAAACAATACAGAGAAGAAGTCATCTCCCTGACACAGTGGTGTCAAGAAATCAACCTCTCCCTCAATGTCGCAAAAACAAAGGAGCAGGTAGTGGATTACAAGAGGAATGGAGATGGGCTAACCCCTATGGAAAACAATGGACCTTGGGTTGAGAGGGTAAACAGCTTCAAGTTCCTCGGCATCCACGTCACCGAGGACCTCACACGGTCTGTACACACCAGCTGTGTGGTGAAAAAGGCACAACAGCACCTCTTTCACCTCAGACAGCTGAGGAAGTTTGGTATGGGCCCCAAAATCCTAAGAACTTTCTACAGCGGCACAATTGAGAGCATCCTGACTGGCTGCTTCACCGCCTGGTTTGGGAACTGTACCTCCCTTAATCACAGGACTCTGTAGAGAGTAGTGCGGACAGCCCAGCGCATCTGTAGTTGTGAACTTCCCATGATTCAAGACAGTTACAAGGACAGGTGTGTAAAAAACCATAACCATTTATGCCCTTACTAATCATGAGCTTATCAACTTTCACTTTCAATATCAAGTCCAGTGATGGTCAATAGTTATTAAACCATAAGACATAAGAGCAGAATTCGGCCATTTAGCCCATCAAGTCTGCTCTACTATGCCATCATTCATTATCCCTTTCCACCCCATTCTCCCGCCATCTCTCTGTAACATTTGAAGCCCTTACTAATCAAGAACCTCCACTTTAAATATACCCAAAGACTTGGCCTCCACAGCCATCTGTTGCAGTGAATTCCACAGATTCACCATCCTCTGGATCACAACATTTCTCCTAGGCTCTGTTGAAAGGGTGCCTGAGCCATGTCTGCCGCTGTGTCCTTTGGTCCTAGCCTCTCCCACTATTGAAAGCCTAAATTCCTGCCTTCACGAACATTGCAAATAATTTACAAAACACATTCACCGAAGCTCTTTCACAGTGGAAGCACGATTTGCTTTTGAAGTGCTGACTACCAGACAGGGTTAAAAAGCTAGAAAGGGCTGTCCAATACTAATAACAGGAATTCTGCAGATGCTGGAAATTCAAGCAACACACATCAAAGTTGCTGGTGAACGCAGCAGGCCAGGCAGCATCTATAGGAAGAGGCGCAGTCGACGTTTCAGGCCGAGACCCTTCGTCAGGACTAACTGAAGGAAGAGTGAGTAAGGGATTTGAAAGCTGGAGGGGGAGGGGGAGATGCAAAATGATAGGAGAAGACAGGAGGGGGAGGGATGGAGCCGAGAGCTGGACAGGTGATAGGCAGAAGGGGATACGAGAGGATCATGGGACAGGAGGTCCGGGAAGAAAGACGGGGGGGGGGGGGTGACCCAGAGGACGGGCAAGAGGTATATTCAGAGGGACAGAGGGAGAAAAAGGAGAGTGAGAGAAAGAATGTGTGCATAAAAAAGAGTAACAGATGGGGTACGTGGGGGAGGTGGGGCCTAGCGGAAGTTAGAGAAGTCAATGTTCATGCCATCAGGTTGGAGGCTACCCATACGGAATATAAGGTGTTGTTCCTCCAACCTGAGTGTGGCTTCATCTTTACAGTAGAGGAGGCCGTGGATAGACATGTCAGAATGGGAATGGGATGTGGAATTAAAATGTGTGGCCACTGGGAGATCCTGCTTTCTCTGGCGGACAGAGCGTAGATGTTCAGCGAAGCGGTCTCCCAGTCTGCGTCGGGTCTCACCAATATATAAAAGGCCACATCGGGAGCACCGGACGCAGTATATCACCCCAGTCGACTCACAGGTGAAGTGATGCCTCACCTGGAAGGACTGTTTGGGGCCCTGAATGGTGGTAAGGGAGGAAGTGTAAGGGCATGTGTAGCACTTGTTCCGCTTACACGGATAAGTACCAGGAGGGAGATCAGTGGGGAGGGATGGGGGGGACGAATGGACAAGGGAGTTGTGTAGGGAGCGATCCCTGCGGAATGCAGAGAGGGGGGGGAGGGAAAGATATGCTTAGTGGTGGGATCCCGTTGGAGGTGGCGGAAGTTACGGAGAATAATATGTTGGACCCGGAGGCTGGTGGGGTGGTAGGTGAGGCCCAGGGGAACCCTATTCCTAGTGGGGTGGTGGGAGGATGGAGTGAGAGCAGATGTACGTGAAATGGGGGAGATGCGTTTAAGAGCAGAGTTGATAGTGGAGGAAGGGAAGCCCCTTTCTTTAAAAAATGAAGACATCTCCCTCGTCCTAGAATGAAAAGCCTCATCCTGAGAGCAGATGCGGCGGAGACGGAGGAATTGCGAGAAGGGGATGGCGTTTTTGCAAGAGACAGGGTGAGAAGAGGAATAGTCCAGATAGCTGTGAGAGTCAGTAGGCTTATAGTAGACATCAGTGGATAAGCTGTCTCCAGAGACAGAGACAGAAAGATCTAGAAAGGGGAGGGAGGTGTCGGAAATGGACCAGGTAAACTTGAGGGCAGGGTGAAAGTTGGAGGCAAAGTTAATAAAGTCAACGAGTTCTGCACGTGTGCAGGAAGCAGCGCCAATGCAGTCGTCGATGTAGCGAAGGAAAAGTGGGGGACAGATACCAGAATAGGCACGGAACATAGATTGTTCCACAAACCCAACAAAAAGGCAGGCATAGCTAGGACCCATACGGGTGCCCATAGCTACACCTTTAGTTTGGAGGAAATGGGAGGAGCAAAAGGAGAAATTATTAAGAGTAAGGACTAATTCTGCTAGACGGAGCAGAGTGGTGGTAGAGGGGAACTGATTAGGTCTGGAATCCAAAAAGAAGCGTAGAGCTTTGAGACCTTCCTGATGGGGGATGGAAGTATATAGGGACTGGACATCCATGGTGAAAATAAAGTGGTGGGGGCCAGGGAACTTAAAATCATCGAAAAGTTTAAGAGCGTGAGAAGTGTCACGAACATAGGTCGGAAGGGATTGAACAAGGGGTGATAAAACAGTGTCGAGGTATGCAGAAACGAGTTCGGTGGGGCAGGAGCAAGCTGAGACAATAGGTCGGCCAGGACAGGCAGGTTTGTGGATCTGTAGGCCCTCCAACGGGATCCCACCACTAAGCATATCTTTCCCTCCCCCCCCCCTCTGCATTCCGCAGGGATCGCTCCCTACACAACTCCCTTGTCCATTCGTCCCCCCCATCCCTCCCCACTGATCTCCCTCCTGGTACTTATCCGTGTAAGCGGAACAAGTGCTACACATGCCCTTACACTTCCTCC
This sequence comes from Mobula hypostoma, assembly GCF_963921235.1. NCBI lineage: Eukaryota > Metazoa > Chordata > Chondrichthyes > Myliobatiformes > Myliobatidae > Mobula > Mobula hypostoma. The sequence continues at coordinate 20,945,213 of NC_086115.1, forward strand.
CTTACCACCATTCAGGGCCCCAAACAGTCCTTCCAGGTGAGGCATCACTTCACCTGTGAGTCGACTGGGGTGATATACTGCGTCTGGTGCTCCCGATGTGGCCTTTTATATATTGGTGAGACCCGACGCAGACTGGGAGACCGCTTCGCTGAACATCTACGCTCTGTCCGCCAGAGAAAGCAGGATCTCCCAGTGGCCACACATTTTAATTCCACATCCCATTCCCATTCTGACATGTCTATCCACGGCCTCCTCTACTGTAAAGATGAAGCCACACTCAGGTTGGAGGAACAACACCTTATATTCCGTATGGGTAGCCTCCAACCTGATGGCGTGAACATTGACTTCTCTAACTTCCGCTAGGCCCCATCTCCCCCTCGTACCCCATCTGTTACTCTTTTTTATGCACACATTCTTTCTCTCACTCTCCTTTTTCTCCCTCTGTCCCTCTGAATATACCTCTTGCCCATCCTCTGGGTCACCCCCCGCCGTCTTTCTTCCCGGACCTCCTGTCCCATGATCCTCTCGTATCCCCTTCTGCCTATCACCTGTCCAGCTCTCGGCTCCATCCCTCCCCCTCCTGTCTTCTCCTATCATTTTGGATCTCCCCCTCCCCCTCCAGCTTTCAAATCCCTTACTCACTCTTCCTTCAGTTAGTCCTGACGAAGGGTCTCGGCCTGAAACGTCGACTGCGCCTCTTCCTATAGATGCTGCCTGGCCTGCTGCGTTCACCAGCAACTTTGATGTGTGTTGTCCAATACTAATTCAGGGTTTCAACCCAAAGTGTTGATCATCCCCTTGTTTCGAAAGATGCTGCTTACCTCAGTGGGTTTTTTCAGAAGATCTGATTGTTTGGTTCTTTTGCAATGTCTGTCTAACCAATGGCTTCTAGCATCTGAAAGATCATGGGTTGAAAACTCCCCAAAATGACCCTTCAGGTTTTGGTAACATATCTGCTTGCCTCTGACTGTGGCTCAAAATTCTGCAACTCCCTAAAATACAGCACATGTCAATTACCTCCAAGACGCAGATTTTTTTAAAAAAATTAGTTGTTTACAGGATATGGAGAGTGGTGACATTTATCATCTAGAGCCAACTATCCTGGAACTGAACAGTCAGAGGGAGAAAAGATGGTAGGTTTCTTTCTCTGAAGAACATAAGTGAACCAGATGGCTTCTTTTAACAATCTGACAGCTCATGGTTCCCATTACTGACGTTAGATTTTTTTTAATGCAATATTGATATAATACTTTGAATTTTAATTCCCCAGCTGCCAAGGAGAGAATTAAATCTAGATCCATCACCACTGTAGTACATTCTGTAGCAGATCAAGAAAAAGAGAGCTCCTCATCATTGCTGCCAGGGCAGTAACAGACAATCACTAAAAATCCTATTCTTCCACCAGAAAGTAAACGTGTTAGTGTCCTGGTGCAATCACAATAATTTGAAGCTGAATGTCCTCAAAACCATGGAGATGCATATCAACTTCAGGAGAAATGTGTCTCCTCTCCATCCACTCATCAACAACAACTTTACAGTTAGTATCATTTCAACATTTAAGTTCCAAGCCATCATTATTTCATAGGACCTCATGTAGGAGAAACATACCTACTTCATTAACAAAAAGGTTCAGTAGAGAATGCACCTCTTGTGGCAGTTGGTAAAATTCTATTTTCCCCAGAAAATACCAGTACAATTCTACACTGGAGCATCGTCAGCAGTTTTGGATCCCTATCTAAGAAAATTTTAAAAAGTGTATAAAATTTAAAAAAATTTTAAAAATGTGAGCAAATAGAAAGAATCCCTATTACTGATCCAAAAAGGTTACATCAACAAATCAAGAATATTACTGGTAAAAAGCTCCTCTGTTCTTCAGGTGGATGTTTGAAAGCAAAGGACGGTACCATTATCATGGAAAAAGATGAGATTATGAATAGACGGACTGAGTATATTCAGGAATTGTTTGAAGACAATCGAGGCGAAAAACCAGAAGTTAAGAAAAACATTGAAGGTCCAAGTATCTTAAAATCTGAAGTTTGTAATGCAATAAATAAGACGAAGAAAGGAAAGGCAGCAGGTCCTGATGAATTAGTAATAGAACAAATTATCGTCCTGAAGATTATGGAATTGAAAAACTTACTGATTTAATCATGACATTTATGTAACTGGAATAATACCAGAAGAGTTGAAAAAGTCAGTATTTATCACTCTTTCTGAGTTACCTGGAGTAATAGAATGTGAATTATATAGGATCATAAATTTAATGAGTCATATCACCAAGATACTTCTAAGAATTTTGATGACAAGAGCTAAAAGTAAGATACAAGCTGAAATAGGCAAAGAACAATGTGGTTTTGTGAAAGACAAAGGTACAAGAAATGCAATATTGATGTTAAGGATACTATCAGAACGAGCTATTCAAGTGCAAAGATTTGTTTGTTTTATCGACTACACAAAAGCATTTGATAAAGTGAAGCACAATAAGTTATTTGAAATATTACAGAAAACTCTAATCTAGATTTGAAAGACCTCCGCCTAATCAGAAATCTGTACTGGGAACAAACTGTGGTTGTAAGAATAGATGGAGAAGTGAGTCAGTTTACGAAAATCAAGAGAAACGTTAGACAAGGGTGTGTTTTCTCCCCTGATTTATTTAATGTGTACAGTGAAACAATATTACAAAAAATAACAGACATCTTGGGAATCAAAGTTGGCGGTGAAAACATCAATAATTTCAGATATGCAGATGACACTGTGTTAATTGCAAGTACAGAGAAAGAACTACAAAACTTAATTGATATAATAGTTGAAGAAAGTGCAAAAATGTGTCAATTACAAAAAGACAGAATGTATGGTGATATCCAAAAAGAAAGAGAATCCTATCTGCAGGCTGAGAATAAACGGGGAAGACATAAAACAAGTACAGAACTTTTGCTACTTAGGAAGCTGGGTGACATCGGATGGCCGGTGCGACTTGGACATCAAAAGAATAGGGATGGTAAAAGACACCTTTACAAGAATGAAGAGTATACTGACCAATACTAAACTAGGCATGACATCCTGCCTTAGAGTACTGAAATGTTACGTTTATCCAGTTATGTTATATGGTTCAGAATGTTGGACAATATCTAGTAACATGAGGAAACGAATTGAAGCAGCAGAGATGTGGTTTTTGAGGAGGATGCAAAGTATATCACGGATGAAACGAATATCTAACGAGGATGTCATGAACAGAGCAAACACAAAAAGAGAAATAATGTATGAGATCATGAAAAGGCAATGTAACTTCATTGGACATGTGATTAGGAAAGAGGAGTTAGAATGCATGCTAATTATGGGGAAGATTGCAGGGAAGAAAGCAAGAGGAAGACAAAGACAAATGATGATGGAGACAGCAGCCAAAGAACTAGAAATGAATAACAATGAATTGATCCACTTGACCCGAAACAGGAGTGTATGGGCCATGGCAGTCAAAGCTCAAACTGGGCATGGCACCTGATGATGATGATCTAAGAAAAGATGTGCTGGCATCGGAGATGGTCCAGAGGAGATTCATGAGAATGATCCTGAAAAAGGCTGACATGTGAGGTGCGTTTGATGGCTCTGGGCCTGTACTCACTGGAGGTTAGAAAAATGAGGGAGGAAATCGTGTTGAAAACTATAGAATATTGAAAGACCTGGACAGAGTGGACATGCAGAGGTCACTTCCTATACTGGGGAAGTCTATGACCAGAGGGCACAGCCTCAGAATACAATGCTGTCCTTTCAGAACAGAAGACGAATTTCTTTAGCCAGAGAGTGGTGAATCTGTGGAATTCATTGCTATGGAGGCCGAGACACTAGATATACTTAAAGCAGAGGTTGACAGATTTTTGATAAATAAAGGTGTTAAAGATTATTGGGTGAAAGCAGGAGAATGGGGTTGAGAGGGATAATAAATCAGCTATAATGGAATGAGGAAGCAGGCTCAATGGGCTGAATGGCCTAATTTTGTTCCAATGTCTTCTGGTCTTACACTGTCATCATACTACCTTGAGATTCATTTTTTCCTGCAGGCAAAGAAATATAACAGAATCAATGAACATGATTAATAACAGCTTCTCAGAAGTAAATTGTGGTAATCTATCGCCACAAACATTGAAGAGGGGAGCAAAGGCGAAGTGAATTTGAGGGAAGAGTAATGCTGGTGCGTTGCAGAATCGGTGCAGTTGGAGTTGATGTGAGCGATTTAGAAGGCAGTTTTGATGCCCGTCCAACTGACCAGGTGCGAGGTTGGATTGCTCAAAGTGCCAAGCCAATTTGGCGAGGTTGAAAACAGCTTTGGGCTGGGCGGCGGGGTCTAGACCAAGAGCATTTTGCTGCAGCGGGGTCTGGGTCCTAACGCGAGGCATGATCCGCTGTTTGGACAATTTAAAAGCCCGGATCAGACAGACTGGAAAGGCAAGGTGTCTGGGCTGGAGGCTAGATTGGGGCGATTTCGCTGGCTTTCACTACTCTCTCCGCACTGCTGAGGCTGGGAGTCTGTTCCGGTTGCAGTCCATATCTGTAAGCTTCACGTCAATTTGCCCCACTGGTATGATAAGTTGAGACCGAAGCTTTGGGCCTACTCCAGGGATTCGGAGTTAGGGAGTCAATATGGTTTGTAATGCTGCTGCTTGCTTCTATTGTTTGCATAATTTGTTTTTTGTTCTCTTTCTCTGTACACTGGCTGTTGGCCTTTTGGGTTTTTTGCTTTGTGGCAATTGTACAACAGGCTGTATAACTTATACATTCTTTGATAATAAGTGTACTTTGAATCTTTGGAAAAAGTACAAAGACTGATGAGCAATCAATGTGCAATTGACAAACTATGCAAATATAACTGAGAACATGAGTTGTAGAGTCTTTGAAGTGAATCCATAGATTGTGTTCAGTGGTGTGGTAAGTGAAATTGTCCACACTGTTCAGCAGCCTGATGGTTGAAGCGTAAATCTGTTTCTGAACTCAGTTGTGTAGGACCTAAGGCTCCTGTATCTCCTTCCTGATGATAGCAACGAGAACAGAATAGACTTGATGGTAGAGGTCTTTGATGATGGATTTCTCATGGCAATGCTCTTTGTGGATGTGCTCAATGGTGGGGAGGGTTTTTCCTGTGATGAACTGGGTTGTATCCACCACTTGGGCTTTTCTGTTCTTGGGCACCGGAGTTTCCATGACCAGGCCGTGATGCAACCAGTCAGGGTACTCTCCACCGTGCAACTATAGAAGATTGTCAAAGTTTTAGATGACATCTCGAATCTGTAGAGAAAGTAGAGAGGAGAGGTGCTGATGTGTCTCCCTTGAAATGGCATTTATATGATCCTCTGACAGGTTAATGCCCATGAATTTAGTTACTGACTCTCTCCACCTCCAATCCCCTAATGAGCACTGGCTTATGGACCCCCGATTTCTTCTTCGTGCAGTCAATAACCGGTTCTTTGGTTTACTGACATTGAGTGAGAGGTTGTTTTTGCGGCACCATTCAACCAGATTCTGATTCTCCCTCCTGCACACTGATTCATCACCGCCTTTGATTCAGCCGACAACAGCGGTGCCGCCAGTATGGCACTGGCGCAGTACTTGGGCTCACAGTCAAAAAAGCAGGCAGGGAAAAAATAATTGTGGGTGTTACCCACCCACACAGCAAACTGTCTTTTTCAAAAGCTCCCTTCATGAAAGTGAGAGAGGACTATTAAAACAAAAACTTCACATCATCTTTAAAGTTTCTTCCCCCAGGCAGTTAATCTGATCAACCATTCCAGTCCTCTCTACTGTACTGCACTGTAAACACTTTAAAACGATTTTATATTGCTGCTTACATTGTAAATACCTGCCGGTATTTATATAGTTATGCACATTTTATTCCACACCTGTACTTTAATCTCTAAATCCATTTATATGTTGCTTTTGTGTTTAATGTTGCGCCAACAAATTTCTAATGGATGTAAAGTTATATGCGGAGTAAAGCTGATCCTTTACCCGAGCAACACAGCTTCCCTCAGTGCTTGCCTGACCCACAACACGTTGTAAACCAGATGGTTGAAGTACAGTACCGACACGGACCAGAGCACACCTTCTCACCACCACCGCCGCCGCCTCCACAGGTCCAACCCCGCGCGCACGCGGCTTCCGCTCAGCTCGCGTGCTCCGTTAGGCCACGTGCGCCCCCACCCCCGGTTCCACGGTGCCTCCCGAGCGCCAGCCCACCCCGAAACCCGACCCCTCTCCCTGCCCGCGCACCGGCACGCGCCCGCACCTGGAAGGCGAAGGTACTCTCAACCGTGTGCGCGTGCCGCGCGGTTCCGGAACGCGCACGCGCGCGGCCAGCGGACGCTCGGCCACGCTGCGCGCTCCCACTCATTGTGTAACTTGAAGCATTTTCCATTCGGAAGTTCCACGTAGGGAGACTTAGGACGTTAGACTGATTTACAACGGAAAGGAGAAGCCGGAATTAGACGGAGGGTTAAAGAACTATTCTTTGTAAATGTATAACTAATTTATTGTACTTAATATGTACAGTTCAATTTCGGATTAATTTTCAGATCTTATATTTGGCAGCAACTGCTCCCCTGAGCTCCTCAGTTGGACTGGCTGGTAAATGGCGCGAAAGCCGAGCACGGCGCGAGAGATGCATCGGGTGGTGTGGGCGCCGGGTGAGAGCAGGAGCAACACCGGGAGCAGGCAAGAGAAGCGTCGGGTGGTCGAGCCGGGTGCCGGCCTGTAGTGTCTCATGCGGGCGGGCGGTGCGGTTCCCGGTGCCGGCGAGCGGCTGCAGCGGGCGGTGCGGTTCCCGGTGCCGGCGAACGGCTGCAGCGGGCGGTGCGGACTCCCGGCGCCGGCGAGCGGCTGCAGCGGGCGGTGCGGACTCCCGGCGCCGGCGAGCGGCTGCAGCGGGCGGTGCGGACTCCCGGTGCCGGCGAACGGCTGCAGCGGGCGGTGGTGTAGAGTGACCGAGAGGAGGCATAGACCAGTCTGAAAGACGGTTGACAGAGAAACAAGGAGAGGGATGAGAGCATGAGAGGTTGCATCTTCATGTATGTGCCAATTAACGAATCTGAACCTGGGTATCGAAAGAGGGGCCGAGTTGGTTACTTTTGGGCTTCACTCTGGGAAGCTGGAAAAATGCCCCGTTTGTATTTACATTCTCTGTTCCTTGGCCTTATTCCCAGACTCCTTTCCTCCTCGTGTTCCCCGGAACATATTCCTAGGGAGCGCCTGAATTTTGCCCAGGTACATGTTGAAGGAGTGCAGTACTGTCGGAGGTTTTGTCTGTTACTGAATTGTTAAACTTTTTAACATGGATTTTGAAATTCCCTGGTAATGTTGAAAACAACAGCATAGTTCTCGGATGCAGAGTGCGTATAAAAAGTATTCAGCCCTCCCCCCGGAAGTTTTCATATTTTATTGTTTTACAACATTGAATCACAGCGGATTTAATTTGGCTTTTGTGACACTGATAAACAAAAAGACTTCATGTCAAAGTGAAAACAAATTTCTACAATTTGGTCTAAATTTATTACAATTATTAAACACAAAATGATTGCATGATCACTCACCCTTTAAAGCCAGTACTTTGTAGATGCAACACACACAAAATGCTGGTGGAACGCAGCAGGCCAGACAGCATCCATAGGAAGAAGCACAGTCGATGTTTCAGGCCGAGAACGATGCACCTTTGGCAGCAATTACAGCCTTTAGTCTGTGTGGATAGGTCTCTAACAGCTTTGCACAACTGGACTCTGCAATTTTTCCCCATTCTTTGCAAAACCGCTCAAGCTCTGTCAGATTGCATGGTGATCATGGGTGAACAGCCCTTTTCAAGTTCATCTACAAATTCTCAATTGGATTGAGATCTGGACTGTGACTTGGCCACTTCTAGACCTTAATTTTGTTTTTAAGCCATTTCTGTGTAGCTTTGGCTTTATGCTTGGGTCATTGTCTTGCTGGAAAACATTTTCTCTCAAGTCACAGTTCTCTTGCAGACTGCATCAGGTTTTCCTCCAGGATTTTCCTGTATTTTGCTGCATTCATTTTATCCTCTACCTTCACAAGCCTTCCAGGGCCTGCTGCAGTGAAGCATCCCCACACTGTGCCTCACAGTAGCAATGGTGTATTTTTGATGATGTGTGCTGTTTGGCTTGTGCCAAACAGTGTTTAGTCTAATGGCCAAAAAGCTTGATTTTGGTTTCATCAGACCATAATATCACCTTTTAGCTGACTTCAGAGTCTCCCACATGCCTTCTGGCAAACTCTAGCTGAGATTTCATTTGACTTTTTTTTTCCAACAATGACTTTCTCTTTGCCACTGTCCCATAAAGCTGTGACTGGTGAAGCACCCGGGCAACAATTGTATGTGCAGTCTCCCCCATCTCAGCCCTGAAGCTTGTAACTGCTCCAGAATTGTCTTGGGTCTCTTGGTGGCTTCTCTCACTGCCCTTCTTGCACTGTTACTCGGTTTTTGAGGATGCCAGATCTAGGCAGTCTTACACCTGTGCCATATTCTTTCCATTTCTTGATGATTGACTTAACTACTCCAAGGGATATTTAGTGACTTGGAAACTTTCTTGTATCCATCTTCAATAACCTTTTTGAGGAGTTGCTTAGAGTGTTCTTTTGTCTTCATGGTGTAGCTTTTTTCAGGATACTGACTCATCAGCAGTTGGACCTTCCAGATACATATGTATTTTTACTACAATCAATTGAAACACCACGACTGCACATAGGTCTCCATTTAACTATGTGACTTCAAAAACCAATGGGCTGCACCAGTAATGATTTGGTGTGTCATATTAAAGGGGGAAAATACTTATGCAATCAATTATTTTTGTTTTATATTTATAACTAATTTAGATCACTTTGTAGAGATCTGTTTTCACTTTGACACAAAAGAGTCTTTTTCTGTTGATCAATGTCAAAAAAGTCAAATTAAATCCACTGTGAGCCAATGCTGAAAAACAATAAAACATTAAAACTTCCCAGGGGAGGGGGAATGTTTTATAGGCACTGTAGTATTCATCCTGAACTCATTGTTTTTTCTGTTGCAGTTTAGTGCATGCATTACCATTTTCAGTATTTCTCCCTTTGCTTCACTGATTGTACTTTAAAAGTAATGACAGTTGTTTCTATTGAAGCTCATCGTAGCTTCTTTGGTCTGGTTTAAGAAGAGTACTTTATGCTGTCATGTTTTGAGATATGTCTGTAATCTGCACCATTTCTCTGAAAATTCTGTAATTAATCATATGTATTTTTCATTCTTTTTGTGCTCCCTCACAGTTGCTGGGACCTGGGTTTAATCCTAACCCCAAGTACTGTCTGTTGAGTTTAAATGTTTTGCTTGTGATTGCGTGGGTTTCCATCAGGTGCTCTGATTTCCTATCACATCCCTAAGCCATACTCAAACACGAGGAATTCTGCAGATGCTGGAAGTTCAAGCAACTCACATCAAAGTTGCTGGTGAACACAGCAGACCAGGCAGCATCTCTAGAAAGAGGTACAGTCGACGTTTCGGGCCGGGTCTCGGCCTGAAATGTCGACTGTACCTCTTCCTAGAGATGCTGCCTGGTCTGCTGCGTTCACCAGCAACTTTGATGTGTGTTATCTAAGCCATACTGATGGGTTCACTGGTTGCTGTAAATCGCTCATCTGGGTTTATAGTTAAAAGTAATCAAAAAGGATTTGATGGGCATCTGTGAGAGAGAGGCAGAGCGACAGGAAACTGACAAATCGGACTGAAGTGATTGGTGTTTAGAGAGCAGACATGAAGCTTATGGGTGCCTGCTTCAGTTTCATAATATGTGAAAAGCTGTGCAGTGAACAGTTGTGTTTAGTATTTGAGCATGTGGTGGTTTTATCTGAGGTGGTGTAAAAAATCTGATTTAAAAGGGTACTTACTTACCACCATTGTCAGGGATTTGACTGTCAGTAAAATCTTCTTTGGTTATAAGCCCTGCCGCCATAACTATTAAAGTGTGGATCTGTGGCCAGTGATGCTTCACTCTGCAGTTTGAAAAGCTTTACTGATTTAACTCAGTTTGCAGGAATAGTCTGTTCTTTTTGGACACTTCTTTGCAAACTTGGATTGGCAAATGATCATTTTGTCTACGTTATTATTCATAATTGGGTAGTTTTATCATAAGCAGCAAAAGAACACTGTTTCCCTGTGGATAGATGTTCAAGTATAGACAATGAGGGGGGGAAAAAAGCTGACTACATCACTAACAAGAGAAAATCTGCAGATGCTGGAAATCCCAAGCAACACACACAAAACGCTGGAGGAACTCAGTAGGCCAGGCAGCATCTATGAAAAAGAGTACAGTTGACATTTCAGGCCGAGCCCCTTCGGCAGGACTGGAGGATAAAAAGCTGAGGAGTAGATTTAAAAGGTGGGTGGGGGAGTGTGGAGAGAAAGTCAAGGTGATAGGTGAAACCTGAAGGGGGAGGGATGAAGTAAAGAGCTGGGAAGTTGATTGGTGAAAGAGACAGAAGGCCATGGAAGAAAGAAAAGGGGGGAAGAGCACCGGAGGGAGGCGATGGATAGGCAAGGAGATGAATGAGAGAGGGAAAAGGGATGGGAAATGGAGAAGGAGAAGGAGAGGTGAGGTGGGGGGGGGCATTGTTGGAAGTTGGAGGATTCACGCTCCGTGCCATCGGGTTAGAGGCTACCCAGACGGAATATAAGGTGTTGATCCAACCTAAGTGTGGCCTCATCACGACAGTGGAGGAGGCCATGAATAGACATAGCAGCGAGTCTCGGCCTGAAACGTCGACTGCACCTCTTCCTAGAGATGCTGCCTGGCCTGCTGCGTTCACCAGCAACTTTTATGTATGTTGTCCAAAAAAAATGAAGCGTGTTCATGGACTAATCAGAAATCTGATGATGGAGGAGAAGAAGCTGTTGCTGAATTATTGACATTGGGTCTTCAGGCTCTTCTACATCCTCCCTGATGGTAGAAATAAGATGAGGGCATGTCTCAGGTAATGAGAGTCCTTAATGATGGATGCCACCTTTTTGAGGTATCGCTTCTTGAAAATGTCCTCAGTGGTAGGTAGGGTTGTACTTGTGATGGATCTGACTGCGTCTACAACCCTCTGCAGCTTGCGATGTTGTTCATTAGAGCCTCCACACCAGGCTGTGGTGCAAGTAGTCAGAAAGCTCTCAATAGTATATCGATGGTAATTTTGAAGTCTTTAGTGGCGTACTGAATCTCCTCAAACGCTTGTCTAGCTGAGTAATTTAGTTTATTTGCAACTATCTAAATAAATGTCCTGCCCTGTGTGACTTGCTATGAAATTAGGAACAGCGAGATGGCTGAGCACGTGAACGGTGAGATGGCTGAGCACGTGAACGGTGAGATGGCTGAGGTGAATGAGATCATTACAGCCAGTATGTTGGAAGAAGAAAGGCAGCTGGAAGAGGAAGGTCAGGAGGAAGAGAAGAAACTGATGGAACAGGTAGGAATCTTTAAGTTGCATTGTAATCTATAGTATCAGCGGCCGCACAACACATGAAAACCTTTAGCAACTTTGACCATATTCATCAGGCAGGACTCAGTGCCAGCTCTGAGCAACTGAAAAGTTTCCGAGTGCTCAAAACATATTTAACATATTACTATTTAACTATTTATGGTTCTATGACTATTTATTATTTATGGTGCAACTGTAACGAAAACCAATTTCCCCCTGGGATCAATAAAGTATGACTAAATCAAATTGAATGGGAAGGTTGAGTTTTAGAATTTTCAATTGACTTCAAGTCTTGACTGGATCCAGTTTGTTTTATTTTGTGATGCACAATGGCTGTTCATTGAACACAGCCATCTGTACACCTCACTGTCTTGAAAATCCAAATGAGTTTTTGAAAATTCAGCGCACTGTCTTCAAAAGTCGTTGTTGAACATATTTACAACTGACTGATTACAGTGGATTCCCTTTCTTGCTTAGGACCACAACCTAAAACAAAAGTAGGATAACTCACTGTTGGCTTTGCAAAAGTGGCGACACTTAGAATATCAGGAGATGTGGGTTGAGAGATCATTTTCTCTTCTATGCTCAAAGGTTTTTCCCCCTGATAATTTTAAAGTGTGAACATTCATGTCGTCTCCTGCTTCATCTTTGTAAGTGAAAATGCATACCTCCAAACCAGAAAGTGAAATAAATCAAAATTTTGGAAAAATCTAGTTAATTGTTGGAACATACATATTGAGTATTTAATATGTATGTTGCAACAATTAACTATAACAGAATGTTGCCATTTATTCAGAAATAAATAATTAATCTATTTGTCTCGAAGGGGGGATAATGGTGAAGATTATGAGAGAATTTTGTTCTTTCTACTCTAGCAGATCAATTTTAAAATGAGCATCTGCCAATACACCATGCTGGCTTTACTGAGAGTAATTGGAGCAGGGTAGGAGTGCAGTGAAATAACGAATGGGATTGATCCACAGTGAAAGGAAATGACATTTGTGTCTGAAAAGAATTATGTATTCATAAATGAATCTCCTGACTCAATTTATTTTTTTGTACAATGAGTATAACTAGAAATGATTGATATATTGCTGCGTTTGTTTATGTTCTAAGCTTCCCAATGACATGTTTCTTTGTTCAGGCTAAAATGTTTTGGGAAAAAGACTCGCGTGAAATGCGCTACAAGAGATTACAACATTTACTGGAGAAGAGTAACATTTACTCCAAGTTCTTGCTAATGAAGATGGAGCAACAACAACAGGAGGTAACAACTCTTGTTTTATTCTCAGTGCCTCAAGGAACATCGTCACGGGGAAGTGTTAGCCAGAACTGGAAAATGAAGTGATAAATGGGTGGCTTGAAGCTCGAATGCACAGGATCACATTTCCAATGCTTCCAATGTTTTGATGTCCTGTGGTTTGCTTGAATTGATTCCAAGAGCTATGCAGTCACTTGTATCTGTGAATTCAATAGATGGCAAGAGTATGTGCACGACTGAAGGGATAAGTTCATATTTGTGCTCTCTCCTGCATCAAAATTAACATTTCTTCCCTTCGTGCTGCCCATACAGGTGATAAATAATTGAAATATTTTGCTGGTTCAAGGCTCCTAACCTTTGAATAATTTATCTGCCCTTTGAGTTCGTTGATTTAAAAGCGTTATTTGTTCTGTCATTAAATCATTGGAAACAAGTCTTTGCTGAATTGGGGGTAGTTGATTCTATAGGCTTTGAATAGACAGAGGAACAGCCAGCCAGGACTCCTGAATCAATTTACTGTCCCGTGGCCCTTGTTGGAAAATGCATGATAAAACAGAGCCAAGTTGTGCATCTACCCTAAGGCAAATACTTGTGCATGAGAATCACTATTAAAGAGGAATTTCTGTGAAACTGTCTGTGTGCAAGTGTGTACACTCTTTAGAAGTGGATCATTTGTCGTACCCCCTAGAGGAATCACTTGATGTTATCCCCTCCATTGTTGGGTGGCAACTCTCTTTGTCATTTTATTTGTTTTTAAGCACATGCATATTTAAAAGATGAGATTTTCTTTCATGTGGAAATGATGGAAAAGCATTGTCTTTGTTTCTTATAGGAACAGAAAAGGAAAGAAAAGCTTGAAAAAAAGCAGAAGCTGCTGGTAATGATACACGAGAAATGTATATGTAATGCATGGTTGGAGGTTTATTCATGGTGTGAAAAGTTGATGCTGGGGCACTTGCAATTTCGTACTTCTGTGCTATCAAAAACCCACAGTATACACAGCAGCCTGCATAAAACGTTGAAATATTCATAACCGCAATTGCATTCCATGTTCCAACACCTCTGGTATGAAATTCCTCCTCAGGGTGGAGAAGCATTCTATGTCTAAAATGGGTTTTACAAAAAGCATATTTATTATACATACTTTTGAAGTGTTCTCCAGTAGGAACAGGTGGGAACCAGTTTTGCATTTATATTGAAATTCACTCATGGGATGAGGGTGTTGCTGGCAAGGACATAATTTAAATCCATCTTGTAGCATTCATGTGAAGGTGCTGCCTTGGATTGCTGCAGTTCCTATGATGAAGGTCATTGTGCAGTGTAGTTTTTGTCTTGTGCTATCAGTTATTGGGTCACATCTAAAAGGTTAAGAGTTAACCATGTTGCAATGGTTCTAGGGATGTCATTTGGTTGGGCAAGGATTTCCTTCCTCGAGGGCAAATAGTGACTCCTGATTTTTTATCAGATTTTAATCTTTGAGCCAAATCTGACACCTTGGATCTTGTTCCTGCAGTGTTTTGAGCATTGTAGTCGAAGTGTGTATCAACATATCCAATATTAAATCTATGAATTTCGAAGTTGAATTTCTTAATTTTTTTTAATGTGGATCAGCCCAACTTTCTACCTTTTATTCAGTTCATTATTTTTAAGGAACGTTTTTCAGATTCCATTCTGTCTGTTTTGGTGATGTGGGGAACTCCATCAGGTCTTTATTCAAAATTTTAAATTACACGTCTGGGTTTTAGACCAGCAAGTTTGAGGTAATGAAGATAAAAGCTTTTTTTCCTTTGTTTTCCCAGTACCACACTGAAACAGGCCTTTAGCACACCATGTCCATTCTGGCACTAAAACCTGTTCTTTTATCTGTTCCACTACCGGGACTGATCAAGATGATAACCACAGTGTACAGTGGTGCTAGAAAGTTTCTGAACCCTGTAGAATTTTCTCTATTTCTGCATAAAATGTAATCAGATCTTCACACAAGTCCTAAAACTAGATAAAGAGAACCTGATTAAATAAATAACACAAGAAGATTACACTTGTTTATTTATTGAGAAAAATGATCCAATATTACGGGTATTTGTTAGAAAAAGTCTGTGAACCTCTGGGGTAATGCCTTTTACTAAAGCTATTTGGAGTCAGGTGTTCCAGTCAATGAGCTGACATTGGAGGTGTGGGTTGAGGAAGTGCCCTGCCCTATAAAAAAGGCGCACGAAGTCAGGTTGCTGACGGAGCCTGCTCTTCTCAAGACAGATCTGCTTCCGTGCACCATGCCTTGATCAAAACAACTTTCAGAGGACCTTAAAAGAATTGTAGAGATGCATGAAGCTGGAAAAGCCTACAAAAGCATTTCTAAAGACCTGAGTGTTCACCAGTCCTCAGTAAGAGTAACTGTCTACAAATGAAGGAAACTCAGTACTGTTGCTACTCTCCCAAGGATTAGGCATCTTGCAAGGATCACACCAAGAACACATCACGCAATGCTGAAGGAGGGGAAAAAGAACTCAAGGTTAATAGCAAAAGACCTGCAGAAATCTCTGGAACTTGGCTAAAGTCTCTGCTCATCTATCCACTATAAGAAAAATGCTGAACAAGAATGGTGTACATGGAAGGACACCACAGAGGTAACCACTGCTCTCCTAAAAAGACCATCTGGATGTTCTACAACACTTCTGGGACAATATTCTGTAGATAGATGAAACAAAAGTTGAACTTTTTGGCAGAAATGCACATTGTTATGTTTGGCGGAAAAAGGGCACTGCACACCAACACCAAAATCTAATCCCAACTGTGGCATAGTGGAAGGAACATCATGGTTTGGGGCTGCTTAACTGCCTCAGGGCCTGGGCAGCTTGTAAACGTTGACGGAACAATGAATTCAAAATCGTCTTGACATTTTACTGGAGAATGTCATGGTGGCAGTCTGTCACTTGAAGTTGGATAATGCAACAAGACAATGTTCTGAAAGATGAATAAATCACAACAGAATGGTTTAAAAAGAAGAAAATGTGAGTTTTTGAATGGCCAAGTGGAAGTCCTGTTCTTAATCCTATAGAAATGTGGAAGGGCCTGAAGCAAGTAATTCCTGCAAGAAAGCCCACCGACATCAGAGTTGAAGCAGTTTTGTAAGGAGGAATGGCCCAGAATTCCTCCAAACCGATGTGCAGGATTGATCAACAGTTACTGGAAATGTTTGGTGGAAGTTATTGCTGTACAAGGGGGTCACTCAGTTACTGAAAGCAAAGGTTCACATACTTTTTCCAACAGATACATGTACTGTTGGATAATTTTTCTCAGTAAATATATGAACATGTATAATTTTTTTGTGTCATTTACTTAATTGGGTTCTCTATCTAGGTTTAGAGCCTACATGAATATCTGATCACATTTTAGGTCTTATTTATGCAGAAGTGGAGAAAATTCTACAGTGGTGCTAGATTTTCTGAACCCTGTATTTCAGTAAAAAAACATTTATCCCTAAAGTTCTCCTTTAAGTTCCTACCTCTTGACTTCAAGCAATGCTGTCTTGTTTTTGATACCTTGCTGTGGGAAGATTCTTGACTATCTATCCTATCCGTGTTTAAATCTCTCAGTAAATGGAGCATTGACCAAAATTCTATATTAACTAAGCGATTATATGTACTTGAATTGTGCAGAATTGACCCCCTGAGAAACAATCAGTTGCACCCAAGCTACAGACATGTAATGGACCATTTCGTTTTTGGTTTTGCAAGGACGTTGTGCTGCAAGCACTCGTATCCTAAAGTTAGGTTCAGAAGATTATTGAACATTGGAGAACAGAATTTTCCGTGGGACAGGGTGAGAAACTGGGGTAGTGGTAGGATCCAGCCAATTGTGCACATGATGGAAGCAGACTGTTTCATTGTTTTGCATTGGGGCACCATTGCTGGGAAAAGTTGAAAGCAAATAAAGGATTGAGGATGGTGAAGGTGAAAATTTGACCACTCCTTTTGTATGTTTAAAGGTGCAGGCAAACAACTCATCAACAGAAGAGAGCAAAGTAGGTACGTATGTGCTTTTAAAAACACATTTGATCTTGTTGAACAGTTTGTTCCTAGAAAGAGTGATAGCATCTTTTTTGGTTGAAGAGTTCAGCTGATCACATGTTTACCTTATTTATATTTTAAGGAACCATGCATTTGATGTGACACACCTGTGTTCCTGCGGATTTTAATGAAATTGGATAAGACTATTGCCCTTTTCAGATTTAATTAAAGTCTGTTTATATTCATAATGGTATTGGTAGTTTGTGCTAAAGCAAGAGGTGTTTGGATAAATGGATCTAATTATTTTAGTCTAATTTTTCATCACATTTGTTTGAATTTGATGACTTCTGGATGTCTGTTCTGGAATCTCTCAACCGCATAAATACTCATTGTTTTGAATTTCTTTGTTCTTCGTCCAACATTAAATGGAATTGCATGCTTTGGGGTAATATATTTGCCATGTTTGTGAACATGGCATTCTGTTAGAGATGAGCGTTGCTCTTAGTGGCTTCATGCCCTGTATTTTGTGTGACTGGACACGAAAGTGCCACTCACTAAATTTGCTCCAGGAAGAGTTACTTAGACCATTCAATATTTAGAAGTAACTGGTTAATGCCTGTGCATCCGGGAATAATGGCTATTCCCACTCTCCACAAACTGCAGATCGAGGATTCAGCAATATAAAAAGCTGAAGGTCCTAGCAGATTTTGTAGTGTTACTGGTTCATTAGTAGAGTTTGTTGAGAAGAAAGTGCTTTTCTTGTCCAGCTATTACCTACTGTACTTCAACTCTTAAGATTGAGTTATCAAAATGACTTTGCTTTTTGATTCTAGTTTACATCCCAATATGGCAACTGCAGAATTTAAGATTGATTTTAAATTTGTGGATTTAGAGTTGGAGTTATACAGTGCAACTTGGCCATGCTGACCAAAATGTTTTCTTGACCTTTTCCCATTTGGCTTCATTTGGTCTATATCCCTCAATGCCTTTTCTATCCATGAACCTGTTCAAATCTCTGTTTTTTATAGTAATTGACCTTAAAGGTGGTAATAACCAGATTGAAGAAGTGGTACAGGAAGTGGGAGGTTTAGATTCTAGGCACTGGAACTGATTCTGATCTGAGCATAATGTGACTTGTATGTGCCTGGTAGGTTTTGCCTCAACAGATCTAAGGTCAACAGCCTTGTGCGTAGGTGTCTGCATGCAAGTTTATTTGGGCAAGGCTTAGACTATTTGGCAGGGGTTAACTCAAATTCAAAAGGAGAAAATTGGAACAAATAAAATTGGAATATTTATACATGTTTTGAGTAGTACTTAATGGTTTATAAGTAAATGCAAGGGGTTTAGTGAGCAAGGCCAATGAGCTGAAGGTATGGACAGATGTATGGAAAATATTTTAGCTATTACTGAAACGTACTTTAAAGTGGGGATGGACTGGCATCTGAATGGTCCATTTAGAGGTTTCAGGTAATATGGAGGAGGGAACTTGAAGGTAGATCAATGAGAAGTTATTAGATTATGAATTGACAACATACAAGAGTGACTAATGTTTTAGCGCAAGATCTGTGTATACTAGTCATAACATGAGATGCAGCATGGAAACAAGCCCATCAGCTTACCGAGTCCACTTGGACCATCGAGCACCAAATTCATAATAATGCTACTGTAACCTGTTTTGTTCTCTCCACGTCTTCTGTCTTTCCATCTTCTCACCCGCCAACCCTCCTCAGATTTTACCACTCATCTACACGTCAGGAGTGATGTAACCCAGCCCGCATAGGGATGTGGGAAGAAACACCACAGTCACAGGGGGAACATGTGGGTACTCAAGACAGCACTGGAAATTGGGATTTCATCTTGGTCACTGCAAGGCAGAAGCTCTACTGCTGCTATCTCCTACTTTAATTTGGTGGAGTTTTCAGTAACCACTTTTTCAGTCATTGAGTTCCAAACTGGTAAAACACAGCCTTTTCCTCCTTTTCTCCTGAAGTTACTTCAATTCCTCCCCATTCCCCCTGATTTTTGAACTCTGCCAAGAAGAAAGGTCTCTTCTATTTGCTTTATTCAAGCCCTTCATGATTTTGTATACTTAAATAAATTTCTCCCATTTTTATTTCCAAAGATAACAGCCAGTTCAACGAAGTCTCCTCAATTTTCCAGTCCTAGCAACATCCTGTTAAATCTCTATACTACTAAAACTCTCATGCTTTGTCTGTTTATGACTTCCAATTAGCACAAACGGTGCATTACAGCAGTTCTTTTTCTGGCTAAATTGAATTTAAATGCGCTAATTTAGAGAATGCAGGCAAAGTTCAGGGTTATATATTCCTATAAAATTGCTCATTCGCCAAAAATCAACAGGCTGGCTTTCACCCGAGACCTGATCGGCCATCATGGAAATCGGGATGCGACAGCCTCAGCAGCGACACCTACTGGAGCAAAAGGGCAGGGCAGCTCTATTTCAAGGGGTCACATTCTGCTAATACCATCAGCATGTGCAGGATTGGGACAGATCCAACGGCCACCCATCAATAAGAGATAGTTAAATCTTATTGTAATGACGTACTTCGAGACACCCATAAAACCTTTTGCTGCAGTCAAAGGACAGCGGTGACTATATCACCTCCATTTAGGAGAGCACCAACCACATCATCAAGAATAATCAGCATCCTTTGGTATTAGTGCTTCGTATCTTCTATCCAGCATTAGGGTAAAAAAAAAAGGTCCGCCTAATTATGCCGTGTAGAAGGGGAAGGGGGACATTATGGTCAAAAGATGACGCCAAACGTTGGTGAGAAGCGGCAAGGAGAGGGGGAAGAACAAGAATCAGAAGAGGCCAGGGCCGCATGACTCCAGGATCAAAGAGTCAGGATAAAAAAAGATAAGAGAAGAAGAGGCAGAGGAGGAGAGGCATGCACGTCTCCAGGATCAGAGACAAACAACAAACAGCAGAAGAGCTGAAGAGATGGGGGATGAAAAGGCTGAACGTCTCCAGAATGACAAAACAGGCACAGGAGGAGGAGAGAGGAAGAGACAAAGGAGCTGAGAAATGCACGTCTCCAGGATCAGAGACAAAGAACAAACAGCAGAAGAGATGAAGAGATGGGGGATGAAAAGACTGCACGTCTCCAGAATGACAACGAGAGGCTCGAGGGTGGCAGATAAACCAGAAATGATGCTGTCAAAAGTGTCCTTCGTTAAATGAGCTATATTTGCCTTGCTATGCGTCGTTCTTCTTTAATAAACTGAGGTTTTCTACTTCAGTTTCCAAAGCAAAGCGATACCAATAGCATTCAGGAAAATTTAATGTTCATTCTGGTCAAGTCAGACTGCCCAACGGGTCACCCCGTTGTCTAGTTTTCTATATACCCTTCATTGCAGTCATATACTTGCAGAGACTTGGATTTGCATGGTGTGGTCTAACTAACATTGTACGTCATCTCACTAATTTCCTATTCTATCCCATGACTTAAATAGAAAAGCATCCAACATGACTTAACTTCATTATTGACTGGTGCTGAGAGCTGAATGATTTGTGCATTTATACTGCAAGACCTTTTGTTCTCCCACACTACTTAATATCTTACTGTATATTTCCTTGCCTTGTTGACCACTCACAAGTGGTCACCTTCTGTTCTCTGAGCCCCAATAAATGTTCAAGCAACCATTGCTGTTTGCTACCTGCCGTTGAGCCAATCTTATTCAATTTGCCAGTATCCCTTTGATCCTAACTTTAGACCTGTCTGCTACAAGGGACTTGTAAAACCCCTGCTAAACTTTTAAGCATCACTCTCATCAACCATCCTTGACAGAAATCTCAGAAAATTTAGTCGTTAGGAGGCTTAAGTTGGAGGCTTTACAGCTTTATCTTTAAAAAAATCCGTGATAACTGTCCCTGATCAAGGTGTGTCTTTTCTAAATTAAAGTTTATACTGTCCCTTGAATGAATTCTAATAGTTTGCTCACCACTGAAGTTATGTTAACTGGCCTGAAAATATTTACAAACAGATGTAAACAGTCTTTCAATCTTTTGACACGAATATGTAACCAGGTAACATTAAAAGGTGGGCTGAAGGTCCTGAATGAATAGTCACCTAATTCTAGAAGTTAAATTATAATTTTAACTATTGGGACAAGAGTTAAAAACGTCCTGTCAAAATGACTGAATCGTTATGTTTTCGGAAAGGAGCACTGGTGATCTTGGGGCTTATAGCGCCTTCTGTTTGGTGAATCCAAGATGGAAAATCTGAGTTTTTTTTAATGAACTTGGTCTGAAAAGTAATTATTCCTTTTAAAAATTTGAGAAGTTGAATGCTTATCCATTCCCTTGATCCTGGGGCTTACTCTGAAGAAACAGATAATTTGTGAGGACTCAGTAGTGATTCAGGGGAATCCCTCTTACTTGACCTAATCAAGTTCTAATGTTTCTATAATGTAGAGGTTGCAATTATTTAAAAACCCTGCTGGTAATTTTTTTCTTTCTGATTTTATAAACTTTAGCACTAAAGAAGAAAAGAGGAAGAGAAGAAGCAACATACAGTATTTCAGATTACATCAGTAAGGAGGTAATGGGCTTGTTCTACTGAAGGTAGCGCAGAGTCTCTTGATCCAGATGTGTGTCTTATAGGGGTTCTTATGCTCTCAGTTGTGTGTTTCTTGAACTGTAGGTTTTCTTGCACTTTGCCTTTTGAGAATGCACCAGTTTGAGTCACTGTGACTATAAAACCTGTCACTGTTCTCACTTCTGATGGAGGTTTAAAGATTATCTATTTGTTGCATGTACATTGAAACATACAGTGAAATGCGATATTTTTTGTCAATGACCAGCACATTCTGAAAGTGTTGCCATACTTCCAGTGCCAACATATCATGCCTGCAACTCACTAACCCTAACCGTACATCAATGGAACATGGGAGGAAGCTAAAGCACCCAGAAAAAATTCACACAGTCACAGGGAGATCGTATCTGTAAAATTAGGGCAATGCAGTTACAAAGTTGTCATTCTTATGCTAGTTTAAACATTAAATGAACCTTTACCTTGGCACCATTTTCCATCCCTTTTTGAAAAGCTTTTATAAGCTATAAATTATCCTCTAAGTTATCTTTCATCAGACAATTGTTAATATTAGTGTTTGTGATGCAGCTGAAATGATATGAACTTGGTTAGCCATTCACCAGTCTTGGGTTTAAAGTCCTTTGCGTAGCTGTGTGCAGTCTAGGCCTGTGCTAAGGGTGATCTGCCATGATGTTAGATTGAAATTGAATTGCAGAGTGGTTATCAGTGACATCTGAGTCAAGTGAATTTTCCTTTTATATCTTCCTGGGCTCTAAAAGACACTATTTTCTCTAAGTTCTAATTCCTCTGACTGTAAAGGATTGCATGCACATTGTGTGTTCCATTCATTTTGTCTGTTCACAAAGTCTAGCCTTAAAGAAAAGTTAACTGATTATTTATCACAAATTGATCATTAAAAATTCATAAATTTTCTTATTTACAGGATATTTTGTCAAGAGTGAAAAAGGCTAAAACAGATGAAGTAAGTCAATAAAACAATTTCTGTGTGGCGTTGTAAACCAAGAAGTTCTGGTAAAAATGCTAACAGGGAGAATGTCCCTCTTGGCTGAGGTATCTAGAACCAGCGGTCAGTCTCGGGCTAACAGGATTGAGAAGAGGAGATAATTCAACTCTGGTAAATCACAATGCAAAGGTTTTGGGGTTAACCTTAAATGGCATTAACTGTGAAGGTTCCCTGGTCTCTTGGGAATTTTTAAACTTGAAAGTTAAATTTTTTTGAACAATGAAGATGGCAGTTAGTGGAGAGATCGTGGAGGCAGATCTTGGTAATACCTCAGACAAAGTTAGGAATCAAAAGGTAGTGCATGGTGCAACAACATCGAAAAGGGTGAATACAGGGCTGATGGTGTTGTATCTGAATGTGTGCAGTATACGGAATAAGGAAGATGAACTTGCAGCACAGTTGTAGGTTGGTAGGTATGATGTCGTAGGCGTCACTGAATCATAGCTAAAGGAAGATTATAGCTGGGAGCTTAATGTCCGAAGATACACATTGTATCGAAAGGATAGGCAGGAAGGCAGAGGGAGTGGCTTGGCTCTGTTGGTTAAAAAAATGAAATCAAATCATTAGAAAGCGATGACATGGAGTCAGAAGGTGCTGAATCATTGTGGATAGAGCTAAGGAACTGCAAGGGTAAAAAGACCCTGATGGGTTGTATACAGACCCCCAAACAGTAAGAAGAATGTGGCCTACAAATTACAACAGAGATAGAAAATGCATGCCAAAGGGGCAATGTTACAATAGTCATGGGGGACTTCAATATGCAGGTATATTGGGAAAATCGTGTTGGTGTTGAATTACAGGAGGGGGAGTTTTTAGAGCGCCTATGAGATGGCTTTTTAGAGCAGCTCGTGGTTGAGCCCACTGGAGGATCAACTATTTTGGACTGGGTGTTGTGCGATGAACCAGAATTGATTAGAGAGCTTAAGGTAAAAGAACCCTTGGGGCAAAGTGATCATGATGTAACCCTCAGGTTCTGTGGCTGCATAAGTCTAGGGAAGATGATCTCTGTCCCTGCCAGATCGGTGAGATTGAGATGTGATTTCCCCCCACCACCGTTTCTGTGGATGCTGCTTGATTTGTTCCCCTGTTACAAATCAGTACCACAAAATAACAGACAGTACACTGCATACAATTAAACAACTTAGCTTTATAATTCTTAATTTAACTACAGGGTTAGTGAAGAAAAAGCAAGAAAAAGAAAAGGGCCCATTTTAATGGAACAGCCTAATGTGCACAAGTTGGCGCTCATGGTTTCCCCTTCACTAAACCTCCTTCGATCTCCCTGGCCTTCGTCGGGTCATAGCTCTGCTCCGGCGTCTTCTGTCTTCATCTCCTGCCAAACAAAAGACCGAGATCACCATGGTGTCAGGCACACCACAGGAAAACACCCTCCTGTCATTGGACGGCTCACATTCCAAAGCACCCATTATCTCTAACCATAACCCAAATACTACTTCTACAGAAAGACCACTATATTAGCAGTGAAACCTTTCCCAGGCTGTTACACTCTTCCCCCCCACCAACCACCAAATTTCGTCATGTCGTCATGACATTGGGATAATTTGCCAATCCTTCATACAAAACACAAAGTCCAACCCAGGTGTAAAAGGCAGTGACATAGCTCCTCAAGGCAGTAGGTACCACACTCTCTTCCCTCGATACTACAATAATATGATCAAATCCACCCTGAAATTTGAGAAGCAGAAGCTAAAGTCAGATGTATCAGTATTGCAATGGAGTAAAGGGAATTGCATGAGAGAGGAGTTGGCCAGAATTGATTGGAAAACAAAAAAAAAGGCAGGGATAATGGCAGAGCAGCAATGGCTGGAATTTCTGGACACAATTTGGAAGGCACAGGATATATATACATGTCCCAAAGAGGAACAGGTATTCTAAAGGAAATATACAGTCATGGCTAAGAAGAGAAGTCAAAGTCAACATAAAAACCAAAGAGAGGGCATTAATAGAGCAAAAATTAGTGGGAAGTTAGAGGAGTGGGAAGCTTTTAGAAACCAACAGAAGGCAACTGAAAAGTTTTTAAGAAGGTAAAGATGGAATACAAAAGTAAGCTAGTCAATATTATTAAAGAGGATACCAGAAGTTTCTTCAGACACAAAGTGTAAAAGAGAGGTGAGAGTGGATATTGGACTGCTGGAAAACAATGCTGGAGAGGTACTAATGCCGGGATAAGGAAATGGCAGGTGAACTGAGTAAGTATTTTGCATCAGTCTTCACTATGGAAGACGCTAGCAGTAAGGTGGAAGTTCCAGATGTCAGGGATCATGAAGTGTGTGAAGTTACCATTACTAAGGAGAAGGTTCTTAGGGAACTGAAAGGTCTGAAGGTAGATAAGACTCCTGGGCCAGATGGTGTACACCCCAGAGTTCTGAAAGAGTTGGCGGAAGAGATTGTGGCGGCATTAGTAATGATCTTTCAAGAACCTCTAGATTCTGAAATGGTTGCAGAAGACTGGAAAATTGCCGATGTCACTCCACTCTTCAAGAAGGGAGAGAGGCAGAAGAAAGAAAACTGTAGGCCAGTTAGTCTGACCTCAATGGTTAGGAAGATGTTGGAGTCGATTATTAAGGATAAGGTCTCAGGATACTTGGAGGCACATGATAAAATAGGCCATAGTCGGCATGGTGTCCTTGAGGGAAAATCTTGACTAACGTATCTCCTTCTTTGAAGAAATAACAAGCAGGATAGATAAAGGAGAATTGGTTGATATTGTGTACTTGAATTCCCAGAAAGCCTTTGACAAGGTGCCACACATGAGGCTGCTTAACAAACTATGAACCCATGGTATTACAGGAAAGATTCTAGCATGGATAAAGGAATGGCTGATTGGCAGGAGGCGAAGAGTAGGAATTAAGGGAGCCTTTTCTGGCTGGCTACTGGTGACCAGTGGTATTCCACAGGGTTTGTTTGGGGACCAATTCTTTTTACATTGTATATCAATGATTTGGATGATGGAGTTGATGGTTTTGTTGCGAAGTTTGCAGCCCGATATAAAGATAGGTGGAGGGGCAGGTAGTTTTGAGGAAGTAGGCTGCAAAAGGACGTGGGCCGATTAGGAAAATGGGCAAAGAAATGGCAGATGGAATACATGGTCATGCACTTTGGTAGAAGACATGAAAAGGTTAACTATTTTCTAATTGCAGAGAAAATACAAAAAAAACAGGTACAAAGGGACTTGGGAGTCCTTGTGCAGAAATCCCTAACAGTTAATTTGCAGGTTGAGTCTGTGGTGAGGAAGGCAAATGCAATGTTAGCATTCAGTTCAAGAGGACTGGAATATAAAAGCAAGAATGCAATGTTGAAACTTTATAAAGCAGTGGTGAGGTCTCATTTGGAGTATTGTGAGCAGATTTGGGCCCCTTATCTTAGAAAGAATGTGCTGAAATTGGAGAGGGTTCAAAGGAGTTTTACAAAATTGATTTCAGGATTGAATGGGTTGTCATATGAAGAGTGTATGATGGTTCTGGGCCTGTATTCACTGGAATTCAGAAGAATGACGGGTGACCTCATTGAAACTTATTGAATGGTGAAAGGCCTTGCTGGAGTAGATGTGGAGAGGTTGTTTCCTATAGTGGGAGAGTCTTAAGACCAGAGGACACTAGAGGGGCGTCCTTTTAGAACAGAGATGAGAAACTTCTTTAGCCAGAGCAGTGAATCTTGGAATACTTTGCCACTGGCAGCTGTGGAAGCCATCTTTCTGTATATTTAAGGCAGAGGTTATAGATTCTTGATTGGTCAGGGCACGAAGGGATACGGGGAGAATGCAGGAGATTGGGGCTGAGAGGAAAATGGGATCAGCCATGATGAAATGGCAGAGCAGGCGCAATGGGCCAAATGGCCTAAATCTGCTTCTATATCTTATGGAATTCTGGTAGGAAGTGTTGTCCCTTATGGCACAGTTGAATTGTTCATCATTGTTTATGAGCTCAGTAACAGAGGACCACCAGAGTCGCTAAAATATTCTTCTGCACAAGGTATTTGAAAGGAGGAAAAGAAGCAGCGTTATGGTTATATACTGATGGTAACCTTCTAACTTCCAATTCCTCTGCACGGCCTATGCACAACCCCGCTGCAGAAGCTTACTCTTATACATTTCTTGTGAATTTTTGTTGCAGGTCAATGAATTGATTTTACTGTAGCACAGCAGTTCACTGCTGAAATTGCCTAGAAGCACAGCTGATCAGAAGTGTATGTACTGTGCACGTTACGTTTTGGTGATTGAAAGCTGTAACATTTTGCAGCAATTGTATCATCAAGTTAGTATGATGTGAAGTGTAATTTTGTTCCAGATCTGCAGTTGTTGAACAAAATTTGTCAGAGGACACATTTAGCTGATTAGGCTATGATAACCCATGAGTTGGGTTTAATGTCTGTACCAAGGAATGAATTCTGTAAATTTTCTTTAAAATCTTCACTCACAGAATCTTGACACCACAACTCAGAAAAAACTTGAAGTTGAGGATACAGAGAAGAACCAGGATTCAAATACTGCAATTAAGGATAGGTTGACCCAGACAGTTCGCCACAACTCTCAGCATCTATGGGATCCTGTGAGGTTGGTGAATGGCCAGCCGGTTCCATTTCAACAGCCTAAACTCTTCACAAATGGAGTGATGAGGTGGTACCAAGTGGAGGGTATGGAGTGGCTAAGGGTGAGTTTTTAACTCTGATCTTTCTTCAGTCTGGTATTTTTTTTGGGGTGGGGAAAGGTTATTCAAAACCAAATCTAGATCACTCCGTTATTTTTTTTGATCTGTGGCTCTATTGGAATTGCATGTGCAGGAGTTGGAAATATTTATTATTTTTATTTATTTTATGATTTTATACCTTCAGTTTAGGAAATAATTTAAATGTTTATGTAACTGTATAAAGAGCAAGAGGTTAGTTGAGAAAAGGCTTGGGTCAAGTTTAAGTTTAATTGTCATTAAGCAATTCAACATTACCCATGAATACAGCCAAGCGAAACAGCATTCTTCCGGTTCCGGAGTACAAGGTGCAGTATCGGCAGTCTTACACAGCACGTAGCATATATAATTACGATAGCGGTAAATGTGCAGTCACAAAAATGATATATATAGCGCAAGTCCCCGTGCGTCATGGCCTATAGATTGATGCTGCAGCAGTGCTCATCACATGATTGTGCAGCTGTAGACGAACACAATCCAATTCGTCTTCCACCGAATGAACACAGGAGAGCAGCACCAGGTGAGGCCAGTCCCCAGCCCAGCATGGATTCCAGCTCTCCCTCACTGGTCCCTGAATGGCTGCAAAAGGCGACCCTGTGGCATGAGGGCCTGGTCTGCGCAACAACTGAAACCATGCAGCTTCTGCTGCCATCAGTCTCGCCAGCGAACTGGACTTGCAGTATTCTACACTCCCAATGTTCAACAAGATCACAAGAAAAACAACCAAGACAATCATTTGCGCCTTTTGTAGGACTGCACACTGTCTCCAGTGCCTTTCTCCTTTGGGTAGATGTAGCCGCCAACAATGTGGTGCGCAACCCATTGAGCAAGTTTCCAGTGGGACAGACCTGGAGCAGTCGATGTTCTCAATATCCAGTGCAGAAGATACAAATGACAGACAATTACGCCTTTGTTTGGACCTGGAGAGGCATCTGCGACCATGCATGTTGCCATCTTACTGGAAGGTTCTGATGGGAAGCAGAAGAAATTGGTGAGTGGAGATGTGTGATGCAGATACTGTACATAGTTATTCCTGGTCTTGTTAATGATAAACCAGCTTCTACAGAAATAAGTGTGGTAAACCTTTGCTGCACTCCCACTATCATGAGTAGCTTCCGGCGTTGGATAGGGAAATCAAACCTGCAGGCATTCCTCTAAATCTCTGGAGCAGAAGGCCCCGAATCCTCAGCTTTGCTTGTTTCAGCTGCCAGGGCGAGGTCGAAGGCGCTCGGCAGGGAATGGTGCTTGGGAGGCTGTATCAGAGGGCTGGTCGGAGGCTCAAAGTTTTCGGATGGACGGACTCGGTGTCGGCTGTGGTCGGCTGCTTCCAAGGCATCGGCAAGTTGACGGTGCCTGGAGGTTTAAGGCAGGGAGTTTCTCCCTTCTTTTGCCGCTTGCTATCGGGGACTCAGGAGTTGATCGACTCGGGGACTTTGAGACTTTTTTTTTACCGTGCCCATGGTTTGTTCTTCATCAGATTATGCTATTGCTTTGCACTGCTGTAACTATATGTTATAATTATGTGGTTCTGTCAGTGTTAGTCTTTGGTTTGTCCTGTTTTTCTGTGCTATCGCTGTGGAGAAACATTGTATCATTTCTTAATGCATGTATGCATTTCTAAATGACAATAAAAGAGGACTGAGTGTTCTCATAATCTAATCTAAAATGCAGTTGTTCCAGGCCCTTCTGAAATTTTCTGCAGTAAAAGTAACAAATTGTGCTTTTTTGAGTTATTCACTGAAATCTCCCTGTCTAATTGGAATAAGTAGTGCACAAAAAACATCAAGATCTTTCAAAATCACCACTTAAAATCAGTTTTGATTTTGTTTTTGTTTTAAATGACGTCATTCCACCTTAGATTCCGTGTGATTTACTCAGGTTCATCGAACAATATAGCATCAATACAGGCCCTTTGGCCCATCAATTCCATGCTGTCCCCAGTGCCCACTCAGCTAGGCCCAACTTTAAAAGAGATTGACTTTGTTTGTCACAAACATTGAAACATACCATGAAATGGTTGCTTGCGCAGGGAGCAGCCTGCAAGTGTTGCCACGTTTTTGATGCCAACATGGCATCCCCACAACTCACTCACCTTAATGCATACGTCTTTGGAACGTGGGAGGAAACCTGTGTGGTCTGAATCCCACACAAAATGCTGGAAGAACTCAGCAGGCCAGGCAGCATCTGTGGATAAGAGTAAACAGTCTTTGTGTGTGTCTATCTGTCTGTCTGTGTGTTGCTTTGGATTTTTGTCATCTGCTGATTTCTTGCATTTGTGGTCTGAACCCCAGTCTGACTGCAGGTGAGCTATAGAGCATTAAGCTAACTGCTGCGCGACTGCGCTGTTCCTGAGTTCAGCCCATATTCCTCCCTGCCCCTCCCCTTCATATACCCAACCAATGATAGTTTTGAACAAGTGTCAACCACTTCTCTGGGAGCTCATTCCACCTACTCTGCATGAAGTTGTTCCTCGGTTCTCTTAAATCGTTACCTTCTGAGCCTAAATCTGTGCCTGCTAGTTCTGGACTCCCCTACTCCAGGGAAATAACTTTCCATTCACATTCCTCACATAATTTTAAACATTGTTAAAGGGTTATACCTTTTACTCCTACACTCCAAGGAATAAAGACCTCGTCTGGCCAACCTCTCCCTATAACACAGGCCACCTAGACCTGGGAACGTCCTCGTAAATGTTTTCTACACTTTCCAGTTTAACTGTATCTTTCCTATAACAGGGTGACCAAAACTGTGCACAATACTTCAACAGTGGTTTCACCAACAACTTGTGCAACTGCAACATAATGCCCCTGCTCCTATACTTGATGCCATGAACGATTAAGGCCAGTGTGCTAATTCCTTTTACTTCACCCTGTCTGTGCAGTGCCGCTTTCAATGAAATGAGCACTTGTACTCCTACGTCCTGATGTTCCATTACACTCCCTGGCGCCCTATCATTCTATGCTTGTATGAATTTCTAATATGCATCACCTCACACTTACTAAATTCCATTTGCTTTTCAGCCCACTTCCCTGACTGATAAAGATACCCCAGTTATAAAGAATAGCCTTCTTTGCTATCAAAAACACCCCTTAGTTTTGTGTGATCTGCAAACTTGCTGATCAAGCTTTGTGCGTTCATGTCAAAATCATTTATTTAAATAATAATTTTGTTATCCAAGTCATTAATAAAAATCACAGAGCAGAGGTCCCAAAGCAAATGCCCTCTACCTTTTTGAATGAGCCTACCATGGGGAACCTTGTTGAATGCTTTACTAAAATCAATGTACACTATATCACCATTCTGCCTTCATGGATATGTTTTGTCACTTCCTCAAAGAATTTAATCAGACTCGTGAGGCATGACCTGCCCCTCACAAAACCATGTTGATGACCTCTATTCTGACCATGCTTCTCCAAATGTTTGTAAATTCTATTTAATAATCCTCTCCAATAGTTTTCCCACCACTGGCATAAGACTCACTGGTCTATAATTTCTAGGGTTATTCCTGTTACATTTCTTGAACAAGGAAATAACATTTGCTGCCCTTCAATCCTCTGGCACTATTCCTGTGGCCATTGAGGGTATAAAGGTCACCACCAAAGGCACAGCAGTCTCTTCCCTCACTTCCCATAGTAACCTGGGCTGTATTCCATCCAGCACCGGGACTTGCCTCTCTCAATGTTTTTCAAAAGTTCCAGCACATCTTCCTTCTTAATATCAACATGTTCCAGCCTTTCAGTCTGTTCTATACTGTCTTTGTATTAGTGAATACTGAAGCAAAGAATTCATTAAGGACCTTCCCTACCTCCTCCAACTCCAGATAAGTTTCCTCTTTTATCCCTGATTGGCCCTACCCTCATTCTAGACATCCTCCTGTCCTTCACATAGGTGTATAAAGCTTTGGGATTTACTTAATCCTATTTGCCAAGACTGGAGTTTCCTTGTTTGCCTTTATGAATGAATATTGCACCTTGTAGAAAATGACAGTATTCAATGTATAGACAACTAATCATTGACCAAGGGGTTGCATGTCAGGTGTGATACGGGTCAGGACATATATTCTTGATCATAGCTGAATTGGGAAAGTGTGAAATATGACTGTAAGAAGTGTACAGATTTCTTTTGTGGGATTGATTGACTGGTACTGTTGAACCAGAGATTTTATATGAGGATATTATATCTGTAGTAATGTTCCAAAGACATTTAATCAGGACAAATTCTTCTGGCTTCTGACCTATAGTGTACTGCCCTCGCTGAGGTGTTGTAACATCAATTAGACAGTCAGCCAAATTCCATTCAAAAATGACTTGAGAGTCAGGAAGTAATCTCCTAGCTCCTTGGGTTTATTGCAGACTCAATGGCATGACATAGTAAATAAGGAGTGAAAAAGGAATGGGGAAAACAACAGGATAACTTTGGATAGAAACTTTCACTCCCGACATAAACCTAGCCTACTGCCAACCAGTGTGCTTTTATACTTGCTGCTTCCTGGCTGCACAGGAAATGACCTAATACAGATCTGAAATTGCTCATTAAAGTGAAAGCTGAATGTGCTTAATCACTAAAAACAAATGAATTGCCCGAAGGGCAGAACGATGGGAGTTGGGAGCCATTTGCCATCATACATGCCAATTATTACAAGTATTGTTGAGACTTAATATAGAATAGAAAATCTGGATGGTACAGTTCCCCATTGCAATTATGGCTGTCACTGACTGACTGCAAATAGCTACTGAGCCTGTTTGTGTTTAGTTTCTCTGGTTAATATCCACTGAGGTTTACAATGGATTTTAAAGATTAAGAAATGATTTGATTTGAGGTGGATTTGATCTATGTGGATATCTTAGGCTTTTCCTAATGCTGATGTATTTTTCTGCCAGATGCTGTGGGAAAATGGTATTAATGGAATTCTAGCAGACGAGATGGGCCTGGGAAAGACTGTCCAGTGCATTGCCATGATAGCTATGATGGTGGAGCGAGGGGTCCCGGGACCTTTTTTTGTCTGTGGTCCTTTGTCTACACTCCCAAACTGGGTATCTGAGTTCAAGAGATTTACTCCAGAGGTGAGACTAGTTTGGTGGTTGATCCTGATCCTAGCACCCATTCATGTTGGCAAGTGTACTTCAGAGTGCATTTTGATGTTTTTCTCTGTATTTTAGATTCCTGTGCTACTTTATCATGGGAACCAAAAGGATCGCCATCAAAAGCTGCGTAAAATTCACAAACGACAGGGGTCTCTGCACATCCTACCAGTGGTGGTCACTTCTTATGAAATTGCAATGAGAGACAGGAAGTATTTCCAGGTGAGTGAGGCAAGCAGGAAGTATTTCCAAGTGAGTGAGGCCAGCAGGCAATTTGTTTAAAATTTTGGTTTGGGGGGGGGGGGTCATAGTTTGGATTGATGCCAAAAACATGAGGGTTCAAGGTCATTTTCAAGGAGAGATGTCAAATTCAACTGTTGCAGGATATGGTGATAGGCACATAATTTGAGCAAAGCTTCTTGTCTTTTCAGTGCAGGTTTGAGGATGTCCTATTCATCCTTTGTACCACCTTTTGACTGGTTCAGTGGGTGTTTCCTTGACACTCAGTGAAGAGCAGTGAATTTTCCAGACTTGTGGTAAACTCATCTACTATCCACACCACCAAAATAAATGAATTTATTTTTTTCATGTCATTACAATCATAACCAGAGTGCCATTCGAAAAACTTCTGACCAATTTTTATTAGGAAATTTATCATGTCAAAGATAAGTACTGGAGTATCATTAATTGACTGTTTGTTGACCAGCGAGACGTTATTGGCATTCAGTGTTTTTTTTTGGTTCATTTTAGGAGTTAAGATCTGCAGTGATTGGTTCCTTCACAACTTTTCGATTGTTATTCTTGCTTTGCTGTACTTTTGAATGTTGAAATATAGTTCTGAACTACCTTTTCTTCATTGCTGGGGGTATATTGTGACTGCCAGCAAGCTATGCCAAATATTCCGCATAATCCAGTCTTGTGTACCCATGAGATTCTGTTTGAGCAAGCTAACTCACGACTGTTACCCTGTCCTGAAGTCCAAGCCACTGGAAAATTTTATGTTTGAGCATTCATTATTTTTTAATATTTTGGATTTTGAGACTTCAAGTGAACAGATCAACCATCAGACAACCACTCTATTGTTGCTGCCAAAGTAAAATCTGTTAGTTGGGGCCAGCCTGTGATCTCTGCGAAGTGTAATGTAGGTACCCTAGCCAATGCTTTATCTCAGCTTGTGTGTGATTGAACATTGAGTTCAATTTCATAATGGCGGCTGTAGAATCTCTTGAGGAGACTTGCTGGGCAGCAGTTGGAGAAGAAGTGAAGGGGATAATGCCTCATTAATTCCTGTAGTGCTAATGCTATCAAGTTTAATATTGTGTATTTTTTCCCACAAAATAAACAGAATTGTCACTGGAAGTATCTCATAGTGGATGAAGGCCATAGAATCAAGAACTTAAACTGTCGCCTGATTCAAGAGCTGAAAAGATTCAACACTGACAACAAGCTGCTGTTGACTGGAACCCCTCTACAGAATAACTTAGCGGAGCTCTGGTCATTGCTTAACTTTCTATTACCTGATGTTTTTGATGACTTGAAAAGGTTTGTATTTTGAAGGGATTTTAATCTGCAGTTCATTTTTTTTTGTTAAAAGATCTACCTCAAGCAGAGGGTTAGGTTACACTTGGCATACTTTGTTTACAGTTGCCTGAGTTTGCTGTATGATTATGGGGTAGAATAACGTGCCTGTGCATACTGAACATCAACACAATAAATGGCCTGTTGTAATAGCCCGTCTAAATTCCACGTAACGTGTATTAAGATAGATTGAAATTCCCTACCATTAAGTGAATTTGAAGTAGTCCTAAATTCAGAAGCAATTATTCTTTGGTGCGTGGATGATGAAGGAAAGCTTTGCTGTATCAGTCTTTTCTATCATCCCTATCAGTTCTTTTAAAATTTGCATTTTTGACTATGCATACATCTCCATTTGGTTTACCTTGTAAAGTCTTAGTGGAGTAGTTTCTACTCATACTTAAAACTCATACTTTGCCATAAAAATCCAAAATTTAACTTTTGTAGCTAAAAATGATGTGTTTACTGTCAGAAGTTTAGTTATTCAGGTTGCTAGTTAAGTTCGCAGATGTAATATCAAAAATATTTTTGACAGGTTTAGAAATGGCATTGAAAAATATTGTAAACTCAGAATTACACAGAATACTCTTCTCGGGGGGTGGGGGGAGTGAAGTTAGCTTTGATTGTATATTCTAAGATGTCAAGGATTAGTGAGAAGTGAGACACGAGTTTGAGGTGTCCCCTTAG
This sequence comes from Mobula hypostoma, assembly GCF_963921235.1. Lineage (NCBI taxonomy): Eukaryota > Metazoa > Chordata > Chondrichthyes > Myliobatiformes > Myliobatidae > Mobula > Mobula hypostoma. The sequence goes on from NC_086115.1 coordinate 20,979,588, forward strand.
TTCATTGACTCAAATTTCACTTTGTATGGTTAATGTCATCTGTCTTTGTTACATGGTTGGTTGTATTTTGTTTAAATGGCAACTCTATTTCACTGTATTGACCTTGATAGATGCTCTGCATATTAACCTCCTAGCCTGGCAAAGGAAAGTAAACATTTGGACAGGTTTGGGAGATCAGCTTAATTAATTTAGTACTGAAGCAAGTTTCAGTGTAGGATCGGTGGCGAACAAGTGAATTGCATTCTTGTTTTATATATTAATCTACTGATTTTAATGGAACTAACTCATCTATTTAGAATCTGAATATCAGTCTTTACACCAACAATTCAGTTTTAAAATAAAGTGATGTGTTATGCACATTGGCCTTGGTGTTTCTGTGACTTGCCTAGAAAGTAAAGGCTATATGCCACATTGAAGTCTGTGTACAGTATTAAATTAGTAAGATAATACTAAATCTGTTCTTTGTCCCCAGTTTTGAATCTTGGTTTGATATATCCACCATCACAGAAAATGTTGAGGATATAGTTGCAAGTGAACGGGAACAAAATATTCTACACATGCTTCACCAGGTAATCATCTCTATGTATTGACAAATACTGAGTCTCAACATAGATGTTTAACATTCTGCTTACCCCTGGTATCTCTTTCTCTTTGTTTCCAACTCCAGTTATTTAGATTCCCCTGTCATTTTCTTTTGAAACTGTTGTGTTCATTGAAGAGATTACAGTCTTTTGAATGACTGGAAGTATCTTTTTCAGATATTTTATTTGTCAGTATTTTTATATAAATATTCAATAACAAAATAAAATCACAAAAATTTATGTCACTGACGAGGCCATTTAATCCAATCATAAAGAAGAGAAAATCTGCAGGTGCTGAAAAACTGAGCAACGCGCACAAAATGCTGGAGGAGCTCAGCAGACCAGGCAGCATCTATAGAAAAGAGTACAGTTGACGTTTTGGGCCAAGGTTCCATTGTCTTGCATAAAATAAAGACTAAATATTTTGATTTCCAGCTATTCGTGGATTAGCAGGTTTACACACTCCAAATTTGCATCACTGTGATTTTGAAATATAGTGTCTCTGCCTCTAATCCAATTCAGGTTTCTTTCTCCTGTCAGGTCTTTTATAGTCACCACCATTAATGACTGTGGCTGATAGGATTGCAGAGATTTGATACATGGCGTTGAGTGTGGGCTGGGCTAACTGTGTTGTATGCTGTTTGGACTTATAATTCTTTTCAGTTTGCACCTCATTTTTAATAAGCCTGATGCTTTTCCCAATGTGTCCATTTGTGGTTCCTGACTGAACCAACAAGGAGCAGCATCAAGCCATTTTGAAGAACCCCCCCTGCCATTGTAACACCTCGCTTGTAAACCACTATACTCACAGTGGATGTACCCAAGTATTCTGATGGAGGAGTCTAGAGTGATGAGTGTAAAAAATGATTCTATGTTAGGCTGTTGCTTGGCCCATTTTAGCAGCTCTCTCAGTGTGGACACCAGACTCTAGGTGTTTGAGGGAGCAGTATGGCAAGGTCAGTTGGATTGGGGTGACTTTGCAGTAGAAACCATAGAAAAACTACAGCACAGAAACAGGCCTTTTGGCCCTTCTTGGCTGTGCCGAACCATTTTCTGCCTAGTCCCACTGACCAGCACACGGACCATATCCCTCCATACACCTCCCATCCATGTAACTGTCCCATTTAATCTTAAATGTTAAAAAAGAACCCACATTTAAATGTCTGAACTTGGAGCCAGGGTTAATGCTGGGAGGTCTGCTTGATCTTATCTGTTTCAGAATAGCATTTGTGAACCAACTGAACAGCTTGTTAACAGTTAGAGAGTCATGTTATCATAAAGTGTATTGCTGAAGTTCCCTTGCAGCCCAGGCAGGAAGTCTTCGTGTGGAGTTTGAAAAAAAAATCCAGCATTATCACTGTAGAGACTTTCTTTTTTTTCTCAAAATTGTACACTTTGGAATGAATATAAATTCCACTGCTGCTGTAGTGAGATTTGAACTTATCGCTGGATTGCTCGTCTGGACATCTAGTCCTTAATCCAATGTAGCACTGTTGTATTCAAGGCCAGACCACATGATGGAAACACAGATGTGATTCCTTTTGTTCACTGCATCAAACAATAACCTTGATCCCTAAAGTTTCTCATTATATAATTTTGAAGATTTACTGGGAAAATGCAACAGGAAATAGACTTTCTCAGTAATGGAATGTGTAGAGTGAAATGTATTTCCGCTTCTCATATTGAATTCCTGTGTTAAACTTAACACTTCAATTCACTGTTAATTTGGGAGGTCACAATATCATAGCAAATAAAAACAACTAAAACATGTAAATGAAGCAAATGCAGAATTTGGATAAAAATACTAACTACCAGAACATGAAACACTGAGCCAAGTCCTGCACTTTAATGCAAGTGCACATGGTCTTCCCAGATCTGTTCTGGCTTGATCAGAATGGGTGTGGGGGGTGGCAGGGGATCTAAACTGTTCCCTCCTCGGACTTGATCTGAACAGTGCAATAACTCCTGCATTCTGCTGACAGCTGTCAAAGGCCCAGATCCTGTTTTACTGGCTGCCAAAGCTGTCAGGGATTTTAAAACAGTTTCTAAATGACACCAACTATTCTGACATTTTAATATCTGACAAAATATGAACTATTGTTTATTTAATAAATGTTAACCTTTGAATATTTTTAAATTGAACGACATTTCTAAAATCTAAAAATGCACAAGTGAAACATTGAACGCACACAAAATGAAGTAACGTTCGTCTTGTCACCATTGCAATATGGTCTGAAATCCTGTGCTGTGTGTAACCTGCGGCAGGGCTTGGAGATTCTGAGTGAGGGCTTGCCATTGGTGTCCATATGGGTTGGAGGGATGTGGAAATTTGTCACATGGAGAAGTTCAGGAATTTCACACTGAACATCACAAGGATAATGGTTAATGCCAGCTGTCATCATTGCTGCATTACCATGGATTAACAGTTAAGGCTGCGTAGTCAGGATACTGAATAGGGAGAAATATCAAGTATACTGTCTAATTCAGATTTTTGAGCAAGTAAAAATATATAATTATGTCCTGATGCAGGGTCTCAATGCAAAATGTTGACTGTTTATTCATTTTCATAGATGCTGTATGACCTGCTGAGTTCTTCCAGCATTTGCAGAATCTCTTGTTTAAAATATAAAAATATATAATCAATGTGGCCATATTCTGCTATCCCAAATCAACCTTCATGTTTCCTCGACTTCTTGCATGGCCCATTGGTAATTACTTCAAAATTGCCACAAACATTCAATTGCACACAAAATGGTAGTGGGTCCTGAATCGTCGGAGGTCTGTGCAGTAATGACTGTCTGAGACTGCATCCTGTCCTCTGTGTTTCCTAATTTGTGGTTTGTCAGTTCTTGCCATTGACAATTTTTGCCTCCCCACCTCCACGTGATTGTAGGAGGCTTCACAATCTTCTTTATTTGAAGACTTCAATCTCAGAAGTGTCCTGCCTGTGTTAAGACTGTTGGATCTCAGGGTACAGACACCGAAAGCATGTTGGCCAGGTTTCCTGCTAATTATCACTTTTGCCTCTGCTCCCATTTGGTGTTTTTGGGCTCTTTTAAAGGAAAATAAAATATTTAATATTTATAGAATAATGACAGCAATGAGCATTTTGGCAGGGTGGGTGTGGAATTGAAACGAACATGTTGAAGAATTTGATTTCTAAAATGGCAAATCATTACTGTGGTGCAATTTAAAATGAAATGTTCTATGTCACTAAATATATTAAAATTTTAACCTTAATATTCCTATTGTATGTCTCTCAAACAGAGGCATTGGCAGATTTGCTACATAAATGCTCTATAGTCATAGTTAATTTGCAGTTTGTATCTCTTGCTGATCATTCTTTGCTGAGATTTGGCTGTATACTTCTCACCTCTCCCCCAGTCTCAAAATATATTTTATTTTGATTCCAGAAAGCCCCATAATTCTACATCTTTAAGATTCCAATGCTATGACTAATTTGTTAGTGATTACAACATTACTGGTTTCTTTTGTTCTGATACATGAGCTGCATTTCCTTGACTTGATGCTTTGGCCTTTCCACTTCTGGTATTTTTATCATTCATTTGTATTAAAAATATCGTTTGTGGCTCCTCTGTCTGTTTGGCTGTGCTTATAATTTGACCTCCATGATCCCTCTGAACTCTATGCTTATTAAAACTTGACACATTCCTCTTAATGGAGGCTTTTATCAATGCAGCACCTTCCTTTTATACTCTGGTGCTTTTGAAAAAAAAAATAAAGTCTGTGTGGAACACTTTGACTGTTGCAGATCCTAACTCCGTTCCTGCTGAGAAGATTGAAATCTGATGTCACTCTGGATATTCCTCCAAAGCGGGAGGTCGTGGTTTATGCACCTCTGAGCAAGAAGCAAGAGTCATTCTACATGGCTATAGTTAATAAGACCATCAGGACACTGCTGGGACAGGAGGTATGCTTACAGTATAGATATGTGGGAAGCTACTTTGTTAAGTTGCTCTTTTCTTTGTGTAGCCCCCTCATCGGGCTTGTAAGCAAGCGTGGCTTGTTAGCAGTTAGAAGGCCACATTTCATAAACAATATACGTCTAAGGTTGGTATGGTTTGGGTTTCAACTAAACAGAAATATTGTGATGTTCCAATTAAAGAAACCTTGATTTGAACGAACGCTGTGTAAATACTGCCCTTACACAATTATTGGTCGGCAAGAAATGACAGATCGTACACCACTTAAAATGATAAAGAAAGTATATTTACAAATTTCAGCTTTATCACACAGTTCATAGGAAAGAGAAAAGAAAACAAAAAGAGCTGTTACAGTTAAATCAGTCCAAAGTGCACATGAAGTTGGAGCTCATCATCTTGAACAAATGGGCTCTCTCTCAGGAGTATTGGCCCTTCCTCCTTGGAGTCATTCATCAGCTCAAAGCACTTTATGCAATGGGGAATGTCCTTCCAACAGCATTCTGTGGTATCTTCTCTCCTGTCCTGTTCACAGCTCCTGCCTTGTTTAAAAAAACTCCAAACCATAATACTGTCCATCACAAATCTCTCCACCCGCTTTCTTGCACTGTCTCCTGATTGGCTGATACAGCATTCCTAAGTTGAGCACCAGGGCTTCTTGTCTTTAGCTGAAACCTAAACGTTCTATCAGCAGGAGACACTGCTTTTACAGAAACTGCTAAAATAGAATGCCTACAGCACAGCAGCAGAAATCATAACCAGGGCATTACATTACAAGAGAAAATCTGCAGATGCCGGAAATCTGAGCAACATACACAAAATGCTGGAGGAACTCAGCAGGCCAGGTAGCATCTATGGAAAAGAGTACAGTCGATATTTCAGGCTGAAACATCGACTGTACTCTTTTCCATAGATGCTGCCTGACCTGCTGAGTTCCTCCAGCATTTTGTATGTGTTGCAGGGCATTACGTTTGTTGTATTCTAGAAATGAGGTGTTGAGCTTGCTACTTATTCCCTCTCTCTCTTCCCCCCCCCCACCCTCTCTCCTCTCCCCACGCCCCCCCCCCACAACAGTCTGAACAGGAAAAGCCACAACTAACTTCTTCAGGACGGCCGAAACGTCGAAGCAGAAAACATATAAATTATTCAGAAAATTATGATGATGATGATAAATTGGAGAAACTGATTGCAGTCACACAGCAGGATACCTGTGAACAAAGGTTGGTGATTGGCGTAGACTGTGGCCAACCACAATGTCTCTACGGATCCATTACCATTGTCTACTTTTGCTTCTGTTAAAATCTCCACCTGTTTTAATGTTTTATTGACAAAATGGTGCGACAGAATTCTGGGTACAAAATGAAAATGTCAGCTGAGCAGGGCTAATCCAAACACGGCCTGCGCAAGGATGAAATTTATCTTTATTTGACTCTTGCAGAGAATCTGCTCACATCCTGTGACCAAAACACTCAACAAATGGATTTGCTAGTGCAGACCTTTTTGGTTTAAAAAAAACGTTGGTCCCAGCCATTAAGTGGAAGGACTATGAATTATAAAGGGCAGTGACTGCATTGACCCAAAGTTGAGAATCTTATGATTTTTTTTCCCCCCACAAAGATAATACCATCTTTCCACATACTGTCAGGTCACATTGGCCCTTGGGGAAAGGCTCCATTGTGGATTGCAAGTGGGTCTCATCTTTTGTGAGTCCAGTAGCAAGCTTACATTGTACCTTGCTGTTGCTCTGGATGCTATAGGCCAGGAAGGAACTCTCTTTCCACTAACCAAAAACCCCCCACAAACCACCACCATTCTCCCATGTCCAGATTAATAAAATACAGTGGAAGTCTTTGGAATTTTATTAATCTGGACATGGAATGAATTTTCTGACAACACAATTATAGTGTTAATTTAGGAAATATTTTTCCAAAAAGTGAAGGCATTATAAATGTTTGTTAGTCATTCTAATCTGGAATATTGCATCCAGATGTTGCTTTATAACATTTGGAGCCTAGAGCTGAATGTCTGGTGCAGAAGTTCACATCTCCTCATATCTTTGCACAGGAAATGATCTAATGCCTTCTTGAAACAGTGGCATTTATCACGATTCTGTTGAGGTAAATTAGAGGCTACATAATAAAGACTGGTGGTGTTGTGATTGGTGTAGAAGTTTGCCAAAGGATACAGCAGGAAATAGAAATGGGTGGAAAAATGGCAGATGTATTTAATCCAGCCAAATGTGAAAAGTTGCACTTTGGAAGATCAAGTGTAAGACTATAGTAACTGTTAGTGGCAAGACCCTTAAAATTGTTGATGTATAGAGGGATCTTCTGAGTCCATAGCTCCCTGGAAGTGACTGCTCAGTTTGATAAGGTAGTGAAGGATGTGCATGTTATGCTTCTGTTTATTATGTTCACGAGTCAGAAAATTATGCTGCAACTTTATAAAACTTTACTTAGGATGTGTCTGTAGTATTGCATTTGTTTCTACTTGCCCCATTGTAGTAAGGATATGAAGGCTTTGGAAGGGGGCAGAAGTTTAAAAGGATGCTGTTTGCTTTAGAGGGAATGTGCTATGGGAGAGGTTGGACAGGTTAGAGTGATTTTCTGTAGAGCAGTGCAGACTTGATAAAAGTTTATAAGGTTATGGGGCATGGGTACAGCCCCATGGCTGGTCTCTCCTTCTCCAGTGTGAACTATCTAATACTAGAGGGCATGCTTTGACGATGAGAAGGGTAGGTTCAAAGGAAGTGTGTGGGTCATGTTTTTCCACACAGTGGTGCTGCCAGAGGTTGTAGTGGAGGCAAATATAGAGGTGTTTAAGAGGTTCTTAGATAGGCACATGAATGTGCAAGTATGAAGCGATATGGGCATTGTGCAGACAGAAGGGGTTAGTTTGGTTGGACATTTAATTATTAGTTTAACTAGTGCTGAGTAGTGTTGGCAGCCAAGTGTTTTGCTTCTGTAAGATGAATTTGCCTCAGGCTGGGAAATCACCTGCCAGAACTCTCCAAACTGTTCTCAGAGCACCTGGAGACCTCCATCTGCTGATTCCAGGTGGCTGAAGATTCTCTGCCACATCGTGCTCCTCCATCCCTTCGATGGAGCACATTTGGGGAATCTCGGTCAAGCTAAAGGCTTTGGGCATTGTGGCTGCTTGGATTAAGGTCATCAGCAGTCAGTGGGTTGGAAGAGTGGAGGGAGGAACCTGGTGTCCTGGGGTGATGCTTAGTATCTGGAAAATGGGTGAAGGATGTGATTGCAGGGGATTCAGGTGTGATGGGGAGGAAGGGGAAAGAGATGTAGTCTGAGGGTAACCGATACGGGTAGGAGGGACTGAAGCAGGATGTGGATTGGGTTGGAGGTGGGTGATGATTGAAAATGGTTGAGGAAGAGGGTTGGGAAATTGTGAAGGAGTTTGAGAGCTTGCGTGTGCACATCAAGTGTGTGGTGTATCTATAAACACGTGCAAGTCTACTGCGGGACTGGTTTTCCAATCTCCTAGGTAACTGGTCACCTTATGTTAAAACAATACTTGTTCAGGCGTATTCCATTCCTCAGAATCTTAAGTGCTAGTTGAGTCATTGCAGGTAGTGAGCGACTGCCTGTGTGTGAATAGAATTAATAGGACCAGAGGAATTAATCAAGTCCTCTGGTCCTGTGTACTCTGGCGACCTCTGCTGGAAAATGGATGAAAGGGAGCACGTGAAGTCAGCTGAAGTGTTATCTCATTGATAATGTACACGGTGAAGAAGGCAATGACAATGTGGGTAATGATTGGATTGTTCAGCAACATCAAAACATCATCTGAACAGAGGTAAAACAACTTTTGAAACAGTGCCTTGTCATCTTGTCTTTTGCCTGAAGCTTAACAACTGAAAGATAACATCTGGAAACCTATTTCTGTCAATATCGGTTGCATGCTCCAAAATTGGGCTTGAATCAACAGTCCATCTGTAAAATGCCATCTAATTAAGATGAGTATCGTTGAGTATCGTAAAATATTTGCTCTTTTGTCAATAATTTGTATTTTCTCAACAGGCCTGTTTTGGATGTTTCTGTTCCACAAGAAAAGGAAATTAACTTAAAACTGCAAAATGTGTTGATGCTGCTCAGGAAGTGTTGTAACCATCCTTACCTAATTGAGTACCCTTTGGATTGCAGCACCCAGGAGTTTAAGGTGATGGTAAAAATTACAATCTATGTAGTTGCATTCACAATTCTCATGGGTTATGAAATTGATTTTCTTAACATTCTTGTATTAATGACATTTTGTATGCATTTGAAAGCGCACTACCTCTAAAGATGATGTGATCTGTTCTAATACATGAGTCAAGTATTTGACTGTTTGGGGAAATGGCAAATTTTTCTTACCTTGTGCATTGATTAGAAAGAGCCTGTGTCCAATTTGAGATCGGCCAATTGAACTTTGCTGGAACCTTCCTGGTTTGTTTAAAAATTATTATCTTCTTTAATATTAATTTAAAATTCTGAAGTCTGTGTTTTATTTTTACTGTTGGGAATGAATAGAGGGGGAAAAAAACGGAATCCCATGAAATCCTGGCAGCTTAAATTAATTATTCTTTTTAACATTAATTTCACTTTCCATTATACTAAACGGACATGCATTCCTCTTTGTTTGAGTTCATTATTAAATGTTTTAATATCCTGGATAAAGCAGCTTTAAAATCAGGAAGTGACAGTTGATTGTGGTAGCTCCTGTCATGATAACAATTTGATAATTGATTGAGATTCCACCTGTTTCCTGCGCAAAATTTTAAAACAGCAGTCTTATACTTGTGATCTGATTGAAGTGCTGTCTCTCCAGGGCCTTAATGGTTGGTTACACGCGAGTTGTTGCTAATGTCCGTGTTGGGAATGGAAAATCTGAAGATTCAGCAGTATGTTATCTGTAATATAGGGTCTCTGGATTCACTGAATATACTCTTTCCATATAGAAATAGAAATATTTTACAACCATGAGAATTTGTGTATAAATCTCAGTTTGGGTAAGGGAATTTGGAACTTGGGGATGTTTTTCAGTTTAGAGGTAAGGAAAAGTAATTTTTTTTTTAGTAATTCACCTCAAAAAATATTAATCAAGTTGGTTAATGATTTGGTGTATTTTTGATGTTGATTAAATTTTTGGTTTTAAATGGAACCTTCATCTTTTCCATTCTCTCATCTTTCTCCAGTCGGTTTTAATTTTTAATTTTTCTTGCTACTTCAAATTTGACACCGCCTTCTAAGGCCTAGAGTGTAAAGTATCTCTCCAGTATTCCTAGAAGGGCAATTCACATCCTAGCAGCCACATTTATTGCTGATCAGTAGCAATCTCAAGTTGTGCCCTGGCGCCATTTTGCTACACCAACTTGGTTACTTTTACGCCTAAATTTCCAGCAATCTCTGTCTTGAGTCTCTCCCTTGGGAAGAAAGTTCTGAAAACTCATTGATCTGGCTGATTAAATTTCCTCTTATCTCAATCCTGAGTTTTTGAGACCATGATCCCATCCTAGAGAAAAGCATCAGCTTTGCATCTATTTTGTCAAGTCCTAAAAGAATCATAAATGTTTGAGTCATCTCCCATTCTTCTTAACACCATGGAGTATGTTTACTCTGCTCAATCTCTCCTCTAAGGATATGACTCCTTATCACAAGAATCCCTGTTGTAAATATAGTATGTATTTTCAATGTATACAAATATGTGGAGACTAGATCTGAATATGCTGTGCCAGATGTGACCTCACCAAGGCCCTATTTAACTGTAGTTAGGTGTCTCCACACCTGTATTCAATTCATTTGTTAAAGGGACCAGCATACCATTTGCTTTCTCAGTTATTTGCAGTAGCTTCTTAGCTGCTGATACCTTCTAGTCATTTTTGCATGCAGGCATCCAGACCTTTCTGCCCACCATCATTCAGACTTTAAAGGATTATTTGGCTTTTTAAAAACCTCTCATCATAAATTGATACTAATTATTGAATCTGCTTCATGGATTTATTTTCTCAAGCTTTAATGACGTTCATCCTCTTAAAAGCTGCTCTGAGTTGTTTTAACGGCTTCCTACCACAAATTTTCTCAATTTGCTTTCAGATTATCAATTGCCTTGACCTTAACATTTAGTTTTAAGACTCTGAAATGGAGCATGGTTTTCTAATTAATCTATCAAATAGATATATTTAGCATTTTTAAAAATCTCTAGATACAATTGTGCGATTAAAGCCTTGTAATTTACTTTATGATCAAAGTTTCCAATTTTTTAAAGATTTGTATACTGAAGTTACCTAATCTCTGCAGAATGCTGTTTGACTTGTGCATTCTTATGGTACTTATTTGGATGGGTTTTTTTTGGAAATGTTTTGCAGATAGATGAAGAGTTAGTGAAAAGTTCTGGAAAGTTTCTCATCTTGGATCGAATGCTGCCAGAGCTCAGAAAAAGAGGGCACAAGGTGATGAGTCTGTTTGTTTCTCACTTTTATCAGCTATGACAAATCAAACAACAATAAAACAAATGAGAAAAGCCAGAAATGAAATTGTTTATTTGGGAGCCAGTATCTTTACAAACAACTGACAAAACCTGACCACTTCAAAAATGGAAGTTTGCTCTCAGGTTTTAGTTTGACATCCGTAAAATCCTCTTGTTAGCAATCCTAAGTTTCTTTCCGCAAGGTTTGAGTACATTCTTTCTTCCGGTTTACCTTCTCAAGCTCATTGGTTTAATTTTAAGCTTGATAAGCAGATGTAGTTTGATTAAATCTTACATCTGTGCTTATTACAAGTTTTACTTTTAAATACCGTGTAAAAGTGCATTGTGCAGCGCATCATTTTTGGTGATTCCTACTAATGTGCAATGCCTTGAAAAAATATTCAGCCCCCACAACTACTTTCACATTTTACTCTCATTTTTTAAAAAAAATTTAAGTATATTGAAGTAGGATTTTTTGAGCTAATCTGCAAAACACTGTCCATCATGTCAAATCAAAGGAAAAATGCCAAAACCTGTTGATGATTTACTAAAAATTAAATATTAAAATTATAAGGCTGAAAATATATTCATCCTCTTTGTAATTACTATGCTAGTTTTCCTCAGGTGCAATACTGTATAATTACCTTACCAATTACCCCAATTTATTGATGCAGAAAATTGGAGGATCATCTCATTAAATACCCTGTCTCTCTAAGGTCTAACAGTATGGTAGATTTTTAACAGACCAACCCAAAATAAAGAGAAAAGGCTATTCAAGACAAGTCAGGGAAATGATATAGAGGAACACAAATCTGGTGAAGGGTACAAGACCATCTCAAAGGCACTGAAAGTACTTCGGAGCTCAGTGCAGTCCATCGTGAAAAAAATATAAAATATATGAAGCCACAGCCACACTGCTGAGTTCAGGTTGCCCCTTTAAACTTAGTCACTGGAGAAGAATGGCACCTGGAACAGAGGCTACTGTGACGCCAACAGTCACTGTGAGTGAGCTGCAGAAGTCAGTGCCTGCAACTGAAGATGAAATTCATGGCTCCACAGTCTCTGAGGCCTTGCACAAAAAGGGTTTTTATGGAAGAGTGCGATGGATGGAAAAAGCATATCCTTGCCTATAAAGACTTTGAAAGGGGTCAATTTAGAGATATTGTGAAGATGTGGAGGAAGGTCCTGTGGTCGGATGAGACAAAAGTGGAACTTTTTAGCCTTAACACAAGTGGTACGTGTGGCATAGATCTAATAGTGCACACCTGGCTGGTATCTCCATCTTTATTGTAAAAGTATGGTGGAAGTAGCATCAAGCTGTGGGCATGTTTTTCAGCAGCAGGGACTGGAAATCTGGTCAGGATTCATGGGAAGATGAATGCTGCTAAATACAGAGAGATCCTGAATAAATATCTGCTAGCCTCTGCCAGAAAGCTTAAACTGTGGAGGAAGTTTGTCTTTCAGAAGGACAACGATCCAAAGCACACTGCTGACATTTCAGTTACTGAATTTTTAGTTTTTCATGCTTTACAATATTCCCTCTTTTTTTGGGCTCTGCTGTGGGGTAAAAAGCATGATTCACAAATATAAATTCTCGGTTAAGTTGATGAAAATCCCTGGTTGTAATACTCATTTATGTGAGCAAAGGTTTGGGGTTCTGAATATTTTTTACAAGTCATTGTAAACAGAGTATGGAGATTAAGTAGAGCTCTGAGCTGGTTGCTGATTTGGGGCAGAACTGAAGTTTGGTCAGGAGGGAGTCCTGGGAAAGAGTTAACCCATTGAGGTATGTCCTCTAAGCCCTTGAAAAATGGGAATATTTAAAATAAATTGTGGGATTCTTGGTAAAAGGTCAGAGAAAAGAGTAAACCCATGGGTGTAATTGAAGGAATTTAGACATCTGTGATTTTTGTATTTCATAAACTATAACCTGTTTTGGAATTTTACTCTTTATAAACATGTCACAGTTTATACCTGTTGTCTGATCCCTGCAGTTAGGCATTGGTCACAGCCCTTTAGTGATGTGTCTGTGGGATTTAGATGGGATCAAACTTGAGTGTTTTTAAATATGATTGAGTGTTGCCATCTGCATATTCTCCATACTGTTTAGGCTTGGCTTTGGGGGGGGGATAGCATTTTTTTTGTTGTTTCTGATGACATCATCCTATTTTCTTTGATTAGTATGTTCTAAATAAACCCTTGCTTCCATCCAACAGTAACAGTGAGAGCATAATAAATGAATTATTCAATATTTATGGCAGCAGTACAATGAAATACATGATAAATGTAGAGAAAAAACTGAATTAGAGTGAGTATGTGTGTGTATTGCCTTGCCACTTGAAGTGCCTGATTAAATTTCTGTTAAATTTGATGCATCTGACTGACACCATACCTCTGGCAGTGAGTTCCAGATATCACTCACTCCCTGTACAAAAATAAACTCAAATTCTCTTCAAAATGCTTTCTTGTCATCTTAAGTCTAAGCCCTCATTTTGGATATCACTTCCATGGGACAAGGTTCTAACTATTTATGTGCTGGAGCCTTTCGCTGTTCCGTTGTTTGGTCAGTTTAAATGCTGGCCCAGATGGACTGAAAAGACAAGGTGTCAGGATCCCTGGCGAGAGCTGATTTCACTGGATCTCTGCGATGTTCACTCCTTTCTCTGTGCACTGAAACTATGAAGACTGCCCCAGCTGCAGTGCTCTATACCTGCTAGTATGATGAACTGATAGGCGAAGCTTTGGGTCTACTCTCAGCTGCTTTGGGGTTTGGATCCGAGGACTCGGTTTGATTCAGAATGTTGTTCGCTTCAATTGTTTGCATGACTTGTGGGTTTTTTCCCCCCTTTTCTTTCTTACACATCAGGTGTTAGTCTTTATTTTTTCTTTAATTGGGTTCTTTCATATTTCTTCCTTTGTGGCTACCTGTAAGCAAGCAAATCTCAAGGTTGTATAATTTATACATACTTTGATAACAAATGTTCTTTGCATCTTATTTTATGCATCTCTGTTAGGTGACCCATGCTTTGCTCCAGGGAAAATAACCCAGTTTATCTAATCTTTGCCCACAATTAGACTTCTCCAAACCAGGCGGTATTCTAGTGAATCTTGTGTGTACTTGTAAGTGGTAATAAAATCAGATGAATGGGCTCGTGATGGAGGCTAGAATAAAGCAGGATCAGACCACCTGCTTCTTCAGGCTGTCCTGCCATTCAGCACAATCATGATTGACCTTTTACTTATTGTCATTTTCCAGCAAATTCCTATCCTTGGGTTTCCTTAATGTCCGGATATTCATTAATCAACAACTAAACTCCATGGTGATCCTAAGTTAGAGCCTTCCATAGCTGTTCATCCCCTAGGTGACTTGAGTTTCTCCTCAGTTCAAAGCAGCCAATCAGTTATTACCACATACTGTCATGGGTTCTCTTCCAACCTGTGAAGCTCTTGAAGTATTTTGTAAGTTTCAATTAGGTCTCCTCACAAACTTTTAAAGAATACAGCCTAGCCTATTCCAATCTTGCATCATGTGGCAAAAGCCCACGGTCCCTGAACCCAGTTGAGTGTATCTTCACTCTACTTGTTCTCTGGCAGTTGCATTTCTTCTAAGGTAAGATTAACTCAGACCTTGAGTGCAGTCTCACCCAGACCCAAAATCGTTGCAATAAAACTCCCTTCTGTAGTTAAATCCTCCTGTAATAATATTAATGTTTTGCAATTTATTCTTGAGTGGCTTTTGTGCAAGGATTCCTAGGGTCCTTTGGAGAACTATGGCACCTGATGTTCCTGTTTTCAATAAATTTCTTAATTCTTTTTGGAAGTTAGGTGGGGGTGGGTAGTATGGCTGGTGGATTCCTCTGTTGGGAGCTGGTATGGACCTATTGGGCCAAAAGGCCTCCTCCTGTGTTGTGGGAAATTAATAAAATGTGGCATTGCAACAGTAGCAATATATGTTTGACTGAATAGCTAACGACCCAGCTGGTGGCGTAGTGGCATCAATACCGGACTTTGGGACGAAAGGTCCTGTGTTCAAATCCAGCTGGCTCCCCTGCACGCTTTCCATCCGTGCTGGGTTACGAGCTGGTGACCTCTCTGGAAACTCACCTGGCAGAAGGCAATGGCAAAGCACTGCTGTCCCCACTACATCAGAGAAGCGTGGAGGAAAATGGTCCGCTAACCGGAGAAACTGCGATGTACCTTTCCTTTTGAATAGCTAGCATAGAATGTAGCTTTGGGAGAGGAGAATGATAAGGAGGAGAAATCACTACTATATCCCCTGGAATTTAAGTCATTATGTGAAGAAATAGAAATGTCCATAGATCAGGGCCCAAAAGCTGGATTTTAAAGTGAAGTACTTGTGAAACACTTACACATTTAAATTTATAATTTTCTGTAAACGTTAAAATACTATAAGGCAGTGTCATTCTGTTACCTTGTAAAGGTGGTCAGTAAACAAGCAAAACAAATGTGGCCCTTTCTAAGCCAGGTAAATAAACTCAAGCCTCGAAAGACCGAAATGTTTGCAGAGCTGACTTAGAAGTTCCACCAGGAGCACCTTGCTGCAAATTAATGCTGGAGCAAAGAACTTCTGCCTGCTTCCTCCTGCAAGATGTCGCTGGTTTCTTGTATAAACATGAAACCCATCAGTTAACTAGCCCAGCACGTCACCGATTTCTTGAATCTGAAGTTAATTTCAGCAGCATTGTGTTCTGATAGAGCACTGAATTTTGTTTTAAAACAGGTGCTGGTATTTTCTCAAATGACGTTGATGTTGGACATCCTGATGGACTACTGCTACCTGAGAGACTATAAATACAGCCGATTAGATGGTTCCATGCCTTACAATCTGCGCGAGGAAAATGTATGTTCCCCTCCAAAGCTGTGTTTTAAATCTCAAGTTTCTGTCAGAATACCTGTTGATAAACATTTGGTGTGTTGATCTTTTGGCATTTGTCATTGAACCAGAAAAATAAATCCAATCAAGGGATGTGGAGCAGACACTGCTTTTAACATTGGATAGTACCAAATAGAATTTTCATGTTGTCTCAGAGGTTACTGAATGAAGAAAAAAATATCATGGTGTGAGAGGTAATATTGGCATGGTTGGAAGATTAGCTGGGCAACAGGAAACTAGGAGAAAGCATAAATGTGTCTTTTTATGCTTCGCAAGATGTAGTCAATAGTGTGCCACATGAGTCTGGGATAACTGACTTGGATGAAGGCATCAAAAGTATCTTAGTTAAATTTGCTGATAGCCCAAAGAAAATTGAAAATTAAGTTGCCAAGAGGATCTAGGGAGTCTGTAAAAGGATATGGATAAATGAGTGGACAAGGATCTGGGAAATGGGGTAAG
This sequence comes from Mobula hypostoma, assembly GCF_963921235.1. NCBI lineage: Eukaryota > Metazoa > Chordata > Chondrichthyes > Myliobatiformes > Myliobatidae > Mobula > Mobula hypostoma. The sequence goes on from NC_086115.1 coordinate 20,995,928, forward strand.
ATGACTTGCCCTTTCTCGCTAGACTTTTATATAAAACTTATTTTAAAAAAACTGCAAAAGTTTGAGATGCAGAGGGATCTGTGGGACTGAGTGCAAGGTTCACAAAAGTCTCGTATACAAGAACAGCGAGCACTTAGGGAAGTGAACACGATGAACATTGTTTATTGTTAAAGGAATAGAATGAAAAAGTATGGAGGTTATGCTTCAGTTATATTGTACATCAGACAATCAGCTGAGACAGTCTTCTCCCAGCTCCACCAGGATCTTCATGCTGTCATTTACTGGGTTGGTCCATTAAATCCACAACAGGTTATCTTAAAAATGTAACAGCTTGTGATAGTTCAAGAAGATTTAAGTGGTTGAGAATTCTCATACTGTTGCTTCATGCTCTTCATAAGTTGATTAGTTTGCAGTTGTATTGAACTATTACTGCCGTGGGGATTCATCTGAGTGTTGTGGACTGCATGAGAGGGATTTGTTGATAATTAACTCTCTTATTTCCTAGATAAACAACTTCAACAATGATCCTGAAGTTTTCCTCTTCTTACTGAGCACTCGAGCTGGTGGTTTAGGCATTAACCTGACAGCAGCAGACACTGTCATTATATATGATAGTGACTGGGTAAGTACTGTTTCCAAACCATCTGCTCAGGGCTGGGATACAGCAGGTTCATCTTGGTTTTGACACCTTGACTGGAGTTGATTTTTGAACAATATATTTGTATTTTATATGGGAGATCATAGTGCTTATCAATAAAGTGCAATTTGTATACTCCCTTCAGGGTCTTCAATCGGGACTTTCTGGGATGGCTGATTTGTGCTTGTATTGAGTACATTGATTTAATATGAAGGTGTAATATTACTGGTACTGGTTTACCGTAATCCTACAGACAAATTGAGATAAAATTGCAAGAAGACCTCTGCTTGGCAAACAGCATCTGTGGAGACAAAGAGTCAGATTAGTGTTTTGAGACTCTGCATCAGGACAGAGGGTGTTGAGGGAGGATAGCCAGTGCTTAGAAATAAGAGGGAGGGATGAGACAGGCTGCTAGGTTATTGGTGGGAACGTGTAATGGTTTCGTGGGCAGGTGTAACCAGGAGCCGAGGGGAGGTCAGAAAAGTGAAGTAATCTATGGTGCAGGTTTGAGTATAGCTAGGTGCACATTTGCTTTCTGCTGTAACATGTTGGTGACTACAGCTGTAATCAGTAAACATGTTGCATGGAGTCTTTGGTATTTTGCATGGTTGTTGCAATGTGTTTGGAATAGGGCATTAGAATCAGCAGGAAATCATGATAATGAAAACCAAGAGTGCAGATATTTTCTCTCAAGCACATCCACCTTTCCATAGATTTGGCCAATAGGAATGATTCAGAATCATGTTCATCACTGTAAAAGAGCAAAATAGTGAGGTAGTGTTCGTAGGTTCATGGACCTTTCAGAAATCTGATGGTGAAGGAAAAGAAGCTGTTTCTAAAACATTGAGTGTGCGTCCTCCAGCTGCTGTTCCACTTCCCTGATGGTAGTAACGAGAAGAGGGTATTTCTGGGATGATGAGGATCCTTAATGAGGGATGGTGCCTGGAGCCTCTGCCTTTCGAGGGTGGGGAGGGTAGTGCCCTGATGGAGCTGGCTTTGTTTATAGCACTCTGCAGCCTTTTCTGATCCTGTGCGTTGGAGCCTCCATGCCAGATGGTGATGCTGCTAGCCAGAATGCTCTCCATAGTACATCCTTAGAAATCTGCTGGTGTCTTTGGTGAGAGACCAAATCTCCTCAAACTCTGAATGAAATATAGCTGCTAGCATGCTGCCTTCATGATTACATCATAGGTTATGCCTAGGATAGATACTCTGATATCTTCATACCTTCCAGGAACTTGAAGCTGTTTGTTTTTTTTAAAAATATATTTTCTTTGACCTTGGATTTTAAAGTCTAAATACAGTGGTTAAAACAGAGCTATCTTCAAGAACATGAGTAATTCATAGCCATCTTTCCAAGTTTGTGTACATCATGATCTGATCCTGACACTTCCATACATGAAGCATCTATACTCGTAAATTTTTAAACAGCTCACTTGAGAAGAATGTTGCAGATTGTTGAGTGTTAGCTTTAAAAGGTAACCAGTATCAATTTCCAATAACAACATTAAATGCTGGAAACGCTCAGTTGGGCAGGCAACTTCTGTTGAAGGAGAAACAGTTAATATTTCAGTTCAAAGACCCTGTTGTGAGTGGGTAACAGAATCTCAAGGATGAGACAATGGGAATGTGGAGAGAGTAGAATTCAGGGAAAACCAGTGGGGGGGGGGGAATTGGAAATGCTTTGAAGAGCCATCATAGGATCAATAGGCCCAATGGCCTTATGTTGTAAGGAGAAGTAGGGTTGATGTTAGCATTGTTGAGACAGTTTTAATGTTTATGACTCTATCGAGTTAATTAATATGGATGGTCAGAGAGCGAATGAGCCAAGAAAAGTATTGAAGCTGCAGTGTGCAGTCGGAGCTGCTGTTGAACCTGAAACTAACAAGGGAATATTGGAAGTACCCAGCAGATAAGCAGGGTTAGTGGAAAGAGTAAAAGTGGGTTAATGTTAAAGGATGAGATTACAGGAGAACCAGCATAAACAGTAAGAGCAAGGTACTTGATCTTGTTGTATTAGATATTGAGGCTTGTAAGTTGTGATGTGTCCAGGTGTGTGATGAGCTCCTAGAGCTGTGTTTGAACAATGCAGGAAGCCGCAGAGATGGGTCAGTGGGTTGGAGAACAGAAGTTACAGTAAATTGGGAACTAGGGGCTGTAACTGGACTGAATAGAGGTGCTCTGCAAAGCTATAATGTTATCTATCTGCGATACTAATTTGTATTTATCTCTCTACGTTTATACTGCATCTGCTTCATATTTCCATCATTTCCCTTTTCTCAGCAATACCTCTGACCTATCTTTCACAATTTTTTAGATATCCCTTTCTTTCCTCTCCCAAATAGATTTAAAATTAAACTCTTAAGCTATACGCTCTGTCAACAGTGGAATCATTGCAGCCTCCCCTACTACAGGTATTTCTGCCTTGATTATCCCTACCCCACGCTTTGTGCAATTCAGATCTATCTTCTCTTTCCTATTTCTGATGAATGGTCTGACCTGAGATAATGTTTTTCCGTTACCAAAGATGCTATCTCACTCACTGAGTATTTCCAGCATTTTCCATTTTAGAACATAGAGCACAGAAAAGTACGGAACAGGCCTTCCGGCCCATGATGTCTATGCTCAGCATGACAGCAAACTAAACTAATCCCTTTGCCTGCACGTGGTCCATATCCCTCAGATTTTTTTTTCAGATTTGCAGTACCCACAGCTTTGATTTTCAAATACCCATTTCCAGTAGGACTATTGAAGCCTCTGATCATCTCATTTGTTTTCAAGAATCCTCAGGCCGATCTTCAAGCTCAGGATCGGTGCCATCGAATTGGTCAGAGCAAGCCAGTTGTGGTGTATCGCCTGGTAACTGCCAACACCATTGATGAGAAGATTGTGGAGAAAGCTGCAGCCAAGAGGCAACTTGAAAAGATGGTTATTCATAAAAGTTAGTAATTTCACTGCGGCATTCTCTTTTGATTGCTTGCCTTGCCCCATGTCTTCATATGATTTTTCTTCAGTAGTAAAGCCTTTATTTTGAAATGAAGCATTTTCCATTTTAGTGTTTGCATTAATGATTGACATGGCAGGTGTAGCAAGGGTAGAGAGGGTGAGGAAAGGAATCACAAGGTTACTATGGATTGGTTTGTGGAACTGAGTGTCTGAGGTCAAATCCATGTCAAAGTGAGTGAAAGGCTTGGCTGTTTTGTAATGCTTCCATTTAAAAAAAGTCAGTTTCAGTTTCAAATGGAAGTGGATGCATCTTCATTTTCCCTATTTTGGCATGACATTCATTGCCCACTGTTGCTGAGGCCCACAGGAAGCTTGATCTGGGAATGCATAACATCTCATGGGTCCTGTCTGTTAGACTGACATAGGATAGGGTAGGTGCTCATTTTGACTGTGCTGTGTGGCTAACCTGGGGTGTCGTGATGCTGGGATCTGAAGCCATCTTTTCTCACCCTGTAAGGAAGTTGGGAGAGGAAGGCTTGGATATCCATTCAGAGGACATTTTAAACCTAAACAAGTAATTGATTTTATCCATTTTCATCACTGAGCACCAAATGAGCCGACTTTCTGGTGTTGGGTAATTTGTGGCCTGGATTTCAACCAGGAGTCTCAAAAGGAACTTGACTAACTTACTGTGCTGTCAAGTTTTACATACTTTGATTAAAAAAAATCTTATCCAGAATGCTCAGTGTCTTTTTTTTCTAATCTCTATTTAGATAAATTCAAAGGGGGGAAATTGGGTCTGAATCAGTCTCGGCGTAGTTTGGATTCCACTGAACTAATGGAGTTGCTGAAATCTCGGGATCATGACAGGTAAAGTAGACGAATTGCAGAATGTATGACAAACTTTTTGCTGATTTCCCCCCCCCCCCCATTTAATTAAGTTCAAAATTGTAGTTTTGTTCCCTCTTGTGGCTTGCATTCCTCCTAAACTATTGACCCTTTGGTCTGAAGCTGCAAAGTGTAGCCAAAGCATTCATCACCTTCCCTAAACTTGTGCGATTTTGGTTCAAAATTTGTTGCATGATTTCTTGTTTTCCCCCACAAATTGCTTTTGTTTAGGAGCTTATCATTGTGCAAGTTTAAGTGTACAGCACCTCACAGATCTCATTAATTACGTAAGAACAGCTATCAGTTTCGTCCTATATCGTGTTGGTTTGGAACATTCAAGTCCTATCCTGTTAAATTAAACAATTTGCAGAAATTGTTGACCACAAGATATAGAAGCAGAATTAAGCCTTCTGGTCCATCAAGTATGCTCTGCCATTCTACCATGGCTGATTTATTTTGCCTCTCAACCCCATTCTCCTACCTTCTCCCCATAAACTTTGATGCCCTTACTAATCTAGAAACTTTTAACCTCCACTTTAAATATACCCAGTGGCTTGTCCTCCACAGCCGTCTGTGGCAATGAATTCCACTGATTCACCGCCCTCTGGCTAAAGAAATTTCTCCTCACCTCTGTTCTGAAGGGATGCCCATTTGAAGCTGTGCCCTCTGGTCCTAGACTCCCCCACTGTCAGAAACATTCTCTTCACGTCCACTCTATAAAGACCTTTCAATATTTGATATGTTTCAATGAGATCCCACATCAAGCCAAAAGCCATCAAATGCTCCTTGTACATTAATCCTGTATCATGTGTTGGTTTGGAACATTCAAGTCCTATCCTGTTAAATTAAACAATTTGCAGAAATTGTTGACCACAAGATAGCACATCTCTCCCAGATTTTTTTGGTGTGTATGAATTGAGTTTAAGTTGTGTGCACTGTCCAGAGTATTCCTTTCACATGCAGATTTGCAATGAGGTTGGAACCCTGGTTCTGAGAATGATTTGATGGGAGAGGATAACAGTGTTTCCAAACGGAAGAAAATATTGGATTTCAGGTCCATCCTTGAGTAGGATTGATTGATCTTTAGGCTAATAGTTAATTGATTTATTCTAGTTAAATAACTTTCCCAACTTAACAGCTTTCAAACTTTCCCAACAGAGTAGTGAAAGGAAACACTGAGAAAGTGATAAGTGATACTGATCTTCGAGTTCTCCTGGATCGCAGTGACCTAATCAGTAAGTGAATGGACACATTGACCACAGCCTTGTCCATGTTTCTTTCCTCTCTCTATAATGCTAATCTTCAGTAGTTTTAACATGATAATTACTTCTAGCTCTGTATTTCTGAGTCAATTGCAGTAAATGATGAAGTAAGTCCCGGTGGCAAGGGTGATCCCAGGACAACTGGTCCCACATCTTGGCTGCAGGAGGCTGCCAGGTCCTTGGTCTGTTCAGGTCCACCTATTGCACGCCGCCGGTGCATTGCTTTTCTGTCAGGGTGTGCTCCCTTAGCCTTGTCTCAACAGACTTACCACAAGGCAGTGGGGCTATTTGCCTATAGCTGGGACAGTGTTTGACAGGTGCCAGGGCGTGTCCACACAGTGGTGGGCCTGCACACCACGTCTCTGGGGCCCACTGCTGCTCCAAGGTCCCCTGTAGTTTAGCCTGGGACTGTAAGATGCCTAGTTTCCATGTGTAGCCCCGAGGAGGCACTGCAGGAGTCTTGGTGGTGGAGGGGCTCTGTACTGGCAGGAGGAGGCTTACACTCTCGGCTCCTCTTTTCACCCTCTATTAAGAAGGCTAGCCAGCGGCAATAGCTGTAAGCAGAGAGCACTATGCGGCATGCAGCATCTTCCTCTTGTGTTTTACCAAGCCTATCCACAACGAGATTGAAGACAGCAGCGGTGTGGCAGTGGATGTCAGATTAGATGGCAACCTCTTTGACATCAGGAGGCTCCATGCAACCACCAAACTCCGTACAGAGCGGGTCCTGGAGCTGCAGTATGCAGACCACTGTGCTCTTGTGGCCCATACTCGGGAGGATCTTCAGACTGTCCTTGCTGTGGTGGTGAGAGCATACAGCAGAATGGGGCTGACTGTCAATACCACCAAGACAGAAGTGGTTTGCCAATGGAGTACCAGTGTCCCACCCACTCTACCTGTCTTCACTGTTGATGATGAAAAGCTGTCAGTGGTGCCATCTTTCAGATATCTGGGGAGCATTCTCTCTGAGGATAGTGGCATTGACAACGACATCTAGAGCCACATTAAACAGGCATCAGGTGCCTTTGGGAGATTTCGGCATAGACTCTTACAGAACAGGAGCCTCGACCCTCCACAAAGGTCGCCGTATACCAAGCGGTCCGTGTCACCACCCTCCTTTATAGCTGTGAAGCTTGGCTAACCTACAGCCGTCACATCAAGTCCTTGGAGTGCTTCCACATAAGCTCCCTCCAGCACATTCTGGGAATTACGTGGCGTGAGCGGGTGCCTCACACTGAAATACTTGTAAAGACCAACTGCAGAAGTATTGAGGCCATGATCACCCAGTGTCAGCTGCAGTGGCTGCACTTGATAAGGATGCCCCCATGTCGGCTACCCTGCAGAGTGTTATACGGCCAGCTACATCATGGTTGACGCTCAGCTGGAGGGTCGAAGAAGCGCTATAAGGATCAGATGAAGAATGCTTTTAGGAAGTGCAAGATCAGACCTGAGGACCTGGAGGATGTTGCTGCTGACCATACCACGTGGCGACAGCTGTGTAGGGACGGGATTCGTATTCTGGAGATGGAAGGAACAACCAGAAGAGAGCCAGGAGAAATGCAGCCATGATTGCCACCACTACCACATATACATGTCCCATCTGCAATAGAGCTTGTGGGTCCAGGATAGGACTGTATAGTCATCAAAGATCTCACTGTCAAAAGAGTGGACATCATCATTGGATTTCAATGGACAACCAAAGAAGAAGATTGCAGTAAATAACATTTAGCTGCACCTCAACATAATTTTTGTAACAGAGCCCTGAGGTACTTTGTGACCAAAGACTAACACCACATTACAAAAACTAGTATCAGGACTTACGAAAAGCTTAATTTGTTTTTTGTGATGCATTTCTCCACTTTTCTGGAGGAACTTGGCAGGTTGATCAGCATTGGTGGGGAGGGGGTGGAGGAAGAGGCAAGATGGCTTTTGTAAAGGGAAGGGGGATAGTGAGATAGGATCCTGAGGTCACCAGTGGACTGAGGGGTGAAAGATGATGGGGTGGGAGGGTTCTGCACTAGGTGAGATAATCAATGAAGACACGCAAGAGAGGAGAATGGGAAGGTTGAGACAGCCTCAATTTTCCTTCTGCCTCCATCTACCATCCATCTGTGACTGATTCCTGCACACCGCCCCCCACCCCCCAACCTGGTGCGACCTGCTGTCATCTTTCACCCCTCTTCATTTTTCATCAGCCCTGTTTCACAACTCTTCTCATTTTTATATTGGCTGCATTGCTGTCTCTGTTAGAGAAATTTGAAATCTAGCAGTAGGGCGATGAGTAGACAGGGCATCTTTTACTTCTGAGTGGCAGGTGCTTTTTTTTCTTCTCATAAACATGTGCATAGTGGAGGATCACAGATGGCCCAAGGGATCATTGAACTAGTTCATTCTTGAGATACAAACAGATGTTTGAAGATTTCGGCAACATGCAAGTTGTGGTGGGACAGGTGAAAGTGGGCAGCCTGGGATAGAGCAAGTCTGTATTTTGAGGGCCAGGGTAAATAGCATGGCTATGAATTATTGGTTTCAGTTTGTTTGCTTGAAAGAGAGGTCAAACTGGTGGTCAAGGACAGGTTTTGTAGCAGGAACTAAAGGTGGCAGCTGTAGTCTTTTGAGTATTTGGCGGAAGGATAATTCTGCTTTTTAAATATTAGACATTAGGCAAGCTGTGTTAGTTGGCAGGTGAGCCAAGGGAGCTGGCAGTGAGCTAAACCCAAGATTCTGCAAATGCTGGAAATCCAGAGTAACATAAAATGCTGGAGGAACTCAGCAAACCAGGTAGAATCTATGGAAGGGAATAATTTAATTGACTGTTTATTACCTGCTATGGATGCTACCTAACCATCTGAGTTCCTCTAGCATTATGTTGCTCTGGTAGTGAGCTAAGCCAGCTGTTGTCTGTACATAAGTGGAGTCTGTTCTAACATTGCAGGGCAGCATGTATATGAAAAAGTACAGTGAGGTTGAGGATACACTAGAGAACAGAGATATTAGTGATAACTTCAGTTAAGATGCGATAGTTGGAACTAGCTGAGGACAATCTTACCCAGCTGGGTGGTGATGGTGGAGATGAGTTTGGATGGGGAAAGGGTTGTCACTTTTGAGGAAGTTTTGGTATGGGCCCCCAAATCCAAAGAACTTTCTACAGGGGCTCAATTGAGAGCATCTTGACTGGCTGCATCACTGCCTGGTATGGGAACTGTACCGCCCTTAATTGCAGGAATCTACAGAGAGTGGAGTGGATTTCCCAGCACATCTGTAGTTGTGAACCTCCCATGATTTGGGACATTTACAAAGACAGGTGTGAGAAAAGGGCCTGAGGGATCACTGGGGACCCCAGTCACCCCAACCACAATCTATCCCAGCTGCTACCATCCAGGAAACAGTACCGCAGCATAAAAGCCAGGACCAACAGGCTCTGGGACAGCTTCTTCCACCAGACCATCAGACTGATTCTCGCATATCCTTGGTCATCTAGGTTGGCAGTCAGTGGTGAGTGGGGTGCCGCGGGGGTCGGTGCTGGGCCCACAGCTGTTTATCATTTACATTGATGATTTGGAAGAGGGGACTGAGTGTAGCGTAGCAAAATTTGCTGATGACACTAAACTGAGTGGAAAAGCAAATTGTACAGAGGATGTGGAGAGACTGCAGAGGGATATAGATAGGTTAAGTGAGTGGGCCAAGGTCTGGCAGATGGAATACAACACTGGTAAATGCGACATCATCCACTTTGGAAGGAATAATAAGAGAGCAGATTACTATTTAAATGGTGAAAGATTGCAGCTTGCTGTTGTGCAGAGGAACTTGGGAGTGCGTGTGCATGAAATACAGAAAGTTGGCTTGCAGGTACAACAGGTTATTAAGAAGGCAAATGGAATACTGGCCTTCATTGCTAGAGGGATTGAATTCAAGAGCAGGGAGGTCATGCTGCAACTATACAGGGTACTGGTGAGGCCGCACCTGGAGTACTGTGTGCAGTTCTGGTCTCCATACTTGAGGAAGGGTATACTGGCTTTGGAGGTAGTGTAGAGGAGGTTCACCAGGTTAATTCCAGAGATGAAGGGGTTAACCTATGAGGAGAGATTGAGTCGTCTGGGACTATACGCTCTGGAATTCAGAAGAATGAGAGGGGATCTTATAGAAACATACAAAATTTTGAAAGGGGTAGATAAGATAGAAGTAGGAAAGTTGTTTCCATTGGTAGGTAAGACTAGAACTAGGGGACATTGCCTCAAGATTCAGAGGGGAGATTTAGAACGGAGATGAGGAGAAACTGTTTTTCCCAGAGAGTGGTGAATCTGTGGAATTCTCTGCCCAGGGAAGCAGTTGAGGCTTCTTCACTAAATGTATTTAAGATACAGTTAGATAGATTTTTACATAGTAGGGGAATTAAGGGGTATGGGGAAAAGGCAGGTAGATGGAGCTGAGTTTACGGACGGATCAGCCATGATCTTACCGAATGGTGGGGCAGGCTCGATGGGCTGGATGGCCTACTCCTGCTCCTATTTCCTATGCTCTTATGTTCATCTACTGTTCCTAGTTTGTCACCATCAGAAAATTCCCCAATTATTTTTTTCAGTATTTGAAGGCAAAAATGTTTAAGCAGTTTGAAAAAGATGAGGGATAGACATAAGCAATAGTGGTATTTGGTATAAAATGGGGAGCAAATTTGAATGGAAGCATGGTTATACCTTGTACCTTCTATACATGTTCGGTGGAGAGTTTATTGACTGGCTGCATCACAGCCTGGTATGGAAACACCAATGCCCTTGAATGGAAAATACTACAAAAAGTAGTGGATATGGCCCAGTCCATCACGGGAAAAGCCCTGCCCACCATTGAGCACATCTACAGAGAGGAAAGCAACATCCATTGTCAAGGACTCCCACCACTCAGATCATGATTTTCTCGCTGCTGCTGTTGGTACAAAGGTACAGGACCCTGAGGACTCACACCACCAGGTTCAGGAACAGTTATTACCCCATAAATATCAGGCTCTTGAACCGGAGGAGGTAACCTCACTCAACTTCACTTGCCCCGTCACTGAACGTTTCCCACAACCTGTGGGCTCACTTTCAAGGACTCTCCATCTCATGTTCTTGACATTTATTGTTTATATTTCTTTTTTTCTTTTTGTACTTGCACAGTTTGTTGTCTTTTGAACACTGGTGGTCTGCCCTGTTGGTGCGGTCTTTCATTGATTCTAATTATGGTTATTGGATTTATTGAGTATGCCCGTGTGAAAATGAATCTCAGCATTGTACATGGTGACATATATGTACATTGATAATAAATTTATTTTGAATCAGTTACTGGGAAGAGAAATTAAAGCCCCTCTCTACCCCCCCCCCAATCTCAATATCTACCAACAATTGGAAACCATTTTCTGTAACAGGATAGGGTAACGTTGCATGGAAGATGTTACATTTCCTTGTAGAACTTCTGAAGTCTTCCTTAAAAAACTTACTTTTCAATGAAAAGTTTTCAGCTTTTATGAGCTTTTGATAACATGATGAATCTTTGCTTTCTTGCAGAACAAACAAAGAAACAGAATTTGAGAATGAAAAGCCAGACAGACAAAGTCTTCAAAGTACTTGACAATGATGAGGCAAATGCAGGAATCCAGCTTTATGGACTGTGAGGAGTGGCAGGCCACGTCTCTGCAGTCCGGTGTTAGCTACTCCTTCTCTGGAGAACAGTTCCCAAAAGTTCCTCTTTTTTTTGTCGCTTTCCAAGCTGCATCCTTAGGGTTATTGATCTGACATGATTTCCTGTTTTAAAGATGGTTAAACTGGGGCTCTTTCTTGAAATGTGCTTTTGTTTGGCACAGTAGACTACAGGTGCAATTTTTTTTCCAATTTTGAGACTTATTGCTGCCTAAAATGTGAATAATAGGTTGACTTCAAATTTTTTTACCCTTGTGCAGGTGAAATGGGAGAATAAAGAGTAATTTTTTCTTTGTTTCCCTGTACACTTTTGTTTAGTTTTAGTATGTGTTGGGGGGTGGGGGGGGAGTGTTCTTCCCTACCACAATATTTGCACACTTATTGTCTCAGCAGAGTCCCTGTTGAAAAGAAACAGGAAGTTAAGTGTTCCACCATGTGGTGAGATTGCTGGGAACACCACTATGTGCCTTCTGTGTTATCTAGTACCAGTCGGTGTTAGAAGATCTGACTATGCGTCAATGAATGTTTGAGTTTTATCTTCCTTGCTTATAAAGGGCAAATTGTAATCACCAATCTTATTTTGTTTTAAATTGGCACCAGGGATGGTGTCAGTTGGCTTCTCTCTTCCCTCTATCCTTTTGTCTGTAAGGGGAAAATCCCGGAGCGCAGTTTTCCTCTCCTTTTGCTCAAGGTTAATGATGGTGAAATTTGAGAAGCTGATGATTGCCAAGTTTTTCTTTGTTCTTCCTTTCTCTGCCCTACCCTGGATATTCCTTTGAGTCAAGACCAGTTGTTTAATTTGATCATTGCTCTGTGGTGGAGCTTTTTGCTCACCCAAGTGGTTATTGTTTTAGTTCAAAAGCCTTTAGATAAAAATTATGATGGAAACATTAACGAGCACTGCCTTACACACCTGTGCTCTTTTTGGAGCATTTTGTATCTAGGGGCTGCAGAGGAGGGTGGTGATAAATGTTACCTCCATTCATTCAGGATCATGTAATCCAGCTATTGGAGCAGTTAGTGCAGAGTTTTACTCTGCTGACATTGAACTGAAAAGAATGAAAGGCTGGTTAGTGGTGATTTTGTAGCAAAATTAAGAAGTTAAGCATCTGAAAATTATTTCCTTGGACGAGTTTCTTGTTTTCATTTTGGGTAATAACACAGGAGTTAAACAAATACAGATAGAAGCTACCTGACGAAGAGACTTAGCTCCTGTGCACTGCGATTCTAGTTGGTTGATAGGGGATGCTTGGTATAGATAGATGCCTACCACTGCAGATACATGACTGGTCGTGCTTTTTTTTTAAAAAAAAAGTGGGACCTTAAAAGGTTCAGCATTGTGGGATACTTTCTTCCAACTTCAATCCCTATTGTGTGTTAAATGCTCTTGTATAAATGTACAAAAAATGGATTTTATTAGAAATAAAGTTTAAAAATTTGGTTAATGTGCTGCTTTTTTCCCCCCTCCACTTTGCAAACCCAGTTTCAGAGGTGTGTTATAATGTTCAAGCCTACATGGAAACTGGAGAATTCAGTGGATTAAAAAAAAAGTCCTGTTTTAATCAAATTATCACACTTGGCCAAAGGGAGATTTACATTTTCAACAAACAATTATTTTCCTTCCTGTAAAAATGCTATTCCCTTTTCTCAGTTTCTTCTGCATCTGTCCCTGGGCTTTCCGTTCCAGGACATCAGATGGTCTCCTTCAAAGAACGGGTTTTCTCTTCCTCCAGTATTCACGCTGCCCTCACCTATGTCCCCTCCATTTCCCGAACATTCTTCCCGCAATCTTAATGGTGATGAGCCCCTCTTGACCTTACCTACCACCCCATGAGCCTCCGTATCCAACATTCAGGTCCCTAAATATTCCTTCCAGGTGAGGCAACGCTTCACCTACAAATCTGCTTAGGTTGTCTAATGTGTCCAATGCAGCACCCACTACATTGGTGAGATCTGCTGTACATTGTGGGACTGTTTCGTTGAGCACCTCCACACCATCCGCCAAAACTGCAATTTCAGTGGCCAAACATTTTAATTCCCATTTCACCATGTTAGTTCATGGGCTCCTTGAACCCATGACGAGGCCACCCTTGGGGTGAAGTTGCAGCATTTTGTATTTTGTCTGGGTAGCTTCCAGCCTGATGGCATGAATCTCGATTCCTTCTATCTGAAAAAGAAAAAGTATTTCCTTCCCTCACCCCTCTTCTATCTCCCATTCTGGCCTCTTACTACTTCTCACCTGCCTTTCTCCTATGGTCCACATTCCTTTTCTCTCAGATTCCTTCCTCTCCATCCCTGTACTACCCGCCTGGCTTCACCTATTATCACCTTTTAAGCTATCCTCCTTCCCCTCCGCCTCACCTTTTTGTTCTAGCATCTTCCCCGCTCCTCTCTAGTTCTGAGGAAGGGTCTAGGGCCGAAACATCAACTGTTCATTCATTTCTATAGATGCTGCCTGTCCTGTTGAGTTCCTCCAGCATTTTGTGTGCTGCTTTCGATTTCCAGCGTCCGCAGAATTTCTTGTGTTTATGATTTTCCTTCTCTGTTTCTTTTTCTGCCCCTTTCATCTCTGAATCCCTTGGTCTCTTTATCGACCAACTATTACTGTTTATTACTGTTGGTCTTGTTCAACGTACTGCTCTGTCCTGCACAATTGTCACCTTTATAAGATGGCTTTTTTAAAAATATAAGGAGAAAGGTATTTGGCCTTTTGTCCTTGCGATTTTGTAAAGAAACACATGAATTTTTTTTGGAGGGGGCTACATTTATGTATAAATAACCAATTTGTGCACAATATTTCCTCACGAAGCCAAAAATGTTTAGGCAATGTGGTGTTCACTAGGAATAGTACTGCAGGGCTTTTGTATTCATTGAATGACAAGATTGTGTTTAATGACATGGCTGAAAGGGAGCTTATTGACAATGTGGAGCCACGCTCTAGGTTGTGCTGCAAGTTTTATTATGGGATCTGATCATGTTTGATAGACGAGCTACCACCGAAACCACATGGGTCCTGTAAGGTCCAGAACTGCAGTTAGATGGAGCTAAGCTCTTCTGAATTGTTCTGGAAACACAAGTATGATAAATAAGGTAAGGCTGAGTTGTAAAGAATTAGAACTTAAAAGGCTACTGGCCCTTTGGCCCATGATGTGCCGACCTTTCAAAAATCTTCCTTCTTGCATAGAACTCTGTTCTTCTATCACCCACATGCCTAAGAGTTTTTTCAAAAATGTCCTTTAAGTATCTGCCTCTACTACCACTACTGGCAGGACATTCACACACCCATCTCTCTAAAACAAAAACTTACCTCTAACATCCTCCTATACAATATTAGCCACTTCTACACTGAGGAAAAGAGTCACTGGCTATCCACTCTTTCTGTGCCTCTTATCCTGTACGCCTCTGTCAGGGATTTAGGATAATAGGACCTAAGGAGAGGGCATGTTGGATTGGAGACCCCGATTTGGCAGTATGGGTGTACTGTGATAATGTGACATTTTGTGCTAAATTCATGCTATTCATCTCAACCCTGTGACAAAATTCTGGCTGACATACATTTCTTTGCCTGCCTTTGCTTGATAATTCTAACACACGTGTGAAAAAATCAATCATCTGCCCTTCAGATTTCCCACCAGTGTCTGTAAGGAATTTGTATGTTCTCCCTACAGCTGCATAGGTTTCCTCTGGGTGCTCTGGTTTCCTCCCACAGTCCAAAGTCCTACTGTTTGGAAGGTTAACTGGTCATTGGAAATTGTCCCATGATTAGGCTAGGGAATTACTGGGTTGCATGGCTGGAAGGGCCTATTCTGTGTTGTATCTCAATAAATAAATAAAACTCCCATTTCCTCTTTGGAAAGGTGTATCCTGCTTTTCCCCTCTCAAGTGGACTAGCTACATAATAGAAAAACTTGAACTGAGGTTGCTGGAAATCTGAAACAAAATATGAAATGCTCGGTAAGAGGCACATGTGGAAAGAGAAGCTGTTAACAATTCAGGTCAAAGGTCTGTGACAAAGGATCCTGGATCGGAGATGTTAGAAGGTCAAGCAGCACAATGGAAACAGTTGTGTGTTTGCAACATTTCTATGTAGTTACATCACACACTCAGATATCCCCTCCAATGCAGGGGAAAAATTCATTTGATTCCCTGTTTATCCAGAAACTGAAAAGTCCACAAAAAGTGGCAGATACAACTGAGTCCATCACAGGCAAAACTCTCCCTACCATTGAGTATATTTACAAAGAGTACTGCCCTAAGAAAGCAGCATCCATTATCAAAGAACCCCACATCCAAGCCATGTTCTCTTCTTGCTACTACCATCAGGCAGGAAGTACATGAGCCTTGGGTCCCATGCAATCAGGTTCAGGGAGTTATTAGGCTTCAACCATCAGGCTCCTAAACTGGCATAGGTAACTTCACTCACCACAACTCTGATCTGATTCCACAACCTACGGGCTTACTTGCAGGGACTCAACAACTCGTGTTCTCGGTATTATTTATTTTTATTTACACATTTTGTCTTTTGTGTTTCTTTATTTTCATGTAGATATCTGCAAGAAAATTGATATGGAAACATATATGAACTTTGATAATAAATTGACTTTGATGTCAAAAACATACCACTAATTTATACTTGAATGTTGCCCTGACATCTTGGTGGCTGCACTCACTGCTCCTGAAGGTCAACATGCTTTTCCCTTGACATAGTAGACTGCAGATGCTGGAATCTGGAGCAAAAATGTTAGAGAAAAGCTGTAGGTCAAGCAAAGTCTGTGGGGAGAGGAATTGTTCATGTTTTTGGTTGATCCTTCAGGTTTGAAGGTCAGTGCCACAACATGAAGTACATGACATTCACTTGATGGATTATGGACATGCTGATGCAATATGTTTAAGAGTGGAATAAGGATTAATAACTTATCTTTGCCTACTAAATATTAGCCTGCAGGTGACACTTTCCATTCATAGGATGCCAAGTAGCACTTTAGAACCTTACATCAGCCTGTACTTGGTTCTGTGAGTACATCTGAGCACAGCACAGTCACTGTGCCAATAGTGAAGAGATGGTTCCTGAGTCTGTGCCAACCATTAGTCACTCATTTTTATTGTCCCTGCATTCCTGTTAACCTCTCCACCCTCGGATGCTTCCAATTGTCTGCATGTTAATGGAAATTTATTGTAGTCAATTGCGTGCATATCATATTGTTGGAAGAAAACTCATGTAACAGCAAGGAGAATGTGCAAACTCCTCACATTGCCAGATGAGGTCAGCCTGGGTCACTAGATCTGTGAGCAGCAGCTCTGCTAGCTGCATGTAGTGTGGTGCTCTATAGTTGCCAAGAAAATTTTCAAGAACATCCTTGAATACCTTCTGTGTGATTTTTGCCAGATCCACTAGAAGTTCTTCAAATTGCCTGTCATTGATGACCTGTTTGATTTGTGGAACAACAAAATGCCTTCCTTAATCTTGGCATCAGTTATTCTAACTTGAACTATGAACTGAAATAACAAATACTTTATTGTCGCCAAACAATCGATGCTGGAGTGTACAATCATAACAGCGATATTTGATTCTGCTCTTCATACTCCCTGGAGTACAAATTGATAGTAATTATTAACAATTTAAATTATAAATCATAAATAGAAAATAGAAAAGGGAAAGTAAGGTAGTGCAAAAAAAAAACCAAGAGGCAGGTCCAGATATTTGGAGGGTACGGCCCAGATCCGGGTCAGGATCCATTCAGCAGTCTTATCACAGTTGGAAAGAAGTTGTTCCCAAATCTGGCCGTACGAGTCTTCAAGCTCCTGAGCCTTCTCCCGGAGGGAAGAGGGACGAAAAGTGTGTTGGCTGGGTGGGTCATGTCCTTGATTATCCTGACTGCACTGCTCCGACAGCGTGCGGTGTAAGGTGAGTCCAAGGATGGAAGATTGGTTTGTGTGATGTGCTGGGCTGTGTTCACGATCTTCTGCAGCTTCTTCCGGTCTTGGACAGGACAACTTCCATACCAGGTTGTGATGCATCCCAGATATAGGCGATTTTTAAAAAAAGGTGCGTGATAGGGAAATTTCATAATCAGCAGCCCAAAATCCATAAGATACACCAAAAAGATTCAGGAAGCAAAATCTTTGGTTCCATCTCTCCAGGCTGGCTATGAAATCTGACCATTCCAGTACAGGGCTACATTTAATGGTTTTATTTGCCCAGGACTACAGTGAAACCTGTCAAAGTACTTCTGGTTGAATTTTGTTTTGAGGGGCAAAGGGTTCACGTTGGGGGAAAAGAGGGTGCAGAGATTTACTATATGCTGTCTGGATTAGAAACCGTTTTATGAGGATAGGTTGAATGAACTAGGAGGAAAGGAGGATGAGAGTTAACTTGATAAAGGTGCTTAATATGATAAGAGACATAAATTGAGTGGACAGCCAGGAGCTATTTCCCAGGGCAAAAAGCTAATTGGAATAGAGCATGTGGTGGGTGGTGTGTGTGTATGTGTGTGGGGGGGGGGGGTGGCGGTGAGATGTCAGAGGTAAGCTTTTTACAGAGAGTGGTGCATGTGTGGAATGTACTGCCAAGGTTGGTGGTTGAGGCATATCCATAAGGGACATTTAAGAAACTCTTAGATAAGCACATAGATGATAGAAAAATGGAGGGCTATGTGGTAGGGAAGACTTAGATAGATCTTAGAGTAGGTTAAAAGATCGGGACAACATCATGGGTCAAAGGGCCTGTACTGTGCTGTAAAGTCCTATGTTTTATGAAAAGTGTAGTGATAGAACTATAAAATTTTAGATTGAATCATTACGAAACAGTTGTGTTAAAGCAGCAGTCCCTAACCACCGCGAGGAAACGATATGATTTGGCGATGTGAGTCAGCTGCACTTTTCCTCATTCCCTGTCACCCCCACTGTTGAGCCATTATGCACGCGAGGTCATTACCCGCGCGTCATCCATGTCAGCGCGGGAAGAAGATCAACTCCTCGAGCTTGCAAATGACAGCGGGCTGAAGAGTATGTTTGACATAATATCTCTGCCGGCATTCTGGATCAAAGTCAAGGCTAAATATCCTGAGATAGCCACAAAAGCACTGAAAACGTTGCTTCCATTTCCAACATATCTCTGCAATGAATGCAACGAAAACTAAATTGCAGAATAGACTGGACATAAGAAACCCCCTTCGAGTATCGCTGTCTCCCATCACCCCTCGATAGGACCGACTTGTTGCAGGGAAACAAGCCCAGGGCTCCCACTGATTCAGCGATATTGGTGTGTTGCAATGATTTTATATGTTCATACGGGGAAAATATGCGCTGTGTGTTTAATATCCAAACGTTACTTAAAATGTTATGATGCTATTGACTTATAAGTGACTTATATAACCATATAACAATTACAGCACGGAAACAGGCCATCTCTGCCCTTCTAGTCCATGCCGAACGCTACTCTCACCTAGTCCCACCGACCTGCACTCAGCCCATAACCCTCCATTCCTTTCCTGTCCATATATCTATCCAATTTTTCTTTAAATGATAATATTGAACCTGCCTCTACCACTTCTACTGGAAGTTCATTCAACACTTACTTCAAGCTCCCCTGTCCTTCCCTGATAATTGACTATTCGCTATATTCATGCGAGGAAAATATGAGCTGTGTTTAATATTAAATTGGTTAGATAAACGCTTTTAGAAACAAAATTGAGTGTATTAGCCACTTATTACCTATATTCTGGTCGTGATTAACACCCCCCACCCCTGAACAGAATCGCCAAAAACGATTTGCAGGAAAATAATCGGCAGGTACACGCATGCGCACTGTTGCCCGCACAAGGCTTCATGGTCATTGTAGTCTTTCTCTGGGTAAACACAATGTATTTGACTGCTGCTCTTGTCCATTGGCAACCCTACCCTCCCCCCCCCCAACCCCCAGGGTCAGCCGGTCCGCAAAAATATTGTCAATATTAAACCGGTCCGCAGTGCAAAAAGGTTGGGGACCCCTGTGTTAAAGGGATGAAATGGTGTGATTGATCAGTTCATGTTCTTTTGTCTTCGTGGGGAGTTTTCCTCTGGATTCTAAATCACCTGTTTTACCAGGGGCTGTTTGATTCCACAGTCTGGTAAGTACTGCCTTTGTATTGTGGGCAATTGCCCTTGCCTCACCTGGAATTAGGCCCAAGCTTGTCCATGTTCAGACCAAGACAGCCATATGATCTAAAGGCAAGCGACCCTATCAAAAACCAAACTGAACACCCTTGAACAACAGGAATTCTGCAGATGCTGGAAATTCAAGCAACATACATCAAAGTTGCTGGTGAACGCAGCAGGCCAAGCAGCATCTATAGGAAGAGGCACAGTCGACGTTTCAGGCCGAGACCCTTCGTCAGGACTAAGGGTCTCGGCCTGAAACATCGACTGCGCCTCTTCCTATAGATGCTGCTTGGCCTGCTGCGTTCACCAGCAACTCTGAACACCCTTGAGCAGGTATGTTGAGAAAATGTTGCTTGAAGATGCTGTCCATGGCACTTTCCATCACTTTGGTAGCTGGAGAGTTGGCTGATGGAATGAGGCCAAGATGCAAGGGGAAGATATTATTTTGTTAGGTTGCTGGCAGCAAAGTAATGGTTTCAGAGTTATAGCTGGTGATATAATTAGTTCTGGACACCAGATCTTCCACGTTGCCATCTGGTGTTGTCAGCTTTCTTGGTACTTACTGCTGTCATTGCATGAGACTTATTTCTTGAACTAGGGCGAGACCTACCCCTCAGCTTAAACCAATGTGATTGTCAGGTGACAGGGCTCTGTAGAAAGTAAGCAGCTTCTGTTCTACATGTATCCAGATTTGTGTTGTAGCTTCCAGGTGGAGTTTCATTGTTTGGTATATTGTTACTTGCATTTCTTCCATCCTCTCCATACTTGGGGTTGTCCCCGTGTCTTGCTGTGATAATAGAATGAGAGTTGTGCAGGAGTGTAAGGTTACAATGTGTTGAAATCCAGCGCCCTCTGCTGGTTACTCACAGTGGCTCATTAGCTCTTCGACTTCAAGCTGCAAGATTGAAGGCAGATTGAGAGAAAGGGCAAAGAAGTAGCAAGATTGTCCTAAATCCATTTAACATGGTGGTACTCTCATGCGCTGGCCCTTGGGATCCAAAAATGAAGGCAAGCTGGCCTGCTTGTGTGAACTCTGAGCTGGCTAGTGAGGACAATGGAGTTCAGTAGACTCCACTATGGATGGGAGCAGAGGTGTGCTGGACTGGGCAGGTGGGCAGTTTGCAAAGTGGTGTGCTCCATCCCCCTACTAATACTGGGCTTCTGTGTATTCCGATGAATGGATTCTTCTCAATGCCATCCCAAGTTCATCGTTGTGGGGCAGGGATTTCTCAGAGAAGGGGCACAGAACTTCTCTCAATACTCCAAGTGCAGTCTGACCAGTGCCTTATAAATCCTCGGCGTTACATCCTTGCTCTTGTATTCTAGTCTTCTAGAAGTGAATGCTAACATTGCATTTGCCTTCCAAACCACTGACTCAACCTGCAAATTAGCCATTAGGGAATCCTGCACAAATTCTCCCAAGCCTTTGCACCCCTGATTTTTTTTTTTAAAAAAATCTTCCCATTTAGAAAATAGGCTATGCCTTTATTCCTTCTACTAGAGTGCATGACCATATATTTCCCCACGCTATATTCCATCTGCTACTTCCTTGCCCTTTCTTCCAATCTGCCTCAGGTCCTCCTGCAGATATGCTGCTTCCTCAACACTACCTGCCACTCTACCAATGTTCGTATGGTCCACAAACCTGGCCACAAAGCCATCAATTCCTTCATCCAAATCATTGACATATAATGTGAAAAGAAACAGTTCCAAGAATGACCCCTGCGGAACACTAGTGGTCACCGACAGCCAGAAAAGGCCCCTTTTAATCCCACTCTTTGCCTCCTGCCAGTTAGCTAAACTTCTATCAGCATGGGCTCTTATCTTGTGTGGCACCATATCAGCTCTCCTAATGCTGGTTAGTGCAGTGAACCCACCTCTCCCAGTGCTGGTAATACAGAGAAGTCACCTCTCTCAGCGCTGGTAATCCAGTGAAATCAGCTCTCCTAATGCTGGTTATACAGTGAACCCACTTCTCCCAGTTTTAGTAACAAACACAGTGACCCCCAGTTCTCCCGGTGCTGGTAATGGAGCTCATTCCACTGAGTACAAATTTGCCCTATTATCACAAAATACTCTGAGTTCTGACGAAGGGTTCCCGGCCGAAACGTTGACTGTTCGTTTCCACGGATGCTGCCCGACCTGCTGAGTTCCTCCAGCGTGTTGTGAGTGTTGCTTTGTCCTATTATCAGCCTGTCATCCCCGATAGTCTCACTGCACATTGTACCTAGTCTGTACCGACTGCCCCATCCTCAGCCCAATCCGTCGGGTTCCCAACCCCCTGCCAGAGTGATTATCTTTTTACTAATCCAACACTTTTTTTTTCTTATTAATTGATAAATTTGACTTTGAATTAAAATCCGCCTCTTTCAGCAACAATTTTCCCTTCTTTCAGCAACAATTTTCCCTACCACCCAACCAAGAAACAACTGTAACAGTTCGGTCCCTTTAATAAAGCAGAACTCTTCACTACAGACAACTCCATCGGTTCGGGGTTTTGCACATCTCAGTTTGGAGAAAGGAACCGCACAAAAGGCATGGTTAGATTATAAAAAAAGTTCCCCGATGGTTATGTCATTTTTTAAAAATTGGGTTTTTCTCGGAGCACTGGCAAGTAGAATTGGGAAGAAGTGCGGTAGGTTTAGATCTCTGAGAAGATTGATTTGACCCGTAAAAACGGAATTCATTTTTTTGTTTTAGCATCCCGGGAGAGGGCGATCGCATTTTCCACACACCCAACCCGCACGGTCGATTGAACAGTATTTAAACAGCGCCCTTACAGAGTCGAATAATAAAAAAAATCTTTCAGCCTAGCGCTGTATCCCGCACTGAAAAGCACCTGGACAGAACGGAAAACGGAACACCATCTATCAGCGTCCCATCCCAGAGAGGATCTTAAACCTGTACTTTACCAGGTAAGCGTTACGGATGAAACGTGTAACAATGCAGAAATGGATCAAAACCCGCGCCGCCACTGATCAAATCCTCATGACAGTAACACAATTACCAGCCAGTGGGTTCTGCGTTAGAGATAAGGAAAAAAAGGCAGAACAGAGAGAGAGACAGAGGAATATTGCATTTGAAGCACTGGGTGGCGAATTTAATAATTCAGGAGCAGTGGTCTATGTTAACCAGTTTGTGGAGAGCTGGCTTTATTGTAATCGCAGTGCCGAGAGGGGCGGGATCACTAAATAATTAGCAACAAAAGAGATGAGTGTATTGTATTACCAACGGCGAGAATGGTTGTTATGCATATTCCCAGAGCCAGGAGTGCAAGGGAGAGGTGGCTTCGCTGTATTAACCAGCTTTAGGAGAGCTGATTCCACTGTTTTGCCAGCGCTGAGAGAGGTGGGTTCACTGTATTACCAGCACTGGGAGAGTTGGGTTCACTGTGTTACCAGCACTGGGAGAGTTGGGTTCACTGTGTTACCAGCACTGGGGGAGGTGGGTTCACTGTATTACCAGCACCGGCAGAGGTGGGTTCACTGAATTAACTAGAATTAAGACAGGTGGATTTACAACATTATCAGATATGATACTTGATTAAGCTTCAAACTGTGTCCACATTGCATCAAAAAATGTTCAGTAATTTTGCTCAGTATACACTTGAGTTGAAGATTGCATTAGCTCTTTCCAGGATGAAGTCTAGCTTGTCTAATCTGTGCTTTTCAATCCAGATAATTCAATAATAGAATTGTTCTTTGCCTGAACAGTTTTTATTTTGTACTTTTCTTCCCAAACAGATTTTTCCATCAGCCATGTCATTTGTATCCTGCTTTCTCATTGATTTGACGATGGAATCAAATTGCAGCTTTAATCTACAACCATCAGAGTTCCGTTTGTATTTGTGAGTAACAAAACTTTAGCTAGAAACTGGAACTGCTCCATGGATGATGGCCGCATCCGCCTGTCTGATAACTGTTCCCTCCCCCTCAATAGGTCGGCCTGGGACTTCCCTGACTTTGGGAATCCCTGCCCAATGTCAGCAGTCCTCACCAGTTTCCTAGTGGCCTCCTACTGCGCTGCCATGGTGTTCGGATTACTGGGAAACATTTGCTTAATTTGTGTGATTGCCAAACAGAAGGGGAAATCTAATATAACCAACATGTTCATTGCCAACCTATCCTTTGCTGATATCATGATTTGTGTTTTCTGCCTCCCCTTTACAATCGTTTACACTCTGATGGACTATTGGATCTTTGGTGAAGCTTTGTGCAAGATGATCCCCTTCGTCCAGTGCCTGTCGGTGACAGTGTCCATTCTCTCTTTAGTCATGATAGCTCTGGAAAGGCATCAGCTCATTATAAACCCCACAGGATGGAAGCCAAATGTCACCCAAGCTTACCTTAGCATACTAACCATCTGGATGCTGGCCTGCTTCATCTCCTTGCCCTTTGTGATTTTTCATGTTTTAACAAGTGAGCCTTTGATGGACCTCCCTGCTCCTGTAGCAGCATTGGCCAGTGAGGTGATCTGCATGGAATCATGGCCAACCAGGCAACAAAAGCTGATATACATGACTTGGCTCTTTGCATTCCAATACTGTGCACCCCTTGTTTTCATTGCAGTGTGCTATGGCAGGATATACATGAGAATAAGGACAAGGAAGGACTTAATGGACAAAGGTGTCGAAGATAAATCCAGATTGACAAAGGGCAGAAGGATAACCATGATACTTGGTCTGTTGATTCTTGGATTTGGACTTTGCTGGTTACCTTTAAACGTATTCAATCTCATTGCAGACTGGGACCTGGAAGCAATGATGCATTGTGATCACAATCTCATCTTTTCCCTCTGCCACTTGGCTGGAATGGCTTCCACTTGCATCAATCCTATCATCTACGGCTTCCTGAATAATAACTTCAAAAAGGAGCTCTGGGCTATCGTTGTTCACTGTGACTGGAGCAGGCAGGAGGACTGTGAACACTTTCCATTGTCCACCATGAATACAGAACTTTCTAAAACTTCTCTGCGACTGAGTTGTAGGAATACTTCCCAGTTTAATAGACAAAAGCATGCTGCCCAATAAAGAAATATTTCAGACTTTGGAATTTTCCAAATGAACTTTGTATTTATCACTGTTTAATTTTATTCCCCTTGTCTGATTTGAGTTATTTCTAATATTATTGTTATATGGCAAGAAAATGTTTCCATCAGTCTCCTATTCCAACCCTAATATAAATGATAAATCTCTTGCCAGTTAATTATGCCATGTTACAGTTGCTCAAGTATCTTAGATTATGTTATAAATAAGGTGGGTTAATAATATTCTTCGGCAAAATTTAGGATCAAAATTCCACTTGTCGAAACATGGAACCATTTATCACTGACATTCTCTGGTGCCTTGTTAAAATAGTCTTCAGCTTTGCCTGTGAAGTACAGTTCTTTGTTCAGACAGATTGGTAATGTACAGTACTCATTTTCTTTCTGAAAAGTTCACTAAATGACATGTGATTCAGTCACTTATGTATTCCGTCAATAGTTACACTGTTTATGATAAAAATGGTTTGCTGTATTTTACATTGCTCTCATTTTATAATGCTTAAGAGAAAATGTTAAGATGAAACTATATCTGTTTTTGACTTACGGCAATAAATTGCTAATGTATTGAAACACAACAGTTGTTTGTCAGAAAGAAGGCACTTGCAGTGTGTTACATTGTTAAACACTATAGGAACATTACACTTCTGTGGTACAGGACTGGGCAGATTTGTGTTTTACTGCTGACTTCCCATTTCCCTGACAACATACCTATGAATTGTGCAGACAATAGTACTTGACATAATTTTATGTAAACACATAATAAATTGAATGTTTGCCTGTCATTTCTCTGAGACATTCGGATCACAAAACCCAGCAAAGAAATTTTGATAGTGCTACTTCTCTTAAAGCCATCCCGTGTGGCTATGTTTGAGTCACCGGGTGTAGTTTTGATACTAACACAACCTGGTATACCTCTTGTGCTCAAAGTGGCATTGAGTTCCTGCTGAGAAAGACCTCATTAGTTCCATGAGTCAGGTGGAATTACCACAGAATCTCTGTGGAATTTGATTCAAATCATCTTGTGCTCCTTTGATTTGTATAGCACCTTCGGCATAGGGAGGGAATTGCAAAACTGAGGGAGTGTGTGGGTGAAGGAAGACATGTCTGCTAAGATTGGAGCGAAGAATGTCGGGGCGAAAATTCAAGGAATGCAGAATCCTACGATATGGTAGGAGAAGAGGTGTGACTAGGTACAGGTAAGTGGGAAACAAGGTTAGGTTAGAAGGGAATGAAGTGGAATGTATATCATTCCTATTCCTGGAACAAATACCATTGTCTGAAGATCAATAACATTCTCTCATGCAGGAGCATTGTTTGAGATGCCTATATATCATTTAACTTCTATGGCTTGAGTGGTACTTAGAGTTGTTTTTAAAAAAAAACATCAGATGACAAACTATAGGCTTCTGAGATTTCATACAAAGGCTGGACACAGCTCCTACAGAGGAGAGAGGGGGAATCCATAGTTCATACCCAGACCCAGACAGGGTATTCTATTGTCATGAAAAAGACACCTGGATGGTATGTCGCGTCCAAAGTGCCAGAGTCAGTGATGTCTTAGATCAGTTCCACAGGATTCTAAAGGGTGAAAGCTGGAAGTTGTGTTACTTTTTGGTACCAATGACATGGGTAGGAAAAAGGATCAGGACCTGAAGAGAGGATATTGGGAGTTGGGTAGAAAGCTAGTGGTGTTCCACAGGGATCGGCATTGGGGCATTGATTAGGATGATGGAATTGACGGCTTTGTGGCCAAGTTTTCAGATGATATGAGGGGCAGATAATGCTGAGGAAGCAGGAAATCTGCAGAAGGATTTAGATAGATTAGGAGAATGGGGAAATAAGTGGCAGGTGGAATATAGTGTAGGGAAGTCTGTGATCATGCCCTTTGGTAGAAGGAATAAAAGTGAAGACTATTTCCTAAATGGGAAGAAAATTCAGAAATCGGAAGTGCAAAGGCACCCCAGATTCCCCATGCAGGATTCCATAAAGGTTAACTTACAGGCTGTGTCAGTGGTAAGGAAGGCAAGTGCAATGTTCATATTAACTTCACGAGGACTAGAGTACAAAAGCAAAGATGTAATGCTGAGGCTTTGCAAGGCATCAGTTAGATCGCACTTGGAATATTGTGAACAGTTTTTGAAAAGATGTGTTGGCTTTGGCGAAGGTTCACAAAAATGATTCCAGGAATGAAAGGAATAACATAAGAGGAGTGTTTGATGGCTCTGAGCCTGTACTTGATGGAGTGTAGAAGAATAGGGATCTCATTAAAACCTATTAAATATTGAAAGGCCTAGATAGAGTGGACATGGAGAGTTCAAGTTCAAGTTTAATTGTCATTCAACCATATGTGAACATAGCCAAAAAAAAGAATCCCTCTGGAGCCAAGGTACAAAACACATCAACAACAGCACATAGCACAAATGGTTACGATTTCAGAAAAACTTACAGTCACAAAGAAAATAAAAAAAAATAAATCCCAAATCCCTGAGTGGCATGACTATAAATTGATGGTTAAGTAGTCCTAGTCCAGCTTGTTCTTCCACCGAGCAAACACCGGAGAGCAGCATTGAGCAAACACAGGAAGGCAGCTCCAAGTGAATACTGGAGGGCAGTACCGAGTGAACACTGGAGGCTAGCACAGAGCAGACACTGGAGAGCAGCACCGATGGGTGGGGCCAGCTCCCAACTCTTTATGGATTCCAGTGCACCCAGAGTGGCTTAGTCCGTGCCGCAGCCGAAACAGCACAGCCCTCCTGCCACCGGTCTTGCTAATGAACAAGTGAACTGAATCTGCAGTTTTCTATGTTAACAATGTCCAACAGGATCTTGCGATCACAGAAAAATGTCTTAGGCAATCACTCACTCCCATTTGTTGGGCCACGCACATCAACAACACGACAACAGTCTACAATAAGTCCAGCTCCATTGCTATTGAGCCACACACCAATGGGATAAAGCTGCTGTACTTGATGCTCTTAATAACCAGCAGTGTCTCGTGATTGTAACAAAGATTTACAGGATGAACAAATACACCAGTGATTGGACCGAGAGAGGCCGCTGTGTCTGAGTGTGCCGTGATCTTACCGAACACTGAGAGGATGTTTCCCATAGTGGGGGAGTCTAGGACCAGTGGGCGCAGCCTCAGAATAGAGAATTGTTCCTTTAGCACAGAGATGATGAGGAATTTCTTTAGCCTGTGGAATTAATTGCCACAGATGGCTGTGGAGGCCAAATCATTAGGAATATTTAAAGTGGAGGTTGATAGGTTCTTGATTAGTAAGGGCATCAAAGGTTATGGGAAGAAGGCAGGAGAATGGTGGTGAAAGGTAGTAAATCAGCCATGATGGAATGGCGGAGCAGACTCACTGGGCTGAATAGCCTAATTCTGCTCTTATGACTTATGGTCTTAAGCTAGAACAGTACAGCAAGAGAACAGACCCTTCAGCCCACAATATCTGTACGGTGCATGAAGGAATAATTACAACTAGAACATTTGAAGGATGTGAGTTTGACTTATTGTGAACCAATTTCCTAATAATTGTTTCCTACCTATGGTGGTTGTTATATGAATGCATCCATGCATTTCCCAGTCCATGAGTATTCCCAAAGATTCCATACTAGTACCTGAATGAATGAAGAGCTTATCCTGGCTAATATTTTCTCTCATCACAACATGAATCTCAGTGAGCGGGCGGAAGAACTTACGGCCCTAAGACATAGGAGCAGAATTAGGCCATTCAGCCCATCGAGTCTGCTCTGCTATTTCATCATGGCTGATCCCAAATCCTATTCAACCCCATACACCTGCCCTTATCCCTTGATGCCCCAACCAATCAGGAATCTATCAACTTCCACTTTAACTATTACCCTGGACTTGGCCTCCACCGCTGTCTGTGGCAGAGCATTCCACGGATTCACCACTCTTTGGCTCAAAAAAAACTTGCAATAGGACTGATGAGATTGATCTAGTGAATACTGGCATGGGTCCTAAGGACCAAATAGCTTCTTGTGTTGTGATATCTGTTGGATCTGGAGATGATTCTGTCCAGAAGGTTCTTTGGTAGTCAAGAATGAAGTGCACATCTTGTGGTTACAACCATTTTATCAGATGTTTTTTGTGAATAGGTCAGATAGGTCAGCCTGTCCCAGTAACACAAAAGAAGAGAAAAACGGCAGGAGAAAGAGCAAGGAACAAAAGACTGGCCACTGCAAACTAATTGAAGCTAGATCGATAAGGAAGTTTTCTCTGATTGGGCGCCACGGTAGCGTAGTGGGTAATGCGAGGTTATTACAGCTCAGGCCGTTCCGAGTTCAGAGTTCAGTTCTGGCGCTGCTCTGTACGTCCTCCCTATGGAATGGGTAGGTTTTTCCCAGGTGCTCCGGTTTCCTCCCACAGTCCAAAGACGTACCGGGTAGGTTAATTGGGTGACGTAAATTGCCCCATGATTAGGTTGGGGCTAATCAGGTTTGTCGGGGGTTGCTAGGGCAAAGTGGTAAGGGCCGGAAGAGCCTATTCCATGTTGCATCGCTAAATAATCAAAAATTAAATAAAAATAGTCTGTGAAACAAGGTCAGTCTCGATTTACACTGCCGTGGCATCTCAGGCTAAGTAATGAAAGAAGGAAAGAATCAGTTAGACCACAAACAACCGAACATTTACAGACAAACAAGCGATTATGCTGGACAGCAAACTTTCTTCAGAAGAAGCAGCCAGATGTGCCAAAGCAATGTCCCAAGCCGAGCAAGGCTGCTGGATGAGGTGGGAGGGTGTTGAGAGGAGGAAAATCACGTGGAGTGAGCTGTGGAGCATGGAGTCAAACAGACTGAGCTTCATCATCAGAGCAACATATGATGTCCTGCCCTCTCCTACAAACCTAAATCTCTGGCTGGGAGAGGATCCAGCCTGCCCTCTGTTCGCAGTTCCGGCATCCCTCAAGCACATCTTGGTTAGTTGCAAGACCAGCCTAACACAAGGCAGATACACCTGACAACACAACCAAGTGCTGAGGTGTTTGGCAGCTGAACTTGAGTGTAAGAGAGTAACCACCAACTCCAGGCCTCTCAGAGCCCAGACAATGATCCCACAACTACCATCCTTCATCCGGGAAGGAGAGAAACTGGGGGCTAACCCCTTGCCCACTGAGTGCAGCCAGGGACTGGGAAATGTGTGTTGATTTAGGCCAGAAACTTACCTTCCCATCTGAAATTGCAACGATCAACCTGCGGCCTGACCTGGTCCTTTGGTACA
The DNA here is from genome assembly GCF_963921235.1 of Mobula hypostoma. NCBI lineage: Eukaryota > Metazoa > Chordata > Chondrichthyes > Myliobatiformes > Myliobatidae > Mobula > Mobula hypostoma. Next base: position 21,025,760 of record NC_086115.1, read on the forward strand.
ACTCCTGTCCGTACGTCTTTATCATTGAGCTGACAGTCCCCTGGGAGGATGCTGTGGATGAGGCTTACGAACGGAAAAGGCTGCGATATGCCAACCTCACAGTTGAAGCACAGGAGCGAGGCTGGAACGTAAAAGTGCGCCCAGTTGAGGTTGTGTGCAGGGGATTTGTAGCCAGTTCCACCGTACGGCTGCTGAGGGAAGTAGGAGTCAGAGGGCAGGCCCATAGGAAGGCAATCAAAGCACTTGCTAATGCCGCTGAAATGAGCAGTCACTGACTGTGGTTGAAAAGAAGGGATGCTGTCTGGGCTGCCGAGTGACCATTGTTACGAGAATACACATAAAATTAAGATGTTTGCTGGCCGGGGCTAGCATCAGTGGCATCAGCAGTTGGTCTGCCACCTGCCCTCAGGGGAAGGAGAGATAAGGAACAATGGAGCAGCGTCTGGAGATGTGTAATGAAGGGATGTGGGAGGAAGAGCTGTCTGGAGCGGCTCCCCCCCTTTGAACCCTGAACTGTTTGAAGTGATGGACAGGCGATACCCCAGCAGGGGGATAAAAAGGGACAGGTTCGCTAAGACAGACACACACGCCACCCGAGGTAACGAGACCCTGGAAGCGGTGCGCTTCTCACGAGTGGGTGAGAAGTCCCAGACAACGACAAGGGTGGAAAGGTACGATCAGCGGGAACCCGGTGTGTGTCCGCCCTTGCCTGGGTGCCGGGTTCACTGCAGAGGATCGACCGCATCTGGAGGAGGGGTCACAGTCGGTGACCTCAGGTGACATCACCAAGGACCCGCCCAAATGCTGTTTGTGAGCCATCTTGCTGGTCTGTGAGTGAAGCTGTGCTGAATGATGAGTTGTTCCTATTCTATCTCTGTCTCTCTTCCCCCACCTTGTCCATCGCCATGGCAACGATTACTGCGAACTGAACTTTGAGTCATTTTGAAATTGGTCATTTACCCCTAGACGACGATAGAGCTTGATTGATGCTGTTATCTTAATTCTGTGCACATGTGTGGTTATCATTGTTGAATTGTTGCATTTATTATCCTTTCGATTACTGTGTTGCTTGTTTCTTTAATAAAACTTTCTTAGTTCTAGTACTCCAGACTCCAACTGAGTGATCCATTTCTGCTGGTTTGGCAACCCAGTTACGGGGTACGTAACATAAGTGGGGTTCTCGTCCGCGATTTTGAACGCTAAATTTGGGACGGAGTAAATTGATTGGGTTAAAATTCCCGAAAGAAAGAAAAGACAAACAGCAGAAATGGAGGTTGAGGAATTTATAAAGGCGCCGACCTTGGAGGCATTAGAGGATGCCAGGAAATCGGAATTGATAGCTGTGGCAAAACGGGTGAATCTTGCTAAGGTGAAGTCGACAATGAGGAGAGAGGAGATACACAGAGCTATTGTAGAGCACTATGTATCTAAAGGTGTGTTTCCCCAAGGTGAGCTGGGGGAGGTGTCTATTGAAAAACCTGCTGGAGACGCGGTACAGGTACAGCTTGAAAAACTGAGACTCGAGCACGAGTTCCGGGTACGGCAGTTAGAACACGAAGAGAAGCAGTTAGAAAGGCAGGAGAAAGAGAGAGAGAGTTAGAAAGGCAGGAGAAAGAGAGAGAGTTAGAAAGGCAGGAGAGGGACAGACAGTTGGAGAGAGAGGAGAAACAGAGGGAAAGGGAATTTGAGCTGGAGAAGTTAAAGATAAGGGCCGAGCAGGGGCTCGTGCCGAACCAAGGTGGAGGGTTCCGGGCGACCCAGGAGGTTAGGCTGGTTCCCCCATTTGACGATACCGATGTGGATCGGTACTTTCTCCACTTCGAAAAAGTAGCTATAAGTCAGGAATGGCCGAGGGATAAGTGGGTTGTCTTACTTCAGAGTGTACTGAAAGGGAAAGCCCAACAAGCTTACTCCGCTTTATCCCCGGAAGATGCCCAGAAGTATGAGGTGGTGAAGGAGGCCATCCTCAGGATTTATGAGTTGGTCCCGGAGGCATACCGGCAGAGGTTCCGGAATGCGAGGAAGCGGTGGGACCGCACGTATTTGGAGTTTGCTCGTGAGATGCAAACATATTGTGAGCGTTGGTGCGCCTCGAAAGGGGTAGAGGGGGATTATGACAGACTGCTGCAACTGGTTCTGATTGAGCAGTTTAAAGGTTGTGTCCCTGAGGGTATGAGACCCTACCTCGATGAGAAAGAGGCAGCCACGTTAGCCGCAACTGCTAAGTTAGCGGATGAGTATGCGTTGACGCATAAAATGAAGGTTGCCCCGAGTAAAGGCTACCAGAAGGGTAGTCAGGACGGCGGGGAGAGTCCGCCGGAAAAGTCAGAAAGTAAGCCGGGGACTAGTGAAAAGGATAAGGTAGACCGGGAGCAGTCTGGTAGGAAGTCTCCTGGAGTCGTCTGTTATAATTGTGGGAAAGTCGGACACTTTGCGTCCAGGTGCTTTGCCCCAAGGAAGGAGACGGGGAAAGGAAAAGCGGAAATTTTGAATGGCTGTATTGAGCTGTTAAGCGAACCGCTAGGGAAGGACAGGTCTGAAAAAGTCCAGGAAGGGCGCGAGAGGTTTATCTCGGCCGGACTGGTGTCAGTGAAGGAGAGGTTAAAACCAGTTCCAGTGCGGATCTGGAGAGACACGGGAGCGTGTCAGTCACTAATACTGAAGAGTGTATTAGAGTTTAGCTCAGAGACCCAGATTGGGGAGGTAGAGGTCAAAGGTGTTGGGGAAGGGACAGAGTCAGTCCCTTTGCACCAGATACATTTTCAGAGCAACCTGGTCTCTGGACTAGTCACGATCGGGGTGAGGTCCGAATTACCGATGAAAGACGTGGAAGTCTTGCTCGGTAATGACATCGCCGGAGGAATCGTGTTCCCGGTCGTGAGATTGACGGGTCAGCCTGCCAGCATGGAGGCCCCGCCCGCGATGGTGAATTTGGCTGAAACATTTCTGCCAACCTTGTATGAGACAGGGTGTAGTGAGATAAGAGGTAGTGAGGGAGCTGGGACGGATGTAGCAGTAGCCAGGAAAGAATTTGTGCAGACGCAGGAGCGAGACGAGGGGCTGATGGTTTTTGCCGAGACCGCTCTCTCTGACACAGCCTTGACAAGCTATTGTGCGGAGGAGGAAGTGCTAAGGAAGAAAGGGAAATCAAGTACAGTACCCGCAGATGAGGAATGGGGGGTGGTGCAAGAGAGTTATGGGGATGAGGTTTTTAACATGGCCCACGAGGTACCCCCCGGTGGACATTTTGCGGTGCTGGAGGAAACAGTTGGTGGAATCATGAAAGAGAGTTACCGGCTGCCCAGGGGGAAGAATGTTATTGATCATGACCGACGCGAACTGAGACGGTCACCGGCTTTTGATATGCTAACAAACCTAGTCGGTGTTAGCGTGGAAATCAATGAAGCTAGGGGCCCCCTGTTAAGAGAAAAAAACCATTTTGAAAAGATTAGGATGGGATCGGTCAGATGGGAGAAGGCTATTGTTTTGGCCAGGTCTACTGATAAGGTCTCTCCCTTAATCCCCGAAGGAGTAATTAAACGACTCGCACCCATGTGTTTGATTGTCCCGAGGAAATGCAAAGAACTGGGACGTTGGGTTATGTCGGTTACAATAGGGCGGCCAAGTAAACAACACCCATATTTTTTGAGTAATTCAGTGACTAAAGGGCTGATGAACACAGAGGTGTGTATTGGCAATTTAATACGGCTGTCTGAAGCCAGCGTGATAGTGAGCCTTGGAAAAAATGAATTCGGCCACACGAATGTCACTTACCTGGGAATTGTGGTGACACAGGGGCAGCTGGCAGTGATGCAAGCTACAGTGCAGGCTATCGCTGACCTCCCAACCCCGACAGACAAGAGGGCCCTCAGAAGGCTTTTGGAGATGGTGGGGTACTGCAGGAAGTTTTGCAATAACTCTGCGGTCAATACCCGTCCCCCTCCTACTAAGCCCTTGCGAGGGAAAATTGAGTCGGAATGGGACGACCCTTGTTGTTGTGGTCCGGGACAAAACCAAATGAGAGGTTACATTGGTCGCAATTCATCAGTGTTTTTGGCCACTATGAAGTTTGCTGAGTTGGAGCCTGGTCTAAGGGATTATTAATAACACGTGTAAAAGGAACAGAAAATGTGATGACTGTCTGTCAAGGTGTTGACAGCTTCAAATTCTCTGTATTAGCTAAATAACTGTTAAAGATGTATATTGTGTATGTATCAGATAATGTAGTCATGTTTGTAATTTTTACCTCCCGGTAAAAATCCTTAAAGGGGGGAAGTGTTACGAGAATACACATAAAATTAAGATGTTTGCTGGCCGGGGCTAGCATCAGTGGCATCAGCAGTTGGTCTGCCACCTGCCCTCAGGGGAAGGAGAGATAAGGAACAATGGAGCAGCGTCTGGAGATGTGTAATGAAGGGATGTGGGAGGAAGAGCTGTCTGGAGCGGCTCCCCCCTTTTGAACCCTGAACTGTTTGAAGTGATGGACAGGCGATACCCCAGCAGGGGGATAAAAAGGGACAGGTTCGCTAAGACAGACACACACGCCACCCGAGGTAACGAGACCCTGGAAGCGGTACGCTTCTCACGAGTGGTGAGAAGTGCCAGACAACGACCAGGGTGGAAAGGTACGATCAGCGGGAACCCGGTGTGTGTCCGCCCTTGCCTGGGTGCCGGGTTCACTGCAGAGGATCGACCGCATCTGGAGGAGGGGTCACAGTCGGTGACCTCAGGTGACATCACCAAGGACCCGCCCAAAAAGCTGTTTGTGAGCCATCCCGCTGGTCTGTGAGTGAAGCTGTGCTGAATGATGAGTTGTTCCTATTCTATCTCTGTCTCTCTTCCCCCACCTTGTCCATCGCCATGGCAACGATTACTGCGAACTGAACTTTGAGTCATTTTGAAATTGGTCATTTACCCCTAGACGACGATAGAGCTTGATTGATGCTGTTATCTTAATTCTGTGCACATGTGTGGTTATCATTGTTGAATTGTTGCATTTATTATCCTTTCGATTACTGTGTTGCTTGTTTCTTTAATAAAACTTTCTTAGTTCTAGTACTCCAGACTCCAACTGAGTGATCCATTTCTGCTGGTTTGGCAACCCAGTTACGGGGTACGTAACACCATCTAGAGACTAACCATGTGACACACACCCAGGGCTGATCAGCCTGTGGTGGGCCTGCCTCGGCTGAGGGTGTCTTGTGATAAAAGGCCGAAACACCCAGCGATGTCGAGGTACACGACTGAAGATGTGTCGTAATGGTAGTAACATGATCTAGTGATCATCTTTGAGAACTACTTCCACTCAAGTCAAGTGCAGGGCAGAAACTTCAGGGATTGTAACATCCAGTCCTATTAATCAAATTTCAAAAGTGTTGCTTCCTCAGTAATTTTTAGTGATTTGTTTTGGTTCCATTTGATACACAAGATGTTGAAATTGCAAATGGATTCTGCATTGATTTAAAAACTGACTTCAAGTTTACCAAAGGAAGGAGCAAGATTTCATCCACCCCAGGCAACATTACGTAAAAGAGAGACTAAGCAAGGACAGATGGTTATATATCCTATGTTGGCGGAGTTACATTAAGTGAGCACAGTGATATAAGACAGCAGCTTCAGTATGGTTCCTGCAGAGAGCACAGAGCCGCGACAGGAATATCTGACATGCCAGAAATAATCTGATGTCAAGAGCTTCAGAGTTTGGTCAGGGATTTATAGTGCTCTTGAGAAAAGGAATCGCCTGCAATGTGCAGTTCAGTCCATTTTAAGCAATTCAGATTTACAACATTTTATTTGAATATGTCAGGCTGAATTCAGCAATACCATTCATTACAGAGAGCTGGGAATGGACATCGGTCTGGGTAGTCTACTGCTGGAGCACATCTATATTCCTATTCAATGCAGAAAGCATAAAACTCCCAATGATTAAGAGAAGTAGGCACTAATAGAGGCTGCTTCTCATAGTCATGGAATAATATAGCAGAGAAACTGACAAAACTTGCTTCTCAGTTCCCCTTAAAATCTTCACCCTCTCATGCTAAACATACACTCTCTCATTTTGGACTCCCTTATCTTGGGGAAAAGACCAAAATCATCCACTTTATCCACACAGCCCTCAGCCTTGTCTATTCAAGGCCTCAAACAGTTCTTCCAAGTGAGGCAACACATCATATGTGAATCTGTTGGGATCGTCTACTGAAACCAGTGTTCCTGATGTGGCCTCCCCTACGTGGTGAGACAGACGTAGATTAGGGGACCTTTACTTCATCCGCACGGTGGCCCACCATTTTAATTCCTATCCCCTTTCCTGTTCTGACATGTCAGTCCATGCTCTCAATTATGAAGTCACTCTCAGGCTGGAGGACCAACTCCTCACGTTCCTTCTAGTTAGCCTCCAACCTGATGGCATGAACATTGATTTCTTCAACTTCTTGTAACTTTATCCCCCTTTTTTCCTCTTCAATACCCCGCCCTCGCGTCTTACCTCTTCTCCTGCCCATCACCACCTCTTGGTGACCCTACTCCTTCCCTTTATTCCATGGTCCACTCCCCTCTCCTATCAGATTCCTTCTTCTCCAGCCCTTTACCTTTTCTATCCATCACCTCCCAGCTTTTCAATTCATCTCCCATTCCCCACCCACCTGGCTTCATCTATCACTTACTAGCTTGTACAGCGCACTGGTACTGTGTAAGCTAGGTTTAAAGACAAATAAAAATTTAAAGCAGTATCTTTTTTCTCATGTTAGCACATGGTAGACATGTTTTTACACTATGGGGACAACAAAAAGTATATTGTGTTTAAGAGAGGTGTTGGCAAGTGTGAAGGTGCTTTACGGGGGTGTTGGTAAGTATGAAGGTTCTTTGGGGGGTGTTGGTAAGTATGAAGGTTCTTTGGGGGGTGTTGGTAAGTATGAAGGTGCTTTGGGGGTGTTGTCAAGTGTGAGAGTGCTTTAGGGGATGTTGACAAGTGTGAAGGTGCTTTGGGGGTGTTGACAAGTAAGAAAGTGCTTTAGGAGGGCATTGGTTTAAAAAGATTGGGAAACACTGCATTATAGTAAACAGACTGTCTTGGTGATGATACCTTGGTGGTGGCAGGATATCCATTCGTCTCACAGCCTGGGGGATGAAGCCATAATCCTGTCTGGGAGTTCTAGTCCTGGTGCTTTTGTACCTCCCTTCTGATGGTAATGGGTCAAAGAGATTGTGGGATGGGTGGTAGGGATCCTCAACAATACTTAGCGTCCTTTGTATACAACGCCTTGGTAAAGTCAGATATAGCAGGGAGGGAGATCCCAGTAATCCTCTTGGCAATTTTTACCATCTTCTGTAGGATAATGTGGTTTAATCCTTGCAGCTTCAGTACCACACAATGATCGGCCAGACAGGACACTCTCAATGGTGCACCTGTAGAAAGTTTTTACAAGGGGGTCAGGGAGCCTTGCATGCTTCAGTCTCCTCCGAAAATGTAGACACTTCCGTGTCTTCTTGACAATTGAGGAGTTATTGAGGGTCCAGGTTAGATCATCATTATGGGAACACCAAGGAACTTAGTGCTTTTCACTCTCTCCTTGCAGAGCCATTGATGTGTAATGGAGAGAGGTTGACTTGCGCCTTCATGAAGTCCACGGTCATCGACTTTGTCCTGTCTACATTGGGACTTAGACTGTGTTCTCACAATGTTTGACAAGCCTCTCTACCTTCTCTCTGTGTGCCGACTCCTCATTGTTGCTGGTGACACCAACCACTGTAGCATCACAGCAAACTTGATGATGTGGTTTGAACTGGATCTGGCAGGAGTGTGATCACCAGCAGCTGAACTCAGTACCCCGGGGGTCACCAGTGCTCGGTGCGATGGAGCTCGAGATGTTGCTGCCGACTCAGACTCACTGGGGTGTTTCTGTCAAGAAGTCCAAGATCCAGATACAGAGACAGGTGTTGAGTCCCAATGAGGACAGTTTGCCCACCAGCCTCGGAAGGATGATCATGTTAAACGACGAGCTGAAGTTGAGGAACAACATCCTGCCGAATGAGGAATCGTTTTCTGGGTGGGACAGGACAGAGTGGAGGGTTGAGGCTATGTCATCTTCAGTGGACTGGTTTGAGCGGTGGGAGAACTGGAAAGGGTCCAACGTTAGCAGGAAGGTGGGATTTTATGTGATCCATTACTAGTCATTCAAAGCACTTCATGATCATTGAGGTTAGTGATGCAGAGTTATGTACTTGGTGGAAATGTATGAAATTCACAGTCACCGACATTGAGTTGAGATTCACTTTAACAGGTTGGTGTGATGTGATGAAGTTTTTTTTGTGTTCAGTGTTTGGAGTACAATAAAAGAGTTGTTACAGTTTCTCTTAAACATTAAATGCCTCATGCAGTTTAATTTGTGAAAACCTACAGTGCCTCTGGGCATTAATGGTTTTGGCCAGTTATCATTGCTCTCTCGGGCACCGGAATGATGGTGTCTGCCTTGAAGCCGGCAGGGCCAGTGGATTGCTTCAAAGAAATGTGAAAGATGTCCATTAAGACCTCTTTTAGCTGGGCCACACATTCCCTCAGCACCTGACCAGGTACGTTGGCCGGCCATGCAGCTTTGCGTGGGTTTACTCTGGGTAGGATCCTCCTCATCTCAGATGTAGCCAGACAGGGTACCTGTTCCTCAGGGAGACAGAGCTTTCTTCAATGTAACTTCACTCAATGTGTCAAATCAGGGGTAGGCCAGCGAGCAAATATTGGGATACTATGTGAGCGATTTTTCCTTATTCTGAGTGTTTCAGGCGACCACACTGATGGACGTGCATGACATCTTGTTACACTGGCCCCAGGTTCCATTTTGTTCCAAACCAAACACTGGTATATACGAAGGACGGGAAGGCAGACTACCTTATTAATATGTATTAGATACTCTCCGTGCACGCACAGGTTTTCAGATGGGATTGTTCAAATTTGTAAACAGAAACAGCGTCACTGTGTTTTAACAAGAAATCCATGCTAGATATCCAGATATTTACATGTGCTACAATACTTGTTGAATAACTTGCGTTTTGAAATAAAATCGAAGAAAAAAATTCCAATGGCAATGAAAGCAAAACGCAGAAAGTTAGACACAGAGTGCTGAAATTTCTAAGACACTTGGACACTAGATTACTTCTTCATCAAGCAAGCTAGGAAACCAGTTTGTCTCATTTGCCTAGAAAATGTTGCTATGAAGAAGGTGGCAAATATCAGGCGACATTACGAGACCTGCCATGGTGGAAATTTTAACAAGTTTACTGGACAAGCAAGGAAAGATGAAGCTGAGCGAATGAAGGCTAGTTTCGGAAAACAAACGTCATTTTCTGCCAAGAAAAGCAGTGAAAATGAAGGAAATACCCGTGCCAGCTATGAAGTCTCAAATGTATTGCAGAAAAGATGAAGTCTTTTACAGATGGAGAGTTTGTCTAAGAATGTTTACTGGCAGTGGTGGATATTGTTTGTCCTGAAAAGAAATCTTTATTTGCATCATCAGCCTGTCAGCAAGAACGATCGCACAGCGAGTTGAAGAAATGTCAGCAGATATTAAAAGTTGTTTAAGGGATGCCTGCAACGAATTGCGATTTTTTTTCAATTGTGCTTGATGAGAGCACAGACTTGAGAGACACTGCTCAACTTGCAGTGTTTGTGCGAAGAGTGACCTCAACTTTTCAAATTGTTGAAGTGTTTATTCAATTAATTCCTATGAAGGACAGGGTTACTGGAGCAGACATTTTTGAAGCTTTGTTGAAAATGATGTCAGAAATGAAACTTAATGTGTCGAAGCTAATTGGCATCACAACTGATGGGGCACCGGCAATGGTGGGACAGAAAAAAAGGCATCATTGCATTGCTGCAAGAACAAATGGAAAACCTTGGAATCGCACAGAAACTGGTTAAAATTCATTGCATTATCCACCAAGAGACATTATATGCCAAGAGTTTAAAATTAAAGGATGTTATGGACATTGTTGTGAAGGCAGTGAATCTGATCCTATCTCGTGGATTGAATCATCACCAGTTTCAGCAGTCTTTGTTGGATACAGAGGCAGAATATGGGACCTGGCTTATTTCTGCAATGTACGCTGGCTTAGCCGAGGGTCAGTGCTGGAAAGAGTATTTGCATTGCATGGGAGGTGGCAATATTCCTTGAAAGCAAAAATGAGGATGCTTCACATTTTTGTGATCCTGATTGGCTTGCAACCTTGGCATTTCTTGTGGACATTACATCTCATTTAAATAACTTGAATTTACAACTTCAAGGAAAAAAATCAGCTGATACATGAGATGTATGGTCATATTGTGGCCTTTGAAAGAAAGCTGCAATTGTGGGAGTACCAGCTTCAAAAAGGAAATTGTGCACGTTTTCCCACTTTTCAAAAAAGTAAAGCACAAGGTCCAGGCATTTTTGTGAATATGGTCTAAGAATTGAGAAAAGAGATTTCATCTTGTTTTGCTGATTATCGCTCGCCTGCAAATGAGTTCAAGCTGTTTGCTACTCCATTTGATGTGGAAGTGGACACTGCATCAGAAATTTTTCAAATCGAATTGATTGAGATGCAGTATGACGACATATTGAGTTCGAAATTTCATTCTGAAGATGTGTCAGTGCTTGACTTCTATAGAAAATATATTCATCCAAGTGGAAAGTATCCTAACTTAGTGGACCATGCAAAAAAGTTGGCATCATTGTTTGGGAGCACTTATCTGTGTGAGCAATTATTTTCAAAAATGAAGCACACTAAGAACCATTTGAGAACAAGATTGACTGATGCCCATCTGGATCATGTCTTGCTCTTGGCATCAACAAGTCTGACACTCAATATTGAGAAGCTTTCAAGCAACAAATAGCATCAAGGTTCATATTGATTTATTGACTGTTTGCTTTAAAATTTTCTTTTTTATTACACTTAATTTACCACCATTCAATGCATCATGTGCATACGTTTTATGTTTAAAGATCCTTTGTGTCCTTTTAATAGATTCAAAAGATGCCTTGATTGAAATAAATTGCAACTAAACTGAGTTCTTTGATTACTAATTGGCGTCCTTGGTTAAGCACAAATGAATGTGTTATTCATTAATTTGAGGCAAGACATAACTAGATTTATTTAAATGGATAATTTCCATATTTCAAGTTTTTTAAGGCATTTATCTGGCCCACCGTCCACTCATTAATACGAGATCTGGCCCACAGAGGCAAAAAGGTTGCTGATCCCTGCGTCAAATGGCACATAGAAGCTATTCAACCTCGCAGGAAGAGAGGCATTGCTGCCACTGATCTTCATGGTGGACTTGTAATCAGTTATGGTTCGTATACCTTGCCACCTGCGCTGTATATCCCTAGTGTCATAAAAGTAGCTGAGAATTTTCTGTAAGTACTCTTGCTTTGCCTTCCGATGGTACAGGAGAGCGCGGTTCTTGCTGACCTGAAGGTCGACTTAACTCCCTATCTGAGGGCAGCGTCCCGAACCCTAATCAGTGCATGAACCTCTGCAGTCAGTCATAGTTCCTGGTTTGCCCTAGCAGCATAGTGTTTAATCACAGTAGCATCTTCAATGCATTTTCCTATGTAGCCATTCACTGATCCCTCATGGTCATCAGCTTTGACGTGGTGATCGTTATAGCAGCCTCCTGGAATATGCTCCAGTCCGTGCTTTTGAAACAGTCCTGCAGTGCCGAGGTAGCGCCTTCTGGCCAGGTCCTGATCTCCCTATAAACTGCTTTGACTCATTTAGCCAGTGGTCTGTATGCAGGGATTAGCAAAATGGATGTTGTGGTCTGAATATTTGAGGTTGGCGGGGGGCCAACCTTATGTAGTGCAGCCTTATATGCTCTACAGACATTCGTATAGACTAGGTCTAATATATTCTCTCCTTTGGTTGCAAAGTAGACATTCTTGTGGAAGTGTGGCAGAACTGTTTTTAAGTTGGCATGATTGAAGTCCAAATAAAGAAACCATCAGGGTGAGTGTCTTGGAGGCCACAGGTGGCGCCGTAGAGCTCCTGCAGTGTGTCCTCAACACTTGCACTTGAACGAGGGGGGGTGGGTGTATGTAAACAGCAATAATCACAATGGCAGCGAACTCACTCAGTAGGTAGAATGGTCTGCACTTCACCACTAAAGACTATGTGCAGTAGGCAGTGGGCCATTATCTCGGAAGCGTTCACACACCAGTTTTATCGAAGTAGACATACAGGTCTCCTTCGCGGGTCTCACCCCGAGATGGCAGCATTTCTGTCTGCCCAAAAGGAGATTAGGCCTGCTAGCTGCACGGCTGTGCTGTTTTGCAGCCACATTTCTGTCGGGATGAGTATATAGCAGTCACTCATCTCCCGCTGGTTGAGATGCAGACGCAGGTAATCCATCTTATTTTCTGGCAGTCGGAGGTTAGTGAGCAGAATTGTTGGGAGCACGGGAGTCTTGTGTGAATATGGGTGTGCTTACCATGTTTCTGCCCCTTTGTGCACCGCTCCTGACCTCCGCTCCCCGGAGTAACTGTAGTAGGCCACGTCGCAGCGAGGACCCACTCTACGTGTTAGATCGTAACTGTGTAGCAACTTCATTATCCCACTCACCAGTGAGGTCGACTTGCAGATTTTAGTGTTCTTTATGATCAGTAGTTTCTTTCAGTCACAGAAAAGATAACAGGACAAGAAATTTCACTGTTGATTGGAGCTGAAGAGGACCCTGTGACCGTGCAAGTCGCCATCTTGGAATCCACCTGCCAGATATTGAAATATATGGTGAGTCATCTATGAGACTGCAGCCTGATGCAGCTCAGAAGGAAATCATTTGGTCGACTGTGTTTGTATTGGCCCTTTGTTGCACTATCCAATCAGTCTCAGTCTCTTCCCTTTTTATCTCTATCAAGATCTTGGAGATGTTTCCCTTCAAGTATTTATTATTGAATTTGTTTCCACTGATAATTTTTTTCTTATTTTCTTACATTCATGATTTTGAACATCTCTTTGAAATCTTCCTCAGACATTCCCGCACGTCTGATCACTGGTGCCATCTCGTTTGCACCTTCTTCCTCTAAACATCCTTTCTAAAATACGGGGCAGCTGAAGTCACATATGGTGCTCAACAAATCTCACTTGCTGTATCCTATGCCTCCTTCTTGAAAACTTTGATATACAATGGCCTTGCCAGATAAACAGATTTGTGTTTGCAAACTCTGTTCATTTCTTTAAGACTTGCCAATGAATCAGTAAGTTTTCTTGAAATGTTTATAAAGCTCCTTTAGAAGCCTTGTGCAAGTCATAATCTTATTTATGCCTCCTGCTTTGGAGAGCAGAAACAGTTCTGCTCAGGGGCTACGGCTGCTGATTGCCTGATTGATTCCACGTGGATCACCCTCACGGGGCTTCCTTGCAAACTTGGCTTGTTGGCCAGCTCTGCTAACAGCCACGGGACTCAGCAGCGAGAAGGTCACCGTTCATATAAGTCTGGGGTGTCAATACCGCCCATGCACAATTGTCAGTCAGCAAGAGATAACAGATTGTGCACCGCATAGAATTATAAAGTAAGTATTTTTACAAGTTTTAGCTTTATTGAACAGTTAGTAGGGGGAAAAATAAAAGAACCCATTACTGTTAAACCGGTCCAAATGTGCACGTAAAGTTAGAGCTCATCCTGGAGTTGTCTTTTTACTCACCTGCTGGACCCACATGCTGCATTAAAGCACACACCACATTCCGAACTTTGTTCAAAACCCATCTTGAACAAATGGGCTCTCTGTCGGGAGTATTGGCCCTTCCTCCTTGGAGTCATCCATATGCACAAAGCACTTTGTGCAATGGAGTCACTCCTTCCTGTTAGAGTGGATTTCTTTTTGGGGTAGATGATTTGTTAACACTTAAATGACTTTGGCCACCAGACTTCTATTTTAATTGTTTGACAAAGGACTGTGGATTGAGTCCACCACAATGGGCTTCCTAAAAGGTGTAAATACCAGATGCTTCTGGTGCCTGATGCTGTAGTTTCGAAGACAGTATTATCTATACATTATAAATATTAATTGTCTTCTATGTTAGCACGTAAAATGCCAAATAAATGTGTTGTGGATTGAACTAAAAGCTGTGGATACCAACCCAGACATGTTGGCATCAGAAGGAAAGGATGAAATCCGAAGGTGTGATGTTTGTATGTAGCTTCAAAAGGAAGCATTGTCTAAGCATTGTCTATAACTTTTAAGTAGCCATTGCCTTTGTGTTTAGCATATAAATATCGAGCCCACATTTAGCTAGCAGACCTTTTTGCGGAAAGTGTCTCCGTCCATTAAGATGCCTGCTGTAGCTTGTTGTGTCGAATAAAGAAGCTGCTTTGTATCTACCAGTGACTCTGTCTCTCCGGTAATTTCATCCACACTACAACACTTCCCACAGCATTCTCAGCCATCCTCCCTCCTCTCCTCTCTGTAGCTCCTGCCAAAAAGACCCGCAAACTACACTATCCCTCATCAAACCTCTCTAGAACTTACTCCCAATTGCACCATCCTGATCGGCTGACACAACCTTCCTAAGCAGAACAGCAGGGCTCTTATCTCTGGCCAAAACCAAAACATTCTACCAGCAGGATGCACTGCTTTTGCAGAAAAACCTGCTGAAATGAACTACCTACAGCATAGCAGTAGAAATCTTAACCAAGGAATTACATGTGAATTTGTTGAGCCATATTGGAGAAACCCAAGATGGTGGATGTCTGACACACTGGAAATTAACTTTGTTGACTCAAACCTGCTCATCAAGTGTAGGCACCAGATTACCCAACTGAGAGCATGATACAAGTAATCAGTCAGCTACTTTGCATGGGTAAGGCATTTCTGGAGCAGAGACTTGAGTGCAGAGGGGCATGGAGATCCCATTACTTGTAGGACACAAGTCTTGCCTGAATATCTTTACAGCTTCAGACCTGGAACAAATGCTAAGTAGCATAATTTGGCATTTCGGCTGACTGCAACGATGATGCACTGGTACAGCTGATGTTGCAGTTGTCGCCCATCCCTGGAGATCCAGGTGCTCCTCCTGTAACTGTGCTGTTTTGCTCTGGGTGCCTCAGTTACCTTCCATATCCCAAAGCTATGATGGCCCTTGGAGTAGGTGTGATAGGAAATCCTCGGAGGATATAATCTGCCGTGTATGCGTCCATTCATCAGTTCACAGTATTTCATCCGGAAGTCGATTAAATTTCCATTTTCCTGAGTTTTGTGCCATCTCTAAATTTTGAACTGTCCCATTTCCCCAAGCCATGTACATTAAAAGCAGCAAATTTCCTGAAGGACTTCACTTATACTTCCCTGCTCTGTGAAAGACACTTAACCTCTGCTTTCTGCCCCGTAACCAATTTTATACCCACACGTAATTACCATTTAATTCCTTGGGCTTCAGTTTTATGAATAAACCTATTCTGTGCCAATAAACTCTCTCTGGATGTTCACATACAGAACATGAACTGCAATATCATGACCTCCCTTTATCTCCACTCCCCCTCTCATTCTCCTTCCCCCTCACCTGGTCTCACCTATCACCTGTCAGCTTGTACTCCTTCCCCTCCACCCACTTCTTTATTCTGTCCTCTTCCCGCATCCTTCCCAGTCCTGCTGAAGGGTCTCAGCCAAAAACTTCAACTCTTTACTCCTTTCCATAGATGCTACCTGATCTACTAAGTTCCTTGTGCTGTTTGTGTGTGTTGGTCTGGATTTCTAATGTCTGCAGAAAGTCCTGAGTTTGACATCATCATCAAACCCCAGTATTTCCAGATGTTTTCTTTTGTCTCTATTTCCATGCTGCACACATACAATAACCTTCTTATCAGATACACCTCTGCACTGACAATCTAAATATGGTCTTAATAATATTTTACACAGGTTTCTCATTCCCACTTGGCTTTTGTATTTCACACCTTTAATAAAATTCCCTCAAATTCCATTACAGCCTTCTCCACCTGAGGTGTTATGCTTAATGTATTCTAAACCTCTGGCTACTAAACTTTGCAGACTTCTACAGCATCGTGCTGTTTCCATTAAGAGTTTACTTAGATTTTATTTCATTAAAATGTTTTATCTCATATTTCCCGACACTGGTTTCCACTACTCAATCTTTATCTAATTACCCCACATGTCATCGTTCCTTTTCAGTCGTCTTTGGCCCCAAAATAACCAGGACAGGGAAATTGCTAACTAGAAATGCTGTTCACTATATCCTTTATGTTTCTTCGTAATTGAATAATCTAAAAAAAATTGCGTTCTCTACGTCAGTGGCCAGATGCAGTGAAATATTCCCAACTACCCGCTATATCTGGCATTATTCTGCAATTGTGATTTTTGCAGTTGTTTCCATGTAATCAAGTTAACATTTTTGGTGCTAAAATTACTCTTTCACTGATAGTGTTACGTCTACAAACGAAATCTTCTTGGGCTTCCAGCTGGATACAAGTATCAATTTTAACTGATGTTTCAATGAGAAATTCTGCCATCTTCATCAGGGATGTCATCGAAACATTGGTTAAAATTGATACTTGTACCTGGCTAGTGCCCTAGAATAGTTTATTCTTCATAAATACACTGGAAAAGCTCTAGATCCTTTTTCAGAGTTACACATATCTTATAAGTATTCCATGAATGATATAATTTCCATTTAAAATTATGCCATTTAACTAAAGTTACCAGTGAAACCATACATACTACATTTTATATCTGCTCTTTAGTGGCAGGTACCCAGTATCTAATAAATTTATTTGATTTCATGCAACCAAGGAGTCATATACCATGGAAACAAGTCCTTCAGTCCAATTGGTCCATGCTAACCAAGATTCCTATCTAAGCTAGTCCCATTCATTTGCATTTAGCCTATATTACTTTAAGTCTTTATTACCCATGTACGTGTCCAAACACCTTTTGAATGCTGTTAATGTACCTGCCTCGAACACTTCCTCTGGTGGCTCATTCCATATACTGATCACCCTTCTGGGTGAAAAAGTTGGCCCTCTGTTTCCTATCAGATCTCTCCCCTCTCAACTTAAACTTATGCCCTCTAGTTCTAGGTACCCCAACCCTGGGAAAAGGACTGCAGAGTCACCCTATCCATGCCAATTATGATTTTATACACCTCTATAAGATCACTTCATTCACCTCTGCTACACTGAAGGAAATACCATTCTGCTCAACCTCTTTTCATAGCACGTGTCCAGGCAACATCTCCTCTGTATTCCTTCCATCACCTTGTTCTTACAACAAGTGACCAAAACTGAAGATAAATATTTCAAATGTGGCCTCACCAACATCTTGAACAATGGCAACATACATCCCAGCTCCTTTACAGATGAAGGCCAAGGCTGCAAAAACCTTTTAAACCACCATGTATACCTATGAAACTATTTTCAGAAACCATATACTTGTACTCCTAAATCTCTCAGTTTCATGTTACTCTCCAGGACCCTAGTATTCACCGTGAAAGTCCTATCTTCTTTTGTCTTCGCCAAATTCAACCCCTTTCCACTTATCCAGACTAAACTCTATTTGCCATTTCTCAGTCCACTTACCGAGCTGATCACGATCTTTCTATAAAACCTCATAATGATCTTCACTGACTCTACTCATTTTAGTGTCATCTAACCGTGCCTCCTACATTCTCATCCAAATCATTGACATAGATGACAAACACCACCTCCTGGGGAACACTAATAGTTATGGCATCTAATATGTAAAATAGCTTTCCATCATCACCCTCTGCTTTCTACCATCAAGCCAATTGTGCATCCAGTTTGCTAGCTCTCGCTGAATTCCCTGTGGACTGATATTCTACTGTGCAGAACTAGGAGTAGAATTAGGCTATTTGGCCCTGTCATTCCATCATGGCTGATTTATATTCCTCTCAACCCCAGTCTCCTGCCTTTTCCATGTATCATTTTATACCCTTACTAATCAGGAACCCATCAACTTTGCTTCCAATATATTCAATGACTTGGCCTCCAAACCGTCAGTGGAAATGAATTCAATAGATACATCATTATCTAAAAAAAGAAACTACTCTGTTCTGTTGGGACATCTTTCTATTTCTGAGGCTGTGCTCTCTGGTTCTATACTTCACTACTATTGGAAACATCTTCTCGACATCTACTCTATCTAGGCCTTTCAATATTTGATAGTTTTCAATGAGACTCCCCCCTCATTTTTCTCAATTCTATTGAGTACCGGCCCAAACCATCAAAAGCTCCTCATATGTTAACCCTTTCATTCTGGGGATCATTCTCGTAAACCTCCTTTAGGGGCCCAAAACTACTCACAATACTCCAAGTACAGTCTGTCCCATGCTTTATAAAGCCTCAGCATTATGTTCTTGCTTTTATATTCTAGTCCTCTTGAAATGAATGCTAACATTCCATTTTTCTTCCTTACCACCAACTCAACCTGCAAGTTAACCTTTATGGTATTCTGCACTAGGAGTCCCAAGTCCCCTTGCAGCTTCAATTTTTGAATTCACTCACTGTTTAAGAAAATAGTCTACACCTTTATTCCTTCAACCAAGGTGCATAACCATAGACTTCCCTACACTGTATTCCAGTTCTTCTAATCTGTCCAAGTCCTGTTGTAGACTCCTTGCTTCCTCAAAAACCATTTTTGTATCACCTGCAAACTTGGCCACACAGCCATCAATTCTGTCACTGAGATCATTGACATATAACATGAAAAGAAGATATCCTTACGCCGACCCCTATGGAAAAACACTGGTCACCCCTTAAGACCCACTCTTCAGCCAATCTTTGTCCATGCTAATATCTTTCCTGTAATACCATAGGCTCTTATCTTGTTTAGTTTTCTCATGTGTGGCACCTTGACAAAGGCTATCTAAAAATCCAAATAAATTACACTCTATCTATCTTGCCTGTCATTTCCTTAAAGAAAATGAGCTGTTTTGTCCTATGACTCTGTGAAAGGCTTTGGTGCAGGCAGACCATATTCTGCCAGATGGGCCGGTCTGCTCCTAGTTCAGCATGGAGCAGACTGGCCAACGGGCCTGTTTCTGTCCTGTGGTGCTCAATGACTCTTTGAGTCTAAGAATTCCAACAGATTTGTCAGGCAGGATTTTCCCTTAAGAAAAAAATGCTGACCTTGACCTATTTTATCATGTGCCTTCAAGTACCCAGGGACCTCATCTTTAATAATAGACTCTATAATTTTGCCAACCACTGAAGACAGGGTAAATGGCCTATAATTTCTTGTCTTTTGCCTCCCTCCCTTCTTAAAAAAATCTCTGCTAAGGCCCCCACAATCTCTTCAGCTGCCTCTTCAGAAGCCTATGTTGTAGGTCTGTTCCAGGTGATTTACCTATGTACTTACTATACCTTCAGATCTATCAGCTTCCCAAGAACCTTCTCCTTAATAATAACAATACTCACTGCTGCTCTCTGACACAATTGAATTTCTGGCATACTGCCAGTGTCTTCTACAGCGAAGACTGATGCAAAATACTTAATAGCTCATCCCTCATTTCTTTATCCCCCATTACTACCTCTCCAGCATCATTTAGCAGCACTCCGATATCCACTTTTGCCTCTTTATAAATCTGAAAAAACTTTTGGTATCCTCTTTTATATTATTGGCTAGCTTACCTTCATATTTAATCTTTTCTCTCCTTATTGTTTTTCTAGTTTTTTAAAACTTCCTAATTCTCTAGCTTCTCACTAACTTTTGCTATATTATACACCTTCTCTTCTGTTTTTATGCCGTTTTTGACTTCTCCTGTCAGCCACAGTTACCTTATCCTCCACTTAGAATGCATCTTCTTCTTTGGGATGTATCCATCACGAGTTTTCGGAATTGCTCCCAGCAATTCCAGCCATTGCTGTTCCACTGTCATCCCTTCTAGTGTCTCCTTCCAATCGACTTTGGCCAGATCCTCTCTCAAGCCTCTGTAGTTCCCTTTCCTCCACTGTAGTACTGTGAGATCTGATTTTGGCTTCTCCCTCTCAAACTGCAGTGTGAATTGAAGTAGTAAGGAGAAAAGTAAAAATGGCAGGCCGACAAATCCAGGGCAAGCATCAAAAAGGGCCACTTTTCAACATAATTGTATAAGGGCTAAGAGAGTTGTAAAAGAGCGCCTGAAGGCTTTGTGTGTCAATGCAAGGAGCATTTGTAACAAGTGGATGAATTGAAATTGCAGATTGTTATTAATGATTATGATATAGTTGGGATCACAGAGACATGGCTCCAGGGTGACCAAGGATGGGAGCTCAACGTTCAGGGATATTCAATATTCAGGAGGGATAGACATGAAGGAAGGGGAGGTGGGGTGGCGTTGCTGGTTAAAGATGAGATTAACGCAATAGAAAGGAAGGACATAAGCCGGGAAGATGTGGAATCGATATGGGTAGAGCTGCATAACATTAAGGAGCAGAAAGCACTGGTGGGAGTTGTGTACAGGCCACCTAACAGTAGTAGTGAGGTCGGAGATGGTATTAAACAGGAAATTAGAAATGTGTGCAATAAAGGAACAGCAGTTATAATGGGTGACTTCAATCTACATGTAGATTGGGTGAACCAAATTGGTAAAGGTGCTGAGGAAGAGGATTTCTTGGAATGTATGCGGGATGGTTTTTTGAACCAACACGTCGAGGAACCAACTAGAGAGCAGGCTATTCTAGACTGGGTTTTGAGCAATGAGGAAGGGTTAATTAGCAATCTTGTCGTGAGAGGCCCCTTGGATAAGAGTGACCATAATATGGTGGAATTCTTCATTAAGATGGAGAGTGACATAGTTAATTCAGAAACAAAGGTTCTGAACTTAAAGAGGCGTAACTTTGAAGGTATGAGACGTGAATTAGCTAAGATAGACTGGCAAATGACACTTAAAGGATTGATGGTGGATATGCAATTGTAAGCATTTAAGGATTGCATGGATGAACTACAACAATTGTTCATCCCAGTTTGGCAAAAGAATAAATCAAGGAAGGTAGTGCACCCGTGGCTGACAAGAGAAATTAGGGATAGTATCAATTCGAAAGAAGGAGCATACAAATTAGCCAGAGAAAGTGGCTCACCTGAGGACTGGGAGAAATTCAGAGTTCAGCAGAGGAGGACAAAGGGCTTAATTAGGAAGGGGAAAAAAGATTATGAGAGAAAACTGGCAGGGAACATAAAAACTGACTGTAAAAGCTTTTATAGATATGTAAAAAGGGAAAGACTGGTAAAGACAAATGTAGGTCCCCTACAGACAGAAACAGGTGAATTGATTATGGGGAGCAAGGACATGGCAGACCAATTGAATAATTACTTTGGTTCTGTCTTCACTAAGGAGGACATAAATAATCTTCCAGAAATAGAAGGGGACAGGGGGTCCAGTGAGATGGAGGAACTGAGCGAAATACATGTTAGTAGGGAAGTGGTGTTGGGTAAATTGAAGGGATTAAAGGCAGATAAATTCCCAGGGCCAGATGGTCTGCATCCCAGAGTGCTTAAGGAAGTAGCCCAAGAAATAGTGGATGCATTAGTGATAATTTTTCAAAACTCGTTAGATTCTGGACTAGTTCCTGAGGATTGGAGGGTGGCTAATGTAACCCCACTTTTTAAAAAAGGAGGGAGAGAGAAACCGGGGAATTATAGACCGGTTAGCCTAACGTCGGTGGTGGGGAAACTGCTGGAGTCAGTTATCAAAGATGTGATAACAGCACATTTGGAAAGCAGTGAACTCATCGGACAAAGTCAGCATGGATTTGTGAAAGGAAAATCATGTCTCATGAATCTCATAGAATTTTTTGAGGATGTAACTAGTAGAGTGGATAGGGGAGAACCAGTGGATGTGGTATATTTGGATTTTCAAAAGGCTTTTGACAAGGTCCCACACAGGAGATTAGTGTGTAAACTTAAAGCACACGGTATTGGGGGTAAGGTATTGATGTGGATAGAGAATTGGTTAGCAGACAGGAAGCAAAGAGTGGGAATAAACGGGACCTTTTCAGAATGGCAGGCAGTGACTAGTGGGGTACCGCAAGGCTCAGTGCTGGGACCCCAGTTGTTTACAATATATATTAATGACTTGGATGAGGGAATTAAGTGCAGCATCTCCAAGTTTGCGGATGACACGAAGCTGGGCGGCAGTGTTAGCTGTGAGGAGGATGCTAAGAGGATGCAGGGTGACTTGGATAGGTTGGGTGAGTGGGCAAATTCATGGCAGATGCAATTTAATGTGGAAAAATGTGAGGTTATCCACTTTGGAGCAAAAATAGGAAAACAGATTATTATCTGAATGGTGGCCGATTAGGAAAAGGGGAGGTGCAACGAGACCTGGGTGTCATTATACACCAGTCATTGAAAGTGGGCATGCAGGTACAGCAGGCGGTGAAAAAGGCGAATGGTATGCTGGCATTTATAGCGAGAGGATTCGAGTACAGGAGCAGGGAGGTACTACTGCAGTTGTACAAGGCCTTGGTGAGACCACACCTGGAGTACTGTGTGCAGTTTTGGTCCCCTAATCTGAGGAAAGACATCCTTGCCATAGAGGGAGTACAAAGAAGGTTCACCAGATTGATTCCTGGGATGGCAGGACTTTCATATGAAGAAAGACTGGATGAACTGGGCTTGTACTCGTTGGAATTTAGAAGATTGAGGGGAGATCTGATTGAAACATATAAAATCCTAAAGAGATTGGACAGGCTAGATGCAGGAAGATTGTTCCCGATGTTGGGGAAGTCCAGAACGAGGGGTCACAGTTTGAGGATAAAAGGGAAGCCTTTTAGGACCGAGATTAGGAAAAACTTCTTCACACAGAGAGTGGTGAATCTGTGGGATTCTCTGCCACAGGAAACAGTTGAGGCCAGTTCATTGGCTATATTTAAGAGGGAGTTAGATATGGCCCTTGTGGCTACGGGGATCAGGGGGTATGGAGGGAAGGCTGGTGCAGGGTTCTGAGTTGGATGATCAGCCATGATCATAATAAATAGCGGTGCAGGCTCGAAGGGCCAAATGGCCTACTCCTGCACCTATTTTCTATGTTTCTATGTATCATATTATGATCACTGCCTCCTAAGGGTTCCTTTACCTTAAGCTCCCTAATCAAATCTGGTTCATTACACAATACTCAATCCAGAATTGCCTTTTCCCTGGTGGCCACCAGCTGTTCTAAAAAACTCTCTTGTAGGCATTCTGTGAACTCTGTCTCTATCTGCATATTGAAATCCCCCACGTCTATTGTAACACTGCCCTTTTTTACATGCTTTTTCTATCTTCCTTTTTATTATTGGTTAATGTTTGGAGCTCTGTACATAACTTCCAGCAAAGTCTTTTTACCCTTACAGTTTCTTAACTCTACCCACAAGGCTTCTACATATTCCAATCCTATATCACGTCTTTCTAAGGATGTGATTTTATTTCTCTTACCACAGAGTCACTCACTTCCCCTGCCTAACCTTTTAATACAATGTGTAACCTTGGATATTAAGTTTCCAGCTGTGATCCTCTTTCAACCACGGCACAGTGATACCCGGGACATCTTACCTGCTAATTTTTAACTGCACTACAAGGTCATCTATGTAAATTTGTATGCTGAGTACTCAAATATAACACCTTCAGTTCTGTATTCATCACCTTTTACAATTTTGACTCCATGTTGCCTGAAGTTAAAATCTTATCCTTTCTAAATTTTATCTTTTTCTTTATTCTGGAAACTTCAGTAACCTCTCCTTTCCTTTAACGTTATTCACACTTTTCCAAGTTGCTGAACCCACCCTCTACTATCTAGTTTAAAGCTCTATCCACTGCCATAGTTATGCGATTTTCTAGGACCCTGGCCCCAGCTGGGTTCAGGTGGAGTGTGTCCCGTTGGAACCGATCAAACCCTCTTCTCTCACATCAATCGTTGAGCCAACTCATTGTGTTTCCTGATGATATTCATACTTTGCCAATTTGCGTGTGGCTCTGATAACAATCCAGAGTCTTTTTGGCTCTGCACTTTAATTTAGTCTCCAGCTATTGAAATTCCTCAGCAGAACCTCCTTCCTTGTTCTTCCTCTGTCGTTGGTACTCACGTGGACCACAACAGCTGGATCATTCCCCTCCTACTCCAAGTTCCTCAGCAGGTCAGAGGAGATATCCTGAACCAAGGCACTAGGCAGACAACACAGCCTTTGGCGTTCTTGATCCTTGCAAAAGAGAACTGTGTCTATACTATCCCCAGTTGCAACTACATTAGTATCTTTAAGGAGCGGTGCCTCAGAAAGGCAGCATCCTTTAGTAAGGACCCCCATCACCCAGAACATGCCCTCTTCTCATTGTTACAGTCAGGAAGGAGGTACAGAAGCCTGAAGGCACACACTCAGTGATTCAGGAACAGCTTCTTCCCCTCTGCCATCCGATTCCTAAATGGACATTGAATTCATAAACACTAGCTCACTTTTTTATATATATTATTTCTGTTTTGCACTATTTTTAATTTAATTATTTAATACACATATGAATACTTACTGTAATCCTCCCCCTCCCTGCCGCATTGGAGCATCAGTCTTCTTGGCTACTTCTTCTAAAATCTCAATTAAATTCATGAGGCATGACCTTCCACACAGGAAGCTGTTCTGAGTATCGCTAACCAACCCAGGTCTTTCCAAACGCTGTGCATCTTATTCCTCAGAAACCTCTCAAGTAACTTACCTGCCATGGATATTAGGCTTACTTTTATAAAGTTTTTCCGCTCAAAGTTGAAATGCTTCAGAATAAGCTATATTCATTTCTTTCGAATAGGGTGTAAAAAGGTACAGATTATTTTCATCTCCAGCTGAGCAATCAATAAATCGCTGACCATGGGGAAAGCAGTGTGTTTTGAGATGAAGGCCAACCTGTGCCTTGTTAATGCTCATTATCATAATAATAGCTGTTACTTGCAGAGTACTTTTCATACAGATGCGGTAGTTCAAAGTGCTTTACGCTTTGATACAAGTGTGAAGTGCAGAAATGAAAATAAAAAATAAAAATAAAAATAAGTATGAAAATAAAATCAAAAAGATGTTAGTTAAAAGCAAGGTTAACTAAATAGGTTCAATAGTTCAATTTGCTATCAGAGAATGTATACAATATACAACCTGAAATTCTTGTTCTTCACAGACATTCTTGAAACAGAAGAAACCCCCCCAAAGTATGAATGACAGAAAAAAACATAAAACCCAAAGCCCTTTGCTGCCCTTCCACGCAAAAGCATCAACAATCAGCAGCATCCGCCCCCACTGATCTGAGCATAAAGCATTGGCATTCCAACCACTCAACATGCAAGCACCAGCAAAACCCCCAAAGAGAGATCATCGTTTACAGTCCATCAAAAACTAACAGTTCACTCCAACATTTCAACATCTCACAGGTTCCCTCTCTCAGGGTACGTCCACACTACACCGGATAATTTTGAAAACGAAGCTTTTTCTCTTCGTTTTGCCCTCCCGTCCACACTGAGCTGGCGTTTTCAGCCCCCGAAAACGGAGATTTTCGAAAACACTCTCCAGAGTGAAAAAATCTGAAAACGCTTAATATCCGGCGTAGTGTGTACCGGGTAAACGGAGAGATTTAAAAATGTTGTCATGACAACACCACAACAACATGCTTTTTTCTGCTTCTGCTTGGTACTGCGCAAGCTGTTATAACGCGCAGTCGGTGTGAACGGCGTGAGAGTTAAATTGTAAAGTGAGCTTTTTTTGACTATTTAAAAACACTGTCATGACGTGCCGGAACGGATGTTCGTAGTTTTCTTGAATGCAACCACCTAACAATTTCAGAACAGGCAGACGAGACTGAAGCCAGAAGGGTTAGAAATATACTCACCAAATACTTTGACCCATAGCTTACTGAATAAATAAGTATACTCACTTTGCCCTGTTTTCTGTCCTTGCTTGTATGAAGGTGCTTTACCTATTTATGCAAGTACTTCTCTGACAATAGATGTGTAACAGCCTAATGTAACATTGTATGGAAATACAAGATAACACTGATGCAGACACGTTTTATACATTTAACAAGGTGCTTTATTAATGCAACAGAGTTAGTCAGTTTTTCAATGTTCGTCGTCAGCTGGGTCATACTGTCTGTGAACTCCTTGTTGGTTGCCTCCAAACGCTCCAGTATTTGTTTTTTTTAAGTTTTAAGTCCTCCTGCGCGGGAGCCAAGAGCAATTCCTTTAAAGTTTTTCTACTCTATAACTGGACAAACGCGCACTAAGTATACCGTTTCCCTTCGCTTGTTTTCTGTGTGTCCTGCGCGTGCCCAGTAGGTGGAGATTCGCCCAAATATCTGCCTAATGTGGACGGAGATATTTTGAAAAACGCTTAGTGTGGACCCCTGTTGTTTTTACTCGAAATCAGCGTTTTCAAAATTATCCCGCGTAGTGTGGACGTAGCCTCACTAAGAGACAAATATTGCTCCTTCCGTGGTGAGAGGGGAGACAACAGTCACTATTTCAATAATAGTCTGAATCATTGCTTTTTATTTCAAGTTCCCTGACTCGAGAATAGGCTGCAAATTCTCCCTCACCATTGAGAGAGATCGTTCAATTACTGAGTGCAGATCCCACCCCCCAACAGCCATTCATGTTGTCTCCGATGTCCCAGCTCCTGTTAAGCTTCAGTTCACGACACCAGTGAGAATTTGTGTCCGCTGGGCTGCGCAGGCCCCGAAGGAGCCAGACTTCAGGCTGAACCTGGACATCCGGAAGCATGGCTGTTCGACGAGCTCCAAGAACAAGAACACGCCATCGTGCAGAACCACAGTTTTGAATGTTGCTGTAGATCAAGATCCCGATGGGACCCCAGCCACCCTAAAAAGGAAAATAGAGACATTAGAGTAGGAAGAATTTAACTATTTCGGTGATGATCTGGGAGAAATTGCCCTCCGGCGTTATCTTTAGCTCCCGTTTTAAGCTGGCATTTAAAAGTGAGTCTGCGGCCTTTATAGTTTTAAGTATTGAATACCACAGTTTAGGAGCATAGTTCAAAAGACTGACTTATCAATTATCTTTTGAGGGACATGGTTTACATTTAAGAGACTGGTGGAAGAAGACACGAGAGCTCGAGCAGGATTCTAAAATGAAAGGGATTCTGTGATGTATTTCAGTCCCTGACCATTAAGAGCTTTAAAAACAGGTAAGAGAACTTTAAAAACAAGAGAAAATCTGCAGATGCTGGAAATCCAAGCAACACACACAAAATGCTGGAGGAACTCAGCATCTATGGAAAAGAGTACAGTCGATGTTTTGGACTGAGACTCTTCATCAGGAAAGGGGAATACACTAGGATAAAAAGGTGGCAGGAGAGAAAGAGGCTAGCTGGAAGGTGATAGGTGAAGCCGGGTAAGTTGGAAAGATAAAGGGCTGGAGAAGAAGGAACCTGATAGGAGAGGAGAGTGGACCACGGGAGAGAGAGAAGGAGGAGGGGACCAAAGGGAAGGTGATAGACAGGTGTGAAGAGATAAGAGGCCAGAGTGGGAATAGCCGAGGAGGGGAGGGGGAGGCAAACTTTTTTACTGGAAGCAGAATCCGATATTCATGCCATCAGGGCGGATGCTACTGGGACAAGAATATAAAATGTTGCTCCACTCTGAGGGTGGCCTCATCTTGGCACAGGAGAAGTCCATAGATCGACATGTTGAAATGGGAATGGAAATCAGAATTAAAATGTTTGGACACTGGGAAGTTCCACTTTTGGCTGATGGAGCGGAGGTGCTCGATGAAGCAGTTCTTCAATTTACGAAGCGTCTCTCCAATGTAGAGGAAGCTGCAACGGGAGCAGCAGACACAATAGATGATCGCAGCAGGTTCACAGCTGGAGTGCTGTCTCACCTGGAAGTACTGACTGGGGCCCCGAATGGAGATGAGGGAGGAAGGGAAACCCCATTCTTCGAAGAAAGAGGACATCTCTGATGTCCTGGAAAGGAAAGTCACATCATCCTGGGAACAGATGAGGTGGAGGTGAAGGAACTGAGAAAAGGAAATAGCATTTTTACAGGAGATAGGGTGGGAAGAGTTATAGTGGAGATAACCGTAGGAATCGGTAGGTTTATAAAAGATGTTGGTTGACAGTTTGTCTCCAGAGATGGAAACAGAGAAGTTGAGAAATAGGAGGGAGGCATCAGAGATGGACTAAATGAATTTGAGGGCAGGTGGAAGTTGGAAGCAAAGTTGATGAAATTGACGAGCTCAGCATGGGTGCATGAAGCAGTACCAATGCAGTTGTCAATGTAGCAGAAGAGAGTTGGGGAGCATTACTGGGGAAAGCTTGGAACATGGACTGTTCTACGTAGCCAAAAAAGAGGCAGGTAGCTACATAGCCAATGTTGCAATACTTTAGTCTATTCAATATAAAGGCATGAATTAGTTTCTCAGCATCGTTATGCGACAGAAACAGACGTATCTTTGCAACATTTCTCAAGTGTAGAAATGCCGTTACGGCTACTTTCTACACGTGGAATTTAAAATTCAAATCTGAATCAAGGATAACACCCAGGCTTGCTACTTCTGATTTTATAAGGGGAGTCAAGTTTCCAAGTATATCAAGACGTTTATCTCTTTTGGCTTTGGAACCAACTAAAAGTATTTCACTTTTATCGTCATTTAGTTTTAGAAAATAATTACTCATCCACTTGTTTACAGTAGCCATACCAGAAGTCAGAGAAAATAGGGTGTTATCCTCATTAGGCTCAACTGAGATATACAAATATGTGTCATTGGCACAACTGTGGAAATTAACATTATGCTCTCTAATGATGTCTCCTAAGGGGAGCATGTATATGGAGAAGAGAAGGGAACTAAGACCTGAGCAACAGCAAAGGGTACATCATATCTCCTAGAAAATTGAATTCCAAGAGAGACAATTTTTTTTTCTGTAGCATATATGACTGAAACCAATTAAAGGCACTACCAGAAAGGCCAGCCTGGTTCTCAAGGCAATCTAGGAGAATGTTGTGGTTAATTGTGTCAAATGCTCACTTAGATCTAGACAATTAGAACTGAGACTCTGATGGCATCAGTGTTGAGCCTAAGGTCGCTGACAATTTTGGTAAGGGCCGTCTTCACGTTGTGATTTGCTCCAAAACTTGACAGAAACTTTTCTAGAATATTACTCTCATTCAGAAAGTTAAGTTGCTTGAAAATGACTTTCTCAATAATCTTGCCCAGGAAGGAAGATTTAATACAGGCCCGTAGTTAGGTTTGCCTTTTTAAGTAGGGGTTTGACAGCTGCAGTTTGACAGCATTTAGGAAAACTCTAGTTTCAAGGCACGTGTTAATAATTTTCCTAACAGAATTGAAAACACTATTCAACTTAGGTTCGTTTTAACACTACTATAGCAAATCTAAGCTGAACAGGGGGTCAGTTGAATTAAGGCGGCAATCAGATGGAATAACTGGTATCTGAGGGATGAAGCAATTGTCTCCAGCAATACTGTCGGTCGCCATTTTAGCATCATTTATATGTTGTAAGTTTTTAACTGATAATCTGGTGTTGTTGCAGGTTGTTGTGGATTCTGATTCCTGAGTAGAATGATTAGAATTCCTCCTTTTAGAGTTATAGAGCACGACAGCACAGAAACAGGCCGTTTGGCCCATCTTGTCCATGCCAAACTCTTACTCTGCCTAGTCCCACTGACCGCACCTGGACCATACTCCTCCCATCCATGTAGTCCACCACTTCCATGGGCATCTTGATCCCCCCTCACATCACCCTGTGTGTCAAGAGGTTCTCCCTCATGTTTCCCCTTGAGCATTTCACCTTTCACTCTTAACCTATGACCTCCAGTTCTAGTCTCACCCAACCTCAGTGGAAAATGCTTGCTTACATTTACCCTATCTATACCCCTCATAATTTTGTATACCTCTATCAAATCTCCTCTCATTCTCAAAAGTTCTAGGGAATAATGTCCCTGCCTCTATGACTCTAAAAGGAGGAGCTCCAATCATTCTACTCAGAAACTGGAATCCACCAGAACAAATCAACAACACCAGTTCATCAGTTTAAAACTTATGACATATAATTGATGTTACAGTTCCTGAAGAGATATAAGCAGGCATTTTCCACTCTTTCCTCATAGAAAGAGAGAAAGTTTAAAAGAAGTGAGCGGGGGTAGTTGGCACATTTTGTGCACTGTAGTTCAAAGATTCAAATTACTGTACACCTATTATCAAACTATATATACAGAATACAACGCTGAGATTTGACCTCCCTGTACGCAGTCATGAAATAAAGAAACAGGCAATGCATGAAAAAGGGTCAAATTACACAAATGGCAAAAAGCAGGCGAACAACAGATAGAATATCAAACGTCAAACCAGGCGTCCAGCAGTTTTCAGTTTGGTTCAGTTCAGTGCCATACTGCTAGCCAGTGCAGAGCCATTGAGCCATTCTTCACTGAAGCGACCCAGTCCACGTTCTTTATAGTGATAAAACTGCTCAAAACAGCAAAAAATAATAGTAACCAGAATTCAGGGACACATGCAATATGAACCACAAAACCCCCCAAAATGAGTCCACCTCCCTGCTGACCAATTGGTAACATTGATCCCAAGACTCCTGCACGTTCTTCCAACAGCAATTAGCAGGGGGAAGAAGACCGGTCAAACATAAGCCAATGGCGCTGAACACCCGCCTGTGCGCCGCTCTTATCCTCGTCAGCTTCAACCTTGCTTGACGCCTCAGTTGGAGAACGGCAATGGAGCCGATCATGGACACACGCATTGTCTCCGGGCCTCCAGGGCTCCAGGCCACGCACTCCACTCCGAACCTCAGCAGACTCCTTCGGAGACATCAAGACTCCAGATCGCTCAAATGGCCCCAAAACACATCATCAAAATGTATCACAGATTCCAAACACACGCAGAATCATATTTGATAGAAGAAGAAGTAAAAGAAGTGGTTTTGGTCATGTTATTCATTGGCACCATAACAAGGCTAAAATAAGAGAAAGGAGACATTGGATTGTGTAGAAGGAGAGAGAGTTTAAAAGAATTCAGCATATTTTTGTACGTTATAGTTCAGGGAGACATTACATTGCATAGGTTAGATTAGATTAGATTATGAGGACACGCAGTCCCCTTTTATTGTCATTTAGTAATGCATGCATTAAGACATTTTGACCCTGGGAAACAGATACTCTCTGCCCACTCTATCCACACCTCTCATAATCTTATAAACCTCTAACAGATCTCCCCTCGGCTTCCGGTGCTCTAGAGAAAACAACCCAAGTTTACCCAGCATCTCGTGATAGCACATGCCCTCTAAATCAGGCAGCATCCTGGTAAACCTCTTCTGGACCCTCTCCAAAGTCTCAACATCCTTCCTATTGTGGGGTGACCAGATCTGTATGCAATAGTCCAGAATGACCCAACTAGAGTTATATAAAGTTGCAACACAACTTCCTGCCTTTTGAACTTAATTAGATTAGATTAGAGGGAGAGAGAGTTTAAAAGAAGCAAGAGTTTAAAAGAAGATGAGTGGGGGCAGTTGGCACACTTTTGCACATTATCGTTCCTGAGGAGACGTTGGATTGTGTAGAGGGAGAGAGAGTTTAAAAGAAGCAAGAGTTTAAAAGAAGATGAGTGGGGGCAGTTGGCACACTTTTGCACATTATCGTTCCTGAGGAGACGTTGGATTGTGTAGAGGGAGAGAGAGTTTAAAAGAAGCAAGCAGGAGCAGTTGGCACATTTTGCACGAGACAGTTCCTGCAGAGACATTGGATTGCGCATAACTAGGCACTTGGTAAGGTCAAATAGAAAGAATTAAGGTTTAAGCAGAGTGGCCATCGTGTGACTGGGCCAGTGTTGGAGTGGGGAGTTGAGGCTTTGGTGAGCAGAAGTGTAAGTCATCGGTAGATTTTGTTTTTGCTATTTATTCTTTCTTTATTTCTTATTGCAGTGGGGACGCCAGGCAAGATAGTGGAATGTGGAAAGGCAGGGAGATTTCCTGTGTCCTTGATGACTACACCTACAAGAAATGCATCCAGCTGAGGCTTTAACAGAATGTGAACGTTAAGGAGTTGGAGCTGGAACTGGATGGTTGATAGACAGGACATTATAGGGAGGTAGTTGCACCCAAGGTGCAGCACACAGGTAACTGAGTGACTGTCAGGATGTCAGGAGGGGGGAAAGGGGATGGGCAGCTAGTACAGAGTACCTGTGGTCATTTCCCTCAACAACAGATATTACTAATGATTACTAACAGGTATCACTTTGATTACTAATGGCGGGGGTGGGGAGGGGGATGACCTGGTAGAAGAAAGCCAAAGCAGACTGATCTTTGGCAATGAGTCTGGCTCTGTGGCTCAGAAGGAAAGGGGAAGAAGAGCTGAGCTGTATTCATTGATAGGGGAATGATTCCCAGATGGTATGTTGCCTCCCAACATACCATCCGGGATAGTAGCTAATTTTAACTTTCCCCATATTGACTGCAACTCCCATACTGTAAAAGGGCTGAATGAGGAAGAGTTTGTCAAAACTGTTCGGAAAAGTTTCCTGAATCAATATGCAGAAGTCCCAACGAGAGAATATGTGATACCTGATCTCCTATTAGGGAATGAGACAGGGCAGGTGATAGAAGTTTGTGTAGGAGAAAACTTTGCATCTAGTGATCATAATGCCATTAGTTTCAAAGTAATTATGGAAAAGGATAGGTCTGGGCCTCGGGCTGAGATCCTAAGTTGGAGGAAGGTCAATTTTGATTATATCAGAAAGGATCTGGCAAGTATGGATTGGGACAGGTTGTTTTCTGGCAAGGTGTATTTGGTAAGTAGGAGGTCTTCAAAAGTGAAAGTTTGGTAGCACAGGGTTTGTATGTTTGTGTCAGAACAAAAGTTAAAGATAAGAGGCTTAGGGAACCTTGGTTTTAATTTGGCTTTTTTTGACATTGATCAACAGAAAAAGACTCTTTAAGTCAAAGTGAAAACAGATCTCCACAAAGTGATCTAGATTAATTACAAATATAAAATAATTGATTGCATAAGTATTCATCTTCTTTAAGTCAGTATTTAATAGATGCACCTTTGGCAGCAATTACAGTCTTGAGTCTGTGTGGATAGGTCTCTATCAGCTTTGCACATCTGAACACTGCAGTTTTTCCTCATTATTCTACAAAAATTCTGTTAGATTGTATGGGGATCGGGAATGAACAGCCCTTTTCAAGTCCAGCCACAAATTCACAATTGGATTGAGGTTTGGACTCTGACTTGACCACTCCAGGCCATTAATTTTGTTGTTTCTAAGCCATTCCTGTGTAGCTTTGGTTTTATGCTTCGGACCATAGTCTTGCTGGAAAACAGATCTTCTCCAAGGTCACTGTTCTCTTACAGACTGCATCAGGTTTTCCTCCAGGATTTCCCTGTATTTTGCTGCATTCATTTTTCCCTCTACCTTTACAAGCCTTCCAGGGCCTACTGCAGTGAAGCATCCCCACAGCATGACGCAACCACCACCATGCTTCACGGTAGGGATGGCATGTTTTTGATGATATGTAGTGTTTGGCTTATGCCAAACATAATGTTTAGACTGTGGTTAAAAAACTCGATTTTAGCTTCATCAGACCATAGAACCTTTTTCCAACTGACTTCGGAGTCTCCGACATGCCCCTGGCAAACTCTAGCCAAGATTTTACTTGAGTTTTTTCCAACAATGGCTTTTTCTTTGCTACTCTCCCATTAAGCTGCAACTGGTGAAGCACCCGGACAACAGTTATTGTATGCAAAGTCTCTCTCAGCTCAGCCACTGAAGCTGGTAACTCCTCTGGAGTTGTCAAAGGTCTCTTGGTCGCCTCCCTCGCTAGTCCCCTTCCTACATGGTCACTCAGTTTTCGAGGATGGCCTGCTCCCGGCAGATTTCCAGCTGTGCCATATTCTTTCTGTTTCTTGATGACTGACTTAACTGTATCCCGAGGGACATTTAGTGACTTGGAAATTTTCTTGTATCCATCTCTTGAATTGTGCTTTTCCAATATCCTTTTCGCGGAGTTGCTTGGAGTGTTCTTTTGTCTTCATGGTGTAGTTTTTGCCAGGATACTGACTCACCAGCAGCTGGATCTTCCAGGTACAGTATAGGTGTATTTTCACTACAATCAATTGAAACACCTTGACTGCACACGATGATCTCCATTTAACTAATTATGTAACTTCTAAAACCAAATAGATGCACCAGTGATGACTTGTTGTGTCATTATAAAGGGGTGAATACTTATGCAATCAATTATTTTGTGTTTCATATTTGTTATTAACTTAGGTCACTTAGTAGAGTTCTGTTTTCACTTTGACATGAAGAAATCTTTTTCTGTTGATCTGTGCCAAAATAAGCCAAATTAAATCCCCTGTGATTCAATGTTGTACAGCAATAAAATGTGAAAACTTCCAAGACGAAGAATATTTTTTTAGGCACTGTACAGGGATGATGTAAATAAGAATGAAACAGTGCAGATATAGTTTGCAAGGATTTTGCCAGGGCTGGAGGACCTGAGTTTGGGTGATGGAATTGATGGCTTTGTGGCCACGTATGCAGACAAAATGAAGATAGGTGGAGTGGCAGGTAGCTTTGAGGAATCATGGAGTTTGAAGAAGGACAGACAGATTAGGAGAAAGTTCAAAGAAATAGCAGATGGAATACAGTATTGGGAAGTACATAGTCATGTACTTTAGTGCAAAGAATAAAGGAATAGACTGTTTTCTAAACAGGGAGAAAGTTCATAAATCAAAGGTACTTGTGAGTACTCATGCAGAACCCCTTAGATTAACTTGCAGGTTGAGTCAGTGGTAAGGAAGGCAAAAGCATTGTTAATATTCATTTCGAGAGGGACTAGAATATAAAAGCAAGGATGTAATGCTGAGGCTTTATAAGACATTGGTTAGACTGCACTTGAAGTATTGTGAGCTGTTTTGGGCTCTTTATCTTGTCCTGCAAGGGAGGGAGGAGAAGATGGTGGTGCGACACAGCGCGCACGGCCGTTCCGAATGATATGGATATGTGTAACTAGGGGTGCCGTTCACAATCCGGATTTGATGGAGACAGCCGTGAGAAGCGCAGAGGAACATCTGGAGAAATTTCTGAAATGCCTGCTTCACTGCCGCTGCTACTGTGCGATCGAGAATCTCCGGAGACGAAGGCCCCAAATCCTCGGCTTTGCCTATTGCTTGTTGCCGGGGCCGGGGTCGAAGCGCTCGGCAGAGATGGTGCTCGGTGCTCGGTGTCGGGAGGTGGTCGGAGGCTCGGAGTTTTCGGACGTACTCGGAGTCGGACTGTGGTCGGATGCTTCCGGGATGCTGCACCAGCAAGTTGGTGGCACTGGGGGTTTACTGTCTGCGTGAGATGATGGGACTTTCGAGAGACTTTGAGACTTTTACTGTGCCATGGTCTGTTCTTATCAAATTACGGTATTGCTTTGCACTGTTGTAACTATATGTTTTAATTATGTGGTTTTTGTTAGTTTTTACGTCGGTTTGCCATGTGTTTTCGTGATATCATTCTGGAAAAATATTTTATCATTTCTTAATGCATGCATTACTAAATGACAGTAAAAGGGGACTGCGTGTCCTCATAATCATAATCATAATAATCTAACAAAAGATGTGTTGACATTGGAGAGGGTCCAGAGGAGGTTCACGAGAATGACCCTGGGAATGAAAGGGTTAACATATGAGGAGTGTTTGATGGCTCTGGGCCTGTACTCACTGTACTTGAGAAGAATGATGGTGTATCTCACTAAAACCTATTAAATATTGAAAGGTCTAGATAGAGTGGATGTGCAGAGGATGTTGTTGAAGTGGGAGATTCTAGGACCAGAGAGGCCAAGTCATTTGGTAAATTTAAAGTGGAGGCTGATGGATCTTAATTATTAAGGACATCAAAGGTTACAGAGAGAAGGGAGGAGAATATAGTTGAGAGGGTAATAAATGATCATGATGGAATGGGCCAAATGGCCTAATTCTGTTCTTTGTCTTATGGTCTTGTGAGGTGAGCCCTGAGTCAATAGGCTGGTCCTGGACTTATTTCCTGACATAATTTACATTTACTATTTAACTATTTATGGTTTTATCACTATTTATTATTTATGGTGCAACTGTAACAAAAACCAATTTCCCCTGAGATCAATAAAGTACGACTATGAACACAGCCCTCTAAGTGTGGTCTAAACAGGGTTTTATAGAGCCGAAACATTAGTTCGTGGCTCCTGAACTCAATTCCCTAACTAATAAAGACCAATATACCATGCATCTTGTTAACAATCCTTTCAGCTTGCTTGACAACTTTGAGAGATCTGTGGACATGAACCCCAAGATCCCAAGGATCTTCCACACTGCTAAGGACCCTGTACTCCACCTTCAAATTCAACCTTCCAAAGTGAGTCACTTCACGCTTTTCTGGGTTGAACTTGGCTTGCCATTTCTCAGTCCAACTCTGCATCCTGTCAATGTCCTGGTGTAACCTATGACACCCACCTACAGTACCTACAACTCCACCAACCTTCATGTCATCTGCAAGCTTACAAACCCACCCTTCCACTTCCTCAGCCAAGTCATTTATAACACTCACAAAGAGCAGAACAGATCCCTGTGGAACACCCCCTGTCGCTGACCTCCAGGAAGAATATGCTCCCTTTACATTCACCCTCAGCCTTCTCTGGGTAAGTCAACACAGGCAAGTTTCCCTTGCTAAACTGAATAGCTTATCTCTCTGTTGGCTTCAACTCTCTAGTATTTAAATCCAAGAGAGGAAAATCCACACTCCCCTACTTTTTCACCATTACTTTCACCGATGAGTGATACCAACAAATTGCTTTGACAATGGGCCCATCACTATCATTTCAGTGCCGCTTCCTGAGATATTATTTGCATTGCCATCACTTCAGTCATTTTTATTAGCATCATTACTGCATGGCATAAATGACAAATCATACTCTATGAGCACAGAATGGCTGATGCCTTTGCACATTTAGGTTAGAATGGGAGGAAAACTAACTAACTGGGAAGAGAGGGTTTTATTTCACTCTCAGTCTTCTCTCGGCCAAGTGACACATCATTCTGATCTAATTTCCATTTATCTCCAATCACTCTAACAGGATGTACGTTTCTGACCTTGGCGAACATTCAAGGTCCATGGGGCAGCTTTCCATTCAGAGCTTCAAGTGGATTTCAAACTTAACCCAATCGATTTTGACCTCAGGTTACATTTCTACGCAGTCTGCCAGGAAGCTGAGAGACAGAAGGTTTCAATCCTGTCTCCTGGATCAGGAATGAATACGAGTTGCAGAGATAAAGATTAAGATTTGCTAAACTTACTCCGTAACTCGGTCAGCAGCTCCACAAAATATTTTGCTTAAAAACCACCTTGGCTGCTTATGCAAAGAAAACGCAGAGTCATAGGGGCACACAGCACAGAGACAGGCCCATAACCTTGGGCAAGCCGCTGATGGGTGCAGACAGAGGAGTGGACTGAATGTTAGAGACAAGGCAGCGTCAGAAATCCAGTCTGTCCTGGGGGAACAGGGAGGGAATTTGGATGTGGATGAGTTACTCTCCTTTCAGTGCAATTACCTCATTTCCGCAGGATGCACTGCTGGGGAGGACCGGTTAGCCACTGGCACAGTTCTGGAAGATTGGAGCGTGCCTCCAGATGTTCCATTGTTCAAGAAGGGTAGTGAGATGACCACAGGCTGGCGAGCTGGACTTCAGTTGTAGGGATGTTTCTGGAGGGAATTCTGAGGGATGTCATTTGGATAGTCAAGCTGCAGAGAGTTGTAGGTCAGCCAGCTCCATCATGGATCCTAGCCTCCCCAATATAGAGGACATCTTCAAGCGGTGATGCTTCCAAAAGGCAGCATCTATTATTAAGGACCTCACCAGCTAGGAAACGACTTCTTCTCATTACAGCCATCAGCTTCCTCCCCTCCACCATCAGATTTCTGAACCCACGAACCCATGAACATTACCTCATTGTTTTGCTCTGCTTTTACACTAATTATTCATATTTTTTATGTATTTCTGATTGTAACATAGTATTTGTTAATGTATTGCACTGTACTGCTGCTGCAAGACAACAATTTTCATGACATTTTTATAGTGCTAATAAACCTGATTCTGGTTCTCAAGGCTTGGTCCGGGGTTTGCCGGGCTATAGTCCATTCAGATTCATGGTTCAGCATGTACTAGATGGGCTGAAGGGTCTGTTTCTCTGTCGTAGTGCTCTATGACTCCATGACACTAGTTTGCAATGTGAGTTTACTCAACAGTTTGGGAACTGAGTGATTCCCACCACCCCCCCCCCCCCACTGGGCAGGAAAATTTGTCAGCCATTGGTTTTCCTGGTACAGTATCTTTTAAACCTGTGGTTCTCAACCACTTTCTGCATGTGGCCCACTTGTGACTTTCATTTACCTCTGTGGCTCCCACCCTCCCATAGTCTTCGCTAGTTGTTGTAGTTTTTTTTGGTTAACCGCAGTAATGATCCTAATATGCAGTCAATATTTATGTTTTAACAGGTTACTGGTTTTATTATATGTAAAATGTAATGCTAGAGGTATAGATGAAAAGTAAAGCTATTTCAGAGCTCTTATTATAACATGAACCGGCCAGTGGGAGGCAAACAAAAGCAGCTTCCAGCTACATACTCACTGAATGGCCTTGCTGTACACACCACCGCCCAGTGGGTAGCTGGTGATTAGGGGGTGGATGTGGAGTGGGGTTCACAGGCCAGCCTGCAGGGTGTGAACGGAGATTTGTGCCTGGTCAGGCTGGAGCAGAGATAATGATTGATGTGCCACACCCTCCTCCAACACACAGACACAACCGACATACAGACTAAACTGTTCTGCTGCCTCACTTGCATCATGTCGCATATTTTCACATTCATTTCATTTAGGATTCCAATTACAAAGGTAAATTACATACATTAATTTCTCATATATTCTAAATTTCATGAAAGCAGTAAACTTATCATGGCATGCTCAGAGACACCTGTGCCCTCCAGCTAGTTCTTTTAAAACTCGTGGCCCCTGTGAAATCTGACTTGGTCCCCTGGGGTGGGAGCCATATGGCCCACGTTGAGAACCACTGCATTAAGCAACAGATCTATTGACATACTTCTCATTGTTGTATATATGCTGTTCTATAGTCTGATACACATGTAGCCCTTTCTGCTAGGCTGAGCCAAGAATAATACCAGAGGTAGAAACATAGAAACATAGAAAATAGGTGCAGGAGTAGGCCATTCGGCCCTTCGAGGCTGCACCGCCATTCAGTATGATCATGGCTGATCATCCAACTCAGAACCCTGTACCAGCCTTCCCTCCGTACCCCCTGATCCCTTTAGCCACAAGGGCCATATCTAACTCCCTCTTAAGTATAGCCAATGAACTGGCCTCAACTGTTTCCTGTGGCAGAGAATTCCACAGATTCACCACTCTCTGTGTGAAGAAGTTTTTCCTAATCTCGGTCCTAAATGGCTTCCCTTTTATCCTCAAACTGTGACCTCTCATTCTGGACTTCCCCAACTTCGGGAACAATCTTCCTGCATCTAGCCTGTCCAATCCCTTTAGGATTTTATACGTTTCAATAAGATCCCCCCTCAATCTTCTAAATTCCAGGGAGTATAAGCCTAGTTCATCCAGTCTTTCATCATATGAAAGTCCTGCCATCCCAGGAATCAATCTGGTGAACCTTCTTTGTACTCCCTCTATGGCAAGGATGTCTTTCCTCAGATTAGGGGACCAAAACTGCACACAATACTCCAGGCGTGGTCTCACCAAGGCCTTGTTCAACTGCAGTAGTACCTCCCTGCTCCTGTACTCGAATCCTCTTGCTATGAATGCCAGCATACCATTCGCCTTTTTCACCGCCTGCTGTACCTGCATGCCCACTTTCAATGACTGGTGTATAATGACACCCAGGTCTCGTTGCACCTCCCCTTTTCCTAATCGGCCACCATTCAGATAATAATCTGTTTTCCTGTTTTTGTCACCAAAGTGGATAACCTCACATTTATCCACATTAAGTTGCATCTGCCATAAATTTGTCCACTCACCTAACCTATCCAAGTCACCCTGCACCCTCTTAGCATCCTCCTCACAGCTAACACTGCTGCCCAGCTTCGTGTCATTCGCAAACTTGGAGATGCTGCATTTAATTCCCTCATCCAAGTCATTAATATATATTGCAAACAACTGGGGTCCCAGCACTGAGCCTTGCGGTACCCCACTAGTCACTGCCTGCCATTCTGAAAAGGTCCCGTTTATTCCCACTCTTTGCTTCCTGTCTGCCAACCAATTCTCTATCCACATCAATACCTTACCCCCAATACCGTGTGCTTTACGTTTGCACACTAATCTCCTGTGTGGGACCTTGTCAAAAGCAAGGGTGATGTGAATTGAACCCAATCTTGATCATAGATAATTAATTAAGTTTTGGCACTATTATAGTGCTAAATCACTTACTGATGTGATATAAAGAGGATAGTTCGTTTAATTATCATTCAACCATACATGAATACAGACAGATGAAACAACCAAGGCGCAAAACACAACACCAATAACAGTACAAGGCACATATAGCCCATATAAGACAGCAATATAATATACAGTCACGCTCAAGAATATAAAAAAGGATCATCTTGCAAATAACCTGGGAATACTTTACCATAAACTTTAATTTTTATTTGTGGATTAGACAGTTAGATGATGCCTCAGATTTTACTTCTATCTGGAGTGTGGCCAGACAACTGCTCAAGCGTGCAAGATCAATTAATCTTCCTCCATGAGAGTATGTGAATTTATTGTTATCTTAATGGCAACTTTCACTTGAGTTGTACAAATGTGGTTGTTTGCTTTGGATGCTGAAGTATTTTTCCTACAACGTTGTGATGTTATGGTCTATTAAGGTTCAATATTTCAATGTTGGGACAGAATGGAGCTGAAAACCCGGTTCCCGTCAACCTCTCTAATTTGAATGCAGTTTAATTACAGAAGAATACTAACTGGCCATGTGTATTAAATCCACACATTTGCCCGAATTCCTGATCAGTCACATGTACCCACAACGGAAACGCGAGTTCAATCAGTCGGAAAGAAAACAGGAGGGGTATGGAACACTGGTCTTGCCGATTTGCGGAAACTACCTAGAAATTGATTTGTGTAGCATTGAGTTTTTAAGTTGCATGAAGCGGCACAGTGAAAGCAATTACTGAGATTTCCTGTCACACACAGAGTTCTATTATCCATCAGGCACACTCGGTTGGCAGATTGGAAGGTGCAGTAATGTTACCGATTAGGACAAACTTTTGCCCACTCACGGGAATTTATTCTATTTGCTGGAGCGTCCACTCACCGATTAGAACCCCACTCCTCTGCAGGATATGCTGGGAGTAATACGCTAGCCTTGCAGGCCACTGCTATTTACCACCACAAACTTGCACCAGTTATTCTACATTTCTCCACTTAGTGGTGAAGGAAAACTCATAGAAGCATCCTGGAACATTGCAAGTGCCAAAATAAATGATGTTTGGTTCTCCTTTCCCAAGAACAGAAACTGGGCCTGTACTTTAGGGGAGGGAGTGCATTGCAGCCATTGTTGTTTTTGGGATAAGTAGGAACCCAAGCATTGTTACCGGGAATTGGGGGTACTGGATTTCAGGGAATGGTTCAGAGGGGCATGGGGGAAGAGCCCATTAAATTGCTGGAGAGTTGGCACCAGCAGCAAAGGAGGGCTTCATGGAGTAAGAGGGTAAATGGGAGCAGACTGGATGAATCAGGGTGTGACCTGGAAATTTGGGGGAATCGCGGGGGTGCTCCTGGAAAAAATGTGGTCTGTTCACTTCAGTGTTCTGGATGGAGCAGTGCAGAGTAATGACATCATCCGGTATGATGTTGCCGTGGAAACCAGGTTGGAGTTATAAGGGTGATGGATGACAGGAGTGCGTGGTTGTTTTCTATAAGTGATGCAAAAGAAATCCAGAATTGTTCATTCTTGTATGTCAGCATGGAAACAATGATTTTCAATTGCACAACACAAGGAACAAGTGAAACATGAGGCAATTATAGCTTGTCCATCGTTGCTTTTGTTGTGTTCTGTTGGTATGTGGCGTGACCTGGAATTCCAGTACAGGTATTGGGTGCTGCTATGTTTTGTAATTGAGAAACTAATCAAAAGAAAGACAGGAGCTGGGATACTCGTCTACTATCTATTTTTTTAAATATATGCATATGCAGAATACTATATAGACATCCACAGCATAGTACATTTTAAATTGTCTAGGAGTTCTTACTCTTGTAGGATAACATCTTTCCTGTCAAGCTGGATCACTTTGCTTTTCAGGTGAGACTTGTGGTTGTGAAACAATCTCAGGTTCTGGGGCCTCCTCCCTGATGGTTGTAGGAGCTGACTCTGGGACTGCAGGCAGTGGTTCTGAGAGATCTGGACACCTTTCTTCTCTAACAATTGACCCTGCTCTCCTCAACTGATCGACGTGTCTTCTCTTGATGGCATCAAATGCATTCTCAACTGTGTAGGAGAATGGTCCAGTTCTGTCCTTAATCTTTCGATTATCACTGTAGTCCCTCACCAGGACCGCTTGTCCAGGAGTGAAACATCGACTCTCTTTGTTTGAGGAGCCCTCAGTTTGTCTCAGCTGTTTGTCCTGCATATTCCTCTGAGATTGGGTTTGAGGAGATCCAAGTGTGAGCTCAAAGGTTGGCTCAGGGAGAGCATAGCTTGTGAATTGATGGTTGTGGTGTGTGCTGCATTGCGATATACAGAGAGGAAATCGGCAAGCTTCTGACTTAGTGTAGTGTGTTCTGCTGACACTGCTCGCAGTGCATTCTTTAGACTCTGTCAAAACTTCTTGCAAGCCATTTGTAACTGGGTGAAAAAGCTGATCTGCCAGTCTGCTGATCTATCACAGGCCACCAAACAAAGCTTCAAGCCAACACTTTCATTTTGACTGTGCCTAAATGACCAGAATGTAGCTCCTCCAACACATTAGCTCTCAGCTTGGATGGTATAACAACTCTCAACCCCACACAAGGCAACTCCTGTCAAGGGCAAGTTCATCCCAGCACTGGTAAAAATGGGTGAACTATAATTTCTGCTGCATATTCCAGTCGAACTGGGTTGCCATGTAGTCTTGAGATAGTGTCGGGTCTTTTCTGATTTCCCTTTGGACCATCTCTGCTGTAATAGGGAGACTTGATTTAGGGAGAATACGTCAGGTGGATTGTCTATTTTATCAACTTTTCAAGTGTTTCCTTTTCCAAGGAAAATAGAACAACCCATCAGCATTTCCATGATTAGTTGTCCTCTTGAATTTGATCTTGTAATTGTGTCCTCCAAGAAACAGAGCCCATCTCTGCATTTTTCTGCTGCTACGAGTGGAACACGCTTCTGTGGATTTGAAAGCGGACACTAGTGGTTGATGATCAGTAATAATCAGCAACTCTCTCCCAATCAAGTACTAGTTGAAATCGTTTTACACACTGAACCAGACTCAAGTCCTCTCTGTCAATCTGTATATTTTTTCTCTGCAGCAATAAGGGAGGGTGAAGCCAAGACTGTGGGGCATTCATTTCCATCACTCATAACATGAGGCACAACAGCACCTATACCATAAGGTGAAGTGTCACAGACAAGCTTCACCGGACGATGTGGATCATAATGTGTGAGTATAGTGACAAGCATCACCATTTCCTTTAGCTTTTTGAAAGCCACCTCACTCTGCTTCCTGATCTGTAGTGATGAGCTCAAGGGGTG
This sequence comes from Mobula hypostoma, assembly GCF_963921235.1. NCBI lineage: Eukaryota > Metazoa > Chordata > Chondrichthyes > Myliobatiformes > Myliobatidae > Mobula > Mobula hypostoma. The sequence goes on from NC_086115.1 coordinate 21,069,493, forward strand.
GAGCACAGTAGCCATGTTTGGCAGGGATCTGTTAGAGTATTAGACAATTCCAAAAAAAACAAACACATGCCCTTTGGCCTTGGAGCATACACTGCTTGGATTTTCATTTAACACTATTTTACCTTTGAGATGTTTGAATTTTCAATGATATCCTTGATCACTGCAGTGGCATCATCCAGTATCCTTTCTTAATTCACTTCCAGTTGACTCTGTTGCAGGGGGTGTGGCATGCAAATAGTGGATGGGTGTCCAATCAAGTTGTAGCTGTTTCAGCTAATCACAGCCCCACAATACTGTCCTCCTGCTTTTACTATGTAAAAGCCTAATGTGGCTTGTTGGTTGTTGTATTTCACTGCTATGATTGTCATCCCCACTGTTATCTTTTCTCCAGTATAAGTTTTTAATTGAATATCTACAGGCTTCAGTTCAGTATCATTGAAATGCTGTTCAAACTCAATTTATGGAATGACTGAAACAGCCACGCCAGTTCCATTTTAATTAACTTACTGTTTACTTCAGGTGTAAGCCATATTGCTTGTCTCTTGTTAACTTTCTCCTTGTAAATCTCAAGGCTACCTGTCACAATGGCAACACAATTTACTCGGCCAGCCAGGTTTCTGTTTAGACCAGAGGTTCATAATCTTTTTTTATGCCATGAACCCCTACCATTAACCGAGGGGTCCATGGACCCTGGGTTGGGAACCCCTGGTTTAGACATGCAATTTATTCATACTCACTTTTATTTTCTGACTGCTACTCAATTATGTTTCTGGCTGCTGTTTCCATTGATACAGTGATTTCAAGTGTTCTTTTAAATGTGAGTTGTGCTTCAATTAGGAGCTGTTTTTGAATGCTTTCTTGTAAGATTCCACAAAAGAAACAATCTCACAGGGCACCATTAAGCCCACCACTGAAATGACAATGCTCGAACAACTTCTTCAATTCAGGCACATAAGCTGAACTGGAATCCCCTTCCTTTTGATTCTGCTTATGAAATCAGAGCTAAATCTTCATGATATTAGCAAAGCTCATTTTGGCTGGTTTGATTGGAGCAGTTAAACTTCTAAGCAGACTTTGCTTTTCCACCCATTGTGCTCAGTAACTCTGGCACTCGTTTACCATTGGCCATTTTATTTGCTCAAAAATACAGCTCAATTTGCTCAGTATACATCATCCAGTTATCTGTTGTGCAATTGAAAGTGTCCATCTTTCTGATGCAGCCAGCTATTTCTGCTTTTTTAAAAATTAATTATTATTATCACTTGGTACTCACTGTCTATGAACCTGTGCTGTACTTGGTGCTTGTAAATTTCATCCAACTTGAATGCCTCTCTTCCCTTCTGAAGAAAAAAATGCTGCACTTCAACAAATAGGTAGTTGTCTCAGGTTCATTCTAAAACTTCCTGTTGCCACTTTAACTTCAGAAATGAATTGAAGGAAAAACTCAGGCACCAGGATACTTGTCTACTTAGTTTTTTTTTTAGTGAGGCATTCACACGTGATGTAATAGCGTCATATGCCATTCATGTACTTCTTACTTATAACCCATAATGAATTCTGTAAACAAAGAAAGAATACTTAATCAAACATTCTTAATATTGCTCAAATGTTACTGAAATATTGAATACACTCCAGGAGCAAGGGATGTGTTACTGGGAATCCCAGTGGAGAGGGAAAAGATAGAGAGTCATCCAATAGGAGTAGTTCTGCCAAACATGGTAGCCAGGAATTGACACAATGTTCTAACTGTGGACTAACAAGTGTTTTATAAAGTTTCAACATAACTTCCCTCTTTCTGTATTTTGTGCCTCTACTCATGAATACCAGGTTTCCACACGTTTTCTCAACTGGTTTCTCAGTATGCTCAGTCAATTTTCCATGTATGCCCAACTTCCTGTGCACTCTTTAGAATTATGCCAATTAATCTATATTTCCTCTTCTCATTCTTTCTGCCAGGTGTATTGACTCAGATGTCACTGTATTAGGTTTCATCTGACAATTGTTTGCCCTTTCAGCCAGTCTTCTTGTCATTGTTTGACACACTTTCCAGCTTTGTGTTTGGATAGGTACATGGATGGGAGGGAGACAGATGGGACCAGCTAGAACATCAGGTATGCATGGATTGAATGGGCCAAAGGGCCTGTTTCTATCACTCTATGACAAATATGGAAGTTTCACTTTGCACGCCATGTTTAAATTACTGAAGTGTCACAAGCAAAATCAATTGTCCCAGAAAGATGTCGATAGTACCCCACCATTAGTCAACATATGAGAAACTAATTTATTATCACTGACATGTCATGAAATTTGTTGTTTTGTAGCAGCAGTACAATGCAATGCAAGGCAGAAAAATATCAAGTTCAAGTTCAGTTATCATTCAACCATACACGAATACAGTGTTTCTCTGGCACCAACAGCACACTGCACAAAGCACATGGCGCAAATGGTTATAATTTCAGAAAAACACAGCCACAAAGAAAAAGGAAATAGTATAGCCCAGGTTCCTGAGAGGCATGACTGAAGACTGATGGTACATTGTCCTGGTCCGGCTTGTTTTCCATTGAGCAAACACTAGAGGGCAGCATCGTGAACACTGGAGGTCAGCAGAGTGAACACTGGAGGATAGCACCAATGGGAGGGGCTAGCCCCCAATCTAGTATGGATTCCAGCACACTCACAAAGACCCCTGCTCTCTCCAATGCCACCTTGGCATCTCCTCCCTTGGGCGACTGCAATGGGCGACCCTGTGGAGAGTGACCGAGGCAATACTGCTCCCCCGCCATCAGTGTCATCACTGAACTAGTGAACCAGATTTGCAGCATTAGTACGTCCAACAGAGTCTTGTGATCACAGTAAAAATATCCAAGACAATTACTCACACGACGCACCACTATAAGTTACAATCTTATAACTCTATCACTTTGGGAGGACCAACCAAGGTAGGTCTTACACGGTGATGGTAGGACACTGAGGAATGTGGTTGAATAGAGAGATCTGGGAATAATACCTTGAAGGTGATTGTGTCATAAAAAAGCTTTTGGCACATTGGCCTTCATAAATCAATGTATTGATTACAGGAGTTGGGATGTTATGTTGAAGTTGCATAAGGCATTTTTGAGGCCTAATTTGGAGTAGTGTGTACAGTTTTGCTCACCTTCCTGCAGGAAAAATATAAATAAGATCGAAAGAGTGCAGAGAAAATTTGCAAGATTGTTGCTGGGACTTGAGAACCTGAATTATAGGAAAGGGTGAATAGGTTAGGAATTTATTGCTTAGAATGTACAAGACTGAGGGGAGATTTGATAGAGGTATTCAAAATTATGAAAGGTACAGATCGAGTAAATGGAAGCAAGCATGGGTTAAGGGTGAAAGGTGAAATGTTTAAGGGGAACATGGGGGGAAATTTGTCACTCAGAGGGAGGATGAGAGCGTGGAATGAGCTGCCAGTGCAAGTGTGGATGCCAGTTCGATTACAACGTTTAAGAGAAGTTTGCATAGGTACATAGTTGGGAGGGCTATGGCTTGGGAGCAGGACAATGGGACTAGACAGATTCAATGGATCGTCACAGACTAGATGGGCTGAACAGCCTATTTCTTTGCTGTAGTGCTTCTATGACTCTATGACACTATAGGATGCAATCACCGTAAGAGCAAAAAATAAATAAACAAATGTACAAACAAATAAGTACCTCACAAAATGCTGGGACTGATAGAGCCTGTGATCTACAGCCTAGAGACCATTTAACTGATCCAGTACTTTGGTGGCTCCCAGAAGATTCTGAGAAGTGAGCGCGTATTCAGATAGCCCTGAGGCAAAGAAACTTCCAGAAAGGATGTAAGCGATGTTCAACTCCATTTCACCGATTAAAGCATCAAGGAAGATTGAGGCATTGAGGCGAATTCAGAAGGCGAGTGAGAGTTTTTCAGACTTATGGTTTATATGGTAGTTTGTTTTTTCTTTAAATCGCCCATTCCTTTCATGTTCTGTTGTGTGAGGGAAGGGTGTTTGGGGGTTGATGTTTGGTTAGTTTTTTTGGTGGGGTCGATGTTCCTGTTCCGTTTTATGCAGGTGAGGGGAATTTTGGTGTTTGATGATCGGGATACCATTCTTTTTTTGTATGGGAGAGGTTGATGTTTCTCTCTGAACGACTTTCATGTTCTTTCTTTGTTTCCTGGCTATCTGGAGAAGAGAAGTTTCAGAGTTGTATATGGATATATGCTTTGATAATAAATGAACCTTTGACCAAAGCCTTATAAAGCCTTAACATTGTATCTTGCTTTTATATTCTAGTCCTCTCGAAATGAGTGCTAACATTGTATTTGCCTTCCTCACCACAGACTCAAACTGCAACTTAACCTTTAGGGAATCCTGCACAAGAACTCCCCAAATCCCTCTGCTCCCCAATTGCTGAATTTTCTCCCCGTTTAGAAAATAGTTCATGCATTTATACTTTCTACCAAAGTGCATGACTATATACTTCCCTACACTATATTCCATCTGCCACTTCTTTGTCCATTCTGATCCTTTAATACCACTAACTTGCTTTCTACCTTCTCTCTAATGAGTGATTGTGTGGTGTTTCCACTGTAACTGGGATGCTTTTAAGTTCAAAGTGAAAAATAAATTTATTATCAAAGTACATATACGTATGTCACCATATAAAACCCTGTGTCTTCTACCAAAAAAACAAATAATCGTTCAAGGTCTCTACCATTTCTTATTTTGTTTGATTAATTTCCCATAATCACACTCCAAGCTCTCACAGTTAATTTGGCTTTTCCTTTTTTTGTGTGTTTGAGAAAGCCCTCACAAATATTCAGGAAAGTTTTCAGGACTTTCTTATCATGACCACAAATATTCCTGATTTCTGGCTCTTGCCCCAACTCTCAACATCATCATTCCCATTCCCCACCACCTCCCCCCCCCCCACAGTTTTACCTCCTTCCTAAGATCCACAAGCAAGATTGTCCAGGTAAGTAGATAGTAGATCTATCATTTCAGCCTCTTTCTGCCTCAAGAGACATATCCTGACTAAATTTTCTACTCTTATTTTCCTGCCTTCAAGCATACATCTGTAACACTTCAGCTATCCTTTGCTTTTGCATGAGTTTCCTGGACCAAACTAACTTACTTCCAGGAAACTTAACAGGAATGCAAGTTCCTCCAGATATCTAGCCCCAACCAGAAGAGTTTAATAACATAGGAAACAGAAACAGAAATAGGAGTAAATCATTTAGCTGCCCACATCTGCTCTCCATTCAATGAGATCATGGCTGATATTTTACTCCAATGTCACTGTCCTGCACTAACCCCACATCCTTTGATTCCTTCAATATCTAAAAGTGGATGACCTCACATTTTTTTCCAGATTATATTCCATCATCATGTTCTTGCTCTTTCACTGGATTTGGTGACGTCCTTCGGAAGCCTGTCGGTGACTTCCACACAGCCCACACTGCCACCTGGTGTCATATTATCAGTCAACTTGGCGTGGTAGTGTTGTGGTTAGCACAACACTTTACAGTACAGGTGACCTGGGCTCAATTCCTGCAGCTGCCTGCAAGGAAGTTGTATGGTCTCTCTGTGACGGCATGGGTTTCCTCTGACAGTCCAAAGACGTACCGGTTGGTAGGTTAATTGACCCATGATTAGGCTAGGATTAAATCGGAGGATTGCTGGGTGGAGTGCTTGAATGGCTGAGGAGTCCTGTAGGTACGCATGACCAACTGGGACTCCAGCATCGATCCTTCCTTCACCTAAAATCACAGCCTCCCAGGGCCGCTTGTAATCACTCTGTTTCCTTTAACCAATCCTCTGCTCATGTCGCTCTGATTTTATTTTGTAATCTCACTATGAAAGCCTCTTGAATGACCAAATACAGTACATCAGCTGGCTCAGCTTGATCTATTCTGCTAGTTACAACCTCAGGAAAGTTTAACATATTTATCTGACATGACTTCCTTTTCATAAATCCATTGTTACTCTGCACAGTCTTATTTTTATTTTCTTGTGACCTGTCACCATTTCATTTGGAACAGATATGAGCATTTTCTCCACCTCTAATGTAAGGCCAGATGCTCTATAGTTCCCTTTTTCTCCTCCTCCCCTTCCTTTCATAAACAGTGGAGTTACATTAACTACTTTCCTGTGGGCTTTGAGAACATTCAGAATCTATGGAATTTTCTGAGATGATGATTGATGCATCCACCACTTCCATAGGCATCTGCGACAAGACACAAAGATGTTGGCCATTTATAGCCTTTCAGTCCCAGTATCTTCTCAAATACTAATATTTCAGGAACACTCATTTCTTTGAGCTTCATCTTCCCTCTCGAGCTCTCATTCATCATTTCCTTCATGAGACTTCTGTAAGGACACAAAGTATTTGTTTAATTTCTCTTCCTAATTCCCTAATATAGTTTCTCCTGCCTCCCAATGAAGGCAACCCATGTTAATGTTGATTACAACTTTCCTTTTTACAGGTTTATGGATTTCACACTGTATCATTCCTCTTTCCCCATGATACTCTCTAACCTGTCATCTGTTCCCAGCATTTCCTCTTCTGATCAGCTCATTGGGCTGTAAGCGCTGATTGATAGAATTGTTAACTCTCAGCACTTGCTGACTGATTCAGGGTGTTGATGGGTTTGTCCTACTTCACCTGAGCAGGGCCTGGAGATTTTCCACATTGTCAGTACCATTGCTGAAGCTGTTTTGGAAAGATTTGTCTGGAACTATGGTTAGTTCTGCATTGCAAATTTTCAGCAGGGATTCTATGTTCAAAATGTTGCAGTGATTTTGCTCTTTCTAGCACAATCTTTTCACCAGAGGCACAATGACAGGAGGATCAGGAATCAACTTTATTCGCCATACACATTTACATGTCTTAGGAATTTGCTGTGGTGTGTTTTGGGACAGGCTTTTCCAAGCAGAGAGTGGTGGGTATATGGAATGAATTGCTTAAGGTGATTGAGCTGGGGTTGGATAACTGCAATATTAAAAAAAGACATTTGGATAGGTGCATGGGAAAGGAAAGGTTCAGCAGGAATATGAGCCAAATGCTGGTGAGTGGAATTAGCTTAGATAGGCACCTTGGTTGGCATTGACGAGTTGGGCTGAAGAGGTTCAACGTGCTGTATAACCCTGTGTATCTACAAAAAGAGGCACAAGAGAGCAGGTTTTCCACCAAGTCACACATAACCTCACTATTCCTTCATTGGTGCTGGACCTAAATCCCACAACTTCCTATCTAACAGCATTATAGGAATGCCTTCATCAAGAGAGCAGCAGTTCAAGAAGGTGGTGTCAAGGTCCAATAGGGGTGGGCAATTTATGCTGTTGCTGACAGCAATAACCACATGACGTAGGTGCAGAAAACAGTTATGCAGCTCTCAATATCACTAGAAACCAGATGAATTAGCTGAAGACATGTCTGTGAATGTGGCCAACTAAAGAAGATTACAAAGTGCACATCTACTATATATATTGAAAGACGATTTCAAACTACCCAGTCCACACTCATGGTCAGATTTCAACCTATGGCCAGCTGTCGTGAGATGAAATTTTCAGGCTCAAATGGGCTGGGTGTGTTTTTGAAGTACCCAGAACTTGTCTGAAATTTATAGAAAATTTAATTACCTTTGCTGCCAGGTCCAAACCTGCTCTATTTTCACTTGGTCCATTTCCACTTCTTGATATCTCCAACTCTGTCTCTATCTCAATGAATAGATTAATTGTCCTGAAGCTGTCTTCTCCTCTCTGCTTTCCATTCCTTGTTCTTCTGTCACCAACTCTTCTGATGAGAAGGATTTTCAAAGCAGTACCTCTCTTTTGCCTTCACCAGTTTCCTCTCTTGTACAATTGTTACATTCGGTGACCACCTTATTAGATACACCTCGTTAATGCAAATATCTAATCAGCCAAACAGGTGGCAGCAATTAATGCATTAATGTGACAAGAGTCCCTGACGAGAAAGGCTTGGACCCTAATGCTGGAGTTTCCGAGGCTAGGATCGAGATACGGTTTCAAGCTGGATCAGGAATCGGAACACTAGACAAACTCACGAGTGGGCTTACAATTGAGCATTGAACCTCAGTTCAGGTGCTCCTTAAATGCTCAATCCTTGGCATTCAAAACATGATTGCTACTTAGCGGGACGATCCTGAATCTTTAAAGGGGCCACACCAACTATCCATACTCTGGGGAGTTAGAGTGTCTGAACCTCGGAGGCTGGTGCGGAAGGGTGCGTGTCGTAACAATAAAAGCATGCAGACATGGTCAAGAGGTTCAGTTGTTGTTCAGACAAAAAACATCAGAGTGAAGAAGAAATGTGAGCTCAGTGACTTTGACCGTGGAATGATTGTTGGTGTCAGACCGGGTGGTTTGAGTATCTCAGAAACCGCTGATCTCCAGGGATTTTCACACACAGCAGTGTCTAGAGTTCACTGAGAATGGAGCAAAACATTTTAAAAAATCCAGTGAGGGGCCGTTGTGTGGGTAAAAACATCTTGTTAATGGGAGAGGTCAGAGGAGGATGGCCAGACTGGTTCGAGCTGACGGGAAGGTGACAGTAACACTAATAAACACGCGTTACAACAGTGGTGTGTAGAGGAGCATCTCTGAGTGCACAACATGCTGAATCTTGAAGTGGATGGGCTACACCAGCAGAAGGCCATGAACATACAGTCAATGGCCATTTTGTTTTTAGGTATAGGTGGTACCTAATAAAGTGCCCACTGAGTGTATAATTTATATAGTAAAGTTTACAAAACTATTAATATGCATGTATATATTTACAGTAATTTATTTTCTCTCTATTATCATGTGTTACATTGTACTAATGCCGCCAAGTAAACAAATTTCACGACATATACACCCTATCCTCGTTATATGCAGGGGATACGTTCCTCCAAGTTGACGCATAATGTGAATAATTATTTAAATGGAGAAAATAGGGATGTGTTCCAGTGGGCTTCCTAAATATGTTTTATCTGTAATTTATTCACATTTTCATACCAATACAACACAAAAGCAGTACTACAAGACAACCTTTGTATTACATTTCATCAATTTAAGGTAATATTCAAAGTAATAAATCATAGAAAGTTAACATCCGGGGCTGTACAGTACTCACCAACAGTGGCAGGTGTGTTCGCTCTGGGAGACAAGTGGTTGTTGTGGTGTCGGGCAGCTTTACACGGATGAGGTGGATGATTGTGGTTGACAGGATAATATCAAGCACAGCAAGGGGTGAAGGAAGACTCACGGAACCCTTAGAACTGCCGGCAGAAGGTGTTACCGATTTGAATAAAGTGGTGAGGGTTGTTTGCTTGGCAGCATTTTGTTTTAAATTTGCTTGTAGGGAAGAAAGGTTGACGGCAGGGAACGACTGAAATGCTGACTCCGTTCTAAACGTGGGTCCATGTCCATCGCCATTTGTGCCAAGTGTTCCGACTTCCACCATTCCCTCACCGTTGGTAAACTCCTGGGATTTTCAAAATCGTCTGTTGCTTGCAGCATCTGAGAGATAGTTTGCGGTAAAAAAATACGCACGCCTTGAATGTAGATCACACCTTGGTCGAGTGGTTGTGTTAGGTGGCAGGAAACGCACTGTTATATTAGAATGAATGCTGTGCAATTGTTTAGGATGGGCTGGCGCATTGTCAAGCAACAAAAGGACTTTAAAGGCAAGATTCTGTTCCCAGCAGTAGCATCCCAGAGCTGTGTTACCTTCAGCTAATGCTGCGCTGTTTGTAATTTCCAACTTTTTTTCAAGTGTTAAAGTGGTTCTCTGCCGCTCGGCTGATGGCCCAGGACATGACATCGGACACCTAGGAGGCATAGTTAAATATTTCAAGCGCAAAATCACTGCACCATAGGTAAAACCAACAGAAGTTTAAGATGGCGCATCCACGCCTTGCCAAAACCAATGTGAGAGTGGCGGGAGTGAAATTGTGAGGCGCGCGCACCTGATTTATACTAGCGGGAACGCAGTGCTCCTCATCTCAACAGTGAAACTGTGAGGTGTGTGCACGTGACTTGTATCGGTGGGAAGGCAGTGCTCCTCGCATAACTGTGAGTTTTGGATACATATAACGAGACGTTGGTAGAAATAGGTTCCTCGCATAACTGTGAATCAGCATCGTCTGAAGACGCATATAATGAGGATAGTATGTACCGGTGATATTAAATCTGATTCTGATAAAGTTGAATGAATAAAATTAAGATTGATTTGCTCCAAGTCAGAAAGGGTCAAATGCTTTGGGAGTCTTATTTTATGTTACTGTTTTGATCTTCGACAGATACCACCTTTTTGAAAGATGAGAGAGCCACAACGAACCAAGCAGAGTATTCTATCATACTCCAGACAAGTCTGTTATAGATGGTAGAAAGGCTTTGGAAAATCAGGGGATAAGTCAGTCCACACAGAGTACCCACATGAAGGTTGCTCTTGTAAACATTGTGTCTGATCCAGTTAATTGTGACCTCTAGAATGTTGTTAAGAATCTTGGCAATGATTTCGAATCTCAGGATGGGATTCTTGGTTGAACGCTTCCACGTTGTCTTTCCCTTGAATTACTGCACACACATGTCACTTGCCTTGCCATTCTGTGTATCGGTATAAACATTCTCTGTGTATCAGTATAAGCATTCCCTGTGTATCGGTATAAACGTTCTCTGTGTATCAGTATAAATGTTGTCTGAGTATTGGTATAGATGTATATGTATCAGTATAAATGTTCTCTGTATATCGGTATAAACGTTCTCTGTGTATCAGTATAAGCATTCCCTGTGTATTGGTATAAACGTTCTCTGTGTATCAGTATAAATGTTGTCTGAGTATCGGTATAGATGTATATGTATTGGTATAAATGTTCTCTGTATATCAGTATAAATGTTCTCTGTATATCGGTATAAACGTTCTCTGTGTATCAGTATAAGCATTCCCTGTGTATCGGTATAAACGTTCTCTGTGTATCAGTATAAATGTTGTCTTGAGTATCGGTATAGATGTATGTGTATTGATATAAATGTTCTCTGTATATCGGTATAAATGTTATCTGTGTATCTGTATAAGCGAGTGTTGGCTGTTCATTTTCTGATGACCTGTGGGTACAACTGAACAATGCACCTGATGAATGATTCCTTAAACGTACACTTAGTGAATTTGTTAGAGATTAAGAGGTTGGTAGTTTCAACAGAACTCTCCTGAGGCCATTTTTCAGCGTGATGGTTGTTTGCCAAGATTCAAGGGAACATCTCGTTTTGAGAGGTGGGGTGGCGAGGTTTCTTAATGACCATCCCAGTAGCTCTTCAGCCTAAAACCAGACCAGACTGGTAGAGGAACTGGAGAAGGGCAGCCTGTTCTGCCAGGCTATTGAAAGCAGAGGTGATGTCCAGCCTTTTCCCGGAGCAGTATCTGCAAATTCTCCAGGGAGGTGATCATATCTATCACCTGGTATCATAGAGCACATGTTGCAAAAATATTACATCACTGGTGTGTTTGCCTTGGCCAAGCACCAAGATAAAAAGCTGTGCAGTAAGTGCTGCTTGGATGCCACAAACAAGGAAATGAATTGCCAGCACAGATTATGAGCGGCATTTTATTTTAAGCAGAAGAGGTTCTACTGATGCTGGCTACAAATCTGTGTGAGACCAAATGCAGATTGGGGGATTGTATCGTCAGGCACCTTCGTAGTCTGCCATAACAGGCGGGATATCCCAGTGGCCACCCATTGTGTAATTCTACTTCCCGTTCCCATTCCGACATGTTGGTCCAATGTTTCCTCTATTGCTGCAATGAAGACCCTATCAGCTGGAGGAGCAACATCTCTTGTTCCATCTGGGCAGCCTCCAACCAGACAGCATCAAGATCCATTTCTCTAACTTCCAGTAATTTCTCCTCCCTCCCCTTTCCCCATTCTGGCTGCCCACTTACCTCCTCTCCTCACCTCACCTCCCTCTGATCTCCCTCCTCCTTCTCTCTTTCTCATGGTCCATGCTCCTCTCCAATCAGGCTCCTTCTCCAGTTTTTACCTCCTCCATTTATCCCCTTCCAGATTCTCACTTCAAACCCCCTCCTGCACCCGCCCTTGGAATATTGTGTTCAGTTCTGGTTGCCTCATTGTGCAAGATGGGTGTGAAAAGATGTGGTAACTTTTCCCCCTCCCCTCTTCCCTCTTCTGTTCCCCACCCTGGCTTCCGTCTTACACCATCACCTCCACCTTTCTGTTCTCCCATGGTCCATGCTCCTCTTCAATCAGATTTCTTCATCTTCAGCCCTTTACCTCTTCCGTCTAACACCTCCCAGCTTCTCACTTCACCCCCTCCCCTACCCAGACTCCTTCCCCCTCACCTGGTCTCATCTATCACCTTACTGGCATAAATTAAATTAAATTTACCTCAGGATGAGCCCTTCTCTCAGTGATTAGTTACCAGCTGTTCAGTTTAGCCGTCTATTGATCAATAAACAGATAACATCTATGTTCTGTGATAGCTGATATAAATTACTATTTCCGGACAGCTGTTTATTCCTTAACTGCACCTTTGGATTACCAATTCTAATTAAAACCAGCTTGGAAAATACAAATTGTTTAGGTTGTTTGCCATGCATGAGATTGTATCCATGGACACTGTAACAAGGTTAACTGCATCAAAGGGTCCCGTTTTCAAACCATTGTGGAATCAGCCCAAGTACTGTTGCTGGATAAAAGTGCAGGCCCTGATTTAGATTTGGAATTTCGAAGTGGGCCACATTGAGTAGTGCTAGGATTGCAACATCTGGTTAACGTGTACCTGTCTGACCTGTGCATTACATCTGTAAATTTCAGAGAGATGCAGGAATCCGGAGCAACAAACAACCTGTAGGAGGAACTCAGCAGGAAAGCAGTGACTGTGGGTGGTGGTTGGGGATGGGGGAGGGGGGAGTAGTGGGATTGATAGGAGGGCAGGATGAATTGTTGATGCTCCAGCTCAAAACTCTGAATCTGGATTTAAGATATTGCCATGATTGTGGTGGCCGTTCATAAGATCTGTACACTACGCTTACCCTTGGAAGACAATTTCATGAGCACCACTTTAGCTGGTTGAACCCATACACCTGCAGCCTGTGGGTAAGAAGAGAAATTCTGCCCAAAACTACACTTGGAAGTGTTATCCGACCTGGTGAACTTTGGCCAGATTCAAGGCAAATTGCTGTGATTTCACTTCTGGGGAATATCAAAACTATAAACTTCAGCTAACAGATTTCTATTATAGATTAAAATCATTCTTGGGTTATCATACCTTTTTATTATCTTGGAGATAGATGTCGTATTTCCAGCTGTAAATGGTCAACTGCATTATCCATTTCCCCAGTGATTAATTTATTGTACGACTTAATCTGTAAATGAGTTCTGCTCTGATTGTCTGTCACTGTTGAAGACTAAATTGTCATGCAATAACTGAGCAGCTAGTGCTGTTTGGACTTGCAGATGTAGAATCTCTAGCTTGAGCAACAACATCTCATTCTCTGGATGTCTTACAGCCTTCTGGACTCTATATATGAACCCATACCTTCAGGTAACTTGGTTTGAATTAGACGGCTATCTGCGATATCAGCTCAACATTCTTCTCGTTTCCTTTCCTCCCTCCTTGTTTCCCTCTCTCTGGGGATAGAGGACATGCCTAGCCTGACCTGTCGGGCCTGTTCTCCTGCATGTTGCAGCCTCCACATTGATTTCTCCAGGTCCTTTTAATTCTATGTTCTCGCCCTCTAATGGCCTCCATTCACTCATGGACCAGATAACCTTGTTCACAACTTCTCCCCATGGACACCCAGGTTTTATCCTGTCTGAATCATTTACCCTCCGTGCAGTTTTCCCAGCTCCTCTTGTCTCCTTTTTAATTCTCTATTCTATTACCTATTTCCTCTCCTGTTCATTCTTCATCTTTATAAATCACTCCTTTCAATCTTCTTCTGCATGCCCTTCTCTTCCATTCTTTCTGCCATCAACTTCCTCCTCCTTGCATCTCTATTCTCATCTCAAAGTCTCTTCTGCCTATTCTTCACCCTCACCCTTTCCTCCTTATTTTCCCTTTCATTCTTGTCTCCTGTAATAATCACCTGTTCATGTATTCTCCTTGCAATATGTCTCTCCTCCATCTCCTCCCCTTCCATTCTTTCATACCCTCTTCTCACTGTTACCGTCAGGAGGGAGGTACAGAAGCCTGAAGGCACACACTCAGCAATTCAGAACAGCTTCTTCCCCTCTGCCATCCGGTTCCTAAATGGACATTGAACCCATGAACACTATCAGAATCAGATCAGGTGTATTATCACTGGCATGTGATGTGAAATTTGTTAATTTAGCAGCAGCCGTTCAATGCAATACATAATATAGAAGAGAAAAATAAAAATAATAATAAATAAGTAAATCAATTACAGTATATGTATACTGAATAGACTAAAAATGTGCAAAAAACAGAAATACTGTATATTAAAAAAAAGTGAGGTAGTGTCCAAGAGTTCAATGTCCATTTAGGAATCGGATGGCAGAGGGGAAGAAGCTGTTCCTGAATCGCTGAGTGTGTGCCTTCAGGCTTCTGTACCTCCTTCCTGATGGTAACAGTGAGAAAAGGGCATGTTCTGGGTGGTGGGGATCCTTAATAATGGACTCCGCCTTTCTGAGACACCACTCCCTGAAGATGTCCTGGGTACTTTGTAGGCTAGTACCCAAGATGGAGCTGACTAGATTTACAACCTTCTGCAGCTTCTTTCGGTCCTGTGCAGTATCCGCCCCCACCCCCCCATACCAGACAGTGATGCAGCCTGTCAGAATGCTCTCCACGGTACATCTATAGAAGTTTTTGAGTGTATTTGTTGACAAGCCAAATGTCTTCAAACTCCTAATGAAGTATAGTCGCTGTGTTGCCTTCTTTATAACTGCATTGATATGTTGGGACCAGGTTAGATCCTCGGAGATCTTAACACCCAGGAACTTGAAACTGCTCACTCTCTCCACTTCTGATCCCTCTATGAGGATTGGTATGTGTTCCTTTGTCTTACCCTTCCCGAAGTCCACAATCAGCTCTTTCATCTTACTGACATTGAGTGCCAGGTTGTTGCTGCGACACCACTCCACTAGTTGGCATGTCTCACTCCTGTACACCCCCTCATCACCACCTGAGATTCTACCAACAATGGTTGTATCATTAGAAAATTTATAGATGGTATTTGAGCTATGCCTAGCCACACAGTCATGCATATAGCGAGAGTAGAGCAGTGGGCTAAACACACATCCCTGAGGTGCATCAGTGTTGATCGTCAGCGGGAGAATCTGATATCACCAGTCCGCACAGATTGTGGTCTTCCAGTTAGGAAGTCGAGGATCCAATTGCAGAGGGAGGTACAGAGGCCCAGGTTCTGCAACTTCTCAATCAGGAATGTGGGAGTGATGGTATTAAATGCTGAGTTATAGTCGATGAACAGCATCCTGACATAGGGGTTTGTGTTGTCCAGGTGGTCTAAAGCCGTGTGAAAAGCCATTGTGATTGCATCTGCCATTGACCTATTGTGGCGATAGGCAAATTGCAATGGGTCCAGGTCCTTGCTGAAGCAGGAGTTCAGTCCAGTCATGAACAACCTCTCAAAGCATTTCATCACTGTCGATGTGAGTGCTACTGGGCGGTAGTCACTAAGGCAGCTCACATTGTTCTTCTTAGGCACTGGTATAATTGTTGCCTTTTTGAAGCAGGTAGGAACTTCCGTCCGTAGCAGTGAGAGGTTGAAAGTGTCGTTGAATACTCCCGCCAGTTGGTTGGTACAAGTTTTCAGAGCCTTACCAGGTACTCCATTGGGACCTTCTGCCTTGCGAGGGTTCACTCTCTTTAAAGACAATCTAACATTGGTCTCTAAGACAGAGATCACAGGGTCATCAGGTGCAGCAGGGATCTTCACAGCTGTAGTTATAATCTCCCTTTTAAAGCGGGCATAGAGGCATGGAGTTCATCTGGTAGTGAAGCATCGCGGCCATTCATGCTATTGGGATTTGCTTTGTAGGAAGTAATGTCTTGCAGACCCTGCCAGAGTTGCTGTACATCCGATGTCGCCTCCAACCTCACTTGAAATTGTCTCTTTGGCCTTAAAATAGCCCTCTGCAAATCATACCTGGTTTTCTGGTACAGACCTGGGTCGCCAGACTTGAATGCCACAGATCTAGCCTTCAGCAGATAACGTACCTCCTGGTTCATCCACAGCTTTTGGTTTGGGAATGTACAGTAAGTCTTTGTCAGCACACACTCATCCACGCAGGTTTTAATAAAGTCGGTAACAACAGCAGCATACTCATCCAGGTTCGAAGATGAATCCCTGAATACAGTCCAGTCCACCGATTCAAAGCAGTCCTGTAGGCGCTCCTGTGCTTCCCTTGTCCGTACCTTCTTGGTCCTCACTGCTGGTGCTGCAGTCTTCAGTCTCTGACTATACTCAGGGAGTAGAAGTACAGCCAGGTGATCAGACTTCCTGAAGTGAGAGTGTGGAACAGCACGGTAGGCATTTTTGATGGTGGTGTAACAATGGTCCAGTGTGTTGTTTCCTCTGGTATTACAAGTGATCTGTTGATGGTAATTGCTTAGTGATGTTTTTCAGACTGGCCTGGTTAAAATCTCCCAAAACGATGGTGAAGGTGTTAGGGTGCGCTGTTTCCTGCATGTTGATCTCATTGTTCAGATCCTCTCAAGCCTGATTGACATTGGCCTGAGGTGGAATGTATACTGCTACCAAAATGGCCTTGGAGAACTCTTGTGGTAGGTAAAAAGGATGGCACTTAACTGCTAGATATTCCAGGTCCGGTGAGCAGAATTGGGACAGCACTGATATATTTGTGCACCAAGAAGAGTTGATCCTGAGGCATACTCCTCCACCTAGAGAGTCTCTATTGATCTATCCTGACGGTGTATAGTAAACCCGTCGATCTGAATCGCTGCATCCAGTATGGAAAGCGTTAACCAGGATTCCGTGAAACAAAGGACACACACAGTCCTAATGTCCCTCTGATTCAGCACCCTAGCTCTGAGGTAATCGATTTTATTCACCAGAGACTGCACGTTTGCCAGCAAGATTGTCGGTATTGGGAGTTTAAAACCCCGTTTCCTTAAAGGCACTTGGAACCTCGATCTACACCACCCTTCCTCCGAGGTGTCCTACATGGGCGCTTCCGACCACGATCGGTGTTGTTTCTGTCAGTTTTAAGCAGCGATAGTTCGTTTAAACGTATTAAGACATCTTTGTTGACTATACTGACCTTGGAAGCAGTTGTGCTTTTTAGCTGTATCAGGCTGAAATGGGGATATTTAATCGTATCCATTGAGAGTACTGCTGCTACTCGAGTCGCGCCTAGGTGCCCTGGAACATACATACAGACATGTATACGTAAATACATGAATTGCACAACAAATTTCACAGCATATGCTGGTGATATGAAACCTGATTCTGATGATACATTCTTTCTTCATTGAGCCATAGAGTTGTGTAGAACAAAGTCTGACACTTCAGTCTAACTCATCTACATCCACCAATGAGGACATCTTCAAAAGGTGGTGTTTCAAAGGGCAGCATCTATCATTATGGACTGTCACCACCCAGGACATGATCCCTTCTCATTACTACCATCAGTGAGGAGGTACACCAGCCTGAAGATACAGTCAATGTTTTTGGACCAGCTTCTTCCCTTCCCCTTGCAGATTTCTGAATGGTCTGTGAACCCATGCACACCACCTCACTATTTTTGCTCTTCTTTTGCACAACTTTTTGAATTTTTCACTGCAATTTATAGTGCTGTATTGCACTGGACAGCAGCCACAAGGCAACAAATTGCATGACATATGTCAGTGATAATAAGCCTGATTCTGGTTCGGAGTTGTCCACCTGAGCAAGTTGCTCATGCTTGCTCTTGGCCCTTATCCCGTGAAACCTTTCTCATCTATGTAACCATCCAAATATATTTTAAGCATTGTAATTGCACCCACCTCTATGGCTCATTCCATATCCCTTTGTATGGAAAAAGTTGTCCCTCTTAAAGCTTTCTCCCAAGCTACAGGGGCTGGTTTTAGGCCCCTGTGGCTTGGGAGAATAAGACTGTGACCATTCAATGTTATTTGTGCCCCGAGGGAGAAAAATCCCAGTCTCTCCTTATAACTCACACCCTCTGGCCCCAGGAACATTCATGTGAATCTTTCTTGCACCTTTTCCAATTCAATGACATCCTCCCTTTATCTTGGTATATAGAACAGCCCACCATGAAACCATGAGATGAAGCAGTAGGCGATTTGCTGACTGAGTCTGCTCCGCCATTCAGATATGGCTGATATAACCATATAACAATTACAGCACGGAAACAGGCCATCTTGGCCCTTCTAGTCCATGCTGAACTCTTACTCTCACCTAGTCCCACCGACCCGCACTCAGCCCATAACCCTCCATTCCTTTCCTGTCCATATATCTATCCAATTTAACTTTAATGACAACATCAAACCTGCCTCAACCACTTCTGCTGGAAGCTCGTTCCACACAGCTACCACTCTCTGAGTAAAGAAGTTCCCTCTCATGTTACCCCTAAACTTTTGCCCTTTAACTCTCAACTCATGTCCTCTTGTTTGAATCTCCCCCACTCTCAATGGAAAAAGCCTATCCACGTCAACTCTACCTATCCCCCTCATAATTTTAAATACCCCTGTCAAGTCCTCCCTCAACCTTCTACGTTCCAAAGAATAAAGACCCAACTTGTTCAACCTTTCTCTGTAATTTAGGTGATGAAACCCAAGTAACATTCTAGTAAACCTTCTCTGTACTCTCTCTATTTGTTGACATCTTTCCTATAATTTGGTGACCAAAACTGTACACAATACTCCAAATTTGGCCTCACCAATGCCTTGTACAATTTCAACATTACATCTCAACTCCTATACTCAATGCTCTGATTTATAAAGGCCAGCTTTCTTCATCACCCTATCTACATGAGATTCCACCTTCAGAGAACTATGCACCATTTCCCTCTTAACCCTATTCTCCTGCTTTCTCTCTATAACCTTTGACACACTTACTACTCAAGAACCTATTAACCTCCACTTTAAATATACCCAATGACATGGCCTCCACAGTCATCTGTGACAAGGAATTCCACAGATTCACCACATGTCTAACTAAATTCCTCCTCGTCTTTGTTCTAAAGGGTTGTTCGTCTATTCTGAGGTTGTACCTCTGGTTCTAGACTTCTCCAGTATAGGAAGCATCCTCTCCATGTCCACTCTATCAGGATGGTTCAATACTTGACAGGTTTCAATGAGATCCCCACCTCATTCTTAAAAACACCAGTGAGTACAGGTCCTTTGCCATCAAATGCTCCTCATACATTAACCCTGTTGTGACCCAAGATTATTGTTGTGAAACTCCTCTCCCAATATATCCTTTCTTAAATAAGGGGCCCAAAACTGCTCACAAGCATTGTGAGCAAGTATAAACCAAATATAAAGCCTCAGCATTGCATCCCTGCTTTTATATTTTAGTCGTCTCGAAATGAATGCTGACATTTCATTTGCCTTCCTTACCATTGACACAGCCCTCAAATTGACCTTTAGGGAACCCTGCATGAGAACTCTCAAGTCGCTTTGCACTTCTAATTTCTAAAATTTCTCCCCTTTTAGAAAATTGTCTGCATCTTTATTTCTTCTACCAAAGTGCATGACCTTTATTCCCTACACTATATTCCATCTGCCACTTCTTTGCCCATTTTCCTAATCTATCTGTTTTTCTGCAGACTCCCTTCTTCTTCAACACTATCTGCCCCTCCATCCTTCTCCGCATTGTCCACAAACTTGGTCACAAAGCCATCGATTCTATCATCCAAAACATTGACATATAATGTGAAAAGAAGCAGTCCCAGAACTGACCTTGCAGAACACCACTAGTCACTGGAAGCTAACCAGAAAAAGCCCCCTTTATTCCCAGTCTTTGTCTACTGCCAGTCAGCCAATCTTCTATCCATGCTACCATTAAACATATCTTCACTTCTCCTCCCAGCCCCCGGTTTCCACAGGGATTGCTCCCTCTGCGATTCCCTTGTCCATCCATCCTTCCCCATTAATTTCCCTCCTGGTACTTATTCCTGCAAGTGGACTAAGTGCGACAGCTGCCCATTCACCTCCTCCCTCACAAAACAGCCCTTCCAGGTGAGGCAACACTTCACGTGTTCTCCCATGCATAAGGCCATGCTGACTTTTCCTAATCACTCCTCACCTGATAGATCTTCTCCCTTGGAATCTCCGCCAGTAAGTTTCCCATCACTGATGTTCGGTTCCCCGGCCTGTCCTTACAGCCCTTTTTAAATAAAGGCCAACATTAACCACCATTCATCCCTCCTGTACTTCACCTGATGTGAAAGGTGAAGCAAGTATCTCCGCCTGGGCCACTGCAATTTTTTCTTGAGTTTCCCACAATGTCCTCGGGTAATCTTGGTTGGGCCCTGAGGATTTCCCCATCTTTTGTAATGTGGATATGTTCCAAACGATTAATATTAATTTCTTTTAATTCCCTAGCTTCCATGACCTTCTCCTCCACAGAAAATACAAGTGTGAATTATTTATTCAGAGTCGCCAGTGTCCTATGGTTTCACACACAGAGGATTATGTCGAAACTTAGCAGGACCTATGTTCTCCCTTCTTACCTTTTGCTTTAATCCATTCCCTCTCTTCATTCTTCTTTCTGTTCCTATCCCTTGATTCTATATTGTCTCTCCTTTGTTACTTTTCTATTATTCTCTCTCCCATCTCCCTCCTCTTGCCTTGATTTTCCTCCTTCATTTCTGCTCCCCTGTAATACCCTCCATACCTATCCCACTTCTCATCATTATTTTCCCTCTTCCTTTTCATGTTCTTACACACAGTTGGCTATTTTCATTTCTTCAATCACTATCTCCTCCATTGCTCTCCTCACCATTATCCTGCTCTCCATACTCACCTCTTTAAAGTTCTCTTTTCTAATATTCACCCCTCAATTTCTTAAGGGGATTGTCTCCCAATTCCCCAACTATTCATTCTATTTCCCCTCCATTTTCTAACCCTTGTTCATCTGCTCTTCATTTCCCTCCTGTATTCCGTTCTTTTGCACTGCGCATAGCCTCAGCACCTTTCTCCTGCCTTCATTCACCCATCCTCCATATCCTCATCTCTTTACCCTCGATTCCTTTCCCTTTTATTCTTGTCTCCTCCATTCCTCTTGCTGTCATTCTTCTCTCTTCAGTTTTCATCAGCTGAACTCACCATGTTCTATTCTGCTCCACATCATTTCCTCATTCTGCTTATCTCTTCCCCATTTCACTCAGCTCCATTCTTCTTCCCTACATTCTTCTCTCTCGCAATACTCTTCATAATGATCACCTCCACCCCTCTTCCAATTATTTCCTTCTACCCTTTCCACTATTCTATTCTTACCACATTCTCTCCTTTTTTTGATTTCTTGTCTCTTCTCTTCTCTATTCCTATCCCCCATTCCTCGGCACCAATTCTTTGTACCTTAATTTCCCTCTCCTTCATTCTCCCCTCCCTCTCCCTTTCTCCACTGAATTCCTCTTTTATCCATATTCCTCATGTCTATCCTTGTCTGTTCTACTCCCTTCCACCCTCCCTTCTCTCTTCCACCAAAGTTGCCCCTTTTTGAGACCTCCTTTCTGTTAGAATTCTCTGCAGCAGTTGGCATTTCTGCATTGGGTGGGAGCTATCTTAGTGACTCCTTGAGTGACAGATCCAAACACTGAGGTTCAACACTATGGCCCGATCATCACTTTTCACAGAAGGCTGCTCTAGCAAAGGCAGAACCTGTCCCGGGGGAGCTTTTGGAGCAGCTGAAGAAGGAGCAGATGGCAGCTTTACACCAGTAATTGCCTGAAGTTGATCCTCACGTGCTAGATTGTAAACACATTACAGAAACTGGAAAGAAGAGCCTCTCATATTAATAATCAGCTGTGACCTCACTAGCTACAGAATTACAAAACCAGATAGTTATGCTTCCCCTCAGTTTCAAAGAATATTTTCTAAGGCAACAGCTGCCTTGAGGAAATTTATTTTTAGTCCCTTTAAAATAGCACAAATTAGGCCTGATTCAGAGCCAGATGAAGAAATACGAAAGTGAAGGAATTTGAAATGTTTTTTGACTAGCTAATATAATTTATGGTGTTGATATAATTAACTCATTGTGGATAAACAGCTGGCCCAGAAGCAAATGAGCCTTCAGTATTCGTTTGGGTTTTTAACTTTGGAGTCAACTGCGAAGGTGGAAACATAATGAGGATGGCATATAACCATATAACAATTACAGCACGGAAACAGGCCATCTCGGCCCTTCTAGTCCATGCCGAACTCTTACTCTCACCTAGTCCCACCGACCTGCACTCAGCCCATAACCCTCCATTCCTTTCCTGTCCATATATCTATCCAATTTAACTTTAAACGACAACATTGAACCTGCCTCAACCACTTCTGCTGGAAGCTCGTTCCACACATCTACCACTCTCTGAGTAAAGAACTTCCCCCTCACGTTACCCCTAAACTTTTGCCCTTTAACTCTCAACTCATGTCCTCTTGTTTGAATCTCCCCCATTCTCAATGGAAAAAGCCTATCCACGTCCACGTCAACTCTATCTATTCCCCTCAAAATTTTAAATACCTCTATCAAGTCCCCCCTCAACCTTCTACGTTCCAAAGAATAAAGGCCCAACTTGTTCATAAAGAAAGCGTCTGGTACAATGGCCTTCATAAATCAAAGTACTAAATACAGGATGGGGTGTTATGCTGAAGTTTTACAAGATGTTGGTGAGGCCTAATTTGGAATATTGTGTGCAGTTTTGGTTGCCTGTCTACAGGTTGAAACAAGGTTGAAAGAGTACACAGAGAAAATTCACAAGGATTTTGCCGGGTTTAGAGGATCTGAGTTATAAGGAAAGATTGAATAGGTTAGGAATGTTGGGCGAGGAAGGGAGAATCTGTCTTGGATTTCATGAACTTGATTCTGGCTACTTTATAGGTTAATTGTTATCAATTGGATTTTTTTATTTCTACTCTGAGAATGAAACAGCCATGACTGCTTTTTCCTTTGTCTTTTCCTATTCTCTCAGATCCCCTTTCTTGTTCATTTTCCACTCTTGTAACATTTTAATACAATTTCCTTAAGCAACAAGTTTTATGTCTCATTCTTGATTTCCATAGAACCTTTGGATTGTAAAAGAATCAGGATCCAACACGTCCTACTGCACAGTATTCTAGTCCATCTTCCTTTTCCCTTTGTCTGAAAACCTGACGTTAGCCCAGATTGGCCCAGTTCTATGAACATCCCTTTTGATTTGCTCCCCCTCCATCCGAAGAAAGATTGTCCTTGTATCCACCCAACTGAATCCATTAACAATCCTCCTCCCTTCACCCCTCAGTCTTTTATACTTCAGTGATCACTGTGGTGAATTAGCATAGCCTCCACTCCTGGGGCAATATTGTTTACCTTAGAAAGGAGCTCAGAAAACAGTTGCACTGATTAAAGTTCTCAACACACGAGGAATAAATTACTTTGTATTCCAGTGGTTTTGAAACAACGCACGACATCCAAAGAGGTTTTTTTGACTGTTTCTTTCTTTGATCACTGACTGAAGAGTTGGGGTTGGAGTTAATCACTACACTTACTGTCTGACAGCCTCTACCCTTTAGTTAAAATTAAAATGTAAACAGCTGGTTCTAAATCAGAGATCAAAGTTGTAATCATCTGAGTGAAACGTTGATGCTGTCTGAGCAGCAATGGGTTAGTAAATCAGGATTCGTCATGACATGACCTGGTGGAACGTACTGGTGGCACCGTGCTGGAGCTGGGAAGAAGCAGGAGGTGCTGGACACATGCTGTGCCATGACTGTGAGTTGAGGGAAACTGACCCCAGGGATTTGCAAACTTAGTAGCGGATAGAATTCACAACTTCCAGCCTGCACAGGCAGGCTCCTCCCAGTCTCAACTCAGCTAATAGAAGCCGCCTGGTGCTCATTTCCAACTCATCACTTTCAACCTATTTCAACCCAGCTCTCATCCACAGAGCTTGTTCGCCCATCAACCCAGCCAGCCTCCCCCAGTTGCTCCTGCCCTTCAGGTACCTTGTTGCCTGTGGCATTTAGTATCTGTTCTCTCTCATTTTGTCGCCTCTTGTGGTTTGTTATTTTCGCAGTGTAATAAAGTTTTTGTTTGTCGCTGGATTGTCTCTGCTGCTCTGCTTTTCGGGTCAAGCTCCCTCTACATTTCCTGACGGGATGGATGAAACTGGATCCAGCAGAGTTTGGTCACCTGAGGAAAGTTGTCCGGCGACATGGGTATGTGATCCAGAGGCAGCGGAACACCATTGATGATCTGCTCGCCACTCTCAACAAACTCTCTGACTCGTTACGGCAGCACTGCACCAACCAGCCTTCTCCCTCAGAGCCCTGGATTCCAGTGCCCAAATGCTTTGACAGATCCCCAACCCGATGCTGTAACTTCCTGTCCCAGTGCGTCTTATATTTCCATCTCCAGCCATCTCCATATTCTGACGACCCAAGCCAAAATTACCTTCATCATCTCTCTCTAGACTGGGTGACCACTAACTGGGGCAATAAAACTTCCATTTCCAGTAAATATGAGGGGTTCACTGATGATATGCCCTAGGTTTTGAATATCTGGGAAGCGGAAGGGATATGGTGGATCAGATACTTGACCCGTGTCAAGGCTCAAGCTCGGCGCTGGATTACGTCTTAGTGTGGCTGGAGAGCAGAATTGCTGCTGGCCCATTACCGTCACAGGTTACACCTGATCCCGAGGGTGACCAACATCTTTGTCGGCAGGTTTGTGAGGGTTTAAAATAATTTGGTAGGGGGATGGGAATCAGAGCGATAGTGCTGAGGATGAGGTAGTAGGTTTATAAGCAGAGGCAGTGTGTAGTGAGACTCCTAGCAAGGACAACATTGCAGTCAACAGGATGAGCAGTCAAAATTGAAAGGGTTGATTACAGGACTGAAGGGTTATATTCGAATGTATGCATTTTACAGAATATGGAACTTGTAGCACAGTTACAGATTGGCATGTATGATGCTGTGGGCATCACTGAATCATGACTGAAAGAAGATTGTAGCTGGGAGCTTAATGTCCACGGATACACATTGTATTGAAAGGACAGGTAAGTAGTCGCAGGGTGGATGGCTGGGGGTGGGTGTGGCTGTGTTGGTAAAAAATTAATTCAAATCATTAGAAAGAGGTGACATAGTGTCAGAAGGTGTTGAATCATTGGTAGAGCTAAGGAACTGCAAGGATAAAAAGATCCTCATGGAAGTTATATACAGACCCCCAAACAGTAGTAAGGATGTGGACCACAAATTACAGTGGGAGATGGAAAATGCATGCCAAAAAGGGCAATGTTACAATAGTCACGGGGGATTCCAATATGCAGGTAGATTGGGAAAATCAGGTTGGTGGCGGATCCTAAGAGGGGGGATTTCTAGGATGCCTATGAGATTTTTTTTAGTGCAGCTTGTGGTTAAGACCATTAGGTGATCAACTATTCTGGATTAGGTCTTGTGCAATGAACTGGAATTGATTAGAGAGCTTAGGGTAAAGAAACCCTCAGGGGCCAGTGATCCTAATATGAGAGAAAGTCAGATGTATCACTATTACAGTGGAGTAAAGGAAATTACAGAGGCATGAGCAAGGATCTAGACAAAATTGATTGGAAAAGAACACTGGCAGGGATGGCAACAGAGGAGGGTTGGAATTTCTGGGAGCACCTTGGAAGGCACAGGACATATACATCTCAAAAAGGAAGAAGTCTTCTAAAGGCAAGATGACACAACTATGGCTAACAAGAGAAATCAAAGTCAACGTAAAAGGCAAAGAGAGGGCATAAAATAGAGCAAAAATATGTATGACGTTCGAGCTTTTAAAAACCAGGGAAATTATAGGCCAGTTGATCTGACCTCAGTGGTTGAAAAGATGTTGGAGTTGATTGCTGGGGATGTGGTTTCAGGGTACGTGGAGGCACATGATAAAATAGGTTGTAGTCTGCATGGTTTCCTTAAGGGAAAATCTTGCCTGACAAATGTGCCACACATTTGGCTGCTTAACAAGTTAAGAGCCCAAGGTACTACAGGAAAGATACTAGCATGGATAAAGCAGTGGCTGGTTGGCAGGAGGCAAAGTGCGGGAATAAAGGGAGCCTTTTCTGAAGGCTTTGTGGCAAAGTTTACAGACAATACCAAGATGGGTGGAGGAGAAGGTAGTTTCATGAAAGAGAGAGGCTACAGAAAGACTTAGATGGATTAGGAGAATTAGCAAAGAAGTGACAAATGGAATATAGTGACAGAAAGTGTATGGTTATACACTTTGGTAGAAGAAATAAAAGTGTAAGATTATTTTTTAAATGGAGGGAAAATTCAAAATTCTGAGCTGCAAAGGATTTGGAAGTCCTTATGCAGAATTCCTTAAGGGTTAATTTGCAGGTTGAGTTGGTGGTGAGGCAGGCAAATGCAATGCTAGTATTCATTTCAAGAGCAAGTATGTAATGTCGAGGCTTTATAAAACATTGGCGAGGCCTTACTTGGTGTAATGTGAGCAGTCGTGGGCCCCTTATCTAAGAAAGGATGTGCTGACATTGGAGAGGGTTCAAAGGAGGTTCCCAAAAATGGTTCCAGGATTGCAAAGCTTGTCGTATGAAGAATGTTTGATGGCTCTCATCTTGTTCTCTCTGGAATTCAGAAGAAAGAGTGGTGACCTCATTGAAACATATCAAATATTGAAAGGCCTCGATAGGGTGTATGTGGAAAGGATGTTTCCTATGGTGGAGGAATCTAAGACCAAAGGATACA
Source organism: Mobula hypostoma (assembly GCF_963921235.1). NCBI lineage: Eukaryota > Metazoa > Chordata > Chondrichthyes > Myliobatiformes > Myliobatidae > Mobula > Mobula hypostoma. Next base: position 21,096,383 of record NC_086115.1, read on the forward strand.
GCCTTGGAATAGAGCGGCATCCTTTTAGAATGGCAATGAGAAGAAATTTATTTAGCCAGAGAGTGGTGAATGTGTGGAATTCATTGCCACAGGTGGCTTTGGAGGTCAAATGATCGGGTATATTTAAGGGAGAGGTTGATATATTCTTGACTATTCAGGGTATGAAGGGATACGGGGAGACAGCAGGGTATTGGGGCTGAGAGGAAAATTGGATCAGCCATGATGAAATGGTGGAGCAGACTCAATGGGCCAAATGGCCTAATTCTGCTCCTATATCCTATGGTCTTATGGTCTTATCACAGCCTCTCAGAGCACTTGAAAGAGAGTGAGTTGGGCTACGGAGCTGGAACGAAGGACTGGGGGAATATACCAGACAGAAGGCCCTTCGTCTCTGTCTTGTGGTGCTGTTTCACTGAACTGACCCAGGTATTTGATGCGTGGGAGATCGGCTGCTCAAGCTCTTGGGGGGTTAAGGGAGCTCTCCCTAACTACACCGGTTAGAAAAGTTAGAAAAATGCCAGTTCCACACCCCAGTTATTTCCTTCCTGGGTTATGTCCTTTCACCCCAAGGCATAACCATGGGACCAGAGAAGTACGCCATCATTGAATGGCTCTGGCCAAGCTCCCACAAACAGCTATGGTGCTTCTTGGGCTTTTCCAACTTCTATTGGCACTTCAGCAGGAACTACAGCCAAATTCCCACTCCTCTGATCTGTCTCACCAAATCATCTACCTCACGGATAAGCTAGTTTACTGCCATGGACCAAGCTTCCCAGGAGCTCTAGAGGCGCTTCGCCACTGCACCAATCCTCCACCATCCAAACCCTTCCCGACCTTTTGTCGTATAGGAGGATGCACCTGACATGGCACTGGGGACATCCTCTCCCAGTGGGGACCAGAACAGAAGACACACCCTGATACCTGCTTGTGCAAGTTCAACTCTGCCCAGCACTGAATGGAGGAGACAGGGAGCTACTCACCATTAAATGGGCCTTGGAGGAATGGAGACATTGGCTGATGGGAAACACCAAGCCTTTCCTGATTGGACTGATCACCAGAACTTCATATCCATAAAACAGACCCACCAACTCAACCCATGTCAGCCTCACTTTTCTTTAAACCCTCTTCTTTTCACAATTCAACTTCGCCATCTCCTATTGACCTGGTTGCAAGAACACTAAGGTGAATGCCTGTGTCATGTCAGTTCAACCCAGCTGAAACGTAAATTGACCCTCAACCCATTATTCCCTCCTCACAGGTCCTCACTCTAATCATGTGGGAACTTGAGAAGCAGCTCCGCCAGGCCCTACGGCACGAGACTGCCCTGGTGATCGTCCTGACAACCACATGTAAGTGCCGGCAGCCATGTGCTCCGAGGCAGGGGACCCACTCCTCACCACTCCCCTGCCATCCAGGATCTCCTGCAACACTTGCTCTGGTGGTCCACCATGATCGTAGATGTTCGTCAATTCATCACTGACTGCCGTCAATGTGCCCAGTTTAGTTCCTCCAACCAGAATCCCTCTGGACTCCTGCAGCCCCTATCAGTCACTGACAACCATGGCTCCCCATCCCTTTACTCCACTGTAATACTGATACATCTAACTTTATCTTTTTCCTCTCAAACTGCAGGGTGAATTCTATCATACCTACCTCCTAAGGGTTCTTTTACCTTAAGCTCCCTAATAAAATCTAGTACATTACGCAACACCCAGTCCAGAATTCCCTTTCCCTTAGTGGGCTCAACCACAAGCTGCACTAGAAAGCTATCTCATCGGCATTCTCTAAATTCCCTTTGTTGAGATCCAGCACCAACCTGATTTTCCCAGTCTAACCACAGATTGAAGTCCCCCATGCAATTGTAACATTGCACTTTTTATATGCCTTTTCTCTCTTCCATTGTAACTTGTATCCTATATCCTTGCTATTGTTCATAGGCCTGATATAGTCATAGTCATACTTTATTGATCCCAGTGGAAATTGGTTTTCGTTACAGTTGCACCATAAATAATAAATAGTAATAAACCAAAAATAGTTAAATAGTAATACGTAAATTATGCCAGGAAATAAGTCCAGGACCAGCCTATTGGCTCAGTGTGTCTGACACTCCAAGGGAGGAGTTGTAAAGTTTGATGGCCACAGGCAGGAGTGACTTCCTATGACGCTCTGTGTTGCAGCTCGGTGGAATGAGTCTCTGGCTGAATGTACTCCTGTGCCCAACCAATACATTATGTAGTGGATGGGAGACATTGTCCAAGATGGCATGCAACTTGGACAGCATCCTCTTTTCAGACACCACCGTGAGAGAGTCCAGTTCCATCCCCACAACGTCACTGGCCTTACGAATGAGTTTGTTGATTCTGTTGGTGTCTGCTACCCTCAGCCTGCTGCCCCAGCACACAACAGCAAACATGATAGCACTGGCCACCACAGACTCGTAGAACATCCTCAACATCGTCCGGCAGATGTTAAAGGACCTCGGTCTCCTCAGGAAATAGAGACGGCTCTGACCCTTCTTGTAGACAGCCTCAGTGTTCTTTGACCAGTCCAGTTTATTGTCAATTCGTATCCCCAGGTATTTGTAATCCTCCACCATGTCCACACTGACCCCCTGGATGGAAACAGGGGTCACTGGTACCTTAGCTCTCCTCGGGTCTATCACCAGCTCCTTAGTCTTTTTCACATTAAGCTGCAGATAATTCTGCTCACACCATGTGACAAAGTTTCCTACCGTAGCCCTGTACTCCCATCAGGGTCTTTTTACTCATGCTGTTTCATAACTCTAGCCACGAGGATCCTATGTGATCTCTTTCTAAAGTTTTGGTTTATATTTTACCAACAGAGCCACGCCACTCCTCTGCCTGCTTGCTTACCCTTTTGATACAACGGGTATCCTTGGATGTTAAGCTCCCAGATGTCATCTTCTTTGAGCCACAGCTCAGTGATGCCCATAACATCATATCTACCAATCTCTAACTGCGCTACAAGATCATCTACCTTATTCCGTATACTGCGTGCATTCAGATATAACACTTTCAGTCCTGTATTCATCACCTTTTTGAATTTGACCCAGTGTTACACTTCAACTCATCCCATTTACTGCAGTTTTCCCTGATCATCGGCCTGTCCTTTCTCACAGTCTCACTACACATTGCATCTACTTGTATACCAACTTCTCCATCATCAGCTCTATCACTCTGGTTCCCAGCCTTCCGCCAAATTAGTTTAAACCCTTCCCAACAGCTCCAGCAAGCCTGCCACAAGGATATTGGTCCTCCTCAGGTTCAGGTGTCACCTGTTCTTTTTTGTACAGGTCATAAGAGACTGCTAGACAGGTATATGGAGGAATTTAAGGTGGGGGGTTATATGGGAGGCAGGGTTTAAGGGTCGGCACAACATTGTGGGCTGAAGGGCCTGTACTGTGCTGTTCTATTCTATGTTCTATGTTCGATACCTTTCCCAGAAGAGATTCCGATGATCCAGAAACTTGAAACTCTGCCCCCTGCACCAGTTCCTCAGCCACGCATCCATTTGCCGAATCATCCTATTCCTACCCTCACTGGTGCATGGCACTGGCAACAATCCAGAGGTCTTGCTTTTTAGCTTTCTACCTAGCTCCCTGTATTCAGGACTTCCTCCCTTTTCCTACCTATGTTGTTGGTACTGGTATGTACCATGACTTCTGGCTGCTCACCCTTCCCCTTTCAAACGTCATGGTCCTGGTCTGAGACATACCTGACACTAGGGTCTGGGAGGCAACATACCATCTGGGTGTACATTTCACATGCACTGAATTGCCTGTCTGCCTCTCTAACCATGGTGTCCCCTGTCACTATGGAACTCCCTTTCTGTCCCCTTCCCTTCTGTGCTACAGAGCCAGACTCAGTGCCAGAGCGTCTTCACTCTGGCAGGTCGAGCCCCCACCCCCCAGTATCCAATGCACTCTGCTTATTATAGAGGAGAATAGCCACAGGGGCACTGTATTGTTCTCTGCACTGACTGTCTATTCCCTTTCCCTCTCCTGATCAGCACCCAGGTACCTGCCTCCTGCAATTTAGGAGTGACTACTTCCCTGTAGCTCCTATCTGTCACCTCCTCTTTCTCCCAAATGAGCCAAAGGTAATTGAGAGGTAGCTCCAGTTCCTTAATATGCTCTCTAAGGAGCTGCAGCTCGATGCACTTTGCGCAGATGTAGTTACCAGGGAGACTGGAGGTATCTCAGAGTTCCCACATCTCACACAAAGAACCCTGATCCCACTCTCAGCGCACTAGCCATGTACTAATGGACAAAAGAAAACTTATTGGAAACTTAGATCCTTTGCCTATGCTTACCCAAGCCTGTTGAGCCAAAGCCTGCCCCTCCAACCATGGCTGCTCCGCATAGACCTTGCTTCTTTTTATTGGCTTTTGCCTTGTGCCTAAGGGATCATTATGATTGCAGCCCAACATCTGTGAGTGGCCTCTGTAAATGTCTATCACATACTGAACCCGCCTGTGACAAGGCATCAGAGAGATGATGTGCCAATTTCTATTCAATACAACAACTAATATCAAGGGTCAGAAAGCTTCTCTTGATTGCCCAGATACCAATTTGTATTCAAAGGCGGCTCCAGTATTCTCAACAGTACAGGATTTTGTTCTCAGATGAGCAGGAATGACGAAGCAGATTCAGATTTGTTTATCACATGTACATTCAAACACAGAGAGAAATGTGTCCTTTGCAGTAACAACCCACACACCCGAGGATGTTCAGGGACAGAAACACACTTCTGTGCCAATATAGTATGCCCACTATGCTTGGCAGAACAACACAGAGCACAATGAAACAAACCAAGTGGCAAAACAATAAGCCCCATTTCTCCCGCTCACACTCCAACCCAAGCATGTTAAACTTTCGGTTTAAGATGGCACTACTGAAGATGTGCGACAGCTTAATAGTAGTTCAAAAGGAATGGAATTTGATTAAAACTGTTGCTAATAACACTCGTTTTGAAATAAATTGTGGTAAACTATCACCGCAAGCAATGAAGAAGTGAACGAAGGCAAAGCGAGTTCGCGGGATGTGCACTGCTGGTGCGCTGCTAACCAAACACACTTGGAGTTGGAGCCATGCTAGTTGGAGTGAATGTGTCGGAGGGGAGAGGATGGGACAGAGGACTTCTGATGCCCGTCCAACCTACCTGGGTGCGAGGATGGATCGCTCTAGATACTGAGCCAAGTTGGAGAGATCGAGAATGGCTTCTTTGACAGTGAAATCCAGGTCCGAAGCAAATCTCTGGGCGGCGTGTTCTAGGCCCGGAGTGACTTGCTGTGGCAAGGCCCAGGTCCTAATGCGAGGTACAATCTGCTGTTTGGACAATCTAAATGCGGGCCTGTATAGACTGGAAAGGCAGGGTGTCGAGAGCTGGGCGATGTTGGATTGCTCTAAGCGTTGAGTGGATTTGGAGAGGTCGAGAGTGGCTCCTTTGGCAGTGAAGCCTGGGTCCTACTGTGAGGTTCAGACAATTTGAACATCGGCCCAGATAATCTGGGGCTCCTTTCTCTGTGACACCAAGGCTGTGAAACTGCCCCTGGCTGCTGTTCTCCGTGTCTGTGAACTTTGCAGCGGTTTGGCCTGCTAATATGATGAACTGAATTCCGAGGCTTTGGGCCTACTCTGGGCTGCTCCGGGGATTTGGATCTAAGAACTCAAATCGGTTCGGAATGCTGTTGTTGTTGCTCACTTCTATGGTTTGCATGATCTGCTTTGTGTTTTTTCCCCCTTTTTCTCTGTGGGCATTGGGGTGAGCTGGTCTTATTTTTTTTAAAAATTGGGTTCTTTCGGGTTCCTTGCTTTGTAACTGCCTGTAAGCAAACAAATCTCAAGGCTGCATAATTTATACATTCTTTGATAATAAATGCACTTTGAAACTTTGAAACATACATATACACTCCACTATCTCCAGGGCAGGGTGCCTTTGGCCTCCAGCAGACTCATGGATTCACAGACACTGGGCTTTCCAATTTCCCAGTGGACTTGCAGAGATTCACAGACTTGGGGCTCTGGCCATCGGTGCTACAGCACTGAAGCATGTTGTAGACTGATGAGCAAATAGTTGTGGCAAATGTCAGAATAACGGTGTTCACGCTCCCAACACTGCTATTCGTTGCACGTACCTTCATGTTGCCCATCAGCCAGATGCGGGGAAACCTGCTGCTGGGCTCTGTACGGACGTTGGCATTCATGAGCTGAGATTTCACCTGCACTGGCCCACTTTAGAAACCTACCATGATGTGTTTCTGTCTTGGAGCTGGTCAACATTGTTTTGCTCGTAACGGGTGGGGAAACCACCAGTGACAGCTTATAAGGCTGTTTCAACTGCCAATACCAACCCATAGGGCGCCAGTAACCATCAGTATGCTCCCGGCCATTGAGTTCTGAATAATTGCTTTTGCTTCTCTTTATGGGGGTCAAACAAAATCTCATCAACTCAAACCGTACTGCTAACTTAAACAGACAAGGAGATAAAGCAGACATCACTCCCTCTCTGGATGAAGTATTGTCTCTTATTTTGACCATAAATGGTAACTATCCCTTGACTGGGTTAGCGCGCACAAGCACGTCAGGTTGAGAATGTGAGTGGAATTACTTCCAGCAATAATAAACACATGTTGAAGAGAAATATTAGCAGATTCTGTGGCGCAGACTTTCTTTGTCAGTCACAAATACCAATATCCAATGGAACTATCAGTCTTTGCAACGCTTATGTAAGACTGTTGATAGCCTCTGGTAACTATTTCCCTGCAGAATTCTTTTCCCAGATTTAAATTGTCTAGTGTTGCCTCAGTTTGTGGGTTCAGGTAGATATTCTGGACTCAAACTATTCCCAACTTCAGGCCGGCACCTTAGAAGGGCTTTGTACTTTGACTTAAAGATAGCAAGCCAACCGAGCCTGAGATTTGAAATAAGGTCTCCTGTAGTATTGAGGACATAGTTATGAAATGGCGATAAAGAAGGACATTGGCCTTTCCAGGCTTTCTTTTCTTATTGACTGGAGAATCAGGATCAGAATCAGAATCAGGTTTTGCACACTGGTGGACCCAAGGCAGCGTAGCCTTTCATTGATTCTGTTGTGGTTATTATTCTACTATGGAGTCATTGAGCCTGCCTGCAAGAAAATTAATCTCAGGGTTGTATATGGTGATATATATGCACTTTACTAATAAATTTACTTTCAACTTTAATATCACTGGCATATGTTGCGAAATATGTTGTTTTGCGACAACTGTACATTGCAATGCACAATAAAAACTATAAGTTACAATAAGAACTATAGACGAGGGGTGATTGATAAGCAGCTCTCGTTACATGCACGTGCAGTTCAACTCTGAGTGAAAATGCAGAAAGTTTGAAGTTAATAACTCGTCTCCTTCTACCTTAGGCCACAAACTTATCAATCACCCCATGCTGTGGACCACTCCTGGAGGTCCAAGACACCAACTTCTACAAAGAGGGGATCCATATGCTTCACCACCGCTGGACTAAGTATGTAAATGTAGGAAAAATAAATGTGCTAGGTTTTCTAAAATTGACTCCTACCTTAGGCCACAAACTTATCAATCACCCCTCGTCTATAACTAAGTAAATAGTGCAAAAAGAGAGGGAAGAAAAAAGAAAACAGTGAGGCAGTATACATGGACTTATTGTGCATTCTGAGATCTGATGGCAGTGGGTAAGGATCTGTTTTTAAAAAGTTAAGTGTATGTCTTCAGGCTCCTGTACTTCCTCCTTGATGGTAGCAATGGGAAGACATCATGTCCTGGGTGATGGGGGTCCTTAATGATGGATGCTGCCTTTTTGAGGCATCACCTTTTGAAGACGTCCTGGATGCTGGGGCAGCTGGTGCCCATGATGGAGCTGGCTCAGTTTGCAACTTTCTGCAGCTTTTTCAGATCTTATACAGTGGCCCCTGCAACCAGTTAGAACGCTCTCCACGGCACATCTGTAAAAATTTGTGAGAGTCTTTGGTGACATACCAAGTCTCTTCAAACTCCTAATGAAATACAGCCACTGTCGTGTCTCCTTTGTAATTGCAATAATATGTTGGGCCCAGGATAAATTTTCAGATACGTTGACACCCAGGAACTTGAAATTGCTCCCCCTTTCCACTGCTGATTCCTTGATGAGGACCAATGCGTGAAGCGGGGAGACACAAGAGACTACAGATGCTGCAATCTGGAGCAATACACAAACAGCTGGAGGAAGTCAAAGGATCAGGCAGCATCTGTGGGGGTAAGTGGACAGTTGCCATTATGGGTTGGGATCCTTCATCTGGACTGAAAGGTAGAGGGGAGGTTGACCTGTTGAATTCTTTCAGCTATTTGTGCATTGCTCCAGATTCATGCTTTCACAGCCTCTTCTGTCTCCATTTTGTTATTCCACTGTGATTTCTTCAATGTACGTTGGCTTTGAAGGACTTTTCCTCCTCTCTTTGATGGGAACTCTGTGAGACCCTATTGTTACTGCTGTACAAATACAATAATAAAAAAGTAATAAATAAGCAAATAAGTATTGAGAACATGAGCTGAAGAGTCTTTGAAAGTGAGTTCATATGTTGTGGGACCAGTTCAGTGTTTGATGTGTTGTTCAGGAGCCTGATGGTTGAGGGGTAATAACTGTTCTTGAAACTGATGGTGTGGGTCCTGAGGCTCCTGCTCCTCCTTCCTGATGGCAGCAGTGAGAAGAGAGCATGTCCTGGATGGCCACACATTTTAATTTCACATCCCATTCCCATTCTGATATGTCTATCCACGGCCTCCTCTACTGTCAAGATGAAGCCACACTCAGGTTGGAGGAACAACACCTTATATTCCGTCTGGGTAGCCTCCAACCTGATGGCATGAACATTGACTTCTCTAACTTCCATTAACGCCCCTTCTCCCCTTCACACCCCATCCCTTATTTATTTATTTAACATATTTTTTTTATTCCCCCCCTTTTTTCTCTCTCTCTTTTGCTCCCTCTGTCTCTCTCACTATAACTCCTTGCCTGCTCTCCACCCTCCGGGCTCCACTCCCCACTTCTCTCTCTCCCCAGCTTTCCCATCCCATGATCCTCTCCCTTCTCCAGTCTGCTATCCCTTTTGCCAATCAACTTTCCAGCTCTGAGATCCACCCCTCCCCTCCTGTCTTCTCCTATCATTTCGGATCTCCCCCTCCCCCTCCTACTTTCAAATCTCTTACTACCTCTTCTTTCAGTTAGTCCCGATGAAGGGTCTCGGCCTGAAATGTCGACTGTACCTCTTCCTATAGATGCTGCCTGGCCTGCTGCGTTCCACCAGCATTTTTTGTGTGTTGCTTGAATTTCCAGCATCTGCAGATTTCCTCGTGTCTGCGATGTCCTGGATGGTGTGGGTCTTTGATGATGGATGCTGCTTTCCCGCGACAGTGCTAGGTGGTGTGGAGGACATTGATGGACTGGGCTGTATCCACTACTTTGTGTAGGCTTTTCCATCCAAGGGCATTGGTATTTCCATACCGGGCTGTGATGCAACCTTTCATAGATTTCACATGAGGAAATGCAAGAAGGATTCAAGGATTCTGCACAGGGCAGAGGATTGGCTGATGGACTGAGAGCAGAGTACATGAACAGAGAGCAGAGTACAGTATATGAAGAACGTACATGAACATATGAGTGATGTAATCAACAGGCATGAAACAGCACATCCAGATGTTGTCCCCATCATTTTGGGGGATTTTAACCAGGCCAACCTGAAAAAGTCTCTAAGTAATTATCACCAACGTATCACTTGTAGAACTAGAGGAACCAAAACACTGGACCACTGTTATAGTACCATCAAGAGCTCTTACCATACCATCCCATGCCCACGCTTTGGAAAGTCTGACCGTCTGGCTGCTCTTCTACTCCCTGAGAAAAGGTAGAGACTGAAGACTGCAGCACCAGTTGTGAGGATCAAGAAGGTATGGACAAGGGAGGTGCTGGGACAGCTACAGGACTGCTTTGAGTCGACGGACTTGCCTGTAATTAGCAATTCATCTTCAAGTCTGAATGAGTGTGCCACAGTTGTCACTGACTTCATTAAAACCTGCGTGGATGAGCGTGTGCCTGTGAGAACTTGTACATACCCAAATCAAAAGCTGTGGATGTTCATCATCAGCTGAGGGCTAGATCTGTAACATTCAAGTCTGGTGATCCAGGTCTATAGAAGAGGCCAGGTGTGACTTAAGGAGGGCTGTCTCAAGAGCAAAAGAACAATTCTGAGCATGGTTAGAGGTGGAATCAAATGCACATCAACTCTGGCAGGGTTTGAGGCCATTATTTTCTGCAAAGCAAACGTAAAATCATGAATGTCTATGATGCTTCACTCCCAGATGAGGCTCAAAACCTTTTATGCACGCTTTGAAAGGGAGAATAAAACTACAGCACCTGGTGACCTTGTGATCTCTGTCTCCGATCATCTTTCTTGAGGTGACAGGCCACGAGGGAGTACCTGCTAGGGCTCTGAAAACCTGTGCCAACCAACTGGCATGTGTGTTCAAAGACATTTTCGATCTCTCATTTTTACAGTTGGAAGTTCTCACCTGCTTCAAAAGGGCGATAATCATAGCAGTGCCCAAGAAGAGGAGAGTGAGCTGCCCTAACAACTATCATCCAGTATCACTCACGCCTAAGTGATGAAGTGCTTTGAGAGATTGGTTATGGCTAAAATCAACTTCTTCCTCAGCAAGGACCTGGACTCACTGCAATTTTCCTATCATCACAATAAGTCTACAGTAGATGGATCTCATTGGCTCTTCATGCCAGCTTGGATCACCTGGACAATACTAATACTTATGTCAGGCTGCTGTTTATTGACTACAGCTTAGTGTTTGATACAACTATTCCTACACGTCTGAGCAAAAAGCTCCAAAACCTAGGCCTCTGTACCCTCTTCTGCAACTGGATCCTTGACTTCCTCGCCAGAAGACCAGAGTCTGTGAGGATCAGAAATAACATCTCCACCTTACTGATAATCAGCTCTAGTGCACCTCAAGGATGTCTTCTTAGCCCACTGCTCTACTCTCTCTACACCCATGACTGTGGCTAGGCACAGCTCAAATGCCATCTATAAATATGTTGATGACACAACTATTGTTGGCAGAATTTCAGCTGGGGACGAGAAGGCGTACACAACTGAGATAGATCAGTTGGTTGAATAGTGTCACAACAACCACCTTGCACTCAACGACACTAAGACCAAAGAATTGATTGTGGACTTCAGAAAGGGGAAGATGAGGGAACACACACCAGTCCTCATAGAGGGATCAAAAGTGGAAAGAGTGAGCAATTTCAAGTTCCTGGTTTTCAACATCTCTGGTCCTGATCCCAATATATTGATGCAGTTACAAAGAAGGCACAATGGTGGCTATATTTCATTAGGAGTTTGAGGAGGTTTGGTATGTCACCAAAGACAGTCGCAAATTTCTATAGATGTACCATGAAGGGCATTCTAACTGGCTGCATCCCAGACTGGTATGGGAGGTGAGGTGGGGTGGTGAGGTGAGGCTACTGCACAGGATCAACATAAGCTGCAGAGAGTTGTAATCCCAGTCAGCTCCATCAAGGGCATTAGCCTCCTCAGCATCCTGGACCTCTTTAAGGAGTGATGCCTCAAAAAGTTGGCATCCACCATTAAGGACCGCCATCACCCACGATATGCCTCTTCTCATTGCTACCGTCAGGGAGGAGGCACAGGAGCCTGAAGAAACACACTCAATGATTCAGGAACAGCTTCTTCCCCGCTGTCATCAGATTTCTGAATGGACATTGAACTCATGAACATTACCTGACTATATTTTTTTCATTTTTTTGCATTACTTATTTAATTTAACTTTTTAATACACACACACACACACACACACACACTTCTTACTGTAGTTCAGTGTTTTATTACTACGTATCACAATGAACTTCTCCTCCCACAGAACAACAAATTTCAAATGCTGATTAAATCTGATTCTGATTCATATTATATATTACCAACACTGTATGATCAGCATATCTGAACAGAGCACATGAAACAAAGAGGAGAGGATTGGCTAATGGACTGGGAACAGATTATATAAACAACATAACATAACACAGAGTTCAGTGGAAAAGAGGGTGCAGATGGAATGCAGTGAGAGAAAATGTGAAGTAGGTAGAATACAAAAGCTGGATATTTCATAAATGATGAGAAATGATAAATGCTGGTGTTCATGGATTACAGAAAGTAGATATGCAGGAACAGAAAACTATTGGGAATGGAAATGATATGTAATACAGTACATTATCTTATGTAACTGATTTTGAACCTTAGTTGACATAGCTTATTGAAGGTTTGATCAGGAATAAGAGGAAGTATAAAATAGATATTGGCAACTGCAATCAAGTCCCTTGAGGAATATAGGGAGTGTAGAGAATACTTAAAGAAATTAGGATGTCACAAAGAGGTCACAATGTATCCTTGGTATGTAAGATTAAAGAGAAACTCAAGTGATTCTTAAAGTATATTAGGAATGAGGGTGTACCTAGGGAAGAGTTTCTCTTCACTTTAGAGACCAAAGGAGTAGTCTATGCAGTTGGGACTAGTTTGCTGGACAACACAATCGGCATAGATGAGTTGGAGAAGTGATGGTGCTTCTGCTCCTGTTTATACTGAAGTATTGTGTGTTTCCAACCCGTGCAATTCAACATTAGAACATTAGAACATTAGTAAGTTTTTGACAAGAACAGGCCATTCAGCCCAACAAAGTTGGCCAAATTCCTATTCACACAGTGTGTTGAAATAACGATCGAGTTTAGATTTGAAAGCCTCTAAGGTACTACTCTCCTCTAGGTAATTTGTTTCATGTGTCCACAACTCGCTGTGTATAGAAATGCTTCCTGATATCAGTCTGAAATCTCCCCTTAACTAGTCTCCACCTATGGCCCTGTGTCCTTGTTGATGGACCAATTTTGAAGTAGCAGCTGGCAACCATCTTACTTATATATTTAATGATTTTGAACACTTGTATCATGTCTCCTTTCAGGCTAAAAATATTCAATTCTTTCAATCTTTCTTCACAGCACATACCCTGCAGACCTGGAATGAGTCTCATTGCCCTTCTCTGAACTCTCTCCAGTGCTTTCATATCCCTTGCAAAATATGGAGAGCAAAATTGTACACAGTACTCCAGGTGTGGCCTCACAAGCGCATTATACAGCTTAAGGAGAATATCTCTAGATTTGAACTCCACTGAGCGCATCATATAGCCCAACATTCTTTTAGCCTTCCTATCGCTTCTGTACATTGTCTGGATGTTGATAGTGATGAGTCTACCAGGATGCCCAAATCCTTCTCATAAACTGCACCTTCTAATTCAAGAACCCTGTTGTATATTTATGTCAAATATTTCTACTTCCTATATGTAATATTTAACATTTACTTACATTAAATTTCATCTGCCTTTTATCTGCTAATATCTGGATTTTGTTTGGATCTAACTATATTGATTCTGCTGCCTGAATGTTATCAGCCTGTTCCCCCCAATTTTGTATCATCATCAAACTTTACTAGTTTATTTGTTATGTGCTTAGCCAAATCATTAGTGGCCCCAACACTGATCCCGGCGAAACTTCACTTTTAACATCTTCTAGGTGTGAAAATGATCCTCCCACCGGAACTCATTTTCTGTTTTTGAGCCAATTCTGCACCCATTCACACAACTTACCTCGAATCCCTACCTCTTGTAATTTGATTATTAACCTCTAGTGGGCTATCTTGCAAAAGCCTTCTGAAAGTTCAAGTAAATGAAATCAACCACTCTATCGTTATCACAAATTTTAGTTGCCCCTTCATAGAATTCCAACATATTAGTAAAACATAATTTCCCCTTTCTGAGCCCATGCTGGCTTTCTGCTAATGTGCCTGTTCTTCTCAACTGCTTTTCCATCTCATCTTTTATTAATGTTTCCATTATCTTACCTGTTAAGCTTACTGGTCTATAGTTAGCAGGGTCAGTACAGTCACCCTTTTTATATATCAGGACAATGTTAGCCCATTTCCAGTCCTTCGGGATTTCACCAGTCTTCACTGACTTTTGAAAAATATATGCTAGGGGTTGGTATATAGAATCACAGACCTCTTTAAGTACCCTTGGATATATGTTGTCTGGCCCTGGAGATATATTAACTTTCAGCCGTTTCAGCTGAAGCAGGACCTCACTTTCTAAGATCTCTAAGTCCCTTAAAACAACCCTATTTTTCTCTACACTTAGATGTATATTGCTAACATCTTCAAATGTGAATACTTCCAGAAAACATGAGTTAAGAGTATCCGCTATTCCTTCTCTGCATAATCCATCACTCCACTATTATTCCTAACACACTTAACTTCCTCCTTGGCTTTTCTTTTACTACTAAAGTATTGAAAAAATCTCTTGGGATCAATCTTAGCATTATCAGCAATATCCTTCTCAACCTACCTTTTGGTAATCTGGATTTCCCTTTTGACTATAGATCCTATATTTTCATATCCCCTACAGTTAACACCATACTATTTTTTGATATTGCTTACATAGCTGTCTTTTCTTCAATATTTTTTATGTATGCCTTTATTCATCCAAGTAGCTGATCTGTTATTTTTATTGGTTCTCCCGACGTTGGGTATGAACATTTCCTGCACTGCATGTATTACCTCTTTAAATTGACCCCATTGTTCCTCAACTGACTCAACGTCAAGCAGTTCCTTTCAGTTCACCTTCTGAAGTCTTTGCTGCATCTGTGCAAACTTTGCCTTTCTGAAATTCAATTTAATAGTTTCGGTTTTTACTGATATGCTTTCCCAAAAAACTTTGAAACTAACAATGTTATGACTGCTTGTTCCTAAAGGCTCAACAACTTCCGTACTCAAATTTCTATCCTGATTGTTACAGAATATCAAATCTAAACAGGCTTCCCCAGTAGCAGACTGGGTCAAAAACAATCATTCAATATCGCAATGAATTCACTTTCCTGTAATCCATTAGTCACTGGATTCTCCTAATCAATATTTGGGAAATTAACGTCTCCCATAACTATGACATTACCCTCCAATAATGATAAAACAGTCACCTGAGCTGGATCACATGGAGGCTGAAGGAATTCTTTCCGAGGTTGAGTGGAGCCCATGGGCAACACCAGAGGTCCCAGCAGGCAAAAAGGATGGATCTGTCAGGATATGTGGTGATTTTAAGGTTACCATCAACTCAGAACTGACAGTAGATCAATACCCTCTGCCCAGGATAGAGGATATCTTTGCAAACCTTTCTGGAGGGAAACAATTCAGCAAAGTAGACTTAGCTGAGGCTTACCTACAGATGGAGATGGAAGAAGAGTCCAAAGTGTTCCTCACCATAAACACTCACAAAGGGTTTTATTGCTATAATAGGCTTATTTTTGGAGTAACATCTGCACCTGTGCTCTGGCAGAAAGCTATGGACCAGATGCTGCAAAGTTACCCAGGCACTCAGTGTTACATGGATGATATCATTGTTACTGATGAGAATGACAAGGGCCATCTCCAAAATTTCAAGATAGTGTTAAAAAGTTTAGAAGATTATGGGCTCAGAGCACGATGGAACATGTGTAAATTATTTAAACCAACCATCACTTACTGTGGTCACACCATTGACACACAAGAATTACACAGTGTGATGATTGTAGACTTCAGAAGAGAAAAAACAGCAGTCCATGAGTCAGTTCTCATTGGAGGATCAGAGTGGAGAGGGTCAGTAACTTTAAATTTATGGGTGTCAGTATCTCAGAGGACCTGTTCTGGACCCATCATATAAATGTAATTGCAAAGAAAACACAACAACACCTCTACTTCCTTAGGAAGCTGCGGAGATTCAGCATGACATCAAAAACTTCGACAAACTTCTATAACTGTGTAGTGGGAAGTGCATTAACTGGCTGCATTATGGCCTGGTATGGGAACACCAATGTCTTTGAATGGAAAATTCTACAAACAATAGTGGATTTGGCCCAGTACATCATGTGTAAAACCCTTCCAACCATTGAACGCATCTATATGAAACATTGTTGAAGGAAAGCAGCATACATCATCAAAGATCTTCGCCACCCAGTCCATGCTCTTTTCTCACCGCTGTTGTCAGGTAGAAGGTATAAGTGCACCACCAGATTCAAGAACAGTTACTACCCCTCAACCATCAGGCTCTTGAACAATAGAGGATAACTACACTCATCGATTGAGATGTTACCAGAACTAATGATCTCACTTTAAGGACTCTTTATCTTGTTATTTCATGCTTTCATTATTTATTGTGTTACGTACCCCGTAACTGGGTTGCCAAACCAGCAGAAATGGATCACTCAGTTGGAGTCTGGAGTACTAGAACTAAGAAAGTTTTATTAAAGAAACAAGCAACACAGTAATCGAAAGGATAATAAATGCAACAATTCAACAATGATAACCACACATGTACACAGAATTAAGATAACAGCATCAATCAAGCTCTATCGTTGTCTAGGGGTAAATGACCAATTTCAAAATGACTCAAAGTTCAGTCCAGTTTGTAGTTCAGTTCGCAGTAATCGTTGCCATGGCGATGGACAAGGTGGGGGAAGAGAGACAGAGATAGAATAGGAACAACTGATCATTCAGAACAGCTTCACTCACAGACCAGCGGGATGGCTCACAAACAGCATTTGGGCGGGTCCTTGGTGATGTCACCTGAGGTCACCGACTGTGACCCCTCCTCCAGATGCGGTCGATCCTCTGCAGTGAACCCGGCACCCAGGCAAGGGCGGACACACACCGGGTTCCCGCTGATCGTACCTTTCCACCCTGGTCGTTGTCTGGCACTTCTCACCCACTCGTGAGAAGCGTACCGCTTCCAGGGTCTCGTTACCTCGGGTGGCGTGTGTCTCTGTCTTAGCGAACCTGTCCCTTTTTATCCCCCTGCTGGGGTATCGCCTGTCCATCACTTCAAACAGTTCAGGGTTCAAAGGGGGGGAGCCGCTCCAGACAGCTCTTCCTCCCACATCCCTTCATTACACATCTCCAGACGCTGCTCCATTGTTCCTTATCTCTCCTTCCCCTGAGGGCAGGTGGCAGACCAACTGCTGATGCCACTGATGCTAGCCCAGGCCAGCAAACATCTTAATTTTATGTGTATTCTCGTAACACTTCCCCCCTTTAAGGATTTTTACCGGGAGGTAAAAATTACAAACATGACTACATTATCTGATACATACACAATATACATCTTTAACAGTTATTTAGCTAATACAGAGAATTTGAAGCTGTCAACACCTTGACAGACAGTCATCACATTTTCTGTTCCTTTTACACGTGTTATTAATAATCCCTTAGACCAGGCTCCAACTCAGCAAACTTCATAGTGGCCAAAAACACTGATGAATTGCGACCAATGTAACCTCTCATTTGGTTTTGTCCCGGACCACAACAACAAGGGTCGTCCCATTCCGACTCAATTTTCTCTCGCAAGGGCTTAGTAGGAGGGGGACGGGTATTGACCGCAGAGTTATTGCAAAACTTCCTGCAGCACCCCACCATCTCCAAGAGCCTTCTGAGGGCCCTCTTGTCTGTCGGGGTTGGGAGGTCAGCGATAGCCTGCACTGTAGCTTGCATCACTGCCAGCTGCCCCTGTGTCACCACAATTCCCAGGTAAGTGACTCTCGTGTGGCCGAATTCATTTTTTTCAAGGTTCACTATCAAACTGGCTTCAGACAGCCGTGTTAAATTGCCAATACACACCTCTGTGTTCATCAGCCCTTTAGTCACTGAATTACTCGAAAAATATGGGTGTTGTTTGCTTGGCTGCCCTATTGTAACCACAATCACCCAACGTCCCAGTTCTTTGCATTTCCTCGGGACAATCAAACACATGGGTGCGAGTCGTTTAATTACTCCTTCGGGGATTAAGGGAGAGACCTTATCAGTAGACCTGGCCAAAACAATAGCCTTCTCCCATCTGACCGATCCCATCCTAATCTTTTCAAAATGGTTTTTTTCTCTTAGCAGGGGGCCCCTAGCTTCATTGATTTCCACGCTAACACCGACTAGGTTTGTTAGCATATCAAAAGCCGGTGACCGTCTCAGTTCGCGTCGGTCATGATCAATAACATTTTCCCCCCTGGGCAGCCGGTAACTCTCTTTCATGATTCCACCAACTGTTTCCTCCAGCACCGCAAAATGTCCACCGGGGGGTACCTCGTGGGCCATGTTAAAAACCTCATCCCCATAACTCTTTTGCACCACCCCCCATTCCTCATCTGCGGGTACTGTACTTGATTTCCCTTTCTTCTTTAGCACTTCCTCCTCCGCACAATAGCTTGTCAAGGCTGTGTCAGAGAGAGCGGTCTCGGCAAAAACCATCAGCCCCTCGTCTCGCTCCTGCGTCTGCACAAGTTCTTTCCTGGCTACTGCTACGTCCGTCCCAGCTCCCTCACTACCTCTTATCTCACTACACCCTGTCTCACACAAGGTTGGCAGAAATGTTTCAGCCAAATTCACCATCGCGGGCGGGGCCTCCATGCTGGCAGGCTGACCCGTCAATCTCACGACCGGGAACACGATTCCTCCGGCGATGTCATTACCGAGCAAGACTTCCACGTCTTTCATCGGTAATTCGGACCTCACCCCGATCGTGACTAGTCCAGAGACCAGGTTGCTCTGTAAATGTATCTGGTGCAAAGGGACTGACTCTGTCCCTTCCCCAACACCTTTGACCTCTACCTCCCCAGTCTGGGTCTCTGAGCTAAACTCTAATACACTCTTCAGTATTAGTGACTGACACGCTCCCGTGTCTCTCCAGATCCGCACTGGAACTGGTTTTAACCTCTCCTTCACTGACACCAGTCCGGCCGAGATAAACCTCTCGCGCCCTTCCTGGACTTTTTCAGACCTGTCCTTCCCTAGCGGTTCGCTTAACAGCTCGATACAGCCATTCAAAATTTCCGCTTTTCCTTTCCCCGTCTCCTTCCTTGGGGCAAAGCACCTGGACGCAAAGTGTCCGACTTTCCCACAATTATAACAGACGACCCCAGGAGACTTCCTACCAGACTGCTCCCGGTCTACCTTATCCTTTTCACTAGTCCCCGGCTTACTTTCTGACTTTTCCGGCGGACTCTCCCCGCCGTCCTGACTACCCTTCTGGTAGCCTTTACTCGGGGCAACCTTCATTTTATGCGTCAACGCATACTCATCCGCTAACTTAGCAGTTGCGGCTAACGTGGCTGCCTCTTTCTCATCGAGGTAGGGTCTCATACCCTCAGGGACACAACCTTTAAACTGCTCAATCAGAATCAGCTGCAGCAGTCTGTCGTAATCCCCCTCTACCCCCTTCGAGGCGCACCAACGCTCACAATATGTTTGCATCTCGCGAGCAAACTCCAAATACGTGCGGTCCCACCGCTTCCTCGCATTCCGGAACCTCTGCCGGTATGCCTCCGGGACCAACTCATAAATCCTGAGGATGGCCTCCTTCACCACCTCATACTTCTGGGCATCTTCCGCGGATAAAGCGGAGTAAGCTTGTTGGGCTTTCCCTTTCAGTACACTCTGAAGTAAAACAACCCACTTATCCCTTGGCCAGTCCTGACTTATGGCCACTTTTTCGAAATGGAGAAAGTACCGATCCACATCGGTATCGTCAAATGGGGGAACCAGCCTAACCTCCTGGGTCGCCCGGAACCCTCCACCTTGGTTCGGCACGAGCCCCTGCTCGGCCCTTATCTTTAACTTCTCCAGCTCAAATTCCCTTTCCCTCTGTTTCTCCTCTCTCTCCAACTGTCTTTCTCTCTCTTGCCTTTCTACCTCTTTCTCTCTCTCTCGCCTTTCTAACTCTTTCTCTCTCTCCCGCCTTTCTAACTCTCTCTCTTTCTCCTGCCTTTCTAACTGCTTCTCTTCGTGTTCTAACTGCCGTACCCGGAACTCGTGCTCGAGTCTCAGTTTTTCAAGCTGTACCTGTACCGCGTCTCCAGCAGGTTTTTCAATAGACACCACCCCCAGCTCACCTTGGGAAAACACACCTTTAGATACATAGTGCTCTACAATAGCTCTGTGTATCTCCTCTCTCCTCATTGTCGACTTCACCTTAGCAAGATTCACCCGTTTGGCCACAGCTATCAATTCCGATTTCCTGGCATCCTCTAATGCCTCCAAGGTCGGCGCCTTTATAAATTCCTCAACCTCCATTTCTGCTGTTTGTCTTTTCTTTCTTTCGGGAATTTTAACCCAATCAATTTACTCCGTCCCAAATTTAGCGTTCAAAATCGCGGACGAGAACCCCACTTATGTTACGTACCCCGTAACTGGGTTGCCAAACCAGCAGAAATGGATCACTCAGTTGGAGTCTGGAGTACTAGAACTAAGAAAGTTTTATTAAAGAAACAAGCAACACAGTAATCGAAAGGATAATAAATGCAACAATTCAACAATGATAACCACACATGTACACAGAATTAAGATAACAGCATCAATCAAGCTCTATCGTTGTCTAGGGGTAAATGACCAATTTCAAAATGACTCAAAGTTCAGTCCAGTTTGTAGTTCAGTTCGCAGTAATCGTTGCCATGGCGATGGACAAGGTGGGGGAAGAGAGACAGAGATAGAATAGGAACAACTGATCATTCAGCACAGCTTCACTCACAGACCAGCGGGATGGCTCACAAACAGCATTTGGGCGGGTCCTTGGTGATGTCACCTGAGGTCACCGACTGTGACCCCTCCTCCAGATGCGGTCGATCCTCTGCAGTGAACCCGGCACCCAGGCAAGGGCGGACACACACCGGGTTCCCGCTGATCGTACCTTTCCACCCTGGTCGTTGTCTGGCACTTCTCACCCACTCGTGAGAAGCGCACCGCTTCCAGGGTCTCGTTACCTCGGGTGGCGTGTGTCTCTGTCTTAGCGAACCTGTCCCTTTTTATCCCCCTGCTGGGGTATCGCCTGTCCATCACTTCAAACAGTTCAGGGTTCAAAGGGGGGAGCCGCTCCAGACAGCTCTTCCTCCCACATCCCTTCATTACACATCTCCAGACGCTGCTCCATTGTTCCTTATCTCTCCTTCCCCTGAGGGCAGGTGGCAGACCAACTGCTGATGCCACTGATGCTAGCCCAGGCCAGCAAACATCTTAATTTTATGTGTATTCTCGTAACAATTGCTATTTACTTACATTTGCATTCACATAGCTTGCTCTACTTGCTATTCACCGATCTTGTTTACAGTTACTATCCTATAGATTTGCTGAGAATCTTAGGATTGTATCTGGCGACATATGTATGATAATAAATTTTACTTTGAACTTTGAGCTTTTGAGAAAATTGTAGCAGTGGTGGATGTCCCAAGAACAAAGGGCATGTCTTGGTTGCAGTCCTTTTTAGATTTGTCAATTACTATAACAAGTTCCTGCCAAGCCTGTCCACCCCTGGTGTCCATTTTCAGTCTGCAGAAGGGTGTTCTACTAACAGCAGCAGTATGAATGCAGAGATAGGCTCTGTTTTTTGGAGGACACAATTCCAAGACTGAGTTCAAGAGGACAGCCAATCATGGAAATGCTGATGGATTGTCCTGTTTACCCTTGGAAAAGGAAATACCTGAAAAATTTACAAAAGAGAACACTTTTCTTGACATATTCTCCCTAATGCAAATTGAAAGACTCCCAATTGTGGCACAGATGATCCAAAGGGAAACTAGAAAAGGCCCCCACACACTCTCAGGTCTATATGGCACCCCAAAATGGCTGGAATCTGCAGCAGAAATTCTAGTTCCCCTATTTTTATTAGTGCTGGGATGAACTTGCCCTTGACAGGAGTTGCCTTATGTGGAGTTGAGAGTTGTACCATCCAAGCTGAGAGCTAACGTGTTGGAGGAGCTATATGCCAGTCACCACGGAATGGTCAAAATGGAGGTGTTGGCTCGAAGCTTTGTCTCATGGCCTGGTGTCAATTGGCAGATCAAGCACTTTGCCATGCACTGTTCAGAATGTCAACATGTCCGTAAGATGCCAAGGGCAGCGCCTCTTCATCCCTGGGAATGGCCCTGCGTTGTTCTGGCAGAGGATTCTTGTGGATTTTGCCAAACCATTCATGAGCACAATTTTCTTGGTAGTAGTGGATGCAGCTACAAAGGTGGCCAGAGCTGTCAGACCCACTTCCTGCAGTCCCAGACCACAATGCAGGAGGCCCAGTGCCTGAAGTTGCTTCACAGCCGCAAATCTTACCTCCTAAGCAGAGTGATTCCCCTTGTCAGGAAAGGGGTTATCCCACAAGGGTAAGAAATCCTTCTCAGTGATTAAATCTTCAGACCTGAATGGGACAATTTAAAATTTATTATACTGTGGATATCTCTATAATAGTTGTATTATATAGTGTACTGTGTTTAGATATTTTTATGACTAGAGAGCAAAACATTACATATTTGAGTTGAGATGCATTCTATATTGAGTTGAAGTTTATAGCTAAGCAGGGAGGATTGTAGTGTATTTAATATTTCAGTAATATTTGAGTAATATTGCAAATATATTGTTTGATTAAGCATTCTTTGTTTGCTTACATAATTCATTACGGGTTATATGTAAGAAGTATGTGAATGGCACACGTCATTACGTCAGCTCTTCATAGGTGAGTGTCTCATTAAAGTAAAACTATGATTATGAGGACACACAGTCCCCTTCTATTGTCATTTAGTAATGCATGCATTAAGAAATGATAAAATGTTTTTCCAGAATGATATCACGAAAACACATGACAAACCGACTTAAAAACTAACAAAAACCACATAATTATAACATATAGTTACAACAGTGCAAAGCAATACCGTAATTTGATAAGAACAGACCATGGCACAGTAAAAGTCTCAGAGTCTCTCGAAAGTCCCGTCATCTCACGCAGATTGTAAACCTCCAGCGCCGCCAACTTGCCGATGCAGCATCCTGGAAGCATCCGACCACAGTCCGACTCCAAGTCCGTCTGAAAAACTCTGAGCCTCTGACCAGCTCTCCGACACCGAGCACCGAGCACCATCTCTGCCGAGCACTTCAACCCCGGCCCCGGCAACAGGCGATACGCAAAGCCGAGGATTTGGGGCCTTCATCTCCGCAGATTCTCGATCGCGCAACAGCAGCGGCAACAAAGCAGGCATTTCAGAAGTTACTCCAGATGTTCCTCTGCGCTTCTCACGGCTGTCTCCATCAAATCTGGATTGTGCACGGTACCCTAGTTACACATAATCGATATTCATTCGGAACGGCCGTGCGTGCTGCGTCGTGCCGCCATCTTCACCTCCCTCCATCTAAGTAGACATGTATCTCCTGGCTACAGTGCTTTTCTTTCAAGCAACACACATCAAAGTTGCTGGTGAACGCAGCAGGCCAGGCAGCAACTTTGATGTGTGTTGCTTGAATTTCCAGCGTCTGCAGTATTCCTGTTGTTTGTTGTTTGTGTGCTTTTCTTTCGATTAGTTGCTGGAGTTACAAAACATAACACCAAAGATGTAAGGTTAGGATTAGTGAGTGAGGGCATGCCATGTTGGCGACAAAGTATAGTGAGACTTGCAGGCTGCCCAGAGCAATCCTCACTGATTTGGTTTGATGCAAACTGACACATTTCACTGTATGTTTTGATGTAGATGTGATAAGTAAAGTTAATCTCTCTCTTGGAGTTTTCCCATCAGTGATATCCGCCTACATATTTCCTTGTAACCTATTCTCTCACATGTGCCCATCGACTCTAAGTTTCCCTGTCTCCCAGATACACTATGGGCAATTGATGTTGGCTATTTAACACCCTTGTGATATGGAAAGGAACCAGAGCAGCTGGAGAAATCCCTGCTGTCACAGGGAGAATAGTGTACACGTCACACAGGCTCAGAATGGGGGTGAGATCCCTGAAGCAGCTTGGCAGCTCTAACTGCTGCACCACTGTGCCCAGTATATCAAAGTTAGTAACATTGAACAAATAAAATAGCAGGTAACACATAACCCATCGGTCACTTGTACAAACTGGGGCACAGAGATCTAGACTATGTTTCCAAGCTGGAGAGAATCTGAAGGGTAAAATATTCAGGGTGGTGAGAGTGTGGAATATCTGCCGGTGGAAGCGATGGATGCATGGTTGATTTCAGCATTTAAGAGAAATTAAAAAAAAAATATGTGGATGGGAGGAGTGTGGAGAGCTATGGTCCATATGGTGTAGGTTGATGGGACTTGGATAGTAATGGTTCAGTGTGGATCAGATCAGCCGAAGGGCCTGTTTCGGTGCTGTAGTGACTCTATGACTCTATGCTGATGAATGATTACATGGTCCACCAGGGAGAGCATCTTATAGGAAGCTGCATTTGCCTTTTGCTCTCAGGCACAACTATTTAAACCTCCTCAAGTTTCTCTGTGAACACCAAGGGGTGTTGGTATCTTCCTATGGTCCCTGGACTTTGTATAATCTGCATCCCTTTGCTATTCAACATTCCACTGTGCATCTACAGATCCTGGAATAGGAGACTGCTGCCAGCCATACTCGTGTAAAGTCTAATCTTAGGCAGAAGTGATGTTACCTTTCCATATATTATTGTAAATGTAAATACTGTGAACAAACTTTTACACATTTCTATTTAACATATACATTCATGAACCTATTTCTATAAACTTGTTTCATCACCAAGCTGCAATTTTGTTCTTATTTGCATTAACTGACATGTTTCTGCAAGTCCGAAGGACCTGTTCACAGACTATTAAAGTGAACACAATATTGAAATGTTGCTTCAATTGAACTATCACCACGTATTAGAGATAGCTCCTCGCAGTTCGTGTTCCAGCTAAATGTAGAAGTAAGCAAGGCTTGAGTCAGTTTCCCACACAGGTATGTTTCTGCTGTATTTAACATCCACTCACATCCAAACACATGCTCCCCTACGTTAAAACTTCACTCGACATGTCCTAAGGCTGATTTATACTTCTGTGTCAAACGGACGCTGTAGGTATGGCGTCGTGGTGAATCCTATGCAGAGCCTACACGGATCCCTACGCTGTAGCCTGACGTGCATCTCTCCCAAAATGTAACTACACGTCGGGCGACGCAGACCGCAACCACTGTGATTGGTCCACTTGGTAGCATCGCATTTCCTCCTACGCTGCAATAGCTTCCCATCAGGCGACTGAAGGGCAGGGAAGGAACTCTGGCTGCAATGCTTTCCATAAAGCTTAATAGACCTCCAAAATTATGGAGGACACATTTCGCTTTTGCGAAAAAAGACGCTCGCTTTAAACTTGTATACCCCAAGAAAGACTACCATGACCATGAAGCCTTGCACGGGCAGGTGTGTGCGCATGCACGACGTGCCCGAATTGCAGAGCGACGCAGACACACCAACGCACAAGTATAAATGCTCACAATGCGCGTAGGCCACTTGCGTAGGTTATGGCATCGCGTTGGCGCACAAGTATAAATCAGCCTTCAGCTGTTGCTGTAATGAATTTGATGTTTGCTAATGTGTTGAGGAATGTGTAGTTTTGGTCCTTTTTGAAATCTCAGACAGCTCTTTGCAAAACTGCCAGCAGTTCCAGCCAGTTGGATGAAAACCAAAATCTAAGGATTACTTTCTATCAAGACTGGTTGCATAATTACCAAAAAATAGATTGATAGACCAAATATTCTAATGCTATGTAGATTATGCCAATAATTTGTGAGGAATATTAATGATCACAGAAGTACTAGAGAGGCCAGAAATAGGAAGATCATACAGCTTAAGACGTGGCGAAGGAGTTGGTGTAGGAGAAAGGGCTTCAGATTTTTGGATTATTGGGCTCTCTTCCAGGGAAGGTGAGACCTGTATAGAAGAAACAGTTTGCACCTGAGCTGGCAGGGGACTAACATCCTAGTGGAAAGGTTTGCTATTGCTGCATGGGGGTGTCTAAACTGGAGTTGCAGGGGATGGGAACCAGAGTGCCACAACAGAAACAGATGTTGTTACGACCTCAGACAAAGTCAGGAATCAAAAGGTTGAGCATGGTGTGAATAATGTCCTGAGCTGCATATATTTAAATGCAAGAAGTATTGTAGGAAAGGTAGATGAACTCAGGGCAAGGATCAACACATTAACCTAAGAAAGGTTAATGGGGCTATATTACAGATCATCCAATAGTCCACAGGATTTAGGGACAAATTTGTAGCGAGATCGCCAATTGCTGTAAGAAACAAGGTTTTTAATAGTAGGTGATTTTAGCTTTCTACATATTGACTTGGACTCCCATGTGGTAAAAGGACTAGATGGGATAGAGTTTGTCAAATGTGTTCAAGAAAGTTTCCTTAATCAGTATGTAGAAGTTCCAACGAGAGAGTGTGTGATACTTGATCTGCTATTGGGGAATGAGACAGGGCAGATGACAGAAGTTTGTATATGGGAATACTTTGCAACTAGTGATCATAATGTCAATAGTTTCAAAGTAAATATGGAAAAAGATAGGTCTGGTCTGTGGGTTGAGATTCTAAACTGGAAAAAGGCCAATTTTGTTGGTATCAGAAAGGATCTGGCAAGTGTGGATTGGGACACAGACTCTGTGGGAGGCAGGTGCAGAAATTGCAAGGGCCCTAGCAAGATATTTAAATCATCCTTAGCGACAGGTGAGGTACTGGAGGATTGGAAGATAGCTAACGTTGTTCTGTTTTTTAAGAAAGGATCTAAAAATAAACCAAGAAATTATGAGCTGGTGAGCCTAACCTCAATAGTGAGAAAGTTATTGTAAGGTATTCTAAGAGACTGGATATATAAGTATTTGGATAGACATGGACTGATTAGGGATAGTCAACATGGCTTTGTGCATGGTAGGTGGTCCCTAAACAATCTTGTAGTTTTTTGAGGAGGTTACCAGGAAAGTTGATGAAGGCAAGCAGTGGATGTTGTCTACATGGACTTTAGCAAGGTAACTTATGGGAGGTAGGTCAAGAAGGTTCAGTCACTTGACATTCAAGATGAGGTAGTATATTGGATTAGACATTGGCTTTGTGGGAGAAGCCAAAGTGGTGGTAGATGGTTGCCTCTCTGACTGGAGGCCTGTGACTAGCGAAGTGCCACAGAGATCAGAGCTGGGTTCATTGTTGTTTGTCATCTATATCAATGATCTGGATGATAATGTGGCTAACTGGATCAACAAATCTGAAGATGACACCAAGATTGGGGATGTAATGGATAGTGCGGAAGACTATCAGAGCTTGCAGTAGGATCTGGGCCAGCTGGAAAAATGGCAGATGGAATTTAATGCAGACAAGTGCGAGGTGTTGCACTTCAGTTGGACCAACCAGGGCAGGTCTTACATGGTGAAACGGTAGGGCACTGAGAAGTGCTGTAGAATAAAGGGGTCTGAGAATACAGGCCCATAATTCGTTGAAAGTGGCGTCACAGGTAGATAGAGTCGTAAAGATACCTTTTGGCTCATTGGCCTTCATTGATCGAAGTATTGAGTACATGAGAAGTGCAGGTTGTATAAGACATGGTGAGGCCTAACTTGGAGTATTGTGTGCAGTTTTGGTCACCAACATACAGGAAAGATGTTAATAAGGCTGAAAGAATACAGAGAAAATTTAGAAGGATGTTGCTGAGACTGGAGGATCTGAGTTAGAAGGAAAGATTGGACAGATTAGGACTGTATTCCTTGCAATGTTTTAGATTGAGAGGAGATTTGATAGAGGTATACAAAATTATGAGGAGTATAGATAGGGTAAATGCAAGCAGGCTTTTCCCATTGTGGTCGGGTGGGATTCCAAGTAGAGGTCACGGGTTAAGGGTGAAAGGTGAAAAGTTTAAGGGGGACATGAGGAGAAATTTCTTCACTGAGAGGGTTGTGAGAGTGTGGACTGAGCTGCCAGTGCAAGTGGTACATGACAGCTCGATTTCAATGTTTAAGAGAAGTTTGGATAGGTACATGGCGCCAGTGTGCAACACTCCCTTGGTCGACATCTTCCAGATAGCACACGGAACCAGCTTTTTTTTTACATCTTTTACATCTGTTTTTCACCTTAAGTGTGTTTGTGGGACTGTTCGAGCCTGCGATCTACAGTCCAGAGATTGTTTAAGTTTTGCTGGCTCCCAGAAGATCCCGGGAAGCGAGCGCGGACTCCGACGGCGTCGAGGCAAAGAAACTTCGAGATGGGACGCGAGCCGATGTTGGACTCCGTTTTGCGGTTTAAAATGTCCATTTATCGCCGAGGAAGATTGACACATTGAGGCGAATGCGGAAGGCGAGTGAGAGTTTCAGTGGCGACCGCCTGCCGGAGAAGGAGTCTGTGAGTGGCCGCTCGCTGTGGCAGGCGGGTAGGCCTCTCTGCCTCGTGTGGTGACCCTCTCTTTCGATGATGTTGCTAATATCGGAGGATGGTTTCGTGGTTCTGCATTTATAGACTGTGGTCTTTTTCAGACATATGGCTTTTATATTCTGAGTTTTTTTTATTACCCGTTCCTTTTCCGTTTCATTGTGTAAGGGGAGTAGGGTTGCCAACTTTCTCACTCCCAAATAAGGGACAAAAATAGCAGTCAAATATGGGACACTTGTGTTTACCCCGAGAAAGACTACCATAGCCATGAAACCTTGCGCGGGCACCTGTGTGCGCATGTGTGACGTGTGCATACATGACGTGCGCATGCGTTTACACCGATTTTTTTCCTACAAATCGGTTTTGGCTTAATCTTCCCGATTCTGTTAAGTGAAACTACACTGTACATACATTATTTCTACTTTATATAGGCTGTGTATTTATCATATCATTCCTGCTTTTACTAATGTTAGTGTTATTTTAGTTTTTATGTGCTATTTGGTATGATTTGGTAGGTTATTTTTTGGGTCTGGGAACGCTCAAAAAATTTTCCCATATAAATTAATGGTAATTGCTTCTTCGCTTTATGCCATTTCGGCACGAAAGGTTTCATAGGAATGCTCTGCCTTAACAGGGGAAATACGGGACAAGGGCGGTCCCGTATGGGACAAACCAATTTAGCCCAATATACGGGATATCCCAGCTAATACGGGACAGCTGGCAACCCTAAAGGGGAGGGTGTTTGAGGGTTGATATTCTATTAGTTGTTCTGTGTGGGGCAGGGGTTGTTTTTTCTGTGGGGATGGGTATCGATGTACCCATTCCGTTTTGTGCAGGGTGAAGTTTTTTTGCGGGGGGGGGTGTGAAACTGAATAACTTTCATGTTCTTTCTTTGTTTTGTGGCTATCTGGAGAAATACAAATTTCAGAGTTGTACATGGATACATGCTTTGATGATAAATAAATGAACCTCTGGTAGCGGTATGAAGGGCTATGGTCCTGGTGCAGGTCGATGGCAGTTTGCAGTTTAAGAAGTTTGGCATGCACTAGATGGGCTGAAGGTCCTGTTTCTATGCTGTACTTTTCTATGATTCTATGACCCTACTCACCAATACTTAGTGAGATGATAGAAATGTAATTTCCAACATAATTCTCCTTCATTAATTACATTTATGTGATAGTAATTAAGTGAATCAGTTGCTTGTTTATCTTAATTGTAGATTTAGGGGAACATGCCACATTTCTTACATTGAAACATAAGAGCTATTTCAGCTATGATTTTGGATATCCCTGGGCTATGAAAGCACTATATGGTATGATTCAAATCCTGCTTTCCTGAAACCTTTATTCACTGACCCATTTACAGTACCTGCTTAACTTTGCTGATGTTCTGTATTGTCTTCAGAGCTTTATAAAACTCTGATTATGCAATATACTAGTATTGCTTTCATTTCCAGTCACCGCATCAGAGGAAGGTTGTGCAGCATCTCTAGGAAGAGGTGCATTCGACGTTTCGGGCTCGGACCCTTCATCAGGACTAACTAGAAGAAGAGATAGTAAGAGATTTGTAAGTTTCCCACTTTCAAATCTCTTACTAGCTCTTCTTTCAGTTAGTCCTGACGAAGGGTCCCGGCTCGAAACTTCGGCTGTACCTCTTCCTATAGATGCTGTCTGGCCTGCTGCGTTCCACCAGCATTTTTTGTGTGTGTTGCTTGAATTTCCAGCATCTGCAGATTTCCTCGTGTCAGAGGAAGGTTGTGGAGGCTTTGGGGAGAGTGCGGAAGAGGTTTACCAGAAGATCTCTTGGATTACAGGACACGTGCTATAAGGTGTAATTGGAAAAATAGACGTGTTTTCTGTGGAGCAGCAGAAGCTGAGGGGAGACCCGATAGAAGTTTATGAGATTATGAAAGATATAGATTGTAGAATATGAGTATCTTTCTCCTAGGGTGGCAATGTCTAATACTAGAGTGCACATATGGGGGATAGAAAAGGCATGTAATAAGGGCCTGACGAAGGGTCCCGGCCCGAAACGTCGACTGTACCTCTTCCTAGAGATGCTGCCTGGCCTGCTGCATTCACCAGCAACTTTGATGTGTGTTGCTTGAATTTCCAGCTTCTGCAGAATTCCTCGTGTTTACGTTAATAAGGGCAATATTATGCTAGTAATGGTGGATTTCAATATGTGGGTAGATTGGGAAAATCAGGCTCGTGCTGGATCCCAAGAAAGGGAATTTGCAGAAGGCCTATGACATGACTTTTTTTAAGCAGTTTGTGGTTGAGCTCACTAGGGGAAAGGCAATTTTGGATTAAATGTTGTGTGAGGAACCAGATTTGATTAGGGAGCTTAAGGTTAAGGAACACTTGGCAGGAAGTGATCATAATAGTAATAGAATTCACCTTGCATTCTGAGACGAAAAAGGTAAAGTCAAATGTATCAGTATTACAGTGGGATGTTATGGTTGAAGTTGTATAAGATGTTGGTGAAGCCTAATTTGGAGTATTGTGTGCAGTTTTGGTCACCTACTTACAGGAAAGATGTAAGCAAGATTGAAAGAGTGCAGAGAAAATTTACAAGCATGCTGCTGGGTCTGGAGGACCTGAGTCATAAGGGGAGATTGAATAGTTTAGGAATGTATTCTTTAGAATATAGAAGATTGAGAGGAGTTTTGATAGAGGGATACAAAATTATGAGCGGTTATAGTTAAGGTAAATGCAAGCAGGCTTTTTCCACTGAGGTTGGGTGGGACTACAACCAGAAGTCATGAGTGAGGGTGGAAGGTGAGAAGTTTAAGGGGAACATGAGGGGAAACTTCTTCACTCAGAGGATCGCCAGTGTGTGGAATGAGCTGCCAGCACAAGTAGTGCATGTGAACTCTATTTCAAAGTTTAACATAAGTTTGATAGGTACATGGATAGTAGGGATATGGAGGGCTATGGTCCTGATGCAGGTTGATGGGAGTAAGGCAGTTTAAATGGTTTTGGCATGGACTAGATTGGCCAAAGGACTCTTTTCTGTGCTGTACTTCTTTATGACTTTAAAGGGAATTACAGAGGCATGAGACAGCAGCTGGCCATAGTTGACTGGAAGGGGACATTAGCAGGGGTGATGGCAGAACAGTAGTGGTGAAGTTTCTGTGGGCAATTCAGAAGGTGTAGAATAGATTAATCCTAAGAAGAAGGGTTCTAAAGGGAGGATGAGTCATCTGCGGCTAATAAGGGAAGTCAAAAACAGCATGAAAGCAAAAGAGAGGGCATATAATATAGCAAAAATTAGTGGGAAACTAAAGGATTGGGAAGCATTTAAAAATGAACACAGAGAGCCCTGTTGGCAGCTGATGGAGCAATCGCTTTAGATTGCTCCTACCCTGTTTACTTAATTGTTTCCTACCAGTCTTTTTTTTTTGAAAGCTTATTATAATATTTTAATACTGCTTTGCTATGGCTGGGAAAAGAACCAAAGTGTTTGCAAAAGAAAGGGAAACAGAAGATGACTCCCCTGTCACTTTGGATTCAATCAGTCACATCCTTAAACAGCAAAAATCAGAATTTTCTGAGGAGTTTCAACGACTTAACGGCAAATTGGATACAATTCAACAAACTTTGTCTGAGCATGAGAACCGAATTCGGGAAAATACTGTGAAGCTGATGACACTTGAAGAGGACATTGATGATACAATTAAACTCTGCAAAGAGTTAACTTTATCCAATGATAAAATGCTGAAAAGGATCATCAGTCTGGAAAATAGAAACAGGAGAAATAACTTGTGAATTCTGGGTCTTGAAGAGTCAATTGAAGGCGCTGACCCTACGAAGTTTTTTGCAAACTTTCTGAAACAGCTTTGCCCTGCTTTATTCACTTCTGAGCCAAAGCTCGATCGAGCATATCGCTCTCTGACTTCCAAGCCATTGTCGTCGTCGGTGAGACCCAGGTCGGTCATACTAAGCTTTCATGAATTTTGTATTAAGGAGCTTTTAATTCGCCATACCCGTCGGCAAGGAATGATGGATTTCCAAAATTACAAGGTTAGATTTGTGGAAGACTATTCGCCTGAAGTTATGGCTGATCGCATGAAGTATAAAGAAGTTATGTCGGAATTCTACAATAAAGGATATAAACCATCCCTTTGGTTCCCTGCCCGTCTGAGTATTGTCTTGAAGAACAGATTGTGAAAAAGAATAAAGTCAGTTGGAGAAGCAAAAGAGTTTCTGAAGGATGAAGTCTAAAACTGTTATATTTCTTATTTGATCAATTTTTTTCTTCTGTTAATATGAATCTGAAACAAGGTTTCATTAAGCTTATATTTTGGCTGTTCATATATTGTCTTCTGTTATTTTTTTGATACTTTTTTATTTTATCCTTTTTTGAGGCTTTATTTTAATACAGCCTTCTTTGAATTTGTTTAAATTGATCCTTCAATATTTTCGAATAGTGCGTTATTTTTCTTTTTATGTTGTGTCTTGGTAGGGACATAATGACCTTGTAGGACCGGAGTTTTTTCTGTCAACAGGATTTTTTGGGGAGGGAAATTAGTCCTTAGCTCGCTGACTATCTATTGGTCAGCTTTCTCGCTTTAGGTGGGGGAGGGGGTAGGGCCTATTTTTCTCTGGGAGCTGTGTTGGGTTGAATATATGATTGTTTGTTTGAATACCTTACCTTATGGTTTGCTTTCTAGTTTTAATAACTTATGGCCAGATCTTTTACATATTGATTGGTATTTAAACTGGTTCGAAATATTAACTTATTTAGTTTGAATGTGAAAGGGCTTAATCACCCCCTCAAAAGGAGCAGTGTGTTTGCTTATATTAAAAAATTAAAAGCACCCATTGTTTTCTTACAAGAAACGCACATACGCAGCTGTGATAGCTTACTTTTTTTTACTCAGTGGAAGGGTATGCAATTCTATTCTTCATTTAATGCAAAATCACGTGGAGTTTCGATTTCTGAAGATAATACAGTTTCCTTTGTTCAGCATAAAGTTGTTTCGGACCCTAATGGTTGATTTGTTATTCTATCAGGGAGTTTAGACAGTAAATTGATTGTTCTGGATAACGTATATGCCCCCAACGTAGACGATCCAGGATTTTTTGAAGTCTATTTTCATTTTTGCCAGATTTGTGTACTTAATCCTTTGTGATGGGAGGAGATTTGAACTGCTGGTTAGATCCAGTATTAGATCGCTCATCTATCAAACCAGCCACACTTAATAAATCAACTTTGTTTATCCAATCCTTTCTAACTAAATGTGGTATAGTTGATGCTTGGAGTTTTCTTCATCCAACGGACAGGAGTATTCTTTTTACTCTCATGTTCATTGTTCTTATACCAGGATTGATTTTTTTTTATTGATAGTCAAATGATTCCATTAGTTCGATCGATCGAATATAAATGATTGCTATTTCTGACCACTCTGCTGTACTTTAAATCTTCCTGATCCTATCCCTATGAGTAGATTTTGGTGATTTAATTTAACTCTGTTATCCGATGAGGACTTTTTTTTATGGAGAATCAAATTACTCTTTTTGAAAAAAATGTGTTGGAAGAGACATCCAGTCTTACTATATGGGATACTTTTAAAGCATACATCCGGGGTCAAATTATCTCTTATACTGCAAACATCATTAAAAAAGTTAACTAAGAGAGGAATGAACCAGCCAATCAGTTAAAACAACTGGACGATAAATATGCTTTGGTACCTGATCGTGAAACATATAAGAGATGTATTGAAACTAAAATTAAATATGATCTTCTTTTAACGTATCCAATTGAAAGCCAACTTTTAAAAGATAGAAGTCAATTTTATATTCATGGGGATAAAACTGGGAAGCTACTGGCTAATCAATTGAAGCCATTTACAGCTAAGTGGCAAATTAAAGAAATATGTAAAATTAATAGGGACATGACAACTGACCACCTTGAAATTAATGACACTTTGAAGGAATTTTATTCTAAATTGTATGGTTCTGACTTTGTTAATGATAATATTGCAGTGAATAATTTTTTAGATGA
Source organism: Mobula hypostoma (assembly GCF_963921235.1). Lineage (NCBI taxonomy): Eukaryota > Metazoa > Chordata > Chondrichthyes > Myliobatiformes > Myliobatidae > Mobula > Mobula hypostoma. The sequence continues at coordinate 21,130,718 of NC_086115.1, forward strand.
ATTAAATATTCCTAATCTTTCGTTAGATGATCGTAGGCAATTGAATCAACCCATTTCCCAGGAGGAAATTGCTCAGGCTATTCGAGAATTGCATTCTGGGAAATCCCCAGGACCCGATGGATTCTCTGGAGAGTTTTATAAGGCTTTTTCCTCCTTGCTTATACCACACTTATGTTCTACCCTTACATATTCCTTTAAGGTAGGAAGACTACCACAGTCTTTTTACGAAGCTTCCATTACGATTATTGTCAAAAAGCATAAGAATCCTACTGAATGTTCTTTGTATAGACCTATCTCTTTACTCAATTTTGATACTAAAATTTTATCTACAGTGTTGGCTCGCAGACTTGAAAATATATCTTCTGTAGTTTTGGATGATCAGACAGGATTTATTAAAAATCGATATTCCCATTTTAATATATGGCATTTGTTAAATGTTATGTACTCTCCATCTAAGGAAATATCGGAATGTGTGATATCTTTGGATGCGGAGAAGGCTTTTGACGGAGTTGAATGGAACTTTCTATTTACATCCTTAGAAAAATTTAATTTTAGGCCTCATTTTATTCATTGGATTAAATTACTTTATTTATCTCCCTCTGCTCGGGTTCTTACTAATTTTCAGAATTCTAAACCCTTTAAATGCCAACGTGGGACTCGACAAAGTTGCCCTTTGAGCCCTCTGCTTTTTGATTTGGTATTAGAACCCTTGGCAATTGCTTTTCAAGAGTCTAAAGAGATTACTGGTATTTTAAGCAGAAGTTCTATTTATAAAGTGTCGCTCTATGCTGATGACTTACTGCTTTTTATATCTAATGTTACAACCTCCTTACCATTTGTGTTCCGTTTACTGTCTAATTTTAGTCAGTTTGCAGGATATAAATTAAATTTACAGAAGAGTGAACTGTTTCCTTTAAGCAATTTAGTACCAATTCATATTAACCTTCCTTTTAAAATTTTAAGAAAACAATTTATGTATTTAGGAGTAACAATTACTAAGAATTATACCGATTTATTAAGGAAAATTTTTAAAGTTTATTGAATTGTGTTAAAACAACACTTTCTAATTGATTGCTTCTCTCTTTATCACTGATTGGCCAAATCAATTCTATTAAAATGAATATCTTACCTAAATTTATATACCTTTTTCAAGCTGTGCCTGTTTTTATTCCTAAATCTTTTTTTGACTCTTTGGATTCAATTCTTTCTTCCAATAATGGAAGAATAAAAAATCTCGTATAATTAAAACTCACCTTCAAAAAACCAAACAGAATGGAGGATTTGCCTTACCCAATTTTAGGTTATATTATTGGGCAGTTAATATACGTAATACTACGTTCTAGATATATTACATTAACCATGAGAATTACCCTATGTGGGTTTCTTTGGAAGTCAACTCTGTTATAAAATTTTCCATTATTTCTTTACTTGGATCCTCGCTTCCTTTATCTTTAAATAAACTAATTGACAATGTGGTGGTTAAACGTACATTGAGGATTTGGTTACAGTTTGGAAAACATTTTGTTTTCTTGAATTCTCCCTCTCAAGTCCCAAATTTTCTAACTGTTTTTTTAAAACCATCTTTAATTGACTTATCTTTGAAAGAATGGGATAGATTGGGTATTAAATGATTTCAGGATTTGTTTGATGGAAGGAACCTCGCTTCTTTTGTGTAACTTTCAACGAAATTTAACCTTTCCAGCACTCACTTTTTTCGATACTTACAGATTAGAGATTTTTTAAGATCTCAATTACTTACATTTCCTACAAGTCCAGATAAGAATATAATAGATACAATTTTTAATCTGAAACCCTTTGATAACGGTTCAATATCTTACATTTATGGTCTACTGTTGGGACTGAAAAAGGCCTCTTTAGATAAAATTAAAGGAGACTGGGAAAAGGATTTACAGATTTTCATATCTGATGAGAGCTGGAAGATTATTTTAAAATTGATTAATTCTTCATCATTATGTGCTAATCATTCTTTATTACAATACATAGAGCTCATATGTCTAAAGACAAGCTTTCCCATTTCTACATAGATATTCCCCCTTACCGTGATAGATGTACTAAGGAGTGGCCACACTAATTCATATGCTTTGGACATGTCCGAGCCTTGAAAAATTCTGGAAAGATGTATTTCAAACTTTTTCTGCACTTTTCAATAGCAGCTTTAAGCTCAATCCTTTGACTGCCTTGTTTGGTATTGTTGAGGATAGTACTACAAAATTGAAGCCATCTAATTTGCGGGTATTGGCTTTTATGTCTCTTATGGCCAGGAGGACGATCTTGCTCAAGTGGAAGGAGGCCACCCCGTCCACTGATGTTCAATGGCTATCTGATGTTATGTTGTGCCTTGATCTAGAGAAGACTCATTGTTCAATTTCTGATTCTAAACATGATTTTCTAATGTTATGGGGACCCTTTCTGAATTATTTTCACAATCTTTGAACTGTTATTAAAGTATGGATCTGAGCCATTATTACTATACTATCATACGGTAAGGTATTTTTCTTTTTACTTCTTTTTTTTTGCCAACCAGCTCACTTTGGTAGTGGAGGTGGATTTTTTTTTAAATAAAGTACAATTATTTTGTTCTATTTCATTTCACAAATAAATCTTTTTTTATACATGATTGATTTGGAATATGAGATACTGTGATCATATTACTGTGATTTAAATGTAATGTAATTTGTATTATTTACTTGTATCCTTATGAATTTTGTATTTGTATTCATGTAATTTACATAACATCAATAAAAATATTGAAAAGAAGAAAAATTAACAGAAGGCAACTACAAAAGCAATAACAATTGAAGATGAAATATGAAGGTAGCTAGACAATAATATGAAAGGGGATACCAAAAGTATTTTCAGATACAGTATAAAAAGTAAAAGAGAGATGAGTGGTTATTGGATTGCTGGAAAGTGATGCTGGAGAGATAGTAACGGGGAACAAAGAGGACCACAACCTCATTGTGGTTTGGAAGCCTGTGTGCCTCAATGACCCAGAGAGCTATGTCGGCTGGAGTCAGCCTGAAGGGTTGAGGACAGACTAAGAGTAATCCATCAGTCCTCCAGATTTGGGGTTTCAGTACCAACTCTGACTGGTAAAACAAAATTGTTATGGAAACAGCAATCAAGAATCCTTCTGCATCTTGAGTATTCCTGAGTCTCCACCCGGACAGTAATGAAAACTGAGAGAAAGCTACTGACATGATGAAGGAAGCCCTGAACACCAACAGAGATGGAGGACCTTCATTGCTGCCCGAAATGCCAGCTGTGTAGCAGGCAGTAAATAGAATAGATTTATCCCAAAGATGGAGTATTCTAAAGGGAGGATGAGGCAACCGTGATTGACAAGGGAAGTCAAAGACAGCATAAAAGCAAAAGAGAGGGCATATAATATAGCAAAGGTTAGTGTGAAGTTAAAGGGTTGGGAAGATTTCAAAAATCAACGGAGGCCAACTTAAAAAGCAATAAGAAGAGAAAAAAGGATTAAATATGGAGGTAGTCTAATCAATAATATAAAAGTGAATATCTGAAGTTTTTTACAGATATATGAAGAGTAAAAGAGAGGTGAGAGTGGATATTGGACTGCTTGAAAATGATGCTGGAGAGGTAGTAATGGGGGAATGCTGTAGCATTCTAATGGGACCTACAGCATTCTGGGGGAGAAAGGAGAAAGGGGAATAGGTAGGAAAAGGATGAGGTTCTGAAGAGTGAATATAGCGAGTTGGGTAGAAAGCTGAAAAACTGGAACTCAAGGCTAGTAATGTCTGGATTGCAGCCAGTGCCATGTGCCAGTGAGGGATAAGAATAGGATGATTTGGCATGACTGACAAATTGTTGCAGGAGGCAGGGTTTCAGATTTAGACCATATGACATGTAGTAGGAGCACAACTAGGCTCTTTGGCCCAACATGTCTGATATTTCATCATGGCTGATCCATTTCCCTCTCAACCCCATTTTGCCTTCTCCCTGTAACCTTTCATGCCCTGGCTAATCAAGAAGCTATCAACCTCTGCTTTAAATACACGTAATGACCTGTGGGAATGAATTCCACAGATTTACCACCCACTGGTTCCCTAATACTGACCCCTGCAGAATACCATTAGTCACCGGCAGCCAATCAGAAAAGGCTCCCTTTATTCCAACTCTTTCCCTCCTGCCAATCAGCCATTACTCCATCCCTGCTAGTAACTTTTCTGTTATACCATGGGTTGTTATCTTGCCATGCAACTTCATGTGCTGCACCTTGTCAAAAGGGTCCTGAAAATCCAAGTACACAGCATCTACCGATTCTCCTTTGTCTATCCTGCTTATAATTTCCTCAAAGAATTCTAACAGATTTGTCAGGCAAGCTGTCACCCTGCTAGTCTCCCCTTCCAATCAGCTTTTGCCAGCTCCTCTCTCATGCCTCTCTAATTCCCTTTGCACCACTGTAATTCTGATTCATTTGACTTTAGCTTCTCCCTCTCAAATTGCAGGGAGAATTCTATCATATTACAATCATTGCCTCCTAAGGGTTGCTTTACCTTAAGTTACCTAATCAAATCCAGTTCATTATGCAACATCCAATCCAGAATAGCAGATCCCCTAGTGGTATCTACCAGAAGCTGCCCTAAAGTGGCATCTCATAGGCATTCTACAAATTTTCTCTCTTGGAATCCAGCACCAAGCTAATTTTCCCAATTTACTTGCCTATTGAATACCTCATGACTATCATAACGTTGTCCTTTTGACATGCCTTTTTGATCTCCCATTGTAACTTGTAGCCCACATTCTGGCTACTGTTCTGTGCCCTGAATATCACTCCCATTATTGGGATCTTTCATGGGGAAGGTATGACCTGTCTAAAAAGGAAGAGCTCCACTTGAATTTAAGAAAGAACAATATCCTTGAGAGGTTTACTAGGGAGTTGGGGAGGTTTAAAACTAATTTGTCAGAGGACGGGGCAGTCTGTATACAAGTACATGTAATGTGAAGTTTAGAAGTGAATACTTCTGGTAACTTGGGGGCAAAATTGAAAAAGGTGATGAATACAGGACTGTAGGTGTTATATTTGAATGCATGCAATATATGGAATGAGGTAGATGGTCTTGTAGTGCATCTAGAGATTGGCAGGTATGACTTTGTGGGCATCACTGAGTCATGGCTGAAAGAAGATCAGGATAGGTATTGTATTGAAAGGACAGGCAGGTAGGAAGAGGGAGCGAGATGGCTCTGTTGGTTAAAAAATGAAATCAAATCCTTAGAGAGATGTAACATAGGATTGGAGGTTGGAGACGCCTTGTAGGTAGGTAGAGTTAAGAAACTGCAAGTATAAAAACACCCTGATGGGATTTATATATAGGCCTCTGAACAGTAGCCAGGATGTGGGTTTCAAATTGCAATGGGGATAGAAAAAGGCATGTAAAAAGGACAATGTTACCATAGTCATGGGGGATTTCAATATCCAGGTAGAGTGGGAAAATTAGATTGGTGCTGGATCCCGAGAGAAGGAATTTGTCTAGCAGCTTGTGGTTGAGCCTATTTAGGGAAAAAGCATTTCTGGATTGCACGTTGTGTAATGAACCATATAGCATTAGGAAGCTCAAGGTAGAAGAACCCTTAGACGGCAGTATTTATAATATGATAGAATTCACCCTGAGGTTTGAGAGGGAGAAGCTGGAATCAGATATATCATATTACAGTAATTATAGAGGTATGAGGAAGGAGCTGGCTAAAGTTGATTGGAAGGGAACACTAGCAGGGATGATGGCAGAACAGCCATGGCTGGAGTTTCTGGAAGGTGCAGATAGAAAATGTATTCCAATGGGAGGACGAGGCAATTGGGATTGACAAGAGTCAGAAACACCATAAAAGCAAAAGAGAGGATACATAATATAACAAAATTTAATGGAAACGAGGATTGGGATGCTTTTTAAAAAAGGGGAAACAGAAAAAGAAATAAGGAGAGAAAAGAGGAAATATGAAGATAAGTTAGGCAATAATATGAAAAAGGATGCCAAAAGTTTTTTTTTTGGATATATAACGAGTAAAAGAGAGGTGAGAGTGGATATCGGAGTGTTGGAAAATGATGCTGATGATGTAGTAATGCGGGGGGGAGGGGGACAAAGAAATAGCAGAAAAACATTAAGTATTTTACACGGTCTTCACTGTGGGAGACACCAGCAATATTTTAAAAATTCAGAACTAATTTGGGGCAGATGTGAGAGTAGTTGCTATTACCGAGGAGAATATGCCTGGGAAGCTGAAAGATCTGAAGGTAGATAAGTCACCTGGACCAGATGGACCACACACCAGGGTTCTGAAGAAGGTAGCTGAAAAGATTTTGGAAGCATTAGTAGTGATCTTTCAAGAATTACTAGATTATGGAATTGTTCTGGGGGACTGGAAAATTACGAATGTCACTTCACTCTTTAAGAAAGGATGGAAGCAGAAGAAAGGACAGTTTAGGCAAGTTACTTCAGTGGTTAGGAAGATTTTGGAATCCATTAAAAGAATAAGGTTCTGGGGTACTTGGAGGCACATGATAAAATAGGCTGAAGTCAGCATGGTTTCCTCAAGGGGAAATCTTGCCTGACAAATCTGTTGGAATTCTTTGAGGAAATTACAGGCATGATAGACAGTCAGTGGAGGTTGTTTACTTGGATTTTCAAACATCCTTTGAAAAGGTGCTACAAATGAGGCTCCTAAAGAAATTTGGATCCCACAGTACTACAGGAAAGATACTAACACGTATGGAAGACTAGCTGACTGACAGGAGGTGTTCTGCAGGAGTTGATATTGAGACCACTTCTTTTCGTGTTATATGTCAATGATTTGGATGACTGGATTAAAGTGATGGCTTTAATGCCAAGTTTGCTGACAATATGAAGGTAGGTGGAGGTGCTGATAGTGTTGAGGAAGCAGGGAGTCTGCAGAAGGACTTAGATCAGGAGAATGGGCAAATAAGTGGTAGATGGAATATAGGGTTAGGAAGTATATGGTCATGCACTTTGGTAGAAGGAATAAATGTGAAAACTATTTTTTAAATGAGAAAATACAGAAATGAAATGTGTAAAGAGTCTTGGGAGTCCATGTGCAAGGTTTCTTAAAAGTTAACTTGCAGGTTGAGTCAGTGGCAGGGGAGGCAAATGCAATGTTGGCATTCATTTTGAGAAGACAAGAATGTAACATCGAGGCATTGCAGCATTAGTGAGACTGTATTTGGAGTGTTGTGTGCAGCTTTGGGCCTCTTCTCTGAGAAGTGATGTGCTGGCATTGGAGAGCTGGTTCATGAGAATGATCCCGGGAATGTCAGGATTAATCTATGAGGAGCGTTTGATGGTTCTGGGCCTGTACGTACTGGTTTAGAAGAATGAAGGGGGATCTCATTGAAATCACAAGATCACAAGACAAAAGAGCAGAAGTAGGCCATTCGGCCCATCAAGTCTGCTCCGCAGCTCCCCCATGAGCTAAACTATTCACCCATCTAGTTCCAATTTCCGGCTTTTTCCCCATATCCCTTGATACCCTGACTAATTAGATACCTGTCAATCTCCTCCTTAAGCACCCTCAATGATTGGGCCTCCACAGCTGTATGTGGCAACGAATTCCACAAATCCACGACCCTCTGGCTAAAAAAATTTCTCCTCATCTCTGTTTTAACTGGGTACCCTCTAATTCTAAGACTATGGCCTCTTGTCCTGGACTCACCCACCAAGGGAAACAACCTTTCCACATCCACTCTGTCCAACCCTTTCAACATTCGAAATGTTTCTATGAGATCCCCTCTCATTCTTCTATACTCTAATGAATACAGTCCAAGAGCCGACAAACGCTCCTCATATGTTAGCCCCTGCATTCCAGGAATCATCCTCGTAAATCTTCTCTGAACTCTCTCCAACATCAGTACATCCTTTCTAACATAGCGGGCCCAAAACTGCACACAGTATTCCAAATGAGGTCTCACTAATGCCCCATAGAGTCTCATCAACACCTCCTTACTCTTATACACTATTCCTCTTGAAATGAATGCCAACATAGCATTCGCTTTCCTTACTGCTGATCCAATCTGGTGGTTAACCTTTAGGGTATCCTGCACGAGGACTCCCAAGTCCCTTTGCACTTCCGATTTTTGAATTTTCTCCCCATCTAAATAATAATCTGCCCGATTATTTCTTCTTCCAAAATGTACAACCGTACATTTGTCAACGTTATATCTCATCTGCCAATTCTTTGCCCACTCTCCTAAACTGACTAAGTCTCTCTGCAACCTTTCCGTTTCTTCAACATTTCCTGCTCCTCCACCTATCTTGGTGTCGTCCGCAAACTTAGCCACAAAACATTTTATCCATAATCCAAATCATCGATGTACATCGTAAAAAGAAGCGGCCCCAACACGGACCCCTGCGGAACACCACTAGTAACTAGCAACCAATCAGACTAGGATCCCTTTATTCCCACCCTTTGCTTTCTGCCTATCAGCCAATGCTCCACCCATTTCAATATCTTTCCTATAATTCCATGGGCTCTCATCTTATTAAGCAGCCTCATATGCGGCACCTTATCGAAGGCCTTTTGAAAATCCAAATACACAACATCCACAGCCTCTCCCTTGTCAATCTTATTCGAGATTACCTCAAAAAATTCCAATAGGTTGGTGAGGCAGGATCTTCCTTTCATGAAACCATGCTGGCTTCTGCCTATCTTGTCATGCACCTCGAGGTATTTCATAACCTCGTCCTTGAGGATTGACTCCAATATCTTTTCAACTACTGATGTCAGACTAATAGGTCTGTAATTTTCTTTTTGCTGCCTCCTTCCTTTCTTAAATAGTGGAACTACATTTGCGACCTTCCAGTCCTCTGGAACCATGCCAGAGTCTATTGATTCCTGGAAGATCATTTCCAATGCTTCCACAATCTCCAAAGCCACCTCCTTCAGAACCCTTGGGTGCACCTCATCCGGACTGGGAGACTTATCTATTCTTAGTCCACTTAGCTTCCCAAGCACTTTCTCTCTAGTAATCTTGACTGTACCTAATTCTATTCCCTGATACCTCTGGCTATCAGGTATATTGCTCATGTCTTCCACTGTGAAGACTGATGCAAAATACTCATTCAGTTCCTCCGCCATCTCTTTGTTATCCATTATAATTATAATTTCTCCAGCATCATTTTCAATCGGTCCCGTATCTACCCTTGTCACTCTTTTACTCTTCAAATATTTAAAGGGCAAGACAGAGTAGACATGGAAATGGTGTGTCCTACAGCGGAAGAGTCTAGGACTGGAGGGTACAGCCTCAGAATAGAAGGGCATCTCACTTGAAAGGAGATGTGGAGGATTTCCTTCAGCTGGAGGGTGGAGAACCTGGTGAATTCATCGCCACAGAGCTGTGGAAGCCAAGTCTTTGGGGAGAATTCAGAAGAATGGGGTTGAGAGGAATAATAAATCAGCCATGATGGAATGGTGGAGCAGACTCAATTGGCCAAATGGCCTAAATCTGTTCCTATTTCTTTTGGTCTGATAAAGGCCAGAATTTTTCAAAGTACTTGTGATCTGACCAAGATCTACCCAAATTTTCTGATATTCAGTGTTACTTCTTTAGAGATTAGGTCATGCTTTTAAAGCCTTTTTAACTTTCGCTACAACTCCTAGCACTGTGATTCTGTATCCTTTGCATTTTTTCATTAGTCAGTTCACATAATCTTGTCGTGGTGGAGAGGCTTGTGAGTCCCTAAGATCCCCATGTCACTTGGATCATAGCTCCTGGCAGGGTCACCCATGGCAATGAGTTCAAGGGGGATGCTGTAGAGAGAGATTGATCCAACCAAGACCTAAGTGGTGGAGCTGGTGGAAGATGATGATGTATCACAATGGTGGAGGAAGGCTGCAGAAGTGAAGTGTCCCCCGTCACCTTACATTCAATGCCATTGGACTCTGACCCTGATCTGTTAAGGACTGTGTGATAGCTGCCCACTCATCAGTCTCCCCATGCCACACTCTAACATTCTTCATGAAGGGAATAACCCCTTAGGAGAACATCATACTTGACTTGAGTGATTGGACTGCTACTTCATTAATTTCAAATGGTTTCCTTATTCCTCTGAGCAAAATGCAGCATGTTACATAGTTATACTTACAGGTCAGTTTAAAATAACCCTGGCTACTATATTTCATTTACTACTCCTTAGAGGACTAAACAGTCAGTAGATGAAGCTTGAATAACTTACATCTTCACTGCTTTAGAAACGATATGCGAATTGCCTAGAATGAAATCCTTGAGCAGTGGTAGGCTTCACTCATTGGGTCATATCCAACAGATGCCTGAAAACTGGAAGTCAGAGATTTGGCATCTTGTAGATTGAAGTTTTGAAGAGTGAAATAAAGCTTGCAAAATCCCATGACCTCATGGAGCAAACTTGTCCATGAAAATCCTAGGGGATTGGGGTCAAAATTAATGCAGCCACTGCTGTGAATTACTGTAGGACACAGACCAAATTTTGTGGGTTAACCAGGAAGCAGATTATCCTACTTTCATTCTTCAGTAAATCTATCTATTCCCTGTGGGATGGCTGGCTGCTCTCTGATTGGCTCTTCCTCTTGCCTGGCATTCCAAGTATCATTTCTATATTTCATCATGAGGCTTGCCATCCCTCAAAGCTGCCGTGCAAGTTGATAGGGTGGTTAAGAGGGCATTGTGTGTGTTGAGCTTCAGATGGGTTATTGAGTTCCATGAGGTAATGCTGCAGGTCTGTAAAATTCTGGTTAGCCTACACTTGGAATATTGTGTTCAGTTCTGGTTGCCTCATTATAGGATGGATGTGGAAGGATGTCATAATATTCCTCCCCCCTTCCCCACTCTGGTTCCCTTCTTACCCTTTCTCTTCTCCTCCTTGCCCATCACCTCCCCCGGTGCCCCTCCTCTTTTCCTCCATGGCTCACTCTCTTGTCCTATCAGATTCCTCCTTCTTCAGCCTTTCACCTATCACCTCCCAGCTTTCTCACTTCATTGCCCTTCCCCCACCCACCTACTTCCCCTTCACCTGGTCTCATCTATCTCCTTCCATTTTGTACTCTTTCCCCTCCCCCACTTTCTTATTCTGGCCTCATCCCCCTTTCTTTCCCATCCTGATGAAGAGCCTTGGCCCAAGGTGTGGATGATTTATTCCCCTTCATAGATGCTGCCTAACCTGCTGAGATCCCCCACCATTTTGTGTGTGTGTGTGTTGTTCAAGATTTCCAACATCTATAGCAGTGGTCCCCAACCACCAGGCCGCGGACCGGTTCCGGGCCGCAAAGCATGTGCTACCGGGCTGCAAGGAAACAATATTATTTGGCGGTATGAAGCGATATGAGTCAGCTGCACCTTTCCTCATTCCCTGTCACGTTCACTATTGAACTTGAACGCACGCGAGGTCATTACCCACGCGAGGTCATTACCCACGCGAGGTCATCAGTCAGTATGAGTAAAAAACAAACGTCGCTCGAGAGTTTCTTTGGAAGAGTTGGAAGAAGACATAAAAGACCTAACGATGATGCTAATGCAGAGACAGCTGAGGCAGAGACTGCAAAAAAAAAGAAAGCTTCCTTCAACAGAAAATACAATGAGTCGTACATAAAATATGACTTTATTGCAATCGGTAACTCGCACACTCCAAGCCTCCTGTGTGTAATATGTGGAGACAAGCTGTCTAATGAGGCAATGAAGCCCCGAAAACTGCTTCAGCACCTTGAGTCAAAGCACCCTGCACTTAAAGACAAACCTGTTGAGATTTCATGAAAGGAAAATACATGAGCAAGCGGGACAGAAGCAAGTGCTGAGAGCCAACACCTCCACCAATGCTGCTGCTCTGAGAGCGTCGTACTTAGTCGCTTATCTGTGTGACATCTTCAACCTGCTCAATGAACTCAGTTTGTCACTTCAGGTGAGAATGGCAACTGTCTTCAAGTTGGCAGATGAAGTGTCTGCTTTCAAAGCCAAAGTGGAACTGTGGGGACAGTGAATGGAGACGGGTGTATTTGACTTGTTCCTAACATTAGCCGGGATTTTGGGAGAGACTGAGGCTGCACCATCTTTCTCATGGCTGGTGCACGATCACCTATCTTCGCTGTCGACAGAATCCAAGCGTTACTTCCCAACCACAAATGACCCAAGACGTGCAAAGGAATGGGTCTGTGACCCATTTGTGAACGTCCCTGGTGAATCATCCATGTCAGTGCGGGAAGAAGATCAACTCCTTGAGCTTGCAAGTTACCATGGGCTGAAAAGTATGTTTGACATAACGTCTCTGCCAGCATTCTGGATCAAAGTCAAGGCTGAATATCCTGAGATAGCCATGAAAGCACTGAAAACGTTGCTTCCATTTCCAACATCATATCTCTGTGATGCAGGATTTTCTGCAATGAATGCAATGAAAACTAAATTGTGGAATAGACTGGACTTAAGGAATCCCCTTCGAGAATCACTGCAGGGAAACAATCCCAGGGATTCCACTGATTCACCGATATTGGTGTGTTGCAATGATTTTATATGTTCATGCAAGGAAAATATGCGCTGTGTGTTTAATATCCACATGTTACACAAAATGTTATGATGCTATTGACTTACAAGTGACTTATAATTGACTTATCACTATATTCATGGAAGGAAAATATGCGCTGTGCATTTAATACTAAATTCGTTAGATAAACCCTTTTAGAAACGAAATTGTGTGTATTATTAGCCACTTATAAGTGACTTATAGTTTCACCTATATTCCGTATTCCAGTCGTGATTAATACCCCCCACCCCCGTCAGCCGGTCGGCAAGAATATTGTCAATATTAAACCGGTCCACGGTGCAGAAGAGGTTGGGGACCCCTGCTCTATAGAATCTCTGTTTATATCTATCAGTTGTGTTTTTGCACAATTTTTATTAATTAATTTAAAATTAAATTTAAAAAATCTTTATTTGATTTTATATGTTTCTGACTGTCTCTGTCAAGAGGAGTTTTGTGGCCAGCCTTACCCTGGTCCATCCATCATATCTCTGTGCCCCAGTTCAGATACTCCCTGCTGGGATCCAGAATTATCTAGGCAAGCAGGATTAGCCAAACTGGGGCACTGGGGGAATGGAAGTAAGGTTGGCGAGTGGAATATATGGTTCTCATTTAGGAAATATAGGGACATGGCTTCTAGTTCATGACAAATTATCATTGACCCAAAATGTTAATTCTGTTATTCCCCTCATTAGTGCTGCCTCAGCTGCTATTTTCAGCATCTTCTGTTTTCACTCAAGGTCATCGGTTTGCAGTTTTGATAGAATAATAAACTATCTCAGGTTGCAGTCTTGGTTAAAAAATCAGAATGATCAAATTATAAATAGAACGGGATAAGTTTCTGCTACTTCTTTGAAACATTCAGTGTTACTTTCTTGCTCTATTGTTGCAAGATCTCGTTTCATAAATTGTTCTCTTTTAAAGTTCAGTTACTGTATCTGTTATGATTCTGTGCAGAATTCCCAAATCAATTGGGGAGCTTGATTTGTGCTCCCTCGTTGCATGGCAATTTCTGTGATGGTGGCCACAAGAACCTGCATTGTTATGGACACAGCTCTACACGTCACAGAAACCAGCCTCTGGTCTCTATCCTTCTTGTTTCCTCAGTAAAGCAACCAGCGTAACCAAAGACCCCACCAACCCTGGAAATTCCGTCCTATCCCATTGGACGGGGGATACAAAAGCTTGAAGTGCAATAAGGTGGACCCTTGACCTCACATTATGATTTTGCACTTTATTGTTTACCTGCATCACACTTCCTCTGTAGCTGTTACACTTTATTCTGCATTATTATTGTTTTACCTTGTCTACCTGAATGCACTGTGTAATGATCTGTATAAACAGTATGCAAGACAAACTCCTCACTGTGTGTCAGTACATGTGACAACAATAAACCAATTCCAATAGTTGCTGCCAATGGGTGCGAATTGAAAACAGAAATTTCTGGAACCCACTGAAGTTCAAGGAACATCTGCAAAGATACAAGCAGGGTTAACATTTTGGGTCAAAGCTTCAGATTTCAAGCATCTAGAGTATGTTGATACTGTTTTCATAAGAAGTGCAATGTGGGAGTTTCTGGTAATTTTTCTCCCCCACTGGGAGATTTCAAACATAGAAATCTTGCTAATGGCAAGACTGAGAGCAGGAGCGGTCAGAGGATTTTCAATGTGCCAGTCAAACTGCTGTTGTTAATTGCACTACAGGCCAGGACCATAAAAGATTACATTCAACCTAAATCACTCTCAGATGCACTAGAACGATCTTTGGTTTGTTTCAGTCCCAGGAAATATCAGAATAATTTGCAGCTCTGTCACTTGCAGTATATTTCAGGACAATCATTCTTCCCCTGCTATACACCGAGATCACCCAGAGTCCAGGCCACTCCTAAACCTCACACAGTTGTTGGACCACCCTCAGATCAGGTCATTCCTCGAACACACAAGAACCTTTATCATTTTCTGTCTTTCCAAATATCATCTAGAACTATCTTAGTCCATCACTCCCACTTACTTCAGTAGTGCCTGTTGACTTCACCATACACCAAGATCAGTCATAGAGTACTACAGCACCAAAACCGGCCTTTTGGCCTATCTGGACAATGCTGACCTGAGCTTCTACCAAGTGTCATCTGCCTGCACACTGCCCATAGCCATTATCATCACTCCCATCCATGTACTTACCCTAACTTCATTTAAAAGTTAAAATTGACCCCTGGCAGCTCATTCCATACTTGCACCATCCGCTGAGTAAAGAAATTTCCTTTCAGGTTCTTTTTTAAATATTTCCCCTTTTACTCTTCCATGATCTCCAGTTCTAGTCTCAACTGTACACAGTGGGAAATACCTGCATGCTTTCACCCTATCTATAAGACAGTAAGACATAGGAGCAGAATTAGGCCATTCAGTCCATTGATTCTGCTCCACAATTCCATCATGACTAATTTATTATCCCTTTCAACTCTCTTCTCCTACCTACTACACGTAACCTTTGATGCTCTGATTAGTCAAGAACCTATCAACCACTGCCTTAAATGTACACAATGGCTTGGCCTGCACAGCTGTCTGTGCCAATGGATTCCACAGATTCACCACCCTCTGGCTAAATAAATTTTTCCTCATCTCTGTTCTAAATGGATATCTCTATTTGGAGGCTGTGCACTCTGTTCCTGGACTTCCCCACTACAAGGAACATCCTTTTCACATCAACTTTATCGATGCCTTTCAATATTTGATAGGTTTCAATGAGATCCCCCTCATTCTTCTAAACTCCATGCCCAGAACCATCAAGCACTCCTCATATATTAACCCTTCCTGGGATCATTTGTGTGAATCTCCTTTGGACTGTCTCCAATGCCAACACATCTTTTCTTAGATAAGTGGACAAAGCTGTTCACAATTCTCCAAGTGCAGTCTGATCAAAGCTGTATAAAGCCTCAGTATTATGTCTTGCTTTTGTATCTCAGTTGTCTCAAAAGAAATGCTAACATTGCACTTGCTTTCCTAACCATTGACTCAACCTGCATATTAACTTTTAGGAATCCTGCATGAGGACTCCTGTGTCCCTTTGCACCTCTGATTTTTGATTTTCTCTACATTTAGAAACTGGTCTACACCTTTATTCCTTCACCAAAGTGCATGGCCTCTGTATTCCATCTGCTGCTTTGCCTATTCTCCAAATTTGTCCAGGTCCTTTTGCAGACACCCTGCTTTCTCAACCTATCCTGCCCCTCCAGCTATCTTCATATCATCCAAAAACTTGGCCACAAAGCCATAAGTTGCTGTATCCAAATCACTGATATATAATATGAAAAGAAGCAGCCCCAACATCAACCCCAGTGGAAAAACACTAGTTACTGGCAGCCAACTGGAAAAGGCCCTTTTATTCCTAACCTGTGCCTTCTGCCAGTCAGCCAATTTTCTATCTATGCTGGTATCTTTCCTATATTACCATGGGCTCTTATCTTGTTAAGCAGCGTTAAGTGCAGCACCTTGTCAAAAGCCTTAAGAAAATCCAAATAAGCAACATCCATTGATTCTCCTTTATCTATCCTGCTTGTTATTACCTCAAAGAATTCCAAAAGGTTTGTCAGGCAAGATTTCCTCTGAAGGAAACCATGCTGACTTTAGCCTATTTTGTCGTGCGCCTCCAAATACCCCAAAATCATATCCTTAATAATCGACTCCAATCTCTGAATTCAGGCTAATTGGTCTATAATTTCTTTTCTTTTGCCTCCCTCCTTTCTTAAAGAGTGGAGTGACATTTGTAATTTTCCACTCCCCCAGAACCATTCCAGAAACTAGTGATTCTTGAAAGGTCATTGTGGACTTCAGGCATGCCAGGAGTCACACTCACGTCCCCATCTACACCAACGGAGCTGTAGTGGAGCATGTATCAAGCTTCAAATTCCTTGGTGTCCACATTTCCAAGGATCTCACTTGGTCCCTGAACTCCTCCATCCTGATCAAAAGGGCGCAATAGTGCCTTTATTTTCTGCAGAGCATCAAGAAAGCTCACCTCTGTCCCAGGATACTGACGGACTTTTACCACTGTACCATTGAGAGCATACTCACCAACTGCATCTCAGTGTGGTATGGCAATTGTCCCGTATTGGACCGCAAAGCACTCTAGCGTGTGGTGAAAATTGCCCAGCGTATTATCGGCACCCAGTTGCCCACCATTGAGAACATCTACCATAAATGTTGCCTGGGCAGGGCGAAAAGCATTATCAAGGATGCATCTCACCCTAACCATGGACTTTTTACTCTCCTCCCATCCGGTAGGCGCTACAGGAGCCGGTGCTACGGGAGCCGGCGCTACGGGAGTCTCTGCTCCCGCACCAACAGGCATAAGAAGATCTTCTTCCCTGAGGCTGTGACCCTGCTGAACCTCACATCACAGCGCTAAGCAGTATTGCATCCGTATTGTACTGTCTCAGTGCTTTTATATTTATGTGCTGTAGCACTTACTTTTTATTCACAATTGTTTTGTAAATAACACTATTCTTTGCATTTCTGGTTAGATGCTAACTGCATTTCATTGGCTTTGTATCTGTACTCGGCACAATGACAATAAAGTTGAATCTAATCTAATCTAATCTAATTATTACTAATATCTCCACTATCTGTCCAGCTATCTCTTTCAGCACCCAGGGGTCCATCTGGTCCAGGTAACTTATCTACCTTCAGACTTTTTGGCTTCCCAAACACCTTCTCCTTACTAATAGCAAAAACACTCACTTCTGCCCTCTGATACTCTTGCATTTCTGGAAATCTGCTAGTGTCTTCCACAGTAAAATACTTAATAAGTTATTCTGGCATTTTTCTGTCCCCCTCTCCAGCATCATTTTCCAGCAGTCTGATATTCACTCTCATCTCTTTTACCCTTTGTATATCTGCAAAAGTTTTTGGTATCTCCTTTTATATTAATGGCTAGCGTGCCTTCATGTTTCATCTTTTCTCTCTTTATGGCTTTTTTAGTTACCTTCTGTTGTTTTTTAAAAGCTTTACTACCCTCTACCTTCCCACTAATCTTTACTATATTAAATGCCTATTATTTTGCTTTTATGCTGTTTTGACTTCCCTTGTCGGACACGGTTGTGCATCCTCCCTTTAGAATACTTCATCTTTGGGGTGCATCTTTCCTGCACCTTTTGAATTATTCCCAGAAACTTTAGCCATTGTTCTAATGCCATCATACTTGCCAGTGTTCCCTTCCAATCAACTTTAACCAGCTCCTCTTTCATGCCTCTACAATTCATTTTACTCCACTGTAATACTGATACATCCAATTTCAGCTTCTCCTCCTCAAAGTACAGGTAAATTCTATCATATTAGGATCAATGCCTCCTAAGGATTCCTTTACCTTAAGCTCCCTAATCAAATCTGGGTCATTAAATAAAACCTCATGTAGAAATGTTGTTTCCCTAGAGGGATCAACCATAAGCTGCTCTGAAAAGCCATCTCATAGGTATTCTACAAATTCTTTCTCTTGGGATCCAACAGCAACCTGATTTTACCAATCTACCTGCATATTGAAATCCCTCATGACTATTGCAGCATTGCTCTTTTTGTATGCCTCTTCTATCTCCTGTTGTAATTTGTAGTCCATATCCTGGCTACTGTTTGGAGTCCCATCAGTGTACCTTTAACCTTGCAGTTTTTTAACTCTACCACAATGATTCCACATCTTTCAGTCCTATGTTACCTCTTTCTCAGGATTTGTTTCCATGTTTTACAAACAGAGCCACCCAGCCCCTCTGCCTACCTGCCTGTCTTTTCAATACAATGTGTATCCTTCGATATTAATCTCCCAACTGTGGTCTTCTTTCAGCCATGACTTGGTAATGGCCACAACATTATACCTGCCAGACTCTAACTGTGCAACAAGATCACCTACCTTATTCCGTATACTGCCTGTTTTCAAATATAGCACTTTCAGTACTGTATTCATCTCCCTTTTTGATTTTGGCTCCTGTTACACTGGACTGACTTCAATTTTGCCCTATCATTTGCCTGTCCTTCCTCACAATTTCTGCAAATTGCATCTAACTGCATACCAATTGCACCATCCTCAGCCCTATCACTCTGGTTCCCATCCCCTTGCCAAATTAGTTTAAACTCTCCCAACAGCTTTAGCAAACCTGTCCACAGGATATTGGTCCCCCTTGGGTTCAGGTGTAATCTATCCTTTTTGTACAAGTCCTACCTTCCCAAAAGGGATCCTAGTGATCCAGAAATCTGAAACACTTCCCCCCCGCACCAATTCTTCAGCCACATGTTCATCTGCCAAATCATTTTATTCTTACCCTCACTGGTGCATGACACAGGCAGTAATCCAGAGATTACTGATCCTTCTTTTTATCTTTCTACCTAAGTCTCTATGTTCTCTCTTCAGAACCTCCTCCCTTTTTCTACTTATGTTGTTGGTACCAACATGTATAATGACTTCTGACTGTTCATCTTCCCCCTTTAGAATGCTGTGGACCCGATCTGGGACATCTCTTACCCTGGCACCTGGGAGATAACATACTCTCTGGGTGTCTCTTTCACATCCACAGAATCTATACCCCCCATGTTTTTGTATACATCTATAAGATCTCTCCTCATTCTCCTGTGTTGCAAGCAATAAAATCCTAGTCTGTTCAACCTTTCCCCATAACACAGGCCCTCAAGTCCCTGCAGCTTCCTTGTAAATGTTCTCTGCATTCCTTCAATCTTATTCATATCTTTCCTGCAGGCACATGACAAGATTTGCACACAATACTTCAAATTCAACCTCAACAATGTCTTGTACAACTTCAACATAATATCCTATCTCTTGTACTCAATACTTATGAAGGCCTAAAGATCTCTTAATGACCCTATGTACTGTATCTGCAATGCCACTTTCATGGAATTATGGATCTGTATTTCCAGATCCCTCTTTTCTATAACACTCTTCAATGCCCTATCACTCACCATGTAAGTCCTATCTTAGTTTGGCATTCCATAATACAATACTTCATTCTTGTCTGCAGTAATTTCCAGCTGCCATTTTCAGCTAGTTTTTCTAGCTGTTCCAGATCCTGCTGCAAGCTTTGATAGCCTTCCTTATGTCCACCACATCCCATTCTTGGTATCATCCACAAACTAGCTGATCATCTTAACCACATTATCATCTAAATTGTGAATATTGATGGTAAACACAATGGAACAAGCACAGATCTTTGCAACACACCTCTAGTCACAAGACTCCAGTCAGAGAGGCAACTATCAACCACTACACTCTGTCTTCTCCCATTAAGCCAATATTGAATACCATTAACTGCTAATCCTGAATGCCTAGTGATTTAAATTTCTGGACCGGTCTCACATGTGGGTCTTTATCAAAGGTGTTTCCAAAGTCCATGTAGACAATGTCCACTGCCTTTCCTTCATCAATGTTCTTGGTAATCTCCACAAAAATCTCCATAAGACACAACATACCATGTGCAAAGCTATGTTGACTATCCTTAATCAGGTCTTATCTATCCAAATACTCATATATCCTGTCCCTTAGAATACCTTCCAATAACTTACAAGGCTGGTGACTCCAGCCATTATCAATACTTTTCAGAGATTGTCTGCCTGGCATCAGTGGTCGTATAACCAGGACTTGTGATTTACACCAGCTGCTTATATGACCATCCATAACCAGCTCCCATGACTTCACATGACCCTGACCCAAGGTGACCTGCAGGCTAGTGGAAGGAAGGAGCGCCTTACACCAGCTTTGGTAGAGACATCTCTCCACTCCACTACCTACCTCTTATAGCTATAGAATCACTCGGGATTCTCTTTCACCTTGTCTGCTCGTGTAACCTCATGTCCTCTTTTAGCCCTCTTGATTTCCTTCCTAAGTATTGCTCTTATACACGTCAAGCACCTCATTTCATCCTAACTGCCTATATCTATATCTTTTTCTTTACCAGATCCTCAACATCCCTCTACAACAAAGGTTCCCTCAACCAGTTAACTTTACCTTTTATTCTATCAGGAACTTCTGATAGTGTAGTCTCAAAATTTCACTTTTGAAAGCCTCCCATTTATGAAGCATCTCTGCTGGAAAACAGCCTATCCCAGTCCACGTCTCCTAGATCCCTTCTGATTACCATCTAAGTATACTCCAATATAGAATCTCAGCTTGAGGACCACTCCTGTCCTTCCACATAATTATCTTGAAACTAATCCAATTCCTACACAAACTTCTGTCACCTGCCCTGTCTCCTTCCCTAAGAGGAGATCCAATATCACGCTCTTTCTCGTTGGTACTTCTACATAACGGTAAAGGAAACTTTTCTGAACAAACTTGACAAATTCTATCCCATCCAATCTCTTTACATTATGGGAGTCCCATTGTTATGTGGAAAGTTAAAATCACCTACTATTACAATCTAATTTTTCTTGCAACAGTCTGTGATCTCCCTACAATTTTGTTCCTGGTAAATCCTGCAGACTTGGGAGGTCTACACTATAATTGCATTAACATGGTCATCCCTTTCTTATTCCTCAGTTCCACCCAAATAACCCCAGAAGACAAGCCCTCCAGTATGTTCTTTTTGAGCACAGTCATGACATATTTCCTAACTAGTAATGCCCTCTTTAATCCTCCCTACTAAATCATGTCAAAATAATGGAACCCCAGAACACTGAACTGTCAGTCCTGCCCCTCTTGTACCAAGTCTCATATCATAATGCTCTAAATTGATCATTCTTGACTACCATTCTCCTTGTATTGAAATGGATGCATCTCAGAACATTAGCCTCACCACGTTCCTTAAGCAGTCAATTTCTGTCACTGCTTGTATGCTTAACATCTACCTTCCCCACGGGTACTCCACTTACTGCTCTGCTATTTTGCTTCCCACTCTCCTGCAACTGTAGTTTAAACCCCGCGGAACAACATGAGCAAACCACTCCATTTGTACACTTGCCCTGGAAGATATCCCAATGATCCAAAAATCTGAAGCCCTCCTTCTGCACCTTCTCTTTAGTCACATGTTAAATTGCACTATCTTCCTACCTCTTGCCTCACTAGCATGTGGCATGAGTAACAATCCTCAGATCACCGTTCTGTCTTTTAACTTAGTACCTAACTCTTTGAATTCATTTTATGGGACCATGTCACCCTTCCTGCCTGTGTCATTGGTACTGATGTGGACCATTATGTCTGGCTGCTTACCTTTAAAAACGCTGTGGACTCAATTCGAGACGTGTCTGACTCTGGCAGCTTGGAGGCAACATACAGTCCCATCTGGAAGTCCTGTTCTTGCCCACAGCATTTCCTGTCTGTTCCCCTAACCAAATGAATCCTCTATCACTATGCAACACACACACACACACACACACACACACACACACACCCCTACCTCTCTTTTTTTCCACTCCTGATGAAGGGTCTCAGTCAGAAACGTTGACTGTTTACTCTTTTCCATAAATGCTGCTTGGCCTGCTGAGTTCCTCTAGCATTGTGTGTGTATTGCTTTGGATTACTGGCATCTTCAGACTTTCTCGTGTCTGTGATACCCCTATCACTATTGCACTCTTTTTCGCTGCTTCCCTTCTGAGCCACAGAGCCAGGGACATGGTCACTGCGGCTTTCCCCTGATAGGTCAATTCCCCCAACAATATCCAAGGTAGTATACTTATTATTGAGTGGAATGACCACTGTGGTGCTCTGCCTGCTGCCTATTCTCTTTCCTGACAGCTACCCAGTTACCTGCACCCTGCAATCAAGATGTGACAACTTCACTGTAACTCCTGTCTAAAAAACCCTCAGTCTCCCATGATCCATAGATCATTGTTTCCCTAACACAGTCTGAAATGAGCTGCAGCCAGATGCACTCCTCACAGGTGTAGCCATTTGGGACAGTGGAGAACTCACATCCTTCAAGAGGAACATACCATTGTCCTGATTGCAGTTCCCACTGCTCCAACTGTGCAATTAGAAAATAATTGAAAAGAACTCACCACAACTTCAACTTAGCCTCTGCTCACTTCCTCTGTCTCTTCATGCCAAAGTCTGTTGAACCAAAGCCCCAGCTCCCACTCTAACTTAACTTCAATTAACATACAACATAGAACCATACAACACAGTACAAGCCTTTTGGCTGACGCTTTAACCTACACGAAGATCAATTTAATCCTTGCCTCCCACATTTTTATTTCCTCCATGTGCCTACTTAAGTATCTTAAATGCCCCTAATGTATCTGCCTCTAATACTACCCTTGGCAGTGCATTTCACTCACTTACCACTCTCTGTTTAAAAAAACACATGCCTCAGATATCCCCCTTATACTTTCTCCAATCATCTTAAAATTATGCCCCCTCTTATTAGCCATTTCATCCTGGGAAAAAGTCTCTGGCTGTCCACTTGATCTGTGCCTCTTATCATTTTGTACACCTCTGTCAAGTCACCTCTCATCCTGCTTCTCTCCAAAGAGAAAAGTTCTAATTTGCTCCATCTGTCTTTGCGAGGCAAGCTTTCTAATTTGGGCATCATCATATTAAATCATCTAGGATTAAAAATGGTTTTAGTAATGAAGGTTATGAAACTACAGGACCAATATTAAAAGCACATTCTGTTCATCAATCTCCTTCAGGCAGTATCTGACATCTTTACCCTGCCTGGACTGTATCTGACTACATCTCTTCAGCAACTATGAGTTTGGAACCATACTTCGACCAACAACTACTAAAGCCCTCTGAAATGGTTTAGCAAACTACTTAGTAGATTTATAACTGCTACAATGAAGCATAATTCATATAAAACTGGATTACCTAGTTTGTAATATTCCGAACTAAGCAATCCCTCAGATTAAAACTTTTCAGTTCTCCTATAACTGGTGACATGGTGGTGCAGGTAGCAGAGCTGACCTCTGGTGTTGTTTATCTGGAGTTTGCATGCTCTTCCTCTGACCACGTGGGTTTCATATGTGAATTCTGGTTTCCTCCCTCATCCCAGAGACGTGCAGGTTTGTAGGTTAAGTGGTCATGGTAAATTGCCCCTGGTGTGTAGGTGAGTATAAAATCTGATAGGAGTTGATGAGAGTATCGAGAGAACAAATTGCAGAGAAAATTAGTTGGGAATGCAATTTCTTTGCGAGCTAACTTAGGTTAAGTGGACCAAAATGACCTTCTTCATAAGAAAATATAGTACAGTGGATTACGGTTAATAGGGCCAAAATGTACTGATCTGATTAATTAAGTGGCTGCTGCAGTTAGCCGAAATTTCATGGAAATAGTTACAAAAGGTATAAGAAAGACAAACTGAGTAACAAAATATGTATTTAGATGAAATACAGAACAAATTAGGGCACTGCCAATGCTATTGTAGTACTATAAAACTGTTTATTAGTTCCTAATATTTATTCAGTGTATGTTGCTATGTTCTTTTGATTAACTGTAAAAGAACAAAATCAACAGATACCTAGTGCAGAAAATGGATTTTGTTCATACAACGCTTTCGACAATTGCACCCTCATTGTAACATTCAAGATGATGGTCTATACCATCAAATTTTTCACTGTTCCTAATTTGTTGAAGTAGTGAAATTGTTTTCAATGCTGGCTCTTTGGGCACCTCCAAGCCTGAATGCTTGAAACAACAGTGAACAAATTGTCTTACTGCTTATGTCTCGCCAACTATCAGTGAACAAAAATCACTGCTTTTTGAACAAAAACATGTGCAACTGACACTATTTAAAAACTGTTGGCTCGAAGCGGTCACACAAGTGCACGTGACTGATACGAATTAGAAACTGTCCGGCAATAGTCTTCTGTCCCACTTCAGTGACATAATGTTCCAAATAAACATGAGAATCCTGGTTATATTCTCGATTAGTTTTGTTCTTTGTCCCAAATAAGCAGCTGCCCTGATTAACCCATTGCCCAACTAACTAGAAATCAACTGTATATGATTTACAGAGGGATCTTGACCAGCCGGGTAGGTAGGCCAAAGACATGCAAATGGCATTTAATTCAGGTCAGTTTAGGTGCTGTATTTTGATAAGTTAAATGAGGGTAGGACTTTGACAGTGAACAGTAGAACCCTGGGGAGTGTTGTAGAAAAGAAGGCTCTTGGAGTACAGGTACACATTTCTGTGAAAGCATGAACCAGTTGCCTGGGCTGTAGGACCTGTTTTGGTGCTGTATGACTCTATGAATCTGAGTGGTGGTGCATACTTAAACACTTAAAACTGGAGGATGCAAAAATATTCCCATCCTCATTGGCTGGGACAAACCTGCGAGATCTAAAGGGGAGGAAGCAATTGCAATGTATGTTTGACCAGAAGAGCCAGATGGATTCCCCATTTTGAATTTCTCCTGAGGTCATTATCATCTCACAAGTTAGTTTTCAGCCAACTTGATCCATTTCTTGTGCTAGACCAGACAATATCTGAACACCTGCTGTAGTAATGATTGCCTATACTTAGAACTAGTTGTGTCTCTGTTAATAGAATTTTGGTCTTTTGTTGTCTCCACCAATTACCTTCCCAGCTCTCTTGCTATTTCTACTCTTCCCCTCCTTCATCTGGCTTCCTCCTACATTTTGTTTATTGTTATTAAAATATTGAATATGCAAAATCATGAAAGCTGGTCAAATCCAACCCGAATCATTACTGAGCTATCAGTCTATATTTAGTTATCAGAAAAGTGATGGCAATTACTGCTGGACCATAAGACATAGGAGCAGAATTAGGCCATTCAGCCCATCAATCCTACTCTGCTATTTTATCATGGCTGATAAAATATTATCCCTCTCATCCCCCTTCTCCATTTTAAATGACTTGGCCCCCACGGCCATCTGTGACTATGAATTCCGCAGATTGAGTGGGGCTACAACTAGAGGTCATGGGTTGAGGGTGAAAGGTGAAAAGTTTAAGGGGAACAGGAGGGGAAGCTTCTTCACTCAGAGGATCATGAAAATGTGGAATGAGCTGCCAGCACAAGTGGTGCATGCAAGCTCGATTTCAACAGTTAAGAGAAGTTTGGATAGGTACATGGATAGTAGAGGTATAGAGGACTATGGTATGGGTGCATGTCGATGGGAGTAGGCAGTTTAAATGGTTCAACGTGGACTAGATGGGCCAAGAGGCCCCGTTTCAATGCTGTATTTTTCTATGACTCTAAGCCTTTCAATATTCAATAGGTTTCAATAAGAGTTACACTCGTTCTACTAAACTCCATTTTAAATATACCCAAAGACCCGGCCTCCACAGCTGTCTGTGGCAATAAATTCCACAAATTCAACACCTTCTATCTAAAGAAATTCCTCCTCATCTCTGTCTGAATGGGAGGTCCTTCTATTCTGAGGCTGTGTCCTCTGATCCTATACTATCCACTATAGGACACATCATCTCCATGTCTACTGTATCTAGGGCTTTTAATATTTGATAGGTTTCAATGAGATCCCCCTCTTGCTCTTCTAAACTCCAGTGTGTACAGATCCACAGCCATTAAGTGCTCCTCAGACGTTAAACCTTTCATTCCCAGAACAATTCTTGTGAACCTTCTCTTGACCTTTTCCAATGCTAGTACATTTTTTCTCGAAAAGGGGCCCAAAACAGCTCACAATACTCCAAATGTGGACTGACCAATGCCTTATAAAGCTTCAGCATTAAATCCTTGCTTTTATATTCTAGTCCTCTTGAAATGAATGTTAACATTGCATTTGCCTTCCTTACCACCAACTCATCTTGCAAGTTAACCTTTAAAGAATCCTGCATAATGACCCCCAGGTGCCTTTGCACTTCTGATTGCTAATTATCTCCCCGTTTAGAATGTAGTCTACACCTTTATTCCTTCTACCATAGTGCATGATCAAACACTTCCCTGCACTATATATTCCATTTGTCACTTTACTCATTCTCCTAATCTGTCTAAATCCTGCAGATTCCCTATTTCCTCAACACCATCTGGCCCTCCACCTATCTTCATATCATCAGCAAACTTGACTATGAAGCCATTAATTCCGCTATCAAAATTATTGACACATAACCTAAAAAAGAGGCGGTCCCAACACCGGCTCCTGTGGACCACACTAGTCACCAGCAGACAACCAGAAGAGCCCACTTTATTCCCACTCTTTGCCTCCTGCCAGTCAATTAATCTTCTATCCGTGAAAGTATCTTTCCTGTAAAATTAGTTTCCCTACCAAATTAGTTTAGGCCCTCCCCAACAGCTCTGGCAAACCTGCCTGCATGGAC
This sequence comes from Mobula hypostoma, assembly GCF_963921235.1. Taxonomy (NCBI): domain Eukaryota; kingdom Metazoa; phylum Chordata; class Chondrichthyes; order Myliobatiformes; family Myliobatidae; genus Mobula; species Mobula hypostoma. The sequence continues at coordinate 21,157,475 of NC_086115.1, forward strand.
ATTGGTCACACCCGGGTTCAGGTGTAATCCTCACTTTTTGTCTAGGTCATATCTTCCCCAGATATTGACAGTGCTATCAAGCAGTGCTTACTCACTGATAACTGACTCATCGACTGGATCTGGTCACAGCCATTCAACTCCAAACCATATCACAGCCTTGGATGAAACTGGACCAAAGTGCAGAATTTAACAGGTGAAGTGAGGATATTCTGTGATGACCCTTTGGATACTAAGGCAGCATATGACTGGGTGTGGCATCAAGGAGCCCTGGTAAAACTGGCAACAATGGGCATTGATGGGAAAGCATTCCAAAGGTTAGAATCATACTTTGCACAAGGGAAGCTGGTTGAGATTACCAGAAGTCACTCATCCCAGCCCCAGGACATATTTATTGAAATACATTGTGAAATAGGTCCTTCCAGCCCTTTGAGCTGTGCTGCCTATCAATCCCCAATTTAACCCTAGCCTAGTAAGGGGACAATTTACAATGACCAATTAATCTACCAACTGATACATCTTTGGACTGTGGGAGGAAACTGGAGAACTTGGAGAAAATCTATGCATTCCTTGGAAAGGTCATATATACTCCTTACAAGTGACTTTGGAATTATACTCCGAACTTTGACACCCCAAGCTGGAATTGCATTATGCTAATCACTATGCTACTCTGGCACCCTCAGGGCAAAGACTTTGGCCAAACCTTCTATAGTTGCTTGACCACAAGCCATCATTCTATCATAAGTTCAGAAATTTGAAGGTTTGCCTGGATTATTGTAGGTTTAGCTTCATTTGCAATTCTTCATCAAATGAAGTAGCATTTCTAAATGCAGCAATATAGTCGACTTTGTGACATAGGTTTGTGAGTGGCGAGGAACATTTGTGCCAGGCAATAACCATCTCCACCACCGCCCTATATCATTTACTGATATTAGTATTGCTAAATCCCTCACCATGAACATTCTTAGCACCATGTTTTATTGGCTATTCAGCTGGACCAACCAAGTACGAAGTGTTGACACAAGAACACGTCAGAAGATGCAGATGGGTATCCTGTAGTCTGATTCAGTTCCTGACACCCGCCATCTACGAGGTACAATTGAGGAATGTGATGGAATATTTCCCGCTTGCCTCTGTGAGTGCAGCTTCAACAGCTCACAGAAAGCTCACACCATCCGGGGTGAAGCAGCCCACTTGATTGGCATCTCATTTACCAGCCTAAACATTCATTTTCTCTACCTATTGTCATAGATTCATAGCTATTCTGATCAGAAGTGGGTCCTTTGGCCCAGAATCTATGCCAACCTAGTTTCTTAACTGAGCTAGTCCCAACCATTCCTATCCATATAACCATTCAAATGCTTTCTAAATGTTGTATACCACTTCACCTACTAGAGTCTCCCATGTACACATCACTTCCTCTGTGGAAAAAAATTGCCCCTCTTTTAAATCTTTTCCCCATCACTTTAAACCTGGCCCTCCAGTTTTGAACTCCCCTACCCTTTGGCTATAAATCTTATCTATGCCCCTCATGATCTTATTGGGTCACCCCTCAGCCTCCCAAACTTGGGGGTGGGGGAGTCCAGGCCTGTCCTAGCCTATCTAGCCTCTCCTTTTTTAACCAAACCTTCCTGTCTCAGTAAAATCCTTGTAAATCTTTCTCGCATCTATTCCAGTTCAATGACATCCTTTGTCAAGCAATGCATCCAGAACTACGTTCATTCCTCCAAATGTGGCGGTGCTATACAGCTATAACGTGATGCCACAACTCACTGGCGCTCCCAGGACTGCGCATGTATGGCCTATAAATCTCACTGGGCTGGAAGAACCTGTTCCCTGCTGTATCTGTAAATAAAATAGAATGTATTGAAGTTACACAGTCTGCCTACTCCAGCAGCACTTCCTAAACCTGCAGTATGAACTTTACCACCAAGAAGGGCAAGGGCAGCAGGCACACAGGAGCACCAACCACCCAGGGATTTCCCTCCAAGTCAATCAACATTCTGACTTGTAAATAGTTCACGGGTCTTTAACTGTCTGTGTTAAACTTTTGAAGTCAGAACTGAACAACAGTTGTGGTTGTCTCTTCACAGAAATGACTGCAATTGGTCAAGGAAGATGGATGTCAGATTTTGGCCTTGCTTGAAATTTCTCATGCTCTTTGCTGAGACCGTGTTCCGAGTCAGGAAGGAAATCCCTTCTAATTGTGTTTTTATGTGTTTATAGCTGTAGCTGCTTATAGCCTTACATAGTCATATCTCATGTTTGCTGGAATATACAACATATTTATCTAACTGGCAATTTCCAGTTGAACAAATGAAGCAATTATGCCAAGGATGAAGTGAAGGCTGTTGTTAATCACAACAGAGTGTGATTTATTTCTGAAGTTTGGACGTGGTAATCATTATTTTTGTGGTTGCTATGAAGCCAGTGACTTGAAACACAATATTTGCCATCTTTGGAGATTTGATAGAGTTATACAAAATTATGAGGGGTATAGTTAGAGTAAATGCAAGCAGGCTTTTCCGTTAGGTTGGGTGAGATTACAACCAGAGGTGAAGGGTTAAGGGTGAAAGGTGAAATGTTTAAGGTGAACTTCTTCACTCAGGAGATGGCGAGAGTGTGGACTGAGCTGCCAGTGCAGTGATGGATATGGGTTTCATTTCAACATTTAAGAGAGATTTGGATGGGTACATGGATAGGAGGGGTAGGGAGGGCTATGGTCTGTGTGCAGGCAGATTAATGGTTTGGCATGGACTAAATGGGATGAAGGGCCTGTTTCTGTGCTGCCGTGTTCCATGACTCTTAAAAATGTGTTGAGAGATTCAGCAACCTGGCATATAGGCTTATACAGAAAGAGGACACATCAATTAAAAACTAAAACTCTGCTTCGATTGGTTGGCTTGCTTGCTCTGATGGTCTCACAGAAAGGATGCATAAATTTTGAGTTACTTTATTTTCTATTCTTAGTTCGAGATACAGCACAATAGTAGGTCACGCTGCCCAATTACCTCCATGCGACCAATTAACCTACTAATCCATACGTCTTTGAACTGTGGGAGGAAACCGGAGCACCCAGAGGAAACCCACGCAGTCACGGGGAGAACATACAAACTCCTTACAGACATGGTGGGAATCGAACCTGGGTCATTGACAATGTAATAATTAACTATGACGCTCACCTAAAGAGGTCTGTGGTCATTCAGGATCAACTAAAACTTAAAACAAATGAGGACCAAATAAAAGTATTGGGAATGTTCAGTAGATCCTGCAGTATCTGTGGAGAGAGGATCAGAGTTAAGGTTTCAGTTGATGCACTCGCAAGGTTCTATGAAAGCTCAATGAAAATGATTGAAGAATTCTTGCTGAGATTTGGGTGTTGGGTGTAGTCAGTATTCTGGGTGTCTCAGAGTTTCCTGTTGCCTGCCAGCTGTATTCTCCATCCCATGCCCGCTTGGTCCTCTCCAGCTGTGGTCCCCTTCATTAATATAAGCTTGAGGAATGGCATCTCATCTTGTAACCTTCTGAACATTATTCTCCAATTAACAAACATCAGTTACTTATTTCAGAACTGACTATAACCTGAAGGGAGGAGATCCGAAGCGGGGGGGGAAGGGACAAAGTAAAGGTGGCGTCAGAGGTGACTTCTCCCAGTACATCTGCAACACAGTTTAAGTTCTTTTCAAGGTGGCTGGGGTCCCGTTGGAGTTCATGATGTATAGTTACACTCAAACTGTGGTTCTTCACGGTGATGGGGTCCCGCTCTTGGCCTAGTGATTTCTATATCTCCAGGAGCAGCCTGGAGGATGTACGTCTTTGGGGTGCGGCCTTGTGTGGCCCTGTGGACAATCTGATTCCTCGCTGGTGCTGCTGACTTAAGTGTCATGGGAAATCGGAACATCAGGACAAGGGGTGCAGCTGTCAGGGGCTCTTGCACTCAAGCAATCATTGTCTCTCTTAATGGTGAGAGGGAGTTTGCTGCCGGTTCTCGAGTTGGAGAAACCCAAAATAAAGTGGTGCTGCAGACTGTAACATTGGAACAGCAAGCTGTTGCCTCCCTTCCCGTTGTGGCAGGAGTGACACTTCCCTCTCCCTTGTTAGTGAGAGGGAGAGCGAGGGACTGTGGTATGTCAAGCTGTTGTGTGTTGGGGAGGGGTCTTTAGATTCTAACATTTTCCTGTCATTCATTCTTTCTGGTTTTCCTTCTGTTTCTTGGATGTCTGTGAAGAGTAAGAACTTCAGGTTGTATACTGTATACATTCTCTGATATTAAATGGAACCATTGAATCTGCTATAAGTCATCTACCTGTGATATTGCTTCAATTTTTCTCTCATTAGCACAGTCTAACTTGCTCCTATGTCCCAGAACACTGTATTTTGCACCATTTCATGTTCTTTTGTCTGTATTTTCATTCTCTAACTGTATTAATTCCACTTTCTACTTTTTAATTGCCCCTATTAAACCATCATCAGAATGACCTTCTCAATTTATCCCCATAACAACTCTGGCGTCCCCATGTCCTTTTGCCCTGTTCCTTTCTCTGTACCTTCTCTGCAATTTAAGAATAACGTAGCTGAGTGCTTCCAGTTCCTCTGTCTACAAGCCCATTTCTTTGGCAAGAATTCCACATCCCTCACTGATGACTCCTTTTCCCATCTCCAACCCTCCTTCTCTCCCACTTTGGTTCTCTGCCTGCTCTGGATCTTTTCATCTTGAATTGCCGATGAGATATCAACCGCTCAACTTCAGCACTCACCTCTCCTCCTTGAACCTTACTCCCTCTGAACGCACTGCCCTCCACTCTCTGTGTACCAATCCCAACCTTACCACCAAACCCGCAGACAAAAGGGGTGCTATTGTAGTGTGGTGCACTGATCTCTACCTTGCTGAGGCCAGGTAGCGCTCTCAGACACCTCCTCATACCCACCCTTTGAAGAGGACCCCACTCCAGGCAACACTCTCTGGCACCATCACTGACCTCGTTACTCCGGAGAACTCCCATTTCCTGTCACCATAGTTCCCTTACGCCACACTGCTTGCTTCTACCTCCTACCCAAGATGCACAAACCTGGCAGATGGGCCCATTGTTTCTACCTGCTCCTGCCCCACTGAATTCATGTCCTCATACCTCAACTTCATTCTATCCCCCTGGTTCAGTCCCTCCATTTGTGGCATTTAGCATGCTCACAATCTGCTCATCAACTTTCAGTTCCCTGGCCCAGACTTTCTCATTTTCACCATCGATGTCTATTTACCCTATAAACTTCTATCCCTCATCAAGAAGGACCCTATATACTTCTATCCCCAATCTAGAAGGCCTAAAAGCTCTCTGCTTCTTTCTCAATAATAGAACCAACCAGTTCCCCTCCACCATCACTGTCCTCCATCCGGCAGAACTGATCCTCACCATGAACAATTTTCCTTTGGCTCCTCTCAATATCTCCAAACTCAAAGGGTAGCCATGGGCACCCGTATGAGTCCTTGCTATGTCTGCCTCTTCGTTGGCAATGTAGAACAGTTCGTGTTCCAAGCCTTCCCCGGTAATGCTCCCCAACCGTTTCTCCACTACAATGATGACTGTATTGCTGCTGTTTCATGCACCCTTGCTGAGCTCATCAATTTCATCAACTTTGTCTCCAACTTCTACCCTGCCCTTAAATTCACTGGATCTATCCCTCTCTCTTTTCTCATTCTCACTCTGTCTCCATCTTTGGAGTAAACATTCAACCAAAATCTTTTATGAACCTACTGATTCCCACAGTTATCTTGACTATACCTCTTCCCATCCTATCTCCTGTAAAAAATGCTATTCACTTTTCTCTGTTGCTTTGTCTCCACCTCATTTGTTCCCAGGATGTGGCTTTCCTTTCCAGGCCATCACAGATGTCCACCTTTTTGAAAGAACGGTGTCTCCCTTCCTCCACAATTGATGCTGCCCTCACCCACATCTCCTCCATTTCTCAAACATCTGTGCTCACCTCAATCTCCTGCCACCATAACAGTGATAGAGTTTCTCTTGTCCTTACCTACCACGCTATGAGCCTCCACATCTAACACATTATTCTCTGCAACTTCCATCATATCCAAAGGAATCCTACCACTAAATGTATCTTTACCTCCTCTCTTCTCTCTGTTTTCTGGTGGGATTGCTCCCTCAGTGATTCCCTTGTCCATTCATCCTTCCCCACTAATCCCCCACCCGGCACTTATCCCTGCAGACAGCCAAAGTACTGCTCCTGCCCATTCACCTCCTCTCTCACCTCCATTCAGGGACCCAAACAATCCTTCTAGCTGAATCGGCCAGGGGTGTCTATTGTGTCTGGTGCTCCTAATGCAGCCTCCTCTACATTGGTGAGACCCATCGTAAATTGGGGGACCACTTCGTCGAGCACTTCTAGTCATCCGTTAAAAGCGGATCTTACTGGTGGCCAGCCATTTTAATTCTGGTTCCCATTCCCCGTTCTGACACGTTGGTCCATGATCTGCTCTTGTGCCATGAAGTGGCCACCCTCAGGGTGGAATAACAACACCTTATATTCCATTTGGGTAGCCTCCGATCTGATGGCATGAATATCGATTTCTCCTTCCGGTAATTTTTTTCTCTGCCCCTCTGCTCTGCTTCTATTCCCTACTCTGGCTTCTTATCACTTCTCACCTGCCTGACATCTTCCTCTGTGTTCTCTTCTCCTTCCCTGTCTCCAATGGTCCACTCTCCTCTCCTATCAGATATCTTCTTCTCCAGCACTTTACCTTTTCCACCCACCTGGGTTCTCTACCCTCCTTCCCCTCCTCTCCCCACCTTTTTATTCTCGCCTCTTTCCTCTTCCTTCCCAGTATTGAAGAAGGGTGTCAGCCCGAAACTTCCACTGCTTATATCAACCAAGAGTAAATCAAGGCAAGTGGACTTGCTGTGTTCTCTACAAGATGTTTCGCTACTCATCCAAGAGGCTTCTTCAGTCCTAATCCATGGTGGGTCGTTTACCAGCTTATAAACGCTGTGAATTGTTTAAAGGTACAGAATCACATGAGGGTTGTTAAGAATCATAGAAGTAGTGAGAGAAGCTTGAAAGCTTGCAGCCACCCTGAGTGGGCCTTCATCCGTACAGCCACAAAAACCAGCAGGGACATCCGTCCAACAGATAGAGGTAAGGAGCACAGCAGATGGAAAAAACATAATCATCCCATATGTAGCTGGAGTTTCAGAGAATCTCAGAAGGATTTTCAACAAACACCAAATTCCAGTCTTTTCAAATCTACAAACACACTCAGACAGAAACTCGTCCACCCCAAGGATCCTGCACCCAAACATCAATAGAGCAATATTATATTATATATGCTATCCTATACAATGAGAACTGCATAGATCTGTATATCGGCAAGACGAAACAACCACTTCACAATGGATGGCCCAACATAGGAGGGCTGACACCTCATGTCAAGACTTGGCTGTATATCTGCACCTAAGGGACAAGGGACACTCCTTCGATGATAACAATGCGCACATTTTGGACAGGAAGGATGGGTGGTTTGAAAGAGGGGTTAAAGAGGCCATCTTTGTCAAACTGGAAAACCCATCCCAGAACAGTGAAAGTGGCAGTCCTAACATCTCTACCCTGGTGTCTCCATAACAGTCTGCACCTCCACTTTGCAAAGATAAGACTAATGACCCTCTCATTACCTCTACGACTCAATGACCCTCATGTGATTGCTATACCTTTAAACAACTCACAGAGTTTATAAGCCGGAGAACTATCCACCATGGATCAGAACTGAAGAAGCCTCTCGGATGAGTAGTGAAATATCTCCTAGACAACACAGCAAATCCAGTTGCATTGAATTACTACTGCTTGATATACAATGACCTGGATGGCTAAGAGCTTTCATAGGCATGTTGACTGTTTATTCATTTTCACAGATGCTGCCTGACCTGCTGAGTTCCTCTATCCTTTTGTGTATGTTGCTTTTGTTTTCCAGCATCTGCAGAATTTTACATAAGAACATAAAAGCATAGGAAGTAGGAGCAGGAGTAGGCCAACCAGCCCATCAGGCCTGCCCTGCCATTCAATAAGATCATGGCTGATCTGTCCGTAAACTCAGCTCCATCTACCTGCCTTTTCCCTTTACTATGCAAAAACCTGTCTAACTGTTTCTTAAATATATTTAGTGAGGAAGCCTCAACTGCGTCCCTGGGCATAATGTGATTGATTTGCAGAACTCTGAGAGCAGAAAGGTCTTTTTCTCTTTGTTCTTACACTGTATTTTCTGATTACATTCTTTAGAGCTGGGTTATGTTTCCTAGATTACAAATGATTATTACATTATGGAAGGTACTCAAAATAAATCTTATTTTAGACATTTGCTCTTGACAGATCGCTGTTAGTGAAAATCTAAGAAAAGAAAATGGCAGCATGTGGCATTTATATTGGCTATTATAACAATAATTTTGATGATGAGAGCAACCATTCAATGAGACAGAAAATGGGAATGCAATTCAATGGCCTTGATGTGTTTTCAGTGTGGCTTGCACTGCGGTCATGAATGTCAGCAGACCAATTGAATATTCAAGTGTCAAGCTTGGAAAATCATGAACGTTGTATTTTTGGGTGAAGGTATTTTAAAATATAACTAGCATCAAGGAATTTTTGGCAGCTATTTCTTTGTTGATTAGGAGCTTATTTTCAATAGATTCAGGGAACCAAAAACCAACTGTTTCTTTCCTTATATGACTAGTTGTAAGAACTTTCGTACATGTCTGTGTGGTGATGATGACTTCAAATAAGTCTGTTTGCCCAAAACCCACCACTTCCATGCAGTGGACTTTGTGGTACCGCCATAAACGTTTTAAACCTAAAATGTCTGAAAAAATGATGTTTCAGAATTAAGTAATTAGTTCATTTTGTTTTAAGTGTAACCCTCAGGCTCGGCCAGCACGTGTTCGTCTAGGGGAAAACAACGACTGGCCCCGCCAATCTGAGAAAGCTCGTTTCTGTGGATGCTTTGTGATGTGTTGCCTGGTTACAAATCCGCACTGCAAAATATCAGACAGTACACCATATGCGATCAAATGATTGAACTTTATAAATCTTAATCTGTATATAGGGTTAGTAAAGAAAATAAAAAGAAAAAGGGCCCATTTTAAGGAAAAAAAGTCAAAAGTGCACATTGGAGCTCACTGGTACAGCTATTCATTAACCTTCGATCTCCTCCGAGCATCGCTGACCTTCGGACCCTTGCTCCCAATCCAGTCCGTCCGGTCGTCTCCAAACTCCCTCCACACGTGTCTTCCTTATTCTTCTCTCCCTGACAAAAGACCCGGAAAATCTCTCTTCCAGGCTCACAAGAAAGAACAACATTTCTCCCATTGGATAACATACATTCCAAAGCCCCATTATCTCTAGTCGTTGCTGCTACAGAGAAACCATTACATTAGCAGTGAAACCTTACAGCGTGTTACATAAGTGACACACATTACTAGATAGTAAGAATATATTCTTATATATCTGAATATATCAGTTATAAATTGGAGGCATTGACCATAGCCAGGAGTCTTTGAAGTGGACTCACTGGATGACTTACACAAAATGCTGGCAGAACTTAATGGGTCATGCAGCATCTTTGGAGTGACGTGGACAGGAGCAAAAGATGGCAGGTGATAGGTGAATACAGGTGAGGGGGGAGTAGGTATGCTAATTTTAAGGTTTTCTTCAAATGGTAGCTGTGTGAGACCCACTCTCACTGCTTCCCTCTCTGATCTTCACTGCTGACCTCTAATCACCCAAACTCACTAACACAACTACGTGTCCTCCCAGGGTACTTGTCTCCACCCCTGTCTTGGTCTCACGTGGTTTCTAGTTGTTCCTGAGCTTACCAGTTTGGCCACAGCAAGGATCCAGGGTACTGATGCTCCATTGCCTGCTTTACCCTATATTGATTGGTTGGTTGTCCATCATATCCAATAGTGACAAGGAACTTGAGTAGGAAAGTTTTTAAAGTGGAAAAGCTGTTACACAGGGGCAGTTCCATTCTCTCCACCCTGGAAGTCCAAGTCCAGTGGCCCACATAGTCATCACAACTGGCGTCTTCTTGGTTGCAGTGGACGACCATGACTTCTTCTGTGCTTTGTTATGCCCGTCACTCTCCGTGAAGGGTTGCAGAACTTCCTTCCTGGCCGTTGGATCTCACCGTTGATCTCACCCTCTCAGTTCGCTGGGACTAACTTTGCATGTCCCTGTCTGACCAGGATACGAGGTCCGCTGGCTTTGCTCATCTGGTTTAGCCCGCCTGTCGAAGCCGTGTGCTGAGTTGTGGTCGCTGTCTTATGCAAGCAACTATTTGGAGCTACAGGTGAGAACTGAGTGTCAGGTGGGGACCCTACCCTGTCCATATTTAATGTGCTGCTCTCTGTGCCCATGTGTAGATACCTCCAGACCCTTTCCCTTTCTCTCACACAGCTCCAGGCCCTGAGCCCCATGATCTGCGTCTTCTTTTCTTTGCCACTTCCCACTTCCACCATAATCCACCCAGCTCTGGCACCCGTTCAGGGGAGGATTTAAACAAATTAGACAGGAGGATGGGAACTGGAGTGATAGGGATAAGGATAGGGCAGGTGTTATACAAGTAAGTGAAATGTGTGGAGAGACTGCGTGAAGGATAGGCAGAGGATAGTGCAAGACTGCAGTCAGTGGGATGAGTTGAAGTTTAACAGTGGACAAAATTGAAATGGGCAATGAATACAGGACTGAAATTGTTATATTTGAAAACACGCAGTATATGGATTAAGGTGGATGATCATATGGCACCGTTAGCAATTGGTGTGTATGACTTTATGGGTATCACTGAGTCATGCCTGAAAGAAGCTTAACATCCAAGGATGCACATTGTATTGGAAGGACAGGCAGGTAGGCAGAGGGGTTGGGGTGGTTCTGTTGGTAAAAAAAGAAATCAAAATCATATCCTTAGAAAGAGGTGACATAGGATCGTAAGATGTAGAATCCTTGCAGATGGAGTTAAGAAATTTCAAGGTAAAAAGACCCTGATGGGAACTATATACAGGCCTCCGAACAGTAGCAAGGAGGCAGGGTAGAAATTATGATGGATGATAGAAAAGGCGTGAAAAAAGGGCAATGTTACCATAGCCATTGAGAGATTTCAGTATGCAGGCAGATTGGGAAAATCAGTTTGGTGCTGTATCCCAAGAGAAGGAACCTGTAGCATGCCTACAAGATGGCTTTTGAGATCAGCTTGTGGTTGAGCCCACTAGGGTAAAGGCAATTGTGGATTGCATGTTGTGTAATGAACTGGATTTGATTAGGGAGCTTAAGGTAAAGGTACACTTAGGAGTCAGCTGGGAGTTTAGTTAGCCAATAATAAACAGAAGATATCAAAAGATTTTTCAGATATATAAAGAGTAAAATAGATTCCAGTGTGGATAATAGACTGCTGGAAAATGATGCTGGAGAAGTAGTAATTTTGGATAAAGTGGTCAATGAACTTAAGTTTTTTGCGTCAATCTTCACGTGAAAGACAATAGCAGTATTCCAGAAATTGTAAAGTGCCAGTGGGAAGAGAGTGCAGTTTCTAAGGAGAAGGTGCTTGGGATGCTGAAAAGTCTGAAGGTAGAGGAGACGTGGACTAGATGGACTACACCCCAAAGTTCTGATAGCGGTAGCTGATGGGATTGTGGAAGCATTAAGAGGTGACTTGTCAAGAATCACTAGATTCTGCAATGGTTCTGGAAAATTGCAAATGTAACTCCAGTCTTTAAAAAGGAGGGAGGCAAAAGATAGGAAATTATAGGCCAGTTAGTCTGACTTCAGTGGTTGGGAAGAAGTTAGAGTTCATTATTAAGGATGAGGTGTCGGGATACTTGGAGGCACATGATAAAATAGGCAAAAGTAATCATGGTTTCCTTAAGTGGAAATCTTGCCTGCCAATCTATTGGAATTCTTTGAGGAAGCAACAGGTAGGATAGACAAAAGTGAATCAGTGGATGTTGTTTACTTGGATTTTCAGAAGGCCACACATGAGGCTACCTTACAGAAATAGAGCCCATGGTATTACAAGAAAGATACTAGCATGGATATAGGATTAGCTGACTGGCAGGAAGCACCTTTGTGAATCGGTCCAAGGCTCTGTTTGTTCTGGCGGGATAATGAAATAACTTTCTCATGGCAGCCATGAATTCTTCCAAATCCGTGTAAACCTCTGACCTTCACTCCAAATGCACGGTGGCCTAGGCAAGGGCTTTCCTGGTCAGGAGAGAGATCATGAAGGCCACTTTTCCACGTTCCAAAGGGAACAGGTCAGCTGGAGTTTGAACACCAATGAGCGAGGAGTGAGGAAGCCACGGCAAGAGTTTGGGTCACTGTTGAATCTCTCCAGGGCCGGAAGGTGTACTGGCTCCTCAGAGCAACCAACAGCCTCACCCGAGCGACTCTGGCTTCCTCCTTGCCGTAGTTGACACATGGTGACCTGAAAGTCGTGTATCTCCAAGTTCTCTCTAGAAATTTTGTCACGGTGGCTGGCCACAATGGTCACGATCAATCGTACTGTGATGAGAAACCTTGACGAGAATGCTTGGGACCCAAGTGCTGATAGGTAGAACATATGGAGAGGTAGTTACAGCCATGGTGCAAGACACAGGAAACTGGGTGACAGTCAGGAAGGCCAAAGGGGTTAAGGAGCAAATGCAAAATACCCCTGTGCCATCCCCCACAACAATAGGTATACCGCTTTGGATACTGTCGGAGGAAAGACGCAGTGGGTGAGTCTCTGGCACTGAGTCTGCCTCTGTGATTCAGAAGGAAGGGGGAAGAAGAGGCGTGCTGTGGTGATAGGCGATTCATCAGTTAGCGGAATGGACAGGAGGTTCTGTGGGTGAGAATGAGATTCCCAGATGCCATGTTGCATCCAGATGCCAGGGTCCTGGATAACTTGGATTGAGTCCTCGGCATTTTTAAGTGGGAGGGTGAACAGCCAGAAGTTGTGGTCCACGTAGGTACCAATGATATGGAGAGGATGAGTGACAAGGTTTTGCAAAGGGAGTTCAGGGAATTAGGTGTTAAATTAAAAGGCAGGACCTCCAGGGTTATGATCTCAGGATTGCTACCTGTGCCATGTGCTATTGAAGCCAGAGCCGGAAGATTATACAGTTTAATACATAGCTAAGGAGTTGGTGTAGGAGAGAGGGTGTAAGATTTTTGGATCATTGGGCTCTCTTCCAGGGAAGGTGGGACATGTAGAGAAGGGACAATTTGCACCTGAACTGGAGGGGGGCCTAATATTCTAGCAGGAAGGTTTGTTAATGCTGCACAGTGGGGTTTAAACTAGACCTGCAGGGGGACGGGAACCAGAATGCCAGAACAGGTAGTGGAGCGGCTGGCGGCTGTGGAGGCAGATGTTGGTAAGACCACAGAAAAAGTTAGGAATCAAAACATTGAGCGTGTTGTGACTACTGTCCTCAGCTGCGTATATTTCAATGAAAGAAGTATCATAGGAAAGGCGGATAATAGTGCCCAAGGTGAGGTAGCTGGTTTACAAACCGAGGTAATGTGTAGTGAGGAGAGGCTGTTGATAGGGCAAAATTGCAGTCAACAGGATGAGTTGCAACGTAAAAGGAGGACAAAATCGAAAAGGGTAAATACAGGACTGAAGATGTATTGGAATGTGTGCTGTATACAGAGTAAGGTGATGAAGTTGTAGGACAGTTGCAGATTGGCAGGTATGATGTTGTAGGTACTGTATCACTGAATCATGGCTGAAAGAAGATTATAGCTGGGAGCTTAGTGTCCAAGGATACACATTGTATCGAAAGGATAGGCAGGAAGGTAGAGGGGACGGCATTGCTCTGTTGGTAAGAAATGAAATCAAATCATTAGGAAGAGGTGACTTAGGGAAGGAAGGTGTTGAACCATTGTGGATAGAGCTAAGGAACTGCAAGGGTAAAAAGACCCTGGTGGGAGTTGAATACGGACCCCCAAACAGTAGTAAGAATGTGGACCACAAATTACAACGGGAGATAGAAAATGCATGCCAAAAGGATAATGTTACAATAGTCATGGAGATCTTCAATATGCAGGTAGATTGGGAAAATCAGGTTGGTGCTTGAGTCTAGGAGGGGGAATTTCTAGAGCGCCTATGAGATGCTTTTTCAAGCAGCTCGTGGTTGAGCCCACTGGAGGATCAGCTGCTCTGTACTGGGTGTTGTGCAATGAACCAGAATTGATTAGAGACCTTAAGGGGCAAGTGATCATAATATGATCAAATTCACCCTGAAATTTGAGAAGGAGAGGCTAAAGTCAGATGTACCAGTGGAGTAAAGGAAATTCCAGAGACAAGAGAGAGAAGTTGGCCAGAATTGATTAGAAAAGAACACAGCAGAGCAGCAATGCTGGAAATCCTGGAAGCAATTTGGAAGGCACAGGATACTGTATATACATCCTAAAGAGGAAGAAGTATTTTAATGGCAAGATGACACAACTATGGCGAACAAGAGAAGTCAAAGCCAACATAAAAGCCAAAGAGAGGGCATATAATAGAGCAAAAATGAGTGGGAAGTTAGAGGATTGGGTAACTTTTAAAAACCAGCAGAAGACAATTAAAAAGTCATTGAGAATGTATAGAAAAGATGCTGGTGAACGCAGCAGGCCAGGCAGCATCTATAGGAAGAGGTACAGTCGACGTTTCGGGCCGAGATCCTTCATCAGGATTTTTTGTGTGTGTTGCTTGAAATTCCAGCATCTGCAGATTTCCTCGTGATTGAGAATGTAAGTTTGATTAATAGGACTGGATGTTACAATCCCTGAAGTTTCTGCCCTGCACTTGACTTGAGTGGAAGTAGTTCTCAAAGATGATCACTAGATCATGTTACTACCATTACGACACATCTTCAGTCATGTACCTCGACATCGCTGGGTGTTTCGGCCTTTTATCACAAGACACCCTCAGCCGAGGCAGGCCCACCACAGGCTGATCAGCCCTGGGTGTGTGTCACATGGTTAGTCTCTAGATGGTCACTCGGCAGCCCAGACAGCATCCCTTCTTTTCAACCACAGCCAGTGACTGCTCATTTCGGCGGCATTAGCAAGTGCTTTGATTGCCTTCCTATGGCCCTGCCCTCTGACCCCTACTTCCCTCAGCAGCCTTACGGTGAAACTGGCTACAAAGCCCCTGCACCCCACCTCAACTGGGCGCACTTTTACGTTCCAGCCTCGGTCCTCTGCTTCAGCTGCAAGGTTGGCATATCGCAGCCTTTTCCGTTCGTAAGCCTCATCCACAGCATCCTCCCAGGGGACCGTCAGCTCTGTCATAAAGACGTACGGACAAGAATTGTACCAAAAGACCAGGCCAGGCCACAGGTTGGTCGTTGCAATTTCAGATGGGAAGGTAAGTTTCTGGCCTAAATCAACACGCATTTCCCGGTCCCTGGCTGCACTCAGAGGGCACGAGTCGTGAGGCAGGGGGTTAGCCCCCGGATGAAGGATGGTAGTTGTGGGATCATTGTCTGGGCATTGAGAGGCCTGGAGTTGGTGGTTACTCTCTTACACTCAAGTTCAGCTGCCAAACACCTCAGCACTTGGTTGTGTTGTCAGGTGTATCTGCCTTGTGTTAGGCTGGTCTTGCAACTAACCAAGATGTGCTTGAGGGATGCCAGAACTGCGCACAGAGGGCAGGCTGGATCCTCTCCCAGCCAGAGATTTAGGTTTGTAGGAGAGGGCAGAAAGTATGTGCTGAAGCTTGAGAGGGTTTAAAGGAGGTTCACAAAAATGATTCCAGGATTGAATGGCTTGTCATGTGGAGAGTGTTTGATGGCTCTGGGCCTGTATTCACTGGAATTCAGAAGAATAAGGCGCGACCTCATTGAAACCTATCGAATGGTGAAAGGCCTTGACAGACTGGATGTGGAGAGGATGTTGACCATGAGGGTCTAAGACCAGAGGACACAGTCTCAGAATAGAGGGACATCCTTTTCAAATGGAGATGAGGAGGAATTTCTTTAGCCAGAGAGCAGTGGATCTGTGGAATCCTTTGTCACAAGCAGCTGTGGAGGCCAAGTATTTATGTATACTCAAGGCAGAAGTTGATAGATTCTTGACTGGTCAGGGCATGAAGGGAAATGAGGAGAAGGCAGGAGATTAGGGCTGAGAGAAAAATTGGATCAGCCACGATGAAGTGGCTGAGCAGGCTCGGTGGGCCAAATGGCCTAATTCTGCTCCTATATCTCAGTGGTCCCCAACCTCTGGGCTGCGGACCGATACATTGCTGTGAAGAATGCAGGAGTGCAGCAGTAGCCGGAACGCACCCAGCACATCTTTAAGAAAAAAGCCAAAGTAAACAAGCCACTTAATTAGGTGCCACCCGGCATGTAATTAATTAGCTTGTTTATTTCGGTTTTTTTCTTAAAGATGTGCTGGGTGCGTTCTGGCTACCGCTGCACCGCTGCATTCTTCGTGGCAACGTATCGGTCCACGGCCCGGAGGTTGGGGTCCACTGTTATATCTTATGGTCTTATGGTCCTATAAAAGATGAATGCATGGTTCAAAAGTTGTTATTTGCAAGAGGATTAGAAACAGACACAAAGGGGAAGTCAATGTTTTGTGGTGTTGAGCAATTTTTCAAAGAGAAGGACATTCCACTCACCAACATTCTTGCTTGTGCAACAGGTGGGGTGCCATCAGTGATATGACACCACCGTAGGGTTATCACTGTCTTGAAAAAAGCTGTACCTAACATTATTACCATTCACTGTGTAATTCACTGACAACATCTTGTTGCAAAAAAAAACAAGTGGTTGGCTGCACAAATCATTAATGCTGTTGTCACAGCATTAAATAAAATCAAGTCCCATGCTTTCAGTTCCTAACTATTCTGAGAGGTTCGTATTGAGAACGATGAGCAGTTTGAACACTTGCTGTCGCACACGGAAGTCAGATGGCTTTCGAAAAGAAACTGCTTGAGACACTTTTACGTGTTTTTTGATACTGTGATAAAATTCTTTGGACTCAAAATGCTTCATTCAATAATCAACTGAAGAATATTAGGCATAACGTTGCTTATTTGTCAGAATTTTTCATAAAATTTAATGAAATCAATCTTCAATTGCAAGAAAATAAATCTTATCAAAGTCATATCAGTCATCTCCACATCTCTGTCCTAGTTCACTCTGTTTCAGTACTACATTGGCTGCCACGACCTTTTCCATTTTTGAGCCTCTCTGAGGTGGAAGAGGAAGAAAGAATGCATGATAATGATCTTCAAGTATACTGTGCCCACCTGGTGAGCTGCATCGAGAGTTTTAGAATTTTCTGTCGATCCAAATTCATTCAATTAATCCATTCTTGAACACTTGTAGTAAGGAGTTAACAGAAAGGAAGGAGGAAGAAATGATCTCACCACAAAATTACTTTGAGATGAAGTAGCGATTCAGAAATATCATATCAAAGCTTTTGGTTGTGGAAAGAAATCTCTGAACGCTATCCTACACTGTAGGGAAAAAGGTCAGGATGTTCTTTACTGCCTTCCAATATTGTATTTCATCGAGCAGTCTTAGTGCAGTCACCCAACTTCTTTCAAAGCAATGAAACAGACTGCAAACTACTGAATGTAGGGATATGAGCCTCCTTCTGAGTGACATTCAACCTGATGATAAGAAGCTGATATCACTGGACCAAGCCTATTCATCCATTGAAAATTGAAAAAGCAATGATGTAGTGAATAGTTGGCCTACTAACACACACTCTAAAATTGTAGATAAAGTGTTTTTTTTACTGTAATTCAATAAAGAAAGAACTTTATTTGTAGATTTAAATTGATTTGAATAACTTTTGCAATTATTTATCAGTGCTTTGAATTTGTAGTTCCTGTTTTCTTTCACTGGGCTTCAGAAATCAAAATTCTTAATAGTTTTTACGCAATGGTGTGAAAGGGAGAGGGAAGCACTGGGGATGTTGTCTGGGAGCCAAGAGGGTAGTAACCCAATAAAGTTTGGAAACTACTGGTTCAGAGGGATATAGTTCAAACACGCATGCAAATAGGAGTGGCTTGGATGGAAATCTTAGACAGAATGGACCAGTTAAGCCAAAGGACCTGTTTTCTGCTGTTTTTGACTCCATAACATGAAAGTCAGAATATCAACGTGATATTGACATTTTATTCAAAGGTTCAGAGGTACAATTTAATGTCAGAAAAATGTATACAGTGTAATGTTGATGGATTATTTGTTTCCTTGGGTTATCATGAATATTTAGTTGTTTTACCACTGTGGCAAATAAGAGTTTCACTTATTGAAATGATTGCAACTGAAATGACCTTCAAAGGCTGGAAGTCATCCCGGACAAAGCAGCCCATCTCACTGGCACTTCATCCAGAATCCAGAACAGTCGCTCCTTTAAAAACCTACAATACATATGCTGCTCTGGAGCAAATCACTTTTAAGATGGTGTGAAGTTTTCGCTTCAATAGCTATAGGCCCAGTAAAACAAAAACATAGCATCATCATCCCCAGGGAAGTGAATCTGATCAACCATTCCAGTTAGCCCTCCCCCAGCACCCTCTATCTACAGTTGTACTACCCCAACACCGCACTGTATTGTAGATGTTACATTACGCACCCAACCATGCCAACTTCCGGAATTCTGACATTCTAACTCCTCGAAGTATGGATAGCTGGAACAGCCTCTTTAAGGATTCAGGACAATCCTGCTAATTGGCTGCCATGTTTTGGCACCAGGATTTCACTATTTATGGGTCACCTTAAACGGAGGTTCAATAATAAGCTCATTTGGATTATTGCCTGGTGTCTTGTTTTGCACTCAGTTCTAGTTTCAGTTTCCTATCGCGTCTCGATCCCAGTCCTGGCATATGTCCTATCTATCACCCCTTTAGCCTCCTGAATGATCTGGAGTTCATCCTGATCATTTTATGAACCATAACCAAGAAGCAAAGATCATTGCCTGGCAAAGTTGACTCATCCAACTGCAGAGCAAATTCTGTTGTTCCAAATATATTGCACAATGTGTCTTCCACATTCTTAGACAATTCATCTATTCATCCTTGAACAGAGTCACTGAGTGGAATTGCTTTAATGATTTAGTCTGGTGACTTATGCAAAACCATACTTAGAACTGCCCTTAACAGCAGCAGAATCAGTTCTTCTCCAATTGTATGAAGGATTCCAGATTTAGCAATGTGTAATGAAATGTTGGATGAAGCACATAAACCATCACTTTTTTTTTGTGAAAAGCCTTTTTTGTTTTTGAAAATTTTGATGAAATGACTGAAAATAAGCCAAGTTCTTGTTTGCTTTATCAGAATGTACTCTCTTCAAATGTTCAAGGAGCCTGGATCATTTTATTGCCTCATTTGAAAAAACTTTTTCACGTAACATTCTGTTGATTGGTTACTGGTATAAATCAATATTTCAGATATTCCACACGATATTGTCTATTTTCTTGATCTGCTTCTGCCATTTTCATGATAGATTAATGACCACAGTCAATCACCTGTTGCTTAACTCCAACTTCAAGTGTTGTGATCAATAAAAGGGAATGTTTTGATGCCATCGTAGCTCAGGCAAAACCTGACTCACTGCTTGAAGGTTCCTGAAGTGGGTCAGAGAGGATTTCCAATGTGCTAATCAAACTGCTGTTGTTAATTGTACTACAGGCCGGGAGCAGAAAAGATTACATTAGGCCTACATCTCAGTTGGGTCATGGCCGAGGGAAATGTGGTGAAGACCACTTGAAAGGGCAGATTCTGAAATGTATCCCCTGAACAGCATATGTTAATTCACAGGAATTGCACCTCTGTGTGATTGGAGTATGGGAATCGTACTAGCTAACACTGTACTACAGTAGTGAACAGCAATAATGTGCGGGCTGGGCCCGGAAATAACCCAATTTCTTCAGTCCAGATTTCTCATGATGTGCCAGATACAGAAGTGTCACATTGCTTTTCAACAACTATAATGTGCTTTGAGCAAAATCTAAGAGAACGGTGCGTTAGCAAGAGATGAACTGATTACATGATCATTGTAATCAGTTATGAGACACAGAGGATCAAGTGCTTATAAGTCATTCATTTCTTAAACTAAACCTGTAGTCCCTCAGTTGCCCCCTTTGTTACCCAGCGCCCCCACCACCCCCAGGGGTGTGATATCTTCCACTTTGGGAACCACCTCTCTAAACCTTTTCTGTCTGTTCCTGATCAACTTCCTTTCAAATGTTGTTAAAGTACCCTCAACCACTTCTCCTGGCTGCTCACTACGTACATTCACCACTCTATGGGTCATAAAGTTGTCCCTCAGGTTCCTATGAAACCTCTCCCTTTTCACCTTAAAACTATGACCTCTAGTTCTTGATTCTCCAACGCTGGAAAAAAAGATGAAGTAAGTACACCCTGTCTTTGTCCCTTCTATCTCGTTATGCTGTTCCTGATGGGTGGGATCACTTTCTGTTCCTTCTTCTGCTTTTCTTCGCCCCTATCACATTGCCTTTAGTGTGCCCTCTCTGTAAATTTTCTGGCTGTAATATACTCAGTATCTGTTCCTATATTAATGTACTGGCAGGTTTAGTCTGCTCCCTTACCACATGTCATGTTGTTCTCTGATCTGCTGTCCTAGTCCTAATGCTCCGTCTTCCCAACCTTCTCCCAATGAAGTCTACGTACATTGCTATGGGCTGCTAATGTGACTGGGTTACTGCTGCTTGTAGCAAAGGTATGGTGCAGAGTGACAGTATAGTGGGAATAACTTCATGGATTTCTGACTGTGTCTTAAATCTCCATTGTAGTTATATTAAAGAAGTATTAAATTAAGATGATTTTATTGGCAGAAGGTATAAAATAATGAATGTACAAAATAAGCCAGTGAGAAAGACAGAAAGTAGAAATATTTTTAAAATTCAGAGATTTATTTACAATGATTTCTTAAAAATGTAAAATAAAACATGAAAGATGAGAGCAGTAGAGAAGGTTGCTGAGAAATGGTTGGAACAGATCAGTAGGGCGCGGAGTGTGAAGCACCAGCCGAAGATGATACTTTACAGTGAATACATTTACTCCACCACCTGCTGGTAGCAGAGGGAACTACAACTGATACACCGGGGCAACTTCACAGAGGAATTAGTTGCTTAGCTCGCCTACAATCTACAGCACAGAAACAAATCGTTCAGCTTGTTCAGACCAAGCAAGCATTCCTGCTTTGTTCCACCTTCCTCCCATTTTCCCTCCTAATAAAAATTCCAAATTCCTTAGAACATTACTCATGCAATTAATGCATAGACAGCATCCTCACATCAGCCCATTATTGTTGGTTTGGTTTAGCATTCCCTCACAATATATGAACACTACAGCGAACTGCCAGGTCAGCCGAAAAGGTTATTGGCTGCAGTCTGCCATCACTTCAGGACTTGTATATTGTTGGACGAGGGGAGGTGGTGCAACCAAGCAGAGTCCACTGCCAAGAAGGCCCATCAGTGCCTTTACTTCCCGAGAAAACTAAAGAAATTTGGCCTGTCCCCTAAAACCCTCACTAATTTTTATAGATGCACCGTAGAAAGCATTCTTCTACGGTGCATCACAACCTGGTATGGAAGTTGTCCTGTCCAAGACAGGAAGAAGCTGCAGAAGATCGTGAACACGGCGCAGCACATCACACAAACCAATCTTCCGTTCTTCGACTCACTTTACACTGCACGCTGTCGGAGCAGTGCTGCCAGGATAATCAAGGACACGACCCACCCAGCCAACACACTCTTCGTCCCCCTTCCCTCCGGGAGAAGGCTCAGGAGCTTGAAGACTCGTACGGCCAGATTTGGGAACAGCTTCTTTCCAACTGTGATAAGACTGCTGAACGGATCCTGACCCGGATCTGGGCCGTACCCTCCAAATATCCAGACCTGCCTCTCAGTTTTTTTGCACTACCTTACTTTCCATTTTTCTATTTTCTATTTATATTTATAATTTAAATTTTTAATATTTATTATCAATTTGTAATCCAGGGAGCGGGAAGCGCAGTATCAAGTATCGCTGTGATGATTGTACGTTCTAGTATCAATTGTTTGGCGACGATAAAGTATAAAGTATAAAGTATGTGTCCAGGACAAAGAAATGGACAGGATAAATCATTGCAGACACTACCCCCCCTGCAAGCTACCCTTTCCAAGAACACACTCTGGAATGCACGATAGGGTTATTAAAACAAAAACTTCACATCATCTTAAAAGTTTCTTCCCCCAGGCAGTTAATGTGATCAATCATTCTATTAGCCCCCACCCTCTCTATCTATTACCTCAGTCACTGAGCTGCACTATAAGCACTGTAAACCACTTTTTATAATGCTGTTTACATGGTAAATACATGCTGGTATTGATGTATTTATGCATATTTTATTCAATACTGGTACTTTAACTTATAACTGTATTTTTAAAATAATTCTTAATTCTTTATAATTCTTGAATGTTGTTTTTGTTGCATGTCAGACCAAAACATCAGACACGGCAAATTCCTAACATGTGCAATGTACCTGGTGAATAAATTGATCCTTGATAAATCTGTCCACCATAGACTTCATAAATCTTAATAGTAAATCTTCATAGACTTCATAGACTTAACAATAAATCTTCATAGACTTCATAAATTGATCCTTGATAAATCTGTCCACCATAGACTTCAGTTCCTTTCTATTCCTTATGCCTGGCCAGCCTTGACCTGCATGTACCTGTACCACTCACTATACAGTTCCCCGAAATTCTGAGCTTTGCGTTTCTGCCACTGTCAGACTAAAAACAGTTCTGAATTCCCAATTCAATTTTCCAGTGACTATCTTATAATTTCCATCTCTAGTTATGCTCTAACTGACAGGTGCAGGGTCCAGTTTCATTAGAAAGCATTTCCATTTCCACCAAAGTTTAATATAGAGCATGATATGTTGGCACTGGAATGTGTGGCAACACTTGTAGGCCTCCCCAGGGTTGTTCATGTAAATGATGCATTTCACCGCATGTTTCGATGTACGTGTGATAAATAAACTTAAATCTTGAAAATATCTTGGAGCAAGCAGATTCAAAATACAAGGACAAATTCCACAGGAATTCTCTTGTTTGTCTACCCTCACTTAATGAAGAACTATGGAAAGATAATGCAAGAATCTTCCAAAGCCTGACCTCAAGATGCCCACAGCTTTTCTCCCAGACATAGTCTACATTTGCACAGTGTTAAGTGCTTATGGCTAAATAAACTTCTAAAGCATGGAACACTGATGTAATTCTGTCACTATATTAATGTTGTCGGCTTTCTTCATCACCTTTATACTTAAATCATAACAGTTTGGGAAGCAGAATTAGAGAAGGGTATTCTTAGCAATCAAACAGAGGAGCTGAAAACTGAAACATTGCAGTGTGTCTCATATACTGTATAAAAGCAATTTCCATTTTTAAATCAGAATTTATAGTGACAACAGTTGTTGAAATGTAATAACTAGCTTTTTTAAAAATAGGAATTCCATCTAGGTAACTTGATTTTCTAGCTTCTTGATGTATGCTTTTTAAAATACATGGATAATCCAATAAATTGGTCAAGGTCTCTAAAAGCTCCTTAGTCAGGTGGATTGAATTTCAAGGCCTTGAAGGCTCACGCCTTAAGGACTTTGCTCAACGTGTTGTGCACAGAAAAAAATCAGGAAGTGCCATGGGGTCAAGCACACAGGCAGCACTTGGGGCAGGATGGTCTTGGGGATTAGGGTTGGGTTAAGGACCATAATTGGCTTCTGCGGATCAACGGAAAGGTAAGGAATGTAGTTAGGGAAGGGTGAGTGATGTAGTCTGGACAGGGATAACTAGTTTGTCTCAGCTTGGAGATCAAAACAGGTGAGGTAGGCGTTGCTGTAGCACTTTTAAATGGCGTCTGCCTGAATGAGCTTAGTGCTGGCATGGGATATTTGAAAGGGTTCTCTTTATGTCCTGGAGTAGCAGAACTTGGAGGTGCTGCAATAGCCTGCCTGGGAATCAGAGCTCATGGATTGTGTTGCCATGCAAGTGCAATTATAAATTCTGGAATGCATTGACCCACAATACATGGCATGCTGCTGGATCCTGATGCCATGCCTGAATTTCTCAATCTACTTGCTCATCAGATGCTTGATCGGCTGGAATGAAAATCTTGGACTTTGTGCAACTTGTGAAACCTATGAATTATAATTATATCAGCATCTTTATTGAAGTTGAATAGAGCAACACAGAAAAAAAACTTGGTACTGAATAATCCAAAATGTAAGTAACACAGTTAAGGTCCAGAGGAATGTTGTTTGGTGGTATAGATATGTACAGCTGAATGACAAAGACTGAACTTGAACTTGTCTTTGATACATTTTTCCAAACAGAAACTGTATTTGAATTTATTAGTTGTCTGGAATTTGTATTTTCACGTGCATGTTATTTTTTTGTATGATGACATACAGTAGATTGGAGAAATGGATACTAAGATAATTCACCTGATTCGCTGCATTCCTGCTCATTCGACTCACCATCTCCATGCTATACCATGGGGTCCTATCATAATTAATCCCGTCCAACGCACACAAAATGCTGGATCTATGGAGCATGGCATCTATGGAGGGGAATAAACAGCCGACGTTTTGGTCTGAGTCTGACTGGAAAAGAAAGGGGACAGAAACTAGAATAAGGTGGACGGAGGAGTACAGGTTGTTAGGTAATTGGTGAGGCCAGGAGAGGGTCAAGGTGGGAGGATGGAGGAGGGGTGATGAAGTAAGAAGCTGGAATGGGATAGGTGGAAAAAGTAAAGGGCTGAAGAAGGACAAGTCTAATAGGAGAGATCAATGGACCATGGAAGAAAAGGAAGGAAGAGGGGAATCTAAGGGTGGTGATGACCAGGTCCATAAATCAGACATTCATAACCTAGGGAAGGGTTAGTATAAAACACAGGCCAATGACGCTCACTGTTATATTTCTGTCTGTGCATATCTTGAAATTGCACGTTTCCTAGAATTTATCTCCAGGGCCATTAGTTATAGTCTGTGCTATCTGCAAAATAAAATTTAATCACATGACAAATAAATGCAAACTCCACTCCTCCTCACAAATCCAGGTGGCTTTAAGGATCATAGCCGTGTGCAACTGGTCAGCAGCATCTTGCAGAGACAAGAGACTGCAGGTGCTGGAGTCTGGAGAGGAAACAAACTGTAGGAGGGACTCAGGAGGTCAAGCAGCAACAAGAGGCAGGGGTGGGAAGGAATTGTCACCATTTCGGTTTAAGACCCTGCATCAGGAACTTGAGAAAAATCTGGATTTAAACAAAGGTAAAACGTGATATGGGCTGCTGGTCTGTGTGTGTGAATTGTAATATTCTATATTAACGAGGCTTGCAGTGGAAGCTTTTTGTTGTTGCAGACTGTCGTTCTTTACAGGTTTTGACTTCTGTCATTAGCCTCAAAATAACTGTATAATGTCAGACTACAATTAATCATTTTTTATTGTGTTAAGTTTTGGAATTCTACTCCTAACAGGCCAGGAGGCCATCCTTTGCAATAGGCCGTATTGTTCCAGACTTGGCCTGCTGCCTGTGGTCCACAGCCACTACAGTGAATTCTTCCAGCTGTGGAGGTCCCAGTACATATCCACTGACTCACATACAGTGTCTGAAAGGTCACCTCTGTCTAATGCTATTAAATTTTAAAGAGATATTAAAATGGATTTAAATAATTTAAAAAAAGTACTAAGAAGTAAATTCGATTAAAGTACATCAAAACACAAATTATTAAAAATGTTAAACTAAAAAGCTGGTGGTAAAATGGATCCTTCATGGAATCATTTATCACAGGAATATCCCTTTTGGTCCAGCTCATCCATGCTGAAATGCCCATCTACATTAATCCTATTTGCCCACATTAGGCCTGTCTCTTGTTATTGCCTTTTCAGCGTAGTACTTGTCTCTGACTCTAGTAACTCCAGAGGTTCAGTATCCTCCATGTGAAAAACCTACCCAGAGATCTTCACTAAAATTCTCAAGTTTCAAGATTTAAGATAGCTCTCAAGATGACGTCGATCTGTGACCTCTGTTAAGTTGTGGTTCAGATTTAGTTTCTTAGTTTTTTTTGGGGTTATAAAGATGGTTTTGGGGACAGGGAGGGAAGTTAGGGTCAGGTTAGTGTTTACAGACAGGGATAGTCATAGTCATAGTCATAGTCATACTTTATTGATCCCGAAGGAAATTGGTTTTCGTTGCAGTTGCACCATAAATAATTAAATAGTAATATGTAAATTATGCCAGGAAATAAGTCCAGGACCAGCCTATTGGCTCAGGGTGTCTGACCCTCCAAGGGAGGAGTTGTAAAGTTTGATGGCCACAGGCAGGAATGACTTCCTATGACGTTCTGTGTTGCATCTCGGTGGAATGAGTCTCTGGCTGAATGTACTCCTGTGCCCAACCAGTACATTATGTAATGGATGGGAGACATTGTCCAAGATGGCATGCAACTTGGACAGCATCCTCTTTTCAGACACCACCGTGAGAGAGTCCAGTTCCATCTCCACAACATCACTGGCCTTGCGAATGAGTTTGTTGATTCTGTTGGTGTCTGCTACCCTCAGCCTGCTGCCCCAGCACACAACAGCAAACTTGATAGCACTGGCCACCACAGACTCGTAGAACATCCTCAGCATCGTCCAGCGCATGTTAAAGGATCTCAGTCTCCTCAGGAAATAGAGATGGCTCTGACCCTTCTTGTAGACAGCCTCAGTGTTCTTTGACCAGTCCAGTTTATTGTCGATTCGTATCCCCAGGTATTTGTAATCCTCCACCATGTCCACACTGACCCCCCTGGATGGAAACAGGGGTCACCGGTGCCTTAGCTCTCCTCAGGTCTACCACCAGCTCCTTAGTCTTTTTCACATTAAGCTGCAGATAATTCTGCTCACACCATGTGACAAAGTTTCCTACCATAGCCCTGTACTCAGCCTCATCTCCCTTGCTGATACATCCAACTGTGGCAGAGTCATCGGAAAACTTCTGAAGATGACAAGACTCTGTGCAGTAGTTGAAGTCCGAGGTGTAAATGGTGAAGAGAAAGGGAGACAAGACAGTCCCCTGTGGAGCCCCAGTGCTGCTGATCACTCTGTCGGACACACAGAGTTGCAAGCACACGTACTGTGGTCTACCAGTCAGGTAATCAAGAATCCATGACACCAGGAAAGCATCCACCTGCATCGCTGTCAGCTTCTCCCCCAGCAGAGCAGGGTGGATGGTGTTGAACGCACTGGAAAAGTCAAAAAACATGACCCTCACCATGCTTGCTGGCTTGTCCAGGTAGACGTAGACACGGTTCAGCAGGTAGACGATGGCATCCTCAACTCCTAGTCGGGGCTGATAGGCGAACTGGAGGGGATCTAAGTGTGGCCTCACCATAGGCTGGAGCAGCTCCAGAACAAGTCTCTCCAGGATCTTTACGATGTGGAGGTCAATGCCACCGGTCCGTAGTCATTGAGGCCGCTGGGGCACGGCGTCTTCGGCACAGGGACGAGGCAGGACGTCTTCCACAGTACAGGAAGCCTCCAGACCTCAGGCTCAGGTTGAATACATGGCAAAGTACTCCACATAGCTGAGGGGCACAGGTTTTGAGCACCCTGGTACTGACACCATCCGGGCCTGCAGCCTGGTTTGAGTTCAGACGTTTCAACTGTCTTCTCGCCTGTTAAGCTGTGAAGCCCACCTTGGTGGTTTCGTGTGGGGAAGGGGTATAGTCATGAGAGCAGGGTGGGAGACTGTGAGGAGGGGTAGGAGGGGAGAGTGGAATATGTGTTGGTTGGGGGCCGACAACAGATGAATCATGTGGGGGATGGGCAGGGGCCACAATGTCAAATCTGTTAAAGAGCAGGTTAAGTTCGTTTGCCCTGTCCACACTGCCTTCAGCTCCTCTGTTGCTAGTTGCCGGAACCCAGTGATGGTCCTCGTCCCACTCCAGACCTCTCTCATGTTGTTCTGCTGGAGTTTCCACTCAAGCTTCCTCCTGTACCTGTCTTTAGCCTCCCTGATCCTGGCTTTCAGGTCCCTCTGTATTGCCCTCAGCTCCTCCCTATTTCCATCTCTAAATGCCCTCTTTTTAGCATTCAGGATGTCCTTAATGTCCTTTGTTACCCATGGCTTGTTATTTGAATAACAAAGGACAGTTCTTGTCAGAACATTGCAGTCCACACAGAAGTTGATGTAATCAGTGATGCACTCTGTGAGCCCATCAATATCCTCTCTTTGTGACTCACAGAGTGCCTGCCAGTCTGTCACCTCAAAACAACCCTGGAGCGCCTCATAAGCCTCCTCCGACCATTTCCTCACTGTCCTCGAGGTTGCAGGTTTACTCTTCACCAGAGGCACGTAGCAGGGTTTTAGATGCACCAGGTTGTGATCTGACCTTCCCAGTGGGGGGAGGGGAGAGGGGCTGTATGCATCCTTAACATTAGCGTACATCAAATCCAGAGTCCTCTCCCCTCTGGTTGTACAGCTCACATACTGCATGAAGTTGGGCAGTGTTCTCGCCATAGTAACATGGTTGAAGTCACCCAGCTGGAGCCTAAGTCTCCATTCCACCTACAAAGGCCAGCGACATTGACGTGAGACATCTGTGATTGGATATTGGATGTCAGACTGGCATAGGGTGGATGAGATCCCCTCCCAGTTGGTGGTTTCCGGAGTCAGAATTCTGTGTGGGCAGGAGGAATAAATTCTAGTGACCCTCTGGTTTCACGAATCAGGGAGACCGAATTTAAGGCCTAATGTTAGGAGTTCTGTTGTTAGCGAGCCTAGAGTTTGAGACCTCGTGTTTGGTGATTCTGGGGTCGAATCCGAGGAGTGAGGCCCAGAGGCCGAGGCCTGTTGATCAGAGCTGAGCGCGAATCTCTGCAAATCCACTGAGGAAGTAGAAGCCCAGCTCCACTGGAGGCTGGAGGCCCGGCTGGAGTTAAAGGACAGTGTATGTGTGTGGGTGGGAGGGAGGAACAGAGCCTGTTTAACTGCTTTTTGTGTTCTGTATTGTGCTGTCGAGCGTCGTGGGCATGTTATGTCTGCACTGGAAAACGTGGCGACACTTGCGGCAAACAACACATTTCACTGGACATTTTGATGTACATGTGGCAGGTAAACTCGGAATTGTGCATCTTGATACATGGCTACATGGTCTCAAGATTCATAGTACCATCCTGAGCGGATCTTTTCCACTTAAAGTGCCAGTGGCCAGAGATTCCCAGGTGTAAGTGAGGATGTTTTTATTTCAAGGCAGCTTTGAGCACACTTTGAATTTTTTCCTCTGTGTGCTTGGTTACTTCTTTACAAAAGAGCTCAGAATATAGTGACACACACAAAATGCTGGAGGAACTCAGCAGGTCAGGCAGCATCTATGGAAATGAATAAATAGTTGACGTTTCAGGAGAAACCCTTCCTGGGATTGGAAAGGAAGGGGGAAGATGCCAGAATAAAAAGGTGGGAGGAGTGGAAGGAGGATTTCTAGGAGGTGATAGGTGAAGTCAGGTTGGTGGGAACGGTGAAGGGCT
The DNA here is from genome assembly GCF_963921235.1 of Mobula hypostoma. Taxonomy (NCBI): domain Eukaryota; kingdom Metazoa; phylum Chordata; class Chondrichthyes; order Myliobatiformes; family Myliobatidae; genus Mobula; species Mobula hypostoma. The sequence goes on from NC_086115.1 coordinate 21,187,022, forward strand.
GGAGAGGAAGGAATCTGATAGGAGAGGAGAGTGGTCCATAGGAGAAAGGGAAGAAGGAGGGGACCCTGGGGGAGGTGAAAGGTAGGTGAGAAGAGGTAAGGGGCCAGAGTGGAGAATAAAAGAAGAGGGGAGGGGAAAATAAATTGTTTTAACTGGAAGGAGAAATGGAATATAGTGTATGTTTTTCAGAATCTGAGCAACATGGAGAGCTGGCTGAGTGTAAAGAGGGCTTCATCTGCTAGTGATGGTGGCCTGGGAAGGACATTGACACTGATTGCTTCCCTTTACATGAATTTGGATGATGTAGCACAATCAGATGTGTGACAGCTGTGCCAGGGTCTGCATGCCATTATTTCCTATCAGGTGAAACCTAACAGCAGATATGGCAGTAACGCCTCACTCCCCGGTGAGCCCAATGTCCTCTATGGATGCTTTGAAAAAGTCAAGTCGCTTTTCATTGTCACTTCAACCATAACTGCTGGTACAGAACACAGTAAAAACAAAACAACGTTCCTCCAGGACCATGGTGCTACGTGAAACAACACAAAACTACACTAGACTACGTAAGACAACACAAAAACTACACTAGACTACAGACCTACACAGGACTATATAAAGTGCACAAAGCAGTGCAAGGCAGTACAATAAATAATAAACAAGACAATAGGCACAGTAGAGGACAAATTACAATATAATAATAAATAATGTAGATGTCAGTCTAGACTCTGGGTATTAAGGAGTCTGATGGTTTGGGGGAAGAAACTGTTATACAGTCTGGTCGTGAGAGCCTGAATGCTTCGGTACCTTTTGCCAGATGGCAGGAGGGAGAAGAGTTTGTATGAGGGGTGTGTGTGGTCCTTCATAATGCTGTTTGCTTTACGGACGCAGCGTGTGGTGTAAATGTCTGTAATGGCAGGAAGAGAGACCCTGATGATCTTCTCAGCTGACCTCACTATCCACTGCAGGGTCTTGCGATCTGAGATGGTGCAATTTCTGAACCAGGCAGTGATGCAGCTGTTCAGGATGCTCTCAATACAACCTCTGTAGAATGTGGTGAGGATGGTGGTGTGGGAGATGGACTTTTCTCAGCCTTCGCTGAAAGTAGAAACGCTGCTGGGCTTTCTTGGCTATGGAGCTGGTGTTGAGGGACCAGGTGAGATTCTCCGCCAGGTGAACGCCAAGAAATTTGGTGCTCTTAACGATCTCAACGGAGGAGCCGTCAATGTTCAGTGGAGAGTGATCGCTCCATGCTCTCCTGAAGTCAACAACCATCTCTTTTGTTTTGTTCACATTCAGAGACAGGTTGTTGAGAAAAAGAGAATAATGATCCACCTGTATGAGTCCCCACAGCATCTGTAAATCTGTGATCTCTGTCTCTGAGTCTGAAGTCAAAGGTCACAGGGATCTTTCAAGAGAATGAACCCTAACAAGGTATCAGGCCCTGGCAGGTACTGAAAACCTGGGCTGACCAACTGGCTGGAGTGTGCAAGGACATCTTTAACCTCTCACTGCTGCAGTCTGAGTTTCCCAACTTCTTCAAATCTGGTGCCTAACAACAGTAGAGTGAGCTATCTCAGTGACTATTGTCTAGTAGCACTGCATATTGTATGAACTGCTTCGAGAGGCTGGTTATGCCTAGGATTAACTCCAGCCTGAACAAGGACCTGGATCCACTGCAATTCACCTACCACTGCAACAGGTCTACAATGAGTGCAGTCTCACTGGCTCTCCACTCTACAACAGAACATACATCAGGCTACTGCTTATTGGCATTCAACACCATCACCCCCTAAGTACTAATCAACAATCTTCAAAATCTGGGCCTCTGGAACCTTGACTTCCTCATCGGTAGACCATAGTCAATGCATATTAGTAACAATATCTCCTTGAGAAGGTCAGCAACTTTAAATTCAGCGGTGATATAATTTCAGAGGATATGTCCTGGGCCAATTATAAATAAAGCACAGCTGTGCCTCGACTTCCTTAGCAGTTTATGAAGACACGGCACAACGTCTAATACTTGGACAAACTTCAATAGATAAGTGGTGGAGAGTATAAGCAAAATAATCTGCAGATGCTGTGATCAAAGCAACACTCACAACATGCTGGAGGAACTCAGCAGGTCAGGCAGCATCCATGGAAACGATGTGTCGATGTTTCGGGCAGGTCCCACGAAGGGTTCCGGCCCGAAACGTCGACTCATTGTTTCCACGGATGCTGCCCGACCTGCTGAGTTCCTCCAGTGTGTTGGGAGAGTATATGACTGGTTGCAACAAAGCCTGATATGGAAACACCAATGATCTTGAATGGAAAATTGTACAAAAATTATTGGATATGGCCCTGTCCATCACGGGTTAAACTCTCCCTTCTACTGAGCATATCTACACTGAGAACTGCCACAGGAAAGCAGCATCCATCATCAAGGACCCCCATTACCCATGTCATGCTCTCTTCTCACTGCGGCCATCAGGAAGGAGGTACAAGAGCCTCAGGTCTCCACTACTAGGTTCAGGAACAGCTATTACTCCTCAACCATCAGGCTCTTGAATCAGTCGGGATAACTTCAGTCAACAAACAAGAGAAAATCTGAAGATGCAGGGAATCAAAGTAATACACACAAAATGCTGGAGGAAATCAGCAGGCCGGGTAGCATCTATGGAAAAGAGTAAACAGTTAACGTTTCGGGCGGAGACCCCTCACGGCCAGGTGAATGGTCCTGATGAAGGGTCTTGGCTCGAAATGTCAACTGTTTACCCTTTTCTATAGATGCTACCCGGCCTGCTGAGTTCCTTCAGAATTTTGTGTGCATTACATAAATTCATTCAACTTCACTTACCCCATTACCAAGATGTTCCCACAACCTATGGACTCACTTTCAAGGGTTCTTCATCTCATGTCCTTGATATATTTATTGCTTATTTACTTATCATTATTTTTTCTCTTTTGTATTTCTGCAGTTTGTTGTCTTTTACACATTGATTGTCTGCCCTGTTGGGTGTGGTCTTTCATTGAATCCATCATGGTTCTTGGATTCACTGAGTATGCCCACAAGAAAATGAATCTCAGGGTTGTATATGGTGACACATATGGACTTCAATAACCAATTTACTTTTAACTTTGCTGCCAAACAACACACGCACAGCTAAAGGATGATTGTTTAGCACGCTGCTGTATTCTATCTGCATTCATGACTGTATGACTAAGCATAGCACAACATCTTAGGATGATTTGGCAGATGAATACGTAGCTGAGGAACTCGTGAAGGGGGCACTGCTTCAGATTTGTAGATCATTGGGCTCTCTTCTGGGGAAGGTATGATCAGTACAAAAGGGATGGGTTACACATGAACCTGAGGGGAACCAATATCCTTGTGGGCAGGGAGATGGGAACCTGAGTAATAAAGCTGAGGATGGGGCCATTGGATTACAAGCAGAGACAGTGTGTAGTGAGAGTGTCAGGAAAGACAGACAATTGATCGGGAAAACTGCAGTCTATGGGATGAGTTGCAGTGTAGCAGGGAGACAAAATTGGAAAGGGTGATGAATATAGGACTGAAGGTGCATACAGTATATAGAATAAGGTCGATGATCTTGTAGTGCAGTTAGAGGTTGGCAGATATGACGTTATGTTTATCACTGAGTTGTGGCTGAAAGAAGATTATAGTTGGGAGCTTAACATCCAAGGATACACATGTATCAAAAGGACAGGCAGGTAAGCAGAGGGGGCTGAGGTGGCTCTGTTGTTAGAAAATGAAAATAAATCCTTAGAAAGAGGTGACATAGGATCAGAAGATGTAGAATCCTTGTGGGTAGAGTTAAGAAACTGCAAGGGTAAAAAGACCCTGATGTATGTACAGACTGCCAAGAAGTAGCCAGGATGTGGGCTAGAAATTTTAATGAGAGATAGAAAATGCATGTCAAAAGGACAATGTTACAATAGTCATGGGTGATTTCAATATGCAGATAGATTGGGAAAATCAGGTTAGTGCTGCATCCCAAGAGTGAGAATTTGTAGAATGCCTATGAGATTTTTTTAAGAGCAGCTTGTGGTTGATCCCACTAGGGAATCAGCTATTCTGATTGGATGTTGTGTAATGAACTGTATTTGATTAGAAAGTTTAGGGTAAAGGAACCATTAGGAGGCAGTGATCATAATATGATAGAATTCACCTTGCAGTTTGAAAGGGAGAAGCTAAAGTCAAATGTATCAGTATCACAGCAGAGCAAAGGGAATTAGAGAGGCATGAGAGAGGAGCTGGCCAAAGCTGGTTGGAAGGGAAGAGGGATGACTGCAGAGCAGCAATGGCTGGAGTTTCTGGGAGCAATTATGAAGACACAGGATAGATACTGTAACAATGAACTCAGGCTAGTGCTAGTTTTACATCAAAGCAGGTGGCCAATCATTCTCCCATGGCGCTGTTGGCCAAAAGAGGGCCTTGCCCGTAAGGATAAGAGGATGTATGCCACTTTACTTTGATCTAAAGGGAACTTGGAAGGCTGTAACTAAAATGCTAAGGAGCATTGTATCACAAACCATTGGCAAGACTCGGGGTTACCATCAGACTGCCCAGGGGCCAGTAGGATTAACGCAACTTCACAGAAGTTAAGGAAATCAGTGGCAAGATGCACAGGAGAGTGCTTGGATCTAGAACCTATCTCAGAAGAACGTAAACCTTGCCCACCAGACTTGGAGAACTGCAGTGAAGTTAGTATCTCCTGAAGCATGTGTTCATGTCTTCTAGCAGCTTCGCCTTGACAGGCCAATGCTGTACACAGCTTTAGGCACTCTGCTGTTTCCATGATGGCTCACTCTTGCTGTAATGATGAACTCAAGTTGGCGGACCTAGGAGCAGAATAACTGGAAACTTGAGTATAAAACTCTGATGAAAGTTTATTCACAGAAGAAGCAACAAAGATACAGAGGTCATTCGGAACAAATGTCACTATGGAAAGGCTAGCTGAAGGCTAAGTGATGAGTGCCCAGCGTGCATATCTTATATAGTACAACATAGAACATAGAATAGTGAAGTTACTCACTACAAGGTTGCATGAGAACCCCAGCTACCAAAACAGCACAAAAAAACTTCTGGGAGCAATTAACAGGTAACACAAGCCACAATAAGGTTAATTAAGGTTCAAGAGAAGTAGAGCAGAAAACAAATTTAACCTGGGACCAATGATTTCCCATCCAGAGCCGTGGTGAAGAGTGGCTGGTCTAGATGGGAAAAAGGAACTTTAAGTTGTCTGGCCAGCACAGGATCTAGGAAACAGCACCGGTTCAACCACCATTGGATAAATTAATGATATCCAAGTGAAGAAGAGCAGCGAGGTCTGGGACCCTCAGGAACTCCCGCTGATCCAAAACATTCATAAAGGATACAACCCAAAGATTCATTCTAAAGGAAGGATGATACAACATGACTGAAAAGAGAAGTCAAAGCCAATATAACAGCAAAAGAGAGGGCATATAATAGAACAGAAAATAGTGGGAAGTTAGAGGATTGAGAAACTTTAAAAAACCAACAGAAGACAACTAAAAAACCATAAGGAGAGAAAAGATTATGAAGGTAAGCACTCCAATTATATCAAAGAGGATACCTAAAGTTTTTTCTCAGATATATAAAGAGTAAAAGAGAGGCAACAGTAGATATTGGACTACTAGAAAGTGATGCTGGAGAGGTAGTAATGGGGAATGACGGATGAATTGAATAAGTATTTTGTATCAGTCTTCACTGTGGAAGACACTAGCAGTAAGGCAGAAGTTTGAGAATATCAGGGCACGCAAGTGAGTGCAGTTGCTGTTACTAGCGAGAAGGTGCTTGGGAAGCTAAAAGGTCTGAAGGTATATAAGTCACCTGGACCGGATGGAGTACATCCCAGGTTTCTGACAGTGGTAGCTGAAGAGATTGTGGAGGCGTTAGTAATGAACTTTCAAGAAACAATAGAATCTGGCATGGTTCCAGAGAACTGGAAATTTGAAAATATCACTCCTCTCTTCAAATAGGGAGGCAGAAGAAGGGATATTATAGGCCTGTTACCCTGACCTCAGTGGTTTAGAAAATATTGGAGTCAATTGTTAAGAATGAGGTTTTGGGGTACTTGGAGGTACATGATAAACTAGACCAAAGTTGGCATAGTTTCCTTAAGGGTAAAATCCTGCCTGACAAACCTGTTGAAATTCTTTGAGGAAATAACAAGTAGGGTAGACAAAGGAGAATGGGTGGATCTTGTGGACTTGGATTTTCAGGAGGCCTTTGACAAGGTGCCACACATGAGGCTACTTAACAAGATAAGAGCCCAAGTTGTTACAAGAAAGATACCAGCGTGGAGAGAGCATTGGCTGATTGGCAGGAGGCGAAGAGTGGGAATAAAGGGAACCCTTTCCAATTGCCTGCCAGTGACTAGTGGTGTTCTGTAGGGTTCGGTATTGGGAGTGCTTCTTTTTATGTTGTATATAATGATTTGGATGATGTAATTGATGGCTTTGTGGCCAAGTTTGCGGACGATAAGAAGAAAGGTAGAGGGGCAGGTAGTGTTGAGGAAGCGGGAAGGCTGTAGAGGGATGGGTAGATTAGGTGAATGGGTAAAGAAGTGGCAGATGGAATACCGTATCAGGAAGTGTATGATCATGCACTTTGATAGAGGGAATAAAAGTGTAGACTATTTTCTCAACAGGAAGAAAATTCAAAAATCTGAAGAGCAAAGGAACTTGAGAGTCCTTGTGTAGGATTCCCTAAAGGTGAACTTGCAGGTTGAGTCGGTGGTGAGGAAGGGAAATGCAATGCAATCCTCTCCCTTTCATCGCCCTCATAGCTTGCTTATGTCTCTCCCTCATTCCTTAGCCTTGCTACCCTCTCTCACCATTATCAATCATAGCTTCTTATTTCAGATTCACTTAGTTACGTTCACATGTCTTTCCACTTCACTTCCTGTCCCTTTCACATGTGCCTTGCATCCTCTCTCTGCATTCGTTTCCCACTGTACCTGCTTTTAGTGTTTCTCCCTCTCTCTCTCTCTCTCTCTCCTTTCCACACTGCCTGTGTCTCTCCCGCTCTCGTTTCTGCTCTCTCCTCTGTGGGACTTCCCCCATTTCCTCCTCCTTACCCCTTCTCCTGCTTCCCCTCTGTACTTCTCCCTGCCTATGATCCATTGTTCTCCCCTCTCCATGTTTCTACCCCACACACTCAGCTCGTGATTCCCTGCTTTCTCTTCTGAACTTGTTGCTCACTGTGAGGTCTCGGGACTTGCTCCCAGCACTCAGCAAGAATATTTCTCCCAAAGCGCGAGCCACACATCAGTTAAAGAGGGTCAGGACCTGCAGCTGCAAGAGGGTGGGATCCACGCAGAGGACGATTTGTTCCACTGAGGGTAGGGGTGGATATAGGAGAGGTCAGAGCTGGTCCATTACCCAAGCTGTGGAAGACTTTGAAGCTGAGGGTATTCTCAGTGCAGCAAGGAAAAGTAATTGATATTCTATCTATCACTTTCCAAAATTTCAATAAGAAACTTTTTCTCTCTTCCCATTCACTAATTATTCCCTTCCCCACCACACTCCCTCATTATCTCCTCCCCACTCCTTCATTATCTCCTCCCCACTCCCTCATTATCCCCTCCACACTCCCACATTATTCCCTCCACACTCCCTCACTATCCCCTCCCCCACTCCCTCATTATCCCCTCCCACACCACACTCCCACATTATTCCCTCCTAACCTTCTCCACTCCCTCATTATCCACTCCACACCCTCCTTCACGCCCTTATTTTCCCTTCCACACCCTCCCTCACTCCCTCCTTATCAATGAAGAGTAAAATAAACTTACGATCCCAGTGACATGAAATAAAAGAAAGCAATGCTCCAATTAATAAATAGGCCAGGCATCACACTTCGCGTCTGTAAACATTAGTGGGTAATTGCAGTTCTGTCAAAGTACGGGCGGTTTCGTACTGTAGGAGTCTACATGGTGCTTCCAGACAAGGATTCACCCCTGACAATTTACATAGTGTTCTATTTCTGGTCCCTGTGTATTAGTTCAAATCCTGAGAGGGTACATGGTGATTACATATGTCGAATTCTCCATGGGTATTCACGCTCTAGGACTGACCTTTGTGATTCCAGCCCATTGCACTTGAACAAAATTCCAGCCCAGGAATTCCTCATCCAGAATCCAGCCGTGGAGAAGCATGGAGATGTCAGCTCTAGAACTGGTCTATATTCTGCTGTAACCTTTGACAGCCTTTCTCACTATACACAACTCCAGCACTTTTTGTGTGATCAGCATGTTTAGACCATAAGACTGAGGAGCAGAATTAGGCCATTTGGGCCATCGAGTCTGCTCCTCTAATGCATCACAGCTGATGTATCGCCCTTCCCAACCCCATTCTCCTGCTTTCTCCAAGTAACCTTTGACACTCTGACTAATCAAGAAACTATCAACCTCCACTATGAATATACTCAATGACTTGGCCTCCACTGTCACCTGTGGCAGTGAATTCCACAGGTTCACTACCCTATGGTGAAAGAAATTCCTCCTTATTTCTGTTCTAAATGCTGTCCCTCTACTCTGAATCTGTGCCCTCTGGCCCTAGACTCACCCACTATAGGAAACATCCTCTCTACATCTACCCTATCCAGTCCTTTCAATATTTGATATGTTTCAATGAGATTCCCCCTCATTCTTCTAAAATCCAGCAAGTATAGTTCCTGAGCCATCAAATGCTCCTCACATGTTAACCTCATTCTCATGAACTTCCTCTGGACCCTGTCCAATGTCAGCACATCTCCTCAATACGGAGCCCAAAACTGTTCACAGTTCTCCAAGTGCCATCTGACTAATGGTTATATCCTTGCTCTTGTATTCTAGTCCTCTCAAAATAAATGCCAATGTTGCATTTGCCTTCCTTACCACTGACTCAACCTGCAAGTTAACGTATAGGGAATCCTGCACAAGGACTAATAAGTCCCTTTGCAGATTCTTGAATTTTCTCCCTGGTTAGAAAATAGTCTAAGCCTTTATTCCTCCTACCAAAGTGTACAACCATACATTTCCTTACACTACATTGTATCTGACAGTTCATTGTCCATTCTCCCAATTTGCCTTAGTCCTTCTGCAGACTCCCTTCTGAAACTCGAAGGAAGCAGCATCTACTGATTCTCCTTTGTCTATCCTGCTTGTTATTCTGTCAAAGAATTCCAACAGAGTTGTTAGGCAAGATTTCCCGTTAAAGAAATCATGCTGACTTTGGCATATTTTATTGTGTGCCTCCAAGTACCCTGAAACCTCATCCTTAAAAATAGAGCCCAACATCTTGGCATCAAAGGTTACGGGGAGAAGGCTGGGGAGTGGGGTTGAGGAAGGGAAAAAAAAATCAGCCATGGTTGAATGGTGGAGCAGACTCGATGGGCCAAATGGCCTAATTCTCCCCCTATGTCTTACGATCTTATCTTCCCGACTACTAATGTCCGGTTAACTGGCATATTAGATTCGATTATGAGAACACTCAGTCCTCTTTTATTTAGAAATGCATACATGCATTAAGAAATGATATAATGTTCCTCCAGAGTGATATCACAGAAAACAGGACAAACCAAAGACTAACACTGACAGAACCACATAATTATAACATATAGTTACAGCAGTGCAAAACAATACCATAATTTGATAAAGAACAGACCACGGGCACGGTAAAAAAGTCTCAAAGTTCCGAGTCGATCGACTCCCGAGTCCCCGATAGCAGGCGACAAAGGGAGAAACTCCCTGCCATAAACCTCCAGGCACCGACAACTGCTGATGTCTATATTTTCCTTTCTTCTGCCTCACTCCCTTCTTAAAGAGTGGAGTGACATTTGCATTTTCCAATCCTCCAGAACCATCCCAGAATCCAGTAATTCATGAAAGATCATAACTAGTGCTCATCAATCTCTTTAGCTACCCTTTTTAGAACCCTGAGTTGTAGTCCATTTGGTCCAAGTGATTTATCTACCTTCTGACCTTTCATCTTCCCAAGCACTTTCTCCTTAGAAATAGCAATATTACTGACTTATGTCACATGACACTCTAAAATTTCTTGCATTCTGCAAGTGTCTTACATACTCATCAAGTTTCACCACTGTTTCTTTGTCCCACATTACTAACTCTCCATCGTCATTTTCCAGTGGTCCACTCTCGCCTTTCTTGTGCTCTTTGAATATTTGAAAAAAGATTTAGTGTCCTCTTTTATATTATTGGCTAGCTTCCCTTCGTATCCCTTCATTTCTGTCCTTATGGCTTTTTAAATAACCTTCTGTTGGTTTTTAACAGCTTTTCAATACTCTGAGTTCTCACTAATTTTTGCTATGTTGTGTGCCCTCTCCTTTGCTTTTATACTGTCTTTGGCTTCCCTTGTCAGCCACGGTTGCCTTATCCTTCCTTTAGAATACTTCTTCATCTTTGGGATGTATCAATCCTATGGTTTCTGAATTGCCCCCAGTTATCCCCATTGTTGTTCTGCCGTCATCCCTGCTGGTGTCCCCTTCCAATCAACTTTGGCCAGTTCCAATTTCATGCCTCTGTAATTCCCTTTACTCCACTGTAATAATGATACATCTGACTTTATCTTCTCCCACTCAGACTGCCAGGTGACTCCTGCTCTGGCTGCTCTGGCTTTGTGTCTGAGGACTCACTTTCATTCTAAATGGTCTTTGCATACTTTTATTGTTTACACAATTTATTTTCTTTCTTTCTCTCTGCACATTGGGTATTTCTCACTTTTTTATGGGTTCTTTTGGGTTTCTTGTTTTGTAGCTGCATGAAAGAAGCCAAATCTCAAGGTTATATAATGTATATATACTTTGATAATAAAATGTATTTTGAACTTTTGAACTATGAATTCTGTTATATTATGATCACTGCTTCCTATGTGTTCCTTACACTCTCAAATCAAATTTGGTTTGTTACACAACACCCAATCCAGAATCGATTGTAATATGACCTGGATTGCACCATCCGTTGTTAACCAGAACAGTAAGCCCCCAACTCCTTTATGCTTACCGCTCTCACTGCACTTCCGGTCAGCCTGAACGGTCTGGAAGCCGTCCATGGAGAAGTTTTGATCGGGTATGTCCTCGTGCAGCCCCGTTCCAGTAAAACACATAACATTGCACTCCCGAAATGTTCCCTGACGCCTGGTTAGCGCCTTGAACTCGTCCATTTTATTACCCACCAAACTCCTCTTCTCCATAAGTCTCTGTTGTCTCGACCCAGTCCTCTTTCCTCGCCTTTGTGATCTCCCTCTGCATCCTCTGTATGTTTTCCTCCAGATTTCAGCCGGGGTGTCTGCCGCTCTGCTCGCTAAACCAGCCGGCATAAGCTCAATCAGCTGGTCCCTGGAATAAACAATGCGACCATGCTTCTGTCCTGCTAATGAGACGTGTCGGGATGTAACTATCTCCAGCGCTAAAAACCCAAATAAAACTCTCTCTACCAGCACGTTAGAGAGGGTGCAGCTTCAATGTGTTACCGTGAAAAAAATACAAAAATAATGTAAGTTAAAAAAGTAAGAATCCTACAGGCCCAGAGCCATCAAACGCTTTTCATATGACAAGCTGTTCAATCCTGGAATCATTTTTGTGAACCTTCTTTGAACCTTCTCCAGTCTTAGTACATCCTTTCAAAGATAAGGGGCCCAAAACTGTTAATAATATTCCAAGCGAGCCTCATCAGTGCTTTATAGTCTCAATTTTACCTCCTTGATTCATACTCTAGTCCTCTTGAAATGAATGCTAACATTGCATTTGCCTTCCTAAGCACAGACTGAACCTACAAGTTAACCTTCAGGGAATCCTGCACAAGGACTCCCAAGTCCCTTTGTGCCTCAGTTTTTTTGGTATTTTCTCTCCATTTAGAAAACAATCAACCCTTTTATTTCTTCTGCCAAAGTGCATGACCATACAGTTCCCAACACTGTATTCCATCTGCCATTTCTTTGCCCAGTCTCCTAATCTGTCTAAGTCCTTTTATAGCCTCTCTACTTCCTCAAACTACCTGACCCTCCACCTACTTTCATATCATCTGCAAACTTTGCAACAAAGCCATCAATTATATCATCCAAGTCATTGACAAATAACGTAAAAAGAATTGGTCACAACACACACTCCTGTGGAACACCACCAGTCACCGGCAGACAACCAGAAAAGGCTCCCTTTCCTCCCATCCTTGTCCTCTTACCAATCAGCCAATGCTTTATCGATGCTAGAATCTTCCCTGTAATACCATGGGCTCATAGCTTGTTAAGCTGCCTAATGTGTGGCACTTTGTCAAATGCTTTCTGAAAATCCAACATCAACTGTTTCTCCATTGTCTATCCTGTTGGTTATTCCTTCAAAGAATTCCAACAAATCTGTCCGCTAAGATTTTCTCTTGACAAAACCATGCTGATTACAGCTTAATTTGTCATGTGCCCCCAAGTACCCTGAGACCTCATCCTTGATAATTGACTCCAACATCTTCCCAGCAACTGAGGTCAGTCTAACAGACCTATTGTTTCCTTTCCTCTGCCTCTCTTCCATCGTCAAGTGTGGAGTGACATTTGCAATTTTTCAGTCTTCAGGAAACATTACAGAACCTAACGATTCTCAAAAGATTGCCTTCACAATCTCTTCAGCCACCTCTTCCAGAACTCTGAGGTGCACACCATCTGGTTCAGGTGCCTTATCTACCTTCAGATCTTTCAGTTTCCCAAGAACCTTCTCTCTAGTTATGGTGGCTTTGACTTCTCTTGTTAGCCACGGTTGTGTCATCTTTCCTTAAGAATGCTTCTTCCTCTTTGAGATATATATATCCTGTGCCTTCCGAATTGCTTCCAGAAATTCCAGCCATTGCTGTTCTGTCATCATCCCTGCCAGTGTTCTTTTCCAATTAATTCTGGCTGACTCCTCTCTCATGCCTCTGTAATTCCCTTTATTCCACTGTAATATGATACATCTGACTTTAGCTTCTCCTTCTCAAATTTCAGGGTGAATTCGATCATATTATGATCTCTGGCCCCTGAGGGTTCTTTTACCTTAAGCTCTCATATTAATTCTGGTTCATTGCACAACACCCAATCCAGAATAGCTGATCCTCTACTGGGCTCAACCATGAGGTGCTCTAAAAGCCATCTCATAGGCACTAGAAATTCCCCTTCCTGGAATCCAGCACCATATGAACATAAGAACGGAAGAAGTAGGAGCAGGAGCGGACCATCTGGACCGACGAGCCTGCTCCCCATTCAATAAGATCATAGCTGATCTGGCTATGGACTCATCCCCACCCATAACCTTTAATTTTCCCAATCTACCTGCATATTGAAATCCCCCATGACTATTGTATTATTGTTTTTTTGACATGCATTTTCTATCTCCCATTATAAGTTATAGGTCACATTCTTACTACTGTTTGGGGGTCTCTATACAACTCCCATCAGAGTCTTTTTACCCTTGCAGTTCCCTAGCTCTATCCACAGTTATTCAACACCTTCTGACACTATATCACCTCTTTCTAATGATCTGAATTCATTTTTTACCAACAGAGGAAAGCTGCCCCTCTGTCTTCCTGCCTGTCCTTTCGATACAACGCGTACCCTTCGGACATTAAGCTCCCAGCTATTATCTTCTTTCAGCTATGATTCAGCGATGACTACAACATCATACCTGCCAATCTGCAACTGTGCTGCAAGTTCATCTACTTTATTCTGTATACTGCGCACATTCAAATATAACACCTTCAATCCTGTATTTACCCTTCTTGTTTTTGTTCGCCCTTTTACTTTGCAACGCATCCTGTTGGCTGCAATTTTGCGCTATCAACAGCCTCTCCTCACTAGTCATCACCTCTGTGTGTAAACCAGCTACCTCATCTTCAGCACTATCATCTGCTTCTCCTACGATACTTGTTGTATTGAAATATACGCGGCTCAGGACACTAGTCGCACCATGCTCAACCTTTTGATTCCTAACTTTGCCTAAGTTTTCTTAAGTTTCCACTAACTGTTCTGGCATTGGTTCCCATCCCCCCTGCAACTCTGGTTTAAACCCCACTGTGCAGGAGTAGCAAACCTTCCCGCTAGGATCTTAGTCCCCCTGCAGCTCAGGTGCAAACTGTCCCTTCTGTGCAGGTCCCACCTTCCCTGGAAGAGATCCCAAAGATCCAAAAATTTTATGCCCTCCCTCCTACACCAACTCCTTAGGCACATATTAAACTCTATAAGGTTCCTAGTTCTGGCCTCACTAGCACGTGGCATGGGTAGCAATCCTAAGATCACAACCCTGGAGGTCCTTGCCCTTTAACTTAGCACCTAACTCCCCATGCAGAACCTCATCACTTGTCCTACCCATCTCATTGGTATCTACATGGACCATGACTTCTCACTGTTCACCCTCCCACTTAAGAATGCTGAGGACTCGATACGAGATATCCCGGACCCTGGCACCCAGGAGGCTGCATACCATCTGGGAATCCCGTTCTCACCCACCGAACCTCCTGTCTGTTTCCCTAACTAATGAATTCCCTATCACCACAGCATGTCTCTTCTCCCCCCCTTCCCTTCTGAGTCACAGAGACAGACTCAGCACCAGAGACTCATCCACTGAGACTTTCCTTAGATCACCCCCCCCACCCCAGTATCCCTGTTGTTGGGGCGGAGGGTGGCCACAGGGGTACTCTGCACTGGGGAGAAAACGGCGAGCTATGTAGGAGGTAAGGGTTAGATTGATCTTAGAGAAGGTTCAAAGGTTAGCAGACATAGTGAGCCAAAGAGCCTGTACTGTGCTGGAGTGTTCTACGTTCTATGCTCTAAATGCCAGATCTCTGCTGTGCTGTGGAGCCTCCAGGATCTGTCACTTGGCTTGTATGATGGCTGCTGTGAGCTGTGTCAAGCTGCAGTCCAGTTATTTTGGAGTGGGATCAGACTTTCAATTGACCTGATTGAGAATTTCTCACATGTGCAGTAAATAAGTAAGAATTTTTAAAAAACTTATTTCAGTTACTTTGAATTTCCTTATGCAGCCTGAGGAAAAGTACACACTCAGGACAACAAATACTTTTTCGGGTTTTAATTCCTTTATCTGTTTTAGATGTTTAAGTGCCAGAAGAGGGTCGTGAAACAAAACGAACGGATTTACAACCAGTCCTTGCCATTACAATCTCAGTTTAACTTTCGATCCACACCCTTGTATATGAACAGAATTGCATATACAGTATAAAAAAACACCAGAACTAATACGGTACAAATACGGTAGTGGCAATCCTGAAGGAACACAATACAAACAACATTAGAATCCCACCCACCCTGCATCTTATACGTAACAGTGAAAAATGTAAGCGAATACATCTCATCTAAGACCTACACACGTGCTGAACTTCCGAACAGAGACTAAACATTCACGCTACCCGGTTACATGCACAATTAGTCCCAATACAATAAAGTTAGACAAAAGGAAAACTTTGGCACAACTTTTACAAGGTATTGCCTGGTAGTTAAATTACAGGAAGACTGACCTACTTGGCTGGTGAGGAACTTTGTATAAGCCACACTACCCAGCGTCGATTCCTTCACTCGTGGAAATCTAAAGCATTCACATGTAAAACATGTCAAATTACCGATATTCTCGGTCCGCCAACAAGCATAAACGAATTCACATGGATAATGTCAATATATACTCATCTTTCCACACCATGCCCAGCACACTCTGGGAGGAACCCGATTCCAACGCTTTACCACGTCTTCAGCAGAAAGCAAAATGGTCTCCCCACTATCCTGCGCATGCGTAATGACATCACCATGGCCCCTTAAAGGCACAGACAACTATTCTAGCATTACCCGGATGGATGCCTAAGTACACTTTTAACATTACTGAATAAGATCCGACGGTCACCTGGTTATACTTAATTGTTTTCTGTTTTTCGTGAAACTGATGTAAAGCTTTAACAGATGTCAAGGCACCTTTCCCTCAAATCAAACACTGATCTCAGAGAGAACCTCAGGATATCCCTACCATCACCTGGTTGTGGCTCATAAACACCTGGTCAGAACAGCCCATTTTGTCTTTACATTTCGCCCAGATGAGGAGTGCATGCATGGACCAGGCTTGGGGGTACAGTCAACAAATGGAATTCAACTGGATATGACCCAGTGTGTTTAACTCTACAAGTTCCCATTCCTGGTCTAGTTACACCTCTGATGGGTGGGTTCAAGTTCATGAAAAATTACAATAATTGTGTGCTTAATAACTCAGCAATACATAGTATACAATACTTGACACATCAGTTACAATAATACCCTGAATTGGTCTTCAGATCTAAAGTGTGTAGCAAGAACTGATACCTTTGATGTGGTAAAATGTGTGGAAATTCACAATCCTAACAGAATAAGCAAGAACTCACGGCATGAGCTCCCCAAGATCAGTGCATGTCCTTACCAGGCCAGTTAGGTGCTGGGTAGCCGGTGTTGCCTTGGCATTTGCCAATTTCAGTTCCATATACTGAACCAGAAAATGATCCTGCTATTGTATTCATGCATCATTTAGTTTAATAACACCATCAGCTTAATGAGGATTGGGAAAGAAGAGAAAAAAATAACCAAGGGATTTAATCTGTTTGTTTAATAAGTGTAACTAACATTAATGAAAATGTAGCTAAATCGAGTTGTGCCATTACTGACGTGGTCAAATTATTCTTCTGGGTATTTCCAACAATTATAAAATGGGATCCTTTGCTTGTCAACAAGTTACCTGAGGCTCAAGGAGAAAATGCATGCACGAGTTACGGGCCTGGTTTTTGCCATTTACTATCCTGTTCTGGCAGCTTTTGGTATTTCAGGTGAGGCAATGTACAATGTACAATGTACAATGATTTGAGACACAAGAGATTGAGGGTGCTGGAATGCTTTGAATTTGATTGTGTTCATACTCTTCCCATGTTGCTGACCATAGAAATTGTCTTTCTCTTTCTTGGAGACATATTCAATGGTAAATGTTATCTGTATGGATTTTAGCAAGGTCTTTGACAATGACCACACCATAGACTGGTCAGGTTAAGTCCGGTGGAATCCAGCAAGAACAGGTAATGGGGATTCCAAATTGTCTTAGAGATAGGAAACAGAAGGTGGTGGTTGAAGGTTGTTTCTCAGAATGGAAGCTGGTGATTGGTGGCGTGCCGCAGAGATGAGTGTTATTGCTATTATTCGTTGTTTATAGAAATAATTTGGATGCAAATGCACAAGGCCTGATCAGTAAGTTTGTAGGTGTCATAAAATTAGTAGGTGTTGAATTGAATTGAATTGACTTTATTACTTACATTCTTCATATACACAAAGAGTAAAAATCTTTACATTACATCTCTATCTAAATGTGCAATGTGCAATTTATAGTAATTTATAATAAATAGTGTGTACAACAGCACAGTCAGTATAACATAGAAATACAATTGTGTCAGCATGAATTAATCAGTCTGATGACCTGGTGGAAGAAGCTGTCCCGGAGCCTGTTGGTCCTGGCTTTTATGCTGCGGTACCGTTTCCTGGATGGTAGCAGCTGGAACAGTTTGTGGTTGGGTGCCTTTTTCACCACATAGCTGGTATGTACAGACCACGTTAGCTCCTTGGTGATGTGTATGCCGAGGAACCTAAAGCTGTTCACCCTCTCAACCCCAGATCCATTGATGTCAATTGGGATGAGCCTGTCTTCATTCCTCCTGTAGTCCACAAGCAGCTCCTTTGTTTTTGCAACATTGAGGGAGAGGTTGTTTTTTTGACACTGTGTCAGGATGATGACTTCTTCCCTGTAGGCTGCCTCATTATTATTTGAGATTAGGCCAATCAGTGTATTGTCATCAGCAAATTTAATTAGCAGGTTGGAGTTGAGGGTGGCGCCACAGTCAGGGTCAGAGGGGCAGAGGTGAGGGAGCCCACTCTTACCACCTGCTGGCGATCTGACAGGAAGTCCAGGATCCAGCTACACAAGGCAGGGTGAAGGCCGAGTTCTCTGAGCTTCTTGTCGAGTCTGGAGGGAATTAAGGAGTTGAATGCTAAACTGTAGTCCAAGATCAGCATTCTCACAAAAGCATCCTTTTTCCCCAGATGTGTAAGGACAGTGTGTAGAGCTGTGGCTATTGCGTCATCTGTTGATCAGTTGTGTCGGTGGGCGAATTGTAGGGGGTCCAGTTTGGGTGGTAGCATGCTGCAGATGTAGTACTTAACCAGCCTCTCAAAGCATTTGCTTATTATTGAGGTAAGTGCGACAGGACATCAGTCATTCAGACATGTTACCTTGGTCTTTTGAGGTACAGGAACAATGGCAGATGTTTTGAAGCAGGAGGGCGACAGTGAAGAAAATGATCAGGTTCACAAGTGACTCGGTGAGTTAGGGAAGTGGGCCAAAGAATGGCAAATGGATTTCAATAGGTGATGCATTTTGGAAAGTCTTTCCCCATGAATAGCAGAGTACCAGGGAGACCAAGGAATACGAGTACATAACTGGAAATGGAATTGGTTTATTATGATCACATCTCCAAAATACAGTGAAAAGCACTGATCAATTCATTACAGAGTGCATTGAGACTGCACGTGGTAAAACAACTTCAGAATGCAGAATAAAGAGTAACATCTACAGAGCTACATAATATGGTCTGAGATCATAGCAAGGTAGATTGTGAGGTCAGGAGTCCATCTTTTCTTACTAGGAACGGTAGGGTAGAAGCTGTGCTTCAGCCTAGTGGTACGTGTTGTCAGTCTTTTGTATCTTCGGTCCGATGGAAGAGGGTATAAGTGAGAATTCCAGGGCTGCAGAGTCTTTGAGTAAGTTGGCTGCTTTACAGGGACACTGAAAAGTATAGGCGAAGTCCATGGTGATAATCAAGCAACACACATAAAAGTTGCTAGTGTACACAGAAGGCCAGGCAGCATCTCTAGGAAGAGGTATAGTTGATGTTTCGAGCCAAGACCCTTCGTCAGGACTAACTGAAAGCTGGTTTCTTGCAGTCACAGGCAGAACAGTTGCCATTCCAAAGCGGTGATGCATCCAGATAGACGCTTCCTGAGGGAGGTTGATAAAAATTGGTAAGGGTCAATGACCAGCTCTCCAGTTTTGCAGACGTTCGTCAAAAGGTTGTTGTCATGACATCGTGTCGCTAAGCTCGCCATCTCCTTCCTGTACTCTGACTCATCATTATCTGCGATATGGCCCACTGCAGTGGTATCATTTACAAAGTTGTTGATGGAGTTCGAGCATAACTGGGCTATGCCGTCATGAATGCACAGGGAGAAGAGTGAGAGACTGAGGACATACCCTTATGGGGCACCAGTGCTGAGAATAATTGTGGTGGAGGCTTTGCTGCCTATCCTTACTGATTGAGGTCTGTTCATCAGGAAGACAAGCATCCATTTGCAGAGGTTGCTTGTTGACTCCAAGTTCTCAGAGTTTGGTGATGAATTTGCTTGGAATTAGAGTATTGAAGGTGGAGCTGTAGTCAATAAACAATAGTTTAACCAAGGTGTCTACTGTCCAGACGTTCCAGAGTCACAGTAAGTGTAGGGCCAGGGAGATGGCATCAGTCGCAGACCTGTTTCAGCGATAGGTGAACTGCTGGTTGATCTGCACAAGGTGTAAGGTTACGGGCAGGAACATCATCTGGACCAGATGTTGCTCATGGGTTCACTCTCCAAAAGCCAGACCTTCCATCTGCAATGGTGGCTATGGATTCAAGTTCATTTGACATACCAATCCCCTTCTGTTCAAAATACGCATTAAATTCATCGGGAAGGGACGTTGTGCTTTTGTGCTATTGTCAGTGATGTTGCCAGACTTCGTTTTTGACCCATTATAACATGTAAGCCCAGCGATAACTGATGGCTGCTTTAGGACTCGATTTTGGACTAGTATATCTTGGTATCTCTGATAGCTTTACAGAGATCATATCTCGATATCTTGTAAAGGTCAGGGTCATCTGATTTGAATGATGTAGTCCTAAGCTTCAGTAGGGAGTGTATTTTCCAGTACATCGTGGTTTCCAGTTTGGGAACACGATTATCCTCTTTGGTATACAGCACTCAACACACTTGCTGAAAATCCATGATGGTGGGACATACTCATCTAGACCATTACCTGGGTCTTCGATCATGGACCAGTCCACTGACTCATAGCAGTCATATACAATCAGAAACAAGAGAACATCTGTAATGCTTGTTTGTGGTTGAACTACTACACTGCGACGTCTCTTCCAGAGATGCCTACCATGAACAAGTTTAAATCTTCCCTTCGACAGGAGTTTAGTGAAACCCTTTCTCACTGCTCCCCCTCTGTGATCTCTGTTGTCCCCTGACACTTCGACCACGTGCTTACCCAGAACAGCTACCACAGCCACATATCCTTCCTGGAAACATGTCTCAGCCACCAGTTTGTACCACATGGCTTACAGATTCGTTTTCAAGCCTCTCAATTTGGACCCTCTGTGGACCCCAGGTATTCACGTTCAATCGACTGCTTCTTCTAGCATGTTCTACGCACCACGCTTTCCACCATGAGAAGGTACCTGGGGTCTCTACCCAGTCACCCACACAATTCTGGGATTCTCTCTCCGTTGCCTGCAATGAACTTGTCTATTACTTTATCCTCCAGCGGATCCACGCTTTCAGTTGCTGGTTCTTCAACTTTCTCATGTCCAGCAAGGATCAGCAGATTACCTGTCCACAGACTACAGAGCCTGCTGACTCCAATGCCCACATGCACGGGTGTCTCCAGATCGCAATCCCTGTTACTGACCTCAACGGTTCTAACAATCCCAAGCAGATACAAGGCCCGGAATCCACCACCACCAATGCGGGTTCCAACAACCTCGGCCACTTTCAAAGTGCCGATTGCGCAACCTCCAACTCTGACTCCAACCTTCACCATCAACGCTGCCCTCAACCGCATCTCTTCTATTTCACACACATCTCCCCTCAGCCCATCCTCCCACCACCCCACCAGGGATAGGGGTCTCTTGTCCTCACCTACCACCCCACCAGTCTCTGTGCCCAGTGCACAATTCTCTGTAACTTCCACCATTTCCCACCACCAAGCACATCTTTTCCTCCCCCGTACTTTCTGCTTTCCACAGGGATCACTCCCTAAGCGACTCCTTTGTCTGTTCATCCCTTCCCACTGATCTCCCTCCTGGCATTTATCCTTGCAAACAGAGCAAGTGCTACACCTGTCACGACACCTCCTCCCTCTCTACCATTCAGGGCCACAAACAGTCCTGCCAGGCCAGGCGACACTTCACCTGTGAGTCTGTTGGGGTCATCTACTGTATCCGGTGCTCCCGGTGTGGCCTCCTGTACATCGGTGAGGCCCCCTGTACATCGGTGAGGCCCGGCATAGATTAGGAGACTGCTTTGCCAAGCATCTATGCTCTGTGTGCCAGAAAAAAGTGAGATCTCCCAGTGGCCACACACTTTAATTC
This sequence comes from Mobula hypostoma, assembly GCF_963921235.1. Lineage (NCBI taxonomy): Eukaryota > Metazoa > Chordata > Chondrichthyes > Myliobatiformes > Myliobatidae > Mobula > Mobula hypostoma. The sequence continues at coordinate 21,208,474 of NC_086115.1, forward strand.
CACTTCCCATTCCCATTCCGACATGTCAGTCTACGGCCTCCTCTACTGCCGCGATGAGACTACACTCAGGTTGGAGGAACAACACCTTACATTCTGCCTGGGTAGGCTTCAGCCTGATGGCATGAACTTCAATTTCTCGAACTTCCGTAATTGCGCCCTCCCCCTTCACCATTCTCATTCCCGTTTCCCTCTCTCACCTGATCTCTTTACCTGCCCATCATCTCCCTCTGGTGCTCCTCCCCCTTTCCTTTCTTCCATGGCCTCCTGTTAGATTCCCCCTTTTCCAGCACTGTATCTCTTTCACCAATCAGCTTCCCAGCTCTTTATTTTATCCCCCCTCCCAGTTTCACCTTTCACCTTGTGTTTCTTCCTCCCCTCCCCCCACTTTTGAACTCTGACGCCTCATCTTTTTTTCTCCAGTCCTGATGAAAGGTCTTGGCCCAAAACCTTGACTATACCCTTTACAAGATGATCTATTTGTTCAGACCATCACCTGCAGAAATGTGGCAAATGTGGGAACATTTGCATGGTGCTCTTCATAGGTAAGTTCCATTGAGGCACGGAAAAGATGGTGGGGTAAAAGAACAATGGTGTACAAAGGATGTAGAAAATCTAGTTAAGAAAAAAAGAAAAGCTTATGAAAGGTTCAAGAAGCTAGTTAGTGTTAGAACTCAAAAAAATTACAAGAGTGCCAGGAAAGAACTCCAGAATGAAATTAGGAGAGCCAGAAAGGGCTATGAGAAGGCCTTGGTGAACAGGATTAAGGAAAACCCCAAGGCATTCTCCTAGTCTGTAAAGAGCAATAGGATGAACCATGTGAGAATAGGACCAATCAAGAGCGAGAGTGGAAACATGTGCATGGAGCCAGAGGAGGTAGCAGAGGTACTTAATGAATACTTTGCTTCAGTATTTACCAGTGAAAAGGATCTTGATAATTGTGGGGATCACTTACAGCAGACTGAAACACTTGAGTATATAGACATTAAGAAAGAGGATGTGCTGGAGCTTTTGAAAGTTATTAAGTTAGATAAGTTGCTGGGACTGGACAAGATATATCCCAGGCTACTATGGGAAGCGAGAGATGAGATTGCTAAGCCTCTGGCATGATCTTTGCATCATCAATAAGGACAGGAGAAATACCAGAGGATTGAAAGGTTACAAACCATTGTTCCCTTGTTCAAAAAAAGGGAGTAGAGATAACCCAGGAAATTATAGACCAATGAGTCTTACTTCAGTAGTGGGCAAGTTGTTGCGGAAGGTCCTGAGAGGCAGGATTTCTGAGCATTTGGAGAGACATAATCTGATTAAGGATAGCCAGCATGGCTTTGTCAAGGGCAGGTCATGTCTTACAAGACTGATTGAGGATGTAACAAAAAACACATTGATGAAGGTAGAGCAGTGGATGTATTGTATATGGATTTAAGTAAGGCAATTGATAAGGTTCTCCATGCCAGACTCATTCAGAAAGTAATGAGGCATGGAATCCAAGGAATCTTCGGTTTGTGGATCCAGAATTGGCTTGCCCACAGGAGGCACAGGGTGGTTGTAGATGGTTTGCATTTTGCATGGAGGACGGTGACCAGTGGTGTTCTGCAGAGATTTGTTCTGGGATCCCTCCTCTTTATGATTTTTTAAATAAATGATCTGGATGAGGAAGCAGAAGGGTGGGTTAGTAAGTTTGGTGATGACACAAAAGTTGTGGGTGTTGCGCATAGTCTGGAGGGTTGTCAGAGATTACAGCACAACATCGATAGGATGCAGAACTGGGCTGAGAAGTGGCAGATGGAGTTAAGACTCTTGGCAGTGTGGAGGATCAGTGAGATCTTGGAGTCCAAGTTCATAGGACACTCAAAGCTGCTGTGCAGGTTGACAGTGTTGTTAAGATGGTGTGATGGCCTTCATCAACCTTGGAATTGAGTTCAAGAGCCGTGAGGTAATGTTACAGCTATATAAGACCTTAGTTAGACCCCACTTGGAGTTCTGGTCACCTCACTAGAGGAAGGATGTGGATACTATAGAAAGAGTGCAGAGGAGATTTACAAGGATGTTGCCTGGGTTGGAGAGCATGCTTTATGAGAATAGATTGAGTGAACTTGGCCTCTTCTCCTTGGAGCAATGCAGGGTGAGGGGTGACCTGATAGAGGTGTATAAGATGATAAGAGGCATTGATTGTGTGGATAGCCAAAGGTTTTTCCCAAGGCTGAAATGGCTAACGTGAGGGGGCATAGTTTTGAGGTGCTTGGAAGTAGTTACAAGGGGAATGTCAGAGGCAAGTTTTTCACACCGGGAGCAGTGGGTGCGTGGAATGCACTGCCAGCGACAGTGGTGGAGGCAGATACAATAGGGTCTTTTAAGAGACTCTTAGATAGGTACATGGAGCTTAGAAAAATAGAGGGCTATGCGGTAGGGAAATTCTAGGCAGTTTCTAGACTAGGTTACATGGTCGACACAACATTGTGGGCCGAAGGGCCTGTAATGCGCTGTAGATTTCTATCTATGACTTTCTGTACTGGATCCTCCCATTTCAGGTTCTGTTTGTATGCGGGGAGAAATAGCACAGCCTGGTGGTCTGATTTAACGAAGTGTTGATGGTGGATGGCTCAGTAGCCATCTTTGATAATTGTGTAGCAATGGTCAGGTTGTTTGGATCCTGGTGGGACAGGAGACATGCAGGTAGTGTTTGGTGGCACACTCTTTAAGTTGGCCTGATTGATGTCAACAGCAATAATGAAAAGGGCCTCAGGTTATCCTGTTGACCACAGAGTAGCATTTATTAATTGCAGGCTTCATATCACCCGGCGCGAGATGTAAACTGCCGTCATGATAGCTAACATCAACTCCTGAGGCAGGCAGTATGGGCAGTACTTCACTGTTAGGCACTGTATTTCAGGCTGGGTGAACAAAATCTTTTCAGGACACTCACACCTGAGCACAGCAAGATGTTAATCAGGAAGTAGACCCGTCAGAATCAGAATCTTTTGTTATCACAGGCGTATGTTGCGATATTTGTTGTTTTGCGGCAGCTGTCCAGTGCAAGACATAAACACGTTGCTATAAATCACAATTAAAATCAATAAATAGCGTGAAAGAGGAGTAACAAGGTAGTTTTCATGTGTTCATGGACGCACTGAATGTAACATTGCTCAAGGTACGGTACATCCAGTAAATGGAGGACCCCTCAGTTGAATGACACAGTCATGTGAAGCAGGTGTAAGCCATGGTTCAGTGAGACATTTATAAAGACAAGTCCCTCAGTTCTCTCTGGTAGGCCAGTCTTTCCCTTCATTCCATCAACTTTGTTCTCAATGGCCCAGACTTCAGCTACAAGTATGCTGTGGAGGGCATCCCAGCCCTCTCCTCAGGCTGTATCCAGTCCGTCCTGAGAGTTGTGGAGTGAAGCCACCTGGACTGGACTGGAATGTGAGTGTCTGCTTAATGCCAGACCTGGAGGGGGTTCAGCAGGTCTGTGAAGTTTGTTGTTGCTCCCATACTGAGGACTGGGCTGGTAAGTGGGGGATTCAGCATCAGGACTCAGTCCCAGGTGCTCCATAGGGTTGGGCTTCCAATCTGGAGGGACCTCAGCAATGAGCGCCCCCGCGGGTCAGACTCACGTCGGGTCAGGCCTCAGGAATGAGTCCCTGCTGCCTCCGTGGGTCAGGCCGTCATTCATCGGAAGCAGCATCAGAGGCAGACAAGGCAGTGAAAAAGACATTTAACATACTGTTAAATCGGTAGCAATTTTATTAGTGACTTGGGTATTTGCACTGCCAACTGGGAACTGGCTAGTTGAAGTCGGGTGAGACAAAGCTGTTGACAAGTCGACCACAACGAAAACAAGTCTGTCAGGTCAGCTAAGAGCATTGTGTCTTCTGAGTACAGGAACCCTGGTACTTGGACTTTGAGTCTTTAACGTGGTAAGTGCAACCTAGATCATTTTATCTCAATTACTTAAATACTTTAGTGCAGATATGGCGAGCCAAGTGATAGGTTGCAGCTGTAGATTGACATGTTGGGCTGGAGGGCCCATTTCCCTGCTGTGACAAGTAGAAATAAATGAATACAATCTCAGAAATATAGATGCACAGTTTGGGAATTAAATGTTAGTGCCATGGAATTTTACAACACAAAAGCAGACCATTGAGACCAACGTTTCCATGCCAATCAGAGTGCATTCCTGGGCTAGTTCCATTTGCCTTCCTTTAGTGTATATCCCTCTAAATCAGGAGTACCCAGCCTTTTTTATGCCTTGCAGCCTTACCATTAACTGAGGGGACCCTTGCTCTAAATCATTCTTGTTCATTAATCTATCAAAATGTCCTTGAACATTGGTGCTCATCATCAAATTATAAACACAAGAGATTCTGCAGATGCTGGAAATCCAGAGTAACACACAAAATGCTGAAGGAGTTTGGTCTGAAATATTAACTGTTTATTCCACTCCACAAATGCTGCTCGATCTGCTGAATTCCTCCAGCATTTTATGTGTGATGTTCATCACCAGACTCTGGCCCTGGAAGTAATGCCTCCCTTTGCGACTGCGTTCTTGAATTCCTGACCAACCGACTGCAATCAGTAAGCATGGGAAACACCACCTCAGTTACTCCCTGTACACTCATGACTGCATGGCCAAATTCTTCCCAGACTTCGTCTACACGTTTACAGATGATATCACAATAGTGGGCAGTTTCTCCGCTATCACCGTAGTCAGTGTACAGGAAGGAGATGGAGGGATAGAGTGCTTAGTAACATGGTGCCATACAAACAACCTTTCTCTCAACATCAGCTAAAGAAAAGAGCTGGACATTTACTTCAGGAAGAGGGTGGGTGGTGCAAATGCTCCAGTGTCCATCAATGGTTGAGAGAGTTGAGACATCAAGTTCCTGGAGTGAACATCATTAAAAGCCCTGGGAGTCAATGCCTCCCTCTGCAACTAGGTTCTTGACTTCCTAACCAGCAGACCACAATCAGTAAGTACACACACACACACACACACACACACACACACACACACACACACAGACTACTGGAAGATGCCAGAATAAAAAGGTGGGGAGGGGTAGGGAAGGGGGATAGCTAGAAGGTGGTAGGCTCAGCTTCTGTTTAAATCTTTCTAATTTCACCTTAAACCTATGTGTTCTAGGTTTAGACCCCCCTACTCTAAATCAGAAAATATAATCAGTTTGGATGGAGTTAAGAAACAGGAAGGCACAGAAAGCATTGGTAGGGATTGTACTGTATATAGCCTCTAAACAGTACTGGTATTCTAAAACATAGTATAACCAGAAAATCAAAAGTGCGCATTATGAAGTTAACACAACAATTATAGGGGGTGGGAACTTTGTAGGATAAACAGGGTAAGGGAAGGAGTGCAGATATAGTAAACAGAATATTACCTGGAAACAACAGGAATTCTGCAGATGCTGGAAATTCAAGCAACACACATCAAAGTTGCTGGTGAACGCAGCAGGCCAAGCAGCATCTATAGGAAGAGGCGCAGTCGACGTTTCAGGCCGAGACCCTACTTCCTTCAGTTAGTCCTGACGGAGGGTCTCGGCCTGAAACGTCAACTGCGCCTCTTCCTATAGATGCTGCTTGGCCTGCTGCGTTCACCAGCAACTTTGAAGAATATTACCTGGAACTAGTTGCGGTCATCTACTTCAGTAGAAAAATAGAAAGACAGACTATGAATGATTGAAAACATAGTTTTCAGAACGATCTGGAAGTCTTTGTACATGAATGACTGAAAGTTAAAAAGTTCAGAATTATTAAGGCAAATGTTATGCTAGTATTTATTGCAAGAGGATTTAAATACAAAAACAGAGACTTCCTCCTTCAATTATATAGAGGATTAGTGAGACTGCATCTGAAATATTGTACACAGTCCTAGCCGTCCTTCAAAGGGAAGGATATACATAATCATGAAAGGGGGAACATAGTGAAGATTTTTCATTGCTTACAGGGCTGGAGACTTTTGTCATTGATAGAAAGATTAAGTAGATGAGTACATAGAATGGTCACATAAATATGTACAATATTTGTCAGGGGCTTGTGAGAGTAGAAGCAGAGTTGAAAATTCCCTTGGTTAGAACCAAAACAGAGACACTCAAATGTATTTTACTTGTGGCTGAGATATCAATCTAGACTAATCCAGCAGCATATTATTCAGGGCAGGGGCATACTATCAAAGCTGGTTATCTAAAGACTTTGTTTGGAATCCTGAAACTATTTTAATTTTAGCTTAAATATTTCTCATAAATCCAAATTATCCTTCATTGATGAAGGAGCTGCTTCTTCCATATGGTGTCTGCTCAATAATTAAAATGATATCCTTTCCTTTTTTAATCAGGTAACTTGGTGACAATAGTGATTCTGTCCCGAGGAAAGTGTGGTCTTACCCAGTGTATCTCTCGGTATTTGCTGGGCATGGCGGTGGCAGATCTCATGTTCCTTATCATGGCTGTAGTGTTGCACAGGATCAGTATGTTATATTTTCCAGATCTCCTTCTCCACACCATTCTGGTTTGTAGTGCCAGAGTTGTTCTAATTCTTATTGCCAGGGACAGCTCAGTTTGGTTAACTGTTGCTTTCACCTTTGATCGATTTATAGCCATTTGTTGCTCAAAGCTGAAAACAGGATATTGCACCGAAAGAATGGCTGCTGTTGTCATAGCAACAGTTTGTGCTGTGAGCTGCATAAAAAATATTCCTTGGTACTTCATATACGAGCCTCTGTATATAATCAACGATGTCCCATGGTACTGTAATATTAAGTTAAGCTTTTACACTGATCTTCTATGGGCTATTCTCGAGTGGATTGACCGTATTTTAACTCCCTTTGCTCCCTTCCTCTTAATGTTAATTCTCAATGGCCTGACTGTCAGACACATTCTTGTGGCCAGTAGAGCTCGCAGGAGGCTCCAAGTCCAGAATAATAGTGAGAAACAGAGTGACCCAGAGATGGAGAACAGGAGGAAGTCTATCATTTTGCTCTTTACCATCTCTGGAAGTTTTATCGTATTATGGATGGCCTACTTTTTAAACTTCCTTAATGTTCGAATTAAGAGTGGAAATTATTCAACGGGCTCTTCAAATGATCCAACGTTCCTTTTCCAGGAGATTGGAATAATGCTGCAACTTCTCAGCTGTTCCACCAATACATGTACTTATGCTGCAACCCAGAGGAAATTTAGAGAGGAATTCATACATGGATTAACATACCCTTTCAATCTGCTCGTTAAAATGGTAAAGTCATAAAAACAGGTGAATTTGTCATCTATTAGATCCTGGCTTCATTTTATAACCCATCCTTTTCTCTTATTTCTTTTGCTCTAGCATATTAACCAGGAATTTGTTGCTGATCATTCTACAAGCTACTCATTCTTGCACAGAATACATTACAGGTAGCTTGTGCTTTAAGAAGCATTGACTTGCATTCTTGAGTCTGTGAGCCCCTCTTTGGTTACAGGCTCTTTCAAATCACAGTGTCATTGCCTTCAGCCACAGTAGGGAAGAAAGTTTCTGAAATCGATTGCAGATTGAGCTCTTCCACAAAAACATTGAAAGTCAGTTGAGTCAGCCAGCAAAGCTCTAACAGCTTTTGAACCTCCCGAGATTCAGGGACAACAAAACTTATTCTAATAGGTGGTGTCAGTGATTGTTGGCAACGTTCTGTGGGCTGCAGACAATAGTTCTAAATATCCTTTTAAATACACCTTTTTGAATTGCTCGCTCTGCAGCTTGCAAAAAAGCAATGTTAGATTATTAGATTAGATTATGAGGACATGCAGTCCTCCTTTATTGTCATTTAGTAATGCATGCATTAAGAAATGATACAATATTCCTCCGGTGTGATATCACAGAAACACAGGACAGACCAAGACTGAAAAACTAACAAAACCACATAATTATAACATATAAGCAACACACATCAAAGTTGCTGGTGAACGCAGCAGGCCAGGCAGCATCTCTAGGAAGAGGTACAGTCGACATTTCAGGCTGAGACCCTTCATCAGGACACCAGTTCACCAGCAACTTTGACGTGCGTTGCTTGAATTTCCAGCATCTGCAGAATTCCTCGTGTTTGTGTAATTATAACATATAGTTACAACAGTGCAACAATACCATAACTTGATGAAGAACAGGCCATGGCACAGTAAAAAAAAGTTCAAAGTCTTTCGAATGTCCCACATCTCACGCAGACGGGAGAAGGAAGAAAATTCTCCTTGCCATGCCGGACCACAGTCCGACTCTGAGTCGTCCGAAAACTTTGAGTTCCGGTCAGCCCTCCGACACCGAGTACCGAGTGCCATCTCTGCTGAACGGTTCGACCTCAGCCTCGGTCACCAGCAGCAGGCAAAGCCGGGGACTTTGGGGCCTTCCCTCCGGAAGATTCTCACTTGCGCAGTAGCAGCGGCAGCGAACCGGGCATTTCAGAAATTTCTCCAGATGTTCCTCTGTGCTTTCACGTCTGTCTCCATCAAATCAGAATTGTCCACGGCCCCTATTTAACAGAAATATATCATTTCACCAGAGATCTGTGTGCGCTGTGTCGCGCGCCATCTTCTCCTCCCGCCTATGTACTTTTAATTCACCTTAATAATCTACAGATTTCACAATCATCTGAAGGATTCGGTGGACTAGGTAGGTGTGGCACCTTTAAGTGGACGAAGGTTGATTGCCATGGCCGGAAGTGAGGCAGTAGGGGGGACTCCAAGCCCCCTCCAGGCCCCCTCTCCCCAGCATCTTATTGGCAAATGTGTAGTTGCTGGAGACCAAAATTGTGGACCTGAGGGCAAGATTGCTGTATTGGAGGGAAATGAGAACCTGTTCTATTCTATACTGGACTGAAACGTGGCTTTCTCCCAGCACACTAGATACAGTGATCAGACCCAAAGACTTCTCGACTTATGAATAAACTGAACTGCTGATAAGGAAACGGCAAAAGGAGGAGGTGTGTGTTTCATGATAAACTCTCACTCGTGCCTCGAGTGGCAATTTTGCCAAACTTGTGTTTCTCCGACTTGGAACACCTAATGGCCAAATGTCATCTGTTATGTTTACCTAAGGAGTTCTCATCTGTGATTCTCACCAGTGTTTACATACCCCTCGTGGCCGATTATAATCAAGCGCTCACGTTACTGCACAATGCCATCTCCAAACAAGAAATAGTCCTCCCCGATGCATTTCAAAGCATAGTCAGAGACTACAACCAGGCTTGTTTGAAGAAAACACTGCCCAATTACCATCAGCAAATAACCTGTAGCACCAGAGGTCCCAATGCACCAGACCACTATTATGCTAAGATAAAGAATGCCAACTGTACCATGCTCAGATCACCTTACATAAAATCTGATCATTTGGCTGTCCTTCTACCCGCATACAGGCAGAGGCCAAAGAGCAAAGCTCCAGAGATTAGGACAACAAAGAGGTGGATCGAGGGAGGCAAAGGAGTGGCTACAGGATTGCTTTGAGTCAGTGGGCTGGGCTGTGTTCAAGAACTCATCTGTGGATTTGAATGAATACATCATGGTTGTCACAGATTTTATTAAAACAGTAAATTTTATGATTTTATGCCCTCATAAAATCATTCAGTCTTACCCAACCAGAAGCTCTGGATGAACCATGAGATCCACAATCTGCTGAGGGCCAGATCAGAGGCATGGAAATCTGGTGACCAAGAAAGTTCAAGAGGTCCAAGTACAATCTCCAGAAAGCTATTTGATGGCGAAATGGTAATTTCAGACCAAAACTGAAACAAAGAAGCATGCTTAATAGCTGCGGCAGGGCTTGAATATTATCACCTCTTATAAAGCAACATAGATTTATTGTTGATTTAACAAGCAACATAGGAGACAACAGGGCTTTGCATCCAGATGAACTCAATGCCTTCTGTGCTCACTTTGACTGTTAAAACATGGAGGAGCTATCAAGAGCTCCCACTTCCCTCAGTGATCATATGATTTCAGTCTCTGAGACTGACGTGTGAACATCCTTCAGGAGGGTGAACCCAAGAAAAGCATCCAGCCCAGATGGGGTACCTGACCAAGTGCTAAAGACCTGTGCTTGTCAACTGGCTGGCGTGTTCATTGAGATCTTTAACCTCTTATTTTGGCAGTATGTGGACTTAGATCCACAGTGATGAAATGTTTTGAGAGGTTGGTGATGAAACATATCAACTCCTGTCAGAGAAATGATTTGAGACCGGTCCACTTTGACTACTGGAGCAATATGTCCACAGCAGATGCTATCTCATTGGCTCTTCACTCACCCCTAGAACATCTGGACAGCAAAGATGCACACATCAGGGTGCTCCTTATTGACTACATCTCAGCGTTCAATATGATCATCCTCTCAAAACTAATCAATAATCTCTAAGACCTTGGCCTGAATACCTCCATGTGCAATTGGATCCTTGTTTTCCTCACTTGCTGACCCTGGTCAGTTTGAGTTGGCAACAATATCTCCTCCCTGATCTCCATCAGTACAGGTGCATCACAAAACTGTGCTCAGTCCCCTGCTCTACTCACTTTACACTTGACTGTGTGGCTAAGCGCAACTCCAATGCCATATAAAATTTTACTGATGACACCACTATCATAGGCCGAATCCAAGGTGGTGATGAATCAGCACATAGGAGGGAGATTGAAAATCTGGCTGAGTGATGTTGTAACAACAATCTCTTACCCAATGTCAGCAAGACCAGGGAATTCATTATAGACTTCAGGAGAAGGAAACCAGAGATCCATGAGCCAGTCTTCATTGGAGGATCAGAGGTGGATAGGGCTAGCAACTTTAAATTCCTTGGAGTTATTATTTTGGAGGACTTGTCCTGGTAAGTAAGTGCAACTATGAAGAAAGCATGGCAGCAGCTCTACTTCCTTAGGAGTTTGAAGAGATTTGGCATGACACCTAAAACTTTGACAAAGTTCTATAGATGTGTAGTGGTGAGTATATAGACTGGCTGCATCACAGCCTGTTACAAAAACACCAATCCCCTTGAACGGAAAATCCTACAAAAAGTAGTGAAAATGTCTCAGTACGTCACGGGTGAAGCCCTCCAAACCACTGAGCACATCTACATGAAACGTTGTCGTAGGAAAGTAGCATCCATCATCAGGGACCTCCACCGCCCAGATCATGTTCTCTTCTCACTGCTGCCATCAAGAAGTGGCACAGGAGCCTCAGGACTCACACCACCAGATTTAGGAACAGCTTCTACCCCTCAACCATCAGGTTCTTGAACTAATGGGGATAATTTCACCTGCCCCATTATTAGAATGTTTCCACAATGAATTGACTTACTTTCAAGGACTCTTCTTCTCATGTTCTCAATATTTATTGCTTATTTATTTATTATTATTTCTTCTTTTTGTATTTGCATTTTTCTGTGTTCTGCACTCTGGTTGAATACCCTGGCTGGGTGGTCTGTCATTGTTTCTGTAATGGTTATTAATCTATAGATTTATAGAGTATGCCCACAATAAAATGAATCTCAGGGTTGTATATGGTGACATATATGTACTTTGATAATAAAATTTACTTTGAACTTATTCCTAAGTTCTTGAAGACCATTGAAGCTATTAGCTATTTTCGATGTGGAAGCTGAAGGCATAAAAAGGAAAAAAGAGCAATTAAAGTTACTGAAAGTATTCAGTATTTTCAGGCAATGAGTTAGAGTCACAGAGTAGTACAGCATGGAAACAGGCCCTTCAATCTCTCTGGTCCATACCAAGCTCAGTATCCTCTCTGCTAGTGCTAGCAGCCCACGTTTCATCCATAATCTTCCAAGCCTCTCCCCTCCATGTACCTATCCAAATGTTTCTTAGATGTTGCAATTGCAATCATCTCTACCACTTTGTCTGTCAGCTCATTCCAGGTACTCACTAGTCTGAGTAAAGAAGTTACTTCTCGAGTCTCCTTTAATTCTCTTTCTTTGTTTATCTTGTATCTGAATCCTCTAGTTTTGGATTCCTCAACCCTGGGGAAAAGACTATGACCATCCACCTTATCATACCTCTCATCACTTTATAAACTCCTATGGAATCACTCCTGATTCTTCTGCATTCCATGGAATAAATATCCATTCTACCCATCTTCTCCCTATAACCAAGCATGCTAAACACCACCTTCTCCACCTTGTCTACCTGTGTGGCCACTTTTGATGAACTGTGCACTTGTACTCCCAGGTCCCTCTGTTCCATAACACTCATCAGTGCCCAGCCACTCACCATATAGGACCTATCCTAATCTGACTGTCCAAGATGAATCACTTCATACTTTCTAAGATGAAACTCCTTTGCATTCCTCAGCCAATTTCCCTGACTACTCAACATCTTTTTGTAATTCAGTGTAACCCATTTCACTATCAACAAAACTCCTAATTTAGTATTATCAGCAAACTTGCTAATTGTGCCATGTACATTCACATCCAAGTTATATATTTATTTAGAGATACAGCATGGAATAGGCCCTTCTGGCCCTTCAAGCTGCTCTGTTGCAGCAATTCCCTGATTTAATCATAGCCCAATTATGGGACAACTTACAATGACCAATTAACCTACTAATTGGTACACCTTTGTACTGTGGAAAGAAACCGGAACACCCAGAGGAAGCCCACATGTTCCACGAGGAGGACATATGAACTCCTTACAGAGGATGCTGGAATTGAACTCTGAACTCTGGAGTTCTGTAATGCTATGCCCATTTCGATAAAGAATGAATAATAGAGGTCTGGGGCATTGCACTCGTCACAGTTGGAGAATTAACCCTCAAGCATCACTTCCAATCATTTAGTGGGAGGAGAAGATGGCGGCGCGATGCAGCTCGCAGTGGCCACTCCGGTGGTGATGTCTGTTATTTGTCAAGTAGGGTGCCGTGCACAATCTTGATTTGATGGAGACGGACGTGAGAGCACAAAGGAATATCTGGTGAAACTTCTGAAATGCCTGCTTCGATGCTGCTGCTACTGTGTGGTCCAGAATCTCCAGAGGGGAAGGCCCCGAGTCCTCAGCTTTGCTTGTTGCTCAGCGGCCAGGGAACAGTTGAAGCGCTCGGCAGATGATGGTGCTCGGAGAGGCTGTGTTGGAGGGGCTGGTCGAAGGCTTGAAGTTTTCAAACAGACTCAGAGTCCGCTGCGGTCGGGTGCTTCCAATGGTGCTGCATCGGCAAGTTGGCGGCGCTTGGAGGTTCATGGCAGGGAGAGTTCCTCCCTTCTGCTGCCTGCGTGAGATGATGAGTCTATCGGGACTTTGAGACTTTTTTTTACCGTGCCCATGGTCTGCTCTTTATCAAATTATGGTATTGCTTTGCACTGTTGTAACTTTATGTTATAATTATGTAGTTTTGTCAGTTTTAGTCTTGGTTTGTCCTGTGTTTTCTTGTGATATCATTCTGGAGGAACGTTGTATCATTTTTTAATGTATGCATTTCTAAATGACAATAAACGAGGACTGAGTGTCCTCATAATCTAATCTAATCTAATCTAGTCTAATCTAATTCTGAATCCACCTGCTATCTCCACCTGAATTGTATGGGAAATAACCTTCCAGATCAGCCTACCATGTGGGACTTTGTCAAAGGTCACACTAAAGTCCATGTAGACAACATCCACTATCTTACCTTTGTCTGTCCTCTGAGTTATCTCTTCAAAAAAATCAAAATATTTCATCAGGTATGACCTCTGTGGACAAAGCAATGCTGACTATTCTTGGTTATGCACTGACTATCCAAATAATTATAAAGACACCAACACTCGCCTTTATTCCTGCTTCCGATAAGGGTAACAATGATGAATATGTTTCTATTCTGAGGAAAGTATTGTCATCCTCTGGTGTATCTCTTGGTAAATAGAATACAATGTTGTGACAGATCTCCAGGTCACTATAACAATGGTGACCAGTTCACTTTATTACAATTTTTGGCCCTCTTTTTTCTATTTAATTCCATTACGTAGTGCCTGGGACATTCAATTAGATTAGCTGCCACTTCCACCTTTGACCCCTTTATATCCAGAGGTTGGAGACACCAGAGACTGTCAATACTAGAATCCGGAGCAAAATAACAAAACTGTTGGAGAAATTCAATGGGTAGGGCTGCATCTGTGAAGACAGGGACTGAGAGAAAGGGATGGTATTCTTACTGGGTGGGAAGAGAGGTTGCTAAATTATCTGTGGGAGTCAGTGGGTTTATAGTAAACGTCAGTGGTTACCTACACCTCTTGTGTTCCTTCCTCTCTCTTCTGATCCACCCAGATTCTCTCAAGCTCCATCCAGCAGCCCACAACCCCCCTTGCCTAGTCAGTCATGATCAAATGGTAGAGTAGACTCGATGGATTGAATGGCCTAATTCTGCTTCTTTGTCTTATTGCCTTATGATCTTTGTTTGCCTCATCCACCTGGTTTCATTTACCTATCACTCATACACTCATTAGGTCTCCTCCCTCCTCCTGCAGCTGCTTCCATTTGCCTTCATCCCTCTCTTAAGTTCTACATATCACTTTCCTTACTTATGAGATTCCAGCAAAGGCAACCCTGTGTGCCCTCTCTTGTTAATCTACAGCCTCCATCTTCCACTCCCTCATGTTGCTCAATCTGTCCTCATCTGTTTCTGTGTCTCAACTCCTCTTCTCTCCCTTCCACATCAGGCTCCATCCTATCCATCATCCTCCTCTTCACCTGGTCCCACCTATCACCTGCCAGCCCCTGCTACACCCCTCCCTCTCACCTCCTCGTTCAGGCTATCTCTCCTGTACGCTCAGTCTGAGTCAAGATGTCTACCTAGAACATCAGCCATTATTCTGCCTCCACAGATGCCGTTCAGCTACTGCGTTCTCCAACAGTTTGTTTTTTTTTGTCGCCTTATAACCGAAGCTTGTTTGAGTAGATTGTCCATCATAAGGAGTATTGTGATCTCATTAATTTTCATTTCATTATGCAGGGTTCACCATCACAGCACCGCTGAAGATATGTCAAACAGTTGTCATTAAGTTCTGATCTTCACTAACTTACTAGAACATACTTCAGATATACTGCGTCCGGTGCTCCCGATGTGGCCTTTTATATATTGGTGAGACCCGATGCAGACTGAGAGATCGCTTTGCTGAACATCTACGCTCTGTCCGCCAGAGAAAGCAGGATCTCCCAGTGGCCACACATTTTAATTCCACATCCCATTCCCATTCTGACATGTCTATCCACGGCCTCCTCTACTGTAAAGATGAAGCCACACTCAGGTTGGAGGAACAACACCTTATATTCCGTCTGGGTAGCCTCCAACCTGATGGCATGAACATCGACTTCTCTAACTTCCGCTAAGGCCCCACCTCCCCCTCGTACCCCATCTGTTACTCATTTTTATGCACACATTCTTTCTCTCACTCTCCTTTTGCTCCCTCTGTCCCTCTGAATATACCTCTTGCCCATCCTCTGGGTCCCCCCTCTCCCTTGTCTTTCTTCCCGGACCTCCTGTCCCATGATCCTCTCGTATCCCCTTTTGCCTATCACCTGTCCAGCTCTCGGCTCTATCCCTCCCCCTCCTGTCTTCTCCTATCATTTTGCATCTCCCCCTCCCCCTCCCCCTCCCCCTTTCAAATCCCTTACTCACTCTTCCTTCAGTTAGTCCTGACGAAGGGTCTCGGCCTGAAACGTTGACTGCGCCTCTTCCTATAGATGCTGCTTGGCCTGCTGCGTTCACCAGCAACTTTGATGTATGTTTCAGAATATTGTAATGGTTTCATGCAAAATTCCTGGAATTTCTTTTCCAACCCCGATCTTTGACAGTGCTGAAACAATCAGTGTTGGCATAGATAATTGAAAGTGTTTGCTTAATAATCTATCAACGGCATCAGATTTTACATTTTTCATTGCCTGCTGCTTCAATTATTTGCAGTATAATGCGGACAAACAGATTTTTGGGGATTTCCATGCAACAGCGGGCCCAGTGTTAGTTATTTGATGGTCTGTAGTTGACTGTGCTGAAATGGTGTTTCCTTTACACTGTCCAGTCATATGTCAAGGGATGAAACTATTCTCCTGAATATGTGATGGAGAGTTTGCATGAATAAACAATGTCAAGTAGAACATAGTGTATATTTAGACATTTCTTTCATTTGAATGAATAGGAATGGCTGCAAAGGAAAGATTAATTTGTTTTCATTTGATTATGTTCAACCATTTACCTCATTTGGTTTATTTTTCATAGTTTACTTTAGCTTTTGTTAATTTTAGAATAACTCTTTTTATCTTAACAGCAGAACTAATTCTTACAAAAAGAATATTTATTTTAATTGATGGCATCTTCTTGCAAGAAGGATCCTATAGACAGTGATGAAGCATTGAATCACTGAAATTCTTTATTTAAGAATTAAGCTCAACATGTATAAAGATCACAAATTTGCTGGTAGTTGTCTGGAGAAATGATTGTGACTGACTATCAAAAAAATTACAAATGCTGGACAGCCAAAAAAAAAAACCACAGAAAATTCTTGATGCACTCAATCAATCAGATGGCATCTATAAAATGAAGAACAGAATTAATTTTGCAGTTCAACAACCCTGAAGCACTAACTCTGTTTCAATTGTCAAGGCTGCAGCCCAGTCCTCTGAATGCTGTCTGTATCCTGTTTTACGGTGGTTGGCATCCAGCTTAATGGTGCATTACCGCCACCCCCTGCTCCAGAATGTGCACTAGACATATATTCTAAATCCCTCCACCCAATCGCGCGCGCACGCACACACACACACACACACACACACACACACATATATATATATATACACAAACCTACACTTCACCCTCCCATGTACCCTTTAAAAACGCTAAAAATACCTGGACTTGTGCTCTCTCACCCATGCCCAGCAACCCTTTTAATGTGAATTCCTGCACCCCCAACTCCCTTAATTTATTTCTCATCATCTCTCTCTGTATCCCATACTTCCTGCAACTCAGAACTACATGTTCTACTGACTCCTCTTCCTGACATTCCTCACACAACTCATCCACCCTCTCATTCCCCTTCGCCCCTACATGTGCTGGAACCCATAGAAATTTTACCTGACCTCCCTGATTTGCAATTCTTGTAACTAACTGAAGGACTTCATAAAGTAAATCTTGCCGACTGTTTGTGTGAAAAGACCTTAAACTTGCTAGAACTGAGGATGAATCTGAACATATCAATGCTTTGGCTTGTCTGGCTTTCTGCGCCCATTGCAACGCAACCAACACTGCCAGCATCTCCACTGTAAACACCTCTAACTTATTAGATGTTCTTCTGCTGATTCCAATTTCTATTGCTGGTATTACCACCCCAAACCCTATCACTCCTGTTTCAGGTTCCTTCGCACCATCCGTATAAATGTGAGTATAATCACTATACTTTTCCATCACATGACAGTTAAATGCATTTACCAAATCTGTTTTATATCCTTCTTTCCTTTTTACCTCTAATAAATGCCAGTCTATGTCAGGCCATACAAGCTTCCATGGAGCTACAACCGGATAAACTACTGAAGGACTTATCCTCAGATCAAATATTCCACATTCTTTCGCAATATCATTCCCTACCCGACTAAAGGTATCCCTCTGAAACCTCCCATTTTCCCAGCACTCCTGCAACACTCCTTTAGTAGGGTGAGAATCACTGTGCCCCTGCAAGTTAGCCCAGTAGTTTGCCATCAGTTGCATCCTTCTTAGTTCCAAAGGCATTATTCCCATTTCTACCTGTAGGGCCTCTGAATGCTACCAGCAGTTTCTGTTTTTATTAATGAAACGATTCACTATAGTTACTATCACATCATCCAATCATTTTAGAGCCATGGGCTTGGTTCACTTAACAGGCCAGTTATCCATTTGCAGGCTCTTCAGTAGGATATTCCTGCAGATTGTCTTTAGTCAACAGCTGGTGAGCATCTCAAAGCTTGAATATGGAAAGGCAGCCTGAATTATGATGTGCTATCAAGATTTGAAAAGCTTAACGAGGTCAGTAGATGGTTTGCAATATCATAAAATAAGAGCTATGATATTGGGATTAAAGTAATTTGAATTGGAGTATAATAAAGTTTAGAAATGATTGGATGCCGAAACAGACTTGGAGGTGAATGGATGAGTGCTACAATTCAATGTTAGAAATTGTAAATGAAACACTGACCCAAGAAGAGATTCTGTGGTTCCAGAAATAAAGATTGTGCTCTTCTTAGCAAAATCTTTCTGCTTCCACTTGTTTACCATTTTACATACTTGGCATTTTTCTACCACAAAAGGGCAGAACTATTGAAATTCTTGAATTTATTTAATGTTAATCATGGGATTTTATCTTCCGATTATATAGCTGAATATTTTAGTAGTCAGGAAACTGTTCCTCCGCAAAAGTACGGTGCCCAACAATAAAGAGGGAGACAAACAGTTAAAGTTTTTTAATTTATATCTGACATGTTTTGTAAGAACAGGATTCAGCACCTTCACCATCCGAATTGCTACACCAGTAGAGTGGCTAAAGATAACTTCATGTAATGGTAGCTTCAATGATTTTGTGAAACTTAAGACCTATTATACATTAGTTCAATCAATGTTTGTGCAATTCATAAATTGAGATGATTTGTCCTGTGCTGTCTGGTGTATCAATTAGTGAAAGCATTAAATATACCTTGGGTACAGTTTCTTGCCTGGACTCAGTTACATATATTACATATATAATTGCCAAACAAAACAAACTGGAGATCCTGGTAATATGAAAATAATATTCAATAGGATATTAAATTTCATTCCTATGAACATTATGTTATTGTACGTGCAATATCAAACCCTGGGAAAGCACATAGTGCTTCCAGATCTGTGGTTCAAGGACCTTCCACATTCTTTCCGTAATTGGGAATGTAGTTGGTGGTTTCACTTGTGAGGTTGAACATGGGAACATGGGAATTCGAGGTCTGGGACTGTCTGTGGAGATTCAGGAAAGAGTCACTTGAAAACAGTTCCAGCTCAAGGATTCCACATCCAGATTCCAGTCAGGGGTGTGCATGGAGATGTCAGTTCTGAAAATGTCGTTAGACATTCCATCTTTGGGTCAGTATACTAATCTTGGAAATGTGCACTGGGATTCCAGGCTCAGAAGTCCTGATTCATTCTGTTCTTGATGACTAGAAATCTTTACTTCCTTTCACCGCTTATTGATGCTGGACATGTTCAGCAGATTGGTCAGCATTTTCCCATTTTGATTTTATATTTCCAGTATCTGCACCGCAATTGTTTTTCAAAATTGCTTGGAGTATGGATGTTTCTAAGAAAACCTGGATTAAATGGCAAGTAGCATAACTACATAAGAAATTGGGCAAGAGTAGACAACATGGAGAAAATGACATAGATCATTCTATTTCGATTTCAGTATTTAAGAGAAATTTGGACGGATGGAAGGGATATGGAGGGCCATGGTCCAGTTGCAGGCCATTAAGACGAGGCAAATTAATAGTTCAGCACAGGCTACATGGACCAAAAGGGCCTGTTTCTGTGTGGTAGTGCTCTATGGCTCCACGATCTTTCTCCATAACTCCACTTAATTAATTAACCCCAACGTAACTTGCTTTCCTTGAGTTTACAAGCTGCTAGTCTCCGTCTTGAATTTATTTAATGGCTTGCTGGACTCAGATCTAGAACTGTTAATGGAGGTTTTGGACCTTGCATTTTCTTTGGCAGATCTGGACTTGGAGGTGTCCATAGTCCTGGCACTATTAAGTGGACGTTCAAACCATATGGAAGTGTACTTTCAGATTCCATTCCTGTAACACTACATGTCTTAGCTGATGATCTTAGTTATCTGTTAGCTAAATCAGCATGTGAACTTCTTTACAGTGGTTATTGATGGAAAGAACCAAAAGACCTGTATAAAGCACAGGTCTTTGTAGAACATGTGTCAACTTGATAATGGATTGAGGATAGGTGTAAATAAAAATTAGCTAGTAACATTAAAAAAAGTATCCTGGGGAAGTTGAATTGTGATTGTTTGTTTATTTACTTAGTGCTCCAGTGTGGAGTAGGCCCTTCCAGCCCTTCCAGCGGTGCCGCCCCAGCAACCCCTCGCAAACCCAATTAACCCAATCATGGGACAATTTACAATGACCAATTAACCTACTCGGTATGTCTTTGGTCTCTGGGAGGAAACAGGAGCACTTGAGGAAAGCCGACATCTTCCAAGGGGATGACGTACAGAAGCTCCTTACAGAACAGTGCCAGGAATGAGCTCCGAACTCCAGAACGCCCCTGGCTGTAAGAGTGTTGTGCTAACCGCTATGCCACCGTAGTGCCCCCAGATGGTTTGTATGCTGGTAGTACAGAACAGGCAGTACTTTGAGCCATATCCCATGGGATCCTTGACTTAATGCCTTGACTACCTCATAGGTGGAGGACTAATGTGAAGACCTAGCCTTTCAAGCTGAAACCTTACTGCTGCTTTGACACCTCATCCCATCAGTATAAATAGTACCTTTATAAGATGCATTTCGTTGACTCTTCAGTCAATGCTGGAACATCTGGACAGCAAAGGTACTTACATCAAGATGCTCTTTATCGACTACAGCTCAGCATCCAACACCATCATCCCACCAAAAGCAATCAATGAGCTTCAAGACCTTGGCATCAATATCTTTTTGTGTAATTGGATCCTCTATTTCCCTGCTTGCAGACCCCAGTCAGTTTCGATTGGCAACAACATCTCCTTCACAATCACTATCAGCACGGGTGCACCACAAGGCTGTGTGCTTAGCCTGCCCTGCTGGCTTTATACTTATGACTGTGTGGCTGAGCACAGCTTCAATGCCATACTCAAGTTTGCTGATGACACTACTCTTGATGACTGAATCAAAGGTGGTGATGAATCGGCCTTCAAGAGGGAAACTAAAAGTTTGGCTGAGTGGTGCCACAACGAAAACCTCTCACTCAATGTCAGCAAAACCAAGGAGCTGATTATCGACTCTCCACTTGATCAACACCTCTTATCATCTTGGTCGCCTCTATCGCCAAACTAATCTATGCCCTGCATTTCTGTTTCTTTTTGAGGGTCTATAAGGATTCCTAAAGTAACTTTCCATCCCTGCTTAGTTCCACCTAAACCAATTCTACTTTCTGATTTTCTTAAACTAAAATACAATGTAATGTGTAAAATGCATTATTTTAAAAAATGAATCTAAACAATATGTTCTGCTTGGAATAATTAGTCTGGAAAACCAGCAAGCAAATCTGAATTAAATCTGGTTCATTATACATTATACCAAATCTGGTTCATTATTCATTAAACCAAAACCTAATAAGAATTATCTTTTCCCTAATGTGCTCGATTGCAATCTGCTCTAAAAAGCTGTCTATAAATCCCTTCTATTGGGATCCAGCACCAACCTGATTTTCCCAATCTCCCTGCATATTGAAATCCCCCATGACCACTGTAACATTGCCTTTTATATCCCCCATTGTGGTTTGTACCCCATTTCCTGGCACAGCAGGATATAGATAATTGCAGATATGGATGGGGAAATGGCAGGTGGAATTTTATCTGGACAAGTGTGAACTATTTCATTTTGGGAGATCAAATGTAGAGACAAGATGCAGTTTATGGCAGGACCCTTCATAGTTATTGATGCGCAAAGTATCTTGGTATCCAAGACCATAGCTCCCCGAAAGTGGCTGCACAAGTTGATAGGTACTGTAAGAGGCTTATGGCGGCATGCTTACCTTTATTAGTTAAGACTTTGAGTTCAGGAGTCAGGAATTATACTTTATAAAACTCTGGCTAGGCTACAACAGGAACATTGCATACCCTTCTAGCTATTCCATTGTAAGAAAGATGTGAAGGCTTTGAAGAGAGCAGAAGAGGTTTACCAGTATTATATAATATGAGGAGAGGTTGGACAAACTTGAGATGTTTTCTTTGAAGTTGTGGAGGCTGAGAGTGGACCTGATAGAAGTTGGTAAGATTATGAGAGACATATATAAAATAATTGTTTTTAAAACCCTCTATAAAGTCACCCCTCAGCCTCCTATGCTCCAGTGAGAATAATCACAGCCTATTCAATCTCCTTGTAACTAAAACCTTCCATTCCAGGTAGCATCCTGATGTATCTCTTCTGCACTCTTTCTAGTACTACAACATCCCTTCTGTAGTTTGGTGACCAGAACAGCATGCAGTATTCCAAATGTGGTCTGACCAAATCTTATTACAATATCGGGAGAGCTAACTACTACAACCCTATGGCTTTTAGATCCTTTTACTATTTGTCTACATATTCGTTATTCAAACTTCAGCTGACTATTTGGAGGCCTATAATATAATCATAGAATATAGAACAGTACAGCACAGGACACATCCTTCAGCTGACAATGTTATGCCAAAATATTAAACCAATGACTCCTAATTAAACCAATTGCTCTTCCCTGCACATTAACCACATCCTTCTTTCTTTACACAATCAAAGAGTCTCTTAAATAATCCTGTGCTATCAGCCTCTTCCACCATCTTGACATAACATTCAGGGTCCCGTGTTTAATATAACTTGCCTTGTGCATTCTATATACTTCTCCTCACCCCCAACATTAGATACATGCCCTCTAGTATTAGACATTCCCATCCTGGGACAAAAGATTCTGGCTGTCTACTCTACCTGTGCCTCGCATAACTTTATAAACTACTATCTAATCAACCTCTGCCATTCTGAAGGAAACAGCCCCATCATTCAAGACCTTGTCAAATGCCTTACTAAAATCCATATATACAACATTGACTGTTCTACCTTTATCAATCTCCTTCATCCCCACCCCCGAGAATCTCAGTCAAATTAGTAAGACATGACCTGTCCCGTAAAAATCCATGCCGACTGCTCCTAATTAGACCCTGCTTCTCCCAGTGCTCATTGCTCACAAACAAACCTTCTCACTGTACCTCAGCATATGTGACAATAATAAGTCAACTTACCAATTTAAATCCTGCCCCTAAGAATCCACTTCATTAGCATCCCTACCACTAACATGAGACTCACCGGTTATATACAGTAATTTCCAGGATTATCCCTATTTCCCTTCTTGAACAAAGGAACAACATTAGCTGAAGTACATATTAGTCCTATGTACTAGTACTTATCGGCCCTTGGGGACTTTCATGTTAATATTTTTCAAGAGATCTAACGCTACCACTTTCCTAATCTTGAAACACACTAGCATTTTGGCATTCTCCACTCTGATCTCACTCTCCTCTACATCCTTCTCATAAAACTTGATACAAAGTACTCACTTCTATATCCTCCACTCCAAGCACAAATCTCCTCTTTTAGCCTGGAGAGGTCCTACCTTCTCTTAGGTTATCCTCTTGCTCTTCATGTACGATGTATGCGTATAATCCTATGAATAATGTATATTAGGCCAGAAGACATAGGAGTAGAATTAGGCCATTTGGCCCATCGAGTTTGCTCCGCCATTCAATTATGGCAGATCCTTTTTTTCTCCTCCTCAACCCCAGTTCCCAGCCTTCTTCCTGTAACCTTTGATGCCATGTCCAATCAAGAACCTATCAATCTCTGCCTTAAATACATCCAGTGACCTGGCCTCCACAACTGCACGTGGCAACAAAAATGTCACCACCCTTTGGCTAAAGACATTTCTCTGCTTCTCTGTTTTGAAAGGGTGCCTCTTTATCCTGAGGCTATGCTGTCTTGTTCTAGACTCTCCCATCATGGGAAACATCCTTTCCACATCTACTCTGTCCAGGCCTTTCAACATTTGAAAGGTTTCAATGAGATCCACCCCCCCCATCCTTCTGAATTCCAGCGAGAACAGACCCAGAGCCATCAAATGTTCCTCATATGATAACCCTTTCATTCCTGGAATCATCCTTGTGAACCTCCTCTGGACACTCTCCAATGCCTGCACAACTTTTCTAAGATGAGGGTTTTTAGATTTTTCTAAGAACGTTGATGTATAATCCTATCATAGTGATCACCCTTCTTAATGTTAGGTTTCACCCATATACATTTGCTGATCCCTCCAGGATACTCACCTTCAGTACCATTGTAACACTCTCCCAATTAGCAGTGTAACACCTCCTCTCCTTCTGGAAGGCCCCACTCCCCAGCACAGCTGAAAATATTTTATCCAGGAATATTGATCTGTCATTCCTGCCTTTCTTCAGCTGTGTTTCTGTGACTGCAGCAATATCACTTTTTCACCCTTAGCATCAGGGTGACAGCCCTTCTTCAGTGCCCAGGAAGCAGAAGGGCCCAGAGGAGGTTCATGAGAATGATCCCAGGAATGAAAGGGTGTTTGATGGCTCTGGGCCTGTACTCACTGGAGTTTAGAAGAATGAGAACCATGGAAACCGACTGAAATGGGCCAAGAAGAGCTGAGATTATTTTTGGTAGCTGCAAATTAGTGGGCATAGGATTCTACGTCATGTTGCTTAGTACTATGAAAGTATGAATGAAAACCTCTCCTAGGCTAATCCCATTGGTCAATGCCCAGGATTCTTGGAATAGTTATGTAGTACATCATTGATTTTAACTTGGGACTCCTCCCGTAGGATTCCCTAAAGGTTAACTTGCAGGCTGAGTTGGCGGTAAGGAAGACAAGTGCAATGTTAGCATTCATTTCAAGAAGAAAAGAATATTAAAGACTCAAATATATAATGCTGAGGCTTTATAAGGCACAGGTCAGACCACAATTAGAATATTGTGAGCAGTTTTGGGCCCTTTATCTAAGGAAGTATATGCAAGCATTGAAGAGGGCCCAGAGAAAGTTTATGAGAATGATCCCAGGAATGAAAGGGTTAATGTATGCCAAGCGTTTGACGGCTCTGGGCATGTACTCACTGGGGCTTAGAAGGACGAGAATCATAGAAACCTACTGAACATCGAAAGGGCGAGTTAGAGAGGACGTGAAGAGGATGAGTCCAATACCAGAGGACATATCCTCAGTGTTGTGGATTTGATATTTCAATGATATTTAAGTAAACTTGTGTTTGATTACACATTCTTGTTCATTTAAATAATTAATTATGGGTTATAAGTAAAAATACATTAATTGCATCTGTCGTCACGTTACCACATGATACGTGCACACCTCACTTAAAGTAAACTCAAAGTTAGACTCACATTTCAGACTCCTATGTCTTCCTTTGAATTGGTTTAATGTTTTGAAGTTACCAAACATAACATTGGCAACAAGGTGTTTTTAACACAACTCCGAGATAGCTACTGACCTATTCAGAAGGATGGACACGAATGAGTTTAAAAGAAGGCTGTGAATGGAAGGATTCAGGGTTCATAAAGAGTGTGTGTCAGGTGAAAATAATCATTAAAAAAGGCAGAAATGGTTGGATACATTGGAAAGATTGACCAGTTTGATTATACAATGGGTAATTGACTCATATATACTGAGCTATTGGAACAGTATTCTGAAGCAAGTGAAGTAGTCAATGAGAAGCAAGTGCCAATGTTGCTGAGTGCATTGGGTTTAAAGGCATACAGTTTGCTTCGAAGTTTGACTGCTCCAGCAAAACTATCGGAAATGAGCTTTGCTGCGTTTGTAAAAGTAATGCAGGAACACTTAGAACATAAAGCCAGTGTTGATTGCAGAACACTTCAGGTTTCACAAACAGAATCAAAATGAAGGGGAGCCCATTTCAGCTTTGTGGCTGAATTGAAAAGATTGTCTGAGCATTGTCAGTTCTGTAATGGACTTAATGATGCACTGAGAGATCGTTAAGTTTGCAGAATCTTAAAAGAAGGCATTCAAGAATGGCTCCTAACTGAAACACAACTTACATTTAGAAGAGCAGTTGAAATAGCTGTATCAATGGAAACAGCAGACAGAGATACAATTGAGTTTCGGTCAGGAATGAAAGTGAACATGAACAAAATTGTAGTGTCTAAACAAAAACCAGACTGGTTAAACAAATCATCTTACCATTGTTACAAGGTCTCATGTACACCAGACCAAAGCAATTTTAAAGGCAAAACATATAGAAAATGCAACAAAATAGGACACAAATAGAGCATGCAGGGCAGACAGAAATAAATGGACTGCACAGGGAAGAGAAAAAGCTAAAAAGTAAAGTTAAAGTTTCAAAAAGATCATTAATCTGCACGCTGTTGATGAAAAATTTGATAACGATGAGAGTGACACAGGACTGTGTAGCCATGAGAACTGTAGTGTGAAATTTAATAAAAGATAAGCATTATGTCTTACACCAGAAGTGAATGGTAAATTAATTAAAGTGGAATTGGACACTGGCTCAGCTGTTTCAGTCATTCTACAAAATGAGTTTGAGAGGCATTTCAAAGATATTAAACTGAAGCCTGCAGATATCCAACTAAGAACTTATACTGGAGAAAAGATGACTTACGTGATAATGATATTTGTAACTGTGAAATACAACAACAAACAAGCCACACTGAGCTTTAATGTGGTAAAAATAGGAGGACCAGCATTGTGGGGCGTGAATGACTGAAACAACTACAAATTGATGGGAGAGCCATCCATCATTTGTATGCATCATCCCCTATAATATAGTCAAATGCAGGTGAATCAATAAAGGTGCTTGATAATGCCACAACTGTCCCTATACCAAATACTATGAACCATTGCCCAACAGAGCACAAACAGAAGTTGGTTCCAACCTCTGTTCTTCTGTTTGAAAACCATATTGGACCATGGAAGGACCATGTTGCTCAAAGGAATCATGAAAGTGTCGAAAGTAGGGGTCCGACTACAATAGTTTTTGTATGCAGCATATCTGAGATATGTTCAGGCAGTTACTTGCAAATTGTGGCTTGGGTTAGCTGGGAGAGAGTTCAAGGAGCTTCAGGAAAGTTGGAAGCACTTGGCTTCTGTGAAGATAAAGAACAAGAATCTACTCTGTGTGCATTAAAGTTATTTCATAAACTTCAAATGGGAAACAAAAAACTGCTTGTAAAAGTAGATGCAAAGACCAAAGCCCAGCTGGATAAGTGGAAGGTCAAAAAGAAAGGAGTCAATGGAGATATGAAAACAGTGGATTTGCCAAATGATGTTGTGGATGAGGAAACCAAGAGGAGAGATCAGATCGTAACGGGAACAATAGAAATATTAATATGAGAATACTCCAGTGAACTGAATGCACTTTCTGAAGTTCAAAATGCACAAACTAGAAGAAAAAGGAGGGAGGAGGTGGACTGAAATAATGTCAATGTGAAAGAGGAGGGACGCAAGTAAAAAAAAAGAAAGAGATCAAAGTAAATCCAAAGAAAGAAAAGGGAAGGAAAGGTGTCGAGAGCTGTCAGAACCTCTTCCTGCAGCTTCAGAGTCAACACCTACAAGCACCACAGAGGAGGTCTCACACCTGAGTTTGTTACCACATCCACAGATCTCACCCGTGAAGCAGAATGATCACCAGGAAAGACGTTAACCCACCAGAGCAAGAAGCCTTCCACAGAGATTAAATATTTATGCCTGAATAGGACAATTTAAAATTTACTATGCCATAGATGTCTGTACATTGTAGTTGTATTATATAATATACTGCATATAGATTTGAGAAGCATTCTCTACTAAGTTGGATTTTGTAGCCAAGCAGGGAGAGGTGTTGTATATTTGATACTTCAGTAATATTGTATATATATTGTTTGATTAGGCATTCTTGTACTTTTAAATAATTGATTATGGGTTATATGTTAAAGTACTTTAATTGCATATGTCATCACGCTACAACATGATATGGTCAAGCCTCGCCTAAGTAAACTCAAAGTTAGACTCACATTTCGAACTCCTGTGCCTTCCTTTGAATTAGTTTAATATTTTGCAGTTATAAAACATAACAGTGAGAATTGAAGGATGTCCCTTTAGAACAGAGATGAGAAATTTCTTTAGCCAATGGGCAGTGAATTTGTGGAGTTCATTGCTACAGATGGCTGTGGATGGAAAGTCACTGGGCATATTTAAAGCAGAGGTTGATAGTTTCTTAGTCAGTAATGGTGTAAAGGTTACAGGGAGAAGGCAGGGGAAAGGGATCGTGAGGGAAAATGGTCAAAGGGCAAAGCAGAATTGATGGGCCGAATAGGCTAATTCATCTTATGGCCTTATGGTCATGAAGTCATGGAAAAACCTATATAAATGCAATTCTTGCAGCAACTCAATGCATTGAATATAATCAAGATAATGCTAACTATGTCAGAATAGCAAAGCCGGAATCAGTCAACCACATATCTTCTGGTAGTTACCTATAAAGCACGATGAAGGTTCTTTGAATTCAAACATTAACTCTGCTTCTTTTCGCTGGTGCTGCCTGACCTGCTGAGTGAGACCAGAATTTTGTGTTTTACCTCAGCAAATTTAAAATTTACTTTCAAGATTCCTAATTTAGTCTAACTCAGGGGCTCCCTGTCACAATGGTCACCTGATGCTTCAGACACTCCATTGTACTCGTTCCATTCCCATCGATGTTCTACCTCAATTTGCTTGTTTCACGTACCACGATTCAGCAGCAGGTTGGTAGATCTGATGTGCTTGTTCCATTACCTATTTCTGTCTTTTATCAAGCATAACACTGGAGTCTAAATTAGTTTTATGACATATACCAAAGATATTAAACCTGACTCTGATTGGCGTTCTGCTGTCCTTAATCGACAACAGGCTTCAAACAAAATACTGTCTGAGTACATCCTCTGTTGCTAACTTTGATTTATCTTGAGCTAGATAATCATCATGCTTTGATTCTCGGCTGTATTGACAAAAATAGCACCTGCTTAACAAATTATAGCATTAAAACAATCACATTAGAAAACTGAGGGCGCATGCGAACACTCTGAAACGTTTCACTATTTATTTCATTTACAAATTTCTCTCTTGAGAGTGAGTATTTTTATATCTTTTCCCCAAGCTATATTCCTGTGTGCAGCATTTATATATTTCATGGAGATTTTGTGTAGTAGTTGTCTTTATTTGCAGTGTAGTTTGCTTCACCTGATGTACCTGAACCAAATTTATCAGTGCCGTGAGCTGGATTATAAGCAATAAGTTTAGAACTGGAAAAGGATCTAGTGCTTTCCTCATATATGACAAATAAACTCTTCTTGGGCTTCCAGCTCGAGAAGAATTTATTATCAATTTTAATTGACGTTTTGACAAATTATTAATTTTAACTGATGTTTTGATGACAAACTCTGCCATCTCCATCAAAGATGATGCCTGGGCATGTCAGTCCAGTGGTATATATACCCCTGTCATCTGTCCCTCCTGATACTACAGGACTAGACATGCCCTGGCATCATCTCTAATGAAGATGGCAGAGTTTGTCTTCGAAAGGTTGGACACTAGAGGTACTGCTCGTACACCCGACAGCTGCTCTGCATGACCTGAATTCAATGTACCACACAATAAAGTATGAGGCAAAATAGTTTCATCATAGTGGTGAAAGAATCAATGGTGTTAATCAATCAGCTTGAAAATACAAATGTACATTATGGGGAAATATTTGGGGTAATAGAAATTTCTGGGGTCGCTCATAGGCATGATGAGCTGTAATAAGGAAATATAAGGATACGAAAAGGACATTCGAGCATAAATCATGGAACATTACAGCAGTGTACAGGACCTTCAGCTCATGACCCTTTAACCTACTCCAGATCGGTCCAACGCTTCCCCCCACATAACTCTTCATTTTTCTGTCATGTTCATTATATGCCTATCTAAGAGGCTCCTAAAAATCTCCCTAATATATTTGCCTCTACTACAACCCTTTGTAGCATGTTCCATGCAATTACCACTCTCAAGGTAAAAAATAAACCCCTCACAAAACCCCTGTACTTTCTTCCAGTCACCTTCAAATTATGTCCTCTTGTATGAGCCATTTATGCCATGGGAACATGTCTCTGGCTGCTCACTTCAGAGACTTATCATCTCATACACCTCTATCAAGTCGCTTCTCTTCCTCCTTCGCTCCAGAGAGAAAAGTCTTAGCTTGCTCAATCTATGCTCATAAGACATGCTCTCTAATCCAGGCAGTATCTTGGTAAATCTCCTCTGCACCCTCTCCAAAGCTTTTACATCCTTCCTATAAAGAGGTGACGAGAACAGAACACAAAACCTTTAGTCTGGTCTAACTAGAGCTTTGTAGAGCTGCAACATCACCTCACTCCTCTTGAACTCAGTATCCCAACCAATGAAGGCCAACACACCATAATAACCCTATCAACATATGCCACAACCTTGAGGGATCATCAGACATGGATCCCAACATTCCTCTGATCCTCCACACTGCTAAGAATCCTGCCTTCAACCCTGTTTGCTGCCTTCAAGTTCAACCTTCCAAAGTGTATCACTTCACGCTTTTCTGGGTTGATTTCCACCTGCCACTTCTCAGTTCAGCTCTGCATCTTACCAATGCCCGGTTGTAGCTACTGTTCCAGCGATCTCTTCTCTCACTTCCCACAGCAACCTGGGGTGCATCATGTTCGGCCTTGGGGGCTTAACAATTTTGATGTTTTTAAGAAGATCCAACACTTCTTCCTTAATCTCCACATTGTCCAGCACACAGGCCTGTTCTATTTCGACCTCACCCTGATCAAGGTCCTGTTCACTTGTGAATACTGAAGCAAAGTATTCATTTAGGACCTCCCCAACCTCCTCCTCCTCCAGGCACATGTTGCCGCCTTTATCCTTTAACGGCCCCACCTTCATTCTTGTCATCCTTCTG
Source organism: Mobula hypostoma (assembly GCF_963921235.1). NCBI lineage: Eukaryota > Metazoa > Chordata > Chondrichthyes > Myliobatiformes > Myliobatidae > Mobula > Mobula hypostoma. The sequence continues at coordinate 21,239,168 of NC_086115.1, forward strand.
TTCTTCACATACACATAGAACACCTTGGGGTTCTCCTTAATCCTACATGCCAAGGCCTTCTCATGCCCCTCTGAGCTCTCCTAAGTCATTTCTTAAGCTCCTTCCTGGCTACCCTATATTTCTCATGAGCCCCTCCTGCTTCCTGTATCTAACCTATGCTTCCTTCTTCCTCTTGACGAGTTGCCTCATGTGTTTCATCAGCCACGGTTCCTTTTTCCTACCATGCTACTTATGCACAGTAGATTGTTCATAAAGGATATTAAACGATCATATGCCATCTAATTTTAATGCATGCCAAGGCCTCAATGACTAATACATCATTCATTAAAAAAAAACTTAACAACAATGTTGATTTGTTAGTCTGTTCAGAAAAGGAGAGAGTGTTCCGGTCCCAAAAGTGTGGGGCAACCTATGGTAGATGTAGCAGCTAGAAAAAAAATAACCTGTCAACACTTACCTTATCACTTTCAGAACCTTGTATGTCTTGATTTAGCAAGATTACTTGTCATTCTTTTAAGCCCAAAAAGGAGAATCATTTTTAATCTCTGCCTACTGGAAAACTACAAACCAGGTGAATCTATTCTACATTGTTTTCATCTCTGCGTCACCTATTAAGATCTTGTGTAATTGTATCCTGCAGGGGAGATAACTTTGTTATCCTTATTCACTAATTTCTTTGCAATAGAGGTGAATTGCTTTCTTGCTTGGTGTATCTATACATTGATTTTGTACTTCAAGAACTAGTGCAGTATTATCTTTCTGTATACCTACTTTAGCTAATTTCTCATCATTTTCCCCCCAACAGTCCTGTCAAAATGACTAACCTTACATTTTAAAATCTTATTCTCTTTGCCAATTGAAACATATTTAATTTGAGTATAGCCATTTGATTTTCCTTGTGTAGAAATGGCAGTTTGACTTTAATGCATTTGCCTATTGTACAATATGCCTTTTATACCCAGATAGTTGGGGAAGCACTGGAAAAACAGCAGGCTTTGCTGGCAACAGTCAAATAAACCCACTAGAATGAGTAATGATGCTAACTATCACAAAAGTTAGCAAAAACAAACAACATATTCACCAAGAGGGGCTTAAATTTCATACTTCTTCCTGGAACATTTTAGATCAGGCCCTAGAGAATTAAAATTGAGAAGTTAGAAACAGCTATGGAAAGTTCGTATCAGAGGTTTCAGCAAGGAGAAACCTTCATCTCTTCATAAACACAACAAGGAGAAATCTCACAGTACTGTTTCTGATTACCTGGCTCACTGCCACCAAGTCATATGATTGAAAGTCGAAAGCTATATTTCTGAACTAGAGAACGACTTGGGCTGAAGTGTACATGCATCATTACGTGGCACCTTCAGAGCCAATCTTTCAGATTAGTGATTAAACTTTTTTTTGTTTTACAAAGGTGTTACAGTAAATGAAATAATATTGGCTGTAGTAAGCTCTAGGTTACTTATACAAGTAGTAAATGTAAGGAGTAAATTTGGGCTCTGTCTGAAGGAAGACTCATAATGGTTTAAGAAATGGCAAGACATAAAAGGCTGTGTGGTAAATTGTGAAAAATGGGATTAGTATACATAGGCCAAAGGAACTATTACTCTGCTCTATGACTCTGGATACTGTATTACTTTACTTATCATTCAGAATAATAACATTCTTGCCTCTTCCCCAATGTGGTCAATTCCATGACTGTATAGTTCACACACATGATGTCGTCGAATAACATCTTCATTTACTTGGAGGTTCTGAGACAGCTCTACTGCCACCGAGGGCCAGTCTTGCTCTTCATAAGATTGATATTCAGTAGCAGTCAGTCTTTTGAGGTTTCACTAGTTCTTGGACTGCAGCACTGCCTAACTTCATTAAGAACTGGAATACAATGAATACAGGTTACTGCATGGGAACATCACTAGATCTGGTGAAATGTTGGGAAAATGGATTTTTTTCAAAAATTGTGATAAATGCAACATTTTACGTGTTGAAAGAGAGGCAACAGGAACATTTGACAGCACAACAGCTGTTGAATGAAGCTGCATCTTTTGGAAAGTGTGTTCTATTTTCAGAATACTCTATGGCAAAACAGTAAATCAGATTTGTGCTATGGATTCGGTCTGCTTAATTTAACTTGAGAGAGTATTTGATTTGTATTTGAACTCTGATCCCCTAAATAAATTTGTTCCCAAGCAACTGCAGAATGAAATATTTTAATTCACCATCTTGTAGAATATACAAGCAACAGTTGTACAATCACGTCTTACAATATTTTAATAGTAGTTTCCAATACCTTTTACACTAGAGTGTTACTGCAATATTTCTACCAACAGATGCAATTTATCAATTTCTAATGAACACAAGATTAACGAGCCATCTACACGATCTACAACATCACCAACCCTTCTGTCATCTGTGAACTTACTAACCCACCGTTCCACTTCCGCATCAAGTCATTTATAAAAGTCACAAAGAGAAAGGCTCCCAGAACCGATCCATGCGGAACGCCTCTGATCATTACTCTCCAGCCAGCAGACCTCCCACCCTGCAAAAACTCATTTCAGGGAGGTAGCACCATCAATTTGCGGGAGACTCCCGGAATTTCCGGGAGAGGTGGGATGTCTGCAATAGAGTAGCTCCTTAGCAGCTAGCCAGCTAGTTTAAATAATGTTAGCTATGCTAATGAACAAATGACACCTGTTAAACTCACCTCAACATGTCTTTTACATTTTAACCCACCATGGGAAATAGAAAAGTCACTGTTGCAAACAGTGCAGCGAACAACACTGTCATTATTTTTGACCCCTATTAGGCAGGGGTACACCTTAGGGTAGTCTGGGGTGACGTACGTTTTATATTTTCTTTTTTTGGGACACTCTGCCATGGCGCGTGTTCTCTCACTCTCTCTTGTGGACGCTTGCTTGCTCTCGCTCTCGCATGTGGTCGCTCTTGCGCTCTCTCTTGCTTTCTCTCTCTCGCTCTCAAAAAAATTGATTTCCGTGATATCGTATATAATTTGCGGGCATCAGGGAGCCACTATTAATATGTGGGAGACTCCCGGAACTTCCGGGAGAGGTGGGATATCTGAGACAGAGTATGCTCCATCTGCTAGAACTCTCTGCCTTCAGTGGGCAAGCCAATTCTGAATCCGTACAGCTATATTTTCCAGGATCACATGCCTCCTGATTTTCTGACTGAGCCTATTATGGGGGAAATTGTCAAGCGTCTTACTAAAATCCAATACATCCATTGCTCTGCCTTCATCAATATGTTTTGTTGCTTCCTCAAGTAATTCAATCAGGTTCATGAGGCATGACCTGTCCCTCACAAAATGATGCTGACCATCCCAAACTGGACTACGCTTTTCCAAATACTCATATACCCTGTCTCTGAGAAGCCTCTCCAATAGTTTACCCAGCATTGATGCAAGATTCATTGGTCTTTAATTGTATAAGAAACTATAAGCAGAATTAGGCTATTTGGCCCATCAGGTCTGTTCTGTCATTTAATCATGGCTGATTTATTTTTTCTCTCAGGCCCAGTCTCTTGCCTTCAATCTGTAAAATTTGATGTCCTTACTAATCAAGAACCTATCAACCTCAACTTTAATTATACCCAATAACTTCCATTGGTAATGTAGAATACCATGACTCTGAATCTCTGGTTCAATGGTGAGCCTGATGGTGGGGGAGCTGCATTACCTTGGTTCTTGAGCAGACAAGGCCCCCATGCCTTGGATTCACCTGTTGCAATCACCGGCAAAGGAGGCACCAGAGCTGGCTGGATAGTGTTGGGTTCCATACTGGGCTAGAGGCTTGCCCCTCCGGTGTTCGGTCCCAGCAAGAGAGCTTTCATCTCCGCCTGCAGTTAGATGAAATAAGGAACTGCTGTGGCTTGTTCTTAAAGAAACATTGCTCCAAGACAATATCAATGCACCATCATCCACAAGTCACGACACTCAGGGAGTCGGGCTGTATTTTTATTATCAGTGAATCTCCCACGATTGGAAACATCCTGTCCATGTGCTAGTTCTTTCAATATTTGGTGATGTCAATGAGATAACCCCTCATTCATCTAAACTCCAGTAAGTACCAGCCCAGAAAAATCAAACATTCGCATAGGTTAACCCTTTCATTCCCAGGATTATTCTTGTAAATTTCTTCTGGCTCCTATCCAACGTCAATACTCAATGGAGTCTGACCAATACTGTACAAAATTTCAGCATTATGTCCTTGCTTTTACAGTTTGGTCCTCTCAAAATTAATTTTCTTACTCCCAACTCAGCCTGTAAGTCAACCTTCAGGGAATCCTGCACTGGAACTCCAAAGTCCCTTTGCACCTCTGATTTCTGAATTTCCCCTTTGAGAAAATACTCTACACCTTTATTCCTTCTACCACAGTGCACAACCATACACTTCCCTGCACAATATTCCATCTGCCACACTGCCACATTTGTGTGTCAGATGGTTGTTTTGACGTGTCCAGTGTGGTAGTGTAATGGGCTGTGCTTGTCACTCTTGCTTATAGCTTCCACCACTGGCTATCAGTCTTGTGAAAAGGAGAGCTGAATGCACAAGTCTCTCCCTGCCAGTACATAGCCTCTCCAACAGCAAACGTCATGTAGCGCCTCCTTGCTGGCGACACACGGAAACTGACCTCCTTTCGGACTCAGGCTGAACTACAGAAGACGGGGAGGAGGTCTGGCCCCTGCACACATAGCACACAGGCCTACTGGCATGTGGACACACCCTGGTGCTCGTGAACTAGGTCCCCAGCTAAGGGTAAGTAGCCCCACTGCATTGAGAGCAGCATTGGGAGAAACGAAGGCTACGGGAGTAAACCAAGACAGAAAATCCAGAGTGGAGCCCCTAAGGTGGCTGAGCATCCTTCCAGCAGCTCCTGCAGCCAAGTTGGTGCCAAACGTATTGCTTCGCTTTCCTTTAGACTACATGAGTGAGGCCAAGAGGGGATCTTGCTGACTGGGCATCCCAGGATCTCCATACCCTCTGCCCAGCTTGTGCCCTGGAGAGGTCACTCCAGTGCTGCACTCTATTGTTCTTTGAGACAGACGGATGCCATCAATTCCATCTACTACTTCTTTGCCCATTCTCCTAATCTGTCCCGGTCCTTGCTTCCTTAACACAGCCTGCCCCTCTATTTACCTTTATATCATCTGCAAACATGATTAATTCTGTCATACAGATCATTGACATATAATGTGAAAAGCAGTGTTTCCAATGCAGAATAGACACTGGCAGCCAACGAGAAAATCCCATCTTAGTTCTCACTCTCTCCGGCTGGCCCATCTTCGATCCATGTTGGTATCTTTCTGTAATGCTCTTGTTTACCAGCTTCGGCTGTGGCATCTCATCAAAAGCCTTCTGAAAATCTAAGTAAGCAACATCCACTGGCTTCCCTTTGCCTATCCTGCCTGTACTACCCCAAAGAATTCCAATAGATTTGTCAGGCAAGATTTCCCCTGAAGGAAACCATGCAGACTTTGGACTATTTTATTCGGTGCCTCCCTGTAACACGAAATCTCACCCTTAATAATGGATTCTAACATCTTGCCTATAAATAGACACACAGAAAACCTACAGCACAATACAGGCCCTTCGGCCCACAAAGCTGTGCTGAACATATCCTTATCTTAGAACTACCAAGGCTTACCCATAGCCCTCTATTTTTCTAAGCTCCATGTACCCCATCCAGGAGTCTCTTAAAAGACCCTATCATTTTTGCCTTTACCACTGCTGCCAGGAGCCCATTGCACACACTCACCACACTCTGAGTAAAAAAACTTACCCCTGACATCTCCTCTATACCTACTTCCAAACACTTTAAGACTATGCCCTCTCATGCTAGCCATTTCAGCCCTGGGAAATAGCCTCTGACTATCCACACGATCAATGCCTCTCATTATCTTGTACACCTCTATCAGGTCACCTCTCATCCTCCGTCGCTCCAAGAAGAAAAGGCCGAGTTCACTCAACCTATTCTCATAAGGCATGCTCCCCAATCCAGGCAACACCCTTGTAAATCTCCTCTGCACCCTTTCTGCGTTGCCACGCATTCTGACACTGACATCGTATGCCCACAGTGTTCCACAGAACAACACAAGTACCAACAATAACAACACAACAAAACAAGAAAATAACAGTACAACAAGCCCCCCCCATCCCTCCCACCCACCCACCCATACAGACAGGCTTCCAACCACAGGACAGGCCATCTCCAGGTCTCGAGCCCTTGACCCTGGATTCTCAGATTCACAGACAGAGGGCCTCCAATTTTGTACTTCACCCCAGGACATGGATTATGTTGACTTTCAGGCCTTAACTTCTGAACTTGCATGGTCCTCCAACCCCGTGACCCAGGCCCTTGTGGTTCCTTCGAACCCTTGTTACTCCATTGAGCTTCTACCTCTGGTCTTCAACCTTCAAGCTTGACTTTCGGCATAGCCCTGTAGACTTCATCAGATCTGTCCTTCGGGCTTCTACATCCGGACTCAAGTCGGCCTCCGACCCTGATGACCTGGGGTCACCTACCCTCTTGAAGTAAGTACTGACTTCAAGGCTGGGACCAGTTTCCAACCTGGGGGATTGCTGGTCTCCTCTGCAGCAGCTGAGATCACTGATGTTCGACCATGCAGCTCACCGACCTGAACTCGTACTCCTGCCTAGACTCTTCATTTACTACCCCTGACCTCTAGCCTCCCCTCATTCCTGCCCCTAAACCCTAACCTGACCCCTAACTCTCCTCTCTGTCCCAAAAACCACCCTTACAAACCTAAAAAAAAGTCTAAACCTGAGTTACAACACCTGAGCAAGTCAAGGGGCTGAATAGACTTTTATTGCTTTGAAGTTTCATGGGCTTGGTGTGTGTATATGTAGAAATGTTTATTGACCAAGAGATCAGGAGTTTGTATGGGGACAGATAAAAGGTTTTGGGAATTCATTTCTGCAAACTGAAATCACGCAGTGGTTTTAAGTTACTAACTGAGGTCATATTTCTCATGTGCCTAAGTATTTGTAGAGTCATCAAGGCTGAGTTGCTCCAGGCTATTATTAGGGGCAGCAGGGAATGGAAATGTACCAGGTAGTTTTTCAGATTTAACGTTTTAGAGTATTGAAAGTCTTAGAAGATGAACTTTATGTAGGATGAACTAGGATATGACTGAATAAATTACAGCCTCAAACAGCTCAATATTATTTATTTGTTTCATTAATGTTTCATAAGCACAAACAAAGATGGCAATAGGAACCACACAAGAATATCATCAAGAATTTCACAAACTAAGAAATTTCAAACTGATATGTTGATGATGTGACTATGGAAAATGATTGACACCTATCTTCATCCCAATTCCCCACTGGAACTGCAGAAGCGTAGTTCGTTTGCTTAGGGTCTTGTTACTTTGGAGATGATTGACTAAATAAAGTCTGTCAAATGCAAAATCATGGTAGGTAGTATGCAATATATTTTGGAAAATGCCACAATGCACAAGCAATGCTGTTCTAGGAATGAAATTCCAGCGTCCATCTTGAGATATCAAGGACAAGAAAAATTGATCCTCCAGACTTTCTCCAAATAATTATCAGGAACTACCTGCACTGATAGTTTACCGAGACAAAAACGAATTTTATAGCTTGCTTCAACCTTGAGATAAACCCTATAAAATAAGTTGGAGCCAGCAGAAGCTAATCACAGGATTCATGCAATCAGGACTACTAAAGAATCTTAAGCAGAATGTGTCTAGTACTAGGGGTTTTGATAATAATGTGATACAATAGTCCATTAAAATAGTTACATTTCTAACTAACAGTATGCTTCAGAGAGTCCCACATCATGCAGGAAAAATGAGCTCAACAGGTTGCATGATCTGGTGACATGCTTGGCCATGGCTAAACTGGTAGGCTGTAGAAAAGGAGGGTTATGTGAGTTTTATTCTACTGCAGAGGAACACTGCAAACTGTCCACAGTAATAATGTGAGTAGTTTACTTTAGCCCGTTGAATCATGAGGTAAACTCAATGAACTTGGTTGAGAAAATAAATCCGCTAACAGCTGGAACACAGAGCTGGAGGCCTTGGATTACCAGAGGTATCAAATGGCTGGCAACATTGAATATCATTTCTGCAAAATGAACTTAAATTTTAACTCACACATCAAAGTTGCTGGTGAACACAGCAGGCCAGGCAGCATCTCTAGGAAGAGGTACAGTCGACGTTTCAGGCTGAGACCCTTGCAGTAAAGTCAAATTGGGTGTTGCACAAATGAATGATATCATTTCTGATCTGTGGTGTATCATGATCATAAAAACATGTAAACCACTATGTATATACAAGGAACATACATCAAAGTTGCTGGTGAACGCAGCAGGCCAGGCAGCATCTATAGGAAGAGGCGCAGTCGACGTTTCAGGCCGAGACCCTTCGTCAGGACTAACTGAAGGAAGAGTGAGTAAGGGATTTGAAAGCTGGAGGGGGAGGGGGAGATGCAAAATTTTGCGCCTCTTCCTATAGATGCTGCCTGGCCTGCTGCGTTCACCAGCAACTTTGATGTATGTTGCTTGAATTTCCAGCATCTGCAGAATTCCTGTTGTTTATGTATATACAAGGCCTCTGTACACACTGGAATCAATATGAAAACCACTATGTATATACAAAGCCTCTGTACACACTGGAATCAATTTCACGCTACAATTCAATAACATTATGCATTACAAAAGTACAAATTTCATGTGGATAAGGCCTGGGTGAGTGAGCAACAGGAAGCGTGCAAAAAAAGATCACTGGTTACTGTAAATTGTCCGTGCCGTACCGCAATCAATCAATAGATAAATAAACAAACAATCTGGGTGCAGAGTAAACTGATTAACTTTGGAAGGTTGGCCTGAAACGTCGACTGTACCTCTTCCTAGAGATGCTGCCTGGCCTGCTGCGTTCACCAGCAACTTTGATGTGTGTTGCTTGAATTTCCAGCATCTGCAGAATTCCTGTTGTTTAAATTTTAACTCGTGAGGTGCAGAAAATTGTTCCACACCTTGTGGTGTTGAGGTCTCGTAGCTCCCATCTATAAACTGGCTGGCAGTTTGCTAATGGGAAATACCGTTTGACCTGAGGTTAAGATTATGGGTGACATGAAACTGTATACGAGGGTCTAAGACAGTAAAGAAAGTGCATAAGAAAGAAGTCATCCTGGTTAATGACACAGAGAAGCCCGGGTCTTGGGAGAGACAAGATTCCTCGAGAGGATCAGAATAGCTGGCTGACAAGTTGGCTTTGACCTCACGTAAAACTTACCTGCATGTTATCAGAGCCTTAACCGCATTTTTATCCATTTGGGTGCGTCTCACATAACACAGCCTGTGGTCTCTGCTTCTTTTTTTCTGTTGCTTGTTAGTGATTGCTTTGGAGGCAACCATCCAAGCATCCTGCTTCCAAAAAGTCATATTTGGTGGTTAAAAAGACTGAAATAAATACCCAGAAAGATTCTCCCAACGATCCATTTTCTCTAAACATCTAGGCAGTTGTAGGGTCAGATATTTTTTGTTCCTTCCAAAGTTAATCAGTTTACTCTGCACCCAGTTTGTTTATTTATCTATTGATTGATTGCGGTACGGCACGGACAATTTACAGTAACCAGTGATCTTTTTTTGCACGCTTCCTGTTGCTCACTCACCCAGGCCTTATCCACATGAAATTTGTACTTTTGTAATGCATAATGTTATTGAATTGTAGCGTGAAATTGATTCCAGTGTGTACAGAGGCTTTGTATATACATAGTGGTTTACATGTTTTTATGATCATGATACACCACAGATCAGAAATGATATCAATCATTTGTGCAACACCCAATTTGACTTTACTGCTCCAATGTTGCAGCATCAAGAGATGATGAACACATAGTGTGGACGATAAATGGAGAAAGCAAGCATTAGGGGAAGCTGGCCTGCTCACATGCTATTAAAGGACAGATCTTACCTCCACGATTATTGGGCTGTCTGTTGCAAAAGACATTGGTGGATTCGGTTCAGGACCAAAAATGGACAAGAGTTCTGATCGTGATCTTTCCACAATTTTGTGGAGATTGTGTCCTGTCTACTAAGTTCTACCTCTGCCACCATGGTCTCCAGTCCAGTGACATAATTGTGAGGTGCTGGAACCTTCATGTGTTCTGACGGTTTTCACCGCAGTTCAATCCAGACCACAATACCACATTTAAGCATTTGGAAACCATCTCTTCAGTAGCTCTAGACATAACATATATTACTTTGCAAGTTACATGGCTCAATCTGTTGAAATATAGATGATTTAAAAATCACCACCACACCTATTTCTTCCAAAACTGTATCAAAAAACCATCAGCCTCTTTGCAGCACCTTCTTAGTTTGTATTTTTGATTACTTCCTAGAAGTTTAATTCCTATTCATCTAAGCGATATCTATTATCAGCTTATTGTACTCCTTCAGTTGAATACTTATTTTCTTGTTTTCTGTCTTGTTATTTTCCATAATTAGTCTAACTTACTGTTTCCTTCATGGTGGTCAGATCAATGTTACCCGACCTGCTCAACAACGCCATCATTCATATTGGAAACTTACTGATCGTGGAAGTTCTTCAGTACTCATTGAGGATTGTCTTTGCCTCCTCAGCATTAAAATTGCATTTCTAGCCAATTCATATGAAGACAATTGATCTCATCCCCATCTTTTGCTGAATCATTATGAAACTTAGTTGCCAATAGCTCCCCCATTTATTTTCCATCAATTGGTGATCTCTGATACAGAATCATCATGGTGCCATTTCTGTTGTTAAACTCAACCAAGTAGTTCCCATCTTTGAACCCTGATGCTCAATGTCATTTCTCCGGGTTTTAATAATTCTTTAATCAATACTGCTCACACTTGCTATCTTCTGTGTCTATTTTTCTCCTGACTATACCAGGCCATATTTTAAGAACATAGAACATTACAGCACAACACAGTACAGTACAGGCCCTTCAGCCCACGATATTGTTTCCACCTCTTAACCTACTCAAAGGTCAATTTAACTCTTACCTCCAAAATAGCCCTCCGGTTTTCTATCGTTTATGCGTCTATCTAAGAGTTTCTTAAATGCCCCAAACGTCAGGCCTGCACATGCAGCATCCTCCCAGTCTCCATCCAGCTAACAGGAGTCACCTGCCTCTCATTTCTAACTGATCACCTGCAGCCCATTGAAACCAGCTCTCATCCACAGTCCTTGTTCAACCATAGCCTCAAACAGTTTCTCCTAGCCTTCAGTTACCATTTCACCTTATTGTGTTAAATATCTGTTCTCTCTTTGTTTTGTGGCCCCTCAGGCTTGCTATTTTGCTGCTTGTTATTAAAGTTGTTGCTCACTGCTTAATCGTCTCTGCTGCTCTGTGTTTGGGCCAATCCTCAACTACATTTCCTGACAGGATGGGTGAAACCTTGATTGACCCAGCAGAGTTTGTTCACCTGAAGGAAGTCATCCATTGACATGAGGCATGATCTAGAAACAGCAGGAAACTATGACCAGTCAGACCTGTCAGTCTCTTACAATTCCCCGTCATGATACAGGAACCCCGTCCAAGCCAACCTCCTCCCTTAGAGACACGGATTCTGATGCCCGAAATCTTCAACAGATTCCCAACCCAATGCTGCAACTTCCTGTCTCAGTCACCTTACATTTTGAATTCCAGCTGTCTCTGTATTCTATGGACCAACTCTGTATCCTACTTCTCATCTCTCTTTTGACTGGGTGAGCTCTGACCTGGGCCACTGCTAACTGGGACAATATGACTACTATTGCATTGGATATGAGGATTTCACTGCTGAGATGTGCTGGGCTTTTTGACCATCCGGGATGTGGAAGGGAGGCAGTGGATCAGATACTTTGCTTGCAACAAGGCTCGTGCTCTGTGCTGGATCGTACTATAGGATTCAGGACCTTCATGGTGGAGTGTGGCTGGAATGTGGAATGTCCTGCTAGTCCATTATTGTCATGCCCTCTCGGAGCAATTGAAAAACGAACCGTCTACCCAGGAGATGCCCACTAACTTGAAAGTTTCATCACTTTGGCTCTAAGTAATGACAAGGACCTTATGGATCAACTTTCAGATCATCAGTTAGAACCGCAGTTCAATTTTCTCAGAACCGTTTCAGGCTGTAGGGCCCTTGTCATTAGCATTCACTATTGAATTGGGGACCCACTTACCAGACCAACTGACCGCAACCTTACTTGACTTCACCCTGTAAGTTTGTGGAGTCAGTGGAACCCCTTGACCTCATGAAACTCCTACAGGAATACCATGACTTAGCCATTGTCTACTGCCACCAGGCCAACTGCTAGTGGGGCCTGTTAGAGTACTCTAGCCTGGGGACTGTGGCTGGCTGTCCAGCTGAGATCTTCCCCGAGCTGCGACTCCCACAAGCTCTTGCCCTGTTTCAATGGTCCCTACAAGATTACCCATCCCACCCATCCAGTCACTTACTGTCTGCAGCTGCCCTTGTCCCTCAGATCACACCTACCTTCCATGCCTCATGCCTCTAGCCCATTATCCATGGACCACTCAACCCATCTGCAGAACCTAGGATGGTGGAAGATGGTCCAGTGTGCACGGATGGATTTTTGTCATCATCGATAGGGTGCGCAATAACTGGTAAACTGGAAAGGGTGTGGTCCAGAGGAGAGTTCTTGGGTGATGTCTCATTACAGCTTGGATCCCTCATTCATCAAGAAGTTTCATCAGACCCACCCAGATTGTCCTGGAATATCGGGCCCCACCGTGCACAAGCAGGCTCCTCCCGATCTCCATTTGGCTGCTTTGGCTCGTAGGAGACACCGGCTACTTGTCTTTGACTCATCACCCGCAGTTCATTTTAAACCCAACTCTTATCCATAGTCTTTATTCACCCATTGAGACAGCCAGTTGCTCCTAGCCTTCAGTTACCTTGTTGCCTTGTGTTAAGTATCTGCTCTGTCTTGTTTTGTGGCCCCTCATGGCTTGTTATTTTGCAGTTTTTTTTATTAAAGTTGTTGCTCACAGCTTAATCCTTTCTGCTGCTCTGTGTTTAGGTCAAGCCTCTTCTATGTTTCCTGACACCTAATGAATTTTAAGGTATTTCGGGTCTTTAATGCCCCTAATGTATTCTAAGGGTATTTCAGGGTATGGTAGGGCAAACCATGTACCCACCGTTCTTTATGTAAAGAACTTGTCTCTGACACCCCTCCTATACTTCTCTCCAATCACCTTAAAATTATGCCTAATTTGGGCCCGGCTGGTGGCGCATTGATATCGGCGCCGGACCCGGGAGCAGAGGTTCCCGGGTTCGAAACTAGTCGGGTCTGCTCCCAAGTACGCTTTCCATCTGTGCCGGGTTGAATGTCGAGATCGCAACTCGACCTCGTAAAGTAAAAGGGAAAAATACTGTGAAAATGTCTGTGTGAGGAGAGGCGTGCCATACAGTCTCTCTCTCTCACTCCGCGCCTTGTAAAAGCCATGAAAAAGACATCATCATGGACACACGCAGACACACGCGCACAGACTCGCAGGCTCGCAGGCACACGCAAAAAAAATTAAAATTATGCCTACTTTGCAGAACAAATATCAATTCTTGGACAACCAATTTACCTTTATAAGTTAGCAGAAATCTACGTTGGGAAAGATTATAGTTTGGGTTGTGAGCCACTGCACTGTCTGATTTATACCTTGTTGTCAGTTTTGGAAAAATATTTTGTGTGGATTTATCCCATCTATTTCATAAAACTGTATTCAACCTGACAAAGAAAGTTATCTAGTAATTAACACCCTAACTATTTAACAATTATGGCAGCTAAACAGTTCCTCTAACATAATTGAAGATTTCTAAGAATGAAGCCTTAAAATCTTTGGACTGTGAATTGCTTGGTGATCACTGCAAAGTAATTAGGAAGTGTGGGAAATGTGCACAAGGATTGTACAGCGTAAATAGATACCCATTTAATCTCTTTAGAGTGGCCATTTTGAAGATTGCTATGTTGGCTGTGTCTGAGATCTAAGTATGGTGTTTGAAGTATTAGTGCTAAAGTTTTGCCAAGAGATACTTTGACATTTACTAGAGCTACTCAGTAAGGTTCAAACTATTCTGGCAGGGACATGGAACCAAAAGTTATCAGTGCAGCTCATAAGGACATTGAGACAGACATAGAAGTTCAATTGTGTAAATTCAATATGCAGGGTAGAAAGCAAGGCAGAAGTCGTATGTTAAAATGCATTTATTTTAATGCAACAACGCTAACAAGCCAGGCAGGTGAACTCAGGCCATGGATAGACACATACAATACCGGTGTCATTCAACTTCAAGTTCAAGTTCATGGTCATTCAATAGTACACATGCGTGCTGGCAAATGAAACAACGTGCGTCTGGATCAAGGTGCACCGCACAGTACATATAACTCACACACATAACACATAAAGTAATGTTGCCTCCAATCAATTAACAAACAATAAGGTGCATGTACGATACAAGTTAAATAGCAAACAGTATAATGCCACTTTTGTGCTTTATACCTGACAGTTCCTGGATGGTGGCAAGGAGCTCAGAGTCTTATAGCCTAGGGGAAGAAGCTGTTTTCCATTCTAATAGTTCCTGTACTAATGCTATAGTACCTCTTGCCTGATTATAGGGGGTCAAAGAGATTCTTCGACAGATGGGACAGATCATTGACAATGGTAAGGGCCCTATGCATGCAGTTCTCTTGATAAGTACCTCTAATGGTACTTATCAGTGAGAGACTCTGATGACCCCCGCAGCAGTCTTCACAATCCTTTGTAGGGACTTGTAGTCAGATGCCTTGAAATTCCTGTACCAGACGGTGATGCAGCTGGTCGGGACACAGTCGATGTGCTGCTGTAAAAATTGATTAAAATGGGGGGAAGGGAAACCTCAAACTCTCCAGGAAGTGGAGATGCTGCTGTGTTTTGTTGATCAAAGAGATGGTGTTGAGGGACCAGGAGAGATTGTCCGTTATGTGCACTCCCAGAAACTTGGTGCTTCTAACTCTCTCCACAGAGGAGCTGTGTCTGTGCAGTGAGGAGTGGTCAGCCTACACTTTCCTAAAGTCCACAATCATCACTTTGGTCTTGTCCATGTTGAGACTCAAGTTGTTGTTCATCATCAGCAAAGTTGATGGTTCCGTTTGAACTGGAACTAGTAGGGCAGTCATGAGTCAACAGCGTGAACAGCTGTGGGCTGAGTGTGCAACCCTGGGGAGTGCTGGTGCTCAGCCTGATAGAGCTAGAGATGTTTCTGCCAACAAGGACTGACTGTGGTCTTTCTGTCAAGAAGTTCAGGATCTAGGAGAAAGGTGTTGAGACTCAGCAAGGACAGTTAACCAAACAACACACAAACAACACCTCCCCCTCGTACCCCATCCATTATTTATTTTTATACACACATTCTTTCTCTCACTCTCCTTTTTCTCCCTCTGTCCCTCTGACTATACCCCTTGCCCATCCTCTGGGTTCCCCCCACCCTTGGCCTTTCTCCCAGGGCCTCCTGTCCCATGATTCTCTCGTATCCCTTTTGCCAATCACCTGTCCAGCTCTTGGCTCCATCCCTCCCCCTCCTGTCTTCGCCTATCATTTTGGATCTCCCCCTCCCCCTCCCACTTTCAAATCTCTTACTAACTCTTCCTTCAGTTAATCCTGACGAAGGGTCTCGGTCTGAAACGTCGACTGCACCACTTCCTAGAGATGCTGCCTGGCCTGCTGCGTTCACCAGCAACTTTGATGTGTGTTGCAAGGACAGTTAACCAACAGCTTCTGAGGTATGGTCATATTGAACGCTGAGCTGAAGTCAATAAATGGCATCCTGGTACCATTTTCCAGGTGGGACAGGATGGAGTAGAGTGCAGAGCATCATCAGGGGACAGATCTGAGTAATAAGCGAACTGGAGAGGGTCCAATGTAGCAGGAAGATGGGATCCATAACCAGCCACTAGAATCACTTCATTATTGTTGAGGTCAGTTCCACTGAACGGTAGTCATTGAAGCAAGTTGCTGCTGCCCGCTTGGGCATAGGGATGATGGTGGCCACCTTGAAGCCTGAGGAGACTGTGGACTGTTTGAGAGAGAAGTTAAAGACGTCTGCTAGAGCAGTTAACTGGACTGCACTGTCCCTCTGCACCTCAGCCAGGTGCATTATCCGGCCCCACAGTTTTACAAGGGTTAACCCTGGCTGGGGTCTTCCTCACACCAGCTGCAGCCAGGCAGTGTGCCTGCACCGCGGGGAGGGGGTCCTTCCTTGCCAGCACATCATCCCGTGCATCAAACCAAGGGTAAAAAGGCATTAGCCTATCAGGAAGAGAAACGGTCGTTGCTGGGCAGGGTGAACTTGTTGTCCGTAATGGTCTGAGTGCCCAGCCATAGGTGCCCTGTGTCTCTGGTGTCGCAGAAGTGGCAGTGTATTCTCTGTGAGTAATCCTTCTGATGGTGTGGCGAAGTGCAGCCTTGCTGTCCTGAGAGCTGTCTCACCCCGTGATCTGAAGGCAGCGCCCCAGTCCCTCAGCCATGCTCGAACCTCTGCTGTCAACCCTGGCTTCTGCTTTGCCCTCACAGAGATGTGTTTAATAGCAACGGAAGTCCCCACTGCAGTTCTCTATGTAGCTAGTCACAGATCTCACATATTCATTGATGTTAATGTGATGGTCGTAGGTAGCCGCCTCCCTGAACAGGCTCCAGTTCCAGTCCGTGTTTTTAAAACAGTTCTGTACTGGCCAGGTCTTTATCTTCCTTTGCACTGGTTTGACACGTTTAATCAGTGGGCAGTATGCAGGAAATAGCATAGCATATAAGTGGTTAGAGAATCCGATGTGGGGATGAGGACCAGCTTTTGTCATAGAGCTGTTATTACAGGATGGGCAGGACTGGAAGTCAGTGTTCTGGGGTATAGATGCTACAAGCATGATATAGATGGAAATAAGAGAGGAGTTGGGAATTGAGATATCGAGACCGCAACACTTAGACCAGACCTTCTGGAAAGAATGTCCTGTCAGGCTCTAAGGGGAGATTTTCGAAATAAAAACATGTGGCCACTTTGATGTGATTGTACTTTAGGCCTTCCAATTGCCAGTGGGAACTAGAGGAACTAGCTACCTCACTGACAGGTGCAGGAATAACAAGGTGGTAATGGAGTCATAGGGAGTCCGAGTCATGCTGACCAAGATTCCCGTCTAAGCTAGTCCCACCTGCCTGCATTTGGCCTGTATTTCTCAAAACTTTTTCTATATAAGTACCTTTTAAATGTTGTTCTTGGTTATCCAACTCAGACCTTAAGACAACATGCATTCACCCTATTTATGCATCTCATAATTTTATACACCTCCTTCTCCTACGCTTCAGTGGAAGAAGTCCCGACCTGCTCAACCTCTCTCCATAAGTCCCTGAGTCCAATAAGTTCCTTGAATTCTTCCAAATCTCCTCTGTACTCTTTCTGGTTTAATGACATCTTTCCTTTAGCAAGATAACTAAAACTGAGCACAATATTCCAGATGTGGTCTCAGAACATCCTGTAAACTTGCAGCGTAACATTCCAACTTCTAAACTCAGTGCCTTGACTGATGAAGGCCAGAGTGCCAAAGGTCTTTTTCACCACCCTGCCTATCTACAATTCTACTTTCAGGGAACTATATACTTGTACTCCGAGGTCCCTGTGTTCCACAACACTCCCCTAGGTCATACTGTTCACTGTGAAAGTCCTACCCTTCCTTTTCTTCCCAATAGCAACACCTTACACTTATGTGAATGAAACTCCACTTGCCTTTCCTCGACCCACTTACTCAGCTGATCAGGATACCTCTGTAGATCCTGATAGCCATCACTTTAAATGATCCCACCTATTGTGCTGACTTCAAATCTATTAACTATTCTTTGTACGTTCTCATCCAAACTATTGATATAGTTGACAAATAGTCATGGACTAAGCACTGACACCTGGGGAACACCATTAGTCGTGGGCTAAAAAACATCCTTCCATCCTCACCCTCTGTTTCCCAGCATCAAGCCAATTCCATATCCAGCTCTTCTGGATCCTATACAAGCTAACTTTCCATTGCAACCTGCCCGTGGAACTTTATCAAAGGCCTTACTGAAGTCCATATAGATGTGGTAAGCAAACAGGCGATGGATTTAACTTGATAGATGTGTGGTGAAGTATTTTGGG
The DNA here is from genome assembly GCF_963921235.1 of Mobula hypostoma. Taxonomy (NCBI): domain Eukaryota; kingdom Metazoa; phylum Chordata; class Chondrichthyes; order Myliobatiformes; family Myliobatidae; genus Mobula; species Mobula hypostoma. The sequence continues at coordinate 21,257,378 of NC_086115.1, forward strand.
AAGGTAAGCCAGTCAGGATATACACAGTGAATGAATTAGCCCTGAACAGTATTGTAGAACAGGGAGATCTAGTGGTACAAGTACATAGTTTCCTGAAGGTGGCAATACAGGTGGAGAAGAAGGAGCTTGGCATGCCTACCTACATCAGTCGGGGCATTGGAAACAAGGGTCGGAGGGTTATGTTACAGCTGTACAAGACTTTGGGAATGTACTTGGTGTATTGTGTGGAGTCTGGTCACCATGTAACAAGAATGATGTGATTAATCTAAAGAGATTTCAAAAAAAGATTCACTTGTGTAACTGGGACTGAAGAGCTGACATTATAAGGAGAGACTGGATAGACCATGGAGAGAGGGAGGCTGAGGAGTAAGTTTATAGAGGTTTATAAAATCCTGAGGGACATAGGTAGGGTAGATGGTCATGGTCTTTTCCCAGGGTAAAAGGCAGGACACTTAGACAGGTTCATGAATGGGAGAGGTTTAGTGGGCTGTGGGTCAAATCTAGGCAACTTGCTTAATTAGGCACTTTGGTCCATGTGGACAAATTGGATCATAGGCACTGCTTGTATGACTCTAAGTGCAGACTGCTCCCAATTTCCAATGCAGCCTTCAGCAGCTAATCAGTGCTAAACATTGTGTGTATTGCCTCAGTGCACATTCAGGGAATCAAAATTTATGAGTGACGAACCCTTATTAAAGGTTGGTTGTGTTGATCACGGATAGGCACCCATTATTTTGAAGGGACCGTTATTCCACAGCCCATGCACGTTGATATGGTCTGATTAGCAAAGGCAATGTAGTTGATTATTAAAAGGAGATTTTTCTTATCTGAGGTAGTCATTGGCTTACATCCACGTGGCACGAATATTACTTGTCACATATCCACCTACGTCTGAATGTTGTCATGACCTTCTTCATATGAACATACATTATCTTAGTCACACAGGTTGAGTAACTGGATTGGAACAAGTGATGCCAAATGTGATTTTGTGTGTTGCCAGTTTAAACATAAATAATGCTATGGAGTTCAGATTACAGCTATCATATACTACTTGTGCAGTGCACCCTCACATCACAGAGAGGTCATGTTCCTGGATAACCGTCTGTTTCATGATTCTCCATGACACATACCCTTCCAGTTCCATGTTATACTGATAGGTGTATTCCTACAGCAAGCTTTTCTCTCAACATTTTGTGGGTGTGCAGTCTACAGACAAGGGAATTCTGATTGGATTGTAGGGCGAAGAGAAAGTTGTTGTTTTAATTAGCTAGAAATAGATGTTACATGATTTGATTTTAGCTAGAAATAGATGTTACATGATTTGATAAAGTATTAATATGACGGAAGAGATTGCCCTGTCAGTTTTCATAGCGAAAGAAGAGGCATAGAGCATACCTGCGTTCATCAGTCAGGCACTGAGTGTAAAAGTCAGTGAGTTATGTGGTAGCCATAGAGAGCATTGATTAGTCCCATCTGGTCACTACATTACAGGAACGATGTGGGGCGTTGCAGAAGGTGCAGAAATGGTTCACCAGGTTTGAGTTTGAGCTAGCAGAGGTTAGAGAACTTTTTTTTCAGTCGGAGGTTTAAGGACGACCTGTCAGGAGTATATAAAATTATAAGAGGCTCAGGTAAGGTAGACAGTCATTTTCCCATCGGTGGAAATGTCAAGTACTTCAGGAAATAGCCTTACAGAGAGGGATAAAGTTTAAAGAAGATATGCAGGGCACGATTTTTACACAGAGTGGTAGATACCTAGAACTTGCTGCCAGAAGAGGCAGATAATGCAGCGATGTTTTAGAGGCTTTTAGACTGACTCACGGTCATTAGGGAACAGACCATGTACAGGCAGATGGGAATAGTTAGATTGCACCGTGGTTGACACAGACATAGTGAGCTGAAGGACCTGTTTCGTTATTGTAATGCTCTGGGTCTGATGTTCTAATTTTTATCTCGCAACTGCGGTCAAGAGGTAGAGAAACCAATCAGTAACGTAATCACTGGACAAAGTCGTACTGAGCATTGCGGTCCAGTGCAAGATCATAATCTGTAATGGAGAGATTTGCACCGGACACGACTGACAACGAGAACGCATGCTGTGAAGGGACGAAACGGCGCCGGGAACCACTGTCTGTGAAGCACAAAACTGCGCGGTACAGAGCCATGCTGGGCAAAGGCGTCGAGTAAGATGCGTCCTGTACCGGGGTAGATCCACTTTGGGAATTACAAATGACAAACTGGAAGGCTTTGGGAACTGCTGTCCCCGATGGCGGGTGGCGCCAAGGCTTTGACAGTGCAGTGATGGTCTGTGCTGTCCCGTGGCTTGCAGTCGACGGACAGTAAAACAAAATGCACCGTGACAGCGTGTCATGCTGCGGGAGACACATCACCGTGCCTGGGACCGCAGTCCTTCTAATCGCTGTCAGGAGGGAGCAATGCAAACTTTACCAAGACAGACCCGTGACAGAAACACAGGGACTGTTAGGGCACAGTTCCTCCTGAGGAGCACGGACTATGTCAGGACAGACAGTGGTACGCTGTTAACGAACTGAGTCCCTTCGGTCTGCTCCACACTCCCCCCTGCCACCCACTCCACGGGGGTCTGTGGTATCTTGTTCCTCTGCTCAGCGGATTGTCGGAGGCCAGTGAAGTATCACTCCGCGCCCGAATATAAAAGCTGGCCAACGCGTTGCTATTTGCCGAGTGCCTGGGGATTGCTCGTACTCGTAGCGCTTTGTGTGTGTGCGCGCCGGTACGTACGTTGGGTATCGCAAGATCACTGGAAAAATTGGAAGGAGTTTGAAATGCAGAATGAAAGAAGCGGGTGGAGAAGAAAGTAGGAGGTTAGATTGAGTGGGTGGGAGGTGGATAGACGGGGGTGGGCAGGGAGAGGTGGATAGGCGGGGCACGGTCATTAGAATTGTGGAATAGGGGCAATTTCGGCGCCTGTTGGGACTAGTGTTGAGAATTGCAAGTGTGAGGTTGGCTGGTGATTATGGAGGAGACAGTGTTGAATGTGAATGCCGGGTGGTGAAGAAGTTTTATGAGGTTAAAGACTGAGTTAGAGGAGAAGTCCTTTTGGGCTGTTGTGTTCAGACTTAGATAAGGTTTGACTGCCTGGGTGAGAGGGTGAGGATGGGGTGCAGGTGGAGATGTTTGAGTGTCTGGCAGTGGTGTGAAAGGTGGACAGTGGGATTACTGGTATGTCTGGTGGCAAAGTAGGAGCTGGAAACTCCACTGTACTAAGAAAACAATGTTAGTTGGTCAGGAAGCTGGAAGCTGTCACCAATGGAGCTGCTCCAAAATAATTGTATTTCGCAATCTTTCCAACTATTTACTGTCTTTTTCTCTTCGGAGAATTTGGAAGCTGTCATTGCTGGTGGCATCGTTGTCCCGTGCTTTGCCAAGTTCTTCATTTTTGTTTTCCTTGCTTCTCCCCCCCCACACAACTTTTCTGTTAATTCCTTGCTTAAAAAAAAAGTAGCTGTCCAAACCAAACATCTTAATCAAAATTAAAGTTGAATATAAATCTTGGTCAGTTTTTGACTGAAGTCCACCCATTATTGTTTGCTGATGCTCGCTTATACATATTTTTAAGATAATTTTGTAAGTGGTAAATGCTACTGAAACCTTCAAAGTCAAATCCTGGCACTGTCTGCTTCTTTGAATGGTGACTGGGAGAGATCCTAGCTTGGGACAAGGGTCCAGGTACCAACAATGACCTCATGAAGGATTCTGTTGCCTGCCTCGACACAGCTGGGAAGTCATCTCCTTCCAGGAGAGCAGGGATAAAGAGTAGGTTATAATTATTTCTCCCAAGTGTGTGGAGAGCCTTCACTTGATGCAGAGGGAAGAGTTTGTAAATGGGTTAAGATTTTTAAAAACAGAGTTTCTGCAGAGAAAAAGACAGTAAATGTTTGGAAAGATTGCAGAAATACAGTTATTTTGGAGCAGCTCTATTGTTGGGATTCAATTTTCTTTTTCCATTGTATACCCTCTGAAATTAGAAATCAAAAAGCTAATGAACAGTGGATTTGCAGATTTGAGTGAGTGGAGCTGTGATTTCTGACATCCTATGGAAACATCCTATGGGAAGATCCTGTGTAGATGCTGCAATTGTGCATTCTCTTGGAACAGCTCATTTCAGGCCCAAGGTCTGGTTGCACATGCAGCTCTTATGAATGGATCCAGATCTAATGATGTCTGCCCACACATTTAAGTGTTAGGGAACTGGAGCTGCAGCTGGATGACCCTTGACTTGTGTGGGAGAATAAAGAGATGATGCTATTGATAGGAGCTACATGGAGGTAGTCACCTTTAAATTGCAGGTAGCTGGGTGACTGTCAGGAGAGGAAAAGGAAATAAGGCAGACAGTGCAGAATACTTCTATGGCTGTTCCCCTCAATAGCAGGCTTAAAACCATCTGTCATAGGAGTGGAATTAGGCCATTCAGCCCATCGAGTCTGCTTGGCCATTCATGGCTGATCCTGGATCCCACTCAACCCCACACACCTGCCTTCTCGCCATATCCTTTCATGCCCTGACTGATCAGGAAACAATCAACTTCTGTCTTAAATATACCCATGCTCTTGGCCTCCACCACAGGCTGTGGCAGAGGATTCCACAGATTCACTACTCTCTGGCTAAAAAAAATTTCAACCTAACTCAGGTCTAATAAGTCGTCCCTCAATTTTGAGGCTGTGCCCTCTAGTTCTGGATACCCCCACCATAGGAAACATCCTCTCAACATCCAGCCTATCTAGTCCTTTCAACATTTGGTAGGTTTCAATGAGATCCCCCTGAATTCTTCTAAGTTCCAGAGAGTACAGGCCCAAAGCTGCCGAACACTCCTCGTATGTTAACCCCTTCATTCCTGGAATCATCCTCATGAACCTCATATTGTTTGGCTACTGTTGGGTAGCACGAACTATCAGAAGAAAGTTGCAGTGACCAGGTCTGCGCACAGTGTCTGGCTTTGTGGCTTGGAAGGGAACGGACGAATGGAGGAGTGCAGTAGTGATAGGGGACTTCGTGGTTAGAGGAGAAGACAGGATATTCTGTGGATGTGAATGAGACACCCTGATAGTATGTTGCCTCCCAGGTGCCAATGTCAGAGATGTCTCAGATCAGGTCCACAGCATTCTAAAGGGGGAGGGTGAATGGCCGGAGGTTGGGGTACATATTGGTACCAACAACATAGCTAGAAATAGTGATGAGGTCCTGAAGAGAGAATGTATGTAGAAAGCTGAAAGGCAGGACCTCAAGGGTAGTAATCTCTGGATTGTTGCCTATGCCACACATCAGTGAGAGTAAGAATAGGATGATTTAGCAGATGAATATGTGGATGAGGATTCGGTGCAGGGGGCATGTGGAGTAATGCAATCATCTTCTGCTTAGGTGAACCAAGGCAGAATTTTTCCACTTGCATAAAACATTCTCCAAATAGGATGGACTGTTAGGTGTCTTATAGGAAGAGATAGGTTAAGGTACCAGTCATTGCCATGGGTCTCAAGAGTGTGATGATGGGAGGCAGACTGGCTTGGGTCACTCAGAATAGGGTATTGTGGTCTTAAGAGTTTGCAGCACTGGACAGCAGAAATCCAAAGGTGAGTCTGACTGCAGGCTTCACATGGTGCAGTAGGAGGTGGTGACTGATAACACACTGGAACATTACAATGCTTTGATCCAATTGTTCAAAGAGGCGAGTACACGAGACCATCTTTGTGTTGTTTGTATTTTAATTGATAATTTAATTAATCTTTATTATTGAAAACATGAGCCCAGAGATTTTGGTTTAGTGCATTTATGATTTTCAGTAATGAGTGATGTAAAAACTTTTATTTCACCATGCAAATTTTGACCACCAAAGCAATATCAATGAGTTAACATTCTGTTTTCTCTAGGTCTGATAAACTCATCACGCAATGCTTGCAATTGGTCTTGTATGTCGATATCATGGAGCTGCAGCTGCTAAACTAGCAAAGCTCACATCCATCCAGCAAAAATCCTACCTTTCTTCCAGTAATAAAACAAACGGAGCAGCAGTTGAGAGACAGAAACACTTGTCAACTTGGGACAGGTTTGGGAATTGGTTAAGTGACCCAGTTGTTCTACCACCCCGAATAGTAAATCTTCGAAGTAACAAGTTTGCCAACATTGGCTATGCAAGTCAGGTTGGAAAAAGAAGGGGTAATGAAGATCGTTTCAGTATAGTTGAGCTCTCTGATGGGTTGTTCTGTGTTGCTGTCTTTGATGGACATGGAGGGACTGATGCTGCTGAGTTTTGTTCCCGATACATTGGACATTATATTCAGTAAGCAAATATCTATTTCTTAACAGTGCCTGTATTTTTAATAAACTTAGGTGCAATTGGATAATTTTCTTTTAATATTTTTAGACAGAATCTACAGTCAGAAGTAAATTTGGAAAATGTCTTGCTGAAATCTTTTCTTCAAATAGATAGTGACTTCACAGAAAATGCTTGTGATTCAGGAGAAGGTAAATTACAATATTCTGTACTTAATTCTGCAGTTACTAATATCTGGAATGTAGCGTATATGTATAATGAATGAAATGACTTTTGTGTGTGAAACTTTATAGTTTCAAACATTATAGCATTTGTTTATTCCTCTGGATTTGAAAGCACAGTCTAGTTTGAGCATTAACACTTTGGAGAAAGATTTGTATTAGTGGCATACTTGCCACTACTTCAGGACATCACAGAGTGCTCTACTGCTAACAAAGTGTTTATTTCTCAAAAGTGTAGTAAAGTATTGACAACAGAGCAGCTAATATATATTTAACCTCTTTCAAACAACAAAGTGAAAATGACCACATTGTGTTGATACAGTATTGGTAAAGAGATAAATATTGATCAGAATAAAACTGAAAACTCTGTTTTCTCATAAACAGTACACATGGTATCATTTATACTTGCTAGTGAGCAGGACTTAGTATTAATATCTGACAAGAAAGGCCAGGTTTTAACCCAGGTATTGAAATGTTTGCTTTGATAATTCTCTGAAGGGTGTTTAATCTTGCTTTGATTTCCTGTTGTCTTTATTTTCATGTTTTGTTTTAATAATTGCTTTTTATTTATCTTGGTTTTCTCATGGGCTGTGGCTATCCAATGACTGACCTATCCTTGCAGCAGGCACTTCCAATGTGGACTACAGTTAGTCAACCCACATTAGCGGTGCTCTGGGTAAACCGAGTAAGGATTGAGCAAAATGGTGCTGGTGAAACACAGCAGCACATTGCGGGCAGCTTGCAAAACTTCTAAATATACTTCTGAACTACTCTCACTGAAGTCTGCAGCCTGTAGTATCTCTTTAAATAATGACTTTTGAACCATCATAACAAACTAGCGATTTCACAGTCTTCTGAAGGACTTGGTGGACTTAACTCTCAAGCATGCAGGTACGGCATGTTTAAGTGGACCATGGCTGAAAGAAAGATAGGATGGGAGGACTCCAAGCCAGACTAAAACAAAGGGGTATAACATTTCTTCTACCCAGTATCTTAGCAAATGTACAGTTGCTGGAGAACAAGACTGAGCACCTAAGAGCACGATTGCTGTATCAGAGGAAAATAAGGAATTGCTTTGTTAGGTGTTTCATGGAGACATGGCTCACTCTGGACACACCAGATTTGGTGATCAGACCTGAAAGCTGCTTAATGCACAGGATGGACTGGACTGTTGAAATGGAGAAGGCAAAAGATGAGGATCTGTGTTTTATGATAAACCTTGTTGTGCTCAAATGCAGTGGTCTTATTGCACACTTGCACCCTGACCTGGAACATTTAACGATTAAGTGCTGACCATTCTACTTACCAAGGGAATTCTCCTCTGTGATCCTGACCACAGTTTATATACAGTCAAAGGCTGATCTTAAGCAGGCACTCAAGGTACTGAGTCCTGCTATTAGCAAACAAGAAACAACCCACCCTAACACCTTTTCAAATCATTGTCGGGGACTTCAATCGGGCTTGTTTGAATAAATCTCTGCCCATTTATCATGAACATATTCAACCACTGCTATAATTCGATTAGGAATGCCTACCATCCCATGCCCAGACTGCATTTCAGGAAATTTGTTCACTTGTCTGTCCTTTTACTTGCATACAGGCAGAGGCTAAAGAGCAAGGCTGAAGTAGTAAGGACAACAAAAAGCTGGTCAAAGAAGGCAGAGGAGTGTCTACGGGATTGCTTCAAGTCAAGAACTCATCAGAGAATCTGAGCAAATACACCACAGTTGCTTGTACTTCATAAAAACGGTTGTAGACAAGTCAGTCCCCACAAAATGATTCAGAGTCTTCCCCAACCAGAAACCCTGGATGAACCATGAGATCGGCAATCTGCTGACGGCCAGATCAATGGCATTCAGGTCTGGTGACCAAGTAAAATACAAGAGGTGCAGGCACGGTATCTGGAAAGCCATCTCGTGTGTGAACTGGCAGCTCCAGGCCAATTTTGAATCACTGAAGAATGCTCAACAGCTGTATCAGGGCTTGAATGCTATCTCCTCCTCCTACAAAGAGACATAGGTGACAACAACTTCCGCTAATGCCCCACCTCCCCCTCGTACCCCATCTGTTACTTATTTTTATACACACATTCTTTCTCTCACTTTCCTTTTTCTCCCTCTGTCCCTCTGAATATACCCCTTGCCCATCCTCTGGGTTCCCCCCCCCCTTGTCTTTCTCCCTGGGCCTCCTGTCCCATGATCCTCTCATATCCCCTTTGCCAATCACCTGTCCAGCTCTTGGCTCCATCCCTCCCCCTCCTGTCTTCTCCTATCATTTTGGATCTCCCCCTCCCCCTCCAACTTTCAAATCTCTTACTCACTCTTCCTTCAGTTAGTCCTGACAAAGGGTCTCGGCCTGAAACGTCGACTGCACCTCTTCCTATAGATGCTGCCTGGCCTGCTGCGTTCACCAGCAACTTTCATGTGTTTTGCTTGAATTTCCAGCATCTGCAGAATTCCTGTTGTTAGGTGACAACAAGGTTTTGCCCCCAGATGAGCTCAAAGCCTTCTATGCTTGCTTTGACTGTCAAAACATGGTGGAACCTTCGTGAACTCCCACATGCCCCGATGACGCTGTGATTTCAGTATCTGTGGCAGACGTGACAGCATCCTTCAAGGGGGTAAAGCCGCAGAAGGCATCCAGCCCAGATGGGGTGCCTGGCAGAGTACTTGTGACCTGTGCTGATCAACTGGCTGGAGTGTTCACTAATATTTTTAACCTCTCGCTTCGGCAGTCTGAGGTACCCACCTGGTTCAATTACACCGGTGCCTAAGAAGAACACGGTAACCTGCACCAATGACCATCGTTCAGTAGCTCTTATATCCACTGTGATGAAGAGCTGATTGAGAGGTTGGTGATAAAACATATCAATTCCTGCCTAAGAGCTGACGTGGATACACTCCAATTTGCCTACTGTCACAACAGGTCAACGGCGGATGCCATTTCACTGGCTCATCACTCAACCCTGGAATATCTGTACGGCGAAGATGCATACCCTTAGATATAGAATTAGGCCATTCGGCTCATTGAGATTGCTCCACCGGTTGATCATAGCTGATCCATTTTCCTCTCAACCCCATTCTCCTGCCTTTTCCCTGTGATCTTTCACGCCCCGACTTATCAAGAACCTATCAAGCTCCGCCTTAAATACACCCAAAAGACCTGACCTCCATAGCCACCTGTAGCAACGAATTCCATAGATCCACCACCTTCTGGCTAGAGAAATTCCTCCTAATCTCCAATGTAAATGAACGGCCCTCTGTTCTGAGATTGTGCAGTATGATCCTAGACTCCCCCACTATAGGAAACATCCACTCTTTCAAGGCCTTTCAACATTCAATATGTTTCAATGAGATCCTTCCTTGTCCTTCTCAGTTTCAGGGAGTACAGACCCAGAGCAATTAGATGCTTTTCATATGACAATCTTTTCATTCCCAGAATCATTTTCATAGCCTCCTTAGAGCCTTCTCCAATGTCAACAAATCCTTTTTTAGTTAAGCGGCCCAAGCCTGCTCGCAGTGCTCCAAGTGAGGCCTCGCCAGTGCCTTATGAAGCCTCAGCATTTTATCTTTGTTTTTATATTCTAGTCCTCTGGAAATGAATGCTAACATTGCATTTGCCTTCTTCACCACCAACTTAACCTGCAAGTTACTCTTCAGGGAATCCCACATGAGGACTCCGAGGTCTCTTTGCACCTCAGATTATTGAATTTTCACTGCGTTTAGAGAATAGTCCATGTTTTTTATTCCTTCTTCCAAAGTGCATGACCATACTTTTCCTGGCACTGTATTCGATCTGCCATTTCTTTGCCCATTCTCGTAATCTTTCTAAGTCCTCCTGCAGCCTCCCTGCTTCCTCAACACTACCTGTCCCTCCACCTATCTTTGTATCAACTGCAAACTTGGTCACAAAGCCATCAATTCTGTCATTCAAATCATTGACATTCAACATAAAAAGAAGCGGTCCCGACACCGACTCCTGTGGAACACCACTAGTCACTGGCAGCCAATCAGAAAAGGCTCCCCTTTTTCCCACTCTTTGTCTTCTGCCAATCAGCTAATGCGCTATCCATGCTAGAATCTTTCCTGTAATACCATGGGCTCTTATCTTGCCAAGCAGCCTCATGTGTGGCACCTTGTCAAAGGGCTTCTGAAAATCCAAGTACACAACATCCACTGACTCTCCTTTGTGTATCCTGCTGTTATTTCCTCAAAGAATTCCAACAGATTTGCCAGGCAAGGTTTTCCCTTAAGGAAGCCATGCTGACTTTGGCCTGTTTTACCACGTGCCTCCAAATACCCCTAATCCTCATCTTTAATAATCGACCAATATCTTCCCAACTACTGAGGTCAGACTAACTGGACTATAATTTCCTTCTTTCTGCTTCCTTCCCCTCTTGAAGAGTGGAGTGCAATTTTCAAACTTCCAGTCATAGTCATACTTTATTGATCCCGAGGGAAACACGAGGAATTCTGCAGATGCTGGAAATTCAAGCAACACACATCAAAGTTGCTGGTGAACGCAGCAGGCCAGACAGCATCTCTAGGAAGAGGTACAGTCAATGTTTCGGGCTGAGACTCTTTGTCAGGACTAACTGAAGGAAGAGCTAGTAAGAGGTTTGAAAGTGGGAGGGGGAGGGGGAGATCCAAAATGATAGGAGAAGACAGGAGGGGGAGGGATGGAGCCAAGAGCTGGACAGGTGATTGGCAAAAGGGATATGAGAGGATCATGGGACAGGAGGCCCAGAGAAAAGGAAAGGGGGGAGGGGGGTACTGACCTCTACCTTGCTGAGGCACAGCGACAACTCACGGATGCCTCCTCTTATTTACCCCTTGATCGTGACCCCACTAAGGAGCACCGGGCCATTGTCTCCCACACCGTCACCGACTTTATCCGCTCAGGGGATCTCCCATCCACTGTTACCAACCTTATAGTTCCCACACCTCGCCCTTCCCGTTTCTACCTCCTACCCAAGATCCACATACCTGCCCGTCCTGGCAGACCTATTGTCTCAGCTTGCTCCTGCCCCACCAAACTTGTTTCTGCATACCTTGACATGGTTTTATCCCCCCTTGTTCAATCCCTTCCTACCTATGTTCGTGACACTTCTCACGCTCTTAAACTTTTCGATGATTTTCGGTTCCCTGGCCCCCAGCGCTTTATTTTCACCATGGATGTCCAGTCCCTATATACTTCCATCCCCCATCAGGAAGGTCTCAAAGCTCTCCGCCACTTTTTGGATTCCAGACCTAATTAGTTTCCCTCTACCACCACTCTGCTCCGTCTAGCGGAATTAGTCCTTACTCTTAATAATTTCTCCTTTGGCTCCTCCCACTTCCTCCAAACTAAAGGTGTAGCTATGGGCACCTGTATGGGTCCTAGCTATGCCTGCCTTTTTGTTGGCTTTGTGGAACGATCTATGTTCCAAACCTATTCTGGTATCTGTCCCCCACTTTTCCTTCGCTACATCGACAACTGCATTGGCGCTGCTTCCTGCACGCATGCTGAGCTCGTTGACTTCATTAACTTTGCCTCCAACTTTCACCCTGCCCTCAAGTTTACCTGGTCCATTTCCGACACCTCCCTCCCCTTTCTAGATCTTTCTGTCTCTATCTCTGGAGACAGCTTATCTACTGATGTCTACTATAAGCCTACTGACTCTCACAGCTATCTGGACTATTCCTCTTCTCACCCTGTCTCTTGCAAAAATGCCATCCCCTTCTCGCAATTCCTCCGTCTCCGCCGCATCTGCTGTCAGGATGAGGCTTTTCATTCCAGGACGAGGGAGATGTCCTCCTTTTTTAAAGAAAGGGGCTTCCCTTCCTCCACCATCAACTCTGCTCTCAAACGCATCTCCCCCATTTCACGCATATCTGCTCTCACTCCATCCTCCCGCCACCCCACTAGGAATAGGGTTCCCCTGGTCCTCATCTACCATCTCACCAGCCTCTGGGTCCAACATATTATTCTCCGTAACTTCCGCCATCTCCAACGGGATCCCACCACTAAGCACATCTTTCCCTCCCCCCCCCCGCTTTCCGCAGGGATCATTCCCTATGCGACTACCTTGTCCGTTCATTCCCCCCCATCGCTCCCCACTGATCTCCCTCCTGGCACTTATCCTTGTAAGCGGAACAAGTGCTACACATGCCCTTACACTTCCTCCCTTACCACTATTCAGGGCCCCAGACAGTCCTTCCAGGTGAGGCAACACTTCACCTGTGAGTCGGCTGGTGTGATATACTGCGTCCGGTGCTCCTGATGTGGCCTTCTATATATTGGTGAGACCCGACGCAGACTGGGAGATCGTTTTGCTGAACACCTACGCTCTGTCCGCCAGAGAAAGCAGGATCTCCCAGTGGCCACACATTTTAATTCATTCCCATTCTGATATGTCTATCCACGGCCTCCTCTACTGTAAAGATGAAGCCACACTCAGGTTGGAGGAACAACACCTTATATTACGTCTGGGTAACCTCCAACCTGATGGCATGAACACTGATTTCTCTAACTTCCGCTAATGCCCCACTTCCCCCTTGTACCCCATCTGTTATTTATTTTTATACACACATTCTTTCTCTCTCTCTCCTTTTTCTCCCTCCGTCCCTCTGACTATACCCCTCGCCCATCCTCTGGGTTTCCCCCTCCCCCTTGTCTTTCTTCTCCCTGGGCCTCCTGTCCCATGATCCACTCATATCCCTTTTGCCAATCACCTGTCCAGCTCTTGGCTCCATCCCTCCCCCTCCTGTCTTCTCCTATCATTTTGGATCTCCCCCTCCCCCTCCCACTTTCAAATCTCTTACTAACTCATCCTTCAGTTAGTCCTGACGAAGGGTCTCGGCCCGAAACGTCGACTGTACCTCTTCCTAGAGATGCTGTCTGGCCTGCTGCGTTCACCAGCAACTTTGATGTGTGTTGCTTGATCCTGAGGGAAATTGGTTTTCGTTACAGTTGCACCATAAATAATTAAATAGTAATACAAGCATAAATAGTTAAATAGTAGTGTGTAAATTATGCCAGGAAATAAGTCCAGGACCAGCCTATTGGCTCAGGGTGTCTGACCCTCCAAGGGAGGAGTTGTAAAGTTTGATGGCCACAGGCAGGAATGACTTCCTATGATGCTCTGTGTTGCATCTCAGTGGAATGAGTCTCTGGCTGAATGTACACCTGTGCCCACCCAGTACATTATGTAGTGGATGGGAGACATTGTCCAAGATGGCATGCAACTTGGACAGCATCCTCTTTTTAGACACCACCGTCAGAGAGTCCAGTTCCATCCCCACAACATCACTGGCCTTACGAATGAGTTTGTTGATTCTGTTGGAGTCTGCTACCCTCAGCCTGCTGCCCCAGCACACAACAGCAAACACGATCGCACTCCACAGGGATCATGCCAGAATGTAGTTATTCTTAAAATATCACAATCTCCACAATCTCTTCAGATACTTCTTCATAATCCTGGGGTATAGTCCATCTGGTCCAAGTAACTTATGTATCTTTAGGTCTTTCAGCTTCCCAAGCAGCTCTCCTCTAGTAATAGCAACTGCATTGACTTCTGCCCCTTGACTCTCTCAAACTTCCAGCATACTGCGAGTGTCTTAGACAGTGAAGACTGATGCAAAATACATACTCAATTCATCCGCCATCTCCTTCACCCCAATGCTACCTCTTCGGCATCATTTTCCACCAGCCAATATCTACTCTTGCCTCGCTTTTACTCTTAATATATCGAAAAAACTTTAGTATCCTCTTTGATATTATTGGCTAAGTAACCTTAATATTTCATGTTTTCCTTCCCTATAGCTTTTTTTAGTTGCATTCTGTTGGTTTTTAAAAGCTTTCCAATCCTCTAACTTCTCACTAATTTTTGCTCTGTTATACACCCTCTCTTTTGCTTTTATGTTGGCTTTGACTTCACTTGTCAGCCACAGTTGAGTTATCCTGCTTTTAGAATACTCTCTTCTTTGGGATGTATCTATCCTGTGCCTTCCAAATTTCTCCCAGAAACTCCAGACATTACTTTCCTGCTGTCATCCCTACCAGTTCCCCTTCCAATTAACTTTGACCAGCTCCTCTCTCATGCCTCTGTAATTTCCTTTTACTCCACTGAAATACTGATACATTTGACTTCAGCTTCTCCCTGTCAAACTGCAGGGTGAATTCTATCATATTTTGATCACTGTCTCCTATAGGTTCCTTTACTGTAAGCTCCCTAATCAAATCCGGTTTATTACACGACACCCAATCCAGAATAGGTGATCCCCTAGTGGGCTCAACCACAGGCTGGTCTGAAAAGCCATCCCTTAGACTCATTCTACAAATTCTCTCACTTTGGATCGAAATTCAACACCAACCTGATTTTTCCAAACTACCTGTGTATTGCAATCCCCCATGACTATTTACAGATCTTATTGAAACGTATAAAATCCTAAAGGGATTGGACAGGCTAGATGCAGGAAGATTGTTCCCGATGTTGGGGAAGTCCAGAACGAGGGGTCACAGTTTGAGGATAAAGGGGAAGCCTTTTAGGACCGAGATTAGGAAAAACTTCTTCACACAGAGAGTGGTGAATCTTTGGAATTCTCTGCCACAGGAAACAGTTGAGGCCAGTTCATTGGCTATATTTAAGAGGGAGTTAGATATGGCCCTTGTGGCTAAAGGGATCAGAGGGTATGGAGGGAAGACTGGTACAGGGTTCTGAGTTGGATGATCAGCCATGATCATACTGAATGGCGGTGCAGGCTCGAAGGGCCGAATGGCCTACTCCTGCACCTATTTTCTACGTTTCTATGTTTCTACGTTTAGTATTGCTACCATTCGGAGATCTCGCATTGGGGTCTTTTTACCCTTACAGTTCCTGCCCACAACGATTCTACATCTTTTGATCCTGTGTCACCTCTTTCTGAGGATTTGATTTCTTTGTTTTAACCAATGAAGCAATGCCATCTCCTCTACCTACCTGCCTGTCCTTTTGATACAACGTGTATCCTTGGACATTAAGCTCCCAACTATAATCCCTTTCAGCCATGACTCAGTGATGCCCACAATATCATACTTGTCAATATCTAACTGTGCTACAAGATCGTCCACCTTATTCCATATACGTGGGCATTCTAATATAACACCTTCAGTCCTGTATTCGCCACCCTTTTCGATTTTGTCCCCAGTTACACTGCAGCTCATCCCACTGACTGCAATTTTGCCCTATCATCTACCTGTCTTTCCTGACAGTCTCACAGACTGCCTCTGCTTGTGAACCAACAGCCCATCTGCAGCCCTATCACTTCATTCTCCAACCCCAGCCCTATCATCCTGTTTTCCATCCCCCTTCCAAATCAGTTTAAACCCTGCCCAACAGTCTAGCAAACCTGCCCACAAAAAATATTGATTTCCCCTCAGATTCAGGTATAAAAAGTCGCTTTTGTACAGGTCATACCTTCACCAGAAGGGATCCCAATGATTCAGACATTTGAAACACTGCACCTGTTCCTCAGCCAGACATTCATCTGCCAAATAATCCTTTCCTTAACCTCTCTGGCACGTGGCACAGGCATCAATCCAGAGATAACTAACCAGGAGCTCCTGCTTTTTAGATTTCTACCTAGCTCCCTAAATTTTCTCTTCAGGACCTCCTCACTTTTCGTACTTATGTCATTGGTTCCAATACACACCAAGACTTCTGGCTGCTCCCCTGTCTCATTTAGAATGCCATGGACCCGATCTGAGACATGCCTGATCTTGGCATCCTGGAGGCAACATACCATCTGGGTGTTTCTGTTGCATTCACAGAATCTCATGTCTTCTCCAGTGACTATGGAATCCCCTTTCACTACTGCAGCCCACTTCTCCCCCTTCCCTCCTGAACCACAATGCCATGCTCAGTGCCAGAGACCTGTCACTTGCGGTTTCTGCCTGGTAGGTCTCCCCCAACTCCCACTCCCACTCCCACCCCACCCCACAGAATCCAAAGTGTATACTTATTATTGCGGGGGTACTCTGCACTGGCTGCCCATTTGATCTCCCGCTCCTGCCTCGTGCAACTTAGGGTTGACTATCTCCCTGTAGCTTCTATCTGTGATGTTCTCATTCTCCCATATGAGCTGAAGGATGCTCTTCATAATTTACAGTTTGGCATTCACTGCTATCATCCCCTCAAAACTAATCAATTATCTTCAAGACCTTGGCCTCAATACCTCCTTGCATAATTGAATCTTTGATTTCTTCACTTGCATACCCCAGTCAGTTCAGGTTGGCAACAAAATCTTCTCCACGGTATCCATCAGCGCAGGTGCATCACAACGCTGTGTGCTTAGCCCCTGCTCTACTGGCTTTCTACTTGTGACTCGGAGGCTGAGCACAGCTCCAATGCTTTATTTAAGTTTGCTGATGACACCACTGTTATTGTTCAAATCAAAGGTGGTGATGAATCAGCATATAGGAGGGAGATTGGAAGTCTGGCTGTGTGGTGCCACACCAACAACCTCTCACTCACTGGCAGCAAGAAACTGATTATTGACGTCATGAGGAGGGAACCAGAGGTCCTTGAGCCAGTCCTCATCAGGGGATCAGAGGTAGAGAGGGTCAGTAACTTTAAATTCCTTGGTGTTATCATTTCAGAGGATCTGTCTTGGGTCCAGTACGTAAATGCCAGTGCCTCTACCATCTTAGAAGTTTGTGAAGATTTGGCAACTCATCTAAAACCTTGACAAACTTCTATAGATGTGCGGTGGAGAGTATATTGACTGGCTGCTTCCTAGCCTGGTATGGAAATGCCAATGCCCTTGAATGTAAATGGCTACAAGAAGTACTTTATACAGCCCAGTCCATCATGGGTAAAGCCCTCCCTTCTATCGAACACATCTACATGGAGTGCTATTGCAGGAAAGCAGCATCTATCAAGGACTCCCACCATCCAAGTTGTGCCCTCTTCTCACTGCTGCCATCAATAAGGCACAGGAGTCTCAGGACTCTCAGCACCAGGTTCAGGAACAGTTATTACCCCTCAACCATCAGGCTCTTGAACCAGAGTGGTGACTTCACTCAACTCTTCATCTTATGTTCTTATCTCATGTTGCTTATTTAATATTATTATTTATTTTTTTTTCTTTTTGCCCAGTTTGTTGTCTTTTGCATATTGGTTGTTCATCCTGTTGGGTGAAATCTTTGATTGATTCTATTGTGTTTCTTACATTTACTGTGCATGCCCACAAGAAAATGAACGTCAGGGTTGGATATGATTATGTACATGTACCTTGATAATAAGTTTACTTTGAATTTGAACTTTGAACAGGAGAATGTTCTCAAGTGACAGCAAGCAGATCACATTGGAGCTGTCCATGAAGACCTTGATAATAATTTTACTATGAACTTCGAAGTTTTTGAACTTTGGATTCCAATTTAGATTCAGATTTATTTGTCATGTATACATCGAAGTATGCAGTGCTACGTCTGAGGAGGTGCTGGGAGCAGCCTTCAAGTGTCGCCACACATTCCGGCACTAACATAGTGTGCCCACAATGCTTAGCAAAACAACACAAGCAGCAGCGACAGCAACAAGAGAACAGAACAAGACAACAGCAGCGAAACAATTCCCTACCTCACCCTCTCACCACCTCACACACAAATAGGCCTCCATCCCCAGGACACCCACACCCTGGTGCCAGACTCTCAGATATCGGGCTTTCACCTCCAGTCCATGGTCCAGACTCTTAGGCTCCACCGTTCCTTTACCGAACCATAAACACATTTGCAAACATCTGATTGTGTACTGATCACCACATTGACACTTACTTTCAAATGCCAGAATGAATTAAACTTGACAGTGTTAGACAGCTGTCTTACTTCTACCAATTTTAAGTAAATTTGCTCGATGGACCTAGGCATTGTCACTGATAATTGTTGATATTGCTGACTCTTGCCTTTAGCCTGAATTCCCTTGTTTTGTATCCTACTAAATGCTTTTTCATCTCTCAGATTTGAAAGTGCAATCCTCTCACCAGGGCTTGTATACAAACTTAGCTCACTCTGCTCACAGTCATGTGATTCAGCGGTGGGAAGGCCGCCTTCCATAAGCCACACACATCCGGGGTTGGCATGATTTGGGTTCAACCAGATAGGAAAGTCAGGGTGTTCTGACTGAGGACCGCTGTGTAAATACTGCCCCATACACAGTTATCTCTTGCTAGGAAATGACAGATCACGCACTGGCATAAACTTACCAAGGCAGTAGATTTTGCAACTTTAACAATCAGTTTCCTGAAAAAGAAAAGAAAGAGGGATCCATTACAGTTAAACTGTCTGAATGTGGACATAAATGTTGGAGCTCATTTCTGGATTAGTAAGGTGCTTCACTTTGAATACTCACGTGCTGAACCCACATTCTGCATGAAAGACACCGGCCACAGTTTGAACTTCCCTCAAACCAATTCGAATAAACTGGCTAATTCAGCACTTGCTCCTTTGAACCATTCATCTGCACAAAGCACTTCTTACAACATGGTCTCTCCTTCAGGTGGGATCCTCTGAGGATCTTCCCTGTGCTCTTCTTCGCACCTCCTGCCAAAAGCCCCCAAACCAGACTACTTGTCCTTCAGAAACACTCTTACTAACAGGACGTGCTGGTTTTGCAGAAAACTGCTAAAATAAAAATACCTCACGGCATAGCAATAGAAATCTTAGCCAGGGCATTACAAAAGCATCTGTTTCCAGATTTGATGGTCTGTTGGTGTATCCTATGATATAAGAATATCATGAAAAGATTGTTGTTAAAAGAAGAATTTCATTAGCTGCAGTTTTTTTTCCCCGTCATGAGCTTTATTCATGGGAAACAGTCAGATAAAATAATTATCCTCAATCTGTAAATGTTCATGCAAAAGGAAACACCTAACTAAAGAGGAGAGCTTTTAACTAGCTTTTCAAGATTACTTCTGAGTGTTTAACCATATGGATAGATAACTTAGTCTGATTTTGGTATAATGCAATAGATTAAATAAACTGCTCTAAAATATAACACGAAGAAGAGTTATCAAGAGATTTCTTAATTGGTTTTTAAATAAGCCATACTAGGCTTTTGTTTGTTACAGCCTTTATATTTCAGTCCAGGTGAAGGGATCCAGCTGTTCCTTGTTTGGGCTACTGAAGACTATTGAGATTTTAAACATAATTATGTCAACTCTTTGGCTTCATCTTTATTTCTGTATTAATGACTCGTTTTTAGATTTGCATTGTATTTCTGCAGAGCTGATTACATTTTAGTATGTTACAGTATTTCAGTTGGACTTAAAATTACTTTTGTTTGTTAAATTGCACTGATGGGATCCATGACAAACGAGGGGTGATTGATAAGTTTGTGGCCTAATGTAGACGGAGTCAGTTTTAGAAAACTTAGCACATTTTTTTTCCTACATTCACACACTTAGTCCAGCGGTCGTGGAGCATACGGATCCCTTCTTTGTAGAAGTCGGCATCTTGGACCTCTAGAAGTGGTCCACAGCAGGGGTGATTGATAAGTTTGTGGTCTAAAGTAAAGGGAGATGAGGAGAAACTTCAAACTTTCTGCATTTTCATTCAAAGAGTTGAGCTGCATGTGCATGTAATGAGAGCTGTATAACTCATCTCCTTCTACCTTAGGCTACAAACTTATCAATCACCCCTGCTGTGGACCACCTGGAGGTCAAAGATGCTCTCGTTACATGCACATGCAGTTCATCTCTTTGAGTGATAATACAGAAAGTTTGAAGTTAATAACTCACCTCTTTCTACCTTAGGCTACAAACTTATCAATCACCCCAGCTGTGGACGACTTCTACAAAGAAGGGATCCGTATGCTCTACGACCGCTGGACTAAGTGTGTACATGTAGTAGGGGACTATGTTGAAAAATAAATGTGCTAGGTTTTCTAAAATTGACTCCTTCTACCTTAGGCCACGAACTTATCAATCACCCCTCGTAATTAGTTCAAAGGGCAACAAACTTGTTTGAGGAGTCCTTGATTTTCTCCACGACTGTGAACTAAGAAAAATTGGTGACTTCATCACAGTAAGAATTTATATTATCAGCAGGGGTGTGGCTGTGGGAGTGGAATTTTGATGAAGACCTGCTGGGTTTGTCATGGAACTTAAGTGCTATGGTCTTTTTGAATAACAGCTCTTTTGGTTACTTCTGAACTAACAGTAGGAATATTTAATTGGTAATATAGCCTTTGTTTTTGAAAGCCTTGATTTGGTTTTGTTCTTCTCAATCAGATTCTGTCTGTTCTCTTGTGATGGGATAATCTAAGGCAATTTTAGCTGGACTTCAATAGGCTGATAATTCACATTTTGCTTGTACCGATTTTAATCTTTCAGACGCACTGTTCACATCAGGAACCACAGCAACTGTGGCTTTGTTAAAGGATGCATCTCTTCTTACGGTGGCTAATGTTGGCGATAGTCCAGCTATTCTTTGTCGTGAAGGAAAAGCTGAACAATTAACCGAAGATCACACCCCAAGGAGGCATGATGAAAGGAAAAGGTGACTTGCACTATAATGTAAATTTTCAAAACAATTTCATTCAAGTGACCACTTAAAAATGCATTAATACAAGTTTACTATATTAAGTCAGTGGTATAATGCCAGTGATGGGGAACTAGTTAAAACATTGATTCAAAATGTTAAGAATTTTTGTTGGCTTTCAAATGATTAATTTTAGAATTGTCACTGAAAAGGAGAGAGATTGGTAAAAAAATGCCACAAATGGACTTTGTTTCCAATGAACAGAAATGATGTGAAATGTCAGTTGTCACCAAACTCCAGGCAAAATACACTCTATCTACTACCACCCTATATTTTCTATGGGCAAGCAAATTCTTAATCCACACAGGCAATTTACCTGGATCAATTGCCTCCTGACTTTGTGAATGAGCCTATCATAGGGAACTTTATCAAACACCTTACTAAAAATTAAATACACCACAGGACTCCTGCTGAAGGGTTTCGGCCCAAAATTTTGACTATTCTTTTCCATAGATGCTGCCTGGCCTGCTGAGTTCCTCCAGCATTTTGTGTGTGTTGCTTAGATTTCCAGCATTTACAGATTTTTCTCTTGTTTGTGATTGGTTCCCTAATCAGACCATGCTTCTCCAAATACTCATATATCCTGTCTCTACAAATCCTTTCCAATAATTGCCCACCATTGAAGTAAGACCCATGGGTCTATAATTTCCAGAGTTATCCTTAATCCCTTTCTTGAACAAAGGAATAACATTTACCATCCTTCAATCTTCTGATACTACTCCTATAGCCAGTAAGGATGCAAAGATCATCGCCAAAGGCACAGTAATCTCTTCCCTTACCTCCCATAGTAATTTGGGATATATCGCGTCCAGCCCCAGGGACTTATCTATCCCAATGTTTTTTAAAAGTTCCAGCGAATCATTCCTTAACCTCTATGTTCTAGCATATCAACTCATTTTATACTATCCTCACAAACATCGAGGTTTCTTTCATTGGTGAACACTGAAGTAAATTATTCATTAAGGACCTCCCCTAACTCCAGGCATATGTTTCCTCTTTTATCCCTGATTAGTTCTGGTCTCTAGACATCCTCCTGCTCTTCACATATATTTAGTACACCTGGCACCTGGGGGCAGGGAAGGTTTGTTAATCTTTCTCACCAAGGCCTTCTCATGCCATCTTCTAGCTCTCCTACATACATTCCTTAGTTTTCCCTGGCTATCTTGTAACTCTCTGGATTCTTAATCTTCCTCTCATCTAGCTGTTCCACGTCTCTTATCAATCATGATATAGATCATGGAAATAGGGGCACAGACACAGTGGATGGAGATTAATCCAGACAGGTGTGAGGTGTTGATTTTTGGGAGATTAAATGCAAAATGAAAGTTTACAGTAAATTTCAGGATCCTTGGGAGCATTGATTTACAGAGACAAATCCACAGCTCCTCGACAGCGGGTGTGTGCTGTGGGGGGTGGGTGGGGGGGGGGAGACCAGGTACGACAGCAATGTTTAAGAGGCATTTAGTCAGGAATGGAGAGATGCAGATCATGTGCAAACAGATGGGATTAGTTTAGAGCAACATTATGGTTGGCACAGACATCATGGGCCAAAGACCCTGTCACTGTGGTGCATTACTCTATGTTCAAAGTCATTGATACACCTCATGAATAGCATTGACCTTAGAATCGATTTCTGTGTTACTTAATTAGTCACTAATTGTCACCTAGAAAATGAGCCTACTTCCTACACTCCCTTTTGCGCCTGGGACCAATTCATGCCAGAACATTATCCCCAATCCCATGGGCTTTAATTTTGCACACTGACCTTATGGAAAGCTTTCAAGAAGTCCAGGTACATCATACCCACTGGTTCTTTTATTTATTCTACCAGTTAAAAAATGCCACTATATTCATCATATTTTCAATTATGATTTTCCTTTCATAAATTCATGTTGACTTTATCCAGTTCCATTAAGGATTTTCAAGTATTCCTTTACTATTACTTCGCTGGACAATAAATTTTTTCGGAAGTGTTACTTCCTCAGAATTTTTTTCTTTTTGTTTATGATCGACCACTTGAAGCTGAACACAAATATAATTTCAGGTGACTTGTATCACATAGGAATTTAAAGAAACAAGAAATTACCTCTTATTGAATATAATTGCATATGGTGCTGATAGTTCAAATATGCTAAAGATGTTGGTGATTTTCATTTGTACTCAGTGCCTGAGGCTTCTCACGTAAGTGCCCAACAATAATCAGCCAGTATTGATGGATTCCAGTCGTTCTGATACTGTTTCTCCATGATCACAATGTCCTGGTGAAACCTTTCACCATGCTCATCACTGATAGCACCAAGATGTGCGGAGAAGAAATCAAAATGGGACTGCAGAAAATGAATCTTAGTGACATGTTGCCTTTTCCTTCAGTTAGTCCTGACGAAGAGTCTCGGCCTGAAACGTCGACTGCACCTCTTCCTATAGATGCTGCTTGGCCTGCTACGTTCACCAGCAACTTTGATGTATGTTGCTTGAATTTCCAGCATCTGCAGAATTCCTGTTGTTGCACTTCATGCTTCTGTATGCTTGAAGCTCGTTGTCAACCAGCCTCACATACTGTAGTTTGGTGCTCTGCAGCTGCCAAGAAAAATTTCAACAACAACCTTGAATGCTTTCCATACGATATTCTCCGGTCCCACTAGAAGTTCTTTGAATTGCCTATCATTGATGATTTGTTTGATTTGTGGACCCAAAAAATGCCCCCCTTAATCTTGGCATCAGTTATTCTGACTTCAATTATGAATTGAAATAACAAATTTAGGCAATTTCAAAAAAATGGTGCGTGATAGGGAAATTTCATGATCAGCAGCCCAAAATCCATAAGATACACCCAAAAGTATTCAGGAAGCAAAATGTTTGTTGTGCAGTGTTTTTATAAGAGATGCTGGCATTTTCTTCAGTACTGATGTTTTCCTGTTTTTGTTATTTCTGTCCTTTTGTTTAACAAACTAATAGCAGGGTTACTTTAGCTACTTCCCACCTCTAGGAACTGCTCTAGTGTCCAAAGAAATTTGGAAGATGACCACGACTATTTCTAGATCTGCTTGCAATGGTCTCTGAGATATAGATCGTCAGGCCATGGGGATTTGTCAGCTTTTACTCTATAAATTTCCTGAGTATTATTTATATAACTTTACCGATTTTTTTTCCAGTTCTTCCCTTTTATTAGGTCTTTCGTTCCCTAACGTACCTGGAAGGTTATTTGAATCTTTCTTTGTGAAGATAGGACATTTTAATCTTCATTAACTTCTCTCTTCACACTTTTCATACACATGTAACGCCCCCCCCCTTCCCTGGCTTGCTGCTCACGTTTGTCTAGGGGAATCGGTTTTCGGCCCCGCCAAACCAGGTATTCAAGTTTGGGTGGATGCTGTGTAATGTACTCCCGTTCACAAACCCCCAATACAAAATATCCGACAGTATACCATATACAATCAAATGATAAGCTTTATGAATCTTATTCTGAATATAGGGTTAGTATGAAAATAAACAAACAAAAATAAAAGGACACAAAGTTAAAGTCTCAATATACGTTGGAGCTCACTCAGCAGGTATTCCTCCACAAATGACCTCTGCCGAAACGTCGCCGACCCTCAGACCCTCGGATTCCAGTATACGCCATCCGGTGGTCTCCCAGCACTCTCCATGCGTGTCCTTCCTCTTCACTCTCCTCGACTGAAAACCCCGGCTCCCAGGCATGCAAGAACAAATAACATTTCTCCCATTGGATAGCCACCCATTATCAGTAGTTATAACCCAAACATTGCTGCTGCAGAGAAACCATTACCTCATCAGTTAACATTACAGAGAAACTCTACACACATTTTTGCAATCAGATGTTATATTTATTTTCCTTCTTTGATTAATTCTAATCTGTTCTGAATCCTTGGGTCCATTGCTTTTTTTCTAGCAAGTTTATTTCTCTTTGAATACGCTATCAGTTGTATATTTAATATTTCATTAGTATTTGAGTAATATTGTAAATATATTTTTTGATTGAGCATTTTTTTTTGTTTAAATAATGCATTGTGGGTTACGTGTAAAAGTACATAAATGGCATACATCATTACGCCTCCACATTGTACATGCACAGCTCACTTAAAGTAAAAGTGAAACAAAGATATTTTATTCCTGGCTCCATGTTTTTGCTTTCAATTAGTTTATAAAACAAAACATAACATACAAGACGTTTACCTATCTGTTGAAGTACAGCAAGACGTTCGAGTTAAAAAAGGCACAACGAGAAATGGTCACATTTTTTAAAATTGCAGTTTGAATTCTTTTTTTCTTCGCAAGAGGAGAAACTTATTTGAGTTAAAAAAGGCAAAAAATGGAAGAATTCAGGAGTTCATAAACCATGAGTACCAAGTGATAAGAAATATAAATTTAAAAAAGAGCAGAAACTGCTGGTTATATTGGAAAGATAGACACATTTGATTGCACAAGAGATAACTGGAGTATGTATACTGAGTGAATTGAGATGTATTTTGAAGCAAATGAAATAGACAATGAGAAGCGAGTGCCAGTTTTGCTGAGTGCATTGTTTTAAGTGCATACAGTTTGCTTAGAAGTTTGACTGCTCCAACCAAACCAGATGAAATGAGCTTTGCTGATATAGTGAAAGTAATGCAGGAATATTACAACTGAAACCATTGTCGATTACAGAATGCTTTACGTTTCATAAGCAGAATCAAAGTGGGGGGGGGGGTTCCATTTCAGCATATGTGGCTGAATTGAAGAAGTTGTCTGTGAATTGAGAGTTCAGTGATGGGATTAATGATTCTCTGAGAGATTGTCTAGTTTGTGGAATCTTACAAGAAAACATTCAGAAAGGATTCCTAACTGAAGCACAACTTACATTTAAAAGAGCAGTTGAAATAGCTGTATCAATGGAAACAGCAGACAGACACAATTGAGTTGCAGTCAGGAATGAAAATGAGAATGAACAAAATTGTGGCATCTAGATTGAGGTCTGCCTGGCTGAATAAATTGTGTTACTATTATAGTAGGGGCTCAACTACACCGGGCCAATGCAGGTTCAAAGGTGAAACATGAGAAAATGCAATGAAGTAGGACATATACAAAGAGTATGTTGGGCAGACAAAAATAAATGGATTGCACAGGGAAGAAAAAAGACAGTCAAGTTGCAGTTTCAAGAAGAGCACTAATCAACCTGATGTTGATGAAAAATCTGATAACAATGAGAGTGACTGGGTAGCCTTGAAATTTACATTGTGAAAACTAACAAGAGACAAGCAATGTGGCTGTTTCAGTCACTCCACAAAATGAGTTTGAATGGCATTTCAAAGATACTAAACTGAAGCCTACAGATATCCAATTAAGAACTTACACTGGAGAAAAGTTAATTCCTGTGCGAATGACATTTATAACTGAAATAAAACAGCCAACAAGCCATGTTGGGCTGTTATAAAAACAGGAGGGCCCATGCTATGGGGATGTAAGTGCCTGAGACAACTACATCTTGGTTAGAGATCAATCCATCATTTGCATACCACATTCCCTGCAATAGAGTCACTGTTCAGGGTTGACATGGAAAATCTCAAACATATCAAGGGTAAAATAGTGTTAAATGAAAATGCCATACCCAAGTTTTGTAAATCCCATTCAGTTTTTTATACTATCCATGCTGAAGTAGCCAATGAACCAGATCACATGGAAACTGAAGGAAGTCTTTCCGAGGTTGAGTGGAGCTTGTGGACAATGCCAGTGGTCCTAGTAGCCAAAATGAATGGGTCTGCAAGGAGCTGTGGTGATTTTAAGTTCACCATCAACCCAATACTGAAAGTAGATTAATATCCTCAAAGATAGATGATATCTTTGCAAACCTTTCTGGAAGAAAACATTTCAGCTAAATGGACTTAGCTGAGGCTTACCAATAGATGGAGATGAAAGAAGAGTCCAAAGTGTTTCTCACCCTAATCACCCACAAAGGGCTTTATTGCAATAATAGGCTTATTTTTGGAATAGCATTTGCACCAGCACTCAAACTGACAGCCATGGACCATGTACTGCATGGCTGTCTGGGCACACAGTGTTTCCTGGATGACATCATTGTTACCAGTAAGACTGACAAGGAACTTCTTAAGATAATATTAAAAAGATTAGAAGATTATGAGCTCAGACCACAGCCCAACAAGTGTGAATTCAAAATTTGAAGGCAGCGTTAAAAAGATTAAAAGATTATGGGCTCAGAACACAACCCAACAAGTGTGAATTCTTTAAGACAAACATCACTTATTGCATCACACCATTGACGCACAAGTATTACACGTGGGCACGTGGCCAAGTGGTTAAGGCACTAGACTAACGACCTGAAGGTCGTGAGTTTAAGCCCCAGACGAGGCAACATGTTGTGTCCTTGAGCAAGGCACTTAACCACACAGTGCTCTGCGACGACACTGGTGCCAAGCTGTATCGGCCCTTGCCCTTCCCTTGGACAACATCGGTGTCATGGAGGGGAGACTTGCAGCATGGGCAATTGCTGGTCTTCCATTCAACCTTGCCCAGGCCTGTACCCTGGAGAGTGAAGACTTTCCAGGCGCAGGTCCATGGTCTCGCAAGACTAACAGATGCCTTAAATTACACAAGTGTGCTGAGAAAATTCAATCAGTAGTGGATGCCACAAGGCTAAAGGACATGTTGCAGTTGCAGTCCTTTTTAGGATTTGTCAATTACTATAACAGGTTCTTGCCAGACCTGGCTACTGTGCTTCAATTCTTGAACTCACTACTACAGATGAGGAAGACATGGTAATGGACAAAGCAATATGAGGTGGTTTTCAAAAAGGTAAAAGAAATGGTGGCATCAGACACTGGACTCATACATTATGATCCTTACGTCCAGAAGAAAGGTATTAAGAGCTACACTTCCTGCAGTCCCATAGCCACCACGAAGGAAGCCCCAGGATCTGAGATAGTTTCACAGCAACAAGTATCACCTGCCTAGCAGAGGAAAGACATAAAAGTTCAAAGTTCAAAGTAAATTTATCACCAAAATACAAATATGTCACCATATACATCCTTGAGATTCAATTTCTTGCAGGCATACTCAATAAATCGACAGAATGATAATCATAACAGGATCAATAGAAGACCGCGCCAACTTGGGCATACAACCAATGTGCCAAAGAGAACAAACTGTGCAAGTGCAAAAAGAAATAAATAAATAAGCAATAATTATTGAGAATACGGGATGAAGAATCCTTGAAAGTGAGTCCATTGACTGTGGGAGCATTTTAGTGATGTGGCAAGTGAAGTTGAGTAAAGTTATTCCCTTTGGTTCAAGACCCTGATGGTTGAGGGGTAGTGACTATTCCTGAATCTGGTGGTGTGAGTCCTGAGTCTCCTGTACATTCTTCCTGATGGCAGCAGCAGGAAGAGAGCATGTGCTGGGTGGTGGAGCTCCCTGATGGTGGATGCTGCTTTCCTGCGACAGCCTCCACAGTGATTAAATCTTTAGGCCTGAATGGGACAATTTAAAATTTACTATGCTGTGAATGTCTGTATAGTAGTTGTATTATGCAGTATACTGTATATATAGTATATGTTGTGTGCATGTATAATGTGTATGTGTTCAAAAGTTGAGATACATTCTATATTGAATTGGAGTTTATAGCTAAGCATGAGGGAGTGTTGTGTATTTAATATTTCATTAATATTTAAGTAATATTGTAAATATATTGTTTGATTAAACATTCTTTGTTGTTTACATCATCCATTGCAGGTTATATGTTAAAGTACGTAAATAGCATATGTCATTATGCCACCAGGTCATATGTGCACAACTTACTTAAAGTAAAATTGAAACTAAGATACATCATTCCCAGCTCCCATGTTTATGCTTTCAATTAGTTTAAAGTTTTGGAGTTACAAAACACTATCCTTTCATTTCCTTTGTACATTAGTGCTAAACCACCTTTCCTGACTTATTTTCATACAGCAGGATTGTTGTGACTTGTATGTTTATTCTCTAAATATTATCTGTTGTCAGTCCACCATCATCGAATTTAATTCCTCACTTCATCTTATGCACACTAACCTCTAGTATGAACCTTGTGAATAGCTTTCAAGAAGTCCAAATACATCATGTCATCCAGTGGGAAGAGAGGGTTGGGCAGCTCATCTTTCAGATTTGGCTTATACTGTCACAGCACAGAAACAGGCCCTTTGGCCCATCTAGTCTGAGTCAAACTACTGTACTGCCTAGCCCTATTGTGTTCACTAACAAAACTGTTTTTAAATAGAAAAAAAAAATTTTTGCTTAGAATTAAGTTGAACGGTAATCGCATTAAAGATTAAAAGACTTATTTTCTTAATACAAGGATCAAGGAGTGTGGCGGTTTCATTGACTGGAGTTTAGCCACCAACCCTTATGTGAATGGTCGATTGGCCATGACCCGTAGCATTGGGGATGTGGATCTCAAGCCATACGGAGTAACTGCTGAGCCGGAAGTTAAAACTGTGGAGGTAAAATGTCTGAGCC
Organism: Mobula hypostoma; assembly: GCF_963921235.1. Lineage (NCBI taxonomy): Eukaryota > Metazoa > Chordata > Chondrichthyes > Myliobatiformes > Myliobatidae > Mobula > Mobula hypostoma. The sequence continues at coordinate 21,286,961 of NC_086115.1, forward strand.
TCACGTGTGATCTCTTGCACATTTCTTATCCAAATGATTCATAACTATAGCATTTACCTATGGCTTTGGTCTACACCTTTACTAGTTGGAACATACGAAAGATTGTTTCCTGGTCCTGACTACTGACGGAGTTAGTGCAATTATGGAGCCCCAAGAGGTGTGTGATGTTGTAAAAAAATGCCAGGATCCATCAGAAGCTGCAGCCGTTATTAATGAGCAGGCAAGGACAGATGTTTGATTAAAACTCTTGGTTCTGCATGAGCAGCTTGTTTTAACGCTCCTGTGCTGTTGGCAATGACCTTTTATCATAAATCATCTAGCTCTTATGCGATCAGAATCAGATTTATTTTTATTGATTTATATGACGTGAAATTTGTTATGTAGCAGAGTAAGTGCAAAGACATAAAATTACTATAAATTACAAACAAAAATCAATGGTGCAGAAAAAAGAATGATGACTTAGTGTCCATGTGTTTATAGACCATTCACAAATCTAGTGGTGGAGAGGAAGAAGCTGCTTATGAGTCATTGAGTGTGGGTTTTCAGTACCTTTTCCTCAAAGGGAGTAGCAAGAAGAGGGCATGACCCAGATGCTGAGGGTCCTTAATGATGCCTCAGGGAGATGTGCTCGATGATGGGGAGAGTTCTACCTACGTTGAGCTGGATGAATCCACAACCCTCTGCAGTCACATGCATCCCGCGCCTTGGAGATTCCATACCAGCCTGCTCTTCACTGCACATTATAACATCAACAGAGATTTATAAGTATTTGTTGATGTACCAAATTGGAATTACGATTTGTAAATACATCTTAATGTATGATAACCAGTTCCCGAACCATTTTACCTTGGTTCATAACACAAGAACACAAGAAACTAGGAGCAGGGGTAGGCTGTTGTACTTTTCGAGCCTTCCCTGTTATCTAATCAGATCATAGCTGACCTATGCTGGTTTCAACTCATTTTTCTACCCCTTTATTCCTTGATATCAAATGCTAATCCACCTCCACTTTAACAAATTCTAATGATGCTCTGACCGAGAATTCCAGAAATTCATCATCCCTTGTAAGAGGAAATTTCTATGTATATCAGTTTTAAATGACTAGTCCATTTTTTTTTACTATGACCCCCCTATTCTTTACTCCCCCTCAGAAAGAAAACATCCTATACGCCACTCTATTCGGCCTCTTTAGGGCCCTATATGTTTGAGTAAGATCACATTTCATTCTTCTAAAATCCAAAGAATGCAATCACAAACTACTTAATCTCTCTTGATAGACAACCCTGTCACCTCAGAAATTAGCCCAGTGAATCTTTTTCACATTACCTCCAATGTTAATATTATCTTCTTTTAGGTAGGGGACTAAAACTGAATGCAGGTGAGGCCTATCCAACACTCTTGTAAGAAAACTTCTCAGTTTTTAAAATCCACCTGCTTTGCAATGCAACACTGTTTGCCTTCTTAACTTGTTGGATATGCCTACTAGTGCTTTGTGAGATCCCTTGTTCTTCACTCATTTTCAGTCTCCCACCATTTAGATGACAATCCTCCTTATTTCTTTTACCAAAGTGTCTGTCATGGTCAGTTAAACCAAGACAGGACTTATTCAATAACTGGTAGAGAATGTTGTAAATCAGAGAGACGGGGGGAACAGGAACATAGTTTTCTGAAAGTGGTAACAGGTAGACAGGATGGTACGGAAGGCATCTGGCATTCTTGGCTTCATCAGTCATAGCACTGAGTCCCGGAGTTGGCATATCATTGTTCAGCAGGAGAAGTCTTTGGTGTGACTACACTTGGAGGATTGTGTGAAGATCTGGTCACCCAACGATAGGAGAGATGTCATTAAGTTAGAAAGGATGTAGAAAATATTAACAAGGATGTTACTGGGATAGTAGAGGTGGGTGCAGATGGGAGGTTGGTATCATTAAAAGTCACTTGGATAGGTACATGAATAGGAAAGGTTAGAGTGACATACGCCAAACATAAGTATATGACTTAGGTTGGCATGGGTGATGGGTCAACGGGCTGTACAACTGACTCACCAATCACTTACCTAGTTACTGCAGTCAGCTGACTCAACTGTTTCCATTTCATTTACTGAAAACTGCTGCATGTTCCACTGGATCCTCTCCCCTTGCCTACCATTGCTGCAGAGTGTAGTTTGCATCTTAGTTAAGTGCCATTTCTCACTGTTATTTGGCATAGGCGGCCTTAAGCATCTGGGGGCCCATTTCAAGAGTTAATATGGGGCCCTACCCCCGCTTCCCAAAAAAAAGAAAGAAAAAAAGCGAATATTCAAGTTGGTTTGCATTAATAATGGTATAATTTCAGACTTAAGCGTTGATGCATTATATGCACTTTCAGCATAATGGACAGACAGCTTGACATAATCCAAACAATTCTCTTAATTAGAAACTGAAACAATGACATTTTTTGTTTTGGAGTGAGAAGCCTCGCCCTTTTCAGCAACTGGTCTGCACTGAATGGCACTATGTGTTAGGTATCAGCTGACATAAGAACAGCTTAAACAATTTCCCTCTAATTAAATTAATAACAAAAGCAATGTCATATTTAATGAAAATTCACACTTTATTTATTCAATGAACAGTGTCTGAAAGTTAACTACTGGAAGTTTACAACAAACTGCGTCTCGCGCTCTTTCAGCACCATGGACAGCTCACGTAAGGCCTGGAGAGTGAACAGGAGGCGAGTGAGAGAGGAGGGGATACAAGCGGGAGAGAGAAATTACGATTTGTGGAAACGCCGCCTAATTACCTATACACATTTTGAGTGAAATACTTGGTTTATTTTACTATTTTAATCATAAATTTATTTCCTCTAAAAATGTGTTAAAAGACTTACCACTAGAACTTCTCCACCCTCATGTGCTTGAGTGCTGAGAATGCTTTAATGAGCTCATCTTTGTCCAGCGATCTTGTTGTTTCATGCTCAATTGATATCTGAGCAAGAGCTGACAGACGCTCCTGGAGCATGGTTGTCCTCAGATGCGTTTTGATGAACTTTAGCCTGAAAAACTTCTCTCTCCACTCGCTACAGTCACAGGCACTGTCAGCATGAGTCTTAGAGCAATGGTGAGGTTAGGATACAGTTCAACCAGATTGTTGCTGTAAATGTAGCTCAGAATCTGCAGGCCAGTGGGTTCTTTTGCAGGCACGGCACTGACAGCAGCCGACACCTCGCACAAAAGGTCCTCAGCATCCACATCACCGAGTGTCCTCTCCATGCTTACACAGCTGTCTTTCAGTGTGCGACTTTGGGTGGCTTTTTTCATTTCCTCTCTTCCATAAATGAAGCCAAACGGACTGTAAAATAAATCCATCAGCTTGAAGCGCTCACTAATGCCTGTGATGGCAGAGTCCACTAGTGGAAGGAAAACTTCTCTCTTGTACCGTTCCTCGGGTGCCACTGTCAGGGAAGGATCTGCACTTTGGGACTCGTACTGTAACTGGCATTTTGGTTTCCTGATTCATGCAGTAGGAAAGACCATTGGCATCCCTATCTCTTCAGCTATGTCTCTGGCATCTGTTTGGGCAGATGAAAGGCCATTCTCTCTGTATTCCTTGAGAAATTTCAGAACATATTCTACCTCGCGCTGTAACACATCGATTCCCACTTGTGGGCTGTGGAGCAGCTTGCTGACACGATTCACCTCATGTAAAACATTGTACCAGATGATAACAGTCAGCAGGAATTTCCATGACATGATCTCCTGTTCTAGGCCTCTGGATGCAGATGTGGTTTCACTGTCACCCTTCTGTGTGGCATGTTCAATCAGTGACAGGAGCGCATTGCCAACATCGGGAAGCTGGTAGCACAGGACTTTCACACTTTCCACGCAGCACTCCCATCGCGTGTTGGATATGGCCTCGAGGGTCATCTGTGACACATTCTCCTTGAAAAGCTCCCATCTCTGTGTCAATGAGCTGAACAGTGTGTATAGACGTTGCAGCACCCCAAAGAAGCTCACAGACTCCACTGCTGATTTTGCAGCATCAACAATGACTAGGTTTAGGCTGTGGCGGGCGCATGGAATGAACAGTGTTTTTTTGTTAATATTTAGCACCCTCTTCTGCACCCCGCTATTTTTCCCCTGCATATTGCTCCCGTTATCATATGCCTGCCCCCTGCATTTTGAGATATCTAATCTAACTTCTCCATATGCATTAAGAAAACGTCGGTTAGCCCTGCTCCTGTTGTGTCAAGCACTGGTAGGAAATCGACAAAATGCTCACCAGCAGTAGCTCCGACATTTACTTGGCATGTGACAATACACAGTGTCACAGAGAGCTGCTGTATGTGTGCAGCGTCAGTGGTGCAGTCTATTATTACCGAGTAGTAACATGATTGTTTTACTCTCTCTGTTATCGCTTCCAGTGTCTTGTCTCCAATAAGTGTGATTAACTCATTTTGTATGGTTTTCCCCATGTAGTGGTCAGCGATCTCTTATTTCTCTGCTCGTCTAACATGTTCGCTCATCACTGGGTCGAACTCGGCAAGCAGCTCCACCAGACCTAGAAAGTTCCCATTATTTGGTTAATGTAGGGTGAAATTGTGGCCACGGAAAGCAAGGTTTCGTTTTGCAAGGTGACAGACTATGGCAATGAACCTCTTCATGACATCATTCCAGTGTTTTTTTTCCAGCATTTGCATTTCTTGGTATGTGCTTTCATTGGCACTGTGCGTTCTTAAGCGCGTTTCCAGCTCGCACCAGCTATCCATGTTGGCACGGTGCGCATTTGACTTCTCATGATCCTGGAGTGTGAGAGTGAGTCGCTCCCACACTCTGAAACCCCGCAAGTGAGACTGTGATTTCGCTTGCCAAAAAGGGTACAGCAGAAACAGAAGATTGAATCAGATGATTCTGAGTACACTAACCATGACCTATGAATGGTTTCTCCATTTTTCATCTTCGTAAAATATCTGTCCTTAGTAAAACGATGGCGTGATTGGCTTGGTGGAACTGAATGGGACCTCTCCTAACAATGTCGATCCGTTGGTCACTGGTAATATGCGTTGGCCAACATGCCGGATCGGTCTCTGTAAATGTTAGTGGGGCTTTCTCTCTGTCTGGTGGGCTGGTGGCGGCATCTCCCTCACCTGTCTCAGTTGTAGGACTGTCATCATGCTGTGGTGCTTGTTCATCAAACAAAGTTTGGTCATCATTATCACCATCTGTTTGAGTAGAATTGTTCTTCTCATTTTCATTGCTCTGATTATCAACATCTCCTGTACCGCTTACACTGTCACTTGGCACTGCAGCCCCGTGCTGTGACGATGGTGCAGCAGCAACTGCAGTCGGCGGACCTTTTACAGATGCTGGACCAAAGGAAGATGTTAACTTTTGGGAGACTATTCAGACGTTTTGTTTTGTTGTCTAATATTTTCCGTTTTTCAGCACCACGAGGATAGGAGGGTTTCATTTTCCTCTCATTGAAAAGTAGCCTTCTTTGCTAGGAGCAATGTTTACAAGTGAAGTAAATAATTTAATGTGTTTTCTCAGATGTCAGTCAGCGAGCGCCCACTGGTGGTTCAGCTGGCAATAGCAGGAGAATATTGTGGCATCTGGGAGCTGTGCATTAAATTTTTGCATGTCAGTCGGGGGCCTCTGGGAGGGTGGGGCCCATTTCAGTGGAAACGGGTAAAACATAGCTAAGGCCGCCTATGTTATTTGGCATTGTTTTGTCTACTTGTTGACCTTCTACATTTATAATGGCATTTCGCTTTATCAATAACTAAGCTTTTCCCCAGCTTACGCATGTTGCCTGAGCCTCCAAGAGGTTAATATTTTTGAGGCTAATATTTTTTAGTCCAGTTAAAATTATTTTTAAAATTTTTAATGTAACTTCCAGGCGTTACAATATGGTTCCCAGGATAATGTGACCACTATCGTTGTGCCTTTTGGAGCATGGGGAAAGTACAGAACCTCACTCACTTGTATGAGTTTTGGAAGAATGATGGTTGCAAGCACCCGATGGCATTGAACACTGCACTGACATCGGAAACCCTTTTGTCTGGATCTTATTTGTAAAAGCATTTTTTTACATTTTTTACAATCACTGATGTAGTTTTAAAGTTTGTTAAATGACGACCTACATATTGAAATATCCTTTACAGAAGACTGTATTGTTTCTCCACCTAAGTTGTTAACTTACAAATGATACTGATATTACTTTTATACAGGGCACCATATAGCTATTTATTTTCCATTCACTCAACCATTGAAATTGGCCATTGCTGAAGTTAGCTTGTAGCTACAATTTGTTGTGCATTTTAGTGTTAAGTCAACAACATCTTTAATTGTCGAAGTAATGTTGATGTCGATAGTGCTTGTTGCTATTTGTAAAAAAAGTGATGCTGCAAGTTCTGGCAAGTTCCAGGCACGGAAGTAAAATCTGAAACAGTAAGATCAGATTTTTCAGAAACATGCTTTACTGGGTGCTGTTCCCATGCTCCCTTAAGATCAATGAGTTCTCTTTTCTGCAATCCCTTTCAACTTAGCTAATGCATGACATCTTTTTCTAAAATCAAATCAGAGTATGTGTCAGAGTGTAAATTGGAATAATGTTCAATAATCTGGAAAATTGGCCTGACCAACAGCACCCAGGCCCAAGCATGCTGAATTATGGAGTTAATTGTCTCCAGAAATGTGTAACACTTGTAACTTTTGCAAGATGCTATTTTGCTGATTATATTTTAAAGGATGAACCATTGGCCTGATAAAAACAACTAATTTCTTGCCCATTTTCAGTACTCTTTTAATTTGTCAATCATTGCCAAGCAATCTCATGAGTACTATTTCCTACAAGTTGTAATTGTTAGAGGTTTAATATTTTAAAACTGGTCTGACCATTTTAAACCTTTTCATAACATTACAGCACAACTTACATTTTATAACCCATTACAGCGATATTTAATAGCTGTATGTAAATAGAATGAGCTGAGAATCCGGATTCAGATTAATTGTGTGTGGCATATTCAATAGTAAAACTCTTTTGTACCTGGATGTACACCATCTGTCAATTTTTATTTCTCATCATAGAAACATAGAAGGTAGGTGCAGGAGTAGGCCATTCAGCCCTTCGAGCCTGCACCGCCATTCAGTATGATCATGGCTGATCATCCAACTCAGAACCCTGTACTTGCCTTCCCTCCATACCCCCAATCGCTTTAGCCACAAGGGCCAAAGATATAAATATAGCCAATGAACTGGCCTCAACTGTTTCCTTTGGCAGAGAGTTCCACAGATTCACCACTCTCTGTGTGAAGAAGTTTTTCCTAATCTCGGTCCTAAAAGGCTTCCCCTTTATCCTCAAACTGTGACCCCTCGTTCTGGACTTCCCCAACATCGGGAACAATCTTCCTGCATCTAGCCAGTCCAATCCCTTTAGGATTTTATACGTTTCAATCAGATCCCCCCTCAATCTTCTAAATTCCGATTATAAGCCTAGTCGATCCAGTCTTTCATCATATGAAAGTCCTGCCATCCCAGGAATCAATCTGGTGAACCTTCTTTGTACTCCCTCTATGGCAAGGATGTCTTTCCCCAGATTAGGGGACCAAAACTGCACACAATACTCCAGGTGTGGTCTAACCAAGGCCTTGTACAACTGCAGTAGTACCTCCCTGCTCCTGTACTTGAATCCTCTTGCTATGAATGCCAGCATACCATTCGCCTTTTTCACTGCCTGCTGTACCTGCATGCCCACTTTCAATGACTGGTGTACAATGACACCCAGGTCTCGTTGCACCTCCCCTTTCCCTAATCGGCCACCATTCAGATAATAATCTGTTTTCCTGTTTTTGCCACCAAAGTGGATAACCTCACATTTATCCACATTAAATTGCATCTGCCATGAATTTGCCCACTCACCTAACCTATCCAAGTCACTCTGCATCCTCTTAGCATCCTCCTCACAGCTAACACTGCCGCCCAGCTTCATGTCATCAGCAAACTTGGAGATGCTGCATTTAATTTCCTCATCTAAGTCATTAATATATATTGTAAACAACTAGCGTCCCAGCACTGAGCCTTGCAGTACCCCACTAGTCACTGCCTGCTATTCTGAAAAGGTCCTGTTTATTCCCACTCTTTGCTTCCTGTCTGCCAACCAATTCTCTATCCACATCAATACCATACCCCCACTACCTTGTGCTTTAAGTTTGCACACTAATCTCCTGTGTGGGACCTTGTCAAAAGCCTTTTGAAAATCCAAATATACCACATCCACTGGTTCTCCCCTATCCACTCTACTAGTTACATCCTCAAAAAATTCTATGAGATTCGTCAGACATGATTTTCCTTTCACAAATCCATACTGACTTTGTCCAATGATTTCACCTCTTTCCAAATGTGCTGTTATCACATCTTTGATAACTGACTCTAGCAGTTTCCCCACCACCGATGTTAGACTATAATTCCCCGGTTTCTCTCTCCCTCCTTTTTTAAAAAGCGGGGTTACATTAGCCACCCTCCAATCCTCAGGAACTAGTCCAGAATCTAAAGAGTTTTGAAAAATTATCACTAATGCATCCACTATTTCTTGGGCTACTTCCTTAAGCACTCTGGGATGCAGACCATCTGGCCCTGGGGATTTACCTGCCTTCAATCCCTTCAATTTACCTAACACCACTTCCCTACTAACATGTATTTCCCTCAGTTCCTCCATCTCACTAGACCCTCTGTCCCCTACTATTTCCAGAAGATTATTTATGTCCTCCTTAGTGAAGACAGAACCAAAATAATTATTCAATTGGTCTGCCATGTCCTTGTTCCCCATAATCAATTCACCTGTTTCTGTCTGTAAGGGACCTATATTTGTCTTAACCAATCTTTTTCTTTTCACATATCTATAAAAGCTTTTACAGTCAGTTTTTATGTTCCCTGCCAGTTTTCTCTCATAATCTTTTTTCCCCTTCCTAATTAAGCCCTTTGTCCTCTTCTGCTGGACTCTGAATTTCTCCCAGTCCTCAGGTGAGCCACTTTTTCTGGCTAATTTGTATGTTTCTTCTTTGGAATTGATACTATCCCTAATTTCCCTTGTCAGCCACAGGTGCACTACCTTCCCTGATTTATTTTTTTGCCAAACTGGAATGAACAATTGTTGTAGTTCATCCATGCGATCTTTAAATGCTTGCCATTGCATATCCACCGTCAACCCTTTAAGTATCATTTGCCAGTCTGTCTTAGCTAATTCACGTCTCATACCTTCAAAGTTATCCTCCTGTAAGTTCAGAACCTTTGTTTCTGAATTAACTATGTCACTCTCCATCTTAGTGCAGAATTCCACCATATTATGGTCACTCTTACCCAAGGGGCCTTTCACGACAAGATTGCTAACTAACTCTTCCTCATTGCTCAATACCCAGTCTAGAATGGCCTGCTCTCTAGTTGGTTCTTCGACATGTTGGTTCAAAAAACCATCCCGCTTACATTCCAAGAAATCCTCTTCCTCAGCACCCTTACCAATTTGGTTCACCCAATCTATATGCTGATTGAAGTCACCCATTATATCTGCTGTTCCTTTATTGCACGCATTTCTAATTTCCTGTTTAATGCCATCCCCAACCTCACTGCTACTGTTAGGTGGCCTGTACACAACTCCCATCAGCGTTTTCTGCCCCTTAGTGTTATGCAGCTCCACCCATATCGATTCCACATCCTCCCGGCTAATGTCCTTCCTTTCTATTGCGTTAATCTCCTCTCTAACCAGCAATGCTACCCCACCTCCTTTTCTTTCATGTCTATCCCTCCTGAATATTGAATATCACTGAATATTGAGCTCCCATCCTTGGTCACCCTAGAGCCATGTCTCTGTGATCTCAACTATATCATATTCATTAATAGCAATCTGCACTTTTAATTCATCCACCTTGTTATGAATGCTCCTCGCATTGACACACAAAGCCTTCAGGCTTGCTTTTACAACACTCTTAGCCCTTATACAATTATGTTGAAAAGTGGCCCTTTTTGATTTTTGCCCTGGATTTGCCGGCCTGCCACTTTTACTTTTCACCTTACTACTTTTTGCTTCTACCCTCATTTTACACCCCTCTGTCTCTCTGCACTTGTTCCCATCCCCCTGTTGTGAACTAACCTCCTCTCTCCTAGTCTCTTTAATTTGATTCCCACTCCACAACCATTCTAGTTTAAAGTCACCTCGGTAGCCCTCGCAAATCTCCCCGCCAAGATATTGTTCCCCCTAGGATTCAAGTGTAACCCGACCTTTTTGTACAGGTCACACCTGCGCCAAACGAGGTCCCAACGATCCAAAAACTTGAATCCCTGCCCCCTGCTCCAATCCCTAAGCTACGCATTTATCCTCCACCTCATTGCATTCCTGCTCTCACTGTCGCGTAGCACAGGCAGTAATCCCGAGATTACTACCTTTGCAGTCCTTTTTCTCAACTCCCTTCCTAACTCCTTATATTCTCCTTTCAGGACCTCTCCCCTTTTCCTACCTATGTCATTGGTACCTATATGTACCATGACCTCTGGCTCCTCACCCTCCCACTTCAGGATACCTTGGACGCGATCAGAAATATCCCGGACCCTGGCACCAGGGAGATAAACTACCATCTGGGTCTCTGGACTGCGTCCACAGAATCGCCTATCTGACCCCCTTACTATCGAGTCTTCTATTACAACTGCCCTCCTCTTCCTTTCCCTACCTTTCTGAGCTACAGGGCTGGACTCTGTGCCGGAGGCACGGCCACTGTCGCTTCCCCCAGGTAAGCTGTCCCCCCCAGGAGTACTCAAACAGGAGTACCTATTGTCAAGGGGCACAGCCATGGGGGTACTCTCTATTACCTGACTCTTCCTCTTCCCCTTCCTAGCCGTGACCCACTTGTCTGCCTCCTGTGGCCCCGGTGTGACCACCTGCCTGTAACTCCTCTCTATCAACTCCTCACTCTCCCTGACCAGACAAAGGCCATCGAGCTGCAGCTCCAGTTCCCTAACACGGTCCCTTAGGAGCTGCATCTCGGTGCACCTCGCGCAGATGTGGATGTCTGGGAGGCTTGGAGACTCCAGGCCGTCCGGCACCGAGAACAACAAACTCCCCTCACACTCATATATGAAATGACTCCACATAGATGGAATGAATAAAAATACTTTTCTGGGTGAAAATAAATTATAAAAAAAATCGTGGATTAATTGCACTTGTTTTTCCACTTGTCCTGGTGTCAGAACAGGATTCCTAGAAACTGAAGTCCATCTAACACATTCAGAAGGCCTCTGATAGACTTTTAACTAAAGCTGGGATGATTGAACATATCAGTCCTGCCTTAGCTATTCTGCATTGGCTTCCTGTATCTTTTAATTGATTTTAAAGTTTTCTTATTTGTTTGTAAAGGACTTAATGGTTGAGACTGGAGTACAGAATGGATAGTTTTCATTTTATAATCCTCCTCTTGCTCTCGGGTCTTCTTCCACAGGTCTCCTAAGTTTAAACAATCCCCCTCAAAAGATAATTGACTGGTCAATTTTTTTGAACTACACTCTTAAACTGTAGAATTCTATACCTAAATCAGTATAGGGATATAGACTCAATTGACACTTTCAAACACCAGCTCAAAACCTATTTAACTTTCCTTATAACTAACATCCTTTTTGTCTTGTACCTTCATGTTTATTTTTAATTTTATTTTCAAGTTTGCACTTTATCCCATTGTAAAGCAGTTTGAGCTACATCATCTGTATGAAGAGTGCTCTATAAATAAGTTATTGTTATTATCTAATTTACCCTTTGTTATCTGTGCATTCAGATTTACTGTATAATCATTTGATAAGCAAGTATTTTCCAAGTTTTCACTTTGACCACCTTCTTCCCACCACATTTTGACCTGTCATCTTCAAAGTTTGAAGTAAATTTATTATCAAAGTACATGTATGTCACCATATACAAACCTCAGGATCATTTTTTTGCAAGCACGCTCAGTAAATTCAAGAAACATAATAGAATTAGTGAAAGACCAAACATGGCAGCCAAACAAACAATGTGCAAATACAAAAGAAAAAAGAAATAATTATAATAAATAAATAAATAAGCAATACATATCAAGAACATGAGGTGAAGAGTCTTTGAAAGTGAGTCTATAGCTTGTGGGAACAGTTCAATGGTGGGGCAAATAAAGTTATCACCACTGGTTCACGAGCCTGATGGTTGAGGGGTAATAACTGTTCCTGAATTGATGGTGAGAGTTCTGAGGCTCCTGTACCTTCCTCCTGATGGAAACACCAAGAAGAGTGCATAACCTGGGTGGTGGGGATCCTTAATGATGGATGCTGCTTTTGTGTGACAGCGTTCCATGTGTGATGGGGCCCTAAATTACCCCTATGAACTGTGCTCGATTACCCCTATGAACTGTATTTTTGAAAGAGAGAGAGAGGTATTTGACACCGACACCTTGTTTTGAAAAGAGAGAGATGAAGACTAACCTATGGACTGTCACTTTAAGGCACGAGGAGGAACTGAGACTAACTTTTTTGCTGAGTTGGAGAGAGAGGGCACCAAGCAGCTCGTAAGTCGCTATGGTGACCGAGGGCAGCATTATTTGATGGACAATCAATGTTATAGTTTCTCTGGAGTGTGTTTATACTTCCCAAGGACATTTGCCTGCTTGTACACTCTTACACAGACAGAGATGGGAGAAGTTATTTGAATGACAGTTGGTATTCAGTATGGTGAGATAAATAGGAGGTCAGATGATAGACCTCAGGCACATGTTTTTGGACACTGAATGAGTTTTATTATGCCGGTAGAAAAAGTGGGTTTTTTGGAGGATTGATCAGTGGCTCTTGCAGTGAGAAAAGGAGTGACCGGTGGGGAGTTGTCCATGTGTCCAACCCTTGCCTGGGTTGATAGTTCCACCACAGAAAAACGGTCCCCTTTGTTGAAGTCACATTTGGTGACTTTTAAAAGATTTCAGAGGACAACGGGAAGATCGACAGTGTCAGCTCACCTGAAGACTCAAATCTCTCCCTCTCTCTCTCTCCATCACTACTCAACTCAATACCACGAACTGAACTGAACTTTATTCGTCATCCTAAGACTATCTATTTACCCTTCGACTTGAAGAAGCTTGGCTTTTATATGTATTCCACACTTATATATAATCATTGCTAACCTGTTTGATTTATCTGCATTTATATTAGTGTATTGCATAGTTACTAATAAATAATATTAGTTAATAGCAATACCAGACTCCAAAGTGTTTTCTATTTCTGCTGGTTCTTTAATCTGTCACGGGGTACGTGACACATGTAAATGTGCGGAATGTTGGGATGGACTGGGCTGTATCCACTACATTTTGTAGGCTTTTCCATTCAAGGACATTGGTGTTTCCATACCAGGCCATGATGCCGCCAGTCAATATACTCTCCATGATACATCTATAGAAGTTTGTCAAAGTTTTAGATGTCATGCCTGATCTTTGCAAACTTCTATGGAAGTAGAAGCACTTCTGTGGCTTCTTCACCATTGTACTTATGTGCTGGGTTCAGGATAGGTCCTCTGAAATGATGACACCAAGGAATTTAAAGTGGCTGACCCTCTCCACCTCTGATCTCCTGATGAGTTCTGGCTCTTGGATCTTTGGTTTCCCCCTCTTGGAGTCAATAATCAGCTCCTTGGTCTTGCTGACATTGAGTGAGAGGTTGTTGCTGTGGCACCACTCAACCAGATCTTCAATCTCCCTCCTATATGCTGATTTGTCACCACCTTTGATCCAGTCAATGACAGTGGTGTCATCAGCAATCTTAAAGCTGGCATTGGAACTGTGCTTAGCCACACAGTCATAAGTGTGACGTGCGTAGAGCAGGGGACTAAACACACAGCCTTGTGGCTCACCTGTGCTGATGGAGATTGTGGCGGAGATGTTGTCGCCAATTCGAACTGACTGGGATCAGCAAGTTAGGAAATCGAGAATCAAATTGCACAGGGAGGTATTGAGGCCAAGGTTTTAAAATTTATTCTTTAGTTTTGAGGGGATGATAGTATTGAATGCTGAACTGTAGTCGATAAAGAGCATCCTGATACATCCACCTTTGCTCTCCAGATGTTGACTGAAGAGCCAATGAGATGGCATTGGCAGTGGATCTGTCGCTCAGGTAAGAAATTGGAGTGAATCCAAGTCACTCACTTCTCAGGCAGGAGTTGATATGTTTCATCACCAACCTCTCAAAACACTTCATCACTGTGCATGCAAGTGCTCCTGGGCATTAGTCATTAAAGCAGGTTGCCACAGTCTTCTGAGGCACTGGTATAATCGAAGTCCGCTTGAAGCAGGTGCGTACCACAAACTGCCGAAGAGAGAGGTTAAAGCTATCGGTGAACGTTCCAGCCAGTTGATCAGCACAGGTCTTTACTACCTGGCCAGGTACCCCATCTGGGCCGAATGTTTTCCATGGGCTCACCCTCCTGAAGGATGCTCTCTGGTCAGCCTCCAGAGACTGGAATCGCAGGGTCTTCAGGGGCTGTAGGAGTTCGTGAAGGTTCGTCCATGTTTTGATGGTCAAAGTATGCACAGAAGACACTGACCTCATCTGGGAGCAATGTCCCGTTGTCACCTTTGTCACCTGACTTCACTTTATAAGAGATGATAATATTCAGGCCCTGCCACAGCTGTTGAGCATCCTCCATGGATTCAAGTTTAGTCCAGAATTGCCACTTCACCCGTGAGATGGCTTTCCAGAGGTCGTACCCGGATCTGTTGTATTTTACTTGGTTGCCAGTCCTGAATGTTCCTGATCTGGCCCTCAGCAGATTTTGGATTTCGTGGTTCATTCAGGGCTTCTGGTTGGGGAGGACTCTGGATGATTTTGTGGGCGCATGCTCATCTATAACTGTTTCTATAAAGTCTGTGACAACTGTGTATTGATTTAGATCCACTGATACGTCCTTGACCACAGCACAGTCCACCAGCTCGAAGCAATCCCGTAGCCACTCCTCTACCTCCCAAGACCACGTTTTTCTTGTCCTTGTCTCTGGAGCTTTACTCTTTAGCCGCTGCCTGTAGCAGGTAGGAGAAGGACAGACAAGTGATCAGATTTCCCAAAATGTGGTCTAGGCTGGGAATGGTGGGCATTCCTTATTGCAGTATAGTGGTGATCGAGTGTGTTGAGAACTCTGGTGCTACAGGTTATCCGTTAGCACAAAATAATCTGCAGATGCTGGGATCAAAGCAACACTCACAAAACACTGGAGGAACTCAGCAGGTCGGGCAGTGTCCGTGGAAATGATCAGTCAACGTTTTGGGCCGGAACCCTTCGTCAGGACTCAAGGTTATATGTTGACGTTAATTGGTCAGGGTTTTCTTCAAACCAGCCTGATTGAAATCCCTGACTATGACTTGAAGTACGTCAGGGTGGACGGCTTCTTGTTTGGTGACGGCAGCACGCTGCACCTCATGCCTGATTACAGTCGGCAGATGGTGGCCTGTACATTGTGGTCAGGATCCCAGAGCAGAGCTCGCTTGGTGAATAGAATGGTCAGCACTTGATCATGAGGTGTTCCAGTTTTGGTGATCACGAGCACGATAAAACTGCCACATTGGAACACCACAGAGGGTTTATTATGAAACAGACACCCCTAGCTTTTGCCTTTTCCAAATCAGCATTTTGAGAAGTTTAGTCCATCCTGTGGATCAAGAAGCCTTCCTTACCCTCCCCACTTCACTCACCAGTGACTGGTCACTGGGACTTATATTTGGAGTGCTGCTATTACCTCAAACACACATAAGCCGGGCTCCTGACACACATACGAGATCCAGTAGCACAAAATGAATTGCTAATGTTTTCAGGTGCAGAACTTCCACCGATTAACGTGAGAATGCAAACGGGTGTTGACTAGCCTTGATTAATAATCCAGCATAGACCACTGTGGAAAGACATTATGCAGTTTAAAATATTAGATTTGTGCAGCAGTTGTGAATAAAAGCAAATTCACATGGAATTGCTTATACACGTTTATTAAAATTTACACTTAAGTTAGTTATGCAATTCACTCAGAACAAACATCAAATCTAACACATGCATGTGAGTACATTAGATATTTTGCAGTCAAAGTACTTTACGATTGACATGACATTCCTAGTGGATCGTGTGCCAAGGGGATGGATTGCACTTCACATCACAATTGACAGGAACAAAGAAGGAAAAACTCTTAATCTAAACACATCTGGAATGCCTCACACCTGCTCCTCTCTGGTCCTGGTTGTCAATCACCCATTACAGAAATATACAGAAGAAGGAAAAAAAACTCTGACAATACTCTGCATGTTATTATCTACAGAGAAAGAGGCATTGATATGAATATAGGAAGCATATAAGTAATTCCTAAATTAATAGAGATTAGGGATCTACAGTTCCATCATTTTTCTACCATTGTACATTGTACATTTTGTTTCATTATTTTTCAATTGTTTTTATTTCTGGGATTCTATATTTTTCATCAGTGTGAAACCCGGAAACACCACAATTCCATACTCAGTGGAATCCAGGGTGATATATTTTACTCACACTGGCCTCCTGCAATTTGGGCTCCCAGGTATACTCCAATCCAGGATGAGGAGAAGCTTGAATTTAGGACCATGGAAGTTTCTATCATCTCTCACTGGCAGAGCCTGGGACTATGTTCATTCAGGAATATAGAGATCCAGGTCAATTGATCAAGAACTATAGAGAATATGCATTGATCCATCAACTTTTATGATATAAGATTATAAGTCCATAAAACAATGGAGCAGAATTAGGCCATTCAGCCCATTTAGTCTGATCTGCTATCCCATCATGGCTGATTTATTATCCCTTTCAACCCCAATTTCCTGCCTTTGTAACCTTTGACGCCCTGACTAATCAAGAACTTGTCAGCCTCCACGATAAACATATCCAATGACTTGACCTTCACAGCTGCCTGTGGCAATGAATTCTACAGATTTACTAACCTTCAGCTAAAGAAACTTCTCCTCATCTCTGTTCCAAATTGACGTCCCTCTAATCTGAGGCTGTGCCCTCTGGTCCGAGACTCATCCACTATAGGAAACAGCTTCCCTCCATCCACTCTATCCAGACCTTTCAGTATTCGATAGGTTTCAATGAGATCTCCCCCTCCCCCACCATTCCCTTAAACTCCGGTGAGTACAGGTCCAGAGCCGTCAAACGGTTCTCATGCATTAACCCTTTCATTCCTGGAATCATTCTCGGGAACCTCAGCTGAACCCTCTCAAAACCCAGCACACCTTTTCTTAGATAAGGAGCCTAATACTACTCAAGTGCGGTCTGACCAATGACTTATTAAGCCTCAACATTACATCCTTACTATTATATTCTAGTCATTGTGAAATGAATGCTAACATTGCATTTATCTCCTCACCACTGATTCAACCTACAAGTTAACCTTTAGGGAATCCTGCACAAGGACTTCCAAGATCCCTTTGCACCTCTGCTATTTGGATTTTCTTCCTAATAGAGAACAGTATACACCTTTATTCATTCTACCAAAGTGCATGACCATACACTTCCCAACATTGTATTCCATCTGCCACTTCTATGCCCATTATCCCAATCAGTTTAAGTCCTTCTGCAGACACTCTGCTTCCTCAACACCACTTGCTCATCCACCTAATCTTTGTATCATCCATAAACTTAGCCAGAAAGTCATCAATTCCATCAACTAAATCATTCACATATAATGTGAAAAGAAGCAGTCCCAGCATTGGCCCCTGCAAGACACCACTAGTCACCGTAAGATATTAAGATCCCCAAGCACTTACAGTTTTTAACACAGACCCGGTCCTTATGACCAAAATGAATGAATCCAGGCTGTATTTGAAATCTACTTAACAAATATACTGCCATGTGAGTTAGCTAGTGGGTCTTTTTAATAACATGCCAATTAATGTTGAGAACTTTGGACCATTCTGAAAGGGATATGAGTGATGTATATATTTATGTACTTTAAGAGCGAGAAGTTGTACACTTAACTCTGGTTAGACCACACTTGCAGTATTGTGTTCATTTCTGGTTGTCTCATTATAGGAATGACGTGGAAGCTTTAGAGAGGGTGCAGAAGAGATTTATCAAGATGCTTCATGGTTTAGAGAGCATGTCTTATCAATGCAGGTTGTACAAGCTAGGGCTTTCCTCTTTGGAGTGAAGGAGGATGAAAGGTGACTTGATAGAGGTGTATAAGATAATAGAAGACAAAGACTGAGTGGACAGTCGGAGACTTTTCCCTAGGCTAATAGAAGAGGACATAACTTTAAGGGGAATTAGAAGAAAGTACATGAGTGATGATGGAGGTAAGTCTTTACACAGAGAGAGATGAGGCACGGAATGGCTGCTGGGGTGGTGGTAGAGGCAGATACTGTACATTAGAGGTATTTAAGAGATTCTTAGATAGATAGATAAATGAAAGAAACATTGAGGGTTATGTAGGAGGGAAGTGTTAGATCTTGGAGCAGGTTAAAAAGTCAGCACAACACCATGGTCCAAAGGGTGCTGTACTGTTCTATGTTCAAATACAAATATTCTATGTGCAGTTATTGAATACCCACAATATTGTTTCCAATATTACCCACTGAGGCATGATCATCAAAAGCCAGCAATGGAGAAGCAGCTCTGTATATTCTTCAGTCTACGTGTTTTCGTTACAATGAACAAATTGAGAAGTCTCACAAACTCTGCAAAATGATGAGAATGAATATATCTCCGTCATTCTTCTAGCTGTAGCAGATCCAAGGTGAAGCTTTTGCATAAACAACACACTTGTAACTATTTAGACAGTTTTAGATTTTGTGATTCTGGATTTGCTCTCTGAATTCTAAAAATGCTACAAGTAAATATCACAATCTGACAAAGACATTGAATGAGCACTAAGACCATTAATTCAACAGCAACATTTCTATTTGTTTGAAACAACAGATATGTTATAGCTTGTGTTAATTAACCTTCACACACTAAGGAAGTACTAAAATCTTTCATAATCAATGAATTACATATAGATATTACAGAGGAAAATGAAGAAGTGAAGTGTCAGATCTTTCATTATAGTACTAGAGTCACATTAACATCAAATCATAAAAATGACGACCTAACCTGTTTCAATGTTGTTGGCCAGGGAGAGAGTTCCCTACTCTGTTCATAATGCTTTGAGGTAGCCCCATGGTGTCAGACTTAAGTGTTCCAGTCTTGGACTGGAACTCGAAGCCACATCTTTAATCAGCATCAGGAACAGAAACAGAACTTTATGAGGATAAGGGGCACACTAGGCCTCCCACAGGAAAGAGGTGCTGGTACTACAGTTTCCAATTTTGCCAATTTGGTCAGGCTAACAATGTTGGTAACTAGCAGAACCACAGAAGCCTGCATGCATTAGGAATTTGATAAGGGCATTGCCACTCTGAATGTAGACAATATGGTGTGAATTATCAAGTGCACTGCCGGCTCGGAGTAAATCAGCAATCCAAGCAATACCCACCCTTTATAAAGATGGTTTCTGGAAGACAGGAGGTTATAGATGAGTTAGTCCTAATTCTCATTGTTGGAAGAACACTAGAGTCTATGATTAAAATGACAAAAGATTCTGAATGCTTTCTGTTCATTAGAGAGGGTCAACATAGGCTTGCCAAGGGTAGATTATGTCCAATGGACCTGACTGATTGAACTTTTTGAAGAGGTGGTCAACATAGATTTTATTCATATGGACCTCCTGAAAGTATTTGATAAAGTCTCTTGTTGCAGACAGCCAGCTAAAGCCAAATCTCATAGAATTGGAGACAAATCAATGAACTAGCTAGGAAACCAGCTGAGCAGAGAGGGAATAAAGAACTGGTACTCAGATCTGTGGAACTGCAGCTCCTCACAATTGCAAGTGACTAGGGTGAGAGGATATAAATCCATTTGTCCAAGTTTGCCAATGATTTAGAGAAATAAAAGTAGTGTAGGAGAGTGGTACTGAACTGCACAAAGGTGAGTAATTGATTTCAGTTAATTAATAGAAGGATTGGAGAAGTTTATAACAAAAAAATTAACCAAAAGGGGAGTGGACATGGAAATCCATGTCATATTTAAAAGGCTGGTTGAGAACTTGAAGAGCTGTAACCAGCAGGGTGAAGTGAGCCAGGAAAACAGAATTAACGTTAAATCCATTTTTGGTTGGCATGGTCAAAGTGGGCTGAATGGCCTTTTCCTGTGCTCTATGATTCTATTAGTAGAATCACCAAGTGGGCAAAGGTGCAGCAAGTGATTTGACAAATGTCAAAGTAAATGTTAGCATAAAATGAATAGTGTATTGTAAATGGTGAAAAACTAGCAAAGTAGAGGCTCAAAGATATTTGGACTTCATGTACAAAGAACTTCAAACTGTTGATGGCTAGGCAAAGAGACAAACGTGATAACCCATCTCCTTCTCGGTTTTACCTCAAAGGTTAGAAATTAATGCCTCTGCTAAACAAAACTCTAGTTAAATCATGTTTTCAGCATTGCCAACAGTTCTTGGTGTTGCATCTTTGAAAAGAACTAATGAATGGAAGTTTTCTAGGTACTAGAGAGTGAAAGAGGATGGGCCTCCACTGGTTAGTGAGTTCAGGAAAGAGCAACACCATCTAAACATTAGAGCTAAGGCTTTTGGGAGTGAAGCTGGGAAAGAGACAGCATGCAGAAGGTAGCAGAAATTTGGAACTCACTTTCCACAAATAATTGATGCTGGGTTAACTGTTAACTTAATCTGTGAGATTTTTAATAACGAAGGATATTACGGAATCAGGGAAAATGTGAATATGGAAAAGACTTGAGATGCTGACAATTTTACACTCATCCCTAAGTTTGGTCTCAATATAGAAGACAACTGAGTAAATGTTTTTCAAGTTAACATGAAGATTTACAGATATTATTGAGAAATAGATTAAAAAGCTTATCTTAATGATTTCTCAATGTTTTAAGTATTTACATATTCATTAATTTTTATCGAGAGAATTAGCTGGCTCAGCAAGGACGCATTTGGTAGAGAATGTAATATGTACACTTACAGAAGGAATAATAATTGAAATATATGGTGATAATGTACAACGGAGAGTTCAAAGAACAACCTTTAAGAAATCAAAGGTCAAGACGTTCATAGAACCAAAATACCCCAACTCTTCTCTTTCTGTGGCAGGAGGGGTCTCAACATGTCAACTGAGGGTTTCAGCTCTTTAAGGGGTTTATGCTTTTTGAATAAATTAAGATAAGCTCCAGCGACAGTATAGGTCCCAGGAAGTGGAATGTTTAACTCAAGAGATTACACAGATGCTGGAAATACAGAGCAACACAGGTAAGTTGCTGGGGGAACTCAGCAGGTCAGGCAGCATCTATGGAGGGCAATAAACAGTTAATGTTTCACCCCAAGACCCTTCATCAGCACAAGTGGAATGTTCGGCTGGTTAAAAAGAACTGTGGAAAACAGAGCTAATTTATTTGTCACTTCCTTTTTGCCATCTATCTCCACATGGCTTCCAGTCTCACTACAAGACCCTCGTGTATCTCTTTATCACTCACGGTACTTGAAATTATTTTACTAAGGCCAGTACGCTAACATGAATGGCATTTAGGATCAGGCAGAGAGAGACTCTGCAGCAGAAACTGTGTAAGATCTACTGAGCTTCGAGAAATCTGGAGTCAAGTTGTGGGTAGGTTAGACTTTGAGCTTAAAGCAAGAGCTGTAATGTAGAACCCTCAGTTCTACACTTGTGGTGAGTGATTAGCCATAATGCCAAAGACACCGGGTGGGGTGACAGAAGCGATGGACTCTGGAAGCAGTTTGTGTAAATTGAGCTTGGGAGTATTCAGACAGAACACTTTGTGAGTTTGAGAACACTTCAGAAAGAGGAATTATCATGTAAAGGCTGGCTCATTTTCAGTCTGGGTAAACAAAAAGGAAGGTCATTGATTCGTACTTAGGGACAAACAAGGGAGTTTTGAGATACAGACCTTCTGTATACGCATTGACAGCTGGTGTGCAGTGACTTCAAGCCAGTTGGGCAATTGAGTTAGCAGCTGGCATTTAGAGTATGGGACAGGAATT
Source organism: Mobula hypostoma (assembly GCF_963921235.1). Taxonomy (NCBI): domain Eukaryota; kingdom Metazoa; phylum Chordata; class Chondrichthyes; order Myliobatiformes; family Myliobatidae; genus Mobula; species Mobula hypostoma. The sequence goes on from NC_086115.1 coordinate 21,309,043, forward strand.
GCTATCTTGGGATTGGTAAGGCAGGGACCAAAGATGGTCGAGCACATTTTGGATTTTGAGTGATATTACATTTTTGAACCAGATTATTCGTCATTGATTTAAATTGCATGTACTCAGTAAAGTTATATCCGTAGTACCCAACAGCCACATCAACAATAATTTAAAACTAGGGGAAATCCATCTTCCTCAAAGTGTAATTAGAGTATTATTCTAATTAACTGTGTATTTACTGGCATTTAGAAATATTTTACATTTTTCTTTCTTTACTCTGTTTGAAGCACAACAAAATGATAAATTATGAGAAATCAAATAATCAAAAATCAGCTGTTATTTTATGGTGTTTGCAGCTGGCACTACACATTGTTAAAGGAGTCCAATGCAGCCTTTACAGAATGCTTTTGTTTCTGAAGGTGAGCATTAGAATGAGACGGCTGCTTATGCTTTAAGGTGAAGAATATGAGGACTGGTCAGGGCAAGGTGGGTTGTGACCAGGGTGAGTCTCCTCTGTGAGTTTTGTGTGGAGCCAAGCTGGAGTCCCAGTTTTTCTGCCTTTTCTTTCTTGAATGTTACAGGTTCTCAATTGGATCACGTTTTTCATCCTTGAGGAAGCAATTTAAAGCAAACTGTTAGTCTTATGCAGTCAAATCCATGATATGCATTTGAAAATAGTTCATTATAGACTCATTGAACACTACAGTACAGAAACAAGACCTTCGACCCATCTAGTCAATACCGAATTATTAATCTGTTTAGCCCCATCAACCTGCCCACCAGACGCCTCCCATCCATGTACCTATACAAATGTCTCCTAAACGTTGAAATTGAACCTGCATCTATCACTTGCGCTAGCAGCTCAGTCCAGCCTCTCACCACCCTCTGAGTGAAGAGGTTTCCCCTCACATTCCTCTTAAATATTTCTCCTTTCACCTTTAACCCATGACCTCTAGTTCTAGTCTCACCCAACCTCAGTGGGAGAAGCCTGCTTACATTTATCCTATAATTTTGTATATCTCTATCAAATCTCTGCTCTTTCTCCTACCTTCTAGGGAATGTAGTCCTAACCTATTCAACCCTTCCCTATGTCAGGTCTTCAAGTCCCTGCAATATCATTATAAATTTACACTTCACTCTTTTAAACTTATTGATATCTTTCTCTTAGGCAGGTGACCAGAACTGCACACAATACTCCAAACAAGCCCTCACCAAGGTCTTATATAACTTCAACATAGTATCTCAACTCCTGTACTCAATCATTGATTTATGAAGGCCGATGTGCCAAAAGCTTTCTTTACAACCCTGTCTACCTGTGACACCACTTTCAAGGAGTTATAGATGTGTACTCCCAGATCCTTCTGTTGTACGGCTCTGCTCAGTGCCTTGCAGCTCACTGTAAGTTCTACCCCGGTTTGTGTCCCAAAGAGCAACACCTCACACCTGTCCACATTAAATCCCATCTGCTATTTTTAAGCCTAGTTTTCCAGCTTTGATTGCCTTCCTCACTGTTCGCTACACCTCCAATCTTGGTATCATCTGCAAACTTGCTGATCCAGTTTACTACATTATCATCCAGACCATTGATATAGATGACAAACAATAATGGACCCAGCACCGATCCCTGTGGCACTCCTCTAGCGAAAGGCCTAAGGTCAGAGAGGCAGCCCTCTACTGCCAGTCTCTGGCTCATCCCGCGAAGGCAATGTCTAATCCAGTTTACTAACTCATCATGAATGTCAAGTGACTGAACCTTCTTGACCAACCTCCCATGCGGGATCATCTCAAAGACCTTGATAAAGTCCATGTAGACGGCATCCACTGCCTTGCCTTCATTAACTTTCCTGGTCACTTCCTTGAAAAACTCTGTAAGATTGATTAGACAAGGCCTGCTGCACGCAAAGTCATGTTGACTATCCCTAATCAGCCCCTGTCAATCCAAATACTCATACATCTAGTCTCTTAGAATACCTTCCAATAACTTACCCGCTACTGATGTTTGGCTCGCTGGCCTATAATTTCCCAACTTATTCTTATATGACAGAACAACATGTTTTTTTAAGTCTTTCTTAAACAACAAAAACAGATGCTCTGGCATCTGTTGCTAAGGATGTTATTCTGAAATTAAGTTATTGAGATGGAATAACTTAACCCCTCTATAGGTGGTCATGTCATGTTCTCTCAGGAGGGAGGAATGGGGCCAGTTTTGCCTTTGTTGTTTCGTTGCACAGTATGTTCTGCTTTGTTTTGATTTATGTTGTTCTGCCAAACATGCTATATTGGCACTGGAATGCGTGGTGACACTTGAGGGCTGCCTCCAAAACACTCCCGGGTGTGTTGGCTGTTACAAAAACATTGCATTTCACTGTATGGTTCAATGTATATTTTATAAATAAATCTGAATCTGAATATTCTCATCCTCACCACAAAATCCACTCATCAAACCAGCCCAATCCCAGTTTCCATTGTACAAGCTATTTCCTTGTACAAGATGGAATAAAGATGATGCAACACTATGCAGAATCCTGCTAATGTCGATACACTCGGCCATACACAGACGAGGTACAGGAATCAAGTTGGGGTCTGTTCATTGCCCGAACCATCCGGTCAACATAAGGCCTTGTGATTGGGCATGACGGCAAGCACAGTCCTTAGCCACAAGTTCTACTACGTTGACTCAGGCCTAGGGGGCTGGCGTCGGGCACGATGACGGACTCTCCACTTCTCCCTCTCCCTCATCAGTGTGTTCAGTTCACCTACATTAGCCGCGCCGCTGTCTTCTAGGAGCGTGTTGACCATAGTCTTGGGAGGGCACCCAGGGTTCATCCTCCCATACCTGGGCTCCCATATGATGACTAGGCTGGCAGGTAGCTCGGGGTGGCGTAGACAGTGCCCCACTAGTTCCAGTCTTCTCGCCTTGATTTTAGATGTGAGCATCAGTAGGTCATTATAGAGCTTGACGTTCGTCATGTGCTGTTGCCAACTCACGTCAAGAGCCACCCGGATGCTCTACACAAATGCTCCGGATGGCTCTTGATGTGAGTCATTAGGTAAGGCCAAAGAATCTACTTCTGCAATCGTAGACTACTTCAGACCATCAAATTTTGAATCACAGATCTGTAGACAAAAAAAAAATCAAAGACTGAGCAAGCTAGGGCATTTCTCCTTGTAGCTTAGGAGAAGGAGAGGTGACTTGATAGAGGTGTACAGTACAAGATGATAAAGAGAGCATGCAGGCAGTGGTGGGAATTGAACCTTGATCTTACCACTGGTGCTGCAATAGCATTGTACTGGCTGCTGCATTACTGTGCTGTCCTGATAAAAATAAAAATAGGCGTAGGAAACTTAAACTACAAGAAAAATAACAATTCTACACGCTAATCCAACAGCAGATTCAATAACGTTTATGGGGTTTTTAGATTGACACAGGGATGCGCAGAGTATGTAATTAGACACACTCGCTTGGTGCAACATAGCAGGCCCAAGGGCCTGTTCCTGTGCTGTACTGTCTTCTGTTCCAATTGCTGATCAATCCATCGACTTCTGCCAGATTGTCTGTAGCTCCAAATTCCAACACTGCATTCTCTGGAGTCCCTGCTGTAATTGTGTTTCCCCTTGGAAACTCCTGCTGGTACAATCTCCTCATCTACCTTGTCACATTCCCTTGGGATTTAGCTGTTTCAATAAGGTCATCCCTCAAAGACATGGACATCTTTAAGGTCTGTACATAGCATTTCATGGCTCTGGGCTTGTAGGAGAATGAGGTGGGATTTTATTGAAATCTACCAAATATTGAAAGGCTTGGATAGAATGGACGTGAGAGAATGTTTCCAATAGCAGTTTAGGACCAGCAGGCACAACCTCAGATAGAAGGATGTCCCTTTTTGAACAGAGATGAGGAGGAATTTCTTTAACCAGAAGTTGGTGAATCTGTGGAATTCATTGTCACAGACAGTTCTGAAGGTTGACAGGCATCAAAGGTTATAGGAAGAAGCAGAAGAATGGGGTTGAGAGGGATAATAAATTGGCCATGATTGATTGGCAGAGAAGATTCGATGGGCTGTATTACCTCATTTTGTTCTTATTTCTTATGGTTTAAAAGCCTTTTGGTAACCATCTCTGAGTTGAGAGGGATATAGCAGAACACCAACTTACTCATAGTCATCAAATACCTCGGCAAAAGACCATAAGACAAAGGAGCAGAAGTCGGCCATTCGGCCCATCGAGTCTGCTCTGTCATTTTATCATGAGCTGATCCATTCTCCCATTTAGTCCCACTCACCCGCCTTCTCACCATAACCTTTGATGCCCTGGCTACTCAGATACCTATCAATCTCTACCTTAAATACACCCTATGACTTGGCCTCCACTGCCGCCCGTGGCAACAAATTCCATAGATTCACCACCCTCTGGCTAAAAAAATTTCTTCACATCTCTGTTCTGAATGGGCACCCTTCAATCCTTAAGACATGCCCTCTCGTACTAGACTCCCCCATCATGGAAAACAACTTTGCCATATCCACCCTGTCCATGTCTTTCAACATAAAGCATTAAAGCATTAAAGTGTCAAGTGGGGAAGAAGATATTTGGGTTTCTATCACAGGCAGGTCCATATGAGAGTGCCATGGGACAGGAGATGATGAGAAGTTGTGTTGTTCGAATTTTGGTTCTTGCTAATGTTAAAACTGAACTTGGTTTTTAGCAAAATAAATTGTACTTGATAAGTATATTTGAAAGGGTATTTGTTACTGTTCTGAAATAGGTGTGAGATAGATGTTGGGGGTGGGTTTGCCATATTATTTGAATGCAAAATTTTCCATTAGTGGGAGAGTCTAGGACGAGAGGGCACAGATTCAGAATAGAAGGATGTGCCTTTAGAATAGAGATAAGGAAGAATTTCTTTCACCAGAGGGCAGTGAATCTGTGGAATTCGTTGCCACAGATGGCTGTTGAGACCAAGTTATTGGGTATATTTAAAGTGAAGGTTGATACGTTCTTGATCAGTAAGCATGTCGTAAGTTATGTCTTACATTAAAAATCTTACATGCAGCACCTTCACCTTCTGAGTTTTGTTTCATTTAGATGGTGAAGCATTTGCACTAACTATTTGAAAAGTCTTAAACCATAAAAAGTATTAACTACTGTCATGCATTTTCTGAGAGTGTTTCTGGGTGTGGCGCTGTGCTTGAGCAATTATCTTCAGGAGAGTCCCCAGTCCATGAAGACTATGACTAAAGTGGAGCGGGTTTCTAGTGACCTGTCAACTAACATTAAACATTGGAGTGGCTCTGGGGAGTTCAATTATTGTCCTGCAACCCTTCCTCTAGCTGAGTCACATACCTGTACCAATTGTTTCTGTTAGATTTTGTTCAAATCAGGAGATGTTTAATGCTGATTCTTTCCAAACTGGAAGAGCACTGCGAATACGCATCAAAGAGCAAAGTCACTGTTATTATCCAAAAATCTTCTTTTGCTTGTGGATCTCTCTTAGTCTCCCGTTAAGTGCAGTCACTGAAAAGATTTCAGCATTCTACAGCATCATTTTTCAACCCGATCTGCTCTCTTGTGTCTCCATGTCATTTAGCTTTACAATTTCTGAGCTTAGCATTCTTAATTTTTGAGTTTAAGCCCAAATAAATATTTGAAAGGCACCCTCTTGACCTCCTTTCTGTCAGTTCACCAAAGAAGGAAATTGACAAGCGAGATCAGCTTTACCTCTGGAATACTCTGTAGCAACTTTCCCTTCACGTCTTTGCCTTTTTCCATTGTCTCAAGTTTAACAGAGATCGCATGAACTTTAGATATAATGTTCCTAATGGAATGTTCGAGTTGGACAACCTGGCGTGCCAACCTGAAATAGCATCACATATTAGTAATACTTCATGAAATGTTGAAAATAGCAAAATATTTGCTTGCTAAGAAAATACTTGTCTCACATCACGTGGTGATTTTAATAAAACTAGGTAATTTAGATTCCTAAGCCTCTACTTTATATTTTAGCATCTACCATCAAATCCTTAGATACATACGCCTGAAACTCCTCCTTGGTTACACTGCTGTTTGGTTTGTTGCTGTTGTTTTTCACATTATCAAAGTCAGCAGAACGGTTGAAAACTGATGACTTGTCCATGTTCTTTCCCAACTTCGCTATCTCAGCATTCAGAGCAATCTGTGAAATGCAGTGAAATATAAAACGTCAGAATCAGAATCAGGTTTAATATCACTGGCATACATCGTGAAATTTGTCAAGTCAAGTCAAGTCAAGTCGCTTTTATTGTCATTTCAACCATAACTGCTGGTACAGTACACAGTGAAAACGAAACAACATACCTCCAGGACCATGGTGCTACATGAAACAACACAAAACTACACTAGACTACCTGAAACAACACAAAACTACATTAGACTTCAGAACCTACATGGGACTACATAAAGTGCACAAAACAGTGCAAGACAGTACAATAATTAATAAACAAGACAACAGGCACAGTAAAGGACAAATTACAATATAATAATAAATGATGTAAATGTAAATGTGGTCCTTGTGGCAGCAGTACATTGCAATACATCATAATAGAGAAAAAACATGAATTATAGCAACTATATATATACTTACTGTACATATCGATATATAATAGTTAAATTGAATAAATAGTTCAAAAATTAAAATTATAAAATGTAGAGAGGTAGTGTTCATGGTTTAATTCGGGTGCTCCCGTTTCTTCTCACAGTCCAAAGACATATCAGTTGGTAGGATAATTGGTTCTTGGAAATTGTCCCAGCGATTAAGCCAGGATTAAATTAGGAGACTGCTGGGCAGTGTGGCAGGAAGGGCTTATTCTGTGCTGTATCTCAATAAATAAATAAATATACATTTTTGCACAGATACATATATAGGGTGCATACAACATAAATAGCAATGTACTGTATATAGCATATACTGTCTATGCTATATATGCTACGTATAGTTAGGGAAAGGGGAAAATATAGGTTCACTCAAAGGTAAAGAAGTATTTTGTCCTTAAGTGGATATAACTCATGTCATCCAGAGGAGAGTCAGAGGAAATGGATGAAAACCTTATTGAGTACATCATATTGGTCTTTATCAAGAAGGACAGGGATGATGGTCAGATCAGGTACGTCAATATTCTTGAGCATGTTAAGAATAAGAAGGAGCAGGTGTTGAAAAACATGAAGTGAGATAAGTCCTCAGGGGCTGACAGCAGGGTACTAAAGGAGACAAGGGAGATGATTGCTGGGGCTTTGACATAGGTCTTTGTATCCTTTGAAGCCATGGGTGAGAGAATAGTAACGTAGAGAATAGCCAATGAAGTTTCTTTGTTTAAGAAGGGCAACAGGGGCAAACCATGAATTATAGGCTGGTGAGCCATATACCAGTGGCTATTATTGGGGAAGATTCTTAGGGATCGGATTTGCTTGCATTTGGAAAAACATGGATTTATTAGGGATAATCAATATGGTTTTGTGTAGAGGCCCTCTCTCACAAATTTGATTGAGATTTTTGAGGGAATGATAAAAATGATCGAAGAGGGCAGTGCCGTGAATGTCATCTACATGGCATCAACAATTTGACAAAGTTTCTCATAGTAGTCTGGTATATTAAATTAAAACCACAAGGGGTCCACAGTGAGTTTGTCAATTGGATAAAATCGGCTTGGTCATAGAGAACAAAGGAAAGTGGTGGAGGAGTGATTTTCTGTCAGGATGTTTATAGTAAGTGGTGCTCTGCAAGAATCAGTGCTGCAACCTCTGTTGTCTGATGTTAATGAGCTGAATGAAAATACAGGTGGCCTGAACTTACATGAAATTAGCAGAGGAAGCAAGGAAGGCCTTCTAAGAAGAGTGGCAAAACAAGTGGTTGGGGTACAAACACATGGCACACAGCTTGCTTGCCTTCATCAGTTGGGTCAATAGGTATAAGAATGAATAAGTCATGTTGTATCTACAAACGTTTGTATATAAAACTTTGGTTCAGCCACATATTGTTTTCATTTCTTGTCACCACCTAGGAAAGATCTGGTGGTTTTGGAGAGAGTGCAGAGTTTCACTAGGATGTCACTATAAGGAGGGTTTGGACAAACTAGGTGTCAGAGGCAGAGAGGTAACCTGATAGAATAAATTACGAGAGACATAATAGGGTTAGAGTCTTTTTCCCAGGGTGAAAATGTAAAATATTATGGGGCACAGCATTAATGTTTTATCCCCATCATTTGCAAATCTGACCTCAAACTCTAATAGGAACATTTACCCATGCTTCCACCAGCTCACTTATCCTTACGAAACCTACTATATTCCTGCAGTCCTATCACAGGTTTCCTCTGGACTTCTCTGTCTCAAGGACAGAAGAAAAAACAGCTTTATTTTAATTTAACATTGTACTTAAAATTTTTCATACCTAGAAACTTTCTAGCATTTTTATTCACTTTGTCCATAAAATTATAATAAGGACATCACAGCTCTCCATAGTCTGTGTATTCCACACCTGATGTTCTTAACAAATCCTTAGTAATAAATGTTAATGCCTGGATAATCATTTATTTTCAATATATATTTGTTCATTATATATTCATAATCATCTCAGTATCTCAATTCTAACATTTTACTTGTTCAGTTCATGTTCTCAGGTCTAATTTCCTTACCTTCTTTTCTTCTAATTCATTCCTCATCTTCATCTGCTCTTCTTCATCCAGGACTTTATTGTCATCATGGTCATATCTTGCAAAAGTATCATTGATTTCTTGGTCAGAGTGGCCCAAGCTGAAAAACAGTTGTTTCTTGACTGCTGTTTCATCGATCAATTTGTAACTAAAAGGATCATGAAAGTAGATGGTCCCAGTGGGAGCTCATTGGTTTTGATGCCCTCCCCCTCCCCGCCTGCACCCTCTGGGTCCTCACATATCCTTTACCACACCTCTCTATCTCATCTCACCGCAGGGGATGGTGTTGGGGGTCGCTCCACACAAAGGCCGTCTGCACTGAGCAGGGAGATCCAGCAGGAATTTGACGAAGGTGAAAGAAGGTGAGATCATATTCAGAACCCTGAGACTCCAGAAAAATAAAGTTCTTCCCAGTATGTCTGCCCCTTTGGCAGGTGTTTCTAACTGCCCCGTATTTAAAGGGGAAATTGTCCCTTTTATGAGATAATAGTGTGTGAAATCAATGCCGTGCACCTTTACTCTGACGATTTTTCTGACGCTCAGTTGTTGAGTCCAGAGCCAGGAAAGACCAAATAGTCAAGAGCCTGCTGTGAGGAGAGACAAATAAACAAGGCAAACTCCCCAACAAAAGCAAAAATAGATTCAAATCCATTTTGAATTGCGATGCACTGTGAAGAATTCTTCGCAGCAAGGCATAAGCCTAACCCACCATCAGGCTCACCCAGAACAACCGGGTAAGTGCTTCCTCAGTTGCTGGTTCAGTCGGGTGTCAAGCACTGACATGTAACAGCTGGATCCCGCTACTGGGAAGTATCGTCCGATTTCTAGATGGCTGTATTTCCAACATTGTTTTGTTACTGCTTCAGATTTCTATTACTTTCATTTTTTTAACTTTTCATTTACAAGTGTTAATTTTAAGAAACCTTTTTCCACAAGCACTCACACTGTGCACATAAATTGGAAATTCTGGTGTCATTTGCGTAATTTCCATATTTCAGTATCTGAATCAGGTTTTTTTTATCACTGACTTGTGTCATGAAATTTGTTGTTTTGCAGCAGCAGTACGGGGCAAGATGTAAAAATTACTATAAGTTACGTAGATAAATAGAAATAGTGCAAAAGAAAAATAATGTAGTGTTCATGTTAAGGCTGCCTGGTAAATAGATTTTTTAAGCTATTATAATTCAAAATCTACATTACAATTAAATTCTTACTCCTTAAGATTGCTTCTAAAATCTTCAAAATCCAGCTTCTCGGATCCATGCTGAAGAGTTTTCTGCACATCAGAAATTCGTTCTTTTTTCAGCTTTAATTTCATCAAAGCCTTATTATAGCCCTAAAGTTCAAACAGAAAATATTAGGACATAAAACTAGAACTTACTGTTAACAGGTAACAATGCTTGCTCATTTCTCTACCCATTATTTCACCACAGAAGTTAAAAGAAATTTCCACAGAAGTGCAGAGAGCCACCAGGCAGTAGTATTGATTTTGTTTTATTGTTCTATAGAGATACGGCATGGTATCGGGCCATTCTGGCCCAATGAGCTTGCACTGCCCAATTACACCCATGGGACCAATCAACCTACTAAACCATATGACCTTGGCATGTGGGAGGAAACAGGAGCACCCAGAGGAAATCTACACATTCACAAGGAGAGCATACAAAGTCATTACAGACAATGGCAGGAAACGAACCCGGGCTGCTGGCATTGTAAAATGTTACACTAATTGCTACGCTACTGTGATCTTTGAACAGGGCCATCAGTGTTCTTGTCTCATTGAGTTATAAATTCTCAAAAGTCACCTGCAGAATAGTTTTATACCATGTTTGAACACTAAGTTTGTTGACTTCTCTGCAATTACACTTAGTGGCCAATTTATTAGGTACATCTACACTCCTGCTAATTAACACAAATATTTAATCAGCCAATCATGTGGCAGCAACTCAATGCTATAAAAGCATGCTGACATGGTCGTGAGTTTCATTTGTGGTGCAGATCAAATATCACAATGGGTAAGAAATGTGTTCTAAGTGACTGACCATAGAATGATTGTTGGTGCCAGATGGGATGGTTTGAGTATCTCAGAAATTGTTGTTCTCCTGGGATTTCCATGCACAACAGTCTCTACAGTTTATAGAAAATGATGTGATAAACAAAAAAAACAACATCCACTGAGTGGCTATTCTGTGAGCAAAAATGCCTTGTTAATGAGAGGGGTCGGAGCAGAATGGAGGCAAAGAATGTGAACAAAGGGAGCCTTTTCTGGTCGGCTGTCAGTGACTAGGGGTGTTCCGCAGGGCTCAGTTTTGGGATTGCCTCTTTTTAGGTTATATGTCAATAATTTGGAGATGGAATTGGTGACTTTGTGGCCATATCTGTGGTTGATACAAAGATATGTAGAGGGGCAGGAAGTGTTGAGGAAGCAGGGAGTTTGCAGAATGACTTAAATAGATTAGGAAACTGGGCAAAGAAGAGACATATGGAATGTAGTATCGGGAACTGTATGGTCATACTCTTTGGTAGAAGGAACAAAAATGTAGACTATTTTTCTAAACGGGCAGAAAGTACAAAAATCTGAGGTGCAAAGGGACTTGAGAGTCCTTGTGCAGTTTCACTGTTAACTTGCAGGTTGAGTTGGTGGTAAGGAAGGCAAATGCAATGTTAGCATTCATTTCAAGAGGACTAGAATATAAAAACAAGGATGCAATGCTGAGGCTTTATAAAGCATTGGTAAGGTCTTACTCGGAGAATTATGAGCAGTTTTGGGGCCCTTATCTAAGAAAGGATGTGCCGATATTGGTGAGGGTTCAGAGGAGGTTCACGAGAATAATTCCGGGAATGAAAGGGTTATTGTATGAGGAACATTTGATGGCTCTGGTTCTGTACTTGATGGAATTTAGAAGATTGAGGAGGGATCCCATTGATGCCCATCGAATGTTAAAAGCCCCGGATAGAGTAGATGTGTAGTGGATGTTTCCTATACTGGGTAGGTCTACGACCAGGGCACAGCCTCAGATTAGTGGGACTTCCATTTAGAATAGAGGTGGAGAGGAATTTCTTTAGCCAGAGGCTAGTGAATCTGTGAAATGTGTTGCCACAGGTGGCTGCGGAGGTCAGGTCATTGGGTGTATTTAAGGTGGAGGTTTAAAGGTTCTTGATTAATCAGCATGTAAAAGGCAAGAAGGCAAGATAATGGAGTTGAGAGGGAAAATGGATCAGCCTTGTTAAAATGGTGGAGCAGACTCAATGAGCTGAATGGTGTAATTCTTCGCCCATCTCTTATGATCTAACTCCAATGCAGATAAAACATCCAAATTAGTGAAATGAAATAATGGTTCAAGGGCACTAGTTGAGTGATTAGTATGGTAACCTAGTGTGAGCTCAGACTCCATCAGATAAACTGCAACCTGGATTCCATTACATCTGTTTATTTGTGGATTGGCTCAAACTCTCCTAGATGTAACACAATTGGTTCACTGTCTCCGTCTTGGAGGTTTGCAACCTCAGTCCCATGAGATTTACTGCCTAAATAGTCCCACATAACTATGGAACAGCAAGAAATACTGTAAAATTATCTATATCTGAACAGCAAGTAATAACAAAAAACTTAATGCCATCCCTTTGTCAATATTGCCATAGAGATTTCATGGATGATATCCCCCAATATCAACAATCTGAAATAAATTCATACTTAAATATTGAAACTTATAACTATTTACATTAGTTATTATTTTGTTATAAAGAACCTTGGTATTGTCATATGAAAACAAACCTGTTTAATTATGTCTGTAATCTGAAGTTCACTTTTCTGGTTAGAAAGATCTGCCTTCACCTCTGAGTATGTATCATTTATAATGGCCAGGAACATATTCTGAAATAGAAAACAGTTAATTAATTAAGTTAATTGGCACGAATAATTCTTCCTTTTCCATCTACAAAATTTGCATTTTGCTTCACCGTTTGTGGTTTGACCCTGGTCTGAACTGGCACTACAAAGAGCAATGGACAGATGATGGTTTGCCCCTTGTCGTTGTTACTTGATTTGATGGGGAGTATTTTATTTTTGCTAGGCTGACAAAATGATTTGTATCTTCAGAGATATTAACTCTCCCCAGATTGCAGATTCTGCTTTTAATGCTGATGTTCCTTTGTTCTGGCCTCTGGAGGTGCAGTTCTTCTTGTATGCACATCACTTCCTATTTGTAAGCTGCTTTTATACGTCATTTCCTGTACAGATTAATTTTGATTTGATTTGAAGCACACAGTGGAAAGATGTTCATCTCCATCCTCTCTTTATTTGCCCTTGAAACACCGACATCTTTTCACAACTAAGAAATCACATTCAAAACCCTGAAGAAAGCTTCCATCCTGGGTGATTTTTGAGAAAGTGTTTAACTCATTGCATAGGTGTGTACATACACACTGTGAGGGCAGCAGAGTGAAAAGGTAACTCACCTTCAGAGGCTTTGCCTGTGAACAGAAGAAGTGTTGGAATGCCGTAGACAATGCCAGCTTCCAATCTGGGCAATGTCAATCACCGAGATCTGGAAGTCAGGTCAGGCCAGAATATGGCTCATTGGTTGCAACTTTACGATGCTCAAACGAAACCACAATTAGCACAGCTGCAGCATGAGCTCACGCCAGAGCCGACGCAGCAATAATGAGAGTAGTGTGTGCTAAAGGTGAGGTTGAGATGCAAATAGAGAAAGCTCAGATAGACATGGAGAGAGCATGTGTACAGGCTACATGAAGTGTGCTCAAGCTGGGGTGTGAAGCTGAGGCTGCCTCATCAAAGGCAAAGGTGTATGAAGCAGCAGCTGACTTAGACAGTGCTGAGTCTATAACTGAATATCAGTCATGTTTTGTCGTCACATCAGCCAATGCATCTTGCTAAACACCCTGTATCTATAAAAGTGTCAGTGCTTGGGCTTTATAAAGAGAAGCTGTCCACGCCACACAGCCAACATGCTTTTCACATCCTCCAAGTATTGACAATCAAAGCCTACATCAGCAAAGACCCACAGCACTCCCCTTCTGCAGTACCATCACAGCAAAGACTTCAGTCAAGAGCTGTTACTGCTTCCATTCCCATTTGTACAGATTTGGACAGCATGAACATTCGTCCATCCCAGGACGTGTATTTGTGATATTGGCTGATCAGAGCAATGTGTCTCTGGCAAAATCAGCATTCTTTGACACAGTATTTAAAGCTCTGTTTCCCCATACACTCTAAAGACATGCTTTGTAACATCAGAAGCTGCTGGCAGAAGAACCAGTGGATTTATCATGGAGTCAATAGGAGGGGAACTCTGCTTACCCTTGCCAACTTTCATTGAGTGCGACCATATTCCCAACAACAGGGATGAACGCACAACTCCTGAAGCTGCAGTCATTCACACCTTAAAACCATGGCTAAAAAGATTCCCCCACTTGACTCTTCTGCTGAAACTCTCCTGTTGCTTGGCAGAGGCGCCATACATGCACGAGGTGCACGAGGTGCACGAACAGCACAGTGGTCAGCACAATGCACCTTATGCCCAACAGCTGGCTCAGGGTTGGGTCACAGCGGGTGAAGTCTGTCCTGATGGTGCTCATCAGCCCACTGTCAGCACCTTTAAGGCTAATGTCCTGGAGAACAGTTGCCCTAGTCACTTCAGGCCCTGTGATAGTAGAATATTTATGAAAGCAAAGACTGTAGGTAATCAAACATACTTAGCTCTGCTCAACTATATTTAGGCAAGCTGATATTCTGTTACTTGGAAGCTGTTTATAAACTGGCACCTTCCATTGAAGGTGAGGTCTTCCTTCAAATAGTGAACAAAAAATTTAGAAAAGATGAGTCAAACAGTTGGGTAACTCCCTTTTCTTTCCACTCTCCATGATAACTCTTACCAAACAATAGAGAGAAGGCCCTTAGTCAACTCATTGCCCCCAATCCAGTTAGATTAAATTAGATTATGAGGACACGCAGTCCTCTTTTATTGTCATTTAGTAATGCATGCATTAAGAAATGATACAATGTTCCTCCAGAATGATATCACAGAAACACAAGACAAACCAAGACTGAAAAACCTGACAAAAATCACATAATTATAACATATAGTTACAACAGTGCAAAGCAATACCGTAATTTGATAAAGAACAGACCATAGGCATAGTAAAAAAAAGTCTCAAAGTCTCTCGAAAGTCCCATCATCTCACGCAGATGGTTGAAGAAAGAAAACTCTCCCTGTCATGAGCTTCCAGTGCCGCAAACTTGCCGATGCAGCACCCTGGAAGCACCCGACCACAGCCGACTCTTGAGTCTGTCCGAAAACTTCGAGCCTCTGACCAGCTCTCCGACACCGAGCACCGAACACCATCTCTGCCAAGTGCTTCGACCCCGGCCCCGGCAACAGGCAATCGGCAAAGCCGAGGATTTGAGGCCTTCCCCTCTGGAGATTCTTGATCGCACAGTAGCAGCGGCAGTGAAGCGGGCATTTCAGAGGTTTCTTCAGATGTTCCTCTGTGCTTCTCACGGCTGTCTCCATAAAATCAGGATTATGCACGGTACCTAATTCACAAATATGATATCATTTCAGAGCAGCCACGCGCGCTGCATTGTGCCGTCATCTTCTCCTCTCCTCCTCAATTGAGAAGGAAACCAGAAATGAACGATCATTTCATGGAGTTCACGGAGAGACTCTTCAGGAATTCTCATGCTGGGTTAGTGCCTCCACCAGATCCTAACAAAGTAAACTGGTATTTGCCCAACTTTAGGGTTTACCACCCCCAAAACATGCTCAAATATGAACTGTCTTTGATTCAAGTATATCGTTTAAAAGCATATCTCTGAACAATGTGCTCTTGCGGGGTCCAGAACTTATTAACAGTCTTCTCAGTGTCCTCACGAGCTTCAGAACTGAGTCCATTGCAGTGATGGCAGACATTGAACAACTGTTCCACAGCTTCCAAGTGAGAGAGGATCATCGAGACTACCTCAGGCTCTTGTGGTTCCATGACCACCAACTGGACAATGAGATTCTGGAGTACCGCATGAGAGTTCATGTATTTGGTAACTGTTCCTCACTAACTGTGCCAATCTTTGGCCTTAAGGGTTTTCACTTTGCGTTGCACACATCAGTAGTGGCTTTTTCCATTCAGCAGATATTCCAAGACTGATAGCGTGTCACTGAGAGACTACTGGAAGTGATATACAGCACTCATCTCCTGAATTTTTGCTCTCGTGTGTGAGGTGTAGCTCTTCTCAAGCACATCATCTTCCAATTGACAAATCTCTGTTCTAGACCTTCTATCATTTTTAATTAATTCAGTGCAGTTGCAACTTACCAGCAAAACAAAGAAGACAAAGAAAACATAGGTGACAAAATAAATTGGACCCAAGATTCTGTTGGCATTGTCGATCTCATCAAAGTTGAAGTCTCCAAGGATTATTCGAAACTGAGTAAAGCTGGAAAGAAATTAAAGTAGAATTAGATGAAGAGAAGCAAATAAGGATCTGATTGAGCACACCCTGTGAATGGACCATGTCAATACACCATTCATAATTTAACGAAGTATTTCTATTCCTTCCTGCATTATTTCTAAATTTGCCCCAAGATCACATGTAGACCACACTGTTTCTTTTATATTGTCTTTGCAATTTCCCCTAACGCTTGATGACTCTTGAACATGGGGCAGTATGGTAGTGTAGTGGTTAGCACAATGCTTTACAGTGCCCGTGACCGAGGTTCAATTCCCACTACTGTCTGTAAGGAGTTTGTATGTTCTCCCTGTGACCATGTGTGTTTCCTTTGGGTGCCCTGGTTTCCTCCCACAGTCCAAAGGCATACCAGTTGGTAGGTTAATTGGTCATTGCAAAGCGTCCCGTGATTAGGCTTGGGTTAAATTGGGGGTTGTTGGGTGACGTGGCTCGAAGGGCCAGAAGGGCCTATTCCGCTCTACTCTGGCTGCTCCGGGAATGGATCTGGGGACTCAGTCTGGTTCGGCTAGCTTCCATTGTCTGCATAATTTATGTTTCTCCCTTTTTCTCTGCAGTGGCATTTGGTTTTATTTTAATTGGGTTATTAGGGTTTCTTGCTTTGTGGCTGCCTGCAGGCAGACAAATTTCAAGGTGTAAACATGAGGCAATCTGCAGAAGCTGGAATTTCAAGCAACACACATAAATTGCTGGTGAACGCAGCAGGGCAGGCAGCATCTCTAGGAAGGGGTACAGTCAACGTTTCGGGCCGAGACCCTTTGTCAGGACTAACTGAAAGAAGAGCTAGTAAGAGATTTGAAAGTGGGAGGGGGAGATCCGAAATGATAGGAGAAGACAGGAGGGGGAGAGATGGAGCCAAGAGCTGGACAGCCGATTGGCAAAAAGGATACGAGAGGATCATGGGACAGGAGGCCTAGGGAGAAAGAAAAGGGGGAAGGGGGAAGGGGGAAGCCCAGAGGATGGGCAAGTGGTATAGAGAGAGGGACAGAGGGAGAAAAAGGAGAGAGAGAAAAAGAATGTGTATATATAAATAAATAAATATCAGATGGGGTACGAGGGGGAGCTGGGGCATTAGCAGAAGTTTGAGAAGTCAATGTTATACGTTCTTGGATAATAAATGTTTGAATAAAAATCGCCTCATTTTCATTACTCGATATTCAGTCTTACCTCTTCAGCCTCTCCGCTTGAATTTCCAAACTGAAGTGGGAAAAATACTTCTAAATGCTGGGTTCCTGAAACGTGGGTTCAAAACTTACTCAACAATGAAGTGCGATTCATCTAAATGTAGCGAGAGCTCTGGGGCAATGTGTTCCCAAAAAGATTGGAACATGCAGACTTGGTTAAGGAAAATCCCTAACTATTTTAAGGGCAAATCAGTAACTAGGGACCCATTAGAGGGCAAAGGGGCAATCTCTGTATGGAGTCAGAGGGCATAATCAGAATCAGGTTTATTATCACTGGCATGTGACATGAAATTTGTTAACTTAGCAGCAGCAATTCAATGCAATACATAATCTAGCAGAGAAAAATAAATAAATAATAATAATAATAAACAAGTAAATCAATTATGTATATTGAATAGATTTTTAAAAACGTGCAAAAATAGAACAGCAGTATGTTAAAAAAAAAAGTGAGGTAATGGTTCAAAGTCCATTTAGGAATCAGATGGCAGAGGGGAAGAAGCTGTTCCTGAATCGCTGAATGTGTACCTTCAGGCTTCTGTACCTCCCACCTGATGGTAACAGTGAGAAAAGGGCATGCCCTGGGTGCTGGAGGTCCTTAATAATGGACGCTGCCTTTCTGAGACACTGCTCCCTAAAGATGTCCTGGGTACTTTGTAGGCTAGTACACAAGATGGAGCTGACTAGATTTACAACCTTCTGCAGCTTCTTTCAGTCCTGTGTAGTAGCCCCTCTATACCGCTGAGATCCTTAACCTCTCGCTTTGGCAGTCTGAGGTACCCACCTGCTTCAAGCAGTCTTCAATTATATTGGTGCCAGAAAAGTAAGTGGTAACAAACATGCTACTGATTTTTTTTTGCACCCTTTCTAGGTTAATGATATCCTGCCTTTAGAGAGGAGCTGAGGACTGTAGTACAATTTGTGCTCAACATCCTTTGGAACAAAAGATAGTCCTCACTGTTGATCCGATGCAGCCAATCACACTGAAAACCTTACAGCAAAACCTGTGGGGTTGTTCCTGCTTTCTAGAAAAAAAAATCTAACCTTGATGGCAGTCTTACATTTAATTAACAATTTTTAATTGAATTCTGTCAAATAATCATTAATCTGTAAATTAATTAGCTATTATCTCTGCACTAATATTTCCAAATGTATTGGAAAGTATAATGAAAAATAATTTATGATTTTTGTCATTGTAATTATGTATACTTCTAATGTTTTATATGTGGTCTGAAGCAGTAAAGTACTCACATGCACTTGAGGAAGGTACTGAAGTTTTGCACTTGGGTTCCAAACAGAAGATATCCCAACTGAGCATAGGCGAAGAAAACAATGAAGAACATAATTGCAAAGCCAAGAATGTCTTTGGCACATCGAGCTAGAGTTGACGACAGCTGGGTCATTGTCTTGTTAAAGCTAATATATTTGAAGATCTGAGTTAAAAATAAGAGAAATATTAAGAAAACAATCTTTGTGAAAATAAACTACAAACATACTCAGTTCCCAGTCAATTGAGTCCACGATCTTCACTGGGAATTGTTTCAAACTGAACAATTGTGTTGAGTAAATTAAATACACTTGACTCTAGGTTTATACTTCCGATCTCATATTGGTTCCAATACCAAGACGGTCTATTTCTAACTCCACTATGCGGCATGACTCATCCCCTTCCTCAGATACTTCACCAATCCGCCACTAAAACCCTCATCCATGCTTTTTACTTCCTGACTTGATTTTTCAATACAAACATGAATGGCCTTTCTCTTTCTACTTTTTGTGGCCTTGAGCAGTCCAAAACTTCTACCATCCACTCCATCCTGAGTTTGCTGACCTATATTGTCCTAAATCTTCCTTTGGGCTCACTGCTGCCTATCTACATAATCTTTTTCATCTCTACACACCTGGGCATCTCCCAGTTTTAACTCTCGTAAATATTTTAGACAAATCAATGCATTTGAGTTAAAGCAACGAGAAACTAACACCTCTAAGAAATGACACTGTGCAAAAAGGCATTGTAATTTAAGACTGATTTTGATCATGATGAGCTACAGATTCAGATCTGTTTAATAAACAATGCACGCTGAGGAATTACTCTTAAGCCCTGCTAAATTTTTATCTTTTAATAACAATAAATCAAACTAAAGTATTTAGTGACAACAGTAGCTAAGGAATTAGTAGTATAATCAGCAGGTTCATATTTCCTGTTGTAGTCTTAATATTAAAGAACAAATCTAGCAATATTCATAGAAATCAGCAAATTGGCAACAGTGCAGTCAGCTGGGGAGATGATAACCATCTCAGAGAGTGGAACACTGAGGGCAGACAGTGGGAATGTCATGTGTGAACAATATTCTGCAAGAACTCTTAACAATGGCAAAAAAAGTTCACTCAAATTTAAGATACATTATATATACAGTGGAAACTGAAGATGCAATGTGCAGAATTCTTAAACTAATTAGTTATGACTAGAATTTTTGCTACCTTGATCCAAGCAAAGAACAAGTTGACAGCATTCATATTATTGTACTGGGTCTGCCAAAATGCCAAGAACTCAAAGTCAGCGTAGGATTCTGGGTCGGTCAGCAGTTCTCCCATCAGTATGTTCACTTTAATGGTGCGGAAGATGTGGAATCCTATCGAGAGCAAGGCGAGCTGAAACAGAGGAACGGAACACTGGCTTCTTATTCACTACTCTCATAAAATCTAGAAATCAGATTTTAATGGAAAATAATATTCATTATTTTTATATATCCTTAGCCTTTTCTAATATTGGTCATGTCACTCTATTCAACATCATGTTACAATAACAAGTGGGGCACATATATTAATGGATATAATGATAAATGTTACTGATACAGCTTTTAGATGGAGTTATACAGCATGGACACAGGTCCTTCGGCCCATCTCATTCATGCAGACCAAGTTGACTACCTGAGCTAATTCCATTTGCCTGCATTTGCTCCTATAAAACCCTTCCAGTTCATCTACCACTCTACATACCCCCTCAACCCCTGCATAGAAAAAGCCTCCTCAGACCCCCTTTAAATTTCACCCCTCTCACCTTAAACCTATGCCCTCTGGTTTTGGACTTTCTACCCTGGGGAAAAGGACTGATTATTCACCTTCTCTATACCCCTCATGACTTACTGTATATACCCCCTCAGCCTTCTATGCACTAAGGAAAAAAAATAACCAGCCTATCTAGTCTCTCCTTATAACCCATGTCCTCCAATCCCAGTAACATCCTTGTGAATCTTTTCTGCACCCTTTCCAGCTTAATAATATCCTCTTTGTAGCTAGGAAACCAGACCTGCGGTTAATGTTCAAAGCATAGCCTCACCAGTGTAACACATCATCCGAACTCTTGTACTCACTGCCCTGACTGATGGAGACTAGCAAGCCAAAAGCCTTCTTCACTACCCTGATTACCTGTGCCACCACTTTCAGGGATCCATGCTCCTGTACTTGTAGGTCTCTCTATTGGTCAGTACCCTCCAGGGCTCTACCATTTACTGCGTAAGACCTGTCCGTGTTTAAATTACCAAGTTTATTTTAAATGGCTTTTAAATTGGCAAAGTAATGTTATATCCATAAGCGCAATTATATACACAGAACAAGAATAACTATAAGTTGATACACTTGTAAACTGCATCAGTCTACATAATAAGATAACTTACAAATCGTAGATAAGTTTATTGAGTGCTTTTGCCCATTGGGAGTGCATATCTTAAATGCACTCAAATATAAGGTTCTGGATCAGAAATAAATAACTCGAAAATCTGCCCACAATAGGCAAAAGATTGCCACTTAGTGAAGCGGCCACTTAGTGTTCAACCACTAACTCATAACCGGATAATCAAAAATATTTTGTCACCAAAGGACCACAACACATAGGAGCAGAATTAGGCCATTCGGCCCATTGAGTCCACTCTGGCATTTCATCATGACTGATCCTGGATCCCATTCAACCCATACACCTGCCCTCTCACCGTAACCCTTTATGCCCCAACCAGTCAGGAACTTATCAACTCTGCTTTGAATATACCCACGGATTCGGCCTCCACTGCAGTCTGTGGCAAAGCATTCCACAGATTCACTCCTCTTTGGCTAAAAAAAACCCCTTTCTTGTTTCAGTTCTGAAAGGCCGCCCCTCAATTTTGAGGCTGTGCCCTCTAGTTCTGGATACCCCCACCAGAGGAAACATCCTCTCCACATCCACCTTATCTGGTCCTTTCAACATTCGGTAGGTTTCAATGAGATCCCCCTGCATTCTTCTAAATTCCAGTGAGTACAGTGAGTCACAGACAAGTATCCTTTGCTCAGTCAGATATCCAGCTTGACTTGCAACGTGTTGTAGGTGTTTCATTGAATGGAGGAGAAGTGATAGGAGCTGCTTTGTTCCGGCACTCTCCACACCAAACATGGGGAGAACTACCAGAATACTCCCCGTGATTCTCCCTGATTCTGGTTTAAAATGGCGCTACCGAAGGTGTGCGGCAGTCTACTGGTAGTTCGGAAGGCAGGAAATTCGACTAAAAACATGACTTATAACATCTTTCCTGAAGCAGATTCTGGTGAACTATCGCCGTAGACAGTGAGGAGGCAGGCAGAGGCGAGGCTCAGTCAGGGGTGAGCCGAGCTGGAGCATTGCGCGGTGCAACGTGTTCGAGCCAGGGTCGCAGACGGAGTTGGTGGTATCACTGCCGGAGACGGAGTGAGCGATTTGGAGAGGCGTCGACGCGGAAGAGTTTCAACGCTCGTCCACCTATCCCGGGTGTGAGGTTGGATCACTCCAAGTACTGAGCCGATTTGGTGAGACTGAGAGTGGTTTTGGGCTGGGCAGTCCAAGCATATCGTGGCGCCGGGGTCTGCGTCTTAGAGCAGCGATCGGACAATTTAAACACCGGCACAGATAGACTGGAAGCCTGAGCTTCGGGAATAGAGGCGAGGGTCTGCTCAATAGATTGCTCACTCTCCCACGAATGTTCATTCTTTCTCTGCTGCGCTGAGGCTGTGAACTGATCCAGCTGCTGTGCATTTTTGCCTCACTGGTGTGATGAATTGTGACTGAGGCTTGGGCCTACTTAGTTGCTCCGGGAGTGGATCTGAGGGCTCGCTCTGGTTCAGAATGCTGTTGGCTTATTTCTGTTGACTGCATATTAATGTCTATCCCTCTTTCTCTACGCAATGGTGTTTGGTCATTTTTTTTTAAAAATTGGGTTATTTGGATTTCTTGCTTTGTGGTTGTCTGCAGGCAGGCAAACTGCAAGTTGTACAATTTATACAATTTGATAATAAATGTGCTTTGAATCTTTGACTCTTTGCTTTGTGCTTTTGAGGAAAGAGGTGGAAAACCTTCAAGCTGAGCTGATTCGATGGATGTCTGATATTGCTTCTGCTAAACATGATACATCCACTGGGAAACCCAACCCACCCGTAGGACTTTATGACGCAGAGGACTGCTGCTGGAAGGGGTCTCTTGACCAGAGAGACAACCCGTATTTTCTGTTATAATTAATGGGAAGACGGGCATTTCAAGTGAGACTGTGAGGGGCAGGAAAATCTTTGAAAAGTAAGTTAATGGTCAATCAAACAGAGAAGAAGAGAGGCAAAACTTCGGAGGGACCCAATAAAGGAACTGGCTGGCATCTCAGAGAGGATACATCCCAATCAGTATATCAAGGGAAATACTAAAGTGCAAAACACTATTCCTGAAAGATTATTAGGTCCAATTTCTGATGTATCCATACAGATTTCAGGTATTTATACTAGAGCCATACTTAACACAGGTTCTCAATTTACTTTACTCTGCAGATCCTTTTACAACTGAAGCATTTATCATTGACGGCGCTCGGTGCCCTTGCAATTTGAGGGCTTAGTTGTCATGGTCCGGATCAGGGTCCCTTTAAATTTACTTTGTTTATGTTATGATCCGGACCGTTGACTCCCTGTTTCCCTTTGGTTCCCTGTTATCCTGTGTTCCTCGGGCTTGGTGATTGGAGGCAATTTACTCTCAGCTGATCCGGTAGTTTATAGTCTCCGGCTTTCAGCTATTCAGTGCGAGAGCGTTTGCAAAGTACTGCGAGCCAATGTTATCTGGCCAGAGCGAGCTTAGTCTCCTCCCGGAGCAAGTGCCAACAAGCCGCCTTCCCTTGTCATTACGGGTCAATCAAAGTCAACCCGCTGGGGTGAGTCAAGAGCTCGCCGCGGCTTGGAGCGTACTTGAGCCCAGTTATAGTTCTGTCTGTTGTTGTGTGGTCTCCGTATCCATGTCGTGCGTCTAAAAGGGGTCCCGGCCCTGTACCCTGGAAGGGTTCTGACCCTGTCTCAAGAAGAGTCCCGACTCCGTCCTGTGTCTCAGGAGGATTCCTGGCTCTATGTTTTATGTCCTGTGTCTGTGTCTGTATCTGTCCCGTGAATAAGAAGAGTTCCTGGCCCCGGCGGCTCCAAGTCTCAAGTCCTGGCCCTGGCGGTCCGTGATTCCAAGTCCTAGCCCAGTCCAAGGCCTGAGTCCTTGTCCAGTATGCTATTCCTGCTTCTGCTTTGGTCTCCTTGTAATGAGCAATAAACTTAATTAAGTTAACCTCACAAGATGTGTCTTGCATTTGGGTCCACCCTTGCTCCCAGCGCCCCCCATTGTGACATTACTACTGATGAGTACCCATACAAAGGTTACTTGTCATCAAGGCTGGAGTTTTCAGAAGCAGATATTGGAGTAACTGAGACTATTGACACACCAGTCTGTCCAGGTCTGCCCAAATTCAGTTGAAAAGGGTGAAGCTTCAGTCCTTGTGATAACAAATACTTCAGTTGTGAGAAGGCTCATGGGGCTGTGAAAGGAGAGGAATGGAGAGGTAGTGTCTAGTTTTTCGGGGAAATGGAAGAGAAGCAGCTCCTAGATCGAGGAAGTTGACCTCGAAGTCATTCAACTTTGGTGACTCACCAATACCCAAGGAATGGAAAAGGAGATTAACTGAGAAAGTGTCTTTTCTACTGATGAGTCCGATGTTGGTTGCACCAAGAGTACTTGCCACACTATTAGAATGGATATGCTACTTACATTTACAAATGGATTGGGATCCTGAAGTCATGAAATTCATTAGAATACTCTGTTATTAATAATGGTTTAATAAGTTCCAAAGTCATGAGGACATGATTATTTTTGGTGGAGGGGGAGAATGTAATGCCCTGGTCAAAATCTCCTCTGCTATGCTGTAGGTATTTCATTTCAACAGTTTTCTGCAAAAGCAGTGCATCCTGCTGGCAGAATGTTTTGGTTTCGGCTAGAGATAGGATGCCATGTTGTTCCAGATGGTGGGATCGGGAGAAAGCTCCAGAGAGAAAGGGGTGAAGAGAGTTTTGTGAAGGACAGTGGTCTGGTTTGGGGTCTTTTGGTGGGAGTTGCAGAGTGGCACAAAAGGGGAAGATGCCGCAGAATACCATTGGAAGGAGAGTCAGGTTTGCATGAAGTACTTTGTGCAGATGAATGTCTCCAAGGAGGAAGGGCCACTACTCCTCCAGGAGAGCCAGCTTGTTTGAGGTGAACTTCGAGGGAAGTTTGGAATATGGTGTGTGCTTTCACACAGACCAGGGTCCAACGTGTGAATAAAAAAGAGTTCCAGTATGAGCTCCAGTGGTTATGTGCACATTGGACTAGTTTAACTGTAATGGGCCCTTTTCTTTTCTCTTTTCTATTGACTGTTTGAACTGGTGAACATATTTTCTTTATCATTTTATACAGTGTACGATCTGTTATTTCTTGCTGACCGATAATTATGTGTGGGCAGCATTCACTCAAATTTCACGATGTTCCTGTTTGGTTGAACCCTAAATCATACTGACCCTAGATATATATTGTTTATGAAAGGTGGCCTTCTCACTGCTGTGTCATGAGACTGTTAGCAGAGCTAACTAACAAGCCAAGTTTCTATACGTGCCCGGTGAGAGGGTTACATCACTTTATCATATTCTCAGTCGTAACGGGATTGCGATCTAATAACTGTGATTCAGGAGTACTCATTAAGATCAAACTTAAAACAATGGCCAAAGTTCAGAAACAAACTACTGAATCTCCAACATTTCCAGCTGGGAGAGAACAGACAACAGAGAATTTAAGCACTTATTTGAAGCAAGTATATAAACTTGATACGGTTGGCGAAGAAATCTGGAAGAAATGTGCTTTCGATAGTGAGGACTGGTTTATGAGTGGTGTTGAAACGATATGGAATAAAATTCAAAAATGTGGTCAGGAAATAAGAAAACTGACTGGATGCTAATGGTAATATCAGAGCTGTGGAGGTGTGAGTGTGACCAGCTGCAAGACCAGATAAACGCTTTTAAATGCAAACATGCCTTATTAGAGAATTAAGTCTGTGAACAAATAATTTAATTGCTCAGCAAGTAAACAGTTTAACTAACTAATTTGAGGGTGGGGTGGAAGGAGAACATTATAGAATGCTAACAGAGCAGTACGAAAAAGACAATAAGAAGTCTGAAGAGCAAATCTCCGTGTTAACTGAGTGGGCGAGAGAATAGCATGAAAACTATGTCCGTAGCAAGATGCACTTTTTTGAGTTGCAGAGTAAAATGAGGCAGATCTGTGCTGCGCAGGAACAACCCTCAATGGCTGGTTCTGCCAACTGAGCGGGCAGTTTGTCCAACCCAGTGGGCGATGCTAACATTGATGTCACTTATAGTGGAATGCAGCCAACGCTGATTCGTCCCCAGAAACAGTGACACCTTGGGGAAATCCAGGGAACTGGAAAATGGATAGGATACTGACTCGACAGAGACCTCCTGTGGCTTAAGTGATATTGACAGTGCTGAAGTGTTCGGTGTGGCAGCCATGCCAAGACTAGCCCCAGCAAAAACGAAGGAAATTTAAATGTGCAAGCATGAAGAAGGACATTATGAAAGGAGGCAGGAGATTTATCATCAACTAGCTGAATCTGAAAGAATTGACAAATGGTCCAGAGAAATTCCACATCCTGAAAACTGGAAACTTAAAGACTTGGGCAGAACTTCAATGAATTAAGAACATATACAAATTGCATCCACATGATGGCATTGAAATTTTAGCTACAATGCCATCTTTTCAGCAAATGCAATTAAAACATGGTTGAAATAAGAAGCTGTATATAGATTGTTTGGAAGAAAGTGGTTGATTGCAAACAAAAGATCTCAGAGGATGTTTCTGAATATGAAGATTGCTATAGAACAGTTTGGACCAGCTACTCAGGAATATCTGAAGATAATAGAGAAGAATCTACATATAGACCCCTCAATTCATCCTTCATGGATGGTTTGAAACCAAATGTTGCCAAAATGGTGAAGCTAACAAGAGCAAATTGGGATGAACCAGCTGTTCCCTACAATGAACTGGCGCAGGTCGCTAAACACATGGAGCGAAATATCAAAGTCCCAATACGTTCAGTAAAATGAAACAACAGTCCACACCTGCTAACCAACAGGACAAGTCAAACCAGAATTGACAGCAATCCCGGTCTGGGTCACAACCCCAAGGTAAACAAAAAATGTCAATTCTGTGTAAAAAGGGATACTGGATGAAAAATTGTTAGAGGAAGAGAGCAACTTAACCACAATGACAATTTCAGCCACAGCCTCAACAACAACAACTTTACCAACAAGTTCGACAGCAAGTTCAATCCCCTACCTTACAAAGGACAGAAAATTCTGATCTGATGGTACAACTTCAACAATTGTGGATGTAGTGGACAAGTGGTCAAGGTTGTAAAAATGACGAGGCCCTTCCCTGCAGCCCTTGTTTGCCTTGGTGGAGCAAAAATCATACAGCTTATATGATAATTTACTAGTTAGATATGAACGTGCTGAATTCTTACTGGATACAGGAGCAAAACTAACATTTATAACTGAAGCTACTGCCCAAAAATGAGGTCAGTGACTAGCATCCAAAGATATGAACCTTTGCTGGAGGTTCAAAAGCAGACCAGCTGAAGTACAATTTAGTCCTCACTTAGGAGAAATACAATTCTGGGTAGGAGACATCTTACATCTCGCAACCTCTTCTCAGAATCTACGTCCTATGACTTTAATCTCCTCTTTTGAATTGATGGAGGGTAAAATTATTTGGAATCTCTTATTTGGAAAACTTAAATTAACTAGTCATCCAATATGGTCACAAGACAAAAATGATTGTGGCCCACTGGAAATGGACCCTGTTAAGTTTACTGGGAAGATGCCATGTAGTACCAAGCAATATTCTGTTAAGTTTACTGGGAAGATGCCATGTAGTACCAAGCAATATTCTTAGAGTAGAACATTAATGAAAGGCATCAAACTTATCATCAATCAGCTGGAGGAGCGAGAAATTCTTGTCAGGACACACAGTTCATCTAACAGTCCAATCTGGCCTATCAAGAAGGCAAATGGCACTTGAAGACAGATGGTGGATTACAGAATTGCCAATCAATGTACTAATAAGCTAACCCTTCTGGTGACAGATCCATCAACTATCTTCAGAACCTTGAACCTATCATATAATTGGTTCACAGTTATCGATATGGTCAGTGGCTTCACATCAGTAGCATTGGTGCCTGAATGTCAATCATGGCTGGCTTCTATAGTCGATGGTCAATACTACCAGTGGACGAGGCTACCATGGGGACTTCACAATAGTCCTGCTGTCTACCAGGTGTTCTTGAAACAACATCTAAAGGGCTTTCCAGGCACCGACCCACTATCATACAATATATGGATGATACCGTGGTTGCTTCTGAGACCGTATATCAGAAGAATGTGATCTACTTTATTTGCTCGATCACCTAGCCTTCAAGGGACACAAAGCAAATTTGGACAAGGCACACTTGCACCAAGAGGAAGTGATTTACTTGAGACAGAACATTTCCCGAGACCAATGAGAAATCACTGAAGATCATGCAAAGGCTGTTATGTCAGCAAAACCACCTGCAACAGTCCAGCAGCAAGCACTCCAACAACCCTGAACAGATGGAGCCTCTTCAAAGTTTAAAGGCAATGTAAGTACTGCACCTCCATTAAGAATCCCTGATATAGAAAGACCATTTATCCAGTATGCCAACGAGAAGTGTGGCTACGTGACAGCGGTTTTAACTCAAGAACATGGAGACCAAGAGCTTCCTGCTGGTCATTACTCTGCCAAATTGGACAATGTAGCATTGGGATGGAGCTTGTGTCTACGAGCAGTGCAGGCAACCTACCTGGCAGTCATGACTGTTTCTAACATTGTGCTGGGTCAGACTTCAAACGTTCGGTGTCCGCATTCAGTACATACTTTACTGACTATGAACAGGGCCTCTCAAGTGACGGCTGCTCGGCGGTCCAAGTGATCCAGCATTCCTGAGGCACTTAATATCATCATTCAATGAGCAAGTCCAGTGAATCCACTGACTTTTGTCAGTGGATGTGGAGGACAATGGCGGTCATGACTGTGCAAGAACAATAAAATGCTAAGAAGATGTAAATGACCATAATAGATAGATAGATATACTTTATTAATCCCGAGGGAAATTTGGTTTCATTACAGCCGCACCAACCAAGAATAGAGCATAAATATAGCAATACAAAAAACCCCAACAATCAAACAACAAAATGCAAAACTATGCCAGATGTAAAATAAGTCCAGGACCAGTCTATTGGCTCAGGGTGTCTCACCCTCCACGGGAGGAGCTGCACGTTCGATGGCCACAGGCAGGACCGACCTCCCGTGCCGCCAAGTGTTGTATCACGGTGGAATGTGGCCGAAGTCCAACAGTAAAAATTTCAATATCCAGTCTGCAAACACGTTCCTCGATCATAATATACCCTGGATTGCACCATCCGTTGTTAGCCAGATCAGTAAGCACCCCACTCCTTCACACAGCTTACCACTCTCAGTGCACTTCCAGTCAACCGGAACGGTATTACCCACCGAACTCCTCTTCTCCATAAGTCTCTGTTGTCTCGACCTGGTCCTCTTTCCTTGGCTTTTTTATCCCCCTCTGTGTGTTTTCCTCCGGATTTCAGCAGGGGTGTCTGCCGCTCTGTTTGCTAAGCCAACCGGAATTTGCTGGTCCGTGGAATACACAATGTGACCTTGCTTCTGTCCCGCGTGTCAGGATGAAACCCAAATAAAACTCTCTCTACTAGCATATTAGAGAGGGTGCAGCTTCAACATGTTACCGTGAAGTGCCGTTACTGAATGCAGATCTGATTCTGTACTCTGATAGCTCCTCAACCGTTGAGGGAGGAATTTGAATGGCCGGTTGGGCTGTTGTCACAAAAAATGAAGTGATGGGCACCTGATACATGGCTCCTGGTACCTCTACACAACGGGCAGAAATTAAAGCTTTGACTGAAGCCTGCAGGCTGGCAGCAAGAAGATCAGCAAATCTACACTGATTCTCCATATGTTCTCCAAGTCATTCATGACTTCGGAAACTTATGGTGATATATAGGTTTACTTACAGCCGGTGGAACTCCAATCAAGAATAGGCAACTAGTACGAGAACTTATGGAAATCATACAATTCCCAGCAGAAGATGCTGTATTGAAATATAAAGCTCACTCCAAAATGATCACAATAGAAAGCCATGGAAAGACATTTGCAAATGAAATGGCAAGAAGGACATCGAGGGAAAGAATTAAGAAAATAGAAGAAATAGAAGAAAACCTGATAATGGAAACTATGGAAACCAAGTTAAACTCTGTATCACAGACTAATTTACAAGATATTTGAGAAATGCAAGACTAAAACTGTAGTTTCTTTTTACCAATACAAACTTTGTATTTTTTTTTAAATGTATTTTTTCATATAGAATGTGGTGTTTTGTCCCCACGTAGTGGCAAAAACACTGTATAGTAGTTACACAATGGTTTGTCACCTTTTCTTTTTTAATTGGCAGCATTAGCACATTACAGATGTGCTACGATTGTGTGAACTTTCATTGGCTTTTCTTATCTAAGGAACTTGTCTTATCGGAACTATAAAGGTGGTAGATTTTACAAAGGCACCATCTTTTTCTTTTGCATCATTCCTCTGCTTTGCATCATCTGTTCCTTTGTTTAAACTTTAAATAAATGATCGTTGAAGAAGTGAAGTTTCAATCATTCTTGGACTCTTAAAAGAACCTGGAGATCGAAAATTACCAAGATCCAACACTGGTGAAGCAATGCTTTGATTTTAACATCCTTATTCTGGCATTTTCTGTCATTTCCTGATCTACAACCTCCTTATCATTTGAAATAGTTCTACTTCTCACTTGTTCAAACTAAATTATTCAATCAACCATTGGAGTTTGATCTTTCAGCTACCAGGACCTCAACTTCTGAAATTCCACCCTTAAACTTCTGGATCCCACTACATATTTTGTCAGGTAGTATTTAAAGCCCACATGTTTGACCCATCCTAATAATGGTTATCTATCCTATAATGTTTTTTCCCAAATGGCAAAGTGACACAGCTGGAGGATTTCTGCCCCCGCCCCCAGCCTGATCTCAGACATTTCCATCAGTCCATCCCCTCCTTTAGCTCCCTTTTACTCTCGCACAACCCAGCAAACCATCATAACCATCATCCCAAATAAGGAATAACGAATAGGTGCATGCCCAAGAGCCGTGAGGTAATGCTATTTATTATTGAGATGCAGTTAAGCCCTTCTGGCCCTTCAAGCCACATTGCCCAGCAGACCCCGATTTCACTATAACCTAATCACGGGACAATTTACAATGACTAGTTAACATACTAACCAGTACGTCTTTGGATTGTGGGAGCAAACCAGAGCATTCAGAGGAAACCAACATGCTCATGGGGAGAACGTTGAAACTCCTTACAGACAGTGGCGAGAATTGAGCTCAGGTTGCTGATACTGTAAACTGTTGTGCTTACCGCTACGCTCCCATGCCTCCCCATATAAAACTCTGGTTAGACCACACTTGGAGCATTGTGTTCAGTTCCGATTGCATCATTATAGGAAGGATGTGGATGCTTTAGAGACGGTGCAATGGATATTTACTAGGATGCTGCCTGGCCTAGAGAGTATGTCTTGTGAGGACAGGTTAAGCAAGCTAAGGGCTTTTTCCTTTGGAGTGAAGGATGAAAGATGACTTGATAGAAATGCAGAAGATGATAAGAGGCATAGATCCAGTGGATAGATAGAGACTTTTTTCCAAAACAGAAATGGCTAATTTGAGGGGGCATAATTTAAAGGTGACTGGCAAAAGGTATGGGGAGGGAGGGAATGTCAGAGATAAGTTCTTTTACACAAAGAGTGGTGGGTGTGTGGAATGTTCTGTCAGGGTAGTGGAGGCAGGTACATTAAGTGCTTTCTGGAGTTTGGAGGAATCAGTGGGAATCGCATTAAAACCCATTAAATATTGAAAGGCCTAGACAGAGTGGACATGGAGACGATGTTTCCTATAGCGGGGAGATCTAGGACCAGAGGCCACAGCCTCAGAATAGAAGAATGTCCCTTTAGAAGAGGGACGAGGAGGAATTTCTTCAGCTAGAGGGTGATGAAACTGTGGAATTCATTGCCACAGACGGCTGTGGAAGTCAAGTCATTAGGTGTTTTATAAGTGGGGGTTAACATGTTCTTGCTTAGTCAGGGGATCAAAGGTTACAGGGAGAAGGCAGGATAATGGGGTTGAGAGGAATATTAAATCAGCCATGACGAAACGGCGGAGCAGACTCGACAGATTCTGCACCTATGCTTTATGGCCTTATGGACATTTAAAAAACTCTTAGATAACCAAATGGATGATAGAAAAACAGACAGTTGTGTCGAAGGAGGGAAGAGTTAGTTTGATCTTAGAGTAGGTTAAAAAGTGGGCACAACATTGTGGACTGAAGGACTGAACTGTGCTGTAATGTTTTATGTTTTAGGTCCCTGTGGAAGCAACTGTTGTTACTGGAGAAAATCCTGGGGTTCACAGGAAGAACATGCAAACTCCACACAGAAAGCACCCAAATTAGGAAGAACTCTGGGCTGCTGGAGCTGTGATGCTATAACCCAACTGATGTGCCATTTTTAGTACAATAACACTTTGTTTCAACAGGTTAAAGATGCTGTGAACAGTAAATGCATGTAGATCTTACTATTACAACAGAAGAATGAAAATAGGAACTTACCAGAATTACCACCAGGTCCAAGCAATTCCAAATGCATTTGAAGTACTGTAGTTTATGAAGCCTGAGTTCCAGTATTTCTTCCACAATGTAATAGAGGATGAAGATACAGAAGATAATTTCACAGGCTATGATAAAGTAATCCCAGTTGTTGATGTAACGGATCAGTTTCACCGTGCGGAACTGTGAGGAAGGAATTGCACCACCTGTGGCGGGGAATTCCACCACAAGCCTTTAATGAAATAGAATGATAAACACAGAAAGACTTTGGTAAATATTTGTCTCTGATAGCTCACCACATTGCTTCGAGGATTGGGAACATGTGTAAAGAACCTGGAACGTAAAATATTGCACCAGAAGGGCTGCAGGCAAAAGCATAAGCTTAGAGTATATGTTGCTAGATATTTTTAAAAATCTACAATTATTCTGTGCTGCCAAAATATAAATCTGTGCTTGGACACATTTGTAAAAAGCAAGAAAGGTTTGGATAAGTATCTTCTGTGAAAGGTCTCAATGGCTATTGTTAAACCCCAATTTAGCCCATTAAGTTCTGTATACGTCATGTTTTCAGGTCAGAAAATGTGAACAACATCACTAAAGGTATTCTCTCTCCTACATCCAATGTGTGAATGCAAGAAGTTAAAAAACTGGACCCTATTGAAATTCAGCCAAAAATCTCCAGACTCAAGGAGAGTGAATCAGTTATTTTTCTGATGTGATGATGTATTCCTGTCACCGTGTCACGTGTGAAGTGAGCTGGTAATCAGAATCAGATTGTTTAAGTCTTTTATATGTGAACTATGTTCTAGTCCAACTAGTTTCCTCCCTGACACCTTTGACCTGCTCATCCTGCTCCAACATTGCGTGCTCTGTAGTCTTACTCTTCAGCATGTGCATTAATCACCAGCTCAATCGTCTGTTTTCAAACAAAACCAGGCAAGTGACGGGGAGCCTAAGTGACACCAGACTAGATGAGTCCTTTGACTAACAGCTCCTTTCAAGATGCAAGTTTGATCCTGAGCTGCCTGTCACTTTAACTTTCTGGCCCACTTTCACCTCTACAGTGTACCAATAAAAGCCAACGTAAGCTCAAGGACAAGCACCTCACCTTCTGACCAACACGTTACAGCACTGAATTCATCAACTTCGGGCAGTTCTTCCAGCTGGTATCATAACTGGTAAATTCAAATGGTCTCTCTGTTTTTTCCACAGCTGCTGACTGATTTTTTGAAGACATTTCCAGCATTTTTCTTAGATTTAAAATTTTCAGCAAGAACATTTTTTCTGTATCTCAAAGTGCTACCATTTTTCCCTTACCATCTTCATCCATCTCCTGTCTTATCTCCAGGGAAGTCAGCTATGATTAACAAGCCTTGAGCATTTATGTTCGTTCTGTCAGTTTGACCATTTGCAGCCTCTGCTCCATCACTGACGTTCCCTTTACTCTCTGCATTGCTCCCCCTACCCTGCAACTTACCCGTTTCTAACATTTCCCAGTTCTGATTAAAACCCTTTCTCTCTCTCTCACTCTGTCTGTCTGTCTGTCTGTGTCTCTATCCGTCTCAGTCTCCTTCTGTGTCTCTTTCTCTCTGTCTGTCTGTCTGTCTCTTGCTCTCTCTGTTGCTCTTTCCCCTTGTCTCTGGTTTTCTTTCTTCCTCTTACTCTCTCTCTCTTTCTATTTCACTTCCTCTCCTTTTCTCTCTCTTTTTCTCTCTCTCTCTTTCTCTCTCTCTCACACGCATTTTTATTGCAGATATCTAGCTCTCATCTATCTTTGCTTTTCAAACTACGAAGGCACAGACTGGCAGCAGACGGCCATTGAACCCTGCTTCACCATTTAATGAGGTCTTGCCAGTCCAGTTGACCTGCAGCAGCACAGGAAACATCCCTTCAGCTCACCAGGTCTATCCTAATTTTTCCCCATCTAAACTAATCCCAGTTGTCCCTGTTAGTTCTATATCTTCTTTGACTGGCCCATTTAAGTGGTTGTGTAAATATCGCTTAAACATAGTAGTTGTATCTGACTCTATTACTACCTCTGGCAATGAGTACCAAATATCAACCACTCTATAGAAAAAAAAATTGTGCTCTTAAATCTTCTTTTGAACTCCTTTATCTCACCTTAAATCAAAACCTTTTTATTGATATGACAGAGGAAAGTTTCTGACTAGCTACCCTATCTATGCCTCTTATCATTTTAAATACCCCTCAGCCTCCTTCACTCCAGGGAAAACAAATCCAGTCTATCCAATGTCTCCCCATCCTCCAATCTGGCCAACGCCCTGGTGAATCTCCTCTGCACTTTCTCCAGCACAACCACATCCATCTGACAATGTGACAGCGTGCACACAATGCTCCAAGTGCAGATGTACCAGTATTTTGTCAAGTTGCAACATGACATCCTAACTTTTATATCTTACACTCCACCTGTGATGTCAAGCAAACCCAATGTCTGTGTTGCCACTTCTAGGGAACTATGCTCTTGAACCCCAAGGTCCCTCTGTTCAGTAACATTTCTTAGCATCCAACTTTTGCTATATATGTCCGACCACCACTTGACTCCACAAAATGTCTCTTGATGTTTGTTAATTTATTTAGAGATACAGCACAGTAAAAGGCCCTTCTGGCCCAATGACCCTACTAATCCGTATGTCTTTGGGATATAGGAAGAAACCGGACCGTCTGAAGGAAACCCATGTGGTTACAGGGAGAATGTACAATCTCATTACAGACAGCAGTGGGAATTGAACCTGGGTCACTGGTACAGCAATAACATTACGCTAACTGCTATGCTATGTCCCAGTCTTGTTGGGATTAAATTTCACCCTCTAATGGTTCCCCAACCTTCCAGCTGTTCTCTATCCTAATGCTGATTTACACAAACTTCTTTGCTATCCACAACACCATCAACGTACTGGGGTGTATCACTGGTCAGAGACGATCAATCTGAAAACCATCTTTTCACACCTACATTGTTTAACAAGAATACATCCATCACTTCAGTGACTCTGCTTTTATTGCCCATTCAGAAAGGAGTTGCAAATCCTCAGGCTTTGTGAGTAAAGAATGCCTTTACCTCCAGCTTAAATGGGCAATCTCTTATTTTTAAACAGTGACCCCTATTTCTGGACTCTCCACACAAGAGAAAACATCCTTTCCATATCTATCTGTCAAGATCTGTTCGGATGTTACAATTTTTCTGCTGAATTCCAACAGATACACGCCTAACTTCATGAGACAAACTGCCCATTCCATATATTCGTCTAATAAACTTTGCCTCAACCACTTTGAACATAGTAATGTATCATCTTTAATAAGGAGATGAGTACTGTATATAAATTCCCCAGTATGGAATTAAATTCCATTACCAATAAATATTAGCACCCTTTTAGCTTCCTAATTATTTGCACTTACATATCAGCCTGTCCAACCTTACTGCATTAGCAAATTAACACATCTAAGTTAAAACATGCATAGAACACAGAACACTACAGCACAGTACAGGCCCATCAGTCCATGAGGCTGTGTTGGCTTTTAACCTTCTCTAAGATCGATCTAACCCTTCCCTCCTACAGAGCGCTCCGTTTTTCAATAATACAGCGTTTCTTAAATGCCCCTAATGTACCTGCCTCTACCACCAGCCCTGGCATTCCTGCGATCCTGCCCCCTTGTATAATCCTGCGATCCTGCCCCCTTGTATATCCTGCGATCCTGCCCCCTTATATAAGCCATTTCAGCCCTGGGACAAAGTTTCTGGTTACTCCCTCAGTTTATGCCTCCTATCATATTGTATACCTCTATAAAGTTAACTCTCTTCCTCCTTCGCTCCAAAGAGAAAAGCCCTAGCTCACTCAACCTATCCTCATAAGACATGCTCTCTAATCCAGGCAAATTTCCTCAGCACCCACTCTAAAGCTTCTACATCTTTCCTACAATGAAGCAACCAGGACTGAACACAATATTCAAGTGTGGTCTAACCAGGGTTTTACTGAGCTGCAACATTACCTTGCAGTTCTTGAACTGAATCCCCTGACTAAAGAAGGCAAAAAGCACCATAACACAAACAAGAGAAAGTCTTCAGATGCTGGAAATTCGAACAACGCACACAAAAATGCTGGAGGAACTCAGAATGCCAGGCAGCATTGATGGAACAAAGTACAGTCGATGTTTCGGCCTGACGTTTTGGCAACTTTGAGGGATCTGTGGACGTGGACTCCAAGATCCCTCTGTTCCTCCTCACTGCTAAACATCATGCCATTAATCCTGTATTCTGCCTTCCAAACTGAATCACTTCACACTTCTCCAGGTTGAACTCCATCTGCCACTTCTCAGCCCAGCTCTGTACCTTCTCAATATACTGTTCCAACTTACAATAACCTTCTACATTATTCATAACTCCACCAACCTTTGTGTCATCTGCAAACTTGCTAACCCCATCCAAGTCATTTCTAAAAATTACAAAGAGCAGAACAGATCCCTGTGGATCACCATCCACACAGCCAAATTTCCCTGGATCCCATGCCTCCTGACTTTCTTACTGAGCCTCATTATCAGATGCCTTACTGAAATCAATGTACACCACATCCACTGCTCTACCTTCATCAGTGTGCTTTGTCACATCCCCAAAGAATTGAATCAGGCTCGTGAGGAATGAACTGCCCTCACAAAGCCGCTGACTCTCCCTAATCAGACTATGCTTCTCCAAATACTCATCAATCCTGTCTCTAAGAACCATCTTCAATAATTGTCCATCACTGGAGTAGAACCACTGGTCTATAATTTCCAGGGTTATCCCTATTCCCTCCTCTAATCATCTGGTACCCTGTGGACACTGAGGATGCAAAGACCAACACCAAAGGTGCAGCAATCCCTTCCCTCGCTTCCCGTAATAACCCAGGGTATATCCCATCCCGACCTGGGGACTTATCTATACTAATGTTTCTGAAAAGTTCCATCATATTCTCTTTCTTAACATTGACTTTTTGGAGCACATCAGTCTGTTTTAAGCTGTCCTCACCAACATCAAGGTCCCTCGCACTGGTGAATACTGAAGCATAGTATTCATGAGGGACTTCCCCTACCTCTTCTGACTCTCTTATCCCTGATCGGTCCTACCCTCACTCTGGTCACCTCCCTGGTCTTCACGTATACACGTGTGGAAAGCCTTGGAGTTTTCTATAATCCTAATTGCCAAGGCCTTCTTATGCCCCCCTTCTAGCTCTCCTAAGTGCATATTTTAACTCATCCCTGGCTACCTTGTAACTCTCCAGAACCCTGGCAGCATCTGTTGTTGATGGTTCCTTCACCCATACCACCCTTCTCTGCCTCAAAGAGACAAACCCAACCTGAACCCCAGGAACCTACCCAGAAGTTACTTCCCAAATTTTAATGTGGTCTAAACTCTGAGGATGGTGAGAGGGGTAAACAATTTTCCAATCAACTGTGATGGCAAAAGTTCTTTCTTCAACTTGTGCAGCCTGTGCTGTCATTGCTGTTGAAGCTGGAAGACTGTGTACTCAAAGTCAGACACTGTTTAATACAATTACTATTGTTGTTAGATTTTTAGACGTGCTTAAGCCAAAATGTATGTAAATATGTGTGTGCCTGCATGCACGTTTGTATGTGTGCAAATTAGTGTGCTTGTGTGCGTATATGTGTGTGTGAATGCACGCATGTAAATGCACATTGGTGAAATACTTTGGTTCATTCTGCTTCAGAAATTAAATATGTGAGTGTGCAATTGAAATGAAGCAAACTTTTCAACATATTCACGTCAACAAAGCTATACATTTGGTGCCCACTAACCAGGGCGGGGTGGGGGGGGGGATTGCATTCCTAAAGAATGCTCTGTCTTGTGGCTTTCTGTAATGCCGCATCTGTGCAGGTGTGAAAAACTGGTGTTGATTTATTTACATATTAATTCTCTGAGAGCGAATTTTTATTCTGTATCTCAAAATTTTGGATGATGATTTGCAAATTCTGTGAGGGTAAAATTCATTAACTCCCATGGCCATAACATACCTGTTTTAGTAAATATCCTTAAAGGGAAATCTTGCCTGATAAATCTGTTGGAATGCTTTGAGGAAGTAACAGGCAGGATATACAAAGGAGAGTCACTGGATGCTATTTACTTTGATTTTCATAATGTGTTTGAGAAAGTGCTACACATGAGGCTGCTTAACAAGATAAGAGCCCATGGTATCACAGAAAAGATACTAGTATGGAGAGAGGATTCACTGTCTGGCAGGTGACAAAGAGTGGGAATAAAGTTGTCTTTTCTGGTCGGCTGCCAGTGACTCATAGTGTATGCAGGTGCGGGTGATGGGACAACTTCTGTTCACGTCGTATTGTATATCAATGATCTGGATGACGAATTGATGGCTTTGTGGACATTTGCGGACAATACAAAGATAGGCGGAGGGGCAGATAGTGTTGAGGAAGCAGAAGGACTTAGGGCCAGATGGAATAGAGTGTAGGGAAGTGTATGGTCATGCATTTCAATAGAAGGAATAAAGGCATAAACCATTTTCTAAACAGGGAGTAAATTCAGAGATCGGAGGTGTAAAGAGGTTAGGGAGTCCTAGTCCAATCACAAACAAGAGAAAATCTGCAGATGCTGGAAATGCAAGCAACACACACAAAATGGTGGAGGAACTCAGCAGGCCGGGCAGCATCTAAGGAAAAGAGTACAGTCGACGTTTTGGGCCAAGACCCTTCTCAGGACCTGAGAAAAAAAGATGACGAGTCAGAGTAAGAAAGTGGGGGCAGGGGAGGAAGAACCACAGGGTGATAGGTGAAACCGGAAGGGGGGGAGGTGGGAGGGGTGAAGTAAAGAGCTGGGAGGTTGATTGGTGAAAGGGATACAGGGCTGGAGAAGGAGGAATTTGATCAGAGAGGACAGAAGGCCATGGAAGAAAGGAAAGGGGGAGGAGCACCAGAGGGAGGTGATGGGCAGGTAAGGAGATAAGGTGAGAGAGGGGAATGGGAATGGGAGAATGGTGAAGGAGATGGGGTCCATTACCGGAAGTTCGAGAAATCGAAGTTCATGCTATCAGGTTGGAGGTTACCCAGACAGAATATAAGGCGTTGCTCCTCCAACCTGAGTGTGGCCTCATCGCGACATTAGAGGAGGCCATGGACTGACATGTCGGAATGGGAATGGGAAGTGGAGTTAAAATGGGTGGCCACTGGGAGATCCCACTTTTTCTGGCAGGCTTGGTGAAGTGGTCTCCCAATCTGCATTGGGTCTCACCAACATACAGGACGCCACACTGGGAGCAACAGAAGCAGAACAAATGCTACACTTCCTCCCTCGCTACTATTCAGGGCCCCAAACAGTTCTTCCAGATGAGATATGCTTCACCTGTGAGTCTGTTGGGGTCATTTGCTATATCTGGTGCTCCTGGTGTGAATATCGGTGCAACTTGACACAGACTGGGAGATCGCTTCACCAACCTAAGCTGATTTTTGAACTTCCGGATGTCCCCCTCTCCCTCACCATTCCCCATTCCCATTTCCCTCTCTCACCTTATCTCCTGGCCTGTCCACCACCTCCCTCTGGTGCCCCTCTGCCTTTTCTTTTTCCTCCATGGCCTTCTGTCCTCTCTTATCAGATTCCCCCTTCTCCAGCCCTGTATCTCTTTCAATAATCAACTTCCCAGCTATTTACTTCACCCCTTCCCCTCCTGGTTTCACCTATCACATTGTGTTTCTCCCTCCCCTTCCCTCACCTTTTAACTCCGACTCCTCATCATTTCTTCTCCAGTCCTGATGAAGGGTCTCGGCCGAAACGTCATCTGCACCCTTTTCCGTAGATGCTGCCTGGCCTGCTGTGTTTGTGTCGGGAGTCCTAATGCAGGAGTTCCTAAAGGTTAACTTGCAGGTTGAGTCGGTGGTAAGGAAGACAAATGCAAGTTTGCATTTGTTTGGAGAGTACCAGAATATAAAAGCAAGGATAAAATGTTGAGGCTTTATAAGATATTAGTCAGGCCACATTGTGAGCAGTTTTGGGCTCCATATCTAAGAAAGGACATGCTGACAGAGAAAGTTCACAAGAATAATCCCGGGAATGAAAGAGTTAATATTGAGGAGTGTTTGATGGCTCTGGGTCTATACTTGCTGGTGTTTAGAAGAATGAGGGGGGATCACGTTGAAATCTACTGAATATTGAAAGATCTAGATAGAGTGATGTGGAGAGGATGTTTCCAGCAGTGGGAGAGTCTCGGACCAGAGGGCACACCTCTGATTACAAGGATTTCTTTAGAACAAAAATTAGGAGGAATTTCTTTAGCCAGGTGCTAGTAAATCTGTGGAATTCCTTGCCACTGACGGCTGTAGAGATCATCACTGGATATATTCAATGCAGAAATTGCTAGTTTCTGGATTCGTAAAAAGTTATGTGGAGAAGGCAGGAGAATCAGGTTGAGATGAATAATAAATCAGCTATGAATGATAGGTGGAGTAGACTTCATGGGCCTAATTCTGCTCCTATGTCTTATGGTCTCATGGGTTGAATAATAGTCTATGATATCTATTCTGAGCAAGATTGAATTTGGTGTGACCTACCTTATAACACAGAAGAGGTTAATGTTGGCATTGTACACTGAGAAATCAATGAAGATGGCACGAGATCCCCTGTCCAACCACAGGGTGTCCTTCAGATCTTGCAGAATTGCAGCACTTTCATTCAGATTTGTCTTGAGATCCTGGTAATAGCCACCACCACTGTAGACAGTTATTTTACCCCAGTGTGAGGAACCTCCGAGTTCTTTCTCAGAATAGTAAGTCCACCTATGCACAGACCAATTTCATGGTTAATAATAGCAAATTTGCAATTCTACAGTTCCCTATACAGACAGATCTTTTCAACAGCTTCAGCGAGGAAAGGAAAATAAATAACAAACAGAAGTAGATATGTAGGGGAATTTAAATAAATTACAAAACTTGGGGTTGAGCAAGTAGATTTTGAAAAGATTTGAAGCAGAGAGGAAAAGACTGAAGATTCCTAGGAGCAGGGTATCGATGGAGCCATGAAAGATTACAACATACTCTATAATCTTGTGTTTCTATTTGAATCAGGGAGTTATTACAGTTGCCCTCAAAAGGCACAACAGTCTCTGCCACAACTACTGGACATCCAATATCCCTTTGTGTGAATAACTTTCCTCTTGACTTTCTCCTTTAAATTGATGACTGCTGATTACAAGCTCTCCAGTCCAAGATGATTCCAGTTATCTAGTCACTTTGTCAAAACTTACATAAATCAAAAACTTTGCTTAAAACCTCCATGCAAGTGGAAGTACCACCAGCTTCTCAATTTCCTCGTCCTACCTACATGATCCCTGCCAATATACAGGCAATGTTTGTAAACTTAATGTGCCCTCACTTCCATGATGTAGTGTTCTAACTGTATCCTAGCTATTACCTTCTACATCTAAATTTTACTTCTTTATTCTTTTATTGCTCCCCTTATGAAATTCAAAATGCTTTTTGCCTATTTTTAACACTGTATCTTCCTGGACTTTTTTGGTATTGTGATTGTTGAATGTCTGTGTTTTCAGTTCATCACTGAATACTGCACCATCCTGTCTGAGCAACACACATCAAAGTTGCTGGTGAACGCAGCAGGCCAGGTAGCATCTCTAGGGAGAGGTACAGTCGACGTTTCGGGCCGAGACCCTTCGTCAGGACTAACTGAAGGAAGAGTTAGTAAGAGATTTGAAAGTGGGAGGGGGAGGAGAAGATCCAAAATGATAGGAGAAGACAGGAGGGGGAGGGATGGAGCCAAGAGCTGGACAGGTGATTGGCAAAAGGAATATGAGAGGATCATGGGATGGGAGGCCTAGGGAGAAAGAAAGGGAGAGGGGTGAAGTGATATTTGCTCCTGTTCTTTTTTGTTTTCATTTGACTACTCTGTATGCCTGTCTACTTTCAATTAGTTGTTATTTAAATATATACTCTTTTTCCTTGGTGTAGGCTGATGTTTTTAATAATCTCTTCATTTAAAAATTATATGTCACCTGCTTGTTCATCCACTAATTAATTTGGTCTTCCTCAATGACAATAAAACTCTTCACTGTTGTGTCATCAATAAATTCCATTCTGTTTTCTTTGCATAAACACAAGACATTTTAGACAAAACAAGAACAAAAGTGGAACAGTGCTGACTACTGTTTCACCCTTCCCCTATCTGAGCAACACCAATTATCTCTCATTTCTAATAGCCTTCCCATTAGCCAACATTCTAACAAAACCATCACATTTCTCTTGAAATAACTGAAAACAATTCTTCCTATAGCAGAACCAAAGTAATTGTTTAAGGATCAAGAAGAATGATCCATGAAATTGTTATAAAGGTACCGTAGGGCATCGTTGTGGTGGTTATTGTTATGTAGATAGGATGGAGTATAGCTGTGGTGGGAATTGATATAGAGGCAGTGTGGAGCGTAGGTGTGGTGAAAATTGTTATAGAGGTAGGGTAGATCGTAGCTGTGGTGGGAATTGTTTCATAAGTCATGTAGAGCATAGCTGTGATGCAAATTGTTATAGAGGTAGAGCGTACCTGTGGTGGAAATTGTTTAAGGGTTAGTGTAGATTGTAGCTGTGATGTAAATTGTTGGAGAGGTAGAGTCGATTGTTTCATAGGTCGTGTAGAGCCTGGCTGTGATGCAAATTGTTATAGAGGTAGAGTAGAGCATGACAGTGGTGGAAATCATTTAAGCGTTAGTGTAGAGCGTAGGTGTGGTGAAAATTGTTAGAGAGGTAAATTTGAGCAAAACTGTGGCGGAATATGAAGATGCAGACGAGATTCTAAAGTCCAAAAATAAGTAAAGCAACAATTTGCATTTGTTTTGCACCTATAGTGTGGTGAAGTGTGTCAAGATGTTACACATAAATGAAATATGATGCAATTGACACCTAACCTATGAATTGTAGAAAGGTTCTCTAAAATGCAAATAATCTTTGGACTGATTTCCTATCATCTGTGTGAACTTTCCAGCTTTCACAAAGTTTATGAATAATTTGGTCTTGGCATAGACATTGATATGACTCACTTATTTTATTTTAGCCCAATATATGAATTTGACAGCTTAAATAAAATCAGTTTTTGATGTTTTTCAAAACGCATACAGACTCAGTTAATCTATCATGCACAATATTATGGTATAAAATGCCTGACCATCAGTAAGTTTGAGACTACATTTGGTGTCATCGGTGGCTTGGACCTCCCTGCTGCAGTTGTCTGCTGAAGATGCTGGTGGGGAGCAGGTCACTCTCACTTTGAATGATGCTCCTTACTACAGGTCCCAATGTAAAATCTACTTCTCCCATCCACATTCTGCAGCTGACTACTGATTATTTGGAACACATTGTTGTAGCTGAGTGGAAATCAGTTAACTCAGAAGGTGAGAAGTAAGGCATTATTAGAAAGCGGGGAGTAAAGGTGGAAATATACAACATAACTATTAGTTGCAATGATGTTGGCAATCCACTGGTTAAACAAAAAGATTACACTCACGCAGTTCCATTTTTGATTGGCGATTTATTTTCATTGTCTGTTGTATAAATATCATAGCATCCAATGATGTCTTTTCGAAAGTCCTTATGGACTACACAGGAATTATTCATGACTTTGATCTGTCGGATTCGGGGAACACCCAGAAGCATATTTTCATAGTAAATAAATGAATGAGGACCGTGTGAGATCAGATCACCGTTGTACCATTTGGTCCAGTACAATCCATTCAGCAACGGACCCTGTGCATACTGAGCATAAAACACAAGCGTTGAATGAAACAGGCCAGTGCAAACTTCAGAAACAAACCGATGTCTTTGAATGTTTCAAGATAGTATTTACTGTACATTACAAAATTACAACAGTGTGAT
The DNA here is from genome assembly GCF_963921235.1 of Mobula hypostoma. Classification (NCBI taxonomy): domain Eukaryota; kingdom Metazoa; phylum Chordata; class Chondrichthyes; order Myliobatiformes; family Myliobatidae; genus Mobula; species Mobula hypostoma. The sequence continues at coordinate 21,353,383 of NC_086115.1, forward strand.
AATATTCTTAGCAAATCTGTAAATTATTGCCACAAACAAATCACAGACCAAATGTTTTCCCAAATATCTAAAAGTGATATTAGATTCTCAACTTTTGTGTTGGAATAGAGCAAGTATGAGAAAATGTGATTAGAGTTCAGAGTACATTTATTATGTATATGGGCACGTGGCCAAGTGGTTAAGGCATTGGACTAGCAACCTGAAGGTCGTGAGTTCGAGCCCCAGCCAAGGGAATGTGCTGTGTCCTTGAGCAAGGCACTTAATCACACATTGCTCTGCGATGACACTGGTGCCAAGCTGTATGGGTCCTAATTCCCTTCCCTTGGACAACATTGGTGTCGTGGAGAGGGGAGACTTGCAGCATGGGGAACTGCTGGTCTTCCATACAACCTTGCCCAGGCCTGCACTCTGGAGAGTGAAGATTTTCCAGGTGCAGATCCATGGTCTCGCAAGACTAACAGATGCCTTTATTATTATTTATGTACAACCTTGAAATTCATCTCATAGGCAGCTACAAAAAAAAACACCATAGAACCCATCAAAAAAAGACCAAACACAAATCATGCAAAACAATAAAAAATAACATTCAGAACTAAAGCTCACGAACGTGAGTACACAGCCAGGAAGCACTGCAGCCGGTCCGGGAGCCTGTTAGTTGTAGGCCGCAGCCTCAGGTCAGGGCCGAGATGAGTAAACCTTGCAGAGCAGTGAGCTGAACACCTTCACTTACCCCTGGCCCCGATACACCAACCCTTCCAATCTGGTCCTGTGCTTAAACCGGCCAAACCTGAGCTCATTCTTCACTCCCAGGCCCCGGCCCTACCACTTCAATTCGACCCCAGGTCCGCAGCAACACTGGCTCATTCCTTGTTCTGGTCCCGGGCCCTACCACTTCAATTCGACCCATACTCAACCTTTTCAATCTGGCCGGGTGCTTAAATCAGCCAAACATCGGCTCGTTCCTCACCCTCGGGCCTGGGCCCTGCTGCGTCAATCTGGCCCATACCTGCCGAGCCACTGCTCTGCACCTTTGAGACTCCAGTTCACTGAATCCCTCAGAATACTGCAAACATGTCAGGTTGTACAGGCAGTTTAAAAGGAGGCATCCCTGCTTTTGCTTTTCCACTGATAATTTATTAGGATTCAGACAGGATCCTGGCTGAAACAGTTGAATAAAGCAGTAGTAGAGGAATTAAGGGTTATGGGAAACAGGCAGTGGAGATGAGTCCATGATCAGATCAGCCATGACATTGAATGGTGGAGCAGGCTCCAAGGGCCAGATGGCCGACTCCTGCTCCTATTTCTTATGTGCTTATGTTCTTAAATCAGAGTTCACTGACTTCAATAGAATCAAGGAAAGCATATGCTTTAACTACAGGATGCTAATGCAAAGTTTTGTACTGACCTTTTTTCTTCTGCATCCTAAAGCTTATTTATCTCCAGTGTTTCTCAGTTCTGAGGAAATATTACTGAGCTGAAACATTAACTCAAAGCAACACACAAAAAAAAACAAAAACACAAAACCTAGGTCTCAGCCCAAGATGTCGACTCTTTATTCTTCTCCATAGATGCTCCTTAGGAGCTTGTTCTCCATTTCGTACTGACCTGGCTTGTGATTCGACTGATGACACTGCACCAGCAGATAGGACACAGCATCTGTGGTTGACCCTGACCCACGAAGGGTCTCAGATGCTGCTTGACTTGCTGAGTTCCTCCAGCAATTTTGTGTGTGTTGCTCTGAATTTCCAGCATCTGCAGAATTTCTTCTGTTTTTGTAGTTGATGATTAACTCAGCTACTTGCTGCCTAATCTGCCATTTCACTTTGAACAGAAGTGAGCTTTGTGACCCCTTGAGGCTATTCCATCATTTAATAACACCATAATTTGTCCAATCATACTTCCACTCCACATTCCTGCCCACTGTTTTCCACATCAAGAGTCTGCTTTAAGAACATTCAAAGTCTCTACTTCCTCTGTTCTGAGAAAGAAAGTTTCTAAGGCTCAAAACCTCTGAGATAAAAAGTTTTAAGTAAGTGATGCTTATGACTCTTGTGAAAGCCAGAAGGTTCATCCAGATGATATACAATCTGTAATATTGTCCATGGTAAGGCTTTTGTAAACAGTGACTCTTTTCTCTAATGGAGAAAATATACTCTTGGCATCCACTCTGTCAAGACTCCATTGTACTTCTCAATTGATTTCCCTCTCATTCTTCTAAACTCCAGAAGACACAAGCCTCACCTTTCAACATAAGACAGACTATCAATCCAGATACTGTAAACCTGCTCTGAAATGCCAACAACACACATCAAAGTTGCTGATGAACGCAGCAGGCCAGGCAGCATCTCTAGGAAGAGGTACAGTCGACATTTCAGGCCGAGACCATAACATGGCATTTGCCTTCCACACCACCGACTCAACCTGCAAGTTAAACTTTAGGGTGTTCTGCACAAGGACTCCTAAGTCCCTTTGCATCTCAGATTTTTGGATTTTCTCCCCATTTAGAGAATAGTCTGCACATTTATTTCTTCTACCAAAGTACATGACCATGCATTTTCAAACATTGTATTTCATTTCTCACTTTCTTGCCCATTCTTCTAATCTGTTTAAGTCCTTCTGCAGCCTACTTGTTTCCTCAACACTACCTGCCCTTCCACCAATCTTCATATCATCTACAAACTTGGCAACACAGCCATCTATTCCATCATCTTATTCATTGAGAAACAGCATAAAAAGAAGTGGTCCCAACACCAACCCCTGTGAAACACAGCTACTCACTGGCAGCCAACCAGAAATGTGTCCTTTTATTACCACTTGCTGACTCCTACCAATCAGCCAATACTCTAACCATGCCAGTGACTTTCGTGTGATACCATGGGCTCTTAATTTGGTAAGCAGCCTCATGCGTAGCACCTTGTCAAAGGCCTCCTGAAAATCCAAATATTACGCACCTTCAATAACTCCAAAAGACTGAAGTTGTGTAAAATACTGAAAGGCTTTTATTTGCTGTACAATACGACCTCTACGGTGAGTGTCTGCCTCCGGACTGAGAGGGAGGGGCAAGGCGAAACACCTTTATACAGGACTCTGTGGGAGGAGCCACAGGGGCAGTCAGCAGAGGGGCGTGTCCAGACAGTTAGCCCAGTTACAACATATATATGGTTTACCACAACAACATTCACTGCATCCCCTTTATCTATCCTACTTGTAATCTCCTCAAACAATTCCAACTGGTTTGTCTGGCAAGATTTTCCCTGAAGGAAACCATACTGATTGTGTCTTATATTGTCCTGTGTCACCAAGTACTCCATAGCCTCATCCTTAACAATTGACTCCAACATCTTCTCAACCACTGAGGTCAGGCTAACTGGACTATAGTTTCCTTTCTGCTGCTTCCCTCTTTACTTAAAGAGTGGAATGACATCTGCAATTTTCCAGTCCTCTGGAATCATGCCAGAGTCCAATGATTCTTGAAAGAACTTTACTAATGCCTCCACAATCTCAACAGCTACCTCTTTCAGAACCCTAGGATACAGTTCATTTGGTCCAGGTGACTGATGCAGGTTTAAGTCTTCCAGCTTTTTGAACATCTTCTCCACTGTATTGGTAACTGCACTCACTTCTCTTCTCTCACACCCTTCAACACCTGGCACACTGCTAGTATCTTCCACCGTGAAAGCTAATGCAAAATACCCATTTAGTTCATCTGTCATTTAGCCATAGTCATAGTCATAGTCATACTTTATTAATCCCGGGGAAAATTGGTTTTCGTTACAGTTGCTCCATAAATAATAAATAGTAATAGAACCATAAATAGTTAAATAGTAATATGTAAATTATGCCAGTAAATTATGAAATAAGTCCAGGACCATTTCCTGTCTCCCCCTCCCCCCCCATTATTATTTCTCCGACCTCATTTTCTCGCACCCCTATGTCCACACTTACCTCATTTTTTTATACTTGAAAAAGCTTTTTCTATCCACATTGATATTGTTTGCTAGCTTGCTTTCATACTTCATCTTTTCCCTCATAATGATTCTTTTAGTTGCTGTAGGCTTTTAAATTGCTGTGGGCTTTTAAAAGCTCCCCATCCTCTATCTTCCTGCTCATTTTTGCTTTGTTGTCTGTCCTCTCTTTTGCTTTTACATTAGCTTTGACTTCCCTTGTCAACTATAGTTGTACTATTTTGGCTTTCAAGTATTTATTTGTTTTTGGAATACATTTATCCTGCGCTTTCCTACTTTCCCCAGAAACTCAAGCATCCCTGCCAGCATCCCCTTCCAATTTACTTTGGCCAACTCCTCTCTCATACCACTGTAATTTCCTTTACACCACTGAATACTGCTACATCAGACTTTACTTTCTTTCTATCAGATTTCAAGTTGAACTCAATCATATTGTGATCACTGCCTCCTAAGGGTCCTAAGGGTTCCTTTACCTTAAGCTCCTTAATCGCCTCTGGTTCATTACATAACACCCAATCCAGTAAAGTTTTTCCCCTCATAAGCTCAACGACAAGCTGCTCTAAATTGCCATCTTGAAAGCATTCAACAAATTCACTCTCTTGAGATCTGTTACCAACCTAACTGCATGATAAAATCTCCCACGACTATCATAACATTGCCCTTTTGATATGCCTTTTCTATTTCCCGTTGTGATCTGTAGTCGACATCCCAGCTATTGTTTGGAGGCCTGTATATAACTGCCATCAGGATCCTTTTATCCTTGCAGTTTCTTAACTTACTCACAAGGATTCAACATCTTCCGATTCTATGTCACATCTTTCTAATGATTTGATGCCATTCTTTACCAGTAGAGCCACACCAGCTCCTCTGCCTACCTTCCTATCCCTCTGATACAATGTGTGAGTTTGGGCATTCAGCTCCCAACTACAACCATCCTTCAGCCACAGTTTAGTGATGGCCACAACATCATACCTGACAATTTATAAACGTGCAACAAGATCATCCACTTTATTTCTTATACTCCGTGCATTGAGATATAGCACCTTGAGTACTGTATTTGCTACCCTTTTAGATTCTGCATCCCTAATGCACTGATCCTCACCCTGCTGGTTGCAATTTTGTCCTGTCATCTGTCTGCCCTTCCTGACAGTCTGACTGCATGCTATCTTTGCTTTTTAATCATCCGTCCTATTCAGAATCCCTTCACTCTGGTTCCAACACCCCTGCCAAATTAGCTTAAACCCTCCCCAACAGCTCTAACAAACTTGCCTGTGAGAATAATGGTCCCCCTCGGGTTCAGGTGCAATCCTTTCCTTTCGTACAGGTCAAAGCTGCCCCCAGAAGAGATCCCAATGATCCAAGAACCTGAAGCCCTGTCCCCTGCACCAGCTTCTCAGCCACACATTTATCTGCCAAATCATCCTGTTTCTACCATCACTGGTGCGTGCCACAGTTAGCAATCCAGAAATTACCAGCCTGGAGCTCCTGCTTCTCAGCTTTCTGCCGAGCTCTCTAAATTTTCTCTTCAGGACCTCTTTGCTTTTCCTTTCAATGTCATTGGTACCAGTATGTACCAAGATATCTGGCTGCTCTCCCTCCCTCTCTGAAATGCTGTGAACATGGTCTGAGACGTTCCCAACCCTGGCACCTGGGAGGCTACATACCATCTGGGTGTCCCGTTCACGTCCATAGAATTGCAGGTGAATAGAAGAAGAGGGAAGGGGGAGGGAGAAAGTTACCAGAAGGAGAAATCCATGTTCAAGCCATCAGGTTGGAGCTACCTAAATGGAATATAAGGTGTTGCTCCTCCTCACTGAGAGTGGCCTCATCATGGCAAAAGAAGAGGCCAGGGACCGACATGTTGGAACAGGAAAGGGGATAGGAATTAAAATGGTTGACCATCACAAAATTTTGCATTTAGCAGATGCAGTGGAGGTGCTAACTCCATCCCGGCACATTTCTTCCATAATTTCCTTTTGATTCATCCCTCCCCACTAATCTCCTTCCTGGCACATATCCCTGTTAGCAACAGAAATGCTACAACTGCCCATTCACCTCCTCCCTCACCTCCATTCAGGGCCCCAGACAGTCCTTCCAGGTGAGGCAACATTTCACCTGCAAACTTGTTGAGGTCTTCTATTGTATCCGGTGCTCCTGATGCTGCCTCCTCGACATTGGTGAGACCCGACGTAAACTGGGTGACTGCTTTGTCGAGCACCTCCACTGCATCTGGCAAAAGCAGACTTTTCCAGTGGCCAACCATTTTAATTCCTCTCCCCATTCCCTTTCCAACGTGTCCACGATGAGGCCACCATCAGAGTGGAGGAGCAACACCTCATATTCATCTAGGTAGCCTCTAAATTTATGGCATGAACATCGATTCCTCCATCCAGTAATTTTTTCCTCCACCTTCCCTCTTCTTCTTTCCCCTCTCTGGCCTCTCTTTTCTTCTCCTTACCTGCCTATTCCCCTAGTGCTTCTCCTTTTCCCCTTCTCTCACAGTCTGATCCCCGCCCCAGCCCTTTACCTCTCCCACCCACCTATCACCTCATAGCTCGCCCTCATTCCCCTCCCCCTCACCCTTCCTTTCCAGTCCCGAAAAAGGGTCTTGGGCCTGAATTGCTGACTATTCATCTCCATAGATGCTGCCTGACCTGTTGAGTTCCTCCAGCATCTTGTGTGTGAAGCTCTATGGAATAAGTCATGCCCTAATTCACAGAGGATATTAAAACAAAAAGCATGGTTTTAACAAGTACACCTTCCTGCATGTGGTATGTTCCAGTCGTTCCAGATGTTGCTCCTGAAGTTGACCGAGACGTTCATTCATTGCTGAACTACATGTGGACCTTTTTTTATTGCTTTTCTACTTTCATTGCAAACTGTAGGAAAGCGCAATGATGTGGCAGATGGTACAGTTGTCTCATTGCCCATCAACAGAGCTGACCCTGACCTCCGCTCCCATCTTCATGCAGATTTCACATTCTCGCTATGAGAACATGCTTTTACTCTGGGTGTTCTAGTTTCCTCCTGTAGTTGCTTGTTAGGTTAACTGGCTGCAGTAAATTACCGCTGGCAGTTGATGGGAGAATCAGAAGCTTTTAATGGGCATGTTTTAGAGAGCAGGTAGCAGGGAAATAGGTGCAGAACAGGACATGAAGTACACCCAACACAGACTTGACGGGCCAAAGGGCCTTCCTGTGAGGAAATGTGAAAAAGCTATTCCTGAAGATGAAAAAAGTGTCACTTTGTAAACAAAGAAATAATGATTTGCCTGTTCTTGTGATGTGCACTTGCCCGATAGCTCACCTTCAGCAATCCACAATGGGATTCCCAGCACTCAGTTACCAACTGTGCTGCTGAGCAGAATAGACATCTGAATGATGAGAGTGCATTTTTTGTATGCTCATTGTGCCGGGAACAGATCAGGTTAAAATCACTCCCTGATAAAACCATGGACATTCCAAAATTGGACCACACACTTCCATTTGTGATCCACTTTGGCACTTCAAATCCCTCTGGCATGATATGTACCTGTCTGAACTCCAACGTGGCTTACTGCATATTTTCTAGGCATGTGTGTTCTTGTAAAAGTATAAAGCTACAGCAAACTGTAGCTCACACAAACTGAGTTGGTGCTCCATCCTAACCCTCCACCCTCGCTTCACCTGTCTGCCTGAAAACATTCATGATTTCACCTCATTCATTCATCTCTGCAACGATAACCTTCCCTGAAATTCAGATCGAACAAAAATCCTACTGGATGAATGGTTGGTTGCATTGGTTTGGTAAGCCAATGAAAAGAGAAATACAGTAATATACTTAAACTTTATATTGTCAATGTATAACAATAAAAAATGATACCATTATTTCTGTTATTAAAATTTAACTGTAAAATATTAGAAATTCCGTGTTTCCTCCCTTATGTGAGTGCCCAACAGAAATTGCTTAGTCACGGCAGTAACACTGTCTTAACCCTGTCAGCTAATATACTCATGAACATCTCACGTAGTGTATGCTTACACAATACATACAAATGGACTTTATATGTGGGCATGTTTACGCAGCAAACATCTGCCACCACTCGGCAATTAAGCAGGCAGATCACTCACAATTGTAAACATGTGCTCATTTTGCTGTTTATCTCACCATCATCAATATATACATAAAGTGTTTAAAATACACCTGCATGCTTTGTGTGAGTATGAGGATCGAGACTGGATAACCAATGACCATGTCCATTATACAATTGCCTTTTACTATTCACAAATGCATGTAAATTCCCAATTCACTGCCTGTGACTAGCACTGAATCGTTGAAATATACAGCACAGAACTGGCCCCTTTCACACCATCTCAAGCATGCCGCTTGTGATAACATTTGCCTCATTAGACCTGTACCCTTCCATTATAGGATATAGGAGCAGAATTAGGCCATTCAGCCCATCGAGTCTGTTCTGCCATTTCATCAAGGCTTATTTATTAGACCTCTCAACCACATTCTCCTTCCTCCTCCCTGCAACCTTTGATGTCCTTACTAATCAAGAACCTATCACCCTCTGTTTTAAATATACCAAATGACTTGGCCTACACAGCTGTCTGTGGCAATGAATTCCACAAATTCACCACTCTCTTGCTAAATAAATTTCTCCTCATCTCTGTTCTAACATGATGCCCTTCTATTCTCAGGCTGTGCCCTCTGGTCCAAGACTCCCTCGCTACAGAAAACATAGTCTCCATGTCTGTTCCTGTCTAGGTCTTTCTATATTCAACAAGTTTCCTTGAGATCCCCCCTCATTCTTCTAAAAGCCAGTGAATACAGGCCCAGAGCTGTCAAATGCTCCTCATATGCTAACCCTTTCATTCCCATGATCACTTGCGAACCTCCTTTGAAATCTCTCCAGTACTGGCACGTCCTTCCTTAGTTAAAAGGCCCAAAACTGCTAACAATACTCCAGGTGCAGTCTGACTAATGCCTTATAAATCCTCAGCACAAGGGCTACCAAATGCTTTTGTACCTCTGATTTCTGAGTTTTCTCCCCATTTAGAGAATGGTCTGCACTTTTATTCCTTCTGTCAAATGCACGAGCATACACTTCCCTACAATACATTGCACCTGCCACTTCTCCGCCCATTCTCCCATTCGGTCTAAATCCTTCTGCCCTCGCAGTGCCTTGTGTACAAAACTCAGCAGGGGAGTTAAGCACCTTGTTAAAAATCATCCAGGATGGAAGCTTTCTTTAGGGTTTTTAATGAGAAACCTTTTTGAAACTGCAGTAAGTTAAGTGAAACACGTGTTAGATTCAATGCAGAATCGTTGCACACCTGAATATGCGAATATTATGGATTATTCTCATGATCAGCGTTAAACCAGGTAACACACACATGCTATATGCTATAGCTATGCTGTGGACTAGAGTGAACTTGGGGCGAAACAAAAACTTAATAGTGATGAACAATAAACATACTACTTTCTTCAAGGTACATCTACTAAATGTTTACCAATATTAACAAGCTCAAGATTCACAGATATTGCTAACACAAAATAATCTGCAGATGCTGGGATCAAAGGAACACTCACAACACGCTGGAGGAACTCTGCAGGTCCGGCAGCATCCATGGAAACGATGAGTCGACGTTTCGGGACGGAACCCTTTGTCAGGACTGAAGATGGAGGGGGCAGAGGCCCACCTTCTTTATAGGGCCTGTGCCCCTTCCCTCTTCAGTCCTGACGAAGGGTTCCGGCCCAAAACGTTGACTCATCGTTTCCACGGATGCTGCCCAACCTGCTGAGTTCCTCCAGCGTGTTGTGAGTGTTTCACAGATATTGCTGTTTCAAGGCAAATAAAGAGTGGATGGAGATGGATGTCTTTTTATCGTGTGTGCTTCAAGTCGAAATCCAAATTCACCCGTGCAGGAATTGATGTGAAAAAGCAGCTTACACCAGAAGTGATGTTTACATACAACAAACTACATGCGTAGTGAACAGTGCCACAGAGACAGAACACCATTTCTTCAACACTATCTGCCCCTCCTCTTATCTTTGTATCACCGCAAACTTGGCCACAAAGCCATCAATTCCGTCATCCAAACTATTGACATTTAACCAAGCTGGGCCAAAACGCACTAGGATGAGGCCTCTCCTACCCAACATCTTGTTGGCAAACGTGCAGTCACTGGAGAATGCAACTGAGGATCTGAGGACAAAACTGCTGTATCAGAGGCAGATGAGAAATATCTCAATGGTTTGCTGTATGAAAACTTGGTTATCTGCGGACACGCCAGATGCAGCAGTCAGACCAGAAGGGTGCACGGTTTACAGAACACACTGAACTATGGACTCAGGTAAGGCAAAGGAAGGAGGTGTGTGTTTTATGCTTAACTCCTGTTGATGTTCCGACAAGGCGGTTCTGTCAGACTCATTCTCCATCAGCTTGGAACCCCTAACAATCAAATGCCATCCATTCTATTTGCCTTGGGAGTTCTCATCTGTGATCCTGACTGCAGCTTAGATACCACCAGTGGCTGACTGTAATCAAGCACTCACGACACTGCTTGATTCCGTCCGCAGACAAGAAATAGCCCATCCTGATGCATTTCAAATTATAGGCAGAGATTTCAACCAGGCTTGTAGGAAGAAAATCCTGCCCATTTATGACCAGCAAATAACCTGTAGCACCAGAGGTCCCATCATACTGCACCACTGCAACACTACGATGTGGAATGTCTACCTGATGGCCGTCCTGGACACTTGGCTGTCCTCCTCAGGCAGAGCCTAAAAAGCAAGGCTCCAGAGATTAGAACAACTAAGAGGTGGTTGTGGGAGGCAGAGAAACAATTACAGGATTACAGAAATCTGCTGAGGGCCACCTCAGAAGCATTCAGGTCTGGAGATCAATGAAACTGTAGGAGGAGCAGGTATGATCTCCGGAATGGCCATCTCACGGGCAAAGCGGAGATTCCAAACCAAACAAATCAATGAAGGATGCTCGAGAGCTGTGGCAGGCTTGAACGCTGTCACCTCCTACAAAGTTAAATCAGGCGACGAGGGAAACAGCAGGGCTTCGCATCCAGCTGAGCTCAGTGCCTTCTATTCTCAGTTTGACCGTCAGAACATGGAGGAATCGTCACAATCCCCGACAGCTCCCGATGATCCTTTGACCTCGGTGCCTGAAGATGATGTGAGGGCTGCCTTCCAGAGGGTGGATCCATGGGGATCATCAGACAGGACATGTGGCCACATTCTAAAGTCCTGTGCTGACCAACTAGCTGGTGTGTTCACTTCGGCAGTGTGTGTACCCACCTGCTCCAAGCAGCTTCAATTATACCAGTGCCCAGGAAGAGCGTGTGGTAATAACGGTTGTACTTAGTGCTGTACATCCACAGTGATGAAGTGTTTTGAGAGGCTGGTGAGGAAACGTATCAGCTCCTGACTGAGAGGAGACTTGGATCCACTCCAATTAGCCGACCGGAGCAACTTGTCCGCAGCAAATCTCATTGTCTCTACATGCAACCCTGCAACATCTGGACAGCAAAGATGAATACAGCAGGATGCTCTTTATCGACTACAGCTCAGCATTCAATACCACTATCCCCTTAAAACTAATCAATAAACTCCAAGTTGGCTGTGGGCTAGTAATTGTTCTTGAACCTGGTGGTGTGAGTCCTAAGGTTCTTGTGCCTTCTACCCGATGGCAGCAGTGAGGAAAGAGCATGGCCTGGGTGGTGGGGTTATCTGATGATGGATTCCACTTTCCTCCAACAGCATTCCATGTAGATGTGCTCAGTCGTTGGGTGGCTTTTCCCATGAAGTATTGGGCTGAATCCACTACCTTTTGTAGGATTTTCTGTTCAAAGGCATTGGTGTTTCCACACCAGGCATGATGCAGCCAGTCAATATACTCTCCAATGCACAACCATAGAAGTTTGCCAAAGTTTTAGATGCCATGTCAGACCTCCTCAGACTGCTCAGGAAGTAAAGGTACTGCCATGTTTTCCTCGCAATTTCACTTACGTGCCAGGTTCAAAACAGGTGCTCTGAAATAGTAACACCGAGGGATTTAAAGTTGCTAACCTTCTCAACCTCTGATCCTCCGATGAGGACTGGATCATGAACCTCTGGTTTCCTCTCATGAAGCCTACAATCAGTTCCTTGGTCTTGCTGACATTGAGTGAGAGGTTGTTGTTGTAACACCCCTCAGCCAAATTTTCAATCTCCCTCCTGTATGCTGATTCATCACCACCTTTGATTCAGCCCACACCAGTAGTGTCATCAGCAAACGCACTTGGTGTTGGAGCAGTACCTAGCCACATAGTCAGAGGTGTAAAGTGAGTAGGCAGGGGGCTAAGCACACAGCCCTGTGGTGTACCTGTGCTGATGGAGATCATGGAGGAGATGTTCTTGCTAATCTGAACTGATTGGGGTCTGCAGGTGACGAAATTGAGGATCCAATCGCACAAGATGGCGTTCTTGGTTCCACTCTATGAATTCCTTCTCTTGGGATCCAGCACCAACCTGATTTTCTCAATCCACCTTCATATTGAACTCACGATTCAAGTTGCTGTTCCACTGTCTGAGAAAACCAGTCTCAAGTTACCCACCCAAGCCAAGGAGAAGGAGGCAGAGCACCTAATGGCACGCGTGGGTTACGGCCTGTAGAGCGCAAGGTTGCGACAGTTTGTCTGAATGAATCAAATACACTTTTAAGCTCATACATGAAAACCAGCCAGTAGGTGATTCAAATTCAGATTCATTTACTACGTGCATTGATACAGGAGCTGCCCACCAGTATCGTCACACATTCTGGCGCCAATGTAGCATACCCACAATGCTCTGCAGAACAACACAGAACGCAACAGAAGGAACACACCAAGTGACAAAGCAACATCAGTGAAAGAAGCCCTGTTCCTCCCTCCCACCGACCCATCCATGCACAATACACAGTCCTCTAACCCCAGGATGCTACTGATGATTAGATGCTGCTGTGGAACCAATCGCCAGTTTGAGTCATTTGACGAATATTTACTCAGATATCCATGTCCAGGATTCTGGTCCTATCACATGACCGACAACAACCACCCCTATGCACACCCAATTTCAACTGTTTGGTTGCTTTTCCAGCACCTGATCCCGTGGGTTACCACTCGGTTCCTCAAATTCCCTTTTCCTGGAGCTTCTCTGTCCTTTGAAAGAACTTCTTCCGTGTCACTCCATCTCAGGAGATACAGAAGCCTGAAGGCACACACTCAGTGATTCAGGAACAGTTTCTTCCCATCTGCCGTCCGACTCCTAAATGGACATTGAAGCTTTGGACACTACCTCACTTTTTTTAAAATATACAGTATTTCTGTTTTTGTACATTTAAAAAAATCTAGTCAATATACGTATTTGATTTACTTGTTTATTTATTATTATGTTTTATTTTATTTATTATGTTTTTTCTCTCTGCTAGATTATGTATTGCGTTGAACTGCTGCTGCTAAGTTAACAAATTTCACGTCACGTGCCGGTGATAATAAACCTGATTCTGATTCTTCATGCTCCCCCCCCTCCTCAAGTCTAGATCCCGATATTTCCAACACCACCTCAATTATCTTTTATCCCAAGCCTACAAACTGTGGCTAGCACTCTACGCACATCCATGTTTTCATGTGTTTTGTCTTTGCTCTTAATGGAATCTGTTTACTGACATGCCCTGTACAAGAATTATATGACACCCTTTCCTATACAACACAGCCTTTATACAGAGTAACCCACACAAAATGCTGGAGGAACTCAGCCAGTTTGGAGAGGAATAAACTGTTGACATTTCAGCCTGAGACCCTTCATCAGGACAGCCTTAATATACCGTTCTAGGCCAAAGCTAGAAAGATCTGCATTCTACCAAATATCAATGCAGAGTAGTTTGGAGCATACATATATCTGAGAAGGAGAAGCACCCTCTGGTTTAACACATGATGCTTTACACGTTGCAATGTTTTTAAAGAAAAGAATTACACTGAATTGTACTTACATCCCAAAAGTCATTCATGTTGCGGATCGTTTGGAAGGTGACCCGTGTATCTACTGCTGTTGAGAGGAAGAGATTTGACATGACCTTGGTGTAGTAGTAGGCATTTGAACTGGTCATTCCATACGTCACTGGAAAATAGTGGAAGCCAGATGATTATTAATACCAATTCAATTGTTAATTATCATGTTGCACAGATAGAACATAGAACACTACAGCACAGTATAGCCCATGGCATTGTGCCAACCTTTTAATTCATTAACCATACAATCTAATCCTTCTCTCCTCCATTTTCTTATCATCTATGTGTCTGTCTAAGAGATTCTTAAATGTCCCTAATCTATCTGCCTCTAACATCACCCCTGGCAGGACATTTCATGCACTTACCCTGTGCTTTGTAAAAATCTTACTTCTGACAGCTCCCCACTATGTTTTCCTCCAATCACTTTAAAATTATTCCTTCCTTGTTTTAGCCATTTCTACACTGAGGCTGTCTACAAGAAGGGTCAGAGCCGTCTCTATTTCCTGAGGAGACTGAGGTCCTTTAACATCTGTCGGACGATGCTGAGGATGTTCTACGAGTCTGTGGTAGCCAGTGCTATCATGTTTGCTGTTGTGTGCTGGGGCAGCAGGCTGAGGGTGGCAGACACCAACAGAATCAACAAACTCATTCGTAAGGCCAGTGATGTTGTGGAGATGGAACTGGACTCTCTCACGGTGGTGTCTGAAAAGAGGATGCTGTCCAAGTTGCATGCCATCTTGGTCAATGTCTCCCATCCACTACATAATGTACTGGTTGGGCATAGGGAGTACATTCAGCCAGAGACTCATTTCACCGAGATGCAACACAGAGCGTCATAGGAAGTCATTCCTGCCTGTGGCCATCAAACTTTATAACTCCTCCCTTGGAGGGTCAGACACCCTGAGCCAATAGGCTGGTCCTGGACTTATTTCAGAATTTACTGGCATAATTTACATATTTACTATTTAACTATTTATGGTTCTATTACTATTTATTATTTATGGAGCAACTGTAACGAAAACCAATTTCCCCCGGGATTAATAAAGTATGGCTATGACTATGACTAGAAAAATCTCTGGGTAACTATTGATCTATGCCTTTTATCATCTTCTACACCTCTATCAAGTCACCTCTCATTGACCTTCACTCCAAAGAGAAAAGCCCTAGCTCACTCAACCTATCTTCATATGACACACTCTCTAATCCAGGCAGCATCCTGGTAAATCTCTTCTGCACCATCTCAAAAGCTTCCACATCCTTCCTATAATAAAGCAGCCAGAACTGAACACAATACTCCCAGTGTGGTCCAAGCGGGTTTTAATAGAGCTGTAACATTACCTCACGCATCTTGAACTCAATCTGCTGACTAATGAAGGCCAACACACCATACACCTTAACAGCTTTATTATTATATCAGATTTAACTTTTCCATTAAAATTACTAAAAAAAAAGCTGTACCTGGAATATTTCTTTTTCCTCATCCAGTAAATTATATAATTGTCAGCTAAAATGTGAGCATTATTTAAAAGGAACAAAGCAGGAACTGGATTGGATAGGAAGGTGATTAAAAGGATAACAGCATTCAGAGAAAGAAAGACTGCTCAGTCCAGTTGAAATCATCATTAGTTGCTATAGAGAATAGGGATATATATCCCAGTACAGATAAAACAATTTGCATAACATCAAGCTGGCAAAAGTAAATTGAGAGAGGTCAGGAATACTCAAGTCCAGAAGTGATAAAGCTGTGAAGTACTCATCGGGAAATAAGCATGGGCAAGGGTGGATTTGACTAATAGCTCACCTTAGTGATTATGTGGTTATATGGTGCAGGCTTCACCTTTGGTCAGCTATGACACAGGTATTGCTGAAGGTTTGGTTTGGTGCCAGGTAGTTGCCAAGGGTGCAGATGAGGTCCACAGATGTGCACTGAAGGAAATCTTTGGTTTTCTCAAGTTGAAAGAAGTTTCAGTTCATCTACTACATTACTGGATGCCCGACATGCAGTATGACAGACAGTTCAGGGATGGTACAGTGGAAGAGACAAAGGTGGCTATAAGAATAGAGTTTGATGTTGTGTTTATGGATTGTGTTGCCAAAAGAAGAATCTTTGAGGGACGCCTGCAGGTCATTTTCTGACTTTGACTGGATTGGTATCTAATTGTGGTACCACTCAGCTGGGCAGCCGTGCAGAGAAGCTGGTGTCAGAATATCATGGTCAAGTCACACATGACACAGGGTATGACCTCTCATGACTTATTTTAGAGTGACACCATCTGAATCAGGCAACGAGAATAGTCGCCTTGCTGCCGGTCTGGCAGGGATGTCTGACCCTTCACTCTTTTCTATCAACTCAGCACTGTGACTTCATGTGTATAAAGGATGTGCTTTCTTAGAAGTTTGCATAGATTTAGCATGTCATCTAGAACTTTGACAATCTTCTATAGGTGTACCATGAACAGTATCCTGACTGGCTGCGTCATGGCCTGGAATGGAAACATCAATGCCCAGGAACGGAAAAGTCTACAGAAAGTGACGGATACTGCGCAGTCCATCACAGACAAAACCCTCCCCATCATTGGATGCACTGAGCAGGACTGCTGCCAGAAGAAAGCAACATCCATCAAAGACCCCCATCATCCTGACCATTCTTCCTTTTTCCTACAACCATCGGGCAGAATGTACAGGAGGGAGCCTGAGGTCCCACACCACCAGGTTCAGGAACAATATTACATTGCAATCATCAGGGTCCTGAACCAGCATAGATAACTTCACTCACCTCAGCACTAGACTGACTCCACAAACTATGGATTCCTTTTCAAGCATTCTACAACTCAGTATTATTTATTTACTTTTGGTTTATTAGTTGCATAATTTATCTTCTTTTTTACATTCGTTGTTTGTCAGTCTTTGTTACTTACGGTATAGTTTTTCCATAATTTCCGTTGTATTTCTTTGCTTTCCTGTAATTGCCAACAAGAAAACAAATCTCAAGGTAACATATACTTGAGTAGTAGATTTACTTTGAACTTGGAAATTTAAGATATTTTCTGAGCTGGAACTCAACATTACAATTTAAGTTTCCCCAGCTTTGATATGGTTTTAGATGACTTACAACAATATTTTGACTTGTGATTAGGAGCTTGGTAATACCCCGTCATTGTCACAATTCAAGTAAATTGAGGTTTTAATCATAGACACAGAATTAAACAGCAGAGGAACAGTACCTATGGCCCAATTTGTTAAGGTCCATCAAGTTTCCAACCTGGGGCAGCCCAATTTGCCTGCATTTGGCTCCATTCCCTTAAAACAACCCTATCCATGCACCTGTCCAAACTTCTTTTACTTGTTGTAATTGTACCCTCCTCTATCACTTCCTCCAGTAGCTCGTTCCTTATGTCACAACACTCTGTGTAAAAAACTTGCTTCTGTTTCCCTTTCAATCCTCCTCTTACTTTAAACCTATGCCATGTAATTTTAGACTCTCTGACTCTGGAAAAATGACTGTGACTCTTCATCTTATCCCTGCCTCATGATTTTATTTACTATCCACACCAGTCTCCTTTGCTTCAGGGAGAAAATCACCAGCCTATGTAGTCTCTTATTATAACTCAATGTCTCCATTATCATCTCTGTGAATCTTTTCTGTGCTCTCTCCAGATAAATGATACCCTTCATATAGCTAGGTGATCAGAATTGCATACAGTACTCCAAGTGTGGTCTCACCAAATTCTTGTACAGTTGTAACATGACATCCTAACTCTTGTAGACAATGGCCTAACCACTGAATTCAAGTGTCCCACATGCCTTCTTCATCACCCTGTGTATCTCTGTTGCCTCTTTCAGGGAACTAAATACTTGTATCCTTAGGTCTCTCAGTTCTACACACTCTCTAGGGCCCCGCCATTTACTGTGAAAGTTCTGCCCCAGTTTAATTTACCAAATCCTAGAAAACTGTCATGAAAAGCAGACCTGAAAGAACTTTGGCTTTAAATTTAAGCCACACATAGAATAATCAAGGTATTTTTTACTGTTAAATCTTTGTGATACAAAGAAGAGAATGATCAAAATTTAATCCTCAAAGAACTTTTCACTGAGTGTAAAGGGACTGGCAGTAACAATATTATTACACAGAACTTCCTTCCCTATTGAATAGACCAATGCTCATAAATGTTGAACAATGTAACATGAGCAAACATAATCCTGCTTCCCATTAAAAAAAATCATCCAAAATGGGATTTAAGTCATCTGTGACTTTTCCTTGTGATCTGCTATGACTGCAGAATGCGTCAAAGAGATGTCAATTATAGAAAATTCCTACAATTGAGATTAATGACTTAGTTAATTAGTGGAGAATCTTTGAAGCCTAACAGAAATTTCTCAGAAACTGCTTGAGAACCTTAATCCACAGGCAAAAAAAATTAAAAGATCCACACTAACTCCCTTTAATCAATCAAGCAAGAAAGAAGCACCACGTAAAACATTATCTTGTATTTCTTCATTCACCCGAGGAACCATCACCCTTAAAAATACAATAATCCTTTCCAGAATGATCTTCTTATCAGACGCACCTTCTGCGTTGATACGTCAGACAGTCACCATTTCTATTTTTCTTCAAACCTATAAAGAGCCTGAGTGGCATGAGCTTCACAGTTCCCAAATATTTGTTACTGCCTCTGATTCATGATTCACCAGCTCAGCGTCTTCCATTAAAATACAAAATGCTCAGCACTAAATGTTAAATGATTACATGTGTCTGTCAGAGATAGTGAACTAACTGTGCTGCAGAAGGGCCAAGGTACAAATGAGCCATTCAGAATGATTAGTGATCGGAAGCACATTATATCATTATTCACCCTGCCCAAAACCACGACAGGATATTTTAAAACATAACCAGAAGGTCTGCTTCCATATCACCTTTTTCCAAGTATCCATTAATTCAACAGCAAATTAGAATGGACATTGTTACTTGGAATAAAGCACAAACAATTCTGCTGCTTATGTTGGTTATATAGAAACCCATGACCTCAGGGTCAGTTTGGGTATAAAACCAAAAATGCAATCTGAAGCCAAGATTAATTATAGTGAATGGGTTATCAAATAGAAAACTCCAAAAGAGACAAACAGATGTTGCGTACTTGCAGAAGCTAAGCAAACAGGATAAATAATAAGACAACTGCTCTGGCCCGCTGCCAAAACCCTAGGAAGTAAAAGGCTTTTATTGAGAGTGATTATCACAAACCTATACAGGACAATTTGTCTGTAAGTACCAGACAATTGCAATTTTTAGGAACAGATCACTCTGTAAATAATTTTTCCTCTGCCCTTACTTAGATCTTGCCTAGCAGATGAATCAGTCAAACTCTCCAAAGCTCTACTAAACATGAACAGCAGCAACTGTGCAGAGGTTTTTTCCTAATTCCCTGAAATACAGAATAATTTTGTAAAGATAATCACAGGCTTGTTTTTAAGCAGCTGCCTCTTAAATGACAAGCATCTTCCAGTCAGTTACCGTTTTTGCATCTCTCTCTCTCATCTAACCCAATGTGCTCAAACTTTCCTTAAGTCTTCACCTACCCCACACTAAACTCATTTCCCCGAGCATTTCCTCTATCATTCACCGAAGCTTCTCTAACAATTGAGGCCAACCTCTCTCCCAACCACAATCCCTCAAATTCAATGATCCATTCACGACAATTAATCCTGGCTTCATGTTACACTTTTCACCCCCCCCCCCCCCACCAACCAGTCCAGCTGCTTTTACGAGCAGCCTTGTAGACTCAGGAAATATCATTCTTCCTGTAAGATTTGTCATCGCCCCTTAACACCTCAACGTACAGCTAATCTTGTGTTAATCCAAAAATGTAAATCACCACTCCATTTCACTCTCCAAACTCTTGCCATCATTTCCCTAATCTGCCTTCTTCTTTCCTGTAATTCCATGCTTAAAATTGTTGGTCAAATTACTAAATTCACAAAACTAACTAAATTCACAAAATACATCTGTGTGGGTGACTGTGGTAAACCTTATTGTGTTTTGTTCCTCATCTGTCCATAGCCTTTGATGTAGCTGATAGCACAATCACCTTTATTAGTCTAATAGTCATAGTCATACTTTATTGATGCCGGGGGAAAGTGGTTTTCGTTACAGTTGCATCATAAATAATAAATACTGGAGTAATAAAACCATAAATAGTTAAATAGTAATATGTAAATTATGCTAGGAAATAAGTCCAGGACCAGCCTATTGGCTCAGGGTGTCTGACCCTCCAAGGGAGGAGTTGTACAGTTTGATGGCCACAGGCAGGAATGACTTCCTATGACGCTCTGTGTTGCATCTCGGTGGAATGAGTCTCTGGCTGAATGTACTCCTGTGCCCACCCAGTCCATTATGTAGTGGATGGGAGACATTGTCCAAGATGGCATGCAGCTTGGACAGTATCCTCTTTTCAGATACCACCATCAGAGAGTCCAGTTCCATCCCTACAACATCACTGGCCTTACGAATGAGTTTGTTGATTCTGTTGGTGTCTGCTACCCTCAGCCTGCTGCCCCAGCACACAACAGCAAACATGATCGCACTGGCCACCACAGACTCGTAGAACATCCTCAGCACCGTCCGGCAGATGTTAAAGGACCTCAGTCTCCTCAGGAAATAGAGACGGTTCTGACCCTTCTTGTAGACAGCCTCAGTGTTCTTTGACCAGTCCAGTTTATTGTCAACTCATATCCCTAGGTATTTGTAATCCTCCACCATGTCCACACTGACCACCTGGATGGAAACAGAGGTCACCGGTACCTTAGCTCTCCTCAGGTCTACCACCAGCTCCTTAGTCTTTTTCACATTAAGCTGCAGATAATTCTGCTCATACCATGTGACAAAGTTTCCTACCATAGCCCTGTACTCAGCCTCATCTCCCTTGCTGATGCATCCAACTATGGCAGAGTCATCAGAAAACTTCTGAAGATGACAAGACTCTGTGCAGTAGTTGAAGTCCGAGGTGTAAATGGTGAAGAGAAAGGGAGACAAGACAGTCCCCTGTGGAGCCCCAGTGCTGCTGATCACTCTGTCGGACACACAGTGTTGCAAGCACACCTACTGTGGTCTGCCAGTCAGGTATTCAAGAATCCATGACACCAGGAAAGCATCCACCTGCATCGCTGTCAGCTTCTCCCCCAGCAGAGCAGGGTGGATGGTGTTGAACGCACTGGAGAAGTCAAAAAACATGACCATCACAGTGCTCGCTGGCTTGTCCAGGTGGGCGTAGACACGGTTCAGCAGGAAGACGATGGCATCCTCAACTCCTAGTTGGAGCTGGTAGGCGAACTGGAGGGGATCTAAGTGTGGCCTGACCATAGGCCAGAGCAGCTCCAGAACAAGTCTCTCCAGGGTCTTCATGACGTGGGAGGTTGATGCCACCGGTCTGTAGTCATTGAGGCCGCTGGGGCGCGGCGTCTTCAGCACAGGGACGAGGCAGGACGTTTTCCACGGTACAGGAACCCTCCGGAGCCTCAGGCTCAGGTTGAATACATGGCGAAGTACTACACATAGCTGAGGGGCACAGGCTTTGAGCAGCCTGGTACTGACACCATCCGGTCCTGCAGCCTTGCTCGGGTTGAGACGTTTCAGCTGTCTTCTCACCTGTTCAGCTGTGAAGCCCACCGTGGTGGTATCATGTGGGGAAGGAGTATAGTCATGAGAGCAGGGTGGGGGGCTGTGAGGAGGGGTAGGAGGGGAGAGTGGAATATGTGTTGGTTGGGGGACAACAACCGATGGCTCATGTGGGGGATGGGCAGGGGCCACAACGTCAAATCTGTTAAAGAACAGGTTAAGTTCGTTGGCCCTGTCCACACTGCCTTCAGCTCCTCTGTTGCTAGTTTGCCGGAACCCAGTGATGGTCCTCACCCCTCTCCAGACCTCTCTCATGTTGTTCTGCTGGAGTTTCCACTCAAGCTTCCTCCTGTACCTGTCTTTAGCCTCCCTGATCCTGGCTTTCAGGTCCCTCTGTATTGCCCTCAGCTCCTCCCTATTTCCATCTCTTAACGCCCTCTTTTTAGCATTCAGGATGTCCTTAATGTCCTTTGTTACCCATGGCTTGTTATTTGAATAACAAAGGACAGTTCTTGTTGGAACATTGCAGTCCACACAGAAGTTGATGTAATCAGTGATGCACTCTGTGAGGTGATTAATAGAGTTTTACAGCACAGAAACAAGCCCGATCCCTCATCAAGCCCTAATCTCATTTTATACTTCACACATTCCATGAACTCCATTCCTTCCACCCCTCCTCCACTCCTTGGTCAATTTACAGTGGTTTACTAACCTACCAAATCTCACGTCTTTGGATGTGGGAGGAGACTAGAGCTGGAGCATGCAGAAGAGACCCATGCAGTCACAGGGAGAATGTGTAAACTCCACAGAGTCGTCACCTCTGAACCCAGGTTTACTGAAGTTGTGAGGCAATATCTGCTCCATTCTGCTGACCAACAGTTTTCCTCCATTACCTCGTTGTATAGGGCTGTTCTTGCCTTGTTTCATTCTTGATGATCATGGCTGCAGAATCTCCTACAAAGTTTTCCCATAACTTCTTTCCATCTGCAATCCTCAGTAATGTGAGATGAAAATAAGACCTCATGATCCGCATACATGCCAATGACATTCCAAACTATGCCAAGAACACATCTCAATTTCCTGTCTTCTCCTATCATTTTGGATCTCCCCCTCCCCCTCTCAAATCTCTTACTAGCTCTTCTTTCAGTTAGTCCTGACGAAGGGTCTCGGCCCGAAACATCGACTGTACCTCTTCCTAGAGATGCTGCTTGGCCTGCTGCGTTCACCAGCAACTTTTATGTGTGTTGCTTGAAATTCCAACATCTGCAGATTTCCTCATGTTTGCGTTTTTAAATACCCTACACTAGAAACAAAGATCAACAAAGGAGCCAGAATGGGATGTAGAAATCATGTGGTTGAACACAACTTACTTACACAAACAAATGTCCACAAGGAAAACGATATAAACGATTAATTCACGTAAAGTTCTCCTGATGTACAGCTCTGGGTTGTTGGTCAGGTTCTCGGTCAGCTTTGTACCCCACAGACCTGCAGTCATGGAAAGGATCAAAGACACATTCAGTACAGATCTAACAGCAACAAGTACCACAGCCTCAAACAGTACTGCCGGACAGCTAAGGACCCGGCCCAGTATGCAGAAGGAAAGCAGACACGAAAAGGAATTTAGACGGACACATGAACAGTCGGGGAATATGGAGACACAGACCATGGTCAGGCAGATGGGATTAGCTAGACTGACATTGTTGTCAGCGCAGATGTGGTGGGCTGAAATACCTGTTCCTGTGCTTTGCTGTATACTCCTGTTCGATACATACTTATCTGTGGCTTTAAGCTTCAAAGTGATCACGTGGCTTGAAATAGTAATTCATTCTTCAAAGATCAGGGATGAAGGATCAACTGTATTTGCCATATACATTTACACATGGTAGGAATTTGCATTGGCCAACGTGCAACATAGAACCAAAAACAACATTGAACAGTTATAAAGAGTAAATAATAATATAAAAATAAAGTTAGAGGTTAAAGTATGTATATGGAGTAAACATATATAAGTACATAAATACCATCATGTATTTACAATGTAAACAGCATTATTAAAACTGGTTAAAGTGTCTACAATGCTGTGCAGTGACTGGGTAAATAGTTAGGGGTGACAGGGGCAACTGGAATGGTTGCTCGGATTATCTGCCTGGAGATGAAACTTTTAAGATGGTGTGAAGAGTTTGTTTTCGTAGCCCTATTGTGCTTTTCAGACAAAAGCATTAGGAAATCGACATTTCCCAATTAACTTTATGATTTATCAAATGGTATACATCTCATGACTCTTCCCTAGAGGTTTAAGGACAATTCCACCAGCCCACATTCCAGAATCAAAGGAAGAGAACAATGATATATTAATTGTTATCGCTATTCTTCTGCCAAGGATGTGTAGAGTGTTGAAACCGCTTCGCAGAATTAAAGAAACTTTAAAAATTGGAAGTGCACAAAAAAACTTTTGCCCCTAACACTAGTCCAAGCCTTGAGTGTCATTGGCTTCTGGGCACCCTGTAATTATTTTGGAATTCATAGTTGTAATGATCACAAGACTCTTTGCACTCATTTGTCATTTCTGTGTAAAATTGACGGCATATCCTAGTGCTCACATACAAAAAGAGAAGAACAACAAGAAAGTGTAAGGAATTCATTGTCTCGCATTTAGTATCAATATTATCATTCTACTATCACAATAATATGCAGAAATGTCAAAATCTCACTCAATTTTTTGCAATAATTACCACATCATGTAAAGAAAAAGACTCCTATTCTTTGTTGCTTAAGTACCTAGTTCCTTATACTAAGACCATGGCCCCAGTAGCTCAAGCCTGTCTAACCATGGGAAGCAGCCTCTCAACATCTATCCTGATAATTTTAATCATTGCACTAAAATCAGTTGAAACTTAAGGAAATAAAATTTCTCTTTCTAAGACAATTTTCTCACCTAGAAAGAGTCTGACAACCTATATTTAATTTATTCGTTTGTTATGGAAGGACACATATGAAATGTTGATTGGAGATCAAATTTTACCAAGAAATCAGGTTTAATTCTTCTGTTCCTCTTCAATGTATCATGTATTGTTTTCACCACAGAAAGCAGATAAGGCCTTCGTCGTATGAATTAACTTGCACCTCTGATGGTACAGTATCCCTTCAGCATTCCACTGAGGCTCAGTCTAGATGGTACAGTACTCATTCAGTATTCCACTGAGGCTCAGTCTAGATTGTACAGTACTCATTCAGTATTCCACTGGGGCTCAGTCTAGATTGTACAGTACTCATTCAGTATTCCACTGGGGCTCAGTCTAGATGGTACAGTACCCCTTCAGTATTCCACTATGAGCTCAATCTAGATTTTTATTTTCATGTCTGTAGACAGACCATAAGACATAGCAGAATTAGGCCATTCAGCCCATTGAGTCTGCTCTGCTATTCCATCATGGCTGATCCCGGATCCCACTCAACCCCATACTCCTGACTTCTCACCATATCCTTTGATGTCCTGACTGATCAGGAAACTATCAACTTCCGCCTTAAATATACCTACGGGAATTGGCCTCTAGCGCAGTCTGTGGCAGAGCATTCCACAGATTCACCACTTCCTGGCAAGAAAAATTCCTCCTTACCTCCATTCTAAAAGGTCACCCTTCAATTTTGCAGCTGTGTCCTCAAATTCTGGATGCCCCACCTTAGAAAGCATCCTCTCCACATCCACCCTATCTAGTCCTTTCAACATTTGGTGGATTTCAATGAGATCTCTCTGGATTCTTCTAAATTCCAGTGAGTACAGGTGAAAAGCTGTCAAAGCTCCTCATATGTTAATCCCCTCATTCCTGGAATCATCCTCTTGAACCTCCTCTGGACTCTCCCAATGACAACACATCCTTTCTTAACATCATCTGCAAATTTTGCCACAAAGCCATCAATTCCATTATCTGAATCATTGACAAACAATATGAAAAGCAGCGGTCCCAATACTGACCCCTAAGGAACACTACTAGTCACTGGCAGCCAACCAGAAAAAGCTCTTTTTATTCCCATTCATCTGCCTCCTGCGTGTCAGACATTCCGCTATCCATGCCAATATATTTCCTGTAACGTCATGGGATTTTATTTTATTAAGCAGCCTCATATGCCTTCATATGCCTTCTGAAAATCCAAATAAATGACATCCACTACTTCTCCTTTGACCACCCTGTTTGTTACTTCCTCGAAGAACTCTAACAGATTTGTCAGGCAAGATTTCCTTTTACAGAAACCATGCTGACTTTCACATGTTTTATCCAAGTGCCCTGAAATCTTATCCTTAATAATAGACTCCAACACTTTCCCAGCCACTGAGGCTAGGCCAACTGGGCCTATAATTTTCTTTCTAATCTAATCTCAATTAGATGTGTCAAATCAGTGCAGAAAATGGAACTGACAACTGCAGATTGGAAAGTTGCTGGATGCTCTACAGATAGATTGCAAAGGGTTGTTTGCACCATCAGAACATGCAAGGCTGGAAACTTGCATGGAAATCCCAGCCTTGCATGTTCTGAGAGTAGGCTTCTCAAAATATGGAGGAAAAAAAAAACATACATTCCCTAGCTACCCAGGAGATCCAACTGCTCACTTTTTAAACCAGACTCCTCACTGAAGGTGTATTCTGAAAATAATATACTGTATGGATAACCATTGAAGAGAGACCACCCTGAAATTATACACAGCAACACACAAAATGCTGGAGGAACTCAGCAGCTCAGGTAGTATCTATGGGGGGGTTGAAGCTATTAATTATACATCTATAGACAACATTATGAAATTATACTCGCTGCGCCTGACATTGAGCTAAACTGAACCATTTCATTGCAAAACCTCCAATGCGTTTTACATAATAAATTAGTCCAAACGCGGGTTCCAACACTGTGGATACTAAAACCAGAGACTCACCTGTGATTATCTACACTTTTGCCTTTCAAATGCACATATCACAATTTTATCAACTACTCCAAGTGACTAAATGTCCACTGCTGGAATGTGGCTAGATTGTCCAAAGTAGGTTTTCATTAAGTCATTAAACCATGGTCCGATCTACTCTCTGGGATTGAAATGGCAATACTGCAAAGAAGAGCAGGGGTAGTTAATCCCCATTGTCCTGGTCACTTGCCTCTTACTGCAGATCACGATCTTTATGGGCGCTCACTAAATCCAGACTAAGACTGGGACTGTTCCTTACATGACTGCAGTGGCTTCTCGTTAAAAGTTCCTTATTAGCTGTAAAGAGTTTGGGGCTAGATAAATGTCAGTTTTCCTTTTTCACTATTAGTTAAGTATTTCATTTTAGGGGTGTCATCAGATTTGTATTTACCCCATACTTTTAGCAAAGAAAAACACAATCTTTGGCGAGGAAAAGATATTTTTAATATACAGCAAGTGTGGGCTCACCCTAAAATAGAAATACCAGGAAAAGTGAGTCGGCTAAGTGTTAAGCCCCTTCACATTTTACAACTTATTTTATCCCGGTTTTGTTAAAATCGTTGCAGGCAATTAAAACTATGATAAATCCGGATTCCCTGAAAACCCCAATCGGACATGGCTCCCGTCCCTCGAACTTACTGCGAATTCCGTTAATTAGAGCTGTGCAAAATCCCGAGGAAGGCTGGTTCTTTTCCGGGTACACTGGGGGCTCCTCGCATTGGTAAGGGTTGCTTGGGAAAGAGCTGGGGTTGTAGATAGTCTGCACTTTGAAAGGGGAGTTCGGAGGCGAGCCCTCGTATGCTGCGTTATCCCAGGCGTTCTTATTCGACAAACTTTCCATCTCATGCACCTCCTGGATGGGTAACTTCAGATCGCTGTCCTGACTGGAACTCATGCTGTTGAACTTGGTCTTTAACAAAACCCTGGGGGGGGGGGAGGGTGGTTTATGTGGGTCTCAGCTGTGGGGAGCTGTGGCGAGGCGTCTGCTCAGCGGTTCAGAGTGAAAGGTTGACAGGTGGCGGGCAGTGAGCGGGGCACACACCGATACCACAATGCTGTCCACGCCTCCTTCACCACCCCGCGCAGAGATGACGCCAGGCGGAGGGAGGGAATGGGTCCTGGGAGAATTGGAGCTCCCAGTTGGGAGCGGGCGAATGGGATGCACAGAGAGCCTCGGGAAGAGGCAGCGAGATTAGCGTGTTGTTACATCCCCCTGGGAGGTGGTCGCATCACGCTAATGGACAAGGATCGTTACAGAACCCATTTGCAGTTGGCAACATCTGATTCACATCCCTTGGCTGCGGTGCCCAAGGTCGCAAATCGTTCGAAGGTGTCGAAGGCAGAATATTTTTTAAAAAAGGACGGATTCAGGTTCTAAGCCGTTCTGAATTTGATACGCAGTTCAGATTTGAAGCTGAATTGTAATTTGCCCTTCTGCCTGCATTACCACGCAGTAAATGTCATCTGAATTCTCCAGATGGGACGTGTATCAATTTGGTCATAGATTTTTGACCTACTTCCATCAATAAAATTTAAATTTTTGGCACTTTTCTAACACCACGATACCAAAATAACCAGAACGCGATAGCTAGAGTTTTTCGAGTTTGATGTAATTTTGGAAACTGCCGTGCTGAAGTGCGTACCACGTCTCAAACGCAGGAGCACAGGCAATGACCGAAAACAATCAGAGTTCTGACTAATTAGGCTCCGGGAAAGGGAACGTTGGTTACCAATTGGCACTGACTTAATCGCAGTGGTTGTAGCTGGGGCAGTAACTGCAGTTTTCAAAATCGAGCGTGGCGATGGCCAGTAGTTATAAAACCATAAGACATAGGAGCAGAATCAGGCCATTCGGCCCGTCGAGTCTGCTCCGCTCTTCCATTATGACTGATTTATTATCCCTCTCAACCATATCCTCCTGCCTACTCTCCATAACCTTTGATGTCCTTACTAACCAGGAACCTATCAACCTCCGCTTTAAATATGCCCAATTACAGCAGTGTCCGTGTTGCACCTCCCCTTAATTAAAGAGGTTCTGTATAACCTGAACTTCTCTCACTGCACCAGCTCAGTCCATAGGCCTGCACTTTGGAGATCTTGTTTTCTGGCTGGACTGTTACTACAGTGTAACTACCAAATACATTTCAGTAATTCTATTCTTTTATGTCTATTACAATATAATCCTGGCAGGATAATAATCCTGTTTTTTTCTTAAATTCAGAGCAAATCAATACTCCCTTTCCAGTGCTATATAGAGTTTTTGATTAATAGGGCCACCACTTTATCTGCTACGGCCTGAAAATAATGTCTACTATTCTATAAAGGCTCCATATGAGCAATAAAGGACTTGCATTTATGTAGGACATTTCACAGCTGAAGACATTTCAAAGCATGCTAACTGTCAAGTTATTGTTTTGAAGTGCAGGCCCCCAACTAACCAAGGGCCTTTGTTGTTCAGTCATTAAGTAGAGTCCAGCTCTTCGTGACATAGAAACATAGAAAACCTATAGCACAATACAGGCCCTTCAGCCCACAAAGCTGTGCCAAACACATCCTTACTTTAGAAATTACCTAGGGTTACCAATAGCCCTCTATTTTTCTAAGCACCACGTATCTATCCAGGAGTCTCTTAAAAGACCCTATCGTAACCACATCCACCGTCGTTGCCAGCAGCCCATTCCACATATTCACCACTTTCTGTGTAAAAAACTTACCCCTGACATCTCCTCTGTGCCTACTTCCAAGCACCTTAAAACTGTGTCCTCTCATGTTAGCCATTTCAGCCCTGGGAAAAAGCCTCTGACTATCCACACGATCAATGCCTCTCGTCATCTCTCATCCTTTGTCGCTCCAAGGAGAAAAGGCCAAGTTCACTCAACCTATTCTCATAAGGCATGCTCCCCAATCCAGGCAACATGCATGTAAATCTCCTCTGCCCCTTTTCAATAGTTTCCACATCTTTCCTGTAGTGAGGTGACCAGAACTGAGCACAGTACTCCAAGTGGGGTATGACCAGGGTCCGAGATAGCTGTAACATTACCTCTCGGCTCTTAAACTCAATCCCACGGTTGATGAAGGCCAATACACCATCTGCCCTCTTAACCACAGAGTCAACCTGCACAGCAGCTTTGAGTGTCCTATGGGCTTGGACCCCAAGATCCCTCTGATCCTTCACACTGCCAAGAGTCTTACCGTTAATACTATATTCTGCCATCATATTTGACCTATCAAAATGAATCACCTCACACTTACCTGGGTTGAACTCCATCTGCCACTTCTCAGCCCAGTTTTGCATCCTATCGATGTCCTGCTGTAATCTCTGACAGCCCTCCACACTATCCACAACACCCCCAACCTTTATGTCATCAGCAAACTTACTAACCCATCCCTTCACTTCCTCATCCAGGTCATTCATAAAAATCACAAAGAGTAGGGGTCCCAGAACAGATCCCTGAGGCACACCACCGGTGACTGACCTCCATGCAGAATATGACCTGACTACAACCACTCTGCCTTTGTGGGCAAGCCAATTATGGATCCACAAAGCAATGTCCCCTTGGATCCCACACCTCCTTACTTCCTCAATAATCCTTATATGGGGTACCTTATCAAATGCCTTGCTGAAATCCATATACACTACATCTCCTGCTCTACCTTCATCAACATGTTTAGTCATATCCTCAAAAAATCAATCAGGCTCGTAAGGCACGACCTGCCCTTGACAAAGTCATGCTGACTATTCCTAATCATATTATGCCTCTCCAAATATTCATAAGTCCTGCCTTTCAGGATCTTTTCTATCAATATACCAACCACTGAAGTAAGGCTCACTGTTCTATAATTTCCTGGGCTATCTCCAATCCCTTTTTTGAATAAGGGAACAACATCTGCAACCCTCCAGTCCTCCGGAACCTCCCTGTCCTTGTTGATGATGCAAAGATCATTGCTAGAGGCTCAACAATCTCCTCCCTCACCTCCCAGAGTAGCCTGGAGTACATCTCGTCTGGTCCCAGAGGCTTATCCAACCTCATGGCCTCAAGGACACCTGCACACCAAGCCTTCTTGTGGGAAACTGTCTCTTAACTTGGGGACCACAACATCCTATTTGTGCACAGCTATCTTCCATACATAACAATTGATCTGGTCATCTGTCTGAGTCAGAGTCATGCAGCACAGAATCAGGCCCTTCGCCCTTCATTTCCATGCTAGCTATTACTCACACTACGTTGTTGGCTTTAGCCTCCAAGGTTTTTGGTTAAACTCTGTGCTGGAGCATGCGATGTAGTGCAGTTTTAACTGTTGGAGGTGCTGTCTTCAGATGCAGGATACAGAATCATATGGTCATCTGGCCCTCCTGCACAGTGTATGCACTGTAAGCCAAGCATGATGTCTCTATCATGTCTGGTCCTATTTATAGCACTTGGCCAGCAGTCTTATGTGCCCGAGCAATTCAAGTACTAGTCCAGATAATTCTTAAACATTGCAGGAGTACCCTCTTCTACCACCCTCGCTACCACTGCATTCCCAGATTCCAACCACCTTCTCAGTACAAAAAGTACTCTTTAATTTCTCTCTTAAACCTCTCTCCCTTACCATAAACTCATGCCCTTGAGTTCCAGGTGTATCTGCTTTGAGAAAAATTTAATAATATTGTTATGTATGGATCTATTTCTTTTAGTGCAATGACTCCCCTTAGCACTACTTATCAATTGATGACTTACCGATGCACATTGATCTGTTGTCTACACCTGTGTATTGATCTGTCTCTCTCTCCCCCTCTCTCTCTCTGCAATGTGGATATACCAGTTATAGCCACCTCCGCGTGCATGCCCTTATTTAATTGATATGTGGTTGTACAGACACAACATGTATCTACCTCATCTACACTCCTCATCATTTTATATGTCACTGCTAGATGCCCCCTTGGCCTCCTCGTCTCCAAAGTAATTGAGCCCAGCCTATCCACTCTTTCTTCCTGGCTGAGACAGACTCTGTGTGGGGTTCTGGAGGACTGCTGCTTCACGATTCCAGTGACCCAGGGTCAATTCTGACCAAAAGTGATATCTCAGCAGAGCCTGTACACTTTCCCTGTAACTGTGTGGGATCCCCTGGGCAACCTGTTTCCCTTCCAGCTCCTGCAGGTGTGCAGGCTGGCAGTTTAAATGGCCACTGTAAGTTACCCATCTCTGTAATTGACCACTGTAAGTTACCCCTGCTCTGTAAGTGAGTGGCGTAATTTTGGGAAACTGATGTGAAGATGCAGAGGATAAAAAATTAGATTTGCATAAGTTGAAATTTGATGGTTGGAGGGATTTGATGGACTGGAGCACATAAATCTGTGCTTATATGCAATTATGACTCTAAGGATAAAAGGGATTTCGAAATAATTGCACTTAAATTTCATCTTTGTCTACTGTTGTTGGTAGACTCATTTGGCAATGTATAGGAGTGAGATAGTTGGCTGATTAAGTAGTGTTGCAACACAACCTTGCACTCAATATTAGCAAGAGCAAAGAATGGATTTTGGACTTCAGGAAGGAGAAATTGGGAGAACACCTGCCTGTAATCATTGAGGGGCAGCAGTGAAAAGACTGAGCCGTTTCACGTTCCTGGGCCTCACCATCTAGGAAGATCTATGCTGGGCCCAAACATTGAAGTAATCATGAAAAATGCAGGCTGTATTTGTTACCAGTTTAAGGAGATTTGGTGCGTCACCAAAGACTCTCATACATTTCAATAGAGAGAATTCTGACTGGTTGCATCACAACCTGGTATAAAGCCTCAGTGCACAGTATTGCAAGACTCAGCTAGTTCTATTATGGGCATCAAGAACATCTTCAAGAGGCAAAGCATCCATCACCGAGGACTCTCCCATCCGGGAGATGCCCCTTTCTCATCACTACCATCAGGGAGGAGATGCAGGAACCGAGAGACGCCCATTGAATGGTTCATAAATTCTACCATTAGATTTATGAATGGTCTATGAACATTACCTCATTATTCCTTTTATTTGCACTATTTATTTAATTTTGTAATTTATAGTAATTTTATGTCTTTGCACTGCTGCTGCTGCAAAACAACAAATTTCACGCCATACAAGTCAGTGAGAACAAACCTGATTCTGATTCAGCAGTAATTCTCAAAATATTTGCGCGCGGCCGCTCTGAAATGATATCATATCTGTAAGTAGGTACCGTGCACAATCCTGATTTGATGGAGACAGACATGAGAAGCACAGAGGAACATCTGGAGAAACTTCTGAAATGCCTGCTTCGCTGCCGCTGCTATTGTGCGATTAAGAATCTCCAGAGGGGAAGGCCCCAAATCCCCGGCTTTGCCTATTGCCTGTTCCGGGGGCCAGGGTTGAAGCACTTGGCAGAGATGGTGCTCGGTGCTCGGTGTCGGAGGGCTGGTCGGAGGCTCGAAGTTTTCGGACGGATTCAGAGTCGGACCGTGGTCGGGTGCTTCCAGGATGCTGCATCGGCAAGTTTGCGGCGCTGGAAGCTCATGGCAAGGAGAGTTTTTCTTCCTTCTACCATCTGCATGAGATGATGGGACTTTCGAGAGACTTTGATACTTTTTTTACCGTGCTCATGGTCTGTTCTTTATCAAATTACGGTATTGCTTTGCACTGTTGTAACTATATGTTATAATTATGTGGTTTTTGTCAGTTTTTTTAGTCTTGGTTTGTCTTGTGTTTCTGTGATATCATTCTAGAGGAACATTGTATCATTTCTTAATGCATGCATTACTAAATGACAATAAAAGAGGACCGTGTGTCCTCATAATCTAATCCAATATTCAAAGTCTGCTCTTTGAGGAGTACACATGATACTAATTTGTCTCGTTGTAAATTTTGACCAGTGGAAAACAAAAAACATGCAGTTATTTAAAACCTCAACCTTCAATGCATTCTCGACATTGTCTTCCACTCCACGAATATTATTGTCCTTGCAAAACATTGCTATCCTCTTCACATAAAAGGTGAGCAACTGACAAGCATTGTTATACTCCCCAAGGTTGCAATTCCACCACCAGATACACTTTCTCCTCCACTTCCAGCAATCTGAGAAGACCCTACCTCCTGTGATTATCCTTCCATCTGCACTAACCACGTTCCATGCACTGACACTTTATCCATGCAGCCACAGCATGTATAACAGGTCCTATCACCCCTTCCCTTCCCACCATCCAGTGACCCAAATATAATTTTCCAATGAAGCAACAATGCATTTGGACTTCTTCCAATCTAGTGTGCTGCATTTGACGTTCACAGTTCAATAGTGGAAAAAAAAACAAACATTGATTGGATGACTACATTTTGGAGCACCTGTGTTTATTTTGCAGGGTACAACCCTAAGCTTCCTATTCCTGTTAATCCCAATTTGACCTGTCAGCCAGTGGCCTTCTGCAGATCCCAGATCAGGCTTGAAGACGAGCACCTCATCTTTCATCTGAATGCCAGTTTTTTTCAGGCATTCTGACTGGTTGAATCACAGCCTGATATGGAGCCTCCAGTGCACTGGATCGCAACAGGCTTCAGACGGTTATGGTCTCAGCCAGCTCTGCCATGAGGACAATTACAAGGGGACTTCAGGAAGGTTGTATCCATCATTAAGGATGCTCACCATCTGGTACATGCTCTCTTCTCGTTACTACATGAACGAGGTGGTACAGGAGTCTGTAGAGCAGCGCTCAATGATTCAGGATCAGCTTCTTCCCCTCCACCATCAGATTTATAAATGGTCCACGATTATCTCTTCCACAAATTTGAAAAAATAGCCCTGAGAACAATGACCACAGACGGGGTAAAGTAACTTAAGTATTTTTTTTACTAGTACTGTTGTGTTGTAAACATAGTGCCACTTTCTCACTGGTACATTGCACGACCTTATTTTCTCCTCTGTCCACAAAGCTAATGGACCCTTGTGAAAATCAACGTAGTTCACTAACTTCCCCAGGCAAGGAACTATGTCCCATATGTGATTCCACATGTTCTATGTGACTGCATTAACCGTCTGATCAAAAGGCTTAGAAAGCAGTTATATTTGTATCATAACTGCACTGGTTCAGAAAACTGACTCACCATCTCCTTATGAAGAGTAAACAGGGACAAAATGCTCGTCTCCCAGTAATGATCACATTTTTTGTCATTCTGCGGCAATCAGTACATTCTCAGTACTGTCTTCCACCTTGAAAATATTATCCTTGAAAAATATCTGCACTTTCTTAATGAACAAAATGAAAGATTGACAAATCTTGTACTCGAGATTTCTCTGTGTTTGCCCAATATGAATATCAGAGATTCTGCAGATGCAGAAAATCTGAATAAAAACAGAACAGTGGAAACATTTGGCATCAGTGGAAAATGAATTAAGTTAATGTTTAAAACACAAGAGATTGTGCAGATGCTGGAAATCCAAAGTACCACAAAAAAAAACACTGGAGGAACCCAGCAGGTTAGGCAGCATCAATTGGAGAGGAATAAAGAGACACATCAGGTCCTGATGAAGGATCCTGGCCTGAAACGTCAACTCCTCTCCATGGATGCTGCCTGACCTGCTGAGTTTTTCCAACATTTTTTGTGTGTTACTACAGTTAATGACATAGGCACAGGGATAAAAAAGGTTAAGAGGGATATGGGCCAAACTCAGCCAAATGGGATGAATTTAGATAAACATCTTGGTTGTTATGGATGAGTTGGACTGAAGTGCTTGTTTAAAACAGTACAGGCCCATGATGTTGTACTTATCTTTTAACTTAAACCTAACTCTTCCCTCCTACATAGTCCTCCATTATTCTATCACCCAGTGCCTACCTAAGAGCTTCTTAAATGTCCCTAATGTATCTCATCTGCCTTCTGCAAGGAGTTCCATGCACTCAGAACTCTTTGTGTAAAAACAATACCTCTGACATTCTACTTTCCCTCTACTTTCCTCCAATCACCATAAAATAATAGCCCCCCCCCCCAACTTGTTTTAGCCATTTATGTTCTGGGTAAAAGTCTCTGGCTATCCACTCGACCAATGGTGTATTGTGTGCAGTTCTGGTGATCTACCTATAGGAAAGATATCGCTAAAATTGAAGGAGTGCAGATGAAATTTACAAAGATGTTGCCAGAACTTGAGGACCTGACTTATAGGGAAAGGTTGAATGGGTTAGGAATGTATTCCCTCAAGTATAGGAGAATGAGGCGATATTTGCTAGAGGTGTTGTTGTATTTAATATATCAGTAATATCTGAGTAATATTCGAGTATTATTGTAAATGTATTGTTTGAGTAAGCATTCTTTGTTGTTTACATAATGCACGGCGGGTCATTTGTAAAAAGTACGTAAATGGCATACGTTATTACACCACCATGTCATGCAGTTCATGCACACCTTACCAAAGGTAAAATTGAAACCAGACAGGTTTATCTCAGATCATTTGTTCTTCTTTCAATTAGTTTTATGTTTGGAGTTACAAAATATGACAGTGGAAAAAACTAAGTTTTTAATGAGCCCGAGATGACTACCTCCCTCTTGAAATGCAGCAAGACGTTCGAGTTTTTTAAAAAAAAACACAGTATGGTTTCTCTTCAGAAGGGTGATGGAGAAGTGGTCAAGTAATTAAAAAAAAACACAAAATGGATGAATTAATCTGTTCATAAACAGTGAGTACTGGGTGATAATAATTATAAACTTCTAAAAAAGCAGAAATAGTTGGTAACATTGGAAAGACTGATGTGTTCAATTGCACAAGAGATAAAGTTGATTGGAAGGGGACACCAGGGAACTAGTAGGGATGACAAGAGAGCTGCAATGGCTGGAGTTTCTGGGAGCAATGCAGAAGGCCCAGTTTCCTTAAGGGAAAATCGTGCCTGACAAATCTTTTGGAATTACTTGTGGAAATAACAAACAGAATAGACAAAGGAGAATCAGTGGATGTTATGTACTTGGATTTACAAAAGGCCTTTGACAAGGTGCCACACGTGAGGCTGCTTAGCAAGATAAGATGGTATTACAGGGAAGATACTAGCATGGATAGAGCATTGGCTAATTGACAGGAGGCAAAGAGTGGGAATAAAGGGAGCCTTTTCCGATTGGCTGCTGGTGACTAGTGATGTTCCGCTGGAGTCAGTATTGGGACCGTTACACTTTATGTTGTTTGTCAGTGATTTGGATGATGGGATTGATGGCTTTGTGGTCAAATTTGTGGATGATATGAAGATAGGTGGAGGGACAGGTAGTGTTGAGGAAGCAGGGAGGTTGTAGAAGGACTTAGGCAGATTAGGAAAATGGGCAAGGAAGTGGCAGATGGAATACAGTGTAGAGTCTCGCACTTTGGCAGAAGAAATAAAAATGTAGACTATTTTCTAAATGGGCAGAAAATTCAATAATCTGATGTGCAAAGGGACTTGGCAATCCTCGTGCAGGATTCCCTAAAGGTTAATTTGTGGGTTGAGTCTGGGTGAGGAAGGCAAATGCAATGTTAGCATTCGTTTTGAGAGGACTAGAATATAAAAGAAGGATGTAATGCTGAGGCTTTATGAGGCACAGGTAATATGAGGCACTTGGAATATCGTGAGCAGTTTTGGGCCTGTTATCTAAGAAAGGAAGTGCTGACATTGGAGAGGGTTCAAAGGAAGTTCACAAAAATGATTCCGGGATTGAAATCTGGAAATGATTCTGGTTCATAATGACGCTACCGAAGGCGTGCGACAGCTTACTGGTAGTTGGAAAGGCAAGAAGTACAACTTAAAACATTACTACTAACACCTTTTCTGAAGAAAATTATGGTAAACTATCACCAGAAACAATGAAGAAGCAAGCGGAGGCGAAGCTGATTTGAAGGATGGGCCGTGCAGGCGCTTTGCAAAGCCGAAGCACAAGGTGTTCGAGACGGGGTCGTCAATGGAGTTGGTTTCATGGTTGGAGTTGGAGATCGAGTGAGCAATTTGGAGTGGAGTCAATGCAAAAGAGCTTCAATGGCCCATCCACCTAACCCGGGTGTGGGGTTGGAATCACTCCAAGTGCTGAACTGTTTTTGTGAGATCGAGAATGGCATCAAGCTTGGCGGTCCAAGCATGTTGCTACACTGGGGTTTGGTTTGTAGTGCGAGGCACTACCCAGTGCTTAGATAATTTAAACGCCGGTCCAGATAGACTGGAAAGCCTGAGTGTCGGGACCAGAGGCGAGGGCTGGGCTGATTTCGCTTGCTGCTCCTGCAATGTTCGTTCATCTCTCGGTGGTGGACTGCTCTGGCTGCTGTGCTACTTGGGCCTACTCCAGCTGCTCCAGGGAGTGGATCTAAGGACTCATCCTGGTTTGGAACGCTGTCACTTGCTTCTATTGTTTGCATGATTGTGTTTTTCCCTTTTTCTTTCTCTGGTTTTGGTCCTTTTTAAAAATTAGATTCTTTGGGTTTCTGGCTTTGTGGCTGACTGTAAGCAGACAAATCTCAAGGTGTATAATGTACACATTCATTGATAATAACCGTTCTTTGAATCTTTGAAAGGCTTATCATATGAGGAGTGTTTGATGACACTAGGCCTGTACTCGCTGGAATTTCAGATGAAATGGTCAGGGAGGTAATCATTGAAGCCTATTGAATGTTGAAAGGCATAGATAGAGTGGATATGGAGATTATGCTTCCCAAAGGGGAGCGGGGAGTCTGGGACAAGAGGGCACAACCTCAGAATAGAGGGGTGTCCATTTAGAACAGAGATGAGGAGGAATTTCTTTAGCCAGAGAGTGGTGAGTCTGTGGAATTCATCGCCACAAGCAGCTGTGGAGTTCAGGTCACTGGGGCTTCTGCCTGCAGCTCAAAGGAGTAACACATACATTTTGTGGCTGCCTTTAATTCCTCCTTTTCCCCAGTCTGAACCTTGAATTATTCAACTTTTATTTTTTGGATCTTAGAGGGAAATAGTAGTCATTATGTCGTATCCTTTAAGAAGTGGAAAACAGCCTTTTGAACCCAGCAATGGAAAGGAAAAAACTTCGAAAGAAAAATCAGAAGATATGTCTGTCTGGGCTGAGCGTTTGGAACGTACTTTGATGGCTCTCAATAACAAAATGGATAATAACACTTCTGAGTTGAAGTCGTTCCGACAAGAGTTTACAGACTATTGAGGAAAATATTCTTTCCTTGAATACTGAGTTTAAAGAATCGAAATGTCAGATTGCGGATATTTCAACCTGACTGGAACAGGCTCAATACAAAATTGTTGATTTAGAGGCAAAGTCTCGTCGAAATAACATTTGTATTTTAGGTCTTCCGGAACACTCTGAATCTGGGAATCTATTGGATTATTTCGCCAATCTGTTTCAATCTCTGTTCCCGGATATTCTATCTCAGCCTCCCAAGATTGAAAGAGCTCACAGAATTTTTACTTCGGAGTTCAGGTCATTGAGTGTATTTGAAGCGGAGGTTGATAGATTCTTGATGTCAGGGTGTGAGAGGGTACGGGGCAAAGACAAGAGAATGGCATTGAAAGGAAAATGGATGAGCTATGATCAAATGGCGGAGCAGACTCAATGGGCTGAATGACCTAATTCTGCTCCAATGTCTTCTGGCCTTATAACTGAATTTTATATACGGAGCGAATTGAACAGTACTCTAAAGCAAATGAAATAGCAAATGAGAAGCAAGTACCAGTTTTGCTGAGTGCATTAGGTGGAAAAGCGTACAGTTTCCTAAGAGGTTTGACTGCTCCAACCAAACCAGCCAAAATGAACTTTAGAGGAATGCAAGAACAGTCAGAACTGAAGCCATTCTTGATTGCAATACTCTTTTGGTTTCATAAGAGGATTTAAAAGGATGGGGAGTCTATTTCAGCTTATGTGGCAGAATTGAAAAGATTGTCTGAGCACTGTTCTTTCCATAATGGGCTTAATGATGTACTGAGAGATTGTTTAGATTGTGGAATCTTACAAGAAAGCATTCAAAGCGGCTCCTAACAGAAGCACAGCTTACATTTAAAAGAGTAGTTGAAATAGCTGTATCAATAGAAACAGCAGGCAGAGACACAATTAAGTTGCGGTCAGGAATGAAAGTAAGAATGAACAAAATTGCAATGTCTAAACAGAAACCTGTCTGGCTTTACAAATTGTGTTATTGTTGTGGTAGGGGCTCACATATACCAGGCCAATGAAGATTTAAAGGCAAAACTTGCAGAAAATACAACAAAGTAGGACACTTACAAAGAGCATGTTGGCTGGACAAAAATAAATGGACTGCACAGGGAAGGGAAAAAGATAAAATGTCAAGTTGTATTTTCAAAAAGAGCACTAATCTGCATACTGTTGATGAAATATTTGACAATAATGAGTGACACAGGGCTGCATAGATTGAGATTTATATTATGAAAACTAACAATAGACAAGCAAGCTGGCTTACGCTAGAAGAGAACGGCAAATTAATTAAAATGGAATTGGACGCTGGCTTGGCTGTTTCAGTCACTACTCACTACTTATTTCTTTTTTTTTGCACTACTTAATTAACCATTTAATA
This sequence comes from Mobula hypostoma, assembly GCF_963921235.1. Lineage (NCBI taxonomy): Eukaryota > Metazoa > Chordata > Chondrichthyes > Myliobatiformes > Myliobatidae > Mobula > Mobula hypostoma. The sequence continues at coordinate 21,393,434 of NC_086115.1, forward strand.
TACTGGATATATACTTACTGTAATTCATTCTTTTCTCTCTATTGTCATGTGTTGTACTGCTGCCGCAAAGTTAACAAATTTTACAACATATGCCAGTGATATTAAATCTGATTCTGATTCCGATTTATTCACAAAATGAGTTTGAATGCCGTTTCAAAGATGCTGAACTGAACCCTACAGATATCACCTAAGAACTTATATTGGAGAAAAGATAACTCCTGTGGGAACGACATTTGTGACAGTGAAATACAACAACCAACAAGCCACATTGGACTTGAATGTGGTGAAAACAGGAGGGCCAGCATTGTGGGATCATCATTGGCTGAGACAACTACAACTTAATTGGAGATCTAGCCACCATTCACATTCCACATCCCCTGCAATAGAGTCAAACAAAAGTGAATTAAGAAAGGTACTGGAAGATGTCACAACTGTCTCCATGCCAAACACTATGAACTGTTGTCAACAGAGGGAAAACAGATGTTGGTGCCAACCTCTGTGCCTCTGGTTAGAAAGCATATTGGACCAAGGACAGACCGTGCTGTTCAGAGGAATTGTGAAAGTAATGATAGCAGTGGTCCAACTACAACACTTTTTGTAGGCAACCTATCTGAGAAAGCTTCTGTATGCTTTTCTACCCAATGCACTCAGCAAAATTGGTACTCGATTCTTATTGGCTTTTTCATTTGCTTTAGAGTACTGCTCAATTTCAATAGACAATAGGCAATAGATGCAGGAGTAGGCCATTCAGCCCTTTGATCCAGCACCGCCATTTACTGTGATCATGGCTGATCATCCACTATCGGTATCCAGTTCCTGCCTTATCCCCAAAACCTGTGATTCCGCTATCTTTAAGAGCTCTATCCATCTCTTTTTTGTAAGCATCCAGAGACTTGCCCTCCACAGCCTTCTGGGGCAGAGCATTCCATATATCCACCACTCTCTGGGTGAAAAAGTTTTTCCTCAACTCCATTCTAAATGGCCTACCCCTAATTCTTAAACTGTAGCCTCTGGTTCTGGACTCACCCATCAGCGGGAACATGCTTCCTGCCTGCAGCGTGTCCAATCCCTTAATAATCTTATATGTTTCAATAAGATCCCCTCCCAGCCTTCTAAATTCCAGAGTATACAAGCCCAGTCGCTCCAATCTTTCGATATATGACAGTCCCGCCTTCCCGGTAATTAACCTTGTGAACCTACGCTGCACTCCCTCAATAGCAAGAATATCCTTCTTCAAATTTGGAGATGAAAACTGCACACAGTACTCCAGGTGTGGTCTCACCAGGGCCCTGTACAGCTGCCGAAGGACCTCTTTGCTCCTATACTCAATTCTCCTTGTTATGAAGGCCAGTATGCCATTAGCTTTCTTCACAGCCTGCTGTACTTGCATGCTTGCTTTCAGTGACTGATGTACAAGAACACCTAGATCTCGTTGTGCTTCCCCTTTTCCTAACTTGACTCCATTTAGATAATAATCTGCCTTCCTGTTCTTACCACCAAAGTGGATAACCTCACATTTATCCACATTAAACTGCATCTGCCATGCATCTGCCCACTCACCCAGCCTGTCCAAGTCACCCTGCATTCTCATAACATCCTCCTCACATTTCACACTGCCACCCAGCCTTGTGTCATCGGCAAATTTGCTAATGTTACTTTTAATTCCCTCATCTAAATCATTAATATATATTGTAAACAGCTGCGGTCCCTGCACTGAACCCTGCGGTACCCCACTGGTCACCACCTGCCATTCCGAAAGTGACCCGTTAATCGCTACTCTTTGTTTTCTGTCAGCCAGCCAATTTTCAATCCATGTCAGTACTCTGCCCCCAATACCATGTGCCCTAATTTTGCCCACTAATCTCCTATGTGGGACTTTATCAAAGGCTTTCTGAAAGTTCAGGTACACTACATCCACTGGCTCTCCCTTGTCCATTTTCATAGATGCATCCTCAAAAAATTCCAGAAGATTAGTCAAGCACGATTTCCCTTTCGTAAATCCATGCTGACTCGGACCAATCCTGTTACTACTATCCAGATGTGTCATAATTTCATCTTTTATAATTGACTCCAGCATCTTTCCCACCACCGACGTCAGGCTAATCGGTCTATAATTTCCTGTTTTCTCTCTTCCTCCCTTCTTGAAGAGAGGGACAACATTAGACACCATCCAATCCACAGGAACTGATCCTGAATCTAAAGAACATTGGAAAATGATTACCAAGGCATCCACGATTTCTAAAGCCACCTCCTTTAGTACCCTGGGATGAAGACCATCAGGTCCTGGGGACATATCAGCCTTCAGACCCAAAACAACCTATCCAACACCATTTCCTGCCTAATATAAATTTCCTTCAATTCATCCATTATCCTAGGTCCTTTGGCCACTATTACATCTTGGAGATTGTTTGTGTCTTCCCTAGTGAAGACAGATCCAAAGTACCTGTTCAACTCGTCTGCCATTTCCTTGTTCCCCATAATAAATTCACCCGCTTCTGTCCTCAAGGGCCCAATTTTGGTCTTAACTACTTTTTTCCTTTTCACATACCTAAAGAAGCTTTTACTATCCTCCTTTATATTCTTGGCTAGTTTACCTTCGTACCTCATTTTTTCTCCATGTATTGTCTTTTTAGTTACCTTCTATTGCTCTTTAAAAGTTTCCCAACCCTCTGGCTTCCCGCTCGTCTTTGCTATGTTATACTTCTTCTCTTTTATTTTTATACTGTCCATTACTTCCCTTGTCAGCCACGGCCTCCCCTTACTCCCCTTAGGATCTTTCTTCCTCTTTGGAACGAATTGATCCTGCACCTTCCGCATTATTCCCAGAAACACTTGCCATTGCTGTTCCACTGTCATCCCTGCTAGGGTATTGTTCCATTGAACTTGGGCCAGCTCCTCCCTCATAGCACCATAGTTCCCTTTGTTCAACTGTAATACTGACACTTCCAAGTTTCCCTTCTCCCTCTCAAACTGTAGATTAAAGCTTATCATATTATGGTCACTACCTCCTAATGGCTCCTTTACCTCGAGATCCCTGATCAAATCCGGTTCACTGCACAACACTAAATCTAGAATTGCATTCTCTCTGGTAGGCTCCAGTACAAGCTGTTCTAAGAATCCATCTCGGAGGGACTCCACAAACTCCCTTTCTTGGGGTCCAGTACCAACCTGATTCCTCCAGTCTACCTGCATGTTGAAGTCCCCCATAACAACTGTAGCTTTGCGACATGCCAATTTTAACTCTTGATTCCTTCATATATAAAATCCAGTTATAAGACCAGAAGACATTGGAGCAGAATTAGGCCATTCAGCTCATCAAGTCTGTTGCACCAAATGGTAAATAGGCAATTACTTGCAAAATGTGGCTTTGCTTTAAGCTGGAAGTGAGTTCAAGGAGATTCAGGAACGATGCAAGTACTCGGCTTTTCTAAGTATAAAGAAGCAGAATCTATGCTGTGTGCATTTAAGGTTATTGCATTAACTTCAAACAGGAGACAAAAAGCTGCTTGAAAAATAGATGCAAAGACCAAAGCCAGCTGGATGAATGGAAAGCCAATAAGAAAGGAGTCAATGGAGATACAAAAACAGAGGGTTTGTCATATGATTTTGTGGATGAGGAAACCAAGAGGAGAGATCAGATCATAAAGGGAGCGATAGAAGGATTAATAAGAGAATTCTCCAGTGAACTAAATGCTCCTTCCCAGATCAAGATGCACATCCTCAAAAGAAAAAAAAGGAAAAGAAAGAGGAGGACGACATCAGTGCTATGGAAATGGAAGAGGACAAACAAGACCTCATTTCTCGACAAATTTGCAAGGTCAGAGATATTCACAAGAAACTAGAAGAGGAAAAAGGAAGGTGAGACAAAGAAAGACAAGAAGTTGAAAAGGAGCAAAGAGATAGAGAGAAAGAACATAAGTGAGAAAAAGCAAGGCACAAAAGAGAGAAGGAACGTGAGAAAGAAGCAGTGCAGGAACAAGAGTGTGAGCGGGGACAGGGGCGTGAACGAGATCGTGAGTGAATCGCGGGTGAGGAAAGGGAGCACGGCCGAGGAAGGGATTAGGAGCAGGATAAAGAGAGGGAAAGAAGCCAGGCCCAGGAGAGAAGCAATGAGCAAAGTAGATCCAGAGAGAAAAGCTGAAGAAAGGAGAAGGGTGTCCAGAGATGCCAGAACCGCTCCCTGCCGTCTCAGAATCAACTCCTACAACCACCAGGGAGGAGACCCCGGAACCTGAGGTTGTTTCACAGCCACACCAGAAAAGCAGAGGGACCTCCCCCACCACCTGTCAGGAAAGACGTTATTCCACAAGAGAAAGCGATCCTCCACAGTGATTAAATCTTCAGGCCTGAATGGGACAATTTTAAATTGACTATGCTGTGGATGTCTGTATAGTATTTGTATTATATAGTAGATTGTGCATATAGTATATGTATATAAGTTGAGATGTGTTCTATATTGAGTTGAAGTTTATAGCTAAGCACTGAGGAGTGTAGTGTATTTAATATTATTGGGAACATTTGAGTAATATTGTAGGTATATTGTTCGATTAAGCATTCTTCATTGTCTATATAATGCACTGCAGGCTAGGAGTAATAGTATGTAAATTATATACGCCATTACACTGCCATGTCACATGAGCGTGCCTCACTAATGGTATAAACAAAACCTTGTTCTTCTTTCAACTAGTTTTATGTTTTTGAGTTACAAAATGAAAGAGGTATACAAAATTATAAAAGGCATAGACAGGGTAAATGCAAGCAGGCTTTTTCCACTAAGGTTGGGTCAGATTGGAATTAGCGTAAACACGAGGAAATCTGCAGATCCTGGAAATTCAAGCAACACACATCAAAGTTGCTGGTGAACGCAGCAGGCCAGGCAGCATCTCTAGGAAGAGGTACAGTCGACTTTTCGGGCCGAGACCCTTTGTCAGGACTAACTGAAAGAAGAGCTAGTAAGAGATTTGAAAGTGGGAGGGGGAGGGAGAGATCCAAAATGATCTCCTAGGCCTAGGCCTCTTGTCCCATGATCCTCTCATATCCCTTTTGCCAATCAACTGTCCACCTCCTGGCTCCATTCCCCCCCCCCCCGCCTCCCGTCTTCTCCTATCATTTTGATCTCCCCCTCCCCCTCCCACTTTCAAATCCCTTACTCACTCTTCCTTCAGTTAGTCCTGACAAAGGGTCTCGGCCCGAAACGTCAACTGTACCTCTTCCTAGAGATGCTGCCTGGCCTGCTGCGTTCACCAGCAATTTTGATGTGTGTTGTTAGAATTAGTGTCATGGGTTAAGAGTCAAAGGTGAAATGTTTAAGGGGAACATGAGGGGATTTCTTCACTCAGAGAGTGGTGAGAGTGTGCCAGCAGATGTCCGTAGAAATTTGTGAGTGTTTTTGGTGACATACCAAATCTCCTCATACTCCTAATGAAATATAGCTGTTGTTGTGCCTCTTTGTAGCTGCTTCGATACGTTGCGTCCAGGTTGGATGCTCAAAACCTAACAATAAGGAGGAACCTGCCACTACTGCCTGTCTTCGTTACATTTCCACGGTTTCTGGAAAGATCACCAGGACCTTGAAGAAATACCGGATTAATACTATCCACAACACATAAAGAAGCTCAAATCACAGCTTATACAGGTCAAAGATGACCTGCGACTCAGGACAGCTGGTGTTTATGGGATTTTCTGTGAATAAGGAGCAGTGTATATTGGGGTGCACGATGGAAACCTGTGTCAAGGAGCATAGGAGATGTATCCGTTTAGGTTATCCGGAGAAATCGGCAGAAGCAGAACATTGCATATGCAATGACCACAGGATGGACTTTCACAGCACAAACTGCTGTGCCATGCTATGGCTTTTGTGACCGCCTGGTGAAGGAAGCCATTGAAATAAAACCAGTGGAAAAGAATTTTAACACAGATGAAGGTCTCGCTCTAAGTAAGAACCAAAATTCGATTGTAAGCAAGGTGGGACAGCAGAAACCTGATTGGGTGAGGACTAACCAATCAGGACGGAGCGACAACAGGGGTATATATACCACCGTCCTAGACGTGCCCAGGCATCATCCCTGATGAAGATGGCAGAGTTTGTGATCAAAAAGTCGTTTCAAATTAATACCTGTAACCGGCTGGAAGCCCAAGAAGAGTTTATTTGCCCGCCAGAGCTCTGCCACAAGAAAGCAACGTCCATTATCAAGGATCTCCACACTATAAGGTTCAGGAACAGTTATGACTCTTCAACAATCAGGCTCCTGAACCTGAACTAATACTCTAAACTGATTCGACGACCTGCGGACTCACTTTCAAGGATTCTTGGCAACTTGTTTCTCTATGTATTATTCGCACAGTTTGTCTTTTTTTGCACACTTGTCTGTTTATGTACATTTTTTTCATGAATTCTACTGTATTTCCTTTTTTCTTGTAAATGCCTGCAAGAAAATGAATTTCAAGGTAGTATATGGTAACATATTTGTACTTAAATTATGAATTTACATTAGACTTTGATTTGCTAACACATTTTAATCACTGTGAACATAGCCTGTATCATTTCAACAGAATCCCTTTTTCATGCCTGGGGAGAGGTGAATGAGGAAATCCTTTTCTGGACTCATTTCGCTCTGGAATATTAACCCACCTTTGCACAATGTAACTGCATAAAAACGCAACTTGTAAACAGAGCAAGGGATTTGCTTACTGTTGAGTGCATTTCGGCCGCAGTAAAGAGTGCCATCTTATGCTCAGATTATGACTGTGCAACCAGCTTTAATCCACCCTTTAAACATATTCTCCATTGGTAGAAGTTGTCAGCTTGTAATTCTCTATATTTCTACTTATAGGTAGGAGTGAGAGGCTGTTAGAAAATCAATCAAATCATTAATTTCAAAAAACACTGCAGCCAACCAAATATGTGGCTTTTTAAAAATGTGACATATCGGGAGATCCCCCATGTTCCATTGCGGAGGCTTGTTATAACATCAAGATATTTAAATCCACTCTGTGCATGAAGTCCAGGGACCAGGAGCCCTTGTGAGCAGGAGGCACGAGAGCTGGTCAGTCGGTGCACCCAGAGTTCAAACCTGGAGTTCAGACTTGCATCATTGGCTAGCCCAGGGATGAATACCTAAGATCAGAAGCTGAAGGTCGATCTGAAGTCCAGACGTCGAAGCCCGATAGCCAAGCCCTGGAGACTGGAGGCTGGCAGCCTGTCCTGGAGTTGGAGGACTGTCTGTGTGTGTGAGTGCATGGGAGATTGGGTCGGAGAGGGGAAAGGGGTTTCTTTTGCTATTGTTATTTTGCTGTTTGTTGGGCTCTGTTTAGTTGTGTTCTGTGTTGTTCTGCCGAGCATTGTGAGCATGCTGCGTAGGCACTGGAACTTGTGGCTGTCCCCTGCACACACCAAGGTTCTGATGGTTGTTAACACAAACAACACGTTTCAGTCCATGTTTTGACATGCAAATGACAAATAAATCCGAATTTGAATCAGGCTCTTGTATGAATGGAGACAAAAGAGGCTGCAGATACTGGAATCGACAACAAAAAAAGCGAAACACTGGAACTACTCAGCAGGCCAAGCAGCATCTGCGGAGGCAAAATGAGTAAGTTGATGTTTCTGGTTGACATCCTGCATTGGGAATGGGAGAGAAAAGGAAGGATTGCCCGCACATAGCAGTGGGATACAAGCTGGTAGGTGATAGGTTGAACCAGATAGGGAGGGGATGATGGGAAGATAAAACCAGGTAGGGCAGGGAATAGGTGAGGTGAACAATGAGAGGTATGAGTGTGTGTGGGAGTAGGGAATCAGGGAATGGGTCACCTGAAAACTCAATGTTCATACCATTGGGCTGTAAGCTACCCAAACAGATGCTGTTCTTTCCATTTGCATTTGGCCTCTCCATAACAACAGGGACGACTGAAGAAAAACAACTTTGTGTGGGAGTGGGGAAAGATAGTTAAAGGGACTTGCAACTAGGAATACAAGAGAACCCAATGCAGGAGACCAGACTGGAAAAGATGCAGGTGAACCTCTGCTTGGCTCCCTGGCTGATGGGTGAGGGAGGATGTGAAGCGATGGGTGTTACACCTCCTATAGTTGCAGGGGAAAATTATGCAGACTAGTGAGTCACAGAGAGAGTGGTCCCAATGAAAGCTAAAATGGGAGAGGAATAAAGGACAAGACTGAGTGGAAACCCACAATGCCCACTTCAATCTCTTTCCCAAGATCCATAAACAGGTCTGCATTGGACAGTTCATTGTTTAAGTTTAAAATCCATCCTGCCAAGGAACCCATGGTCATTGGAATACCGGTCTGGTAATTCTGCTCCACCACCATGCCCCAGATATGGTCAGAGTACATTCTGAATTGCTGGAGTTTTCTCAGACAATTTTGCAACTTTTGAAGAAGTAGTTTGCAACCTGGATTCCTCTGAGATTCCTCACATTCCTCTCCAGAGCCGACCCACTTAACGTCTTACCTAAGGCATCATCACAGACTATGTCGAGGCAAACAGCTGAAGCTTCAAAATCCAAAGGGTTGCCTTGGAAAAAATGTTGCTTATGAATATGCAGGTGGTCCTTACACAACCCCGGCGTTTGATGCTCCAACTTGCAATTCAGGAAATTTAGAAACTACTGGAAATGATTATCTGCAAAAAAAAACACATCTGGTGAAAAAACTGAATGAAGAACAGAGGAAAAACCTGCTCCTCAGACTCTATTTAACCATCTGTTTTACTGTTGTTATTTATGCCGCAGCCATAAGTAACAGAGACCAATTAAAGCTGTCAGTGCTATTATATTTTAATTAGAGATACAGCATGGAATAGATTCGAGCCGCACCACTCTGCAGTCCCTGATTGAACCCTAGCCTAATCACAGGACAATTCATAATAACCAATTAACCTACTAACCAGTACGTCTTTGGACTGTGGGAGGAAACAGGAGAACCTGGAGAAAATCCGTGCCTTCCTCGGGGAGGGTGTACGGACTCCTTACAGATGATGCTGGAATTGAACTCTGAACTCCAACGCCCTGAGCTGTAATGGCGTTGTGCTAACCGCCTCGCGACCGTGCATCCGACTGCAAGTTTAAACTGCAAGTTGTTGTCAGTGTTTGAGAGCAGCAACAATGAACTGAGGAAAATAGAAGGTGATGTTTCCTTATATAACAGTATTCTGTAGCTGCAGTGTTCAATAATATCGTGTGATCCTGACTTCTCTTGACCTACATTAAATTTAACCAGATCACTCCCAAATTTTGGCATTCGAAGTTTTAACATACAAAATGGCAGATGGGGTAAAACAAATTCCCTCGTCTATCCAGTACAGTACTGTAGCTGACATGAACCATGATTCAGTGTGTTCAATCATTACTTCGACCTGTGGACAAAAATAAAGCTAAAGTTCATGGCCAATGAAAAAAACTGAAAAATTCTTCTATATTCCCTTAGGTAACCAGACCGTACCATTCTTCTCCCAATCATTTGACTGACATTTGTGGAGATCAGCAAAGAGGTTCAGCAAACCAGTGTTATGGTATGGAACGCTGTCTAAAGTAAGCATTGGGCCTACGATGCACGAGTATGTGAATGCATTCCTACTTCAGACCATAGCAGTTAGTATATATTATGTTAGAAATGGAGAGAGACACAGGCAAGCAGTTGGTCAGGTGAATTGGTTTTATAAACTAATTCATCTGTTCCAGTGGCTACCACTGTCTCTCTAGTTAGAACAGAGAACATTACAGCACAGTACAGCCTCTTTGGCCCACGATTTTGTGCCAACATTTTAAACTACTCTGAAGATCAATCTAACCCTTGTCTCCTACATAGTCTTCCGTTTTTCTATCATCCATGTGTCTATCTAAGAGTTTCTTAAACGTCCCTAATAAAGCTACCTCTACCATCACCCCTGACAGGGTATTCCATCCATCCACTACTCCATGTAAAAACCATACCTCTGAAATCCTCCCTATCCTTTCCTCCAATCATCTTAAAATTATTTTGGGGGTTTCAACTTTATGTTACTGCATAGGCTAATTAAAATGGCTTCTTTGTTATGTTAAACGCAGAGAAAGTTTGCACTAGCAGCTTGTTTTGGGTTAGGCGGTGATATGAAGATGTTATGAACTAATTGGGATAGTTGTTATGATTTTGGTGTATCTGGAAGATTTGTATGCACAGGGTTTTGGGGGGAGAAGGCGGGAGAGAGAGACAGAGGATGGACCAGGTGCTGTGATATCCGCTAATGGGGTCAGACCCCGAGGAGGGCGTTCGGCGAGGAGACGGAGACGGACTCGTGTGGAGCGTCTGGTCGACCACCGTTGTTGGTCCCAGGTGGCTGGTCGAGGTGGTCTGAGGGGTCGCAGGGTGAAGAAGAAGGGTCCTGAGCTCCAACTGTTTGTGCACGAAGAGATTGAACTTTGATAAGTGTGGCGCCTTTTATTTTCCTTTTATATTTTATTCTCTATTAATTATATAGTTCCATTAATATCTATAAACTGTAAATCATTTAATTGTATCTGGTGTATCGTCTGTTATTTGGTCGGGGTGGGGTACATCACACAGCATCCACACAAACTAATTACCCAGTTTGGTGGGACCAAGGGCTGTTTCCCTAGACGACAGTGAGCCAAGCAACCCTGAGGTTGGCCGGGGAGCTACAATTATGACTCCTTGTATTAGCCATTTTCACCTGGGGAGAAGTTATAAACCATTTAAATTACAGATTAATTTAATCTGAGATTTTCTTAGTCACTTTTGATCTTCTCAAAGGTTGTATCCACTTCTTTTCTTGATAAAGGTGTTCTTCTCAATACAGTTCAATAGATTATGTTGTTCCATTAGATTCCATTAGATCAACTTTTCAACTTCATTCATAATTACATAAATCCTTGATAATCTCTTGCTGTAATGAGGTGATTTACATATGCATTTCTGATATCGTCAGATTTTTTCATGACATCATTCGTTGTACACATACTTCATCTAGAACTGGAATACAGAGGAGAGGGTGTAATGCTGAAGCTTTATAAAGTATTGGTCAGTCTGCGTTTGGAGTATTGTGAGACTTTGGGCACCTTATCTAAGAAATAATGTGCTGGTATTGGAGAGAGTCTGGAGGAGGTTCACGAAAATAATCCTGGGAATGAAAGGGTTAAGGAGGAGCATTTGATGGTTCTGTTCATGAATCACTGAGTGTGTGCCTTCAGGCTTCTGTACCTCCTACCTGATGGTAACAGTGAGAAGAGGGCACGTCCTGGGTGGTGGGGATCCTTAATAATGGATGCTGCCCTTATGAGCCACTGCTTCTTGAAAATGTTTTGGATTCTACGGAGGTTAGTACCCAAGATGGAACTGACTAATTTTACAACTTTCTGTAGCTTCTTTTGGTCTTGTGCAGTAGCACCACCCCAAGACATGACAGTGATGCAGCCTGTCAGAATGCTCTCCACGGTACATCTATAGGAGTTTTCAAGTGTTTTAGTTGACCAACCAAACCTTGTCAAACTCCTAGTAAAACATAGTGGCCGTCTTGCTTTCTTTATAGCTGCATCAATATGCCGTGTCCCATGTTAGACCCTCAGAGATATTGACACCCTGGAACTTGAAGTTGCTCGCCCTCTCTACTTCTGATCCCTCTATGAGGACTGATTCATGTCCCCTCGTCTTACCCTTCCTGAAGTCCACAATCAGTTCTCTGGTCTTACTGACATTGAGTTCAACACCACTCAACCAGCTGGTATACCTTGTTCCTGTACGCCCTCTCATCTACAGCTGAGATTCTACCAACAATGGCTGTATCATCAGCAACTTTATAGATGGCATAAACTCATTGTCACAGATGGCTATGGAGGCTAAGTCATTGGTTATATTTAAAGTGGGTTGCTGATTAGTAAGGGTAAAGGTTAAGGGAGAAGACAGAAGAATGGGGTTAAGAGGAATAATAAATCAGCCATGATGAAATAGACGAGCAAACTTGATAGGCTGAATAACCTAATTCTGCTCCCATGTCTTATGGTATTGTGGGAGATTTGTTAGATGATGGCAATACAGACTCTCAATGTCTAAATTGCTTTCTGCATGGAATACAGTTACAATTTTATTTCACAGACACCTGTGACAATGAATTCCACAGATTCACCACCTGCAGTTAAAGAAATACCCCCTCATCTCTATTCTAAAGGGATTTCCTTGTATTCTGAGACTATGCCCACTGGTCCTAGACTCCCCCACTACAGGAAACATCCTCTCCACATCTACTCTATCTAGACCTTTCGATATTCAAAGGTTTTCAATGAGATCCCTCTTCATTCTTCTAAACTCCAGTAAGTACAGACCCAGAGCCATCAAACACTCCTAATATACTTCCATTCCAGGCATCATTCTTCTAGACATCCCCTGGACCCTCTCCAATACCACCAAGATCCCTTCTCAGGTAAGGGGCCAAAAACTGCTGACAACACTCCGTGCGGTTTGACCAATACCTTATAAAACCTCAGCATCACATCTTTGCTTTTTATATTCTCGTCCTCTTGAAATGAATGCTAACATTGCATTTGCCTTCCTTACCACTGACTCAACTTGTAAGTTAAAGTTTAGGAGTTCCTGCACGAGGACTCCCAGTCCCTTCGTACCTCTGACATTCCCCCCCCCACCACCCCCATTGTTTCCTCCAATCATCTTAAAATTATATCACTCATTAGTCATTTCTACCCTGGGAAAAAGTCTCTGGCTATCCACTCAATCTATGCCTCTTATCATCTTGTACGCCTCTCATCCTCCTTCACTCCAAAGAGAAAAGCCCTAGCTCACACAGCCTATCCTTGTTAGACACACCCCCAAGTCCATCCTGGTAAATCACTTCTGCATCCTTTCTAAAGCTTCCACATCCTTCTTATAATGAGACAAACAGAACTGAACACAATTTTCCAAGTGTGGCCTTACTAGAGTTTTATGGAGCTGCAACATTATCTCACAACTCTTGAACTCAGTCCCCTGACTAATGAAGGCCAGCACACCCTACGTCTTCTTAGGAATCCTATCAACGTTGAGGGACGTGAAACCCAGAAGCCTTTTGCTCCTCCACACTGTTAAAAAACCTGCCATTCTTGTTGATTTTGCTACTGCAGCAGCACAAAGCCCACCAGAGAGGGGGAAACTGTTCTCATACTCACACTTAAGGACATGCAAGCTCTGGTCAATGAGATACAGGCATTCTCTGCATGAAATAAACAGGTTCTCCGCAGTGGATGCCCAATCCCAAGGTCCTTGATGCACTCAGTTAAGACCATAAGACATAGGAGCAGAATTAGGCCGTTCAGCCTATTAACATTGATAATTATCGGTTATCTGCCGCGACCATAACAACCTCTCCAGTAATGGAGCACCGTCAGTGGTGCCACTATGGGAGGACCCACCAGATTAGTATCTCCGCAGCAAAACGTTGGAACGAGCACTAGCTGCCATGTTGGAAGATGAATAATCAGCCTGCAGGCTTCTTCTGAAGCTGCCTTTTATGTTTCCTAACGTCAGTCCCAAACAGGGTAAAAAGGGGCAATTTGATACGATTTTGAGAATATCCATGATGGTTGCAGTGTGAGGTTCCTGTCTGTTAGTATGGGTGGCTATAACCTATAAACAGTCTGTGATATCAGTGAAGCTGATGTCAGGATAACAGAGAGCACTGCTGCCAATACAGCACTGAAGTGCAATGGTCTGAATGATCTCCAGCAAGATCCATTCAAGGTCAAGACAAAATTAGACTCCTTTGCATCCAAGAATTGCTCACCAAGTTCTTCAATTTCTCCGCTAAAATCTGATCAATTTCTAATTTCATTTTCTGGCATTCGAAAGGAAACCTTTGGAAATTTATTCCTAATGGTGTTATGCGATGGCTTAGATTGCAAATTTACAATTTTTGCAGGCTAAACAATTACATACCACCATTAGAAATAAATTTGTAAAAGTTCCCTTTTTAATATTTTTAAATACTGAGATGTAAATAATTAAATTGTCATAGAAGTAAATCTTAAAGAAATCTTCCTGGAAGTGAGATTCCTACCTGGGAGAAGGAAAAGAGAAAATAAGCCAGTGTATGAAACTAAAAATCATTTTAGCCTCAATATTCCAGCACTGGTTAGTGCAATAGATATATTATATATAAGTTAAATAAATTTATACAAGCCATAACATGATCATGATACTTAAACTTGCAAGTGTAGGCGGTCTCTAATGGCAACAAGGCCCTTGAATGGAAAAGCCTACAAAAGGTAATGGACACAGCCCAGTCCATCATGTGTACACCATCCCCACCACTGAGCACATTTACAGGGAGCAGTGTCACAGGAAAGTAGCATCCATCATCAAGAATCTCCACCAGCCAGGCCATGCTGTCTTCTCACTGCTGCCATCAGGAAGAAGATATAGCATATTCAGGACCCACACCACCAGGTTCAGGAACAGTTATTACCCCTCAACCATCAGGCTCTTGAACCAGAGGGAAAACTTCACTCAGCCCAACACTGAAATGTTTCCACAACCTATAAACTAACTTTCAAGGACCCTTCATCTCATGTTCTTGATATTTATTGCTTATATTAATTTTTTTTATTTGGACAATTGTCGTATTTTACACATCAGTTGTTGAAAGTCTTGTATGAGATTTTTCATTGAATCTATGGTGTTTCTTTGTACTTACTGTGAATACCCCAATAAAAATGAATCTTAGGATTGTACATGCTGACATATATGTACCTTGATAATAAATTTATGCTGAACTTTGAACAATACCTATTGTAAAATGCAAAGTGTTAACCGTTTTCCCAATTCGTTCTAATTTTCACGAGTACTAGAAAAATTAGCAGTGCTCAGGTGGGGAAGGGCATTCATTTTACTCTAAACTCAAGGCTTACTTAATCAGTAATGATTTATTATTGATGAATTAATTATACCTGATTGTGCAGTTTTAGTCGCTAAATGGGGCTTTAAAAGGAGTTATTTTATTAATCATCACTGCACTAATTGCAGACACTTACAGAAGGTTTGCTGATTAAATATGCAAAGATGCACAAAAAAGCTTCACTGTTAAGAAATGAATTTTAAAGGCTATAAAGTCACAGCCTCAAAACTAGACTGTGAGTTTTGTGAAAACAAAGTTTCTGATAATTAATGACACTTTCTAATGATGAAGAAATAGACTGTTTAATATGATGCAAATTATTGCTTTAGGCATTGTAAAAGAACTTTTTTTTATTACAAGCTGCAATTTTAAATAATAGAAACATTTTGTACAAAGCAGTTTTTGAGTGAACAGTATTCAATGAGAAAAATTAGAATTAAAGTCTCTTCTCCAGTTTATGCTTGATTTAAACACACAGACGTATATCCCCATCACTTTTCCCAAACGAGCAGTGTGGGATTACTGAAGTATCTTGCTGAATTTAATAATCAAAAGGACCATTGAAATGAATATAATTTAACACCTGAAAGTGCATGGGATTGTGAAACCAACTGAGATAGGACCAACAGTCTCCCTCAGTACCGCTGCCAATGTATTAGTTTAATTACAGGATGTAGTGCTAAACTCAACACATAGTACAACTACTTCATAAGACTCTTCCTCCCAAATTTGTTCGATTGAAGGAATTTCAGAGGCAGAATAATGGACGGTGATGTTGCTACTAGTGCTTTCAATCAGGCATGGATGTCTGGTTGATAGAAGTTAGCAAGACAGAGAAGGGGCTTAAAACCACCACATCTGCACTCACTGTCTGGTATGGTTGATCAAATCTCTTTGCCCCATAGGATGTCAAAACTAAGAGCGAATAGTTTTGAGATGAGAGAAAAGGGGATCTGAGGGGTAATTTTTTTCTGAACATGGGAAGTGGTTGCTGCCTAGAGGAGGTAGCAGATTCAATTAGAATGACCTTGTTTCTGAGGTAATTGGACATGGACTTTAATAGGCAAGCCACAGAAGGGTATGGACCTTATTTGGTAAAATGGGATTGATGTACATGAGTAAAATGATCGATGTGAATGTGGTGAAGCAAATTACCTGTTTCTGTGCTATATATCTATGAATAATAAATTGTATACGCAGCATTAATCACAGGTGCGATGTCTACAAACCTGAGAATCTGGCGCCGAGGACTAGGCTTGGCTTGTCCTAATGTTGGTGACCTGTCTGTGTATGGGTGGGGAGAGTGGGAAACGAGCTTGTCTTGCCGGTTTGCTATATTGTTTTGTTGTTGTTGTTGTTGTGTTGTTCTGCTGAACATTTAAGGGTGTGCTATGTTGGCGCCTGAATGGCTGGCAACATTTGTGGGCTGTGCCCAGCACATCCTCAGGTTGCGTTGGCTGTTAACACAAATGACACATTTCACCGTAAGTTTCGATGTACGTGTGATAAATAAATCTGAATCTGAATCTGTAAATGATGGAAGTTCATTTATCTGCTTCACTCTCTAAGCAATGCCCCGTAACCTACTGACCATTTGTAGCAACACACACAAAGTGCTGGAGGAACTCAGCAGGCCAGGCAGCATCTACGGAAAAGAGTACAGTCAATGTTTTGGGCTGAGACCTTTCATCAGGTCCTGCTGAAGGGTCTTAGCCCGAAACGTTGACTGTACTCTTGGATTTCCAGCATCTGCAGATTTTCTCCTGTTTGTGACTATTTGCATAATTGTTTTTATTTCCAGATTTCCAGCATCTGCAGTATATTATTTTTGTAACCACATATCTTCTATCACTTGAAATACCTATCCAACTTTCCCTTAAAAGGTATGTAGGCCTTTAATTCAAACAATTCAACCTGCCTTGCGGCAAGGCAGTTCAGACTCAGAAGGCTTTCTGTGCAAAGCAATGCCCCTTGCTGCCTCATCAAAAGTGAATGATTCTGACACCCTCTAACCAGAGGAAATAATCATTTCCCAAACACTTACTCAAAACTTTGAAGAATTAAAGTACTTATGTAACTTCTTTGGCCTTCCTGCTTCAGTGGGAATTAACCCTGCATCTCGGGTCTCCTCATTAATGCATAGAAAAATACAAAGATTTTTAAAGATTAGCTTTATTTATCTCAAGTACATTGAAACATACAGTGAAATGCATTGTTTGTATCCAATCAAATCAGCAAGGATTGTGCTGGACCACATGCAAGTATTGCAACGCTTCTGATGCCTTCATGCCATGCTCACAACTCACAAAGCATAACCATACTTCTTTGGAATGTGGGAGGAAACTGGAGCAGCCAGAAGAACCCATAAGGTCACGCTGAGAACATACAAACTCCTTACAGACAACAGCGGGAACTGAACCCCCGGTCAGCGAACGCTAGCCTTATAAAATGATGTGCTAACCACTACGCTACTGTGCTGCCCCCTTGATGCACCTGCAACTCATCAGAAATCTCTGAGAAGCTTCAGCAACTTTGTTAAAAATTGGCCAGGGACAGAACATATCTCAAATCAATGTTTTTGTGGATTTATCACTATTTTATCCCCTTCTTCCTTATTTCTGAAACCCATAGACTGTCCTTTGTTGCTTATTTGCTCTGCTTGCACCTGCAGGAAGTATATATTTGAAATCCTAAATCTCTTTATATACTTTGAATTCTTGGTGCTGAAAAAGCATATTTATATTTTCCACATCATTATGCAACCATTATTGGTTATTTGATCTGTTTCTGTTTCGAGAGATCATTTTAAGAAAAGAGGACCATCAGAAGAAAAGTAGATTTTTCCAACAATCAGACTATGAGTGAAGTGAAAGTTGGAACACTGAAATCGAAGCAAATGAACACCTGCTCTGCAAAATTTCTTTCCTGCAGGTAGGAACGGAAGAGAGTTTCCAGATGGTTCAGGGTTCCCAAAGCCCAGCCTGCAGGCGCTTCATCAATCTTCCATTGATAGCTGCACCACAGTGCTCTCCATCCACAACCAGCATCCTATTCACTGCACAGCCACAATTACATAGCCCACTGCGTGAGCTCGCAAAACACAGGAGAGCTTTCATACCCATTTCATCCGCAAAACAAATTTGGCTTTGTTTGCCCAGTGTTCTTAAAATCATGTGCAAACCAAATGTTTTAGTTTAAGTATTAGTCCTGTTTCATTATCAATTCATATTTATGTCTTCCCATTACAAAAGTAGGGAAACAAGTATCTCCATGTGGCCTGAAGAACATGCTGTAACAGGAATTTACATTTGATACAAACTCTGTAGGGAAACATGAATTCTCCTTAATGCTGGTCTGGCTCCTCGGCAGTGCACTCACTTTTATGCAATCTCCAGTTCATGTTCCATGTGTTTAGTTGACTATTTTTTTTTACTATTTGCGCAATTTGATCAAGGTGTCAAGGCCGAGAGCAAAGGATGAACCAGTGTTCAGCTCACTGTTCCTCGAGGTTTACTCGCTTCAGCGCTGAACTGACTCTACAGCTGTGGCCTGTAGCTATCGGCACTCGCCTCAGCACTGAACTGTCTCCGGGGCTGTGGCCTGCAGCTATTAGGCTCCCAGACTGGCTCCACTTGCCTTGGCACTGAACCATCTCTGGTGCCGTGGCCTACAGCTACCAGGCTCCCAGACTGGCTTCACTCGCCTCGGCACTGAACCGTCACCGGGGCTGTGGCCTGCAGCTACCAGGCTCCCAGACTGGCTTCACTCACCTCGGCACTGAACCGCCTCCGGGGCTGTGGACTCGCTTTCGGGGACTTTGAGTGTGTTTTTTGTTTATTTTAATTGCTTGCACGATTTGTTCTTTTTTTTTGCACATTAGGTATTTGATGGTCTTTGCTGTGTGGGGTAAGTGGAGAATTCGTTGAGCAAATGAATTTGGAAGGACGACACCTCTTGGACAATGTTTTAGACTGAAACGTGATTTGCAGCACTGGGTCCTCTAATGCACTGTTGATCCTCTCATGGAACATAGAACAGTACAGCACAGGAACAGACCCTTCCGCCCTCGATGTTTGCTGAACTGATTCAACTAGTAAATACTTAACTAAACTAATCCCTTCTAGCTGCACAATGTCCAAATCCCACCATTTTCTGCAAAACCTTTAAATCACCTCGATTGTATTTGTCTCCACTATCTCTTCTGGCAACATATTGCAGGCATCCACCAATCTCTGTGTAAATAAAAAAACTGCATCTCCTTTGAACTTGCCCCCTCACTTTAAACACATAGTATTAGGCATTTCAGCCCTGGGGAAATGGACACCAGCCATCTACTCTATCTGTATCCTTCATAATGTTATAAATTTCTATCAGATCACCCCCTAGCCTCTGCCACTCCAGAGAGAACAACCAATGTTTGTCCAACCTCTTGCAGAACATGCCCTCTAATCCAGACAGTATCCTGATACGGCAGCTTCTCCAAAGCTTCCACATCTCTTCTATAATGGGACAATCAGAAGTGAATGCAGTTCTCCAGATGTGGCCAAAACAGAGTTTTATAAAGCTGCAACATAACTTCCTGATTCTTGAACTGAATGTTCCAACTAATAAAGATAAGCATTCCATATACATAAAGTCTTCATTAATGCGAAGATCTTCATTTTGTATCTGTCATCAAGATATCATCCATCCCTTTTCCTTGTTTTCCTCAGCTACCATCTTGAATCTATTCAAGAATCTCCACCTAGTGGGTCATTTTCCCCTCTCTAGGAATAGAACTCCATTTTGTTGTTCACATATTTAGGTGGTAGACAAACAAATAGGCTGGGATAAAGGGGTGATATATGAAGTAGCGATGCCCAAGCTCATTTAGAAGGAGGACGGGAGATCTTATTGAAAAAAAAAACAAGATTGAGGGGAAATGACAGGGTATATACTGAGTGAATGTTTACCTGTGGATGTATCCAGAAAAGGACTGGTCTATTTCAGACAGAGATCAAAGGAAATGTCTTGTGAGGGTCATGGGTCTTTGCAGTTCACTACTGCAAAAAGATGTTTCTCCAGGTTATGAAGACGCTGAGGACTCTTTCCTTATTTCAGTCTACTGGGATCAGGCCAGCTATTTACTAACCATTCACAATGATCCCGTTTCAGAGTTGGATTTATTTATCATATAGTGAAATGCGTTGTTTGCGTTAACAAACCAACACAGCCAAGGGTGTACTGTGGGCAGCACACATTCTCACACCTACATAACACGCCCAGCACGTTCAGCAGAATGACACAAAACAGAACATACCGAGCGACAGAGCAACAACAGAACAAGCCTCGTTCCTCCCTACCACCCGCCCAGCCCCAGGAAACTCTGACTTCAGTGTCCAACAGACTCGAGGATTCAGACATTTCCCCCTCCCCACCCCGTGAACTCACTGGCGAATTGCAATACATTTTGTGAGGTGGGGTATACGATTTTAATTTTGAAGAGAGAAAGATCTGAGGTAATGAAATGGGTAACCACAAACTCTGAAGCACCTTTGATAGTTATTTGTTACTGATTTGCTTTCTCCTGTTGCCTACTGAGCAGCAACTCAGCTGGGGGACTTGTATTTTCATCAACCGCCTGGAGATTCCATCTCTCAGTTACACATCAGGGGCAGTTTTACGGTGGGCAATGAACCTACCATCCACACATTTTCAGGATGTGTGAGGAAACCTATGAGGTCATGGGGAGAACTTGCAAACACCACACAGACAGCACTAAGGGTCAGGATCGAACCACGATCCCTGATGCTGAGGGACAGTGACTATTAACTTCACCGCTATGCTCCCACTGATGTTGCCTTACCTTGTTAAGAAGGTTGGGCAATGGCTGTGAGCTTCAGGGGAGGGGGAGGAAATGTGTTCAGTACTAAAGGAGGTTCAAAGGAGAGAAAGTGAGAAAATAAATTAAAAGAAACTTGCATGAGTTGAGCTCCCAGCAAGAGGCCAGGTCTTGCTTTTACTTACTCATGGAATGGGAGGCAGCATTTGACCCATCAGGTCTACGAGCAATCCCAAACTCTTATTTATGACCTTGTAATCACACATATCCATTTACAGTCCCCTGATCCCTCCACCAGCCACCCGCTCCAGGGGGTTAATATACAGCTACCAACGTTTGCCTTGAGGCATTGACTTTCCTTGTCTACTTTTGTTCTTCATGACTTTGAGTTAGACTACACTTAGTATATTTGTTCAGTTCTGGTCGCCACAGTAAGGATGTGGAAGCTTCGGAGAGGGTGCGGAAGAGACTTACTAGGATGCTGCCTGGATTAGAGACAATATCTTATGAGGACAGGTTGAGTGGGCGAGGACTTTTCCCTCTGATGCAAAGGAGGATGAGAGCTGACTAGACAAAAGGTGTACAAGATGATAAGCAAAGATCAGATGGATAACCAGAGACTTCTTCTCAATGTGATAATGCCTAATATGAGAAGTGACTGGAGACAAGTGTAGGGGGGATGCAGAGGTGAGTTTTCTTTTCTCAAAAGGAGGGTGTGTGGAACTCCCTGTGATAGAGGCAGGTACATTATGCGCATTTTAGAAACTCTTAGATAGGCACATGGATGATAGAAAAAATAGAGGGCTATGTAGGATTGATCTAAAGAGTAGGTTAAAAGATCAGCACAACACTGTGGGCCAAAGGGCCTGTATTGTAGCACTACTCTGTGTTCTGCGTTTAACCTGATGATGAGCATGAGAACCAGACATGGCTAAACTTGTAATGGAAAACCAATGAAAACTGTGTTGCAACAGAGCAGGCAACACCTTAAGAACTTAGACGGAATGTGACACACTTGGTTTCAGGACCATGGACTTATTTTCCAGGCAATGGACATGGAAAGTACCTTAGCAGAACTTCCACGATGCATGAGCGATGCAGCACTTCCTAACCTGGAAACCACTGTGGTAGTGTTCTACCCTGTGAAACAAGAAGTTTATTTTCAAGCAACACACATCAAAGTTGCTGGTGAACGCAGCAGGCCAGGCAGCATCTCTAGGAAGAGGTACAGTCGACGTTTCAGGCCGAGACTCTTCGTCGAGACGCTTTGGCCCTAAACGTTGACTGTACCTCTTCCTAGAGATGCTGCCTGGCCTGCTGCGTTTACCAGCAACTTTGATGTGTGTTGCTTGAATTTCCAGCATCTGCAGAATTCCTCGTGTTTGAAGTTTATTTTCGAACATGTTACCCTAAAAAATGCACCATGCAATAGCATTTCTCGTCAATTGACATAACTTCCTAAATTCAAAAGAAAGTGCCTGAAATTTAACTCATTCTTCAGCTAGTAAACTGAAACGAATAGATAGCATTGCTAGTCTGCTGGCCTGTTAGTGAAATAGCTGCTCCATATGCTGAAAGTATCTACTGCAAATTTTAATTCTGAAACTTTTTTTCTTCAGAAAAAAAGCTGCCAAATGGTTAATAACAAGTGATGTCAACACCAGTATCCATCATTCACTTGCAAACAATTGGGGCATGTGGTGCAGCAGACCTTCATATCCACAGTTAGAAGCTGTCACATATGGAAGGGCAGAAACCAATAGCTTGTTCTTCCATCATTACTTTTTAACCCCATGCCAGCGCCATCATAAACAGCTGAAATAAGGGTTAATGCAACACCTCAGGGATTGCCTGACTGCCTCTGAGGAGTCACTGAAATGGCTCAGGCAAATTGTGAATTACGTCGCCACTTGTTCCACTTTGTCATTAGTGGCTCAAAACTATTTAATTAGTCCGAAGTCAAACGCACTGGTACTAATTTCTGTCGGGTTGGCTTTACTTCTGACGCTTGACGCCACTCAGGCTGTAAGCACAGTCTGGTTCATTCTGAGCGGCAGCATATGGGGAACTTAAATCTCAGACAAAAATGAAATAAGTGAATAGTAGGTGACTCATAAACCCTGCAATCAAGAAGACTTAATGATCATGTGCACCATAGCCAGAATAACTGAGAGGTCAGGAGATTGACAGCAAGATCAGGGAAGGTCATACAAGCACTCAGACCAAGGAGCATCTGGCAAAATGCACCAATCTTAAATCAATTAAACTCTCCTGATGAGCATAATTTTATGCTTCTTTGCACCAGAAAACAATAAGTCAAACTAGGAGGACATCTTTATCTCTCCTCCACATATTTTGTAGCCATCCAAATGGAAATAATGTTCATTTAAAGCAATTGTCCTTAAATTTCACACACACTGACTCAAGTTTGTGAATCTCAATTTCGGTAAAGGTGTATATGTAGAGAAAGTATTTGGACTGTTATAGAACTTTGTCAGTTCTATGCACATTATTAATAGGTTCCAATTTCTATGGTAAGTACTGTTGCAATCAGTCTGTTTGTACACAACTTAATTATTGACATCTTCTTTTAGTTCCTAGCACCAAAATAACCAAGCAATTGCAAAGGTATTCTTGGATATGTCATTCATAAAGTATGTACAAAGAAGTATATGGATGTGAAAGCTGAATTCTATCAAATTTTAACAATTCTTCCACCAAAGAATTCTTTTTCTCTCTGTTCCACAGCTTTCTGTTGCCTTCATCTCTTGCAATCTCTGATAATCCAAGGTAAACTGTTGCATTAGAAGTCAGGTGTTAGGAATGTACAGAATGAATGGCAAAGTTGAAGTTTTGCCAAGTCCCCAGGTAAGTAGTTAATTGTTCTCACCAAGGGAGTACCGCAAATGAAGCATTAACAAGTATGATATAAAACTGGAAATTAGAAAATAGTGTCAATTATTGTTACAGCTCAGCTTCGAGTAATCATGAATGGCAGTAATAATGACTGATCACATTATTGATATGTGTGAATGTTCCTACCTAGTAGAACTCTTGTGACAATATCCAAAATAAGGTGTAGGATTTACCACCTATTCCAGTCATCGCTGACACAGAAACTGTAATATTCACTGGCTGTGATTTTTTTTTAAACTTGAAGACCATCACTCCTTTAAGGATTGTGCAACCTGATTGCAACAATGCTTGTAGAATGCTCCAGAGAGGGAGTCTGGCAACTCGCGTGCTCACCGAGATCCTTCTTCACTATCTGTATTTGCACGGTTTGTTTACAGATTACAGTTGTTGATATTTACAGTTTAGAGATCCTGTTTACAGTTACTGTTCTATAAATCTGCTAAGTATGCCCACAGAGAAAGAATCTCAGGGTTGTATGTGGTGACATGTATGTATCCTGATAATAAATTTTACTTTGAAATTCTTAAACATAATTAGTAAACCAGTACAGGTACCAGTAAAAGTGACCAATGTAGACATGTTAAACTGCTATGCTAATGATACCATTGTACAGGTGAGAAATTTGTTACTTTCACCTTTGCACTCGAAACCATGGGGTAATATAGTACTTTCTGATGAATTTACTATCAATTCACTAAACTATATGCTGTTGGTAATCCAATTTGATAGTCCACTGTAGCACAGGCAAAGCTGCACTGTTGAAAGAATGTTAAAATATAGTAATTCATCTTCCTTTCACAAATAACAGAAACCCACATGTCCCTATTTTGTCCAAGTGAAGCTCTGGGGAATTTTAATTCATCAATCAATATCATTAAAACAAGTGATAAGACATTGCCACTTCCCTGCTTGGGGGAGATTTCATTAGCATAAATTGGCATAAAGTAGCAGTAAAGTTATTTAGTATATCCTGAAGTTATGGAAGACGTCACTTAAAAGTCTGCTGTTACTGCCCTTCCCCAGTGGAAGTGGATGGTAAATCTTCCTGAACCACTCTTGTCTTGTGAAGATACTTAACCGGTGGAACTTGTAGACAGTAGCAGAGTTTAGACCCAGAAAGGAGTCTGACAATACATTTCCAATCTGGAAAGTCTGTAGCTTGGAAGAGAAAGTGAATGTTGAAGTATTCCATATGCCTTCCGATCTTTGAACACAGAACACTGCAGCACGTTACAGGTCCTTCAGCTCATGATGTTGTGCCGATGTTTTAACTTAATCTGAGTGTTCTCTCCCTCCATTTTTCTTTCACCTGTGGGCTGATCTAAGAGTTTCTTAGATGTTCCTAATGTAAAGCAACACACACAAAATGCTGGAGAGCAAATTAAATGCATCTGCCTCTACCACCACTCCTGACCAACTTATCTTTTTGTCCTTGTTCAGTGCTGGTCATGGATTTGGAAGGTGCAGTTGAAGTAATCTGGATTTTTTTTTGTTTTTAGGTGGGTCTTGGTAATACTACTTATAGGCAGCTAAATGGTTAAACTCCTTTATTGGAGCAGGTCATGCCTGGCACCTTTGTGGCATGAATGCTAAATGCAGCTCAGAATGCGATGGGTGACTGATATCCAAATACAGACGTGGACTATTTCATTGTCTACAAACTTCTATTTTTGTGCGGGCTGTGACACGAATCACTGAAGTATGCATCTTGATAATGACAGGCTGGCACAGCTGCTGCCTTATAGCTCCAGTGACTAAAGTTTGAACCTGACACCTGGCACAGTTTATGTGGAGTTTGCAAATTCTTCCAGTGACTATGTGGGTCTGGTTTTCTCTCACATCCTAACAATGTTCAGTTTATTAGCCTAATTGACCACTATAAATTGCCCCTAGTGTATAGCGGAGGGGGAGTTGTTAGGGGAGAAAATTGTATCAGTTTTGAATTACTTGATGGTCAGCACGGATTTGATGGGCTGAAGGCTTCATTTCTAGGCTGTATGTTTCCAGCTTTATCAGGGCTCCTTGATGCCAGGTTCAATGAAAGTTTGCCTTTGTCACGTGGTCATTCTCTTCTCATTTCTGGATTTCAGCCTTGAGCCTATGTCTGATGGAGTACAGAGTCTAATGGTTCTGGCAAAACGTTAATTGGACGTCAGTAAGCAGCATCCTGAGGTGTAGGTTCTCGGAGTTACACAGCACAGGAACACTTTTCGACCCAACACATCCGTGATGACCAAAGCATTTTCCTGAGTAAGTCCTTTTTCCCAGCGTATGGCCGCTATCTCCCTTAATCTTTCCTATCTGTGTACTTACCCAAATGTCTTTAACATTTTATAATTGTACCTACCTGCCTTCACAACCTTCTCTGGCAGCTTGTTCCATATAGCCATCACTCTGTGTGAAAACACAGATCTCAGGTCTGCTTTTAGTCTTTTCCCTCTCACCTTAAACTGATGCTGTCAAGTTTGAGACTCCCTTACCCTGGGAAAAAGACTATGGCCATCCTTCCTGCCCCGCTCTCACCTCATTCCCCTCATGATTTTATAAACCTCTGTAGGGTGCTGATCTTACCTCCTTCGCTCCAGTGAAAACACTCCTTGCCTGTCCAGTCTCTCTTCCAAACGCAAGCCCTCCAGTCCAGGCAACAGGCTTGTGAATATTTTTCTGCAAGGTTTCCAGCCTAATCACGTCCCTCTTTATGTCAGTCAGAACTGAATATCAATATCCTAGTTGTGGTCTTGCCAACATGTTGTACAGCTGTGACTTAACATCCCAACTCTTGTACTCAGTCCCCCATCTTCATTACCCGGTCTACCTGTGTCATCACTTTCACCTCTAGGGCTCTCTGTTCTACCACACTTCATTGGCCCTACCGCTCATGTCTGATAGATGAGGAAATGTGCTAGAATGATTAGAGAAATTGAGCAGATGTCACAAAGCTGACATTTTTAGCGTACCTACTAGCACAAACCTTAACTCCCAAAAGCATTGGTACTCTGTACACAAACGTTGTGACTGGAGGACAGACCTGGTACAACTCTTTACCCTGGTACGGACTCCAGTCCACATGTCCCCTCACTCAGTGTCTGCACGTGTGTCAGAAGGGAGATCGTCGTGGTTCACCTAAAAACTTAAATAATTTGGACAAATAAAGTATTCAACCATGAAGGCACAATGTTGCATTATTATAACTTTTAACCATTTGGTTAAAATAGTTGTAATAATGTGATAATATTTGGCAAAATAACTGCAGCTTCAGAAAATTAATAGCATTAAGTGCAGCACTACCAAGAAATAAGTGGTTGTATTTGACAGCAGAGGGCCAAAGATTTACATTTAAGTATGAACATCTATGAATATCAAGTTTCTATGCCTTAAACACTTCCCACAATTAATTCTTTATTTTATGTTTGATATATTCTCAGGTTTTGTTGATGCCATCCAATTTGTCAGAAAACTGTATGACCTCTGCATATTTATTTAGAGATAAAGCAGAGAATAGGCCCCCTGTGGCCCCTTCCAGCCGTGCCGCCAACCCTAGCCCCGATTTAACCCCCGTCTAACCACGGGACAATTTACAATAACCAATTAACCTACTAATTAGTGCCTTTGGATGGTGGGGTGTGGGGTGTGGAGGGGGGGGAGGGAACTGCAGCATCCAGAGGAAACCCACACACTCCACAGGGAGGACGGACAAACTCCTTACAGAGGACGTTGGAATTGAACTCTGAACTCCGACACCCTGGGCTGTAATAGTGTAACGCTGACCACTTCGCTACTGTGCACTACTATCATTAAAAGGCCCGATAAACCCATGAACTCCTTCACCTAATCTGATGACGGGTCTCGGAGCAAAACATCAGCTGCACTCTTTTCCATAGATGCTGCCTGGCCGGCTGGCTTCCTCCAGCATTTTGTGTGTGTGGCTTCCGATTTCCAGCGTCTGCAGATCTTCACTTGTTTATCTAAATTCAGATATTCACAAAGAAACTGAGATCATGTTCAGTCTTCAGCTTCACTCACATTAGTAGCTCATTACCCTTTCACAATGTAGGTTTAATTAATATACAAGCTAAACCCATGATTATAATCTAGGACTGTTCAACAAGTAACTTCTGGATAATATATTCTCATGCACGTTTTTAATACTCTAAGCAAAAAGAATCACAAATTGTAAAATAATTTAGAGCTTCAGAACAAATAAATTGAATGGTAGGTTTTTTTTTAATGGACAATAACAGCTGTTCTGGTTTTGGGAGTTTGTCTCCATGGGATTGACTGCAATAATTACTAGCCAATAAATTATTTACACAAACAACTATGTATGCCAGTACAGCTCAGCATGTTTGACCCATTTTGATACAAGACCATATCTACTGTATTTTTCTGTTAATATCAGGCAGAAATGTTTTTCAAGACAACTGGCAGATCTTCTGGGAAACAGAGTCAAACTCATATGGCACAGAAAAGATCCCCGGCCCACTATGTCCAGCACCAATTCATGAAGCAGCCCGCTTGTTTTCTCCAGAACCTTATCCACCTGAGTTGCCACTTTGAAAGAGCTGATTGATTTGAGTCCTTATGTCTGTCTGTTCATCAGCATTCTGCAGTGTGCTTTCATATGTTCTACCTGTGCCTGTTTCCTAAAATGTGCCAGTTCACACTTGTTGGGATTAACCCCAACTGCCAACACTCTACCCAACTTTCCAACTGATTTATATCCTGCTGTAGCCTTAGTCGACCTTCCCTTTTAAGTACCACCAACTTTATTTCCTCTGCAAACTTCCGACCATGGTTAGTGCATCACTTTACTGCACCAGTGCAGGGAGATTCAATTCCCGTCACTGTCAGTAAAGAGTTTGTATACTCTCTGTAATTGTGTGGGTTTCCTCCAGGTGCTCCAGTTTCCTCCCATATTCCAAAGATGTAGAAGTTAGGGTTAGCAACTTGTGGGCAGGCTATGCAGGTACCAGAAGCATGGCAGCACTTGCAGGCTGTTCCCAGCACAATCCCCATTTTCAAATGTGTCAGTATCTTTGGATGAATTAATAGGCTCTGGGTATCATTAGAAAGGGCAGTATTAAATCAGTTTCAGTTGCCCTGATGCAGTGTGATGATGGGCTTCAATAGTGTGACTTGATTAACTTCCTCAAAGAGTGACAGGACCAACCATACTGGTGTAAAACAGATGAAATATAGTGGAGTGAAGACAGATTCCTTTCCTGAAAGAGCACTAATATATAATCTGGATATTAGCAGAAAGAAATTAGGTCATAAAGAAAGCTTTTGGCACAGTGACCTTCATAAAGCAATGTATTGAGTACAGGAGATGGGATCTTATGTTGAAGTTTTACAAGACATTAGTGAGGCCTAAATTGGAGTATGTGTACAGTTTTGGTCACCTACTTACAGGAAAGATGTAAACAAGGTTGAAAGAGTACAGAGAAAACTTAACAAGAATGTTGCTGGGTCTGAAGGACCTGAGTTATAAGGAAAGATTGAATAGATTAGGACTTTATTCCTTATAACACAGAAGATTGGGATGAGATTTGATAGAGGTATCCAGAATTATGAAGGGTATAGATAGGGGTAAATGCAACTCGGATTTTGCCACTGAAATTGGGTAGGACTGCAACCAGAGGTCATGGGTTAAGGATGAAAGGTGAGAAGTTTAAGGGGAACATGAAGGGAAATTTCTTCACTCAGAGGGTCATGAGAGTGTGGAATTAGCTGCCAGCACAGTGGTGCATATGAGCTCCACTGCAACATTTGAAAGATGTTTGACTAGGTACATTGATAGTAGGCTAGGGCCCCAGTACAGGTCAACGGGAGTAGGCAGTTTAAATAGTTTCAGCATGGATTAGTTGGGCCAAAGGGCCTGTTTCTGTGCTGTACTTTATGACTCTATGACCTCAGTATTCTCCATAAAACTTATCCTGGCACTGAATGAGGAAGAAACCCCAGATCAAAAAGATGAAGAGGATAGGGACAGTGGTGAGCACAGCTGATTCACGACTCCAGAGACTGTCCGTGTGGAATTTGCACGAACCCCTGTGATAATAATGACCTCCTCCTCACCTCCTTGTCCCTGTCTGCTTTCCTCCCAGATGCCAAAAGATATGCTGGTTCAGAGATGAACTGGCCACTGAAAACTAATCCTTGATGGCATAAAGAATCATAACAATTGGAGGGAAGCTGATGGACATATTTGATGAGAGTGTAGAATTGGTATTTTGCTTGCAGTTTAACTTTCTTATTCTTGCTTGTATTTTTGTACAGTATAATCACACGTATACATGTAATTATTCAGTGAATTTTCCAGTAATTATGGTACAGTTGCTGCTGTAATTTTCAAGTAATTTCTTAGTTTCCTTCAGCAGATGTCATGCCACTTGAATCTGACTGGTTTATAGGTTCATTGTTATGAGCTGAGTTTTTGTTACCTCCAGTCTGAGTGTGAGATGGCCACGACTACTTTTTCTTTTCTCGTTCTTTGTTCTTGTAACACAATAAAATTGCTAGCAGTAAGTTGCATGCCTCATCCTTGACGTACAAAGAACCTCTGGAGCAGAAAAGCGTCAGGACTTAACAGATATGCAGCAAGCCTGAACGAGGTGCACTGTAGCATAGCAGTTAGCATGACCCTATTGCAGCTCAGGGTGGCAGAGTTCAGAGTTCAGCTCTGGTGTTCTCTACAAGGAATCTGTACGTCCTCCTCGTGGAAAACGTGGGTTTTCCCCAGCTGCTCTGGTTTCTTCCCACAGTCCAAAAACGTAATGGATAGGTTAACTGGTCATTGTAAATGGCTGGAAGGGCTCACTCAGTGCTAAACAAAACAAAATAACTCAAATATGCAGAGGGAGAATGAAACCAATGGGATTGATCCCTTGGGATCCAGCATTTACTAAATGGGCAGAATGGCCTCTTTCTTTGTCAAGTCAGATTAAGAATAAATCAGGGGAGAGCAGAGCATGAAAAGATGAAGGCAGACAATGCTGGACATACAGAACAGGGCAGGTCACATGGAACAGAAAAAGAACCAACGTCAGATCGAAGACCTTTCATCACAGTACAACAATTTCAGCACTCAAAGGTGGAGTTATGTGTGGAGCAGAGTATGCAGGTATTTTGCTGCCTTCTTCATGAGGTTGAACGATCTTGAGTCGTTTTCTCTGGAGCAGCTGAGGCTGAAGGAAGACCTGATAGGATTTTATAAAATTATGAGAGGCATAAATATTCTTTACTCCAAGTCCGAAATGCGAAATGTCTAATAAGATTGGCATGCATTAAAGGTTGGGAGGGGGGTGTGGAGTTCGAAGGTGAAGTGCAGGACAAAAGATATGTTTTTTTTTTAAACACGGTGATGGGTGCCAGGAATGCACTGATGGTGGAGGCAGATACAACAGGAGTACTTAAGAGGATCTTGGATGAGTTAATGAATATGCAGAAAATGGAGGGATATGGACCACGTGCAGGCTGAATATGGCTCACGTTGCAATGGATTTAAAGGGAATTTGAGGGGGACCTTTTCCACCCAGAGAGTGCAGACAACCAGGAATACGCTGCCAATAGCCCAGTGGAAGAAGTATCTAAATGGACAGTTGTATTATAGGCCAAGTACTAGAAGATGGAGTTAATACAGATGGATCACTAATTGCTCAGTGTGGATATGGTGGGCTGAATGGTCTGTTTTCATGTTTTATGACATTAGAAAGAAACTGCTGAGGCTCTGACCTGCATTTTCTAATCCTCCTCAGATACAGGATTGGTGCCAGAGGACTGGAGGTCTTCAATCCCCATACGATTCTTCAGAAAGAGAGGAAAGGCTAAGCCAAGGAAATCCAGGCTAGATATTCGACTGAAAAGTCACAAGTCTGCAGATATTTGAAGACTGAACTGAAAACAGAAAATGATAGAATAGCTCAACAGGTCAGACAGCATCTGTGAAAAGAGAAATAGAGTTAATGAAACTTGCATTTCTTTACACAAACAGCTTTTTGAGCTCCTCTCCCCCAACATTCAGCATTTCCTGGTTTAAGTTTAACTTTGGTGCTCTGCACATTATTGGATTCAATTTTGAGCAGCACAAACGTTTATTTTGCAAGATACAGGATAACAAGGAACAGACTTAGAATGAGAGAAGAAACTTCTGCTTCGTCCTTTCTCGTCCTGAAGAAGAGTCTCGGCCCGAAGCTTCATTTCTCTCCATAGATCCATAGATTTCTCCAGCATTTAGAGTTTTTAAAAAAACTTTAAAGATTAGCTCATTTATCACATTTACATCAAAACATACAGTGAAATGTGTCACTTGCATCAGGGATGTGCTGGGGCCACCATATTACATGTGTGTTGCTCGAGGTTTCCAGCATCTGCAAAATCTCTTGTTCCTCTAAACATAAAGGCTTTCCCATCTGGGTTTTCCACACCTTCCTGATCAAAGTCCATAAGAGCATAAGGCATAGGAGCAGAATTAGGCTATTCAGCCCATCGAGTCTGCTCTGCCATTCCGTCATGGCTATCCCGGATCCCACTCGACCCCATACACCTGTCTTCTCGCCATATCCTTTGATACCATGAGCCAAGTCAAAGTCAAAATCAAATGAATTATTATCAAAGTACAGACAGTATATGTCACTAGATACTGCCTCAAGTTTCATTTTCTTGCGGGCATTTACAGGAAAATAAAGAAATGCAATAGAATTTATGAAAAACTGTGCATAAACGAAGATTGACGAACAACCAACATACAAAAGAAGACTAAATAAATAAGCAAGCAAACACATAATACTGAGAACATGAGTTTCAGAGTCCTTGGAAGTGAGACTTCTGGTTGTAGTTTCAGTTCAGTGTTGAGTTAAGTGAAGTATCTTCACTGGTTCAAGAGCATGATGGCTGTAGGGTGGTAACTGTTCCTGAGCCTGGTGGTGTGGTACCTCCTGCCTGATGGTAGTAGTGAGAAGAGAGCATGGCTGGATGATGGAGGTCTTTGATGGCGGGTGCTGCTCTCTTGTGGCAGTGCTCCTTGTAAATGTGTTCAGTGGTGGGAACAGCATTGCCTGTGATGGACTGGGCTTCACACTTGTCCAAAGCAACCATTTTCCACCTGCCCAACTTTCCTGCGGTAACTGGTTAAGTGCTCCTTCCCCTATTAACCAGGTAGATTTGGACAGCTCAGTGCAAAGGAAGTCTGCTTATTAAGTTTAATTGAACATTGAAGTTCCCAGGGGCACTACTCACATAGGGAATCTCCTTGTGCCTATTTGTCATTGAGATCCAACTGCATGGTTCATGATTTATAAAACTAAGAGTTTGCGCACAGTGCAAAAGAAAAATACTGAAGATGCCGCAAACCTGAAATTAAAATGAAGAACAACATCAATACTGAGCAAGTCAGGCAGCATCTGCAGGAAGAGAAACCTGCAATGTCTTTTCACATCCAGGACTGGACAAGTGTGTAACCAATCTTAAAGGAAGCGCAAAGAGAGAAGAAGTGGAGGGGAGGGAAGATGACAATGTCTTCAATAAGGCAAGAAATAGCAGATATTAAGTGACAAAAGTGTTGATAATACAAGGGAGAAGTGGTCAACAGTTGGAGATACATTTAGATTTTCTAGTGCACCAAATAGACACTACAGCTGTGCATGGACGACTGGTTTAATTGTAGTCCTGTCCCTGTCTAAGGTTCAAAGATCAAAATGAATTTATTATCAAAGTATGCATATCACCATATGAGAGGTTCCCTGATGATAGATACTGTTTTCTTGCAGCAGCACTCCTTGTAGATGTGCTCAGTGGTGGGGAGGGTGTGTCTTGTGACAGACTGGGCTGTATCCACCACTTTTTGTAGGCTTTTCCATTCTGGTGTTGGTGTTTCCATACCAGAACATGATGCAACCAATCCAGACAGCCTCCACTGTGCATCTATGGGAGTTGATCAAAGTTTTAGATGGCTTACTGTGTCTGCACGAACTCTAAGAAAGTAGAGGAGCTGCCATGCTTCCTTCGAAATGGCACTAGGTACTGGTTCCAGGAGAGATCCTCTCAAAGAATAACACCAAGGAATTTAAAGCTACTGACCACCTCCACCTCTGATCCTCTGAAAGGGACTGGCTCATGGACCTCTGGTTCCTTCCACCTGCAGTCAATAATCAGATCTTTGGTTTTGCTGATGTTGAGTGAGAGGTTGTTGCATGGTTAGCGAATGAGCGCCGGAAGCTGCAAGCCATGGGCCAAAACGTGGACTTGGCAACAGGCAAGTAAATAGTGAGGGAACAGCCAGCTCTCTGACAGATGGTTTGGGTAGAAACAGGAGTCAGGATCAACAGAATTAGTGGGATCTCAGGTGTTCAGAACTATTGTACAATCTGAAGAGTTTGTACAGAACTGACAGCGGGCCTGAAGAACCAAAAGTCATGACGGAACATAGCCTACCAAGCTCCTGATATGGTGGGGTGGTATTAAAATCTAGCTGTCCTGGGACTCATCAATGCTAGCCACTTCTGGGACAACTTGATCTTGGTTATCTCAATGTTGCAAATGGGCTTTGCATTTCATGACTGACACAGAAATCATGCCAAATCCACAAGGGTGAATTACTGAAGGAAGTGAAGATGCGTTGAGTGAACTAGGGCTTTTCTTTTTGGAGCAAAGGGGAATGTGAGGTGACTAGATAAGAGGTGTACAAAATGGTAAGAAGCATCGATTGAGTAGGTAGCCAGAGACTCTTTCCTAGGGTGGGAAATACGTAGGGGAGGGGCATAATTTTAAGGTGATTGGAGAAAAGTATAGAGGAGGGGTGTCAGAGGTAACCTTTTTTTGGTTTTACACTGGGATTGATGGGTGTGTGTAATGCCCTAGGGTAGGCAGATACATTAGATACATTTAAGAAGCTCTTAGATAGGAACATGGATGACAGAAAAATGGGAGGGCTAAGTGGGATGGAAGAGTTAGATTGATCTTACAGTAGGCTAAATGGTGGATACAATGTACTGTGCTGCAGTGTTCTATGTTCCATGTTTAAGTGCCCCACCGAGTTTCCAAAGTGAGGTGAAATGGCACAGAAATGGGCATTGTGAGATTTCATTCCGGGAGAAGTTAATCTGAAATAGCAAAGCAGTGAAAGGAACAGTTCAACACTATGGTTTTCTAGCCCACTGTCTTTCATATGTAGTGCTTTTCACAAATGCTGGATGTCCAAAATAGTATTACAACTAATTAAGCAGCTTTAGAAACATTGTACCTGTTGTATTGGAGGAAACAATTACAAAAGATTTTCAGGCAACAATTTCACTGATATCAGTGAGGTTAACAGCTAAATGATGTGATGTCTTTCATAGCAAAGATTGGTAATGACCAGAGCAAAGAGTCCAATTATTTTATACCAGCTTTCACAGCCACAGGGATCTTCAGTGCAAATGAACTACTCTTGAAAATTGTTGCTTTTGTAATACTGGAAAGAACGCCAAAGTTATGCACACCACACTCCCCCCAAAAAATGCTTTAATGACCAAATCATCTGTTTTCAGATAATGGCAAAGTAATAACCACTAAACAGGATGACACTCTGTTTGGACGGTGTCTCAGGAACCATTCTGTCCTTGGGTTGTCTAATTATTAACATAGTTGTTTTGGCAGCTTGCAGTTTGTAAAGTACCAGCAGCATTTCCTTGAAACAACACTGCTGGTGCAGGGCCTTGACTCCAAGAATAGACAACCCATCCTTTTGCCTCCACAGATGCTGCCTGATCTGTTGAGTTCTTCTAGCAGTTTAGCTTTAGTATCTCAGTTTCTTGTGTGTTCAAACCACAGTACCTACATGACTTCAGAGCTTTAGGATGTAAACTAAATACCAGTCTTCTGTTATATTTTTTATTTTAGAGAGTAAGCAGGGTTTCAGTTTCACATTCCATTCAATAGCAGAGCAGTTAGGTTTTCAGTCAGGTTTGTGTAACCTCCTGAACCCAAGACCATCTAAAATCAAATAGGTTGGCATTGAGCCACCTCTGCTATGGTGACTGCACACTCTGAACTGGCCACGAAAGGCAGGACACCCTTGTCCGAAGTGGTCAAGTTTCTCCACACAGCCGTGATAAAGGTACTGTCCTTTCTGAAGAGTCCAATGCTGATACATTCATTAGATAGTCAACAACACCTGGGAGCATTTCCTTTCTGAAAATGTGACAGGGGTTCCAATTAGGAACCCTAAATTTTGATGGAGTTATGGAAAATGAGAAGTGTTGAATTGAATTGACTTTATTACTTTCATCCTTCATATACCTGAGGAGTAAAAATCTTTACGTTACGTCTCTGTCTAAATATGCAATGTGCAATTTATAGTAATTTATAATAAATAGTATGTTAAACAGGACAGTCAATATAACATAGAAATACAGTTGTATCAGACTGATAGCCTGGTGGAAGAAGCTGTCCTGGAGCCTGTTGGTTCCGACTTTTATGCTACGGTACCATTTCCCGGATGGTAGCAGCTGAAACAGTTTGTGGTTGGGGTGACTCAGCTCCCCAATGATCCTTTAGGCCCTTTTTACACACCTGTCTTTGTAAATGTCCTGACTAATGGGAGGTTCACATCTACAGCTGCGCTGGGCTGTCCGCACCACTCTCTACAGAGACCTGCCATTGAAGCAAGTACAGTTCCCACACCAGGCAGTGATGCAGCCAGTCAGGATGCTCTCAATTGTGTCCCTGTAGAAAGTTCTTAGGATTTGGGACCCCATATCAAACTTCTTCAACCGTATGAGGTGAAAGAGGCATTGTTGTGTCTTTTCCACCACACAGCCGGTACGTACAGACCACATGAGATCCTTGGTGATGTTTATGTCGAGGAACTTAAAGCTGTTCACCCTCTCAAGCCTAGATCCTTTGATGTCAATAGGGGTTAGCCTGTCTCCATTCCTCCTGTAGTCCACAACCAGTTCCTTTGTTTTTTGTTTTTGCATCAAAAAATACAGCACGATATAGATCACTTGGAAACTCAGGCACTGAAATGGAAGATGAAAATTAATTCAGATGTAGTTGGCTGAGTCACAGGATGTGTTTCCATGTTGTATGACCATGAATTTAAAATATAAAATTATATAATATTATGATCATTCTTCCTGAAGAAACCCTTTTCATGTAATTACTATTCCAATTCTTTTCATTGTACCACTGAAAGTTAATAATCATGTACAGTTAACAATCAGGAAAACAAACGGTGATTACAGAAGGACTTGAGGGCAAGAGTAAAGATGTTCTCCTGCAATTGCAAAGGGCTTTGAAAATAGCACACCTAGAGAGCCATGTAAAATTTTAGTTTCCTTTCCGAAAAGTTGACATACTTGCCGAGGCAGGAGTGCAATGAAGATTGACTAGACCGGTTCCCAGCTCTATTGCTATACAGGCCGATACTAACAGAGTCCTCTTTCCTCTACAGTTTACAAGAATGAGAGGTGATCTTTTTGAATTTTCAAAGGGCTTGAGTGCGTGGATGGAATGAAAATGTTTTCTCTAAGTGAGGAATCTAGAATCTAGGGTCTCCATTTCAGAATAAGAGGTAGGACATTTGTGACAAGTGTGAGAATGTTTTCACCGATTTTGTGGTGAATATATGAAACTTTCTATCACAGAGTTTTGAAGGCTCAGTCATTTAGTTAATTTCTTTTTCAATGAGTAATTTTGTTACTATTATTAAGAGAATCACAGGATATGTGCAGGAAAATGGCCATGAGTTAGAACATCAGTGATGAGGCTGACGAATGAAGCAGCTTTAATGGATCAGATTACCGCACAGAAACAGGCCTTTCAGCCCATCTGGTCGATGCTGAACTATTATTCCGCCTAGTCTCATTGGCCTGCATCCAGACCATAGCTCT
The DNA here is from genome assembly GCF_963921235.1 of Mobula hypostoma. NCBI lineage: Eukaryota > Metazoa > Chordata > Chondrichthyes > Myliobatiformes > Myliobatidae > Mobula > Mobula hypostoma. Next base: position 21,430,933 of record NC_086115.1, read on the forward strand.
CCATATCACTCCCATCCCATGTAACTTTCCAAATTTCTCCCGAATCATAGCATCCGGCATCACTCTGCAATGAGTCTCTGCATGTCCCCCCCCCCGCCCCCCGCCACCCCGTGGAATGCGTGGGTTTCCCCCGGCTGCTCCGGTTTCCTCCCACAGTCCAAAAACGTACCGGGCAGGTTAATTGGTCATTGTAAATTCTCCCGTGATTAAGTTAGGGTTAATCGGGGTTGTGAGGTCGCTGGGGCGGTGTGGTCCGAAGGGCCGGAAGAGCCTACTCCGCGCTGTATCGCTAAATGAATAAATAGATCTTGCAGTCCTACCCACTTCCACCATTTCCGCTGGCAGCTTGCAAGCTCGCCCCACCCCTAGAGTGAAGAAGTTCCCCTTCATTTTCCTCTTAAACATTTCGTCCTTAACCATGACGTCTAGTTCTAGTCAGTCCCACCTGTTGAGTGAAATAAGGTTTGCGGTTTCGGCGGGGACATAAGATACTATTAGTAAGTATGTTAACTATTTATTTACAGGACAAGACAGTTGCTAAATATTCAGTGACCATTCATGTCACACACCGTGGCAAATACTTGCCTAAACTCTGGACATGGGCCCTCTTTATTCCAGCACACCTGCACAGTTCACTGTTTAATTTTTCCATGGCACTTGGTAATTCTCCGCCCCCCCCCGCCCAATCCCCCTCAGTCCGTGGTGACCCAGAGAGCGAAAAGGAGACTGGATGTTCTTAGTGCGCTCGATTTAGACCTACCAGCGCCGTGACGCCATCAGCTAAATGGCAGCAATTGAAAAGAGCACAATGCTCCTTATACGGGCCATTTCCTACTTCCCACCGGTGCCTTTCGATGAGCGGGCAAACTTGACATTACAACTACATACCCCTCGAAATACGCAACACCGTGACACACAGCCCGCGGGCGAATATAGCACCAGCAGCCGCCCCACAGTACTACATACAAAAGTAACACTATAATACCCAGAATTATCAGCCCACACGTTGCTACCCTGTGTAATACAGTGGGCCACCAGCCTCCCAACGCCCCAAAAGACCAACAACCCACCCCTGGGGGTATGGAGCTGGCCCCCTACTTTTCTGATCTTATTTACTGACTGCTCCATATGATCAGCAAGGCGGGTGATGTTCCCAGAGTCGTCGGCGATGTATGGGCAGCACTCCTGACTAATCACGGCACAGGTGCCACTTTTCTCTGCAAGCCGTCCGAATGGCCATCATTTCAGCTGACAGTCTGGTCGGTGCATCCTCTGTATGCTTCAGCGCGTTCACGAAGGCTATGCATACCATGCCCGTTACAGAAAATAAAAAGGCTGTCATTCTTTCTGCCTCTCATTGCGCCGACCCCCATGGAGCAGGGTGTCCGCCCAGGCTATTAAGGCAGTGTATGTATGGTATCACGTACCTTGGATAGCAGCAGCCGTCCCGTCCCGCGGGAAGCGGGGCAGGCCCTGGAGTCGCTACCCAGGACACGCCACTTAGTGTCCAGGGTGTGCCCACTTCCACAGCATACTGCTCCTGCTCGCGCTCGCTGTGCCCCCACTGACTGACTGGACCTGTGCACATCATCCCGCCTGCACCAACACTCCTTCGCCTTCCCTGTTGGCAGAAGGATTACTCGCCGAGTCGGGACTTTGGGATTAGAGTCCTATGATTTGTCTAATGATTAGACAATTCATAAGTAGGGAGGCACAAGCCCTTGAAACACTTACTCTACTGGGATTACTGAACCTCAAGTTCTTCAAGGCCATTTCCAGACGGCTGGGCGAGGTTGGCTGGAATGGGTTTCTCCCTCCCGGCTTCCCCCATAACAGAATGCCAAAACCCGGGAAGTTGGACAAGTTCCTGCTACGGTCTGTTCTTCTTCGTTAAAGAGAGATCGGTATCGGCGGCATCCCCTCTGCATCGTGGGTTGGCACCCTCTTGCAGATCCAAAAGTCCGAAGCGTTGGTGTGGTTCGCGTACTCATTCACCATCCGTAGGATAGTGTTGTAGGATCTCACTATCATCACCACTGCCGTCGGTTTCCGTCACTCTGCCATTCTGTAATGTAGGGACACACACACACACACACACACACACACACACACACACACACACCCCCTCCTGGTTAGTTGCTGAGTATTTTGTTTCTCCCGGTAATGCCACACATCGCGCAATCCCCGATCCGCAAACCACAATCTCTCCCCGCTCGGCTGTTTCCTATGGGTGCTGCACCCAAACCTTCCTCGGTTCCTCCTCCAACTCCACCTGTCCGGCCTTTGGAGGGCCCGACCACTGCCAAGCGTCGGGACATCAGGGACCCTCCCGGACGCGCTGGCCGGGAGTTCAGGTTGTCCATCGCCTGCTGCAACACACACTCAACCACCCCTGAGAGGTGCAGCTGGAGGTGAATAACGTAATCTACTGTTTCAACAGCCGCTTGAGGGTATTATGGCATGTAGAACGCCCACAGACTCCGCAACCCACCCTTAGACTTTGACCCCTTGCAAACCGTGAGAAATTGTCCGATTGGATCTCCCGGTGGATCCCCTACATGGATGAATAGTGCCACAAACGTTTTATTCTACTTTCCTGGGCAGCATGGCCACACGTCACCGCCACCAGGACTCGGAATATGTATCCACCACGGCGAGCACAGAGAATTTCTTGTTCTGCCAGACAGAGACCCCACGTAATCTACTTGCCATATCTGACCAGCCCCGTCCCGAGAAACCCGCTGGCCACCCCTTGGGTTTAACTTGCTGGCAGATAGGGCATCTGGCAGCAGGGGTCCTGGCCTCATCAAACGTTAACGCTACCCCTCGGCTCCTGCTCATTTCCTTGGTCCTCCTTGCCCCGCCCCACCACTGATGTGCACCAGCACCCGCGGTCTTCTCCTTTAAAAAAACCCTGTGGCCGCCATAATCTGCGCCGCTCAGCAACATTATGTCTGGCCTCCTCACCGTCCCGAGAGGTGTGGGCATCTACATCCTCCCTAGATGTGCACCCGTAGGAGCGCCCCAGAGCCGTCGTCCATGCACCTCCCAGTTCGGCCTGTGCCAGTGAGGCGTCCACGCCGCCATGCCGTTACGCACAGCCCAGGAGTCGGAGAAGGTCTTCGCAGGCCCCGTCGCCTCTCGTAGGGACAAGGTCGTAGCCACCAGCTGAGCCAATTGGCCAAGTCTTTCCTTGCCCACCTGGGGAACCATCCTGTCTGACGCAAGGTGGAGAGCACCAGCCTTCCGCCACTGTTACCGCTCCGCCAAGGGCTGGGGCCATCGGTAAATCCACAGGGAAGGCCACACCCAGCGGTCAGGTTGTCGTAAGGTTTAGCCAGTTGTGTGGGCACGGGGTCGGTGGTAGGAACCTCATCAGTGATGTGGTGATCGTTATCAGGGATATTGGCTCACCCCATTTGGGACCATGCCCTACCCTACTTGCGATGTACTTGACAGTGGAAGATCACTGGGCATGGCCCTCTCTGTGGGTTACATTGTCAGACTTTACCCACAGCAGGATAGGGAGGTGCGGTGTCAGCACGACTGACCCAGGGGTGTTCTTACGTCATGTGGCCAAGAGAGCCCAGTAGCAGGCAATCTGCCTCTCGAAGGGGGTGCATTGGGTCGCTGCTTCGGGAAGGGCTTTTTGTGCAAAACTCCAAAGGAGCGCGATGGCCATTCATCGCCTGAAACCCGCAGCTTGAGTGTCCAGGCGCCAAAGGGAGAGTCTGTTCTGCACCCGATTGGCGGTTTCAAAGGGCGCCTGCTGCTCGGTTTCCGGGAGACCTTGTCCAGGGAGCGCGCCATCGTCTTCAGGCGGGGTGGGTGCTAATGGCCAAATCGCAAGGCCCCCGCTAAGCACTGCATCCCCTCTTTGGATGCGGGACCGCAGCAGACAAGATCTTGCGCTCAGCCCGATCTGGTGTCTCCCTCTGCCTTGAATGCAACTATATGCCCAGAAATTTGACATTCTGCCTGGGACCCTATCGAAGTCGTCAACCCAACACTATTCCTGCAGGGAGGCGACCACTTTATCGAGGGCTTGCCTGACTCCTTCCGGCGAAGGTGCCTGTTGCAGAACATCGGTTGTGTAGCGAGACACAGGGACGGAGGGGGGTCTAACTGTATCTCCAACAACTTTCGGGCAACCATGCCGTGGCACAACGTGGGGCTGTGGACATACCCCTGCGGGGAGGTGGCAAAAGGTGTACTGTCTAGTATCCCAGTTAAAAGCGGGCTAGTCGTGACACTCGGACTCAGGGAGATTGAGAAGAAGGAATTGGCCAAGTCAATGTTGCCGATGTCGTTGTTAAGGGTCATTGCAACCGGGGTGGCCGCAGTGAGGGGTGATGCGAATTTATTCACCTGTCTGCAGTCGATGGTCATGTGTCATATGCCATTCCCCTTCCACACGCGCCACACCGGGCTATTGTAGGGGTGGCTGCAGGGCGGGCAATCCCCGATCCCCTCGATGCCTCCCAGGACCCTGGGGTTTTAACTACCTTGGTGTGGCGGGGCTGGGGGCGGGATCATCAAAGGGTCCTACTTGGCCAATTCCACCAGTATCTTCGCCTGTGTCGCCCCAAAGGTAAAATGGCCCCAACTTGTCTGCAGGGATCTACCCCTCATTCCCAGAATGTACTCAGGGGAGGCCGCCAGAAAGGCAGTCATGGGCCGATAACCTCCCAAGCGGGCGGTAGTGTGCCTGTGTGCCCCCTAGCCCTGGGATCCGGCCAGCTGTCGGGGTTATCCGGAATGATGGTGTGCTGGGCACCGATGCCCACCCCAGCCAGTGCCGTCCATCCATCGCTGCTCCATTCCCTTTTCCCACCCATCCCATTTCCTTCAGTGTAACGCAATGCAAACGTAAGGCCTCGGATGCCTCGGCTAGGAAAGGACGGCTGAACATATCTGTCAGGAGCCCTGACCCCATCCTTACGTGAGGGCAGCGGGAGGGCGACCAGCCTCACCAACCCGCGCCATCCCTGCTGCCTCTGAAGATCCGCCACGGTCTTTCGCAGAACCACCAGCGAGGGATACGGGAAACCTTGAAGGGAATGCGAGGAATCCCGCGGGGGACAGGAGCCCTCATCGAGGGAGGCCTTTACGGCCTCCTCACCTCGCTTCCCCCTGTCGAGCTTCCTCCATCCACCTGCTCCTTCGGAACCCCGGCGTGGAGCAACGCCATAAACATTTCCTTACGGGTCACGCTGTGCCCACCACCGCTCCAAGGCTGCTCGTCTAATTGGCGCACCCGACCACAAGGGCCTTCCCCCACATGCTCCAGTCCCTTCAGTAATCTGATGGTACCCCCTAACGCTGGTCCCAATGAGGGCAGCGCCACTCCCTTTGAACGAGGAGCTAGCTGATGCTTTAACTTGTTGGAGATTAACCTATGACCATGGGTTGTCGCCATCGAGATAGATCCCTCTGATCAGACCCACTGGCTAAGGGCTCTGGCCCTTCCTCCACTGTGCTCCACTCCCCCGGGGCTGGGCTGCAAATCCCACTCGAAGACCTTAACTGCTGCTATCACTCTGACGCGGGGGATTCATCACGCCCGTGGGAAGCGGGTGGCCCTGTCAGGACGTTGTTAATCGTGTGGTGGGACGACAGCAACTCCCTCCCCCCAGGACACCCACCTCCCTATTGGATAAACTCACTCCATCGCTCCCCGCGTCCCAGATCTTCAGCAACCACGTGTGTAGAGGCCACCCTGGCTTCTGCCTATACTTGCCTGTCAACTCTACCAGTTCCTTAGCGGAGAACTACGTGACGATAGTCGTCTCGGTGAGATGCTGTATTATCCCCCGCGGGTCCCTCTCACTCACGCAGTTCCTCTCCCCAGCCTGCTGTTTTTCCTCACCCTGTTCCATGGAGGCTGGAACGGCCAAGGACCGGCGGCACCCGTTCCAGGTCTGGAACCAGGTAGCCACCGTTCTGACCTTCACTGGCGCGGCTGCATGGGGCGGCGGGGGGGGGGGGGGGGCGGCGGGGGGGGAGGGTGCTTACTTAGAAAGGGAAATCAGCTGTTTTTCTTAACCCCTCTGCCCCATCCTCACCATCTAACCAGATAGCCCCAACCCTCATTCACTTGTCGAGATCGCCATCCCGCAACACCAGGTCTCGGACCCTAAACGAGCCCGGTTGCCATGCAGTCCTGCGGGCAGCCTCTAACTGCTGCGCCATTACTAGCTGACAGGCCATCTCTGAACTGCTATCCTCTAACGCTTTAGCCCCGACCTGCACTGACCAGGCAGCCTCCCTCATGGTAACATGCCACCAGTTTAGTACAACCACTTCTTTTCTAAAGCTCTCTATTCTTTCTCCTTCTGTAAGATTTCCCGGGCTGATGCTTTCCTGAGGCCGCCAACAGTCAGAAAGCACCCCTGCAGCTCCCGTTCCTCTTGGGGAAACCTACCTCACATGTGGTGTCCAATTTTCACTTGTGAGAGTCCAACTTGTCTGACCAATCTACTGGCGTCTCAGACTTACAGTAACATCACTGTATCTCATCCTCCAACTTGAATTTGCTAAACTTGATTTATTTAGTCTATGTGACGATTACAATCTCTCAAGATTTAGCAATATATTTTACAGTACAGTTGCTATTAGGAGTTTACATTGATACTTTGATTAACACTTTGCCTTTAGAATCTCCATTCATCCGGATTCTCATAATGAAGGACATTACACACTTTTGTCTGTATGATATCCAACTATCCATATGACATTTTCCATTGCAAACAATAAGTACTCTAAATATTTCATTCTTAACCATTCACCGAGCAACGAAGTTTCTGTAACGGCTATAAGATCATTTATGCCGTTAATTAGGTTAGAGATCTGCAGCACTGATCTGGAAACACGAGCTTGCATCTCACCAGGACAGCTTTGGGATTTAAACGCAAGTAATTAAATAAATCTGGAAATAAGAAAAAAAAAGTTTGTTTTAGTACAGGTGACCAGGTTGTAATAAAAACCCATTTCGTTCACTAATGCCATCTTACCCAGCCTAGCTCGTACGTGACTCCAGGCCACAATGTATTAATTCTTAACCGCTCCTCATTTCGGGGGCAATAAAAAGAGGGCAATAATCCCAGCAATGTCCACCTCCAGAAAACGGAAACTAAAGGAATCCCGTTTTAAGAATGCTTGGCGAATTTAGGTGAAGAAACTTGATTTATTTTTACTCCTTACCATATTTTCCCTAACATACCCTTATTTCCTACTCCTACCATACTCTCAGTATTACCAAAACAATTTACAAATCTTTATATTTTCTCTTTAAGTCGGCAGATTCCACCCCCCCCCCAACCCGACCCCTCATATTTCTGGTTTAAATTTCTGGCTATAGTCTTGGTTGATCTGCACTGGGCACTGATGCAATCAATGGGAAAGTGTGTCAATGTACCAACTTTTTACCAGAATAAGGAGGTTTAACTTGTCACCAAACACCCTAACGCACATGACTGTCTGGTATGGGAATTCAAATGAAGAGGAAAGAGGCTGCGGAGAGCTTTTTACTCAGGCCAGTACATCACGGGCACCGTCGCTCTCACCATCTGTACTATCTACAGGAAGGGCTGTCTCAACAAGGTAACATCCCCACCATCCGGGCCATGCCATCACCTTGCACCAATTATCGAACAGCAGTCACAGAAGTCTGAAGCCCCATACTACCGGGTTCAAGAATAGCTACTTTCCTTCAGCCGGCCAGTTCTTAAACCGACCAGCTCAACACTGATCATCAGAATTTCACAACACAATGATCACTTTGTTCAATTTGCATTAAAATAGATTTTTTTTGTGTTCTCTCTTGTAAAAAAAACTGTTCAGTTTATGTTTATGTTTTATATGATGCCATGTTCCCGCGATGCTGCTGCAAGTAAGATCTTTATTTGTACCTGTATTTGTGTACGTGACAATGAACTCGACTTTCACTTTGGTTATCTGCCTTATCAAGCCCTAGCCCAGTTAGGCAGTGAAAGAGTTGAGATGCAGGTGCTGTTCCCCTGGAGTAGGTCTGTCTTTCCCCGCTACTACTGCCCACGCTTCACGCACTGAAATTCCATCTCTCCCGCCACTTCCTAAACAACGCTACATTCAATGCTCCAATCCGTTCGGCCAGGCACCAATCTCATACAAGGTGGTTACACCCTGTAACAATCCATTATAACAAGCTCCATTTCCATTTGCAACCGCGATGTCCTCTGTGTGTTGTCCTCGTCCGCAACTTGACCACTAACCACATTCAAGCACATGACCATTAGCTGCACATTTGATTTCGCTCCAGACAGACAGATAGGATAGCAGAACAAAACTAAATATTGTTTGACCATAAGATCACACGAGCAAAATTGGGCCATTTAGCCCATTGAGTCAGCTCTGCAGTTCTATCATGGCTGATTTATTATCTCTCTCTCAACCACATTCTTTTGCCTTCTCCCAGTAACATTTGACCCCCTTATTAATCAAGAATCTGTAACCTATAAATATACTCAATGACTTAGCCTCCACAGCCGTCTGTGGCAATGAATTCCACAGATTCACCACCATCTGGCAAAAAAAAATTCTCCTCGTCCTAAAGGGATGTCCTTCTGCTTTGAGAATGTGCCCTCCAGTCACAGACTTCCCCACCATACGAAACACCCTCTCCACGTCCACTCTATCTAGGTCTTCCAATATTCGATAGTTAATGAGAACCCTCTTCATTCTTCTAAACTCCATCCTGACCTCTCAACCTACTCTAAGATCAACCTAACCCTTACCTCCTACATAGCCTTTCTATCATTCACGTACCTATCTAAGAGTTTCTTAAATGTCCCTAATGTACCTGTCTCTCTCAGCACCCCTGACAGGGTGTTCCACGCACTCTGTGTTAAAAAAAAAGCTCTAAAATCTCTAAACTTTCCTCCAATCACCTTGAAATTCTGCCCTCCCCCCGCCATATTAGCCATTTCAGCCCTGGGAAAAAGTCTCTGGTTGTCCACTCGATCTATGCCTCTTGTCATCTTGTAGACATATCTATGTATTATGTATTTACTTATTCAAATGCATCCTTTCCATGATATATTTATGTGTGTCAACACATTTAGAGAGAGGAAGAGGAAGTTTTTCCATTCAGTAAAATGATGATTTTAACTCTGCTTTTCCACACTTTTCTCATTACCCTTATTCCATTATTCACCTATTTGGGGGGAAATATAAAAATAAAAACTTGCAGATGCTGGAAACGTGAAGTTTAAAAAAACAGGGTATTACAGCATCTTCAAGTGGTAACAATTCTTCTCTCCACAGGTACTCTATGGCCTACTGAGTAATTGCAGCATGCCTGAATTTATCTCTTGAGAACATATTCAACAACCAAGATCTATGTGGCGTAGGGAAATCGAAGTAATTCTCTGGCTGAAGACATTTCTCTGCACTTCAGTGCTAAAATTATTTTTATTTAATTAAAAAAATCCTTATTTTGAGCATCTGTTGGCAAGATGGACTCCCCAGCCAGGGGAATATCATCCCAGCATTAACCTTGTCAAGATCTTTGACATTTTAAATTTCAATACCAATGTTGTCTTTATCTTTAAACACACTTCTCAATCACTCGATCCTTTCCCCTGAGTAATTAGGGAGTTTAAATGGGTTAGTAGTCAGTAGAAGGGCCCAAGGGCCTATTTCTGTGCTGTGCTTTTCTAATTCTAATTCCTGACATTCGATGCTGTGCTTTTCTGATTCTAATTTCTGACATTCGCAGAACCTATACAACCAGAGTCGTTTGAGGTCGCCTCTCGGCTCCTGTCTCAGGTCCGGAGATCAAAATTGTACAACTTTACTTGATGTTGTGATTTTATAAATAGATTAAATAAGGGTAGACAGATAGGATAAGAAGAAAGTAAAGGTAAATTCGCAACGGATTGCTAGACATTGATTTCCTTCCAAATACGGGATACTGAGCTGGTGTTCCCCATTATTGGCCTTCTTTCCATTGTGTTTCAGCAATCCACCTTATCAAATCTCGATTTTTAAAATCATATGAACCATGGTAAAGAGAGGTTTGGGTGCAAATTGTGATCCCCGCGGGAGTCCGGCCACTTTCCGCGTTGGACTCGAGGAGGAACTGAACCCGCTCCGGTTCGCTGCCATTTCTCAGGCGGCGACGCTTCAATAAACCATTTAATCGCAACAAGACCGTCCTGACAACCGCCAGCTGCCCATTAGATTTCACAACACAGAATAAACGGCATTTTCTATTTTCTGCTCATCAGGTTGATAATTTTCGAAGCAAAAGTGTGGTGTTTAAATATGACATTGCACCTGAATAATTTTAGTTGACTTTGGGGAGAAATGTTAGGTGATATTACCAAGGATACCATTTCTAAAGATAAAACCTTGGTTGATTTCCTGTTCTGGTGTTGAAACTGCCCTTCCCAGCCTCTTTAACAGAATGCTGAATAAGTATTTGGTTTCGGGTGCATGTCGGTTGCAATTCTATTGTTCGTTTAATAACGTCCTATTTTTTAAAAATAATTTTCTTGCATCTCATTGCTTAAGTGAGATTATAGTTTAAAACTAAAACAAATCTAAAACCTTGCATTATCGTCATCGAAATAAATGTAGATAGGATTTGCACACGCGACGAAAGTTGTGTAGCAGTTGTGCTGACCGTAATTCACAATGAAATTGACTTTTTTTTTCATGTCCTGGTTTGTCTAACAAAAATCACTTGCAGTGATTGTTTCTGCTAAACCATGAGGCAAAGTATGAGGCGATGTGTCAATTGTACCCAGGAATGATGAAAATATTTATCACTGGCCCTGCACTTTGAAATTTGATTATCTCATGGGAATATTGAGAAGGACTGCGTTTTTTTTATCCGAAATAGAATAATATAAAAACATTAGCCAGCAAGTGAGACAAATTCAAAACTCTAGGTCTAGAACTGATTGGAATCTCTAAAACCGCACGCAGACTTTGATACTGTCAGCAGCTGCCGTTTCAGGCAAAGACCATTCCAGTTTACCCTCACTGAGACGCAGTATTAAATATATTGATTTGTCATATTTTGTGTAAAATAATAAAGCATGGCCATGCTTTTGTGAAGTTCCGGGTTAAACAGGACATGCTGCACCTATTTCAGGGTATGTGGTAGCGTTTCATTGCCCGAGCTGCAAAGTACGAATTGATTGGAATTGTATTGGTGTTATAAGGGATGCCCTTTCCTGTTATATGTCATTGCATTTCGCTTTCCTCAGAATTCTGGAAACCAGGGAAGTTCACGTTCAGAATTTGTATTAACCGGCTTTTGGCCATTAATCAAAGACGTTCACATTTAAGGTACATTCAAACATATGGTAGCGGCCCTACTGGAAAATGAGTGCTTGCCGCGATGGGGCTGTGGGTCGATCAGATTTTCCCAGGGAGGAACGGCGCTGGGATTCGGGCTGGGGACGCCTTTCCACCTGCTACCACCTGTTAAAGGCGCAGCCCGGGGCTATAAAACCAGCCGGTGGAGCCGGGAGGCGCTGACTGACTGATCGCCACGCTCCCATCGCACCAACCATCCCGAGTTCTCCAGCAGCTAGCGGCCGGGTGACCTTGCGATCTCGATGTGAACGCCGCTCTGTTCATCCACCGCAGCCCGGTCAGCATTAAACCACGGGAACTTTTGGAAGCAACCTTATCCTCCGCAGTCCAGTTTTTTTCGACGGGATATATTATTTGGAGAGCCTGTGCGCACGTTGTAAGGCGGATTTTAACTGCCGGAGCTCGGCAGAAAGGTGAGGCAGGACAGGTGTATAAAGTCCCATCTTCGGAGCAGACCCACAGCAGTGCGAGGCAACTCGGGCAAGACTAAAAGGTCCCTCTGCCGTAAGCAGCAGCGATGAAGTCCGCCGCATCAGCCTATGCTTCGGGAGCAGATCCGGTGATTGCCGCCCGCTCTGCTTCCGCTCCGAGTGTGTGCGGAGCCGAGAGGGTGGAGAGCTGCGTCCGCCGGAGAATGGCTGCTAACGCCCGGGAGAGGCGACGCATGCAGGGACTCAACACCGCCTTCGACCGGCTCCGCAAAGTGGTACCTCAGTGGGGGCAAGACAAGAAACTTTCCAAATATGAGACGTTGCAGATGGCCCTAAGCTACATTATGGCCCTGACTCGAATACTGACCGAGGCCGAACGCTACGGCAGCGACCGGCGCTGGATTCACATCCAGTACCAGCACATAGAGGGGAGCGAGAGCATTCAGACTTATGTGGGACAGGTATCAGAGAAAAAAGACATGTGCACAGATAGCATCTTCCCGTTCAACCACGACAGCTTCCAGTCAGTCAACTAAATTAGCGCTGGCTGAGGAAGATTCAAATTGCATATTTCCAAACGGTCCTGCAGATCTCGCACTTGCTTCAGTTTGAATGTACTAGTCATACTGGTAATTTTATGGATTTAGCTAAACAGGTTCTGTGGTAGTAAGGTTTGATTTGCTGGAATGTGTGTAGATAACCTTAGAGGGTGTAGCGAGGCTGAGAAGCGAGTCGCTGCTGAATGGACAACTTGTCGCGCTAGCACGGTTCAAACACATCTACTTCATAAGTACGTGCATTTTATGAAACAATTCCCTGTACAATTAGAAAAAATGTTGAAATATTTGTATTACATAATTACCTTTGTTGTACAAATTATGAAAGTTTTCTATGATTTTTAAAGTTCCGATTGCTTTATTTTTGAATCGCTGGTTTAGGTTTGAGGTCAGATTTCGATTGAAATGTGTTCTGTGCAATTCTTGTTGCGTTTCTGGATGTAATTAAATATTTTAACTGGATATATCTACGTCTTTTTGGGCCAGCGATAACTACAGTATGTGCAGTTATTTAAAGCTCTTTTGCAGGGAGCGGTGAAGGAAGGGTTTCCCTGGAGATTTCCTTTTCTTTTACACGTTCATTCCGACGTCTTTTGGTGAGCCGCACTGCAGGCAGGTGGAAGGTTGTTTTCCCGTCACTGACCGATTCGCAATCTTTACGCAATGTCAGAGGATAGTCAAAGTTCCCAGCAATCTGCACAATACTGCATTTCAATGGGTACCACTGACAGGATCAAACCTTTCATGCCCCCCGTTATCTGCCTGAAGACCTAGATCACAAGATCATAAAACATAGGAGCAAGAATCGGCCATTCGGCTAATAGTGCCTGCGCTGACAATCCATTAAGGCTGATTTATTACAGCTCTCAACCCCATTATCCTGCCTTCTCCCCGTAACCTTTGACACCCTGACTGATCAAGAACCTGTCAACCTCCGCTTTATGTATACCCAATGACTTGGGTCTTTCCAATCACTGCTGTCTGTGGCAACAAAGTCCAAAGATTCACCAACCTGTGGCTAAAAAAAACCTTCCTCATCGCTGTTCTAAAGAGATTTCCTTCTATTCTGACTCGCCCACTGCAGAAAATATCCTGCACAGGACCATTCTATCTATGGCTTTCAATATTTGATAGGTTTCAAAGAGAACACCTTTCATTCTTTCAACGCTTTCTCCATCTTAGACACCAACCCCTGAGAGATTTTGTGTCTACTCCTTTTCTGAAGGACTTGAACATCAATGGTGGTAAATGTTTTAAGCCATTCATTGTCACATCAGGCTTGAGAGCATAAACATCAGGTTCTGCAGCCTGTTGGAAAAGCTACAGACTACTGAGGACCTTCAGTCAGTCTAAAGATGTCCACTTGCCTCCCTTCATTACCAACTCCTGAAGTCCCCATCACTGCATTCCAACTTCACCCTAGCTGATATTCCATGTGACCAAGAATGAAACCAACTGATAGGCTGGTCAGCCCTTTTTGTCACTTGAATTAGCACACTGGAGCAAGTTTCTCGAAAGATTCCCTTACTAAACCCCTAAACTCAGATCTTTCCATTATCCCTGCATCTCCTCTCATGCCCTCCCTCCACAAGCCCGTCATCCTCAAGACCACCTTCTGCTCATTACTTCATTCATAAAAAGGAATTAGTTATATTGTAGTTGGAATACTTCAATCCTACTGTACACTGCACATCTTTTCTTCTGGCTCTTTCCATAGTTGATATTGTAAATTATTCCCCCTCCTCAGCTAATACCCTCACCCATCATTTTTTGAAACCCTCAGCTCAGTGCACATGGCCTTAAGAAGGTCAGGAATGGTATTCTTTGCGAGTATGACTATGTTAAACTATCTTTTAACCTATTTTCTTAAGCTGTCTGCAGCCTGATATACTCTTAGTAGTCACTTTATTAGGTAATTCCTGTACCTAATAAAGTGGCCACTGAGTGCATTCGTGGTCTTCTACTGCTGTATCCCATCCACTTCAAGCTTCAACATGTTATGAGTTCAGAGATACTCTTCTGTAGAGCGCTGTTCTAATGCATGGTTATTCGAGTTTCTATCACCCTCCTGTCAACTTGAACCAGTCTGGACATTCTTCTTTGACCTCTCTCATTAACAAGAAGCTTTCACCCACTGAACTGCCACTCACTGGATGTTTTTCTTTGTTTCTGACTCCATTCTCTTAGATTGTTGTGCATGAAAATCTCAGGAGATCAGCAATTTCTGAGATACTCAAACCACCTTGTCTGGAACCCACAATCATTCCAGGGGGTCAAAGTCACTTAGATGACATTTCTTCCCCATTATGATATTTGGTCTGAACAACAACTGAAACTCTTGACCACATTTAAATGTTTTTATGCATTGATTTGCTGCCACATGATTGGCTGATTAGATATTTACAGTAATGAGCTGGTGTACAGGTGTACCTAATAAAGTGGCCACTGAATGTAAGTTGACCATAGCATCTTTTTCCATTGTTTCTCCCTTGTTGCCTAATTGATTGAATTAGAACTCCTGAGAATGCTTTTATCCCCAGCCTTGCGATCTTTGAAGCTCATCTGGAATTCCGCTCAACCCAAGAAACCATTTGACTATGCTATATTCCTTAACCACTTGCACTCCCTCACTGATATCATTACAGTGCAGAATTTGGGGTTATAGACGACAGCCAGCACTCACTGCTGACCACACTTAGCCTGGCCTGGTTCTTCTGTTGAGACGTTGTTGTGAAGCGGCAGTTCCTGTGTTAGGGGATCTTTCTACTTTGTTGGAGTTGGTAGTGGGGAGCTGTGATTGATGGGGAGCAAACTTGCCCATGAAACTGCTGAAAGAGTTTGAAAACTTGTTTGCTGCACCATTTCTCGGCTGGATGTTAAAGCTGTCAAAATACAACGTGTTTCTGATAACAATAAAAATTCCAGAATTAAGCTTTCTATGCAATTAAAACAAAATCTGAAACAATAGGGGAAACATTTAAAGTATGGGGGACAAGTTTGTTGGAATTGAAGGAGAAACTGCAAATAAAAAATCTGACAGTGAGAAGGCAACAGAATTCCTTTGATTGCCCTAACTAAAAAATGATGCAATTGTCAAAGAGGAAGCGCAAAAAGATTTGATAGACTGTGGATTTGGCGCTTTTTTAGCACAGTAACGGGCCCGTTTTGGGCCAACAAGCCCACATCACCCAATTACACCCATGTGACTAATTAGCCTACTAACCCATATATTCTTGGAATGTGGGAGGAAACCTAAGCACACAGAAGAAAACCACACACACACGCAGCAATGGGAGAACATACAAACTTCTTTCAGACAGCAGCAGAATTGAACCCAGGTCACTGGCATTGTAACGACGTTATGCTTACCGTGACGCCCCATAATACCAGAGCACCTGCAGGAAACCAGTACGGTCATGGGGAGAGAGTAGAAACTCCATACAGGCAGCAGAGGAACTGAACCTGGGTCGATGGTGCTAAAATAGCATTATGCTGACCCAACGAGCAGAACTTAGAAGAAAATAGGTAATCTCATTTGAAACCTACAAAACTATTAAAGGACTTAACAAATTGGATTCAGGGAGGAGTCTAGAACCAGAGGTTACGATATCAGAATAAGATCATTTATGACTGAAGTTCAAAATTCAAAATTCAAGATTGTTTAATGTCATTTCCAGCACACAAATGTAAACGAGAATGAAATATTTTTCCGATGCAGCATAAAAAAACACAATGAGATAAACAGCGTGTTAGCAATAAAAACACACAATAATTACAAGTAGGTAAGTTGGCTTATATTCATAGATTATAAGTCCATAGAGTGACACTGGGCACACAAGTGTCTGTACGTAAGATGACTGACAGGAAATAATATAGTAGTGGTGGTGGGGTGTATGGAGGCATGGGTTAGTGGGTGAAGGTGTTGATCATCCTTAGTGCTTGGGGAAAGTAATGGTTTTGAGTCTGGTGGTTCTGGTGTGAATGCTACATACAGCAGCATTCAGTATCTTTATATACAGACAGTATCTGTTTGTTAATGCTATTAATGGGTCTAATATTGGCTGTATACTTTCTGCTTTCATTTGAGCTCCTAAAGTGTAACACCTCACAGTTGTCTGCGGTGAACTCCCCCTGCCACTTCACTGCTTATATTGTACCTGATCTACTGCATAGCTCACAGTTTTCTTTGATAGCCCTTTACACTGTCCTTAACTCCACCAATCTTGGTGCCATTTGCAAACTTGATTATTCGTTCATCTACATCTTCATCCAAATCATTGATATCATCACGAACAAAAGGTCCCAGCATCGATCTTTACGGAACATCACTGGTCATGGACCTCCAGCCAGAACGATAGCCTTCCACACTTCCACCTCTGTCTTCTATGAGTAAGCCATTTCCAGATCCAAATTCACAATTCCCCAGGATCCCACACATGTTTATCAACCAAATCAACCTATCTTGAGGAACCTTATCAAATGCCTTACGCAGGTTCATGTAAATAATACCTGCTGCCTTACTCTCGTCAAGCTCCTCTGCCACCTCCTCAAAACAATCCATCAAGTTTATAAGCATGTCCTGTCATACACAAAGCCATGCTGACTCTCTCTAAGCACAGCATAGCTTTCCAGATGTGCATGTATCCTATCCCTCAGTATCTTCTCCAATAGCTTCCCTACCACTGACGCGAGGCTCACTGGCCAATAATTCCCTGGATTATCCCTATTTTCCTTTTTGAACAAAGACACAACATTTGCTACTCCCTAGTCCTCCAGAATCTCAGTTGTTGCTGGTGAGATTGATAAGATCTTTTTCAAAGCCCCTTTCATCTCCTCATTTGCTTCTTTCAATATTCTGGGATATATGCCATCATGTCCAGGGGCCTTATCTAACTTATGCTTATCAGAAAACACAGTACTTCCTTGGGTGATGACCAAAGCAGTTCTGGTAATAATTTAAAGATCAACATTTTGGGACTAAGAGGGAGAGAGAATACAGCTACATCTGTGGAGAGAGAAATTAAAAAGGGTGCTTGGCTGAAATGGTCGAACACACCAAAATGGTTAAACTTTCAAGGGTTGCGTGAAGTTTAGGAAGAAGATTGAGTACTGTTCTTCATAATTACATTGGCGCGTTGTAGGGGACCAAAGCAGAGAGGTGTTCTGCAGAATGGAGTACTGTATTAAAATGACAGGTGACTGCAAGCTGAGGGTCACCTCGGTGATTTCAGCAGAGATGTTTTGTGAGGTGGTCACAACATTTGCTCTTTGGTTTCTCTGACATCCACAAGACCACACGGTGAGCTCCAAATGCAATACTGTAAGTTGGAAGAAATACAATTTTGTTTTTACTTTGATTGAGCAGAGATTTCTTTCTATCAAATCACCAGATTCAGATTTGTTGATCATATGTACATCAGTGAAATGAATCGTTTGTGTTGACAACCAACATGCCCACAGATATGCTGGGGGCAGCCCGCAAGTGTAGCCATGCGTTCAATCACCAGCATAGCAAAATATTGGCAAAACCAAAGCCATTGTTTTCAAAGTCCACCACCCGTTTTCAGCACGCTACCTAATTTGTGAGGTTGAAATGTAATCCCACATTCAAGTTTAGCACACAACCACCATTATCTCTCCTTATTAACCTTTATAAAAATACTTCTCTTCACTACGGCCTGCACTGATCTAATGCTGAAATCTTCAAAGATGACTTGGATATCTCAATCACTGCTACCACTACAGCTACCACTGTGCTTCCTTGGAGAGCCTTCCCTTTTCCACCTGCTACAGATTTGAATTCTTCTGAATCTGTATGTATTGCAAGGTGAGAGGGGTAGGTTTAAGGGGGATGTGAGGGGTAATTTTTTTTTAACCTCATTTGTGGATGCCGGAAATGCACTGCCTGCTTTAGGCATACATAAAAGGCTTTTAAGAGATGTTTGGATAACCACGTGGATATAAGGAAGATGGAGGGATATGGACATGGGGTAGGTAGGAGGGATTAGTGTTTGGGTGTTTTTGATTTGATTTTTAGCTGGGTCAGCACAATGTTCTGGGCCGAATGGCCTGTTCCTGTGCTGTACTCTTCTATGTTCTAAGATTGCATGCTAGTTCATAGCAAGTCCTGTCCACCAGTCCTTGCTGATGTATGCCATCCCAGACCAGCAAAGACACAAGTGTGAAATTTTCATCCTTCGGTTTAAGTTTCCAAATGGACGTTCCTTTCTCTCTCCCTGTAATCTCTGGTGCTACAGACCTCCTTTAGCTCTGCTTTCTTCCAGATTTCTTCGTACTTTCCAGATTTCTTTCATGTGAGGAAGATGTTCCCTCAAATGCCTAAACATCTCAACCTCTCTTCATCCCCTTTAAGATGCTTCTCTTAATCAAGCATTGGCTTACATATTTTAATGGCTTTTTCATAGCTCATTTTCAAGCTGGGTCTGAAATTGCTCTGGCGAAAATACCTTGAAATGGTTAACTGTGTTCGAGGAGATACAGAGATGCAGGTCATTGTTAAACTTTCAAATATGTGTACTATACCAGCACTGATGAAAGAATAATAGATTTAACCATCACTAATCTGCTTACATCATTGTTATAATTTTTGTTATTAATGATGGGGATGGTTGGCAGATTTCAGCCACTCTCTGTAGGGATTTGAATGGAATCACGGGTTCTTCAATATGTTGTAGATTAATCCCTGCAGCCCAGCAACATGTTAAAGGAGACCATCAGCCCTGTGGATAATTTCCTCATTGGTTGGACTGAATGTGCTTAACTAGTACTTTTTTAAAACAAAGAATGTGTTGTCCCAGTTCTGAAGAGTTCAGTGAATTACTAACACTGTCAACAGCTATTTGTATATAGAAATAGCTGGCACAAAATAATTAATGGTAACTTTTTTTCCACTACAGTATATTTTTCTTTTCCCTAAGGATAAAGCTAACTAAGTGTTTTCCAACAAATTCCCCAACTCTTACAGAGATTAATTACTTATAAATAGAGCAATATTAGCCATGGCTCATAATTCCCATACAACTCTACATTGGGACGTAAAGCTGAAAACTTGGGCTATTTTGTACAGCACAGTGATTTTTAGCTGCATTAAATGTGAAGTTTCATATGAATATTAATGAGCTAATCTGTAGTTAAGACCATAAGATATGGAAGTAGAAGTAGGCTATTTGGCCCCTCAAGTGTGCTTCACTATTCCATCATGGCTGATTTATCTTCCCTCTCAACCCCATTCTCCTGACTTCTCCCCATAACCTTTGAGACCCTTACTGATCAAGAAAGTACCAGCCTCCACAGCCATCTGTGGCAATGAATTCCATAGATTTACCAGCCTCTGGCTAAAGAAACTCTGCCTCATCTGCCTTTTAAAGGGTCGTCCTTCTAGTCTGCAAAGAATTAGTTTGCAGTTTAATTGCAGCTATTGCAGTTTTAGTTCCAGATTTCAAGTGTGCTGTATATAATTGTTCTGCTTGTACTTTATAAGCTGCTTAATAATGTGGATTCTAAGTAAATTCCATTCCATTTTCTCATGGTGAATCTCCAGTTCTTCTGTGCAGAGCTTCCTTCCCAGTCTGACCAGTCTGAGGCTGATTGCTATTCTTCGAGCAGACCTGTTGACACATCAGTTCAACTCACCATGTCCATACAAATAGACTTAGTATGAAGATGGGTGTCCATCTTTCAACATCTGCCCTATAGACTTCAATGCCTAGGTGATTAAACTGCTGATCTATATAGCTTATTCTCAATCAATGGCCTCAAGTTTCATTTACTTCTGTTAAGAAGAAAAGTGTATTGATTCTCCCCTATCTATGCCCCTCATAATTTTACATACCACAATCTTGCCTCCCCTTAACCTCCTCCACTCTGGGGAAACATCTGCTCCGTTCTCTCCTTAAAATTGAGATACTGCCTCCTAAGCAACATGCTGGTGAATCTCCTCCACACCCTCTCCAGCTCTATCACATCCTTCCTATGGCGTGGTGACAAGACCTGCTCACAGTACTGCAGCTGAGGTCTGACTGATATTGTGTAAGGTTGGAGCATGACCTCTCTGCTCTTCAACCCAATTCCCCCAACCAATCAAGCACAATATCCTATAAACCTTCTTAATTACATTATCTACCTGAGATTCCCACCACTGTCTGTAAGGAGTTTGTATGTTCTCCCCGTGACCGTGTGGGTTTCCTCTGGGTGCTCTGGTTTCCTCCCACAGTCCAAAGACATACCGGTTGGCAGGTTTATTGGTTGTTGTAAATTGTCCAGTGATTAGGCTAGGGTTAAATCGGGGGATTACTGAGTGGCACGAACTGAAGGGCCCATTCTGTGCTGTATCTGAATAAATAACAATATAAAAAATGTCACCTTTAAGGGTTATAGAACATAGAGCAGGACTGTCAGGCCTGCACAGGCAAGCACCTCTCAGTCTCTACCCAGCTAACAGGGATCATCTGCCGATCGTTTTCAACTCATCACCTGAAGGCAATTTAAATCCAGCTCTCATCCATAATCCGCGTACACTTATATGAACTAGCTGCCCCGAGCCTCCAGTTACCTTGTCGAGTTAAGTGTATGTTCTCTCTTGTTTTGTGACGCCTAGTGGCTTGTTATTTTGCAGTTTCTCAGGAAAACGTCCTTTATTGCTAAATCCTGTCTGCTGCTCTGCTTTTGTGTCAGGCCTCTACGTCGCCCGACAGGATGCTTGAACCAGCGATTAACCCTGCAGGGTCTGCTCATCTAAAGGACAAGAGCAGATGATCCCGAAGCAGCAGGAAACCATTGACCATCTGTTCACCACTGCCAACCAGCTCTCGATCTCAATGCAGCAACCCTTGCGACAGTCAGCCCTTGGAGCCCGGATTCCAGTACCCGAATGCTAAACGCCAGGCCGCAATATCCTGTCCCAGTGCGTCCTGCACTCCGAGCTTCAGCCACCTCTGTATGTTTCGGGCTGAACCAAAATTGCCTTCGTCATTTCTCTCTTGACTGGGAGAACTCTTACCTAGGCTTTTGTTAACTGGGACAAAGCAAAGTCATCTGCAGCCAATATGAAGGTTTTACCGCTGAGCTGCGCAGGTTTTCGACCATCAGGAAAGTGGATGTGGGGCAGCGGATCGTATACTTTGCCTGAGTCAAGGCTCATTCTCAGTGCTGATTGCACAGCGGAATTCAGGACCTCGAGGTGGAGGGCAGCTGGAATGCAGAAGCGCTGTTGGCCCGTTACCACCATGCCCTCTCTGAGCACTTTAAAGACAAACTGACTACCCAGGAGATGCCCACCGACCTAGACAGCCTCATCACTCTGAAATGACAAGCGTCTTATGGAACGACCCTGCAGATCATCAGCCAAAACCCCAGTTCCATTCCCAGAACCATTTCAGGCTGCAGGCCAAAGTTCCCCCTAAGGAGTGCATGCACACATCTTTTGCTACTAGTGCACAAAGGAATTTAAACCACACACAAAAGCTGGTTACTCACTATCTCGTTGGCATGTTAAGAACATTTCACGATCATACACAATCACATTTCCTTTTCCGGTTTCTGATGCTGATGATTTGTCTGCAGATTTTAGATCTGGTTTATTTATACTGTTTTTATTGAAGAAATTATTGATTCACTATGTCGAATTCCAAAGAAGCAACGGGCATGAAGCGCAAAAGAGCTGCTAGTTCATTTACATTGGAATGGCTTAATGAAACAGTAGAAACTGCTACGTCGAAAGCTCATGAGGTCAGGAATGTTCAGCTGTGAGAACTATTTATGTACGATACAGAAGCTGGTGTTACCTGTGTGTATTGCTGTGATGCAAAAGTTGCCGTAGAATTTGCAAGTGGTAAGAAGTGAAGTGATATTTGGAAAGTTGCTTATTAAAGCGTCATTTACCAAGCAAATCTCACATGGAATGTGTGCAAATCTGATTGTGGTAATTCTTCATTCCCACTACAGGCCTGCTAAGTATGTTTTGTGAGTGCAGATGAACGAGAGTGAAAATGATCAAACTCAGAGGAGATCAGCGTTCTTATTGACAGTGTTTTGCTTGTTGTTAAAATGAATAATATATAGATATACACACACATACAGTAAGATTCAGCGTGCATATGTTGTCACCGGGTTTAAAAAATGCACAGCACTGATTTTTGCACACACTGGTCATTACAATTTAGAGGGAACATTAGGATCATCATCATCAATGCCTTCAGAACCCATGCAGATAGGGAGACCTCCCTTAATACCCCGAAGTGTGAGCATCAGTGGAGAAATGACTTACAGCGGAGTCACCGATTACCCACACGTCAAATGCCCACTGTGTCCAGGAAAACGGCACCACCAGGTGGAGACGACTGGCCTTGTTCTGGTAAGCTACCCCCGTACTCTCCTTCCAGCACCATAGCCCGAGTCGTGCCTCTGTCCTCCACACCCCAATTTCTCTACGTATGTAAAAGGCTCTGGTGGATTCTGGCTCGACAGGCAGCTCTCTGGCCTGGACTCTGTGTGCAGCCTGGGTTCTTTACCGAGCTCATCTCTCACCACTTCAATGCGATGGGATGGTCAACGCAGGCACACGGCTTGTGCATATGATGTGCATCGGGAAGAATGGCGAGATCATCCAATTCCTCCTTATCGACTCGCCCAACATTCCTCTCATCTAGGCTTATCCCTGACTTTCCACTCATGACCCTCACTTTACCTCGTCACCTGGCTCACTGCCGGGTAGGGGACCCACCTTTAGGAATACCTGCCTGCGATTTCAGCTGACTTTGTCCTGCAAGTCTGTGGAGACGGAGAAAACTCTCGGCCTCACCAAATTCCCACAGGAAAACCATGATCTAGCCATAGCCTTCAGTAAAAGCGAAGCCGGCAACATGCTGCCTCACACACTACATGGCAGTGCAACCGACCTCCTCTTGACACCACTCCTCCCCAGGGTCATCTGTTCTCCCACTCCACTCCTGAGACACACAGCCTGAATGGCTACATTGTCGAAGCACTAGCACGGCATCATTCGACCATCTCAGTCCCAAGCCGGTGCAGGATTCTTCTTCGTCAAGCAGAGAAGTGGGAATTTTCGTCCCTGTGTCAATACCGTGGACTCAACAAACAAACACTACCCTCTCCCCTTGACGGATAGCGCACTCAAAGCACTCCAAGTGGCACCGATCTTCATTAAACTGGGTCTACCAAGCGTGCATCCGCCAGAGGGATGAGTTGGAGATGGCACTCATAACATCTACTGGCCACTAGGAATACCTGGTGATGCCTTTCGGACTTTCCAATAGACCAACAGTTTTGCTTTCCTTCACGAGATCCTCCGAGACAAGCTACACGTGTATGTGTCCAGCTCGACAACATCCTCATCTTCAACAACAACCCCTAGACCACATCTGTCCCATCCGTTCAGTCTTCATTGTCTCTTCAAAACCAAACCAGAATGGAGATAAGCCAGTTCCGCACTCTAGTCATTTCCTACCTGGCTTACTTCCTTTCACTCCAAGGCAGACCCATGGACC
This sequence comes from Mobula hypostoma, assembly GCF_963921235.1. NCBI lineage: Eukaryota > Metazoa > Chordata > Chondrichthyes > Myliobatiformes > Myliobatidae > Mobula > Mobula hypostoma. Next base: position 21,454,813 of record NC_086115.1, read on the forward strand.
CAGATACTGTGTGCACTGTCGATGAATGGTCCCGACTGCATTCCCTCAAACAGCTACAGCGCTTCTTGGACTTCTCCAACTTCTATCACCCTTTCATCAGAAACTACGGCCAAATAGTCACTTCTCTCACCTCACCAAATCAGCTACCTCACGGATAACCTGATCTGCTGCCACACACCATGCTTTTGAGGAGTTCAAGATGCTTCACCATCGCTTACATTCTCTGCCCTCTGGACCTTTTGTAGAGGTGAATGCATCAGACATGGGCTTCAGAAACATCCTCTTCTAGCAAGGACTGGACCGGAAGGCACACCCTTGTGCTTTCTTCTCACACAAGCTCCACTTTGTACAGCACCATTATGGGGTAGGAGATAGGGAGCTACTCACTATCAAACCACTATCAGTGGTTGGCAAGTTGATGGAGAAGATCCAGAGAGGCAGGATTTATGAACATTTGGAGAGGTATAATATGATTAGGAATAGTCAGCATGGCTTTGTCAAAGGCAGGTCGTGCCTTACGAGCCTGATTTGATTCTTTGAGGATGTGACTAAACACATTGATGAAGGAAGAGCAGTAGATGTAGTGTATATGGATTTCAGCAAGGCATTTGATAAGGTACCCCATGCAAGGCTTATTGAGAAAGTAAGGAGGCATGGGATCCAAGGGGACATTGCTTTGTGGATCCAGAACTGGCTTGCCCACAGAAGGCAAAGAGTGGTTGTAGACAGGTCATATTGTGCATGGAGGTCGGTGACCAGTGGTGTGCTTCAGGGATCTGTACTGGGACCCCTACTTTTCATGATTTTTATAGATAACGTGGATAAGGAAGTTGAGGGATGGGTTAGTAAGTTTGCTGATGACACAAAGATTGGGGGTGTTGTGGATAGTGTGGAGGGCTGCTAGAGGTTACAGCGGGACATTGATAGGATGTAAAACTGGGCTAAGAAATGGCAGATGGAGTTCAACCCAGATAAGTTTGAAGTGGTTCACTTTGGTAGGTCAAATATGATGGCAGAACATAGTATTAATGGTAAGACTCTTGGCAGTGTAGAGGATCAGAGGGATCTTGGGGTATGAGTCCATAGGACGCTCAAAGCAGCTGCGCAGGTTGACACTGTGGTTAAGAAGGCATACGGTGTATTGGCCTTCATTAACCATGGAATTGAATTTAGGAGCTGAGAGGTAATGTTGCAGCTATATAGGAGCCTGGTTAGACCCCCTATGGAGTACTGTGCTCAGTTCTGGTCACCTCACTATAGGAAGGATGTGGAAGCCATAGAAAGGGTGCAGAGGAGATTTACAAGTATGTTGCCTGGATTGGGAAGCATGCCTTATGAAAACAGGTTGAGTGAACTCGGCCTTTTCTCCTTGGAGTGACGGAGGATGAGAGGTGACCTGATAGAAGTGTACAAGATGATAAGAGGCATTGATCGTGTGGATAGTAAAGCTTTTTCCCAGGGCTGAAATGGTTGCCACAAGAGGACACAGGTTTAAGGTGCTGGGGAGAAGGTACAGAGGTGATGTCAGGGGTATGTTTTTTTACTCAGAGAGTGGTGAGTGCGTGGAATGGGCTGTCGGCAACGGTGGTGGAGGCGGACACAATAGGGTCTTTTAAGAGACTTTTGGATAGGTACATGGAGCTTAGAAAAATAGAGGGCTATAGGGAAGTCTAGTAATTTCTAAGGTAGGGACATGTTTGGCACAACTTTGTGGGCCAAAGGGCCTCTATTGCACTGTAGGTTTTCTATGTTTCTATGTAAACGGAGCTTGAAGATATGGCGACATTGACTAATGGAAAACAAAATCCTTCATGACCATCAAAATCTCGTATCCATTCAACAGACCAGCTGACTCAACCCACATCAGGCTCTCTGGGCCCTCTTCTTCGCACAATTCAACTTCACTGTCTCCTACTGACCCGGCATCAATAACACTGTGGTGAACTCTCTGTCATGACAGTATGACCCAGCTGAAATGGAGATCGGTTCTCAGCTCATCATTCCATCCTCCCAAAATCCTCACCCAGATAATCTGCGATCTTGAGAACGAGATCGGTCAGGCCCTATAACCAGAGCCTGCTCCAGCCAACACACTTGACAACTGTGTTTGTGGCTAGGTATAGCTCAAATGCCATCAGTACATTTGCTGACAATACAACCATTGTTGGTAGAATCTCAGATGGTGACAAGAGGGCATACAGGAGTGAGATGTACCAGCTAGTGGAGTGGTGCTGCAGCAACAACCTGGCACTCAACGTCAGTAAAATGAAAGAGCTGATTGTGGACTTCAGGAAGGGTAAGACGAAGGAACACATACCAAATCTCATAGAGGGATCAGAAGTGGAGAGAATGAGCAAATTTAAGTTCCTGGGTGTCAAGATTTCTGAGGATTAACCTGGTCCCAACATATCGATGCAGCTACAAAGAAGGCAAGAGAGTAACTATATGTCATTTGCCAACAAATACACTCAAAACTTATAGAAGTACTGTGGAGAGCATTCTGACAGGCTACATCACTATCTGGTATGGAGGGGCTACTGCACAGGACTGAACGAAGCTGCAGAAGGTTGTAAATCTAATCAGCTCCATCTTGGGTACTATTCTACAAAGTATCCAGGACACCTTCAGGGAGTGGTGTCTCAGAAAGGCAGCGTCCATTATTAAGGACCTCCAGCAGCCAGGGCATGCCCTTTTCTCACTGTTACCATCAGGTAGGAGGTACAGAAGCCTGAAGGCACACACTCAGTGATTCAGCAACAGCTTCTTCCCCCCTGCCATCTGATTCCTAAATGGACATTGAACCCTTGGAAGAAGAAGAAGATTTCTGTTTTTTGCATGTTTTTTAAATCTATTCCATATACATATACGGTAATTGATTTACTTATTTATTATTTTTTCTCTCTTCCATATTATGTACTGCATTGAACTGCTGCTGCTAAGTCTACAAATTTCATGACACATGCTGGTGATAATAAACCTGATTCTGATGTACGTGTGTAGGCGGCCGTACGTTCTGAAACACTCCAGTGGGCCCACTCCTTGCCTCTCGTTGGCCATCCAGGCATGTGATGGAATCTGGATATTCGGTGACGCCAGTTCTGGTGGCCCACCATGATCGCAGATATACATCAGTTCATTGCTGCCTGCCCTCAGTCCAATTACTCCAACCAGTGGCCCTCTGGGCTCCTGCAGCCCCTGCTGGTCCCTTCGTGATGGTGGACCCACATCGCTATGAACATCATCACGGGTTTTCCACCCTTTGATGGGGCCACGGGGATTATGACAGTACTGGGCCTATTCTCAAAGGTGATCCACTTCAGAATCAGAACCAGAATCATGACCCTTCCAAAAGTTCGCTCAGCCACTGAGACGGCAGATCTGGTTCTCCAACATGAACTTCAGCACCACAGCTTTCCCCAGGACAATGTGTTGGACCAGGGCCCACAATTTCTCTCCTGCTTCTGATGAGCCTTCTGCTCCCTCCTCCACCTCTCAGTGAGTTTGTCTTCTGGCTATCATCTGCAGACCAATGGACAATCAGAAAGGCAATCAGCGACTGAAGAGGTTTCTACAATGCTCCTAACCCTGCCACATGGAAGAAATATCTGTTCTGGACCAAATAGTCCCACAATCTTCACACTACCTCTGCCACAGGTATGTCACCTTTTTGAAGTGCTTCATGTTCTACCAACATCCCCCCCCTTGCTCCCTGCAGAGGGCCCAACAGTGGAGGTCCTGGTTTGCTGCTGCCAGGAGGCTTGGAAGAGGACCAGGAGACCTGACCTAGCTGATAACCATTCCTACTGTCACCAGGCCCACTAGCAGCAGCACCCAGCCAGACTACCCTGGCCTGGTAACTAGGCACCCGAGATCTGCTCCTTCACATTCACTCCTGCCAGTTCTCACGCCGGTTCATTGGTCCCTTCAAAACTACCCACCACATCAATCCAGTCACTTGCCATCTCCAGCTGCCACTGTCCCTCAGGATCCAGGTGTCGTTCCTCAAGCCTGCAGCCCATGGAACACTCAATCCAGCTGAGCCTGTGTCTCTGGAGCCTAAAATTGGGGTTGTCCAGTGTATCATCTTGGATTCATTACTCAGGAGTTCCACCAGATTGCCCGGTAGGAGGTGAAATCGTGTTGGTCCTGCACAGGCAGACACTTCCCAGTCTCTACGCAACTAACAGGAGTTTCCTGTGAATCGTTTCCAACTCATCACCTGTAGCCTATTTAAACCCAGCACTCATCCACAGTCCTTGTTCATTCAAATGAACCAGCCTGCCTCAACCAGCTACTCCGACCCACCTTGTGCCTTGTTGTGTTAAGTATCTGTTCTCACTTGTTTTGTGTCCTCTGCTAGCTTATTTCGCAGTTTATTAGTAAAACATCATTTACTGCTACATCATCTCCGCTGCTCTGCTTTTGGGACAAGTCTCCTGCACATTCCCGGACAAGTACAGCACAGGAACAGGCTCTATGTCCCACAATGTTGTGCCAAACCAAATAAATAAGTAACTAAACGGCCAACTCAACTAATCCTTCTTACATACACAATATCCTTCTCCTTCTATTTCCATCTGATTCATCTGCCTATTTTAAAGTCTCTTAAAAGTCCTTAACGTAGCTGCCTCTATCGCCACCCCAGGCAGTGAATTCCAGGCACCCATCACTCTGCGTGTGTTGTGGGGAGGAACTTGCCCTAAAAATCTCCTTTGAAATTACCACCTTACACTGAAAAATGCATGCCTTCTGGTTTTAGACATTTCAAACCTGGGAAAAATAGACAGATACATGCCTGTCTACTCTATGCATGACTCTCACACATTTATACACATATATATGTGTCTATATAGAATGCCTTGGGATTCTCTTTAATGCCTTTTGCCAATGACCTAATGGCTTTCCTAATTCTCTTGAGTTCTTTTCTGGTTTCTTTATAATACTCAATGGCTCTGTTTGATTTAATATCCCTTTGAACCACATTCTCCAGCCTTCTCTCCATAACCTTTGATGCTCTTACTAATCAAGAATGTATCAGACTCCACTTTAAATATACCCAATAACTTGGCCTCCACAGCTGTCTGTGACAATGAATACCACAGACTCAACACCCACCAGCTAAAGGAATTCCTCCTGATTTCTTTTCTAAAGGGATGTCCTTGTATTCTGAGGCTGTGACCCCTGGTCCTAGACTCCCGCATAATTGGAAACAATATCTCCACATGTACTCTATCTAAGCCTTTCAATATTTTATAAATTTCCGTGAGCTCCCTCCTCATTCTTCTAAACTCCAGTGAGTACAGGCCCAGAGCCATTATACATTAACCCTTTTATTCCCAGGGCAATTTTCATGAATCTCCTCAGGACCTCCAATGCTAGCACATTTTTCTCAAATAAGGGCTTGAGAACACTCACAATACTCCAAGTGCGGTCTGGCTAGTGCCTTACAAAGCCTCAGCATTATATCTTTGCCTTTACAAACATATTGGTTCAGTGAGATTCCAAATAAATGACTTAGATACTATTACAGAAGCTGTTCATGGTAACTAAGGACTCATCTTTTATGCTTCTTGTGGAACTGGAAACACTTTCTTTACTAATTTACTTAATCTACCATTTGGAAGAATAAACATTATTGCTCTGGCCACAGTAGCATCAGGGAACACTTATAACAGGGGTGGGGGAGAGGGTTATTATCTTACAGCCTGTTATACCACTGGCATTTAGGACAGTAATGAAGGTCTTCCATCTCTGGTGGTGTTCAGAGCTTTCTTTGTTGTGTCAGCAACTTCCTCATGGTTTCCACTATTGTCTATCATGCAAATCCCATGTGGAAACTCAGGAAAACTGTCACACTCAGGTGTAGAGGATACTTCATTATTGTTTCCATAATAATTTTGTTTTACCAGGCAAGGTTGTTAGCCCTGAGCTGAACCCCAAACCTGGAGGACTGGTGGACCGCTCTTTGTCTGTCCTCTACCCTTTGACCTGTTTGGCATGGGTGACCCAACCAAGAGCCAAAGCAACAAGCCCTGACTCCAGTCAACATAGCTGCCTGGGTCATTGAAGCACACAAACCTCCAAACCATGACAAGGTTGTGGTCCTCTTGTAGGTGGGCCAAGTGGAGGGTAGGAAATTGCACATTTGGCTTTTAGACTCTCTTTTAAGTTTGACAAATATGAAAGAGAGCTCCAAAGGAAAACATTGTAAAGGACTGTAAAATTGGATGAGTGAGCAATGGCTTACAAAGCAGCCAGTGAAGCCTTGCATTGAACATTGCAGAATCTTGACACAAAAGTAATATCAATATTGCTCTTCCCCCACCTTTTTATTCTGTCTACTACCCGCTTCCTTTCCAGTCCTGATGGAAAGCCTTGGCCCAAAATGTCAACTATTCATTTCCCTCCATAGATGCTGGCTAACTTGCGGAATTCCTCCAGAATTTTGTGCTTGTTGCCCATTGATGGGGCTGTACGTTTTTCTACTGAATCGTTAAACTTTCTGAGACGATATAGTGTGCCATCATACAATCTTCAATGAAAAGAACAAACTCCAAAGATGCTCCTCAGAAATTTTTGATCCATCAATAATATGCAAAGGCACCAGATATAAGTTCAAAAATTACTACTGCATGTAACTGAGATACCAGTAATGCTACTCCTCAATTCAGCAACTTCAGTTCCCTGTTCAATTCAGTTTTGCTCTGAGCACGAATACGTTACAAGGACTAAGTCTCTAAAAGTTGTTGGCCTTCATTTCAAAACTCAGTGCTTTCCCCGCCATCAGCTATATGTGGATTGCTCCAGAGCTGAAGATAAAAATAACTTGTATATTTTACACCAGTTTCCTAAGAAATACAATGTATTCTGAAGCAATTGAACTTTACAATCAAGTAAATTATGCTTTGTGATCCAGTACATACCTACCTAAAGAGAACGATGTAATCTTGTGTACATATTTATTTTCAGTTGTATATATTAGATTGGTAACTTTGCTTAAACTACATAATTTGAACCCCTAATCATGTATAATTATACGTATTAATTTATAATGTATTATTAAACCTACTTGCAAAGAAATTAATGCAAACATCGTAATAGCTGACATAATAATCAGAGCAATGCTGGATATAAAAGCTTGTATATTTATGAAATACTTCTGGAGTTTTTTTCATCTTGTTCAACAGTATTATTTTGTGCCCTTTTTTTCTCCTCCTTTTTAAAGTACCCCCTGTACTCTCTGTATATCTGTAAGACTTACACTATTTTCATTTCTCCATAACTGCTTCTTTTCTCCCTTTTTATTTGTTGATGTCCCCTGACATCCAGTAAGGGTGGACACATTGGCCTTGAACTCTCATTATTCCCATTTAAAAAATCTCTCACTTGTTGACTGTAGTCCTACCTGCACATAACTACTCCCATTTCTGCTTTTGCCGGGTCCTGCTTTATGATGCTAAAATTGGACTTCCCTCATTTCACAACCTTAATCTCTGATCCTTTGGTATTCCTTTCATAACTACTGTGAAACTTACTCTATACTTACATTGACATTCCAGCCTCTTGCCTGGCTCCATTCCAAAACCAGGTCCAATAGAACTAAGTACATACCGACTCAAAAAACTTTCTGGATGCATTTTAAAAGCTGCATCCACCCCTCACCCCCCACAAATCCTTCAAATTAAGGTAATCCAAGTCAATAGTGGGGAAGTTTAAATCCCCTTTTATGCTTGCACTTCTTTGTAATTTGCCTACGTTATTTCCTGTATTCACTGGTGACCATTAGAAGAACTGTAGTACAGCACTAATAAAACAATCAACACACATCAAAGTTGCTGGTGAACGCAGCAGGCCAAGCAGCATCTATAGGAAGAGGCGCAGTCGACGTTTCAGGCCGAGACCCTAACTAGGGTTAGTCCTGACGAAGGGTCTCGGCCTGAAACGTCGACTGCGCCTCTTCCTATAGATGCTGCTTGGCCTGCTGCGTTCACCAGCAACTTTGATGTGTGTTGCTTGAATTTCCAGCATCTGCAGAATTCCTGTTGTTTGCGTAATAAAACAATCATCCCCTTTTGCTTCCAACTCATCCTTCTTAGGGGTCGCACAAAAGCACTAACATGTTCCACTGCAGTAGTTTACAACCGGATGGTATGAAATTTGAATTTTCCAGTTTCAGGTAACTGCATTCCTCGTGTTCCTTTCTCTCTCCCTTCTGATCCACTCAGCTTCTCTCAAGTTCCAGTTCAAGTTTAATTGTTGTCCAAACATACCTGAATACAGCCAAATGAAACTGCATTCTTCTGGGCCAAGTTGCAAAACACAGTACCAACAGCACACAGCACACAGCACGCATAACACATACCGTATAGTTACAATAGCAGAGAAAACATAGACACAAAAAATAATATAGCTCAAGTCCCTGAGAGGCATTGCCTGTAGATTAATGGTGCATGGGATGTTGTTCGGGTTCAGCTTGTCTTCCAAAGTTGTCCTGGGCCATCCTGTCTTCCACACCACCCCGTCACTCCTTCCTCTTCTTTCCACACCACACACCATTATTCAGTTTCTTTCCCCTGCCCCATCTGGTTTCATCAGCCCATACCCACACACTTAATGCACTGGGTTTCCTGTCCCCTCTACCTGTGGTTCCATCTGCCCATCACAGGGGGCTATCAGAGGTAAGTTCTTTACACAGAGAGTGGTGGGTGTGTGGAACACCTTTACAGGGATGGTGTTGGAGGTAGATACACTAGGAACACTTAAGAAACTCTTAGATAGAACATAGAACAGTACAGCATAGAAACCGGCCATTCGTCCCACCATGTTGTTCCAAACCAGCTATAAAGCAAATAAAAAACACCCAAACATTAATCCCTCCATTTCACTTTCATCCATGTGCCTATCTAACCATCTCTTAAAAGCCTCTAATGTATTTGCCTCTACTACCAAACTAGGCAGCACATTCCAGACACCTTTCGAGTAAAAAAAACCTACCCCCTCTCATCTTCATTGTATGCCCTTTACTATTATGACATTTCAACCCTGGGAAACAGATGCTCTCTTTCCACTCTATCTACGCCTCTCATAATCATGTAAACCTCTGTTAGATCTCCCCTCACCTTCCTGATGCTCCAGAGAAAACAATGCAAGTTTATCCAGCGATTTGTGATAGCACATACCCTCTAAATCAGGCAGCATCCTGGTAAACCTCTTCTGCGCCCTCTCCGAAGGCTCAACATCCTTTCCATAGTGGGGCGACTAAAACTGTACACAATACTCCAGATGTGGCCTAACCAGAGTTTTATAATATTGTAACATAACCTCCTGACTTTTGAGTTCCATGCCTCAGCACATGGATGAAGAAAAATAGAGGGTTATGTTGGAGGGAAGTGTTAGATTGGTCTTAGAGTAGGTTAAAAGGTTGACACAACATCATTGTCATAAGGCGGTGGCTGGGAACGGACCCGTGCAAGACACAGACACTGAAGTACTAGGGACAGGGCTAGGATACAGGGCGATGGCAAGGACATGGACAGGAAAACCAGGAACCCGGAACAAGAGAGCTAGGAGCCCGGGCTTGGACTCCGAGCCAGAGACTGGACAAGGAACCAGTACCTTGGTCTTGCCTCTGGCTCGGATCCCAGAACTAGGCAAGGATGAGGCTTGGCAGGCAGACAGGACGAGGCTGGAGTCTTCAGGCTTGAGGCTAGAGGCGAGGCTTGGCAGGAGGCTAGAGGCAGGAGACGAGGCGAGGCTTGGCAGGAGGCTGGAGGCAGGAGACTTGAGGTGAGGCTTGGCAGGAGGCTGGAGGCAGGAGACGAGGCGAGGCTTGGCTGGAGGCTGGAGGCAGGAGACCTGAGGTGAGGCGAGGCTGGAGGCTGGAGGCAGGAGACTTGAGGCGAGGCGAGGCTGGAGGCTGGAGGCAGGAGACTTGAGGCGAGGTGAGGCAGAAGGCTGAAGGCAGGAGACTTGAGGTGAGGCGAGGCTGGAGGCAGGAGATGAGGTGAGGCAGGAGGCTGGAGGATGGAGGCAGGAGACTTGAGGCTAGTCAGGAGGCTGCAGTCTTCAGGCTTGAGGCTAGGCAGGCGCCACCAGGGCAGGGCGCGGTACTCCTGGGCAGGGCGCGGATCATCTGGGCAGGGCGCGGATCACCACCCGATGGAGGCATGGGACAGGAAGGAACAGAATCAACCGCAGGTAACGGCGAGACAGCCTGGCTTACCCAACGGAAGCAAGGGGCAGGAAGAGAACTAGGTACAGGGTTTCTTCAGGACAAGACTGCAGATGAGATGAGGCGAGAGTTACCAGCAAGACAAGGCAAGGCTTCAGGCAAGGCAAGGCATGATGAGAACTTCAGGTGAGGCAAGAGTTACCGGCAAGACAAGGCAAGGCTTCTGGCAAAGCCTGATGCAAGAGTTACCGGCAAGACAAGGCAGGGCTTCAGGCGAGGAAACAGAAGACAGAGGAAGGGATACAAGGAGTAAGGACAAGAACGATCCAGCAGCCACACCCTGGTCTCTGGAGCTATTTATGCAGACAGCCCCAATGAGCATCAGCTGCCTCAATTAGAGCTAAACAAGAACAGAAACAGGGTAAACAGGAAAACCCAGAGCAAGGGTCGATGGACCGGACCGTGAACCAGAATATGGACTTCATAGACCGGACCATGACACTCATGGGCTGAAGGGCCTGTACTGTGCTGTAATATTTTATGTTCTATCAATCCTCACTTAACCGGTTCCAGTTATTACCATCCTTACGTGTCAGGATCCAATTTCTGCAGCTCTTTGTCATTTCTACTTGTCACCATTTTGTATCTGAGTCTATCTTCACCCTCTCCTGCTCAGAATTAACTCCATCTGCCCATCATTCCCCTCCGCATCTGGTCTCATCTGCCAACCCCTGTGTCACCCCTCCTTCTCAACTCTCTATACTGGCAATCTCCCTCCACGCTCAGTCTTGATGCAGGGTTTCAACCTGAAATGTTGACCCTCCACCTGCCTCCACAGACATTGCCTAATGTGCCACATCCCTCCAAACAGTTTTTTTTTGATGAACATGTTTAGAGGCCTCATCTGATTTTGCTGCACTGTTGACTGAACACAGGTTGAGCTTTTGCCTAGCAGAAAATCAAAGATTATCAAGAGCTTCACTTGATAAAGGCAAGTAATCCAACTGAAGCAATACATAAGAAAATGCAGATTCTGGAATCTGGAACAACACACAAAATGCTGGAAGAACTCAGCAGGTCGGGCAACGCCTATGGAAGGGAGTGGACAATCGATGTTGAAACAAGATGGGAATCAAAACACCAGGTCTGAAAGTAGAGAGATGGAGAGAAAGGTAGTGTCAGGGCCAGTAAAAACAGGCAGGAGCAAAGTAATAGATACAATGGAACAAATAGATTGAAGTGTGTGTATTTTAGTGCTAGGAGTATTATGGGTAAAGGTGATTAATTTAGAGCGTGGATCAGTACATGGAATGAAGATGTGGCCAGAGACTTGGTTGATAAAGAGCTTAATGTCCCAGGGTTTCAATGTTTTAGAAAAGATAGAGGGGGAGGTAAGTAAAAGGTGGTGGGGGTTGGAGTGGGAGTTGCACTACTATTTGTGGACAATATCACAGCTGCACACAGAAGAGGCATAATGGAAGGCTCATCCACTCTGTCTGTATGGGTAGAACTCAAAAATAGGAAGAGACCAATCAATTTGATGGGATTGTATTGCAGACCCACCAACAGCCCCCAGGACATTGAGAAACAGAAACACAGGCAGATTAAGGAAAGGTGTTGAAACTTCCCTAATATCTCAATTAGCATCTTTTTAGTGCAAGAGGTTTAGGTGGGACAGATTTTGTTACGGGTATCCATGAAGATTTCTTATATCAATATGTAGATAGTCCAACAAGAGAGGCTGTTGGGTAATGAGCCTGGCCAGGTGACTGACCTTACAGTGGATGAGCAGTTAGGACTCCTTAAGTTTTAAGATTGCCAGAGACAAGGTTATGTATGGACCTTGTGGGAGAGTATTACATTGGAGCAGGGCAAATTATGAGAGCATTAGACAAGAACTAGGGAGGGTTAATTGGGAACAGCCATTTTGGGGCAAGTCCACAACCAACATGTGGAGGATGTTTAAAGACCAACTGCACAGAGTACGGGACAGGTAAGTTCCAGTCACAGGAAGGACAAAGAGGGCAAGGTCAGAGAACCTTGGATGTCAAAGGAGGTTTTGTATTTAGGAAAAATAAAATATGTGAAGTGTAGAAACCTAGAATCAAACAGAGCCCTTGAAGAGTGTAAAAAGGCAAGAAAATAACTCAAGAAGTGAGGAAAGCCAGGAAGGGCCATGAAATGTCTTTGGCAAGTAGGATTAGTGAATCCCAAGACATCCGATACATAGATCAAGAGCAAGGGAATAACTAGGGAGAAGGTAGGGCCACTCAAGGATAAAGGAGAGAACATTTGCTTGGATGTGGATGATGTAGGTGAGGTCCTAAATGAGTACTTTACATCAGTATTTACTAAGAAGGACATAGAAGATAGGGAGATCAGTGCTGAGTGTATTAATATGCTAGGGCATTTCAAGATAAGGGAGAAGGTAGTGTTGGGTCTCTTAAGAAGTATTTACAGTAAGTGAATAAGACCCCAGGGTATGATGGGATATACCCCAAGTTATTAAGAGAGGCTGGGACCTTAACCAATCTCCGTGTCCTCTCTAGCCACAGGCGAGGTCCTGGAAAACTGGCAAGTAGCTAATTTTGTTCTATTATTCAAAAAGGGTACCAGAGATAATCCTGGAAACTATAAACCCATGAGTATCACATCAGTGATAAGGAAGTTACTGGAGAGAATTTTTAGGGATATGATATATGAGCAATTGGAAAACCATGGCCTAATTAGGAAGAGCCGGCATGGCTTTGTGTGGGACAAGTCGTGCCTTAGTTTTTTGACAAGGTGATGAGGGTGATTGATGAAGATAAAGCTGTGGAAGTTGTCAACATGGAGTTTAGTTAAGGGCCCTCATGGAAGGCTCATCCAGAAGATTAATGGGATCAATGGTCAATTGGCTGTTTGAATTCAGAGTTGGTTTGCCCGCAGAAGACAGAGGGTAGTGGCGAAGGGACTTTTTCTAGCTGATTAGTGGTGTTCCACAGGGATCTGTGCTGGGACCTCTGCTCTTTGTGATGTGCAGTATATAAATCACCTCGATGCAAATATAGATGGGTGGGTTAGTAAGTTTGCAGATGATACAAAGATTAGTGGTGTTGCAGTTTGTATGGAAGACAGGCAAAGAATAATGAGATATACAGAAGGTCAGTTGCAGATATGGGCGGAGAAATGCAGATGGAGTTTAACCCAGCCAAATGTGAAGTGCTGCACTTTTGTTGGTCAAATGTAAAGAGACAGTACACTGTTAAGAGCAAGATCCTTGACAGTATTGATGAGCAGAGGGATTTTGGGTTCCAAGTTCATAGTTCCCTGAAAGTGGCTACACAGGTTGATAGGGTTGTTAAGAAAGCTTATGACATGCTTGTCTTTATTAGTCAAGGCACTGAGTTCAAAAGTCAGAAACTTATATTGCAACCTTATAAGACTCTAGTTAGGCTGCAACTGGAATATTGCATACACTTCTGGTCATCCCATTATAGGAAGGATATCAATGCTTTGGAAAGGATGCAGAAGAGGTTCACCAGGATTAGAGAACGAGAGTTTGGATAAACGTTTTCTTTGGAGCGGCAGAGACTGAGGGGAGAACCACTAGAGGTTTCTAAGATTATGAGAGACATAGATAAAGTAGACAGCATCTTTTTCTCAGGGTGAAATGTCTTAATACCAGAGGATATGCACTTAATGTGAGAAGAGGTAGGTTTAAAGGAGATGAGAGGAACAATTTTTTTTTACATAGGGAGTGGTGGGTGCTTGGGGTGGTGGTAGAAGCAGGTAAGTTAGGGACTTTTCAATAGATACATAAATGTGAGGGAAATGGAAGGATGTGGACATTGTGTCAACAGAAGGGATTAGTTAGTTTAGTTGGCCATTTGTTTAATAATTTAATTCATGCAGCATAACACTGAACAGCCTGTTACAGTGTTGTTCTGTTCTATGTTCTGGAATCCCTTATTTGATCTGAAAGGTAGTGAGGTATAAAGGCTTATCTGCCCTCTATCTTTCAGTCCAGATGAAGGGTCTTGACCTGAAATGTTGACTGTCCATTTCCCTCAGATGTCTGACTTGCTGAGTTCCTCCAGCACTTTGTGTGTTGATCCAGCCAAAAGGTGTGGATAAAAGAAAACTGCTTTTCTAAATCAACTGGAACTCTTTTAAATCTGTGTTGTCACGGAAGTTTCAATTTCCATCATCGTTGTTTGTCGTAAGTGTAAAAATAGAGCCACACAAGTATTCTAGCCCCCTAAATGAAAGAAATGTATTTCACTGAGCAGAGGCACATATGACATGCACTTTAAATGTAGTAATTGTGTTTCATGTTTTCCATACTGCCAATCCATGCAAATCCACAACTTCAAAACTTGTTAGAATAAATAAAACTTTATTCACAAGATAAACAATCCATTATTTCTTTACAAGTGCAAGCATACATTAATGTTTTGATTCAAGCCAAAGATCCATTCTTCCTGCAGTTAGTACATTATTTAAGCTTGTCTCTGCTGAATCAGGGAAGCCCCTGGAAACCATTAAACACATGATCAACATGAAAAATACCTGGGGAAAAAAAACTGCTGTTTTGGATCAGTTCTCATATTCAGTGGATTCAGTGGGTATGTGTGGCAACTTATTACCTCGTAAGGTATGTGAACAAATCAGATTATAATTGTTAATATGTATTCCTTAGTTCATTGAAAGCTGTGTCATGTGTGAATCCAAACACATTTATGGTTTAAGGTGAAAGTGCCCCCTGTTCATTGAGAATGAAATGGGGAAGATGTTTCTCGCATTGTACAAGGAGCCATATGACTAACTTAATACCAGCTAAAGCAGTTGAAGGTAAAGAATAATGGGAATCTCACAATTTTATAATTACAGTAGCTGTTTTATGCTTAGATATGTAAATTACTCACAAAGGAGTTTGGAAAGAAAATTATCCTTTTTAATAGACAATCAAAAGTAATTTGCATTGTTACCAAGGAACACAAATACATGAATAAATTTGTCCACTGCAGTCAAAGTTTAACTGGTGCAAACAAATAGATGCATTGTACCAGCATGTAACATCATATTAAAGACAATTATGCTAATTAGGCAATGGTTTTGAGGAGTGTGAATGAGCCACATGCAAGTGAAAGAACCTGCTTGCAAACCAGAACCAAACATTTCATATTGTACCCATTAACACTGCTCACCTTTTCTTTATCACATTGCTTTTGAAAGTCTCTGCAATATGAAAAATTGCTGGGGATTGACATCTAATTTGCCTTGATTACTGAACATCTAGTAGCTTATTGTAACTGTGGAATTGCCAACATCTACATTCATAAATAGCATTTGCCACAATATTAAAAAGGAACTATAGAAATCATTATATTGTTTCTCTGTAGTGTCTATACTCTAATTAAACGTCATTTCAGCCTTGTTGCATATAGCATTCACAAAGGTACTAAGCTCTTGAAAAACAACTTTGTGTAAACGTTGATCATTTGATATCTATTATATTCACTGTTCACTAAGTTTTGCAGAAGCAAAAAAATATTGAAATAACTTCAAAAGAAACTTCACAGTTCATCACTTTCCATCACATTTAGTTTGGTTGCAATCTGTGGGGTGTCCACTGATGGGGAAGCAGATTTCAAGTCAAGTCCTTGGATAGAAAAAGCAGCATATCGATTGCTTGGAGATTGTACTTTTCTTACTTGCTGTTTGATGTTCTGGTGCCATTGAGCTGTGACAACAAAAATACCCAAGTTGAGCCTTTGCAGCTGTGATGGAGAATTTTATGTTACTCTAATATTATAAGGAGCTGGTATACCACCCTATCAAAAGTGAAACAAATACATGATACAGCAATCAATACTCTTTAGATATGCATTCTGCAAGTAAGTACACTACAAATGATAAGGCAGTAACAAAAACGGGCAATTATATTATTTCCCATAAAGCTTCCAAGTAGGTACCACCAAAACAGCAGAACAACAAGCCTCTGCTTCAGAAGCTGATTTAATGTTCTAATCATTACTCAATAAAATTAGTTTAAATCACTATTATAAAATCTCATTATTAAGCAGAGTTTGCTGATGCTTTTGCATGAACTAAAGTTAAAATGACAGGGATGATTATTCCCGGTGCTTACCGATTTTTCACACAGTGGGTGGTGGAAGTCCAGAGTGATCTGTTACAGGAGGTGGTGCAGGCCGATACAATTGCAGCATTTAAAGAAAATTTAGCTAGTGTTTTGATAGGAAAGGCATACAGGGATGTGAACCTAATGTAGATAAATGGGAATAACGCAAGTAGGCACTAGAGTTGGTGTAAGCAAAGTGTGCTGAATGGGCCCCTTTCTCTTCTGTATGTTTCCATGATCCTATGAACATCACACCTGCAGTTCCCTATTATCTCTGCCTGAGTATCATATCATCAGTAATTCAGAGTTTGTTATAAAGTTTTAGAATCATAGAACAGTATAGCACAGAAATGGGCCATTGGGCCCATGGTGTCCATACTGACCAATTTGCCTGGATTTGGCTCGGGACCTTCTGAGCCTTGTGTAATCAAGTGTCTGACTAAATGCTCCTTAAATGTAGTGACTGTGTCAGAGTCCAGCATTTCCTCTGGCAAACAGCTACAGACATCAACCAGTGTCTTTGTGAAAAATTTCCCCCTCGGATCCATCTTCACAATCTAAAACTATGCCCTCTAATTTTTGACACACCTATCTTAGGAAGAAGATTCTTACTATACATCATTACTATGCCTCTCATAACCTTATACACCTTACTCAGGTTACCTTTCATCCTCCTTCATTCCAGTGAAGGCAAAACTAGTTGATACAACTTTTCCTTTAGTGAATTCCTCCAATCCAGGCAACATCCTGGTGAATCTCCCATGGTTTCTCTCTGGTACAATCAAATCCTTCCTTTTATATAGTGACCAGAATGTACATGATGCTCCAAATGTAGCCTAAGCAGTGTTTTGTTAAGTGCCAACATGAACTCCAAAGTATTATATTTTATGACCAGGCAAAGATGGCAAGCATGCCATTAGCCTTGCTTACCTGTGTTGCCACTTTCCAGGAACTATGAACAACACTTAGTGGCCTCCTTATTCAATACCTCCTGTACCTAATGTCCGTGGTCTTCTGCTACTGTGGCTCATCCACTTCAAGGTTTGACATGTTGTGTGTTCAGAGGTGCCCTTCTGCACATCACTGTTGTTACACCTAGTTATTTGAGCTACTGTCACTTTCCTGTCAGCCTGAACCAGTCTGGTTATTCTCCTCTGACTTCTCTCATTAAAAAGGCATTTTTGCCCACAGAGCTGTGCCTCACTGAATGTATCTTTGTTTATCACATCATTCTCTGTAAACTCTAGACACCTCTGTGCATGAAAATCCCTGGAGATCGGCAGTTTCTGAGATACTCAAACTACCCCATCTGACACCAACAATCATTCCACAGTCAAAGTCACTGAGATAACATTTCTTCCCCATTCTGATGACTTGGGTTCCAAGATCCATGATTGAATCTAACAACAATTCTGCTTCTAGAACTTTGAGGACTTCCTGCAAACCACGCGATGTGCATTTCATGGTTTGAAGTGCCTTGCCAGGCCTCTTTCAATAGATTAACTTACAAGAGATACAAAAAAAGTCATATTGAAATTAAACTATGTATCATTTTACTTACCTCATCAAACTTAAGGACCCTTAGATATACTGATGTACAGAGGGATCTTGGGGTGCAACTGCATAGCTCCTTGAAAGTGCAACACAGTTAGATACAGCCAAAAGGTGGCATATGGCATGCTTGTCTTCATCAGTCAGGTGTTGACTATAAAAGTTGGGAAATCATTTTGCAGGCTTATAAACTTTTGTTAGGCCATATATAGAGAATGGTGTGCAGTCCTAGTTGCCACATTAGAGGAAGTATGGAGGGGCTTTGGAAAAGATACAGAAGAGATTTACCAGGATGCCGCCTGGACAGAGAATATTAGCTATAAGGAGAGGCTGAGCAAACTTGAACTATTTGCTCTGATGGTCAGTAGCTGAGGGGTGACCAGATAGAAGTATATAAATTTATGAGAGATATAGATAGTAAGTGCCTGTTTCAGAGGATGGAAATATCAGATACTAGCAGGCATAACTTTAAGAAATGGAAAGTGTAAAGACAATTTACATGGTAATTTTCCCCCTACACATTGAGTGGTAAGTGTCTCTAACATGCTATCAAGGAAAATGGCGGAAACAGATGTGATGCAATGTTTAAGAAGCATTTAGACACACATGAGCAGGCTGGAATGATGGGATGTAAACCACATGTGGGCAGATGTGCAGTTTAAACTGGTTGGCACAGACATCGTGGACTGAAGGCCCTGTTCCTAGGCTGAATGATTCTATGTTCTGTTCTATGTAATTTCATAATTTTTGTTTAAACCAAATGCTTACTTAAATGAACAGAACATCTGTCCCTCTCCCTTCTTTTAAACTCCTCCTACCTCTCTATCAGTGATGTTTATGCCATAATCTGCAAAGACCCTACCATTTAGGATTCACCATCTAACCCTCTCTGACTTTGTACTCTCTTTCTCATATAAGACACTCCTAAAAATCCGCTACTTTAGACAAGCTTTAGGCCACCAGCTGTAATGTGGGTTAGAGTCAAACTTTGTTTGTTATATCTTCTGTGAAATGCATTTGTATGTTTCGCTATTTTAAAAGTCTTAAACAAATACACATAATACTGGATATATTCTCAGTAATGTATCTCAACAGCGTTATTTCCTGGCGATATATTAATACTCCAATCAAAGCTGTGTCCGTATCATGTGCTTTCAACTCAGCCATATGCAGAAAAAAATGCTCTCCAGCAATATCATGGCGTCATTTTAACTTGACAATATTGGCAACACCATTATAAAGTTGTCCCTAAGCCACTTCATGTCTGCTCTATCTCTGCTTCAATAAACAACAACTAAGTTCCAATTTTGCAAATCTTGGAAAAGTTTGTGATGTAATATCTTTTCCAAGAAATCCTCAAGACTTCATTAATTTAATAAAGGCACGTAACTCAACAATGTTCAGAGCCACAGAATAATCCAGCTAGAAACTATGTTTGTGCCAACTATCAACTACTCACTTAATTCCATTTATTTTCCCCATATTATCATAGACTCTCCCAAGGCCCTATCACTCGTCCACAAAGGGCAATTCACAGTGTCTAATTAACCTATCAACCATGTGGCTGTAGGATGTGGAAAGAAGCCTGAGCTTCTTTGAAGGACATTGAATATGGGACTTTGAAATATGCAGACTTCACACAAACAGCATCAGATATCAGAATTGAACTTGGGTTTCTGGTGCTATGGGGAAGCAGCTCGACTAATTACTTCACTATAAAAGGGGCATAGAAAGTATACAACTATCGCCTTTATTTCGATTCTCTTCACTGAACGTTCACACTTATCTGGAACTAATTGAATGGTAATAGCACAAGCAACATTTTACAAACCCTGCTTCCCTGCTTATGATCCACATGAGATTGGCTTCAGAGGATCCTTCAGTGAATGCTTGGAGCTTGCACTCAATCCCTGTTCTTTGAGAGATACATTAACACCTCTCCGAAGGACTTTGATTTGAACACAGGAAGAATGGGATGATCTGGCTGAGGGATTTGAGAATGATCAATGAAGTTGGTAGGGTAGATGCTGTGAAGTGGAGGAGGAAGAGAAGATGGCGGCACGAAGCAGCGCATGCGGCCTCTCCGGTGATGAATATCTGTTATCTGTCAAGTAGGATGCCGTGCACAATTCTGACTTGATGGAAGCAGATGTGAGAGCACGGAGGAACATCTGGTGAAACTTCTGAAATGCCTGTTTCGCTGTGTGATTCCAAATCTCTGGAGGGGAAGGCCCTGAATCCTCAGTTTTGCTTGTTGCTCGGCGGCCGGGGTGGGGTCGAAGCGCTTGGCAGAGATGGTACTCGATGCTCGGTGTCGGGGGGGCGGGGTTGGAGGCTCGAAGTTTTTGGACGGACTCAGAGTCGGACTGTGGTCAGGTGCTTCCAGGATGCTGCATCGGCAAGTTTGTGGCACTGGAGGCTCATGGCAGGGAGAGTTTCTCCCTTCTACCATCTGCGTGAGATGTTGGGGCTATCGGGACTTTGAGACTTTTTTTTTCTGTGCCCATGGTCTGCTCTTATCAAATTACGGTATTGCTTTGCACCGTTGTAACTATATGTTATAATTAAGTGGTTTTTGTCAGTTTTAGTCTTGGTCTGTCTTGTGTTTCTGTGATATCATACTGGAGGAACATTGTATCATTTTTTAATGCACGCATTTCTAAATGACAATAAACGAGGACTGAGTGTCCCCATAATCTAAAACTTTCCTCTGCTGGTGGATTTCAAAATCAAAGGACATAACTTTAAAATTAGAGCTAAGCCATTTAGTGGTGGTAAAATCAAAAGCTAATGCTTCATTCAAAGGATGGAGGGAGTCTAAATCTATCCTAAAAATAGTTGTTGAGTTTGGAGACAATTGTAAGGTTCTAATCAATTAGATCGTTTTAAGGGTTACAGAGTTTAGAACCAAGAGAGGGTGATGGAATTACAAAGCTGCCCAGTATCACTGATGAAAATCCACTCTTGTAACTGTTAACACTCAGATACATACTCACCATATAAATCCAATCGAGCTGTGCAAGATGTGATTCCTGCTTCATTTTTGGCTGACACAGTATACCAGCCAGCATCCTCCTTCTTGGTTGGTTGGATCAAGAGACAGACATACCCTGTAGGATCTCGGTGCATGCTGGGTGAAGATAAAGATCAGTTTTATTTGTCAAATATGCATTAAAACATACAATAATATGCACCACTTGTGTCAAATCAAATCAGAAAGGACTGTGCTAAGAGCAGCCTGGGAATGTCACCACACTTCCACCACCAGCATAGCATGTCCACAACGTACTAACCCTAACCTTTATGTCTTTGGAATGTGGGAGGAAAGTGGAGCACCTAGAAGAAACCCATGAAGTCACAGGAGAATACATGAATTCCTTACAGATAGTGGTGGGAAATGAACCTGGGTCACTGGGGCTGAAAAGCCTTTACACTGACTGCTATGCCTCTCTGCCATTCCATATGATACCGCGCTGTTTAAGTAAGACAACTGCATGGATTTAGTTAAATACATATAAAACTAATTGGAAAGCAAGCAGATCTTCTTATGAAATGTCATTGAAAATAAACCAGGTTAAATAACAATATACAGTAAATTATTGCTCACAGATAATTTGATATCCTTTTCAGTTACATTATTTATTGTATTTTAGGAAAATAATTAACACATGATGTCAGATTGCTGAGCTTGTGATCTATGTGCAGAGGCTTTGGTAAGAAGGCTGAGCAACCATATGATAGGCAAGGTAACAAGAGAAAATCTGCAGACGCTGGAAATCCAACCATTACACACAAAATGCTGGAGAAACTCAGGCCAGGCAGCATTAATGGAAAAGAGTAAAATCGACATTTCAGGCCAAGACCTTTCAGCAGGACTCGAGAAAAAAGATGAGGAGTTAGAGTGGGAGGTGGGGAGAGAGAAAGACAAGATGATAGGTGAAACTGGGAGGGGGAGGGGTGAAATAAAGAGCTGGGAAGTTGATTGGTGAAAGAGATACAGGGTATGAGAAGGGGGAATCTAGTATGAGAGGAACAAAAGGCCATGGAAGAAAGAAACAGAAGGAGGAGCACTAGAGGGAGGTGATGGGCAGACAAAGATAGGTGAGAGATGGAGAAGGGGATGGGGAATGGTGGAGGTGGGGGCATAACCGGAAGTTAGAGAAAATGATGTTCATGCCATCAGGTTGGAGGCTACCCAAACAGAATGTAAGGTGTTCCACAAGGTACGGTTTTTTCTCATTTTTCACCCAAAAGAAAATCAGGGTTCGTTGGTAATGACATTCAACAGAGTGCATGCTCCCCTTGGGAAATCAGGCAGAACGCAAATATCCCTGACAGCTGTTTGCAGGAAGTGTGTCCTATTGCAGCTTTTCTCCGACCGCATGGATGAATATAAACAGCAGCTGGAATCCGTGAAGAGAATATAGGAGGCAGAAAGTGTTATAGATAGAAGGTTCAGGGAGCTGGTCACTTTGCACCTTCAGCCAAAGAGTAGATGGGTGACTGCCAAAAGGGGCAGTTAGGCAGTGCATGTGTCCCTGTAGCCTTTCCCCTCTCTAACATTATACTGTGTTGGATGCCTTTTAGGAGGTGGCTAGTTTCTCAGAGAAAAGTTAATGGTACTAAGACTGGCTCTCCTCTCAGCAGGGGAGGACAAAGTCTAGTTGAGAAGAAGTGACAGGGAACTCAATAGGCAGGGAGACTTGTAATTTTGCTCACCTGGATCCGGAACTATAGCTAACAGTCTTACGCTGGCAACAGCAGGATAAATTAACTAGGTAAACAAAAAGGATATAACCAGGCATCTGAAAGGGAGTGTTTCCCACTGGGTGCTTATTGTAAAGATAAGTGTTCTTGAATCAAATGGAACATTTTATGCAAATTTCCAAGGTGCAATTCTAGCAGATGTAATTCCAACAGATATAAAGATATATTAAACTTTAATATATTATATGGCCCTGCTGTAAACAGGAGTTCAGACACACCTTATTCTTTCTCTGCTGGGCATGATTGTCTCATTGTCTTTCTTCCAAAAGATGAATGGAGGTGGCATGCCCAACACTCTGCAGTCCAATCGGACTGGATGGCCCTCTGCCACTCCTGTGTTCTGCAGTTTCTCAATAAACACTGGTGCCTTTGTGATTTCTTTTGCTGCAAAACCAAACCAAGCAAACAGAAACAAGAACAAACAAATATTTTAGAAGTACACTGATATTCCATATTTTATATTATTTCTACTTTTGCTTTTGCTACAATGATAACTTTCACCCTGTGTGGCCATCAGCCTTCCTGATGGGGTAATGATATGATTTGTTTCAGTCATGATAACAAATTTAACTTTAATACATCTTAATATCATTTGGAAGAATTCTGAGAAACAAAGTTAGAAATATGGAAACATGTATATTTCATTAAGAGACTAATTAAAGAAGACAGGAGAGTTGTTCATTATTGCATATTGTTGGTTTTCCTTTGGAAAGAAGATTTATGGCTCAAGTATGACTGTCTAAATGATAATTTGAACATTTGACTGAGAGAAGAAGATAAGGGGGATTTGTTCCTTTAACTTAATACTTGGTTTGTTTCTTTTTTTAATCAGCTAATTGGTAGTTTTTTCCTACTAATAGGGCTTTATATATATTTGGGAGGGTTTAATTACTTATGATACTATTAATCAGTCTTTTTGAAAATTCAGCTGGGTCAAATATACTATTAATTTTTTTTCTGTTATAATTGAATAACATTTTATAATCGAATTTAAAGCTTTTTTAGGGAATTAGTATTAAACTTAAAGATGGCGCTGGTTTTTCTCTCTAAGAGGTAACATTATTTTAGTTCTTTCTCGTTTATTAGTTGATGGAATGTAAATACCTTTTTTTGCTGAGACTTTATTGTTATTTTACAAGGTCACTCTACTTTTTTACTAACTGGGGGGAGGGAAAGAAAACACAGACAGAGCGGTCAGTAGCTTTGAACACTATCATAGATCGCTTGCCTTTTTCGGGCTTCCGGGTGTGAGTGGGTGGGTTTAGAGTTAGGAGTTTTTTCCCATTGGGTGGTTCCGGAGCATGCATGTTTTTTATGCGGTTGTATTCTTCATCACCGCCATTTTTAATCATCCCATATTGGTATGTGCTCTGCGCATGTATAAAATAGAATAAAATTATAGTATGGTATTTAAACGGATTAATATAACAAGTTAGAATGTATGTGGTTGGAATCATCCTATTAAATGAAAAAAGACTTTAAATTATTAACCAATTCCAACCTGATATAATTTTTGCTCAAGAGACACATATCAGGGCGGGAGATCAAAATAGATTTTTTGGATCGTGGAATGGTTTGCAATTCCACTCTACTTCTCAGAGTAAAACAAAAGGCGTGTCTATTTTTTATTAAACCTAATATATTTATTCAAGAGGATTTTGAATCAGATTCTAATGGTAGATTTTTAATTGTTAAAGGAACGATCTGAAACAGAAAAGTTGTTTTGGTAAATTTGTATAGTCCTAACTTAGACGATACTTCTTTTTTTAAAAAGGTATTTGCTTTACTGCCTGATTTAAATGAATATATGCTGATAATGGGCGGGGATTTTAACTGCTGCTTAAATCCTATGATTGATAAGAGCTCAACCAATCAGCGACTTCTAAATCAATCCGCGTTATTTATTAATTCCTTTTTGATTGATTTTGGGTTGATTGATTTGTGGAGGTATCTCCATCCTGATAATAGAGAATATTCTTTCTTCTCACATGTTTCTAAAAAATATTCGAGGATTGATTAAATTATAATCGATCCCCGCTTCTTGCCTAGTGTTAAAACTTGCGAATATGACACTATTGCTATATCTGATCATGCGCCTCTGAATTTGTCTTTTGAATTTGATGGTGTCATTCTTGTCCGCCCACCTTGACGCATGCCTCAGACATTATTGCAAAACTCTGACTTTGTCAGTTTCATTGAAACCCAGATAAAATTTTTTTTTCTTTTTAATGATATAGGGGGTATGTCTAAATTAATTATGTGGGATACATTTAAAGCATTTGTACGTGGTCAGATTATTTCTTATTCAGCTAAACTTAAAAAACAGACTAAAGCAGAATTAGATAGAATTTAAAAACAAATTAAAGATTTAGATAATATCTATACAATTTCCCCCAATACTGATTTATTTAAACGAAGGGTGGAACTTCAATCACAATATAACCTGTTATTAACTCATCCCATTGAAGGATATTTGCTTAAGTTAAAGAGCCAATTTTATATCTTTGGAGATAAAAATAATAAACTGCTCACATCTCAATTAAAAATGGCTGTAGCCAAAAGGCAAATCATGAAAATTCGTAGGAAAGATGGTACCTTGGCTCAGGAATATGAAGAAATTAATAAGATTTTTCAAGATTTTTATGCTGAACTTTATAAAACTCAATGTCCGTTAGATTCCTCTGAAATGAATGCTTTTTTATGAAAGATTGTTTTTCCTAAAATCTCGGCTGAGGATCAAAAAACTCTTCATGCTCAAATCACTGAAGCCGAAATTCATAAAGCTATTTTCTCAATGCAATCTGGTAAGTCCCCAGACTTGATGGCTATCCTGTAGAATTTTATAAAAAATTTGGAAAGTTGCTTCCTCCGTATATGTTGGAAATGTTTAAGGATTCTTTTGTGAAAGGTGACTTACCCTCTACTTTTTATGAGGCTTCTATCTCTTTAATTCTTAAAAAAGATAAAGATCCCACTGACTGTGCTTCATATAGACCTATTTCATTACTGAATGTCGACGCTAAGATTCTGTCAAAGATAATGGCCAATCGGTTGGAGAATATTTTGGGTAAACTTATTTTTAAAGATCAAACAGGCTTTATAAAGGGTCACTATTCTTTTTCAAATGTTCGGAGACTATTTAACATTATGTATTCATCCTCTTTTAAAACTCCACAATGTGTTGTATCTTTGGATGCTGAAAAAGCGTTCGATCAAGTTGAATGGAAATATTTATTCAATGTTTTAGAGAAATTTGGCTTTCTGTTGTTACTGTTGTCACTAACAATTGTAGGTCTCCTTTTTTTCAGCTTTCATGGGGAACAAGGCAAGGCTGTCCATTAAGTCCTTTGTTGTTTAATTTAATATTAGAACCCCTTGTTATTGCTCTTCGTGAGGCTAAAAATATCCATGGGATTTTTGTGAATGAGACCATGCATAAGATCTCTCTTTATGCTAATGATTTATATATCTACTGGTTTATATATCTAACCCTGATGAATCTATTCCTGCCTTGCTAAAATTATTTAATGAATTTGGGGGGTTTTCAGGATATAAAATAAGATTTAGTAAAAGTGAATTGTTTCCTTTAAATGATTCTGTCTCTATATATGATAATACTTCTTTTAAAGTCACAGATTCTTTTAGATATTTAGGTATTATAATTACTAAAAATGTAAGGATCTTTATAAAGCCAATTTTGTTCCTTTAGTAGACTCTATGAAGTATTTATTTAGTAGATGGAGTCCACTTACATTTTCACTTGTTGGTTGTATTCATATAGTTAAAATGATGATTTTACCAAAATTTTTATATTTATTTCAGAATATTCCTTTTTTTTGACTAGGAAATTTTTTGATCAGATTGATTCTATTATTTTATCTTTTATTTGGAATAATAAAAGACGAAGAATTAGTAAACGTCATTTACAAAAATTGAAGAAGGATGGAGCTCTTGCTTTGCCTAACCTAAGGATGTACTATTGGGCTGTTAATGTGCAATACATGTCTTTTTGGTTATACTGGGTTGATAAGAGTGATCGGCCAATTTGGGTAGACCTGGAACTGAAAGTTGTAAAACAGTTTTATTTAACCTCGTTATTGGGAGCTGCTTTACCTATGCAATTAGCTAAAGTTGTTAATTTAAACCTATATCCTGTGATTAAGTATTCTTTACAGATTTGGCTCCAGTTCTGCAATTTTTTTAATCTTAAAAAATTTAAACTTTGTAGTTTAATTTATCGAAATTACTTTCTTAAGCCTTCTTTGAGTGATCCAATATTTTTACTTTGGAAAAATAAAGGTATTAATTCTTTTTTTGGATTTATTTAAAGAAGATAGATTGATGTATTTTGAACAATTAATTGATAAATATTCTCTTTCATACTCACACTTTCAGCAATACCTTCGTTAGACATTTTTTACAAAAATATTTAAGTAATTTTCCTTACATATTGGAAGCTGACCTGTTAGATACTATCATGAGTATGAATCCTTCGATCAAGGGTTCTATTGGAAGAATTTATAATTTATTATTACAATGGGATAAGCGTCCTTTATCTAAGATTAAACAGGATTGGGAAAAGGAACTTAATTTGACTTTTATGACGGAGGATTCGATGCGGATTTTGAAGTTGGTTAACTCCTCTTCAATTTGTGCTAGCCATTCATTGATTCAATTTAAAATTGTACATCATTATCGTTTGATGAAGGAGAGACTTTCTAAAATCTTTTTTAATGTTGATAGTCACTGTGATAGATGTAAAACTGAGATAGCTATACTGACACATATGTTTTGGTCTTGTTCTATATTGGAACAGTTCTGGAAGTCGGTTTTATCAACAATTTCTAAAGCACTTAAAATTAACCTACAACCTAATAAATTAACTGTGCTTTTTGGAATAATTCCTCAAAATATTCATGGTATTTCTGTGTCTGACCAACATGTTATTGCATTTGTTATATTGATAGCTAGGAGGGCCATTTTGTTGAAGTGGAAGGATACATCAGCTCCCACTTTGTAACAATG
The DNA here is from genome assembly GCF_963921235.1 of Mobula hypostoma. Taxonomy (NCBI): domain Eukaryota; kingdom Metazoa; phylum Chordata; class Chondrichthyes; order Myliobatiformes; family Myliobatidae; genus Mobula; species Mobula hypostoma. Next base: position 21,482,451 of record NC_086115.1, read on the forward strand.
GTTCTCTCAACTGATGCTATGTCTTAGTTTGGAGAAAATTAGAAGTTGAACCTTTGAACCTTTATTTGATTTTGAGAAAAGATGGGGCTCATTTGCTCATTATTATCATTTGAGCCAATTGATAGAATTTTTCCATGATCTAATTGTAAATTTTTTAGTATATTTTCTTTTCTTGCTGGCGGTTTGATGTTTATTTTTAAAGCTTTTTGTATGACACTTTTTGTATTGTACACCTAATGGGTTCTTTTTTTTCTCACTTTTCTGCTTAGTAGGTTTTTTTGTTATCACAAAATTTTTTTTTCAATCTTTAAGATAATGTCTTTTTTTGAGACATTGTAAGTGTTGTTACTTCAATGTACTCATGTTTTTTTGTATAACAATAAATAGATTTGAAAAGAAAAGAAACATAGAAAACCTACAGCACAATACAGGTCCTGTGGCCCACAGAGTTCTGCCGAACATGTCTCTACCTTAGAAATTACTAGGCTTACCTATAGCCCTCTATTTTACTAAGCTCCATGTGCCTATCTAAAAGTCTCTTAAAAGAACCTATCGTATCCGCCTCCACCACCGCTGCCGGCAGCCCATTCCACGCACTCACCACTCTCTGAGTAAAAAACTTACCCCTGACATTTCCTCTGTACCTACTCCCCAGCACCTTGAACCTGTGTCCTCTTGTAGCAACCATTTCAGCCCTGGGAAAAAGTGTCTGACTATCCACATGATCAGACCTAGCAAATGAGAAAAGGCAAGATGGCGCCAGAGGGAGCTTTCTCCCATCCCACCCGCGGAACTCTTTAAATTCTTCTTTCTAATGCCTCTGCTTTCTTTTTCTGGAGTCCTGTTGGAGTCTGTGATCTACAGCTGCACTCAAACTGTGGCACTTCACAGTGGTGGGTTCCCGTTCTTGGAATTTGCCAATTGGCTTGGTTTCGATATCTTCAGGAGCAGCCTGAAGACAGGTGCCCTCAGGGTGCGGCTTAGCACGGCCCTGTGGACTCGATTTCTCGCCTGTGTCGTGAACTGAAGCGTCGCAGGAAACTGGAACATCAAAACAGTGGGTGCAGTTGCTGGAGGCCTCGGCACTCAGGAGATATATATATCTCCCTCGTGAGTGAGCTTGCTGTCGATTCTTGAGTTGGGGGAAACTTGAAATAAAAGTGGCACTTCAGACTGTGACATTGAAATAGTGAGCGATTTGTCTCCCCCCTCACTGTGGAAGGACTGATACCTCTTTCTCCCTTGTTAGTGAGAGAGAGCCTATGGCATCTCATATTGCCAGGTGAACAAGAGTTTTTGTTGAACTGCAGATCACAGTCTCTCATAGGGGGCTTTGCTATTGCTTGCTTGGTGGGTGGTGAGTACTGAAGCTTCCTGCTGGAATAAGTGGTGGGAGGGGGATGAGGGAGAGTTGATGCTTTTACTTCTGCAAGTGCATGAGAGGAGTCTTTAGGATTCTTACTTTTTTTTCTGTCATTCAATCTTTGGGGTTATTCTTCTGTTTTATGGATGTCTGTGGAGAGTAAATATTTCAGGTTGTATGTTGTATGCATACTCTGATATTAAATAGAACCATTGAACTGTTGCAAATACTTCTGTTTTTCTTCTTCTGAACCTATCAGCATCATATGATAGCTATATAAAACAGACCAAGACTGCACGTTTCTCTTCAGAAGTCCTACCTTGACTAATCTCAAACTCTTTAATATTCCTCCTTATCAAACTATTATTTTTACAAGGATTATTATTAACAATAATTTGTGGCTGTACATTCAATCTTAAGTGTAATTTCCCCACCTGCTTTTGCAATATTCCTTCTCAAGCATTTCTGTTTTCATGTTCCTTCCCTTTCTTTACATCCTTTTTTTCTTTCAACAGTGCTCTCCTCTTTCTTCTGAATAAAACAGTGCTCATTTTATACCCCAAATTGTAAATATTATTGACACTGGAGTTCAGAGTTGAAACCCAGAGCTGAAGTAAGTTGGGATGGCAAGGAAGTTCTCCTGATGAATTTATTCATTTATGCATTTATGAGCTGTGAATGTCATTAGCAATGTCAGCATTTATTTTCTACACCTGATTATGCCTCTGTTGTGGAGGTAGTCAAGCGTAAATCACATCAGTCAATAAATATTGAGAACTTGAGATGAAGAATCCTTCAAAGAGAATCCATAAGTTGTGGGTATATTTCAGTGATGGGGCAAATGAAGTTGAATGAAGTTATCGGTTCCCTGATGATGAATGCTGTTTTCCTGCGACGAAGGATATTAATGGACCAGATGGGTTTTTACAACAATGCAGTAGTTTCATAGTTAAACATAAATAGCGATATAAAGTAGAAAAGTAGGAAGTTATATTGATCTGGAAGGATGAAGGAAAGATGTGAAGGTTCTGGGGACAAGAGATTCTGCAGATGCTTGAAATCTTGAACAACACACACAAAATGCTGGAGAATTCAGAAGGTCATCCAGAGTTTATGGAGAGAAATAAACAGTCAATTTCTCAGCCTGAAACATACTATTTACCACTGTAGATACTGCCTGAACTACAGAGTTCCTCCAGCATGTTGCAATTCTTAAAGTGGTACACACCCAATGCTAGTTGAGTCACATACATTATATCAAAAATCTTTGGACAAGAGATGCAAATGTGACGCATGTGAATGCAATATCCTCAGGGAGCCTTCAGAAACACAAAATCTTAGCTCAGGTTTTTCAATGTTGTCACCACCTAATGAGGTGACATTTTGCAGGAAAAGCTACAGCAATGCATTCAAGTCTGCACTGATCTGTTTGTGCATTTCAAAGTCATAATCCTACTCCATTTCTTGGCATCACAATCCTTCCAGACTATAACACTGATTTCCGTCACATTGCAAGTTTGCTGCTTGCCATGAGATGAGAGAAGGCATCCAGGCACTGTGCTCAATTAAGTAGTGATTTCAGTGAGGGGCAGGTAACTTTGTATTGTAAGGGTTTGTAGGGATTTCAGGTTTCTCCAAGCCCAAACCAGCACTGGCTGTTTGAATGCCCATTTCAAGCTGATGAGGTACAGTATCTTCCCAATCAGCAACGAGAGAACTCTGATGGAACTAACTTTAGATTTACCTGCAATTTAGGAACAGTCCAAGAAACACAATGGGCAATTAATGATTGAGATGACAAACAATCTGCTGGGAGAACTCAATGGGTCAAACAACATCTGTAGCAGGGAAGGAATTGTTGATGTTTTGCATTGAAACCCTGCATCAGGACTGAGAGAGGATAGTTGGTTTGCACTGGCAGGTACAAAGAGAGGGGGTGGGGGCATGGCAAGAAAGGATTATGACGTGATTATTGGACTGAGGAGGGGTGTAAAATGACAGGCAGGTAGTGCCAAGTAGGGGAAGTGAGAGGAAGTAGAGTTAAAAACAGTGGTAAGAGAATGATAGTTGGAGGCAGACAGAGAGAGAGAGGAGAAAGGGGAAAAGATAGAGCAACGTGAGGTTGGAGAGAGGGGAATGTGAAGGTAGGAGACAGCTGCATCTTTTAAAATCACTGTGGCTCCACTTTCTGAACTTTCAAGAATCTCATTAGGACAATGTTTTCTGTTCTGCTTTGAAACTTATTTTAGAAATTTATTGTACTACTCTGTTGAATAATATTGAAAAGATGTGATTAAAGGTGTGTTGGAATATTTACTAGAATAACATCCAATATTCCAGAAACATGCCAATAGAGTTTTACTATCATTTAGAATACTATTCTTGCCTTACCATATCTAGTGAGATCGAAACGTCCATCATCAAAAATTCCCACCATCCAGGTCACCATGTAGCTACAATCAAGCAGGAGGTACAGCAGCCTAGTCTCACACCACCAGGTTCAGGAACAGCTACATCCCTTCAACCATTTGGTTTGTGAAACAACCAGCAAAATCCCAATTACTACAGATCAGTAAAACTATGACTACTTTGATAATTTTGCACTAAACTGACTTTGTTTTGTTCTTTCTTGTAAAATTTGTGCAACATTAGAATTCAATTTATGTTTTTCTTGTGAATGCTGTTTATTGATGCTATGTGCCTGTGAAGCTGCTGCCACAGCTTTTCATTGCACCTGTGCACATATGTACTTGTGCACGTGACAGTAAGCTGGACATTAAGTTATTCTGCTTTATCCTCTTGTCCTTGGAAGCTTGCTACCATACTACCTCCTCCTGAGATCTCCATAATGAATAAGGCCAAAGATTAAACACTTACCGTTTACTATTACCAGCACTTACATACTTGTGAGGGTAGCAAAATAAGATGGTTGCATTTTCCATGCAATACTGGAAGGGTGAGGCTCTCAGACAGCCTTGATGATCTCTCTTTTCTCTCTCTTCCTCTCACCCTCATGTGCTACTACAGTCTGGCACTCACGACCATTATGCCTTTTAAGGGCCAAAGTCCATTGTAAATGTAGCATGGCAACCTATTAGCAGCTGAATGTTTTTTATCAGACTGTTCCTCTTTGGTCCTGTATAGCTAGTGACTGAAGAAGATAGTTTAAGGTATTTTAGGGGCACTTTCACACAGCTGTTTGGAGCCCATTTCCTTATGTTCTCTGACAAAACCTTATTTTACAGCAACAACATTTTACAATAGCTAAAATGACAAAATGCCATTTATAAATAGATATCTGGAAGTTATTTTTTCATCCAAAGCACAGTAGTGTAAATTCAGATTACCTCCTCTGAAAGACTGTGGATGCAGGAACAAAGGAAAATTTTAAGATTGTAATTAATAGATTACGTTAGGTAAAGATAACAATGGATATAAATCAAAGGTAAGTAAAGGAAGCTGAGATATAGATCAGCCAGAATTAGCACTGTCCCAATGGAGTTACATGTCTGAAATGACACCATACACCGGTGAGGAGAAATAACTGAAAAGAACAGAAGAGAGGAACCAAGAGGGGTAAACACTGTACAACTTCACTGAGTTGCTCAATATTATGAGTAATCAGTCAAAGCATTTCACACAATCCTTTGAGAATTTTCAGAGCTCTGTGAATATAATGGTACTTCTATAATTTCCCTCTAAGTATACAAATTTTTTCAGCACTAAGTTGCAGTATTAGGAAATGAGCGGTAACAGAAGTAAATTGCAGGGGAACCCACAAAGACAGCAGAGTATTGATGCAGCACGTGAATGTGAGACCCCGAATCACCCTCATCACAGGCATTTCTGGATTATAGGAGGATGGGACTGTCTTGAGAAGTTTTTTACTTAGACTCCAGCCTGTCTTCTACCACGAGCATCACATGCCATTGATAAAATAGCTGACAAGATAAGACACTTCGCAGGCAATCATTCAAAGGATTCCAAAATGAAGAAATTGGGGACTGGTAAAAAGAGCAAGCACAAACACAGGAAAATCACATAAGCCATCAGACATTTTTAAAAAAATCATGGCAGAGTCACAAGTTCTCATGAAGTCCAACAGCTTGCAACTATACCACCTTTTCCAGGAAATATACAAAAGGAACACAATTAAGTTCAGATATATGCCACACACTATATATATGTGGTATTAGAGAAACAAATTCTCTTCAATTTCCACAGAATATTTATTATTTTGAAGAGAGACATGAATAAAGTTAATATAAAGATGTTAAAAACAGAGGAATCAAGCTAGGATCATGGCTATAATGTGGCTTGTGATATAATGGTTGAAGGGCTGGTTTAAATGAAAAGCTCTGACAAAACGGACCACCAAGCTACACACAGCGTTTTCCTCATTTCCTCCTTCAGCCCTACTGAGTGTAGAATCTCCTCAAAGAATGACAAATGATAGTACTTAAGATATTTCAAGAAAATGTTGATCAGCTCATAGGCTGGCCTCATGAGATAGTGCAAAATACTGCTTCAGTATCACAGTCGTAATATAGATAGAATGTATGATCTTCATTGTACTTTACCTCTACATTTGCCTAGAAATCTTGTCCTGCAAAGGGTTACTGTCCAAGCTTAGTGCTGAAAGCATAATTTACCTCCTGAGTGGCTTATGGCCACCAGCTAGTGTTTGAAGAGAAAGAAATGGGTGAAGATATCAAACACTATTACTCTGTAGCTCTGTTTACTTTCTGTGATGGGAAATATTTTAAAGGCGGGGATAGGAGAAGGATCTATACTTGTTTCAACATTGCACAGATGTGCACAACATCCTGGCTGAAAAATGTTTTCAGCATTTTTGTTTTTGTCAGAAGAATGCTGACAGGAATATATACCTAAGCTCTTGCTCTGCAGTCTATGACCAAAACCACATGTTAGTATCTCACAGCAACGCCAACAGAAGGAAAGGTCACCGAATGGAAGCACAGATAGAATGATTAGATTACTTTTCTATGATTGTGCACAGTTTATTTTTAAAATAAGTATTTTTTTGACTATTTTTATCTTGGTGCTGTCAATAATAAGTTGATATAGTGGTTGTTGATAGATAAAAAGCCAGAAACATAGGACTGCTTTTGAAAGTTGAAGTGCAGTTAAGGTTCCTGATCTCTTTCTTTATTTTCTCATATTCTAACCAGAGAAGGGCTGAATTCACTTATCTTCACTTCCTCATTCAGTTCATTCACTTAGAACTCTTCTGAGTTCCTGCACTTTGGCCTCTTGAGTGATGTGGGGAGGCAAGAGCTACTCTCTCATAACAACATTATACTGCAGCATAGAGGATCCGACTAAATATCTTGATACCCTAGTATTTCATGGCTCCTTCAGTGCAGACCAGGCATCAAAAACACTGCTTGAGTTTGCCAGTGTTATAATTTACTGAATGACAGGGCAACTGCCAGGGTAAGCCTGCTCTGCACATGGATTATAAGAAAATAAGAATCCAAAGCAGGAGAAGGCCATTTAATATCTTGTGCCTGCCTCATCATGCTATAAGATCATGGCTACCTTTTACATTACATTTGTTTTCCTGTGCAGATTTTTTGATTTGTTTGGATATTAAGGAAATTAATCATCATCATAAAAATACTCAGTGACAGAGTATCCACAGTATTCTTAGACAGAGTACTGCAAAGATTCACTAATCCCCAGATGAAGAGATTTCCTCAGTCCTGAATGGACATCCCTGATTTTGAGGTAGCTGTACAGCATCGAAACAGGCTCTCTGCCCAACTTGGCTGTGCCAGCCTAGAAGCCTAACTAATCTAGTCCCATTTGCCTGCTTTTGGCTGTTTACCCTTCTAAAGCTTTCCAGTCATGTAACTGTCCAAATGCCTTACAGATGTAATCGTCATCTCTATCACGTCCTCTAGCTGTTTATTCCATACACTCAGCATCCTCTGTGTGAAAAGTTGCCCCTCAAATCCCTTTTAAAAAGTCCATGAAAAGTCCTTGGGAAAGAAAGTATTAGAACATGCATCAAGAGCAGGAGTCAAGTAGGACCACTCAAGGATAAAGGAGGGAATATGTGCTTGGAGGATGAGGATGTGTGTGAGGTCCTGAATACTTTACATCTGTACTTACCAAGAAAAATAGCATGGAGTATAGCGAGATCAGTGTTATTTATTTATTTAGAGCTACAGTGCTGAATAGGGCCTTCTGGCTCTCCAAACCATGCCACCGGCAACTCACTGATTTAACGCTAGCCTAATCACAGGACAATTTACAACAACCAATTAACCTACTAACTGGTATGTCTTTAGATGGTGGTAGGAAACCCAGGCATTCCATTGGGGAGGACGAACAAACTTCTTACAGAGGACACCGGGATTGAACTCTAAACTCTAACGCCCCAGCTGTAATAGCTACGCTATCTTGGTGCTCGATAATTTGCTCGGGCATTTCAACATAAATAAGGAAGTAGTGTTGGGTCTCTTAAAGAACATTAAGGTGAGTAATCCCCCCAGGGCCTGTTGGAATATGTCCAAGGTTATCGAGAAAGGCAAGAGATGAGATTATTGGGGCCTTGACCAAAATTTATGTGGCTTCCCTAGCCTCAAGCGTGAATCTGGAGGACTGGTGGGTAGCTAGAGTTGTTCCATTATTCATGAAGGGAAATAGGATAATCCTGGAAACTCTACACCAGTGAATCTCATGTCAGTGTTAGGTAGATTACTGAAGAAGGTTCTTAGGGATAGGATATTTGAACACCAGGAAATCCATGGCCTAACTAGGGACAATCAGCATGGCTTTGCCATGCCTTACTAACTTGATTTGAGTTTTTCAAGGAGGTGATAAAGGTGAATGATGAAGCTGTGGGTGTTGTCTACATGAATTTTACTATGGTGTTATAACAAGGTCCTTCATTGGAGATTCATCCAGAAGATTAAGATGCATGTTGATTTGCCAATTTAGATTCAGAATTGGCTTCTCCATAAAAAACAGAGGATAGTGGTCAATGGGACTTATTCTGGTAGGAGGACTGTGACTAGTGGTGTTCAGTGGTGATCTGTACTTCTTCCTATAGATGCTGCCTGGCCTGTTGAGTTCCATCAGCATTTTGTGTGTGTTGCTTGAATTTCTAGCATCTGCAGATTTTCTCATGTAAGAGTTTCTTAAATGTCCCTAATCTATCTGATTCTACCATCACCCCTGGCAGTGTGTCCATGTACTTACCACTGTCTTTGTGAAAAAAAAATACTTGGGACATTCATCTTATTCTTTCCTCCAATGACCATAAAATTATGCCCCCTTGTTTTAGCCATTCCACCCTGGGAAAAAGTCCCTTGCTATTCACTCAATCTACGCCTCTTATCTTGCACGCTTCTATCAAGTCACCTCTCATCCTCATTCATTCTAAAAAAAAGCCCTAGCTTGCTCAGTCTATCCTCATAAGACATACCCTCTAGTCCAAGCAGTATCCTAGTAAATCTCGTAGTGAGACCATACCTGGAGTATTGCATTCAATTCTGGCCACCCTATTATAGGAAGGATGTCAAGGATTTGGAAAAGGTGCAGAAGAGGTTTACGTGGATGCTGCTTAAGTAGAGGGCATGTACCATAATGAGAGATTGGACATACTTGGGTTGTTTCCTCTAGAAAGACAGAGGCTGAGTAGAAATCTGATAGAAGTTTATAACATTATGTAAAGCATGGATAGAGCTGACAACCAGTTTCTTTTTCACATGATTGAAAGACCTTAAATCAAGGGTGTGCATTTAAGGTGAAAGGGGGTAAGTTCAAAAGTGACATGAGGGACTTTTTTTTTACAGGGAGTGTTAGGTGCCTGGAATGCGCTGCCAGTGATGGTGGTGGAGGCTCTTAGTTAGGCACTTGAACTTGCAGGATCTGGACATAGTCATTGTGTAGACAGAAGGGGTTAGTTTAGTTAGGCATTTAATAATTAGTTTAATTATTTCAGCTGTGGTTGATGGACCTGTTCCTGTACTCTACTGTTTTATGTTCTAAATCTTTTCTCTCTCATTTTAAACCTCAGCACTTCTGTTATGGACTCCCTTACCCTGGCTAATTATTTCTTCCTCATTTTTGTATACCTCCCTCAGTCTCCTATATTTAAAAGAAAAGTCATAGTTTGATTCAGTAATCTTTGCAGACTCATGGTTCATAACACATTAATCAGAAGAAGCAGCATCTATTCTGTCAAGCTACTTAGAAATTTTCTCAACCTCATTCTTTTAAATACAGACCTATACTGCTTAACCACAGTCTGCATTATATATTCCCATAAATTAATCTGGTAAATTTCTCTGTCACAAGCATGAAGGCATCTTGGATATGGAAACCAGATCTGTACTCAATATTCCACGTGCAGTCTCATGAGGGCTGTAAACTATGTAATAAGACAATTGTAGTCTTGTACTCAAATGCACTTGTCATAAAGGCCAAGATACCATTTGCCTTCCTAATTATTTGCTATACCTAGATATTAATTTTCAGTGTTTCTTATATGAGGGCAACCAGATCCCTTAGAATAAAAAAAAAATTCTATTTGGACACCATTTGAAATATATTCCACTTATCTATTTCCTTCTACCAAAAATAGGTGGCATAACTTTTTGTAACCTCTTCACAACCCACAAAGGCACCTAGCTTTGTCCAATTAACAAAGCTGGATAATATAACATCTGGTCTCATCATCCAAATCCTTTATAAAGATTATAAACAGCTGGGCACAAAATGTTTCTTTCAATTCCATATGCTCTAATTTTGTTTCATAATTTCTTGTGTGACATCCAGTGATGATCTACTAAAAACCTGAGTATACCATATTCACTGGTCCTTCCCTTTATTTCGCGAGTTACAACTTCAAAAATCTCCAATAAATTTATCAAATATGAATTCCCTTTCATTATATAGTTTTCTAAGTGCCCTTAATTGACTCCAGCAAATACTTGTGCTCACTCACATTGTTTGCTTCTAGCAAGATTAAAAGGACAAAATGAAATTTTCTTTGTGTGGGTGAAGTGTAGCTGTGCCTTGGAAACTGTTAGATTTTGGTTATATTCCAGCATAGAGTGACAGAGTGAGATTCATTGAAGTTGAGATCTGACTACCATTTAGAATGCTTTCCTTGCCATACTTTGGCATTACACAGTTGTGCATACAGCAGTTGGAAGATTTCATCCAGAGGCAAAGATGCCTCATGAATTGATATCTGGTGAAGTTCAAATAAAATAAGTACTTCCTGGAAAATTAATGAAGATAGTCTTCTGAGAATTCTTTTCTTCCTACATTTTCTATTAGCTCTTTATGCTATTGTTCAAAGTCCCTCTCAGATAAATGTTTCCAAATACTCAATTCAAAGAAAAAGATCATCCATCCCTACTTAACACAACTTAACGAAGAATGCACTTCAGCAACAGTTATACCATTACTTTTCAAACAAGAAATTATTAAATGAAGAATTAGTGCATTTGGAATTGAAGGGAACATACCAATTTTTTTTAACACTCAGGGAGGTCTATAGGTGTATCAGAAAATGGAAGATATAATTCAACTACTAATCTGTTAAGTTTCTTTTATGCCACTTAGTAGTTGTAAAGCAAGTATAGACTGAAGCTTAGAATTTGAAAAATGCCAGGCTATGAACTTATCATTGTGCACCAACACCAATAATTAGCTTGGTCTGCTGCTACCAAGTAATAGGTACATATACACACATGATCAGCTTTTGAACCTAGGTCACTAATTTTGAACATGAGGAGTCCAGTTGGCAACTTCAAAAGCAACTGCTTCAGCGCCTAGTATCTCCCACACACATAGTAATTGCTAGACCAGTGTTACCACATTATCCTGGCCTACTCTCTTAATTATACCTCTTCAAAATTAAATGAATTTGGTCAAGCAAAACTTTATCTTTGAAATGCACAAAAATTCAGCTTTATTGACAAATCGACAAATTCAATTAGTTTTCTAAATTAATGGAAGCTTCCTATTTTCACAGAACTATATCATTACACAACAGTGGCCTTACCTACAATAGATAGCTCCAAACTGAAGGAATTTTGTCCAGCTTTGTTTGTTGCAATGCACGTGTAAGTCCCCGCATCATTTGCTGTAAGATGATCAATCAAGAGTGAATGAATACCATTTTCACGCACGAGCATCTTGTGGGTAGCATCTGGCAAGACAGGTTTACCATCCAGCAGCCACATAAGGTCAGGATTTGGCAGACCACTCACCTAAAAGAAAGAGAATATATTTTGATATCCTACAAACCACTTAAAACCAGAACTGTTCTGACTATCTTTTCAATTTTATCTCTAACAATAAGCATTAGTTCTAACAATAGTTCTACTTACTTTATGGTTTTATTAACCAGTTTTGCTTCATCTGGTGATACAGAAATTCCTTTCCTTCTCTACCCTTCTTCAGATCCTTATTTTATAACCTCATTTTAAAATTCAAATTTTAATATTTCAGTCAATTGGACTGAAATTCATTGGTCAATTATCCGCCAGTTCTCCAGGTTTGATGACTTCCAGTAATTTAATGTGGTCCTTCTCAGTATTCAAAACTGAAGTGAGAAGACTGCAACTAGCGGAGCACTGTCTATGCCACCCCGAGCTACCTGCCAGCCAAGTCATTATATGGGAGCCCAAGCATGGGAGGATGAACCCTGGGCGCCCTCCCAAGACTATGGTCAACACGCTCCTAGAAGACAGCGGCGCGGCTAATGTAGATGAACTGAACACACTGATGAGGGAGAGGGAGAAGTGGAGAGTCCGTCATTGTGCCTGATGCCGGCCCGCTAGGCCTGAGTCGACGTAGTAGTAGTAGTAGTTCTCAGTATTGACCAGCACCTTAATATGATGTCTCTGATTTTATTTTAATTTGAAGTCCTAAATGTTCATATAAGTTATTTTCAGCAATGTGGAAACAATCATTTGCCCCTACTCACCGTGTTCTTTCTCAAAACCAGTTAGCTATCCATTTTGCTGACTCCAGGTATTCTGATCTAATTCACTATCTCTTATCTGAAGGGACCAGAAGTGTTTTGGATTTTGAACATTTTCAGATTTTGGAATATATAATGAGTAGCTTTGGATCACCATCATTTCCATCTCTAAATTTATGAGCTCTTGGTAAGCAGATTTTGTCTTACACTTGTTCATCATATGTATGTACTGAACAGTAAAAATTATTACATACCCTTAATATAATGAAAACATAATTGTACAAAAACAGCACAGCAGCATCGGGAGAATACCTGAATCAGCTGTTGAACAACAACAAACAACCCCAGGCTTTCAATCTCCACCTATGATGCTGTGTTTTGATTAAAAGGTTACAATACACTGTAGATGTATTTTACTTTTGTTTTTAGGGTTTATGTAAGGTATAAAACAATCATCATTGTATACCTATTCAGGTGTTAGATTTTCATCAGTGATGCTTTAAAAATTTAATGCCATCATGTAAGGTATAAAAACAATCAGCATCATAGACTTGTTCTGGTGCTAGATTTCCATGATCAGCAGATGCTTTAATAATTTAATGTCATGCCTTTTCTTCAATTTCTGCAACCAGACTGCTGAATATTCAGTTACCTTCAATTTTCAGTTTATTGTGATAGAACTTTGCTTGTTTCATGATCAGCTACCATTAAGTGGCGTACGTTCACTCTGATATTAACGATACATGATCAAGATCTTCATTTCTCACTTTATGCAATGTTTTTCTACTTTTCATTAACTTCTGTATTTTACATATGTGAGGTCAGTTCTCAGAACTGTCTGTGGTGTGCAGAGACCTGTGCAATGCCTGGGAACCTTCTCAGCATTTTGTGGAATTTTCCATTTGTGACATCATGGATTTCAGAATTTTGGAAAATGAGTACTTTGGTCTAGCAAAGCTTTACTTTTGACATCATAAAGAAAGTTTGTTAGTAATATAATTTTAGTTACACAAAGATTAGTAGATAATCCAAATATTATGAGATAATTACAGGCTGGAATGGTGTGAATAATACTGGCGAAAATCCTAAAAGATAGAATTTATGTATGTATATTTGGAAAGGTGGGGCTGATCAGGGATAGGCAGAGTGGCTTTGTGTGGGGGGGAAACATGCCTCACTAATTTAATCAATTTGTTTTTGAGGAAGTATCTAAAAACATTAATAAAAACAAGGTAATAGAGGTTGTCTTATATGGAATCTCATGGCTGACTGATCCAAAAGGTTAAAGCATACAAGATCCAAGCCGATTTGGCTATTGGGGCCAAGCTTTGCTTGGTGATAGGAAGCAAAGGTTCAAAGGTCCAATTTAATGTCAGAGAAATGTATACAATATACATCCTGAAATGCTCTTACTTCATAAACATCCATTAAAACAGAGAAGTGCCCCAAAGAATGAATGACAGTTAAAAATAAGAACCCCAAAGTCCACCCCAGCTCCCCTCCCTCCCGCGCGTAAGCGGCAGCAAGCATCAATCCCTCCTCCCCCCACTGGCAAAAAAAAAGTAAGCATCGGCACCGCCACCGAGCACTCAAGTGTGAGCAAAGCAATAGCAAAGACACAGACTTGCAGTTACCCCAAAGACTTCGCGTTTCATCCGGCATTCGACATCCCACAAGTTCTCTCTCTCCTTAATAAGGGAGCACAGGATGGTGGTGGGAAAATGTTTTCCTGATTTAAGGTCTATGACCAATGTTGTGCCACAGAAACCAGTGCTGGGATCTGTGACATTTGTGAATATATAGTAATGAATTAGATGTGAATGTATAAGGTATGATTAAGTATGCTTACAGTTAACCAAAAGTTAATTGTAACTTTTGTGGATAATGAGGAAGGTTGTCTGAGGCTACAGCAGGATATAGATCAGATGGAAATTTGTGGCTGAGTAGTACTGGCTGACGAAATTAATGCCGGTGAGTGGAAGGTAATCCATTTTGATCAAACAGGGTAGAACATATACAGTAAACAGTAAAGTGCCAATGAATGATATACAGAAGTCCCTTGGGGATTCAAATTCACAGTTCTCTGAAAATGGCAACACAGTTAGAAGAGTGGTGAAGAAGATACATGGCATGATTACCTTCTGAGGACAGGGCATAGAACATAAGAGTTACGTTGCAACCTTTACAAAACTTTGTGTGCAGTTCTGTGTAGGAATGATATAATAGTTCTGGAGAGGATACAGTGGAGATTCACCAGAATGTTGCCTGGATTGGATGACTTTAGTTAATGGGAATAACTGGATATGCTGAGTTTGTCTTCCATGCAGTGAAGTCAGGTGATGGGTGGTCTGACGGAAGTATGTAAAATTATAAGAGGTATAGGGATTTAGACTTTTTCCCATGATATGGGTATAAAACAAGAGGGCATGGCTTTATGAGGAGAGGAAGGGATTTAAAGGAGATTTGAGGGGAATTTGTTTACAAAAATAGTGGTTGGTATTTGAAACTTGGAGTCAGATACTATGTTTAAGAGAGACTTAGACAGGTTCGTAAATTGGCAAGGTGTAGTAGGATATAAACCAAATGTAGGCAAATAGAATTAATGAAGACAGATAAAAAGGTTGGCATGGAAATTGTGGGCCAAATGAACCATTTCTTTTTTGCTCACCTGAGTATTAATAACTATTAGATTTTGCTTTTCAATTAGGATCTCAACTTCTATCACTTTCTGAGTCTAGCTTCCTCCTGTTCTTATCTGTGAAGCTAGTTATAGCATGAACCACAACAACTCAATTTCCACCATTCCTTTTCAAATTGCATTCCAGCCCTCTCATCTTTCCTGCATCTTAAAACTATCTTGTTTTTCCATTCTTTCCTAGTCCAAAGTGTCTTCAACCTGATATATTAAATCTGCTTCCCTTTCCACAGATGCTACCTGACCAATCGCACATTTCTGCTTTAGTTTCAAGTTTCTAGCATCCAGTTTCTTTGTGATTTCAAAGGTTTCAAGGGTACATTTAATGTCAGAGAAATGTATACAATATACATCCTGAAATTTTGCAACCATCCACGAAAACAGAGGAGTGCCCCCAAAGAATGAATGACAGTTAAATATTAGAACCCCAAAGTCCCCCAGCTCCCCCCACCCATGCATAAGTAGCAGCAAAGAAACAATCAAAAAATAAGCATCGGTACCCACCACCGAGCACACAAGCGTACAGCCAAGCATCAGTCATATTTCAAAGTCTTTGATGACTGTAAAGCATTTTTTTAATATTTTAAGGTTATGAGAACAGTACCAATGCATTTTTTTTTTAATTCTATCATGTAATTAATCTATTTTTTACCACGGACACTTGATTGCATTCTAATTTTGAAATCACAATGACTCTCCTGAGAATAGGTATTGATATTCTCACATTTTCCCTAATCCAGTTATCCTAAACTTCTACTGGATTCCAAAAATCTAATGACATCAATGAATGAGCATAAAATTTCTCTAGAATAGGTCATTCAAAAGATAAATGATCCTCTTAGTGAAGACAAATTTCCTGCTGTCATTCACAAAACTTTAAGCCTTTAACCAGAGACTTATGTGTAAGGCTGCCATGTAAAGTGAAATAACCTCACCAACCATCCTGTCAAATCCTTATATATTTCGGTGAAGTTATCTCTCATTCACCCAAGACAGTAGATTGTAGGTGAGCGTATTGACAGTTGTAATGACTGATTCTTGAGCCACAGCTTCTCTGGTAGATACCATAGACAGTGGTCAATGGGATGGTGTGACTATAGATATCCAAGTCCTATTTTTTTGGTCATGTTTCCATCTATAATCTACAGTAGTTGTCTTATTCTTGATGGTAAACACTGTGTGCTGGCCTATTGTTTTTAGGCTTTTCCTATTTAACATATAGTCACCTAGAAGGTCTTCGTTAGCATGGTCTATGCCAAGTCACATTCCTGAACTGTTCCAAGAGCTAAATAACTAAAATACCACAATTATTTGCATGGCAGTTTGTGACTGACTCACAGGTCACCTCACCTATCCTTTGTCACTACATTGGGAATTGTTAGATTCAATGGAGGAAGCCATTGCTTTCAAGCAATCACATAGACTTTGGCTAAAGAGAAACTGGAAATGTATGTATCACTTTAGAAGTAAGTATTTTTTATGTATCTTCATTGTAACCAAATTCTTTCATTGTGTTGGTCCATTCTCAGTTTGGAACCTCATCCTCATCCTTCCAGTCACTCTAAAAGTCAGTGCCACACATAAGCTGTTACAATTTGAACTCCTCTTAAAAGCATAGACTTTCCAGAAATTAGAAGTACCTTGAGTTGAGCAATATTGGTTTTACCTTTGTATTAACTAAGCACTCTAGGACAAATGGAGATACAACAGCAGGTGCTGTAATCTGGAGCAAAAAAACCCAGCTGGAAGTGGGTCAGACAGCAACAGTGGAAGCAGAGGTTTAGCTGAAGTTTCAGGTCATGCAGGGTCTCAATCCAAGATTCATCCTTCTAAAAAACTCAGATGGTCTTTGTTAGCATGGTGTATGCTCAAATCTGTTAATGTCTATGCTATTAAAGTTCATATATTTCAGGATGTAAAGGCTATTTTAGGTTTTAAAGGTTTTTTAATTAATCTATAGAGAGATACAGCAGAGAAAATGAGTTTGTGCTGACTATCACTCAGCCACTTATACTAATCCTACAAAAAGGAGGCAGTATATGCAAATTCCACACAGACAGCACCTGAGGTCAGGATTTTGCCTCTACAAATGCTATCTGACCTGCTGAGTTCTTCCAGCAACTGTTTTTAACATGCTCTTAAACAAGATCTGAGCTTGAGAAACAGCTGAGAAATGGACTGGACAAATGGAAAAGTTAAATATGATTAAAAAGGCCTCTTGAATTTGCAAAGTGCTGCCCAATCATGGATACATATAACTTCCGTTCTGACAGTTGTTGATCTGAACTTCAACTGTTTCTTTTTCCACAGATCTCCGACCTGTTGAGTTGTTCCAGCACTCTGTTTTTATTTCAGATTTCTACCATCTGCAGTTTTTTGATTTCCATTAGTATAGCTCTTTCAATTTAGCTAACTGTTCAAAATTATTTCATAAAAACCAAGGTAAATGTGAAAAAATATTTGCTCAATGTAGTTTTTATGGTGTGCTTTTAAAACAGGAATGAAAGGGTTACTGTATGAGGAATGTCTGGCAGCCCTTAGGTTGTATTCACTGGAGTTCAGGAGAATGAGGGGGGATCTCATAGAAACACTTGTAATGTTAAAAGGCCTGAACAGATTAGATATGGCAAAGTAATTTCCGATGGTAGGGGAGTCTAGGACAAGAGACTTCAGGATTGAAGGACGTCCATTTAGAACAGAGATGTGGAGAAATTACTTTAGTCAGAAGGTGGTAAATCTATGGAATTTGTTGCCATGAGCAGCTGTGAAAGCCAAATCATTGGGTGCATTTAAGGCAGAGATAGATAGGTTCTTGATTAGCCAGAGCATCAAAGGGTATGGGGAGAAGGCAGGGGAGTGGGGATGACTGGAAGAATTGGATCAGCCCATGATAAAATGGTGGAGCAGATTTGATGGGCCAAATGGCCTACTTCTGCTCCTATATCTTATGGTCTTACAAAGGCAGAAAGTTGATGAGTTCAAGCTGTGGACTGCAGAGCATGGGCTCTTGGCAGGTGAAGGACTGGCTGGCAAAGTTGCACTATTAAAATGGGAGATGAACAGAGAACAGAATTAGTGGAGAATAGATATTTTTGAGGGCTGTAGAGCTGGAGGAAATCAAAGTGAAGAAGAAATGAGTGAGTGGGGGAGAGGGTAAGACAATGGAAGAACTTGAGAGCAAGGTGATTTGGAAGATGCTACCATAACGAGCTATGAGTAAGAAAGGGACATGGCTGGATTTTTGAGAGGAATCAGAGGTACAGTAATTGCAGGTAATTCTCTAGCCAAGATTGAATGGATATTAATGGAACCAGAGAAGTGTAGCTCTAAGGGCATTGAGGAAAAGTAGTCAGCCATATCACCCAACTTAAGAAAGATGAGGATGGATCACTGTGTGGGAGTTGCAGTAAAGCAAGGGTTAAAGACAACATGCAGGCAAGGATAGCCTGGGGCATTTGTAGTCAACACAGACCTCCGAAGTGAGATGGCTAGAGCCACCACTTCTTACCGCAGACGTGATAGGAGAGGATGACTGTGGCAGTATGTCAGTAATCTAGATGAGTGGGGCCAATGAAGTGAGATCTTTTTTAGAAACGTCTTTGAAGAACGTAGCTTCTCTTTTCACAGTAGGGGGTGCCAGAGACAGATGAGAATTTAGCAATAGAATGTGAAACACACACAACTATGGGCCAATTGCTTTATTAACTTTAAAATATCATTAGTTGTCAGCTTGTAGTTTCTATTGACTTTTAGCCCCTCTACTGTGAATACCAATTGACCAAGAAAGTGAGGAATTCAAACATATACTAAGATTGTATGAACTGAAATGCTTGAGCATATAGACATTAAGAAAGAGGATGTGCTGGAGTCTTTTGAAAAGCAGATAAGCAGAAAAGTTAGATGAGTCTCCAGGACTGGAAGAGATATATCCCAGGGTACTGTGGAAAGTGATGGAGGAGATTGTTGAGCCTCTGGAGATGATCTTTGCATCAATAGGGACAGGAGAAGTACTGGAAGATTGGTGGGTTGCAAATGTTGTTCCCTTATTCAAGAAAGGGAATAGAGATAACCCAAGCAATTATAAACCAGCGAGTCTTACTTCAGTAGAGGGGAAGTTGTTAGAGAAGATCCTGAGAGGCAGGTTTTATAAGCATTTGGAGAGACATAATCTGATTAAGGATAGTCAACATGGCTTTATGAAGGGCATGCTGTGCCTTACGAGCCTGATTGAATTCTTTGAGGATGTAACAAAGCACATTGATGAAGGCAGAGCAGTGGATGTGGTGTATATCGATTTCAGTAAGGCATTTGATAAGGTTCCCCATGCGAGGCTCATTCAGAAAGTAAGTAGGCATGGAGTCCAAGGGGACCTTGCTTTGTAGATCCAGAATTGGCTTGCCCACAGAAGGCAAGGTGTCGTTGTAGACGGGTCATATTCTGCACTGAGGTCGGTGACCAGTGGTGTGCCTCAGTGATCTGTTCTGGGACCCCTCCTTTTTGTGACTTTTATAAATGACCTGGATGAGGAAGTAGAGGGTTGGGTTAGTAAGTCTACTGATGATGCAAAGGTTGGAGGAGTTGTGGATAGTCTGGAGGATTGTCAGAGGTTACAGCAGGATATCGATAGGATGCAGAACTGGGCTGAGAAGTGGCAAATGGAGTTCAACCCAGATAAGTGTAAAGTAGTTCATTTTGGGTCAGTCAAATTTGAAGAAAGTATATAACATTAATGGTAAGACTCTTGGCAGTGTGGAAGATCAGAGAGATCTTGGGGTCCATGGCCATATGGCACTCAAAACTACTGTGCTGATAGACAGTGCTGTTAAGAAGGTGTATGGTATGTTGGCATTCATCAACCATGGGAGTGAGTTCAAGAGCCATGAGGTAATGTTACAGTTATATAAGACCTTTGTCAGACCTCTCTTGGAGTACCGTGTTCAGCTCTGGTCACCTCACTACAGGAAGGATGTGGATACTTTAGAAAGAGTGCAGAGGAGATTTACAAGGATGTTCCTGGATTGGAGAGCATGCCTTCTGAAAATAGGTTGAGTGAACGTGGCCTTTTCTCCTTGGAGCGATGGAGGATGAAGGGTGACCTGACAGATGTGTAGAAGGTGATGAGAGACATTAATCGTGTGGATAGCCAGAGGCTTTTTCCAAAGGATGAAATGGCTAACATGAGGGGGTACAGTTTTAAGGTGCTTGGAAGGAGGTACAGAGGAAATGTCAGGAGTAGGTTTTACACACAGAGACTGGTAGGTGTGTGGTATGCACAGCTGGTGATGGTGGTGGAGGCGGATACAATAAGGTCTTTTAAGAGACTCTTAGGTAGGTACATGGAGCTTAGAAAAATAGAGGGCTATGTGGTAGGGTAATTATAAGCAGTTTCTAGAGTAGGTTATATGGTCAGCACAACATTATGGGCTGAAAGCCCTGTAATGTGCCATAGTTTTCTATGTTCTATGTTTACCAAATGGTCAATATCCATAAGCCAATACTGTATAAAAATAACATTTTTCTGTCCTGGCTTCAGAACAGTGTGGTGACAGGGGCCATGCTGATCTCCTTGTGCACAAGTAAAATATGTTTGAGCAGTAAATTTGTTTCTAGTCCAGTTATCGGTGACAACAACAGCAGGGACATTTGCTATTTGTAATACTTATTAACGACTTTGATATGAATGAATGAGGTATGAGAAATAACTTTGCATAAAAATTGGTGGTGTCTTGGATAGAATGAAAATTTGATAAAGGCTACAGGGTGATCAGATGGAAAGTTGGGCAAAGAACTTAATCCAATAATGCAAAGTGATGCATTTTGATAAGTCACATAGAGGTAGAACATATACAATAAATGGTAGGGCATTAGGAATGTTATTCTACAGACCTGTACAGTTCCAGGTCTTCAGTTCCCTGAAAATAGCATAATAGGTTGATAGGATGGTAATGATTGCATATGGTATAATTGCCTTCATAATTCAGGATGTAGAATATAAAAGTTGGGATCTTATTCTGCAACTTTACAAAACGTCAGCTAGCCAGACTTTTAATATTGAGAGCAGTTCTGGTCACTACATGTAATTGTGCCGTAGAGTATTCAGAGAAAAAACACCAGGAAGTTGCCTGGAATTGAGGGCTTTATCTATAGGGAGAGATTGGATAGGCTAGGCTTGTTTTCTCTGAAGTGAAGGAGTCTGAGGAGTGAAATGTCAGAGGTATATGAGATTATGAACCACTGTTTTGTAAATTAACTATATAATTAATGTTTCATGTGCTGATAGAAATATTTAAATCAATACCACAATATTGCGCAAACAAAAGTACAGTGAGTTCAGGTTAATATGGATAACCATTTATTTAGGACAACTCTTAAAAAAAACTAATGGAGAAAATAGCAAGGATTCTCTTCATTTATTTGGACACTATGCTGTTTAATTGAGATAGAAGACTGTTGTCAAACAGTTTTTAAATAGGGTCAGTCACATGCACTTGTGTTGTTATACTGTGCTTAGAGTAAACAGTTTTTATATAGCGTCATTTGTTTGTGCTTGTGTTATGTTATCCATTTGGGCTGATAGATGCCGATTTTTGATAATTTTGTTATTTTTTATTTTGACAAAAAAAGTTCAGATCCTTGTCAAGATGCCACAGAGAGATTTGACACTAGCTGAAAAAATTACCCTACTGGTGTAGGATGACACAAAAGTTATTGTTGGATCATGACACTACTTTTTGCAGGAAGGCAATGAAGGTAGTCCACGATGATTTTGTTCATTTACAGTAAATCAGAAGAACACAACTCAACACCCTGGGTTCCTCTGTCGATAATTATTGGGAACTAATACAATTTTGTAACACTGTAGTAGTATTGGTAGTGTTCTAACATGTTCTGTATTTCATTTAAATACAAAATTTGTTACTCAGTTAAGTGATAGTTTGTCCTTTTTATACCTTTTTAACTATTCCATGAAACTTTGGCTAATTGGGGGAGCTGCTTAGTTGGGCCAAACTGGATTGGTCTCAATATGTCCTAATGAAACAGAATCCACTGTATTTTCATTTTGAACATTTTTTTACTATTATCTGAGCACTTACCTTGCAGTCTAATCGACAAATTTGTCCTTCATGAGCAATCATGTTACCAGGTGCCTGAAGAAAATGCGGGCAGAAAAATCGCTCCTGTACAGGTTCTTCTGACACACGAGACCTTGTTCTATTGTTCAATACATAACACATTGCATTGTTATAGAAAATAATATTTTCATTTGACTTAATAGAAAATTACAAGCAGTGAAATATGCTGTTAAATTAAACATTAAATTCAATAATTACAGAAGTCAGTAGGATATTTCTGTACAAGCAAACATGACCATAATCACCTTTTTCAATTGCTAAATCATTGAGAAATTCATTTATAATTTGGGTTATCATGATCTTAATCAAAAATTACTTCCAACTGATTTGATATCCTATCACTTATTTAGTTTCTTCCTTGAATTATGTAGCTGGCTTATATTTCTAATCATCTATTCATTTTCATTGAAAACACCGTTTTCACCCTTATTTTCTCTATTTGTCTATAGTTATTATTGAGAAGAGGCAGTATTTGAAAATAAAGGACATGTTTGTTGGGTTATGAGAAACAGACAGGAATGTGTGGAAACCATACTCCGATCAATACCAATTCCATTGAATAGCACAGTAAGTTCAAAGGGCCAGGAGGGCGATCAATGGGGAGGAATGAACGGGATTAAATTGTAATGCCAGTTCTTTGCCCAACTTTCCATTTGATCATCCTGGCACTTATCCTTGCAAGCAGAACAAGTGCTATACCTGCCCCTACATCTCCTCCCTCACTTCCATTCAGGGCCCCAAACAGTCCTTCCAGATGAGGTGACATTTCACCTGCAAGTCTGCTGGGGTCTTCTACTGTATCTGATGCTCCAGCTATGGCCTCTGTATATCGGTGAGACACGATGTAGGTTGGGAAACCACTTCACTGAGCACTTACGCTCTGTACACCAGAAAAATATGGGGTCTCCCAGTGGCCACCCATTTTAATTCCATTTCCCATTCCCATTCTGACATGTCAATCCGTTGCCTCCTCTACTGTCGCAATGAGGCCACGCTCAGGTTGGAGGAGCAACACCTTATATTCTGTCTGGGTGGCCTCCAACCTGATGATATGAACATCAATTTCACTAACTTCTGGTACCCTCTTTACCATTCTCCACTCCCTTTTCCCTCTCACCTTATCTCCTTACCTGCCCATTATGTCCCTCTGGTGCTCCTTCCCCTTTTCTTTCTTTCATGGCCTTCTGTCCTCTCCAGGACAGAAGATTCCCCCTTCTCCAGCCCTGTAACTTTTTCACCAATCAACTTCTCAGCTCTTTACGTTACTTCACCCCTCCCCCTACCGGTTTCACTTATCACCTTGCTTTTCTTACTCTTCCCCACCCCAACTTCTCATCTTTTTTTCCTTCAGTCCTGATGGAGGGTCTCAGCCTGAAATGTTGCCTGTACTCTTTTCCATAGATGTTGCCTGGCCTGCTGAGCTCCTCCAGCATTTTGTGTGTGTTGCTTGGATTTCCAGCATCTGCAGATTTTCTCTTGTTTTTCATTTAGCATCATTAGTATTTTGAGGACATGGAAGGAAATTATTGCCATGTGGAAAGCTAAATGGATTTGGTATTTAAGACCCAAATGTTAGAACTAATGGCAAATTACTGATACTCAAAAGAGCCTTTTACTTCAAGTGTGTGGAAATCAAACTCAAAGAATGAAAGATACATGCTACTATAGATCCACAATCCCTTATCCAAAATCCTTGGGGCCAGTTGCATTTTGGAATTCAGAATTTTTCAGATTTCAGACCCCCCACCCCCACCCCGTACCAAAAAACACGTATGCCCAAGTCCCTTATTTAACCCGTCTCAGTGTGGTGGACTTTAGGACCCGGCGGCGCACCAAACCTAAGCACATCCTCCCGTATACTTTAAATCATCTCTAGGTTACTTATAATACCTAATACAATATAAATAGTTGTTATACTGTATTGTTTAAGGAATAATGACAAGAAAAAAATTTATTTCCAACAAAAACATTCAATAAAACATAAAAATATACAGCTTCAAACGAACCGAATCAAACACATGGTAAATGACTTATTGGAATAAATGTAGAACGTCACTGTCACTATAAAACTTCAGTAACTCGTCTTTCTGTTTATTTAAATCATATACAGTGGTAGTTCCGACACTATTTTCTTCAGTAAGACACCACACAGACACACCACAATCAAGTTTCTGCAATAACTCCACTTTCTGCGTTATTGATAGTGATAGATGCTTCCTTCTCTTTTACTCATTGTTACCCTTAGGGGTATCTGCAGCTCTTTTTGACATTTTCACAGTGAAATTAAACACAAAGTCAACAGTGAACACAAAATATCAGCGAACAGCAAATGCACGTGTAACCAGAATGAGTGCTGAGCCACAACTGACGTCTGGCGGCCTCTGCTAGTGCTGCCACGTCAGACCTGAGTGAGATCAGCTGTTAACGAAAAAAAACTTTGGTTTTCGGAGCTCTTTGGATTTCAGAATTTCAGATAAAGGAATGTGCACCTGTAATATTAAGTTCAGATCACCTACCTTTGGCTCTGAACAGATGGGACTACACGGCCACGGAATGGAGTATTCTGTACCATGAGGTGACCAGAGCAACTGGTTCTTCCCTGTGTACCAACAACATGTAAAAAAAAACCTTACAATAGTTGAAACATTTCCACGAAGGTTCAAAAGGGTATTTAAATGTCAGACAGAGTTTCACTGATGTTAGTTAATATAGGAAATACTGAAATTCACTGGTGTTTTTAATGAGAAATATCTTACTCATTCTGGTTATTCTGCTGAAAGAGCAGTCTGGAAAAGCTGGAAATATCACAGTGTCCCAAAACATACTGAAACTATTATCACATTGGGGTCTCTTGTTAACATAATTATGTAGTTTGACTTTTAGACATATCTATTTTTGATGCACGATATCAATTGCATGAAAATAAGACAAGCTGAAGCAGGCCAAATGCATTCCTCTTGAAGGTCTTGGTACTCACTTGGGGATTTGCTGCCATAACTGTGTAATTTCCATCATCGTCATTAGTAGCTGATTCAATGTACAATGAGCATGTACCATCACCTTCTCGCTTCATTTTATAATGTTCATTCTTCTTAGAAATCTGTTTACCATCTTTAAACCAATATACCTTTGGGTTGTAAAGTACAGGAATGAGTTATTAGAGTCAGAGAGAAATATAACATGGAAACAGGCTCTTTGGCCTAACTGGTCCATGCCAACTACAGCATCCTCCCCGCTAGTTCCAGTTGTCCACATTGGGCTCATAACCCTCCAAAACCTCCCACTCCATATAACTACCCAAGTGCCTCTTAAATGTTGCAGTTGTATCTGCCTTGACCACTTTCTCTAGCAGCTCATTCCAGGTACTCACTACCCTCTGTGTAAGAAAGTTACTGCTCATGTCTCCTTTAAATCTCTCCACTCTTATCCTGTATCTGTGTCCTTTAGTATTGGACACTCCAGCCTGGTGAAAAGACTATGACCGTCCACCTTATCCATATCCTTCATGATTTTATAAACTTCTATTAGGACACCCCCTCATTCTCCTGCATTCCAGGGATTAAAGGTCCAGTGTGGCTAATCTCTCCCTATAACTCAGACTCTCTAGTCCAGTTAACATCCTCATTAGTCTCTTCTGCACCCTTTCCAACTTAACAATGTCTTTCCTATAACATGATGACCAAAACAAAATACAGACTTCAAGTGCGTTCTCACCAATGACACATATACTGTAACTATAATATAATGTCCCTAGACCTATACTCAATGTTCTGACTGATGAAGGCCAGCATGCTAAACATCTTCTTCATCACCCTGTCTACTTGCGCGGTTGTTTTTAATGAAATGTGCACTTGTTCTCCCAGGTCCCTCTGTTCTACGACACTCATCAGTGGCCTGCATACATCTTATTCTGGTCTGACTGTCTAAAATGCATCACCTTACACTTATCTAAGTTGAAACCCATTTGTTGTTCCTCAGTCCATTTCCCTGATTGATCAAGATTTCTTTGTAGAGGTACCCCACTAATCACAAGCCTCCAGTTGAAGAATCAACTGTCAGCCATCACCCTCTGCTTCCTATAACTGAGCCAATTCTGAATCCACCCTGATAGCTCCCATTGAATCCCAGTGATCTAATCTTCCAAATCAGCCTGCATGTGGGCTTGCAAAAAAGCCTTGCCAAAGTCCATATAAATAATGAACAGTATCTTGTCTTCATCTATCCCCTTAGTTACCTCTTCAAAAACTTCAAAAGACTCACCAAACACAACCTCCCTCACAGAAAACCATGTTGACTATTCTTGAACAGGCCTTGACTTATCCCTCAGAATTCTCTCCTGTAACTTCCTCACATATGAAGTCTGTAGCTTGTAGCCTGTAGTTTCCTGGCCTGACTTTACTATTGTTCTTGAACAATAAAACAACACTAGCAACTTTCTAGTCTTTTAGAACTCCACCAGTGACTAACAACAAAGCAAATATCTCTACATGGGCCTCCATGATTTCTTTCGTGGCCTTCCAGAAGATCCAGGGTGTACTTAGTCAGGCCCTGGAAATTTGCCCACCTTAATGTGCTTCAAGGCTGCAAATAACTCCTTTCTTGTGTTATGTAGATCTTCCAAGACCGCCATACTTATTACCTACGTATCTTTGGCATTCATGGTATTCTCCTGACTAAACTCCAAGAAGAAATAGACATTAAAAATCTTGGTTATTTCCTGTGGCTTCATACATGGATAATTGTTGGTGGTCCTTTCCATGCCTTGTGGAGCATCATGTAGCAACCTTGCCATTTCTTTTTTGCTAAGTTGCAAGCTCGATGCTCAACCCAGCATGAATGGAAAGCATGAAGGAGCCAGCCGGATTTGAACTTCAAGATCCATTGCAGATGCCACTACACCACCATCTATACATACATGGCCCTGATCATTTTTAAGAAGACTAGTCTCTCCCTATTCATTCTTTTACTGTTTTTATAACTGAAGAACTTTAACCCTGCCTGCCAAATTCAACCGTGTAATGAGATGTAATGAGTTGTACTTCAGTAGGTATGTATTTGCATAACTAAATAACAACTGTAATAAGCATGGAATCAGAAGGATAAGACCATAAGACATATGAGCAGAATTAGGCAATTCAGCCAACCCAATCTGCTCTGCCTTTTGATCATTTCCCTCTCAACCCCAAACTCCTGCCTTCTCCTTGTAACCCTTCACACTCTGACTTATCTATCAACCTGCACCTTAAATACACCCAATGACCTGGATCTACTGTGCCTGGAGCAACGAATACCACAGATCCACCACCCTCTGGCTAAAGAAATTCCTTCCATCTCCATTGATTCTAAAGAAATTCCATTCACTCTAAATGGACAACCCTTGCTCCGAGGTTGTGCCCTCTGGGCCTAGACTCCCCCAATGATAAGTTTAAATATTTTAAATAGTCAAAAACTTACTTTTGGTACCGGTATGCCAATAAGTTTGCAGCTGATGGTTACTGGTGATCCTTCAACCACCCGGAAATGTTTGAGTTTTTTGTCAAAAATTGGTGCAATGCATTTCCCTGTAGGAATATCTTCATGTTGTATTTCATCGTCAGATTCATCCACAGGAGTCCTCGCCAGGCGGAATTCAATTTCATTCATAAGTCTTTGTTCAAAATTTGACACTTTGTATTCCTGGAAAATCAAGTTTCTGCTAACTGATTGATACACCAAAACATATTATAAGGTATTAAGTTGAAATACGAAACAAATATTTTTATATTAACTGCAGTAAAATGCAGCATTTTGAAAGAAAAGTATTTTGGTGAACTCAATGTACATTTCATGCTAAATGTTCAGGAGCCTTACCTTGTAATAAACTGCACCAGTTTAAAGATACAAGATAGAGCTATAGTAATAAAGAACCTAATGTGGTTGGTGGAACAAAACTAATGAGTCTTATTACTTTTTGAAAACTACATTGACAGATAAATCAATCTCAGAGGTGTGCACTGGATGAAAACCAATCAATTTCCTATATATTCTAAGATGGAAATAATATAACTGAACATAATATGAGCAGTAATTGATGTATTGAAATACAGAAGCAGAATTTTAATCTTTCAAGAGGCAGATATAAATAAGGTTAGAAGTAAAATACAAAATACCTTAAACACAAAAACATCTCACTTCAAACTAGCCACTGGATCAGTGAGGGGGATGTAGGCATTGTCTGGTGGAGAGTCAAATCTGTCTGCAGGAGGCAGTCACTTTTAACAGTGCTTTATGTTTGCAGTTTTGTTCTAGTTTGAGAAAAGCTGCACCTATATTAAGGCTGAGACAGATACATGGAACTTGCAAATACTGCCCTAAACAACAACTATGCCATCAACAAATCACTGATCATGTAAAATCCTTCCCTTGATTCAATATAGCTATGGTCTTCAATATTCACAGATTCCTGTGTATTCTTCTTCATCACTAATGTTCTCCCAAGCTCACTGCATTCTTCTCCTCTCTTTTCACATCTCCTGTCTCTCTCATTGATGGTTTTATCTTCCATATCCAATCTCTCTTGACTTCCCACCAATGTTCCTCTCTAACTCCAACCAATTTTGATACTCCATGAATAAGCCTTGAACTATGACGTGAGGAGAACATTGCGAAGCTAAGATTAGAATAAATTAAAGAGATTGGTCTTTCAAAAGTAGTTAAAATTTGGAGAAACATTAGATGAAAATGAGGGGTTTAAAGACAATTTTCTGAGAGGAGGGCCCTGCCTTGAATGTTATAATTGAGGAATTGAGGATTGCACAGGGATTGGAATTGTAGGGAAAAAGGACTCAGATGGGAATTAAGTATGGATAGGTCCTGGAGACAGTATTGCAAATGAAGGTTAAGAGTTTGAAATCCATGCAGTGAAGTATAGAGAGTTCGTGCAAATCAACAAATCTTGAGATAGAGATCACAGAGGACTGTATTGTTCAGTAGTTTAATTTATATGGATCTTTGCAATAAATTATTCTCTTGTTAATGAAAGGAATGATCTTCCACTTTTAATTAAAAATGATTGAGTGAAGGTACTTTTGAAACAAAACAGTTTGAAAGAACTTTTAACCCAACAGGTAAAAAGAAATTAAACTGCAAAAACACATACAACAATACTGGGTTCACCTAGACAACACTGCAACCCAAGGACTGAAAGTTCTCCAAGGATTTTGAAACACGAAAGACAGATTTACTTTTTAGTGACCTGAATGTACGTTTCAGAAAATTAATGCACTAATTCCTCCTTTAGCTCGCTGAAATGTTCCCAGTGCCACATCTGAAAATTAAAGGAAAAATGATACACGGCTCTGAAACGAAGGTGAATTTGTAAAATGTGGCTTTCAACTTAATCTATTATAGACCAGCACAGTTGTTAATTCTATAAACTATTTAAAGTCCTATAAATATAAAATCGCTCTTGCATCCTGGGGAAAACTTCTACAGAAATCTGGAAATAAGAAGGAACAAAAGTTTATCCATAAATGAACCCAACTGGATGGTAGATAAATGTAGTGGATAGAAAATGGAAAATTATTGCATTTAATGCATACATGTGTGAAAACTGACTACTTATATGGGATAGATAGGTTCGATTACTGAAGAATTTTGTGTTGGTCTGGGTGGATTAATTAGACAGATTCATGGATGAGAAAGATGGAATGGTAGATGGTAACTACTGGATTTGGTTCTTATTAGAATGGATTTGTTGGATGGAAAGATATATTACACAGATAATGTGGACAGATGACTTAATTAGCTCAAAACAATAAAACACTCAATATTATGGAAGAAATTGAAAAATAAATGAGTAGGATGGGCCAAGTTAATAGAAAAGTTTGTATGGATGGTAGATTGCAATAGAAAATGGATGGATGGAAGTGATCAAAAAGTTGGTGGAGATGGTCAGATGGTTAGTTGATTTGATTAGATGGATCAGAAGGAAAGTATTCATAAGATGAATGTAATTAAAAGATGTATTAATGGATTTGATGGATGCATCATTTGCACAAATCATTAAATTTGTAGGAAGAATGGAAAAATTATTCTGATAGTTTAACAAATTAAATAGATATTGAATTGGTATGAATTACATAATGATAATGTATTATGTCTTGGGCCCAGCATGTAAGTGCCTTTACAAAGCACAGCAGCACCTCTACTTCTTTAGAAGTTGGTGAAAATTTGGCAAGTCTTCTAAAACTTTGACAAACTTCTATAGGTGTGTACTGGAGATTATATTGATTGGTTGCATTACAATCTGGTATGGAAATACACTGAAAGGAAACCTACAAGAGGTAGTGGATATATCTCAGTCCATCATGGGTAAAGCCAGAATGCAGGCTTCAGATAGTAGATGGGTGACCACCAAGAGAAGTAAGGGGAATAAGCAGTTAGTGCAGGGTTCAGATGCTGCCATTCCCTTTAGCAACAAGTATAACCCTTTGGATACTGCTGGGGGTACAGGAGAAGCAACCAGGCTAGTGGTACTGTGTCCGGCTCTGAGAATCAGCAGGGAAGGGTAAAGTCAGGTAGTATGATAGTGATAGACTTGATAGTTAGGAGGATGGACAGGAGATTCTGTGGCCATGAAAAAGACACCAGGATGAAATGTTACCTCCCAGGTAATAAGGAGTCAAGGATGTCTCAGAGCAGCTACAGAATATTCTCAAGACGAAGAGTAAGTAGCCAGAGCTCTTGGTGCACATTGGCACCAAGGTAAAATTACACATAGGTAGAAAAGAGGAATAAATCCTTCGCAGTGAGTACAAGGAATTAGGGAAAAGGCTGAAGAGCAGGACTTCTAAGGTAGTAATCTCTGGATTAGTCCCAGTGCACGTGCTAATCAGGGCAGGAATAGAATGATAGTACATCCTATTATGAGTGGCTGAGGATCTGGTGCAGGGAACAGGGTTTCATTTTTCTGGATCATTGGAATCTCTTCTGGGTAAGGAATGACTTGTATAAAGAGGATAAGTTAGACCGGAACCCGAGAAGGACTAATATCCTTACGGGCAGGTTTGCTAGAGCTGTTGGGGAGGATTTAAACTAATTTGGCAGGGGGAACTGCAGTGATAAGGCTGAGGATGGAGCAGTTGGTATACAAGTAGATGCAGTGTGCAGTGAATCTATGAAGGAAGATAGGCAGGTGATAAGGAAAAATTGCAGTCTGTGGGATGAATTTAAGTGTAATATGGGGGGGGAATTGAAAAGGGTGATGAATACAGGACTGAAGGTATTACATCTGAATGTACGCAGTATACAGAATAAAGTAGATGATCTGTAGCGCAGTTAGATATTGGCAGATATGATGCTGTGGGTATCACTGAGTCATGGCTGAAAGATTATGGTTAGGAGTTAAACATCCAAGGATACACATATTGAAAGGACAGGCAAGTAGACAGAGAGGTGGTAAAACATGAAATTAAATTCCTAGAAAGCAGTGAAATAGGATTGGAAGATGTAGAATCCTTGTGGGTAGAGTTAAGAAACTGCAAAGGTAAAAATATCTTCATGGGAGTTATATGTGGGCGTCCAAGCAGTAGCCAGAATGAATTCACCTTGCAGTTTGAAATAAAGAAGATAAGCGAATAAATTTTTCTTGGGCTTCCAGGCAGGTACAAGCATCAAATATATCCGATATTTGATGCCATCTTCATCAGGGATAATGCCTAGGCATACAGTCAGATGTATCAGTATTACAGTGGAATAATGGGAATTACAGGGGCATGAAAAAAGGAGCTGACCAAAGTTGATTGAAAGGGGACACGAGCAAGAATGACAGCAGAACAGCAATGGCACAGGATAGATACATCCCAAAGATTAAGAAGTATTCTAAAGGGAGGATGAGGCAACTGTGGCTTACAGGGGAAATAAAAGACAGCATGAAAGGAAAAGAGAGGACATACAGTATAGCAAAAATTAGTGGGAAGTTAGAAGGTTGGGAAGTTTTAAAAAACCAACAGAAGACAATGAAAAAAAATAAAAAAAGAAAGAAAAGATGAAATTTGAAGGAAAGCTAGCTAATAATATCAAAGGGTATATCAACAGTTTTCCCAGATATATAAAAGAGTGAAAAAAAGGCGAGAGTGGACATTGGACTGCTGGAAAATGATATTTATTGGAGAGGATGTGATTTACGTAAGTCTTCATTATGGAAGACACTACTGGTATGCCAGAAATTCGAGTGTCAGGGGGCAGAAATGAGTGTAGCTGCTAATACTAAGGGGAAGGTGCTTGGGAAACTGAAAGGCCTGAAGGTAGTTAGCTCACCTGGACCAGATGAACTACACTCCAGGATTCTGAAAGAGGTAGCTGAAGAGATTGCGGAGGCATTAGTAATAATCTTTCAAGAATCACTAGATCCTGGAATGGTTTCGGAGGACTGGAAAGTTGCAAATGTCTCATCACTCTTTGAGAAAGAGG
The DNA here is from genome assembly GCF_963921235.1 of Mobula hypostoma. Classification (NCBI taxonomy): domain Eukaryota; kingdom Metazoa; phylum Chordata; class Chondrichthyes; order Myliobatiformes; family Myliobatidae; genus Mobula; species Mobula hypostoma. The sequence continues at coordinate 21,515,066 of NC_086115.1, forward strand.
CAGGTAAAAGAAAGGAAATTATAGGCCAGTTGGTCTGTGTTGGAGTACATTATTAAGGATAAGGTTTTGGGGTTACTTGGGGCACATTATAAAATAGGCCAACATCAGCATGGTTTTCTTGCCTGACAAATCTGTTGGAATTCTTTGAGGAGTAACAGGCAATATAAATAAAAGGAGAGTCAGTGGGTGTTCAAGCAACACACATCAAAGTTGCTGGTGAACGCAGCAGGCCAGGCAGCATCTCTAGGAAGAGGTACAGTCGACGTTTCAGGCTGAGACCCTTCGTCAGGACTAACTGAAGGAAGAGCTAGTAAGAGATTTGAAAGTGGGGGGGGGGTCTCGGCCCGAAACGTCGACTGTACTTCTTCCTAGAGATGCTGCCTGGCCTGCTGCGTTCACTAGCAACTTTGATGTGTGTTGCTTGAATTTCCAGCATCTGCAGAATTTCTCGAGTTTGCGTCAGTGCATGTTGCTTACTTGGATTTTCAGAAGGCCTTTGACAAGGTGCCACACATGAGGTTGCTTAATAAGATAAGAACCCATGTTATTACAGGAAGGATACTAACCTGGATAGAAGATTGGCCGACTGGTAGGAGGCAAAAAGTGGGAATAAGGGAACTTTGCTGGTTGGCTGTCAATGACTAGTATTCTGCAGGGGTTGGTATCAGGGCTGTTTCTTTCACATTATATGTCAATGATTTGGTTGATAGAATTGATGCCTTTGTGGCCAATTTGCAGATGATATAAAGATAGGTGAAGGAGCAGGTAGTGTTGAGGAAGCAGGGAGTCTGCAGAAGGATTTAGAGAGATTGGGAGAAGGGGTAAAGAAGTGGCAGATGAAATATAGTGTAGGGAAATGTATAGTCATGCATCTTGGTAGAAGGAATAAAGGCGTAGACTATTTTCTAAATGGGGAGTAAATTCAAAAATCAGAGGTGCAAGGGGTCTTTGGAGTCCCTGTGCATGATTCCCAAAAGTTAACTTGCAGATTGGGTCAGTGGTAAAGAAGGCAAATGCAATGTTAGCATTCATTTTGAGAGGACTAGAATATAAGAGTAATGATATAATACTAAGGCTTTATAAGGCATCGGTCAGACTACAATTGGGGTACTGTGAGCATTTTTGGACGCCTTTTCTAAGAAAAGATATGTTGGCATTAGAGAAGGTCCAGAGGAGGTTCATGAGAATGATTCTAGGAATGAAAAGGTTAACATATGAAAAGCATTGATGACTCTGAGCCTGTACTAGTTTAGGTATAGGAGAATGAGAGGGGATCTCATTGAAACCTATCAAATATTATAAGGCCTAGATAGAGTGAATGTGGAGGATGTTTCCAATAATAGGCGAGACTAGGACCTGACGGTAAAGCCTCAGGATAAAGGAATGTCCATTTAGAAAAGAGATAAGGAGGAATTTCTTTAGCCAGATGAGGGTGAATCTATGAAATTTATTGCCATGGATGTTTGTGCAGGCCAGGTCATTGAGTGTATTTAAAGCAGAGATTGACAGGTTCTTGATTAGTTAGGGTGCATAAATTACAGGGAAAAGGCAGGAGAGTGGGGTTGAGAGGATAATAAATCAGGCATGATGGAATGGCGCAGACTCAATGGGGTGAATGCCCAATTCTGCTCCCATGTCTTATGGTCTTAACAGAAGTTGTGTTCATAGAATATGGAAAAAAGTAAATAAACAATAAAAGTATATAAGAGGGTGCAAAGGAGATCTACTGGGATCCTACCTGGATTAGAGGGCACGTCTTATGAAGATAGATTGAGCAAGCTAGAACATTTCTCTCTGGAGTATAGGAGATTGAGAGGTGTACAAGATGATAAGTGGCATAGGTCACGTGGATAGCCAGAGACTTTTGATGATGGATTGGGGGAGCAGCCCTAATGGGCTGAATGGCCTAATTTTGCTTCTATGTGTTATAGTCTTATAGTCTAACTTGACTTGCTCCATCTCTGAAGTATTCCCACAGGAACCCTTCATCTCATATTCTCGATTTTTAAAAATTAATAATTTTATTTAATTGATTTGTTTCTTTCATTTTGTACTTACACAATTTTGTTGTTTTTTTGCACATTGTATGTTTGTCCATCCTGTTGGATGCAGTCTTTCACTGATTCTATTATGTTTCTTGCATTTACTGTGATGCCCCCAAAAATGAATTTCAGGGTTGTATATGATGGCATATATGTATTTTGATATTAAATTTACTTTGAACTTTGGTAGTTGAATTGGAAAGATGACAGATAAATGTCTCAGATGCTCTTATAAGAGAGATTAAGAGAGATGAGTGGGTTGGATATCATCTCAATGAGTTACAGAAGACATTAACTGTAAAGCTTCAGATCAATAACCATACTTAATGTTTGAAATCATAGAACATTCATTTGGTTCGACCATATAATGATCATCCTGAGCAATGCAATGGATATGAGAGTGAATAATCATATATACCAGATTTTTAAAAATTTCATAGAGATAGACAACTCAAATAAAAATATGAAACATGATCTGCCAAATGAAGACTCCAAGCGTGTGTAACAATAGCAGAAATTCTTTGTAGGATTGTTAATATGTTAATATCTTGCAACTTTGTGTAAAAAAAGGTGCGTGAGTTTTGCTGTCTACATGTGAGTACAATACATTAATGTGTTTCATTTTACAAGGTGTAGATTAGACCTAAATGCAGTGAATAGTTGCTTATGTTCACTTAATTAAGTCAATAGTTTGCTGATAATCTGGTGAATGTTAATTGTAACTATTGAGTATTTTTAATGAACTTGATTCAAATGGAAATGAATGATGAAAGTGAATATAAAGCATGTACCTGCAACTCTGCCATATCCTTTACCTCATGAAAATTAAAAAGTGAAGGAGAATTTTGTCCAAGAGATCTGTGGGCTACTTTATCCTCATAAGTTACTCTCTATTGAAGAGAAGAAAGTGGTTAAACAATACTCTTACAGAAATAAAACAGATTTTAGAATTCTTCAACAGAATAAAAGAGACATCACTTCCAGAAAATTATAAACACAACATTATCTTAATATAAGCTAACAATTACAACCATGGCAAACAATAAACAATATTAAAGTTAACATGTTCCTCTTGTTTCATGGCATGCCAGCTGTTACTGTTGATATAGTAAATAGAATCTTTCAGAGGTAAATTCATTAATTAGATTTGCTGAACCCTTAGACTCATTTGATGAGACTGGCAGGATACAGAATAGACCAGATTATGTGAAAGGTCTTGAACATAAATCTTCTCCAAAAATCTGAAAGTCACTTCACATTCTGTTTCATGACATAGGCAGGGAAGAAATACCCCAAAGGTAACTTTTAATGGTTTCAAATCAGGGAATTTAAATATTATTCTGCTGATATGAAAGAAAATTTCACAAAATATTGGTGCATTTTCAGTTCTCCTACTGCAAAAGGTTCTCACCTGCTGCCCAGTATGGTAAACATCATCTCTGAAGTTCGACTTTCTATCTAAATCACGTATTACAGCATCCTTGCTTTCACGTATTTCATCATTAGTGGATGATTGTGGTGATTTCAACACTTTCTTCAAGACACCTTGTGTAGAACTGTATAATTAAAAGTAATACTTTGTGACATATGTATAACTTTTGCACTATTAATATATTTCTCACTTAAATTATAATCTAGATATAATTGGGCTGATCTTCTGCTACTGATTAGAAAATTTGCCAATCAGCTGAGTTAAACTACACTGTTCTTCCAGTGTGATCCTACTGATAATTTACCTGTAAGAGGTTGTTGCTAACTGAGCAGTAAGGCTCAACATAGCAAAGGCCCCTTCTGACCTTATGTGGCTGGCTGTATTTCCACATGACTTTAGTGGCTTGTGAAGCTCTACTCTCAGGTACACTAGGCATCAAAGATATTGTTTAAATTAAATGCTTATGATCATCAATTGCATTTATAACAATGCTCAGGAAATGTTTATAGAAAAAAAACTAAAAAATGAATTTATGTATTTTAAGAAATAAACCATAGCACTACAAAACTGTCAAAAACTGACAACAATCAATTACATTTAAACTAACTTGATTAAATCAAGTTGTAGGTCTACTTCTGTTCTTCTGGTAGCAGTTCCTTCAATTCAATGGGGTAGCTACATTTGTGTTATGTTAAGTAAGTAGATTTGCTAAACTAGTTTTCTAAACTGGGAAATCTGAGGAAATCTATACTACCCAAGTGCAGTACAAGTGTGCCAAGGCTGGCTCTTAAATGTAGCAGAAGGTTAGACTTCAGTCTGTATGCTGTAGATATAAGCATGTGCCTGTCAGTTTAAAGATGGTCAGATCCAATTGCTTCTACTGGCTCTTGGAGACCTGGCCCATTATATTCCAAAATAAATTATCAACTTGATACCGTTCAGGGTGATACATTCAGTTAACTCTATGCCTTCAGAACCTGTTTCAAAACAAGCTCTCTGGCAATCTGTCTTAACTAATTGTGAGAATTTCTGTTCAATGAGTTTAAGTAACCATGTGATTTCCAATGCACATTAGCTGACTTCCTAACCTTAACTCAGAAATATCAAAGCAATGGCTAGTATCGTTTGCCAAAAACTCAAATATGTCCAAGGAGGGCATATTTTGTCAGAGGCACATGAGCACATGATTTCAACCAGCATCTGACCTGGGAACACTGGAAGCTAATACCAGTATATAAAGTTACAAAATCATTCCACTCCTCATCACTGCCTGAAATAAATGAGCAGAGCATTTGCCATTTGCCATAAATAAGGGATTTGTTTCAGCTGTTACTCAAAATTAAATCAGCATTAAAATAAACCTAGGTGAAACATGTTACTGAAGGTTATATTTTCTCCTTATCAAAACTTAACAACAAAAAGGGTATCTGTGATCCATGTCTATCATGCTTTTGGGGTGTTTAATAATTTTGAATTCCTGGTATTTGACAGACAGATCTGGAAACAAGAGGAGCATCTCCCTCAGAAATCTCAAATGCCCTACTTTAACCTCTTTGTCTCTTGGATCTCAAATGTTTAGAAACAGAATGGTGGGGCTGCTTGCCACCTTCATGGCAAAACAAGATCCATCATGATTATAAACAAGAGATGCTCCAGAATTACCCATTCGGGTTACCATTCTTCTCTCCTCACCAGCCCATCACCTCTCGCTGGGTTGCCTTCTTCCCTTTATCTCATGGTCCACTGTCCTTTCCTATTAGAGTTCTACTTCTTCAGCCCTTTACCCCTTCCAGCTAACACCTCCCAGCTTCTTACTTCATTTCCCCAATCCACATATCTTCTCCTCACCTGGTCTCACCCACCTCCCTAGCAGCTTGTACTCCTCCCCAATCCCCATACCTTCTTAGTCTGGCTTTTGTCTCCTTCAGTTCCAGACCTGATGAAAGGTCAAGGTCCAAAATGTTAACTATTTATTCCCCTCCGTAGATGCTGCCTGTCTTGCTGAGTTCCTCTAGCATTTTGTGTGTGTTTCATACCATGAATAGCTGCCACTCCTCATTTATAAGCCCAAAACTGTTTCTGAAATACCAAGATTTAAATGCCCATAGGCAACATAAACAGTTCCATTATGTTTGAGTACTAGACTTAATATTTTTTTAATCTACACATCTACAAAGGTGACCAAGTAAGGTCCTGGATAACTTTTACTTTGGTGCTGATTTAACCCTGAATAACAAAACAAAACAAATCCCTTCATTCAGAACACAGATAATTTCTGAAGAATGGCAAATCCTCTGCTCATTCAGTTTTAACACTTGTGGGCCCTGCAGTCTGTTTAATGTAGTGTCAGGTGAAAATACTTCAAATCATTTCTTTAGAACTGCTAAGGTTGGTGGTCACAGGCCAGGCCTACATTCAGAGTTCAGGAATTATTCCATATCAAGAGTGGAATCTTGTCATGGCAAGCTTTCATGGCAAAAATAAAGAACAACATTCAACTAGTTGAAAAATAAATTTTTGAAACACTTTTCATTCTTATTGAAAAACTAATGCACAACCGTGCTCTGAGAATAAACTCCCAAACTCATCTTCCCATCAACCTGTAAATAACGGATACTATGCACTAATAGCTAGCAGACAGATTAAGGTATGCATATTTTGGGCACTGGTCATATCCTTTAAGAAGTGGTAACAGCCAAGAGTTAGGCAAGGGGTGAGACGTACACTAGGCACATTCTCAATCATCCATGGTCACAAACGCATCTAGCCCAGATTCACTGAAATTGAGACTTTGGAGTAAGGAGTCTACTCTTTGTTGTCTAATCCAATGCACCATCCAGATTCTTTAAAGGAAACTGCTTCAATCTCCCATCCACAAATCTCCTTACAACTAATTACCACTGTAATGTTTGAAGATTTTGTAACTGACACTTACATTATTGGAGCACTCTTGGGAAGACCCATTGCATTGGTAGGTGGTGCAGAGGGCAACGATGGTAGCACAGAGCTGAGGAAAGCCACTGGGTTGTGAACTGGACTAGGACAGGAGCCACCAGTTGGTGAAGCAACCCGAGGCTGAAAACTTGGAAGTGGTGGAATAGTGGGAGCAGTTTGTCCAACTGCACTTGTTGTTGAATAACTATGTGAGACTGGCAATGACAATTCGTGGGGTGCAACATCATATTGTGATGCTACTGTGTGTGGGAATCCAATATAATTTTCTTTACTATCCACCCTCTCTGTTTTTTGAGATATCATGCTCAATGCAGGCAGAGGAGAATTTGATGGTGAATAACTTCTGACATTTTGAGCAGCAATGAACTGTTTTGGACGTGTATAGTTAAATGCGTGGGGCAGAGTGTTGGTTGGTATTGTTGACCTGCTGGCAGAAGGCATCTGTGCAGACTGATGAGAATTGTCAGTGTGAGTATTCATGGTGGATGGAGATGCAGGTGGGAAGGTGGTAGGCAGGGATGATGATTGAGTTGTTGATTGCAGTACGTTCACTTCTTGCTGTTGTTCAAGGAGAACCTGGTTGTGCAGTTGTTGCAACTGGATGGGATCGCTACATATGGAATAAAAAAAAACAATCATGTCAGTAAGTTAATTGCAAATACACATAGCTGCAGTTGATGTAAACATGTATATTAAAGCAAAGCTTTAAGCAATCGAATAAACATATGTGCAGATGTATCGCAAACATTTTATTTCATGTCTGGTTTACCAATAACATAAGGATATTACTGACTGAACATTGTGGATATATTATGTTAGCGCAGGAATGTGTGGCAACACTAGTGGGCTACTCCCAGCACATCTTTAGGTTGTGCTGATTGTTGAAGCAAACAGCCGATTTCACTGTATGTTTTGATGTACATGTGATAAACAAATCTGAAACATACTATTTTAAAGATGTACTCAACATCAAATATCCAGTTCTGTTTTGCATTAACTCACTTCATTAATTTACACTTAAACCAATTTAGGACCAGAGTGGGATAAAAGTGATGATGTTGATTGAAAAATCAGTAATGGTCATAAAATAGAGCATTTACTGCCTCATTCCATCAATACTCCGTATCACCCTTAAAAATCTTATACTATTTGGGTCTGTTAAATATAACTATAAGGTAATAAAACGATAAGATATGGGAGCAGAATTAGGCCATTTGGCCCATCAAGTCTGCCATTTAATCATGGATGATCCATTTTCTCTCTCATCCCCAAACTCCTGCCTTTCCCTGTATCCCTTCATGCTCTGACTAATCAAGAATCTATCAACCTCTGCCTTAAATATACCCAATTACTTGGCCTTCATAGCTGCCTGTGGCAATGAATTCTACAGATTCACAACTCTCTGGCTAAAGAAATTCCTCCTCATCTCTGTTCTAAAAACACGTCCCTCTATTCTGAGGCTGTGTCCACTGGTCTTAGACTTCCTCACCATAGGAAACGTCCTCTCCACATCCCCTCTCTTGAGACCTTCAAACATTTGATAGGTTTCAATATGGTCACCCCTCATTCTTCTGAATTCCAGTGAGCAGAGGCCCAGAGCCATCAAACACTCCTCATAAAAGAACCCTCTCAATTTCGGAATCATTTTCGTGAACCTCCTTTGAACCTTCCCTAATGTCAGCACATCTTTTCTTAGATATAAGATAATTGCTCTTTCATATGCCCTCTCTTTGGTTTTTGTGTTCCTTTGACTTCGCTTGTTAGCCACGGTAGTGTCATCCTGCGTTCAGAATACTTCTTCCTCTTTGGCATGCATCTATCCTGTGCCTTCAAAATTGCTCCCAGAAATTCCAGCCATTGCTGCTCTGCTGTCATGCCTTCAGTGCTCTTTTCCAAACAATGTTGGCCAGCTCCTCTCTCATGCTTCTGCAATTTCCTTTTACTCCACTGTAATACTGATACATCTGACTTTAGCTTCTCATTTTTAAATTGCAGGGGTGAACTAACACTGGGACCTCTGGTAAATATGAATAAGGAATGATCAGTGATAGAAGGTTTTGATTAATGAGAGTCTGAGAGTCTAGATTAGAGAGAGAAATGATTAGTAAGAGGATTTGAAAGGACAAGGAGTGTGCTGTTCGGGAAGGACTTGTGAAATAATGTAAGGAAAAATTTGCAACAGATATGCCTTGTAAATATGCTTGAGAAGTGATTTGTACAGATTGAACAAGTAAATGTGAGCAAGGATTGATTGCTCCTAGATCTACCATCACTTGCTTAAAAAATTAGCAAGTAATATTTTGCTTTCCTTAGAACCAGGTTATTTAAGTGATCCAAAAAGAATTACCTAACCAAAATAACATCATAATGTATTTGGCTTCTACTTTTTTCAGATGTGTGTTTTATTTGTCTGGCATTTGTAAGCAAATTGGGAAATAGTTCTCTAAAATTTTCATTCATGACAACATTCATAGATTGAATATCCCTAAACCAAGCCCAAGTATGTAGTTAGAAATCATATGCTTATTACTTCTACCTTTTGGCTTTCCAAGCTCACTGCTCATATAAGTAATTCAGTGAAGAGTGAATGCCAAGAGCCAACCATCATCCAAAGGTAAATAACAACATCTGTTTTATGGAATCAGTGAAGTGTTGCTGCCTCTAATTATGCTACTTGACTGAGTTCAGTAGCAGAAATGCAAATACAGTGGATTCCAGTTAATTGGGACACATTGGAACCAGTACATTTTGGCAGCCGTCCCAATTAGCCAAAGTTTCACAGAAGTAGTTAAAAAGGTATAAAAAATACAAACCGTGTAAAAAATTATGTATTTAAATGAAATACAGAACAAACTAGAACACTACCTATACTACTGTACTACTATAAAACTGCATATTAGTTCCTAATTTGGAGGAATTCATACCTCTATCAAATTTTCCCTCATTCTCTTACCTCCTAGAGTCCTAACCTATTCAACCTTTACCTATAACTCAGTTCCTCAAGTTGCTTGTAAACTTTCACTGTACTCTTTCAATTTTAGTGATATCTCTCCTCTAGGAAGGTGACTAGAACTGCACACAATACTCCAAATTTGGCCTCATTAACGTCTTAACAACCAACATAAAATCTAAACTCCTGTACTCAATATTCTGATTTATGATTGCCAATGTGCCAAAAACTATCTTTTGGACTCTAACTTCCAGTGATGTCACTTTCAAAGAATGATCCCTTTATTCTACTGCACTCCTCAGTGCTCTACTGTTTACTGGTTAAGTCTATCCTGGTTTGTCCTCCCAAAGTGCAAACAGCTCATACTTGTCTGCATCAAGTTTTATCTGCCATTTGTCAGCCCATTTTTTCCAGCTGGTCCAAATTCCACTGCAAGCTTTGACAGCCTTCCTTGCTGTTCACTATGCCTCAAACACGGTGACATCTGCAAATTTGCTGATCCAGTTACGATATTAACATCCAATTCATTAATATATTTGACAAACAACAAAGGACCCAACTCCAGTCCCTGTAGTTCACCATAAGTTATAGGCCACCATTCAGAAAGGCAACTATCTACTACAACTTTCTGGCATCTCTGGCTAAGCCAATCTTGAATCCAATTTAATACTTCATTCTGAATGTCAATGGACTTCTGGACCAGTCTCCCAATGCAGAATTTTGTCAAGGGTCTTGCTAAAGTCCATGAGGACCATGTCCACTGCCTTTTCTTCATCAACCTTCCTGGTAACCTCCTCGAAAAATTCTGTAAGTTTGGTTAGACACAGTCTGCGTAAACAAAGCCATGTTAACTATCCCTAATCAGACCATCTATCCAAATACTTATATATCCCATCCCTTAGAATACTTCCCAATAACTTACCCATTACTGACATTAGGCTGGCTAACTTATAATTTCCTGGCTTATTCTTAGAGCTTACCATTTTATACAACTACTTCCCGTCCAGATTGGAAAACTTTCTTAATGTTATTGCCCGTGAAACTGCATGAACTTTAATACTAAAATAATTAAAGAAGTATAATGTAGAGAATAATAATAATAATAATCAAAGCGGAAAATGTTATGGCCTTAGCAAAATTAATCCTAGTGACAGAATGCAATGCTTAAGCCCAGAAATTTGATTGCTCCCAAATAAACCTGCCTTGCCCTATTAAGTTCATGAATCTCAGGGTAGTATATGGTGACATGCATGTACTTTGATAAATTTTCTTTAAACTTTAAGCCCACAGACTTTCATCCCAGGGCAAGTTAGACATAGTAGTTGATTACAATTGCTATGAGACTAACAACGAGCATTTTGTGCCTGCAATACGTTATATATGTATCACAATGACTCAGCAATGTGCACCTGCTGATATTCATGCTCTAATTCTGTCAAACTGACAGCTCTCCACCACGTCAGGACATTCAATAGTAGTTGCAAAAACAAATAAGGCAACAGAATAAGTATTCTCCTTACTACATGGAAATACACCTTAATACATTGGCACCATAAGTTCTTACAGAGAGAAATTGAAGAGCAGGCTGCAAGAAGTCCCGAATGAAATCACTCCCAGAACTGAATTATCCTATACCTGAAGGTAGTGTTTTGGCCTTTCTGAACAACTAATACATCTCAATGCACAGATCATATAAACACACCAATATAAGAACACCAATAGACACAGAGATATACAATCCACTACCATCGTTTCAAAAGTGCTAAAGTGGTGCACTCCTCTAAACCCATCAGAATTGACTCTCCCAAGCTGATAGTTCAGTTTAAGCACAGGTCATTCAAAGTCTTCATGCCTCAATGAAGTCTCAGGACAACCCATTCCTAACTCTGACTTCTATAACCCTGGATTAAACAAAATGCAAGACTGGAGGGATGCCAGTCTGGAGCAGAGTGCTGTCTGAACAGGAAGATGATACCTGGGATCACACTGATGTTGTCAGAGTTCCTCTTCTATAACGGTATTGATCAAGAGACACTGATAGCAACTGCATGATCTCAGTCAATCTATTTTGTGTATAAGCACTAGTAAGTTATTAGCTGGTGAAGGGAATTTATCAGGGACACTCTTTCGAAAGGACTCACTGGCCACTTCCAACTCTGTAATCCTGTTTTTACTGGCTTGGCTGAGCAGTCTTGATAAATATACCAACACTTAAAGATCTTGATTTAATCCTGGACAACATCAATTCCATCTGATAATTGTTCTTGTTCGTAATACCAAAATATTCAAGATGGACACAGGACTTTAGATGCTGAAATCTGGAGCAAAACCAAACTACCAGGGGATCTTAGTGGATCATGCAACATCTGTGAAGGAAAAGAAATTGTCAAAGTCTTGGGTTGAACAGATCCTGATGGAGGATTGATCTCCTCCAGAAGTTTAGTTTTGGTATCAAAATATTCAATCTGTATGTCATCTAAAATGATACTTGAATATACTTCTCAATCAACTTTTTAATTAATTATAACACAGATCATTGAGCATAGAACACTACAGCACAGTCTTCAGCCCACGATGTTGTGTTGACCTTTTAACCTACACTAAGATCAATCTAAACCTTCTGCCCTTTACATAGCCCTTCATTTTACTTTCCTCCATGTGCTTAAATGTCCCTTGTATCTGCCTCTACCACCACCGTTGATAGTGCGTTCAATGGACCCACCACTCTCCGTGTAAAAAAGTCCCCCTTATAATTGCTCCTATCATTTTAAAATTATGCATCCAAGCATTAACCATTTCTGCCCTGGAAAAATGTCTCTGGATGTCCGCTGTATCTATGACTTTTATTGTCTTGTACACCTCTATCGTCACCTCTCATCCTTCTTCGCTCCAAAGAGAACATCTCTAGCTCACTCTACCTATCATCATAAGACATGCTCTCTAATCCAGGCAGCATCCTGGTAAATCTCTTCTGTACCCTCTGTAAAGCTTCTAAATCCTTCCTACAAAGATGCAACCAGAACTGAATACAATACACAAAGTGTGGCCTAACCAGAGTTTTATAGAGCTACATTATCTTTTGGCTCTTGAACTCAGTTCCCTGACTAATGAAGGCTAACACATCATATGCCTTCTTAACTTTGAGGGATCTATGGATGTGGACCCCATTATTCCTATATTCATCCACACTTCCAAGAATCCTGCCATTAACCCTGTATTCTGACTTCAAGTCTGACCTTCCAAAGAGTACCAACTTCACACTTCTCCAGATTGAACTCCATCTGCCACTTCTCAGCCCAGCTCTGCATCCTATCAATGTCCCATTGTAACCTACAACAACCTTCTACACTATCCACAACTCCACCAATCTTCGTATCATCTGCAAACTTGACAAGCCACCCTTCCACTTCTCCATCCAATTCACTTATAAAAATCGCTAAAGTGCAGAGGTTCCAGTACAGGTTCGTGCAGAACATCTCTGGTCACTGACCACCAGGTAGAATATGCTTCATCTACTAACACTATCAACCTCTGTGGGCAAGCCAATTCTGAATCCACACAGTCAAGTTTCCTTGGATCCCATGTCTCCTAACTTTCTGAATGAGAAACCTTGTCAAATACCTATCTAAAATCCGTATACGCTATATCTTCTACTCTATCTTCATCAATTTGTTCTATTACTTCCTCAAATACTTCAGTCAGACTTGTGAGGTACGAACTGTCACTCACATAGCTGTGCTGACTATCTTTATTCAGCTTATGCTTCTCCAAATGCTTGTATATCCTGTCTCTAGGAATCTTTTCCAACAGTTTGCCCACCACTGATACAATACTTACTGGTCTATGATACAGAAGATTGGAGGTGGAAAATGCTATTACTTTGTTCTCTGTTAAATTTTCTTAACCAAAGGAATGATATTTGCCACCCTCAAATCTTCTGGTACTACTCCTGTGGCCAGTGAGGATGCAAAGATCATTGCCAAAGGCACAGAAAACTCTTCCATTGCTTTTCTTAGTAACATGGTTATATCCTATCTGGTCCTGGTGACTTTCTATCCTAATATTTTTCAAAAGTTCCAGCATATCGTCTTTCTTAACGTCAACATGTTCCAACATAAAATATCTACCTATTTTATGCTGTCCTCTCATTCATCAAGGTCCTTCTCACTGAGGCAAAGACTAAGCACCTTCCTTACCTCCTCCAACTCCAAGCACATTTCGTCTTTTATCCCTGATCAGTCCTACACTTACACTAGTTACCATTCACCTGTTCTTCATACATGTGTATTGTTGGGGCATCAGGACAATTACTCCACTCTGAAATATTGCCATGGAATCTTTAACATCAACTTAGCAATGCAAAAGGAGCCTTGGTTTAATATTTTATTTAAAAGATAGTATTTTTAACTGTAACTGTAATGGAATCATTCAAGATACAAACAGTATGTTGAATTCTTTGTTGTGGTATTTAATCATATACAGTAACTTTCTGACTCAGAGCTATTGAACCTTATCCATCTGGCACACTAGTTCCCCCAAACTCCTCATCCCTTTTGACTCTAATCTTCAGGGGCCATCACATTCTTGATTCACATTCCCTACAGGTGACTTTAATTTATTCCTCTCGGCTGAGTGGTTTTACTCACATTCTCTGAAGTTGCCCATGATTTGATATTCTTAAAGTTTATGGACATGTTTCCTAAATTGTTATGAAGAATTTCTCTAATATCTCTCCATGGTCAGCCCTTTAGTGTTTGGATCATTCCTGTTGATCTGTACCGGTACTATAATGCTTATTTTCTTTTGCGCTAAACCTCAGTGCTGCCTTCTGAAGTTTCTCCCATTTGCTGATAATATGGACAATGTCACAGAAACATATTGCCCATGTGTTACATGTCAAACCACAGGAACTAAATATTTCAGACCAATTTCAAACAGAGAATTCCTCCAAATTCTCTCAAAACTGATATAGTATCCCGGTACAATTTTCTCTTTCCTAATTGTTTAGCTTACTATGTCTACCTATGCCACTTCTATTTCATTTGTTTATTGTATATTTATTGTTTTGTTCAATGTACACTGAAATAAGTCTGTACCTTCTTATTTTGAGTATAATTGTTAGAAAGTATGTCCCTTATTTACAGTACTCATTGATTTTATATTAATAACTATAGTAATTCAAGATATGTCTGCTCCTTTTATTAAGTACAGTGTATGTTCAAGCCTTAAAGAATTTTACTAAAAACCTCATGTCATTTCAATGTCTTTCACTGCAAAAATGTATTCATAATGCCATAAGGTCCTGCACTGTAGGAAATACTTCTTTGCACTATATGAAATAGTTCACACAGTTTCTGAATATTTCTTTATATTTGACTATAAATGTTGCCTTTCTAGGACAAGATTAAAATAGAAGAAAGTATTGCAAATTGCTCTAATAATGCTTATGCTGAAATGCATTAATTCATTTGTCTAGTATGGTAAGAAGCAGATACATTAGCTCAATTATTAAATACATATCCTTCCCTAGCTGATACTATACAGATTCAGAAAAAGTTTGCTAGTTTTCCTAATGACCAGCATTTGCTAGGAATTCTAAGCGTAGCTGTTTTACACATTAAACAAATTTTATTCTTCGCAAATTAACAATAAATATCCTTTGGTTAATTTGTCTACAGTCTAAGCTCAGTGTATAAAATGTATATTAAAACTATGCAAAAGAACAGTAAACTACCATTTTCACAATGAAAGAAAAAAATCATAACGTGAGTTTTTCTTACAGGCATAAAAATTACTGTTTGAGTTACTGCAATACTCACCATTTCCTTCAACAGCCTCAACAAAGAGTTTTGAGCTGCTCTCAGAAGTGATAGTCAATTATTTCATATTCTGATATTTCGTTAGATGAAAATAGAAACACAAAGACATCCTGAAAGCTGGTAGACCAAAAGATTTCAAACTGGACCTCCACAGCTCCAATGCTGGTTCACTGAATCCTTTACACTGATGTTGGGATGCATGCAGTGTCTTCAAAATAAAAGCATTGACATGTACAGTAGAAGTCCCTAAAAATTCTGTTAGTTCTGTTTGATGAAATCCTTAGACACTATTGCCACGCCAGTACACCTCGGGTAAATCTACAGCAGGACCCATCAGAAACCAGCATTTCCTTGCAAAAAAATCTATTTGCATGATAAAAGTTGTAAGATGTGTACCTTTGGTGAAGTACAGGCCGACCTTCACTAATCCAGCACCATTGGGACCAGAGGAGCGCCGGATTAGTGAAAATGCCGAATTATAGAAGGATCACATTAAGCATAATCAGTGCCGGATTATCGAAGGAACCGGATTACAGGTAGTCGGATTAGTGAAGGTCGTCTTGTACTTCCTTTTGCAAGACCATCCATTATGCTGTTGTTGCAGTGGAATCCCTACAGTTTGAACATTTTGCCTCTTTAATTCATATAAAACGATGAGAACATCACTGGCAAGTACTTACTGTGCTGCTTTTCGTGCCTTTAAAAGATTACTGTGAACTATGTTTTTGAACTACAGCATAATGAAGGAAGACTCACAGTGCTGTAGGTAGGACTTTCTTGGATTCAAACTCATTATGAAGGTATGTTCAGGAAAGTTTGCTTGATCAATATATAGAGGTCTTATCTGAAGAAAATGGAATACTGAATCTCCTATGAGGGAACGAGATAGGGCTGGTGGCAGATGTATGTGTAGGGGAACATTTTGGATCCAGTGATCATACACTCAGTGGCCACCCTATTAGGTACCTCCTATACCTAAAACAGTGGACAACTGAATGCATGTTCATGGTCTTCTGCATCTGTAGTTCATTAACTTCAAAGTTCAATGTATTCAGCATTCAGAGATGCTCTTCTGCAAACCACTGTTGTAACATGTGGCTATTTGAGTTACTGCTCAGACTATCAGCTTGAACCAGTCAGCCATTCTCTTCTGACCTCTCTCCTTAACAAGGTGTTTTCACCCACAGAACAGTCGCTCACGAGATATCTTTTCTTTTTTGCACCATTCTCTGTAAACTCTAGACCAGGGATTCCCAACCTGGCACTCCTCGATTAATAGTAAAGGACCATGGCATAAATAAAGGTTGGGAACCCCTGCTCTAGATTCTAGGTTTCCAATCTTTTTTTATGCCATGGACCAATACGATTAATTAAGGGGTCTGTAGACCCCAGGATGGAGAACCCTGGTCTAGAGACCGTTGCCTGTGAAAATCCCAGATAATCGGCAGTTTTTTGAGATACTCAAACCACTCCATCTGGCACCAACAATCATTCCATGGTCAAAGTCACTTTGAACACATTTCTTCCTCATTCTGATGTTTGGTCTGAACAACAACTGAACCTCTTGTCCATGTCTACTTGCTTTTATGCATTGAGTAGCTGCAACATGATTGGCTGATTAGATATTTGTATTAACAAGCAGATGTACCATATACCTAATAAAAAGGCCACTGCATGTAATTCCTTTAGTTTCAAGATAATTATGGTGAAGGATAGGATTGGTCCTTGCATTGAGATTCTAATTTAGATAAGGGCCAATTGTGATTGTATCATAAAGGATCTGGCAGGTGTGTATTGGGATAAGTTGTTTTCTGACAAAGGGAAGCTTGGTAAGTGGGAAGAGGCCTTCAAAAGTGAAATTTTGAGAATACAGACTGTGTACATTTTTGTCAGAATAAAAAGCGAGGCTAACATGTTTAGATAACCTTGCTTTTCAAAGGATATTGAGGTCCTGGTCAAGAAGAAGAATGAGGTGCAAAGCAGGTATAGGCATCAAGGAACAAATGAGGTGCTTGAGGAGTGTAAGAAATGCAAGAGAACACTGAATAAGGAAATCGGGAAGGCTAAAAGAAGGCATAAGTTTGCTCTGGTAGACAAAGTGAAGGAAAATCATAGGGGTTTCTACAGATATATTAGGAGCAAAAGGATAGCAAAGGACAAAATTGGTCCTCTTGAAGATCAGTGTACTCCAAAAACTAGTCTACTCATAAAGGAGTACACTGATCTTCAAGAGGACCAATTTTGTCCTTTGCTATCCTTTTGCTCCTAATATATCTGTAGAAAATCCTATGATTTTCCAAAAACTGTATGGCAGTCTTTCTTTGAATGTTCATGATCGTATCATGAATCTGCATAAAGAAATATGTACTCAATTATGTTGAATTCTTGTGTTAATTGCATTAAATTTACAACCCTATTCTTTGTGCTTTTCAAATTATTCCTTGTGCTTTTCCCTCAACAATGAGGTTCCTGAACCAATGTGGATAAGCTTCACTCACCCCGACATTGAACTAATTGCATAACCTATGGACTGACTTTCATGTTCTTAGTATTAATTGTTTGTTTATTTATTTGTTTGATTATTTATTAATTTTATTTGTTTTTCATACATTTGTATAGCTTGTCTTCTTCTGCACATTGGTTGTTTGTCAATCTTTGTATGTAGTTTTTCACTAATTCTATTGTATTTTTTGTTCAACTGTGAGTGCTTGCAAGAAAATGAATCTCAGGGTAGCATATAGTGACATATACGTACTTTGATAATAAATTTACTTTGAACTTCATAACTTTAACAGATTATTAACTTTTCTCTTATCCTTCTCTATTCTGAACATAGTAATTTCAGTTTAAAGGAAATTTCCATTTATAATGAGGGCCTGTCTCCTCAGCAAGTGCAAATTACTAAAAATCATAAATTTATTATAATAATCAGTCTATAAATAAAAAGATAGTTCAAAGATTTTGTACAAAGTCTTGCATGTGCTATATTAGCAAGTACTGTATGTCAATTCATTTACATTGAATGGCTTACTAACTCTCACGAAAATGCAAAGAAAATGTATTAACTGGGGTTCTCATGATCCAGAAGTTCCTGTAGAAATTTTTCTGTAAACACTGTTCTCCAATGGAAGTCAGTGCTGGTGAAATAATACAACCCTGAGATTCATTTTCTTGTGGGTATACATGGCAAATCCAAGAAACACAACAGAATCGTGAAAGACTATACCCAACAGGGTAGTCAAAGAACCAACAACAAAAGACAACAAACTGCAAATACAAAAGAGAAAATGAATAATACTAGGAAATAAATATCACGAACATGAGCTGAAGAGTCCTTGAAAGTAAGTCCATAGGTTGTTGGAACAGTTCAGTGATGGGGCGAGTGAAGTTGAGTGGTTATCCTCTCTGGTTCCATCCTGATGTTGAGGGATAATATCCATTCCTGAGCCTGGTGGTGGGGGCCCTGAATTTCCTTTACCTTCTTCCTGATGGCAGCAGTGAGAAAGGAGCATGACCTGGATGGTGGAGGTCCTTGATGATGGATGCTGTTTTCCTGTGACTGCGCCTTGTGTAGATGTGCCAGTGGTGAGGAGGGCTTTATCCATGATGGACTGGCCTATATCCACTACATTTTGTCGAATTTTCTATTCAAGCGCATGGGTGTTTCCATTAGTGATGCAAAAAGTCAATATACTCTCCACCACACATCAATAGAAGCTTGTCAAAGTTCTAGATGTCATGCTGATTCTTCAAAAACATCTATGGAAGTAGAAGCACAGCCATTAATTGCACTGATGTGCTAAGGCCCAGGATAGATCCTCTGAAATGATTACACTGAGGAATTAAAGTTGCTGACCCTCTACACGTCGGATGAGGACTGGCTCGTGGACCTTCAGTTTCCTCCTGCTGAAGTCAATAATCAGCTCCATGGTCTTATGAAACACTGAGTGAAAGGTTGTTGTTGTGGCACCACTCAGCCAGATTTTCAATCTCTCTCCTATATGCTGGTTCGTCACCATCTTTGATTCAGCTGACGAGAGATTGTGGAGGAAATATTTTTGCCAATTCCAACTGACTGGGATCTGAAAGTGAGGAAACTGAGGATCCAATTACACAAGGAGTTATTGAGGCCAATGCCTTCAAGCTTATTGATTAGTTTTGAGGGGATGATAGTTTTGAATGCTGAGCTGTAGTCAATGAAGAGCATCCTGTTGTATGCAGCTTCACTGTTCAGATGTTCCAGGGTTGAGTGAAGAGCCAATGAAATGGCATCTGCTGTGGCCTTATTGTGACAGAAGGCAAAGTTGAGTGGATCCAAGTATCTTCTCAAGCAGGAGTTGTTATGTTTCATCACCAACCTCTCAAGGAACTTCATCACAGTAGATGTTCAAGCAGTGCTACTAGATGACAGTCATTGAGGGAGGTTTATCACTTTCTTAGGCACAAAGCCTGCATGAAGCGTGTGGGTACTTCAGACTGTTGATGCAAGAGGCTAAAGATATCGATGACTACTCCACTCAGTTGATCAGAACAGAGCTTAATAGAGCAAGCATACTAAAAACACATTTCTTTTTGATTTCACTTCTTTCACAATGCACTGCGTACCATACAACTATATTTTCTTTTTCTGTATCTGGTCAGTATCTGCACTGCTGAGACTAGAAGCTCATCACATGAGCAATTAGAGCTCTATTGTGCAGCATTTTAACGAGACACAAAGGACACATAAATCATAACAACAAGTTTAAACAGGATCAGTAGGTAATTAATTAACTGTTGTACTTGTTGCCTTTATATAGTCATATCGAATTGTGCAGGGTAAACAGAGAACATATGTCTGCATCACCTAACACAGCCATGTGCTAACTCCTACAAAGGACATTACATTTTGATGCACACTCTAACGTAATGGAATCTGAAAAATAAGTCTTAAAAGGCTAAGTTTTACACTTGGTATCACTTCCTCTTCCAACTCAAAGTGCTGTTAGTTCATGTGCTGCCTCAGGAGAAAAACTAGACTGACAATGTAGTGAATTGAAATGAAGATACCCTTCAACAGTTTTATCTTTTTTTAAAATCCTAACAATGAATTCTGTACCTGAAACATTAACTATAATATTAATTATTTTTCTTTTCACTGATGCTGCCAGACTTGTTAAATGTTTCTTATGTTTTGTTTTTATATAGAAACATAGAAAACCCACAGCACAATACAGGCCCTTTGGCCCACAATGCTGTGCTAAAAATGTACTTACTTTAGAAATTACCTAGAGTTACCCATAGTCCTCTATTTTTCTAAGCTCCATGTACTATATAGGAGCCTCTTAAAAGACCCTATGTTATCCACCTCCACCACAGTCGCCGGCAGCCCATTCCATGCACTTACCACACTGTGTAAAAAACTTACCCCTGACATGCCCTTTGTACTTACTTCCAAGCACGTTAAAACTGTGCCCTCTCATGTTAGCCATTTTAGCCCAGGGAAAAGGCCTCTGACTATCCACATGATCAATGCCTCTGATCATCTTATACACCTCTATCAGGTCACCTCTCAATCTCCTTTGCTCCAAGGAGAAAAGGCCAAGTTCACTCAACCTATTCCCATAAGGCATGCTCCCCAATCCAGGGAACATCGTTGTAAATCTCCTCTGCACCCTTTCTATAGTTTCCACGTCCTTCCTGTTAGTGAGGTGACTAGAACTCAGCATGGTACTCCTAGTGGGGTCTTACCAGGGTCCTTTACAGCTATAACATTACCTCTCGGCTCTTGAACTCAATCCCATGGTTGATGAAGTCCAATGCACCGTATGCCTTCTTAAACACACAGTCAATCTGCGCAGCAGCTTTGAGTGCCTATGTGGACATGGACCCTAAGATCCCTCTGATCCTCCACGCTGCCAAGAATCTTACCATTAATCCTATATTCTGCCATCATATTTGACCTACCAAAATGAACCACCTCACACTTATCTAGGTTGAACTCCATCTGTTACTTCTCAGCCCAGTTTTGCAGCCTATCGATGTCCCGCTGTAACCTCTGACAGCCCTCCACACTATCCACAACATCCCCAACCTTTGTGTCATCAGCAAATTTACAAACCCATCCTTTCACTTCCTCATCCAGGTCATTTATAAAAATCACGAAGAGAAGGGGTCCCAGAACAGATCTCTGAAGCATACCACTGGTCACCAACCTCCGCACAGAATATGACCTGTCTGCAACCATTCTTTGCCTTCTGTTGGAAAGCTAATTCTGGATCTACAAAGCAAGGTTCCTTTGGATCCCATGTCTCCTTACTTTCTCAATAAGCCTTGCATGGGATACCTTATCAAATGCCTTGCTGAAATCCATATACACTACATCTACTGCTCTACCTTCACCAATGTGTTTAGTCACATCCTCAAAAATTTCAATCAGGCTCGTAAGGCATGACCTGCCTTTGACAAAGCCGTGCTAACTATTCCTAATCATATTATGTCTCTCCAAATGCTCATAAATCCTACCTCTCAGGATCTTCTCCATCAACTTACCAACCACTGAAGTAAGACTCACTGGTTTATAATTTCTTGGGCTCTCTCTACTCCCTTTCTTGAATAAGGGAACAACATCTGCAACCTTCCAATCCTCCGGAACCTCTCCCATCCCCATTGATGATGGAACGATCATTGCCAGAGGCTCAGCAATCTCCTCCCTTGCCTCCCACAGCAGCCTGGGGTATCTCTCTTCCAGTCCTGGTGACTTATCTAACTTGATGCTTTTCAAAAGCTCCAGCACGTCCTCTTTCTTAATGTCTATATGCTCAAGCTTTTCAAATCCACTGTAAGTCATCCCTACAATTGCCAAGGTGTTTTTCCTAGTGAATACTGAAGTAAGGTATTCATTAAGTACCTTCGCTATCTCCCCCGGTTCCATACACACTTTTCCACTGTCACACTTGATTGGTCCTATTCTCTCACACCTTATCCTCTTGATTTTCACATACTTGTAGGATGCCTTGGGGTTTTCCTTAATCCTGCTCGCCAAGGCCTTCTCATGGTCCCTTCTGGCTCTCCTAATTTCATTCTTAAGCTCTTTCCTGCTAGCCTTATAATTTTCTAGGTCTCTATCATTACCTAGTTTTTTTGTACTTTTCGTAAACTTTGCTTTTCTTCTTGACTAGATTTTCAACAGTCTTTGTACATCACAGTTCCTGTACCCTACCATCCTTTCCCCGTCTCATTGGAACGTACCTATGCAGAACACCACGCAAATATCCCCGGAACATTTGCCACATTTCTGGCGTACATTTCCTGAAGAACATCTGTTCCTAATTTATGCTTCCAAGTTCCTGCCTGATAGCTTCATATTTCCCCTTACTCCAATTAAACACTTTCCTAACTTGTCTATTCCTATCCATATCCAATGCTATAGTAAAGGAGATAGAATTGTGATCACCATCTCCAAAATGCTCTCCCACTGAGAGACCTGACACCTGACCAGGTTCACTTCCCAATACCAGATCAAGTACAGCCTTTCCTCTTGTAGGCTTATCTTCATACTGTTTCAGGAAACCTTCTTAAACACACGTAACAAACTCCACCCCATCTAAACCCTTCATTCTAGGGAGATATCAATCAATATCGGGGAAATTAAAGTCTCGCACCAGAACAACCCTGTTATTATTGCATCTTTTCAGAATCTGTCTCCCTATCTGTTCCTCAATGTCCCTGTTACTATTGGGTGGTTTATAAAAGCACCCAGTAGAGCTATTGACCCCTTCCTTTGCCTAACTTCCACCCACAGAAATTCAGTAGGCAATCCCCCCCATGACTTCCTCCTTTTTTGCAGCCGTGACACTATTTTTGATCAGCAGTGCCACATCCCCACCTCTTTTGCCTCCTTCCCTGTCCTCTCCGAAACATCTGAAGCCTGGCAGTATAAGTAGCCATTCCTGCCCCTGCACCATCGAAGTCTCTGTAATGGCCACAATATCATAGCTCCAAGTATTGATTCACGCTCTCAGCTCATCCACTTGGTTCATGATACTCCTTGCATTAAAATAGACACATCTCAAACCATCAGTCTGAGCATATCCCTTCTCTATCACCTGCCTATCTTCCCTCTCACACTGTCTACAAGCTTTCTCGATCTGTGAGCCAACCGCTCGTTCCTCTGTCTCTTCATTTCAGTTCCCATCCCCCAGCGATTCTAGTTTAAACTCTCCCTAATAGCATTAGTAAACCTCCTTGCCAGGATATTTGGCCCCCCTCGGATTCAAATGCAAACTGTCTTTTTTGTACAAGTCATGCCTGCCCTAAAAGAGGTCCCAATGATCCAGAAATCTGAAAACTTGCCCCCGCTCCAATCCCTCAGCCACGCATTTATCCTCCACCTCACTCTATTCCTATACTCACTGTCGCGTGACACAGGCAGTAATCCTGTGATTACTTCCTTTGAGGTCCTGCTTCTCAACTTACTTCCTAACTCCCTGTAGTCAGTTTTCAAGACCTCCTCCCTTTTTCTACCTACGTCGTTGGTACCAATATGTACCATGACCTCTGGCTGTTCACCTTTCCACTTCAGGATATCGTGGACGCAATCAGAAACATCCCAGACCCTGGCACCTGCAAGGCAAACTACCATCCCTGTTACTTTCCTGTATCCACAGACTCACCCGTCTGACCCCCTAACTGTAGAGTTACCTATCACTGCTGCCATCCTCTTTCTTTCCCTTCTGAGCTACAGGGCCAGACTCTGTGCCAGAGGTGCTGCCACTGTTGCTTCCCCAAAACAGTACCCAAACAGGAGTACTTATTGTTAAGGGGGACAGCTACTGGGGTACTCTCTAGTATCTGACTCTTGCCCTTCCCTCTCCTGTTACCCACTTATCTGTCTCCTGAGGCCCCAGTGTGACTGCTTGCCTATAGCTCCTCTCTATCACCTCCTCACTCTCCCTGACCAGATGAAGGTCATTGAGCTGCATCTCCAGTTCCCTAACCCGGTCCCTAAGGAGCTGCAGCTCGACGCACCTGGCGCAGATGTGGCCGCCCGGGAGGCTGGGAATCTCCCGGACATACCACATCTGACACCCAGTACAGAACATTGGCCTCATAGACATATTTCCTATTCCTATTCTTCACAAGTAACTTACCTTGCCTCGACCCACTATCACTGAAGCCCATTGAGCCAAAGCCCTCCTACTCTGACTCCCTCTACTCTGTAGCTTGCTCTATAAAGCTGTCTTCTTTTTAACCTCTTCCCGCTGGTCTAACTCACTGACATCGATGCGCCTGCGCAGTCGTTCCTCCATCAAACTGCCGGAGAAAAAATGATCTCCTTTTAAACTCTTCTCGCCAGTCTAACTCGCTGGCGTCTACGCGCCTGCGCAATCATTCCTCTTTAATAATAATAAAGTTGATTTACTTTAATAATTTTGTATGTTTTAATGGGGTCACCACTCATCCTTCTAAGCTCAAATGAATACAATCTCAGTCTTCTGAATTTCTCCTGCCATCCTCAGAATCTGTTTAGTTTATTTTCACTTCACTCCCTCTATTGTAAATAATTCCTTGCTTAACTAAGAGACCACAACTCTGCACAATATTCTAGGAGCAATCTTATCGCGGTCCTATACAGCTACAGTAAGACTTCCTTACTTCTATAATCAAATCCCCTTGATATAAAGAATACCATCTCAGTGGCTTTCCTAATCAGTTGCTGCACCTGCAATCTGGCCTTAATTGATTTGTACTCGGGTCACAAGAGTACAATCCAATCTTTCACTATTTACCTGAACTCTGCTTCCCAGTTATGTTCACCACAGTGAATAACATCATACTGTTATTCCATATAACATTGTGTTCCATATACTCCACTCACTCAATTTACCTTCCTCTCCAATTTACCTAAGCCTCTTTACATCCCTGTCCATACTCATCATCCCATAAATAAACTCATGAATACAACTTTTCAATTACTTAGCCTAACTGTTGAAGTAGGTGGGCTCAAAACACCAGTCACTGCAAGTTGAACAATTCAGCACAGATACAGGCTCTTCAGCCCAATGATTCCATGTTGACCAATCACCCATTAGTCTGCTATCCTGCATGAAAATAAGTGCCACATACCAACCATCAAACACCCTGATATACTAATTGCATATTTTCCTCACACTTCAGTTCCATCAATCCTTCCCATTGATTTTTCTGCCACATACTTAATCTGTCAACCAGCATTTCTTTGGCACATGGGAAGAAATCATAGCACTAGGAAAAACCTACACAGTCACAGAATGCTAAAGTTCCAGACATTCCGCAGCTAAGGTCAGAATCAAATCTGAGTACTGGAGTGTCAACCATTGCACCACCCTGTCAGCCTGTCTACTAACCTTAAAAGAATCTTTCTATCTGTTTAATAACAATTTCTCCAACCACTTTGGTATATTACCCTCAACTTCACTTTACTGAAAGCCTTCTGAAATTCCAAATACACTACATCCAGTGAACATCTTGTATCTATTCTAGAGTCAGAGTGGCATTCACCAAGGAAACAGGTCCTTTAAAAAAAACTCATCCATGCTGACCAAAGTGCGCATCTGAGCTACTCTCATTTACCTAGATTAGCTCACATTATTCTCAATATTCCCTATCCATGCACTTATCCGTATATCTTTTAAGTAAGACCATAAGATATAGGAGCAGAATTAGGCCATTTACTCTGTCATTTCATGACAGCTGATCCAATCTTCCTCTCAGCCCCAGTTTCCTGCCTTCTCCCCATATCACTTCATGCCCTGACCCATCAAGAAGCTATCATACGCTGCCTTAAATATACATAAAGACTTGGCCTCCATGGCTGCTTGTAGAAAAGAATTCCATAGATTCACCACTCTCTGGCTAAAGGAATTCTTCTTCATCTCAATTCTAAAAGGATGCCCCTCTTCTGAGGCTGTGTCCTCTGGTCTTAGACTCTCCTACCATAGGAAACATCCTCTCCACATCTACCCTATCAAGGCCTTTCACCATTCGAAAGGTTTCAAATAATGCAATTGTACCTAGCTCTACAGCAGCTTGTTCCATATATCTACCACACTCTATGTTGAAACAAATGCATCCATGTCCCCTCCCCTGTAAATCTTTCCCCTCTCACCTTAAAGCCATGCCCTCAAATGAAAAAGGTAACCATCCACCTGATCTACGCTCCTCAAGATTTCATAAATCTCTAAGGCCACACTTTAGCCTCTTCACTCCAGGATTTACAGTCCAAGCCTATCAAATCTTTTCTTACAATATGAACCTTCAAGTCTCCACAACATCCTTATGAATCTTTTCTGTATACTTTCAAGCCTAATCACATCCTTCTATTGCATGGCAACCAGAACTGCATACAATACTCACACAAGTACGATCTTACCAATGCCTTGTACAGCTGTAACCTGATGTTGCCAACTCTTGTATTCAATGCCCTATCAGGTCTTCAAGGAATTCCAGCAGATTAATTCAATATCATTTACTTTTCAGAAATCTGTGTGAACTGCGCTCAATCAAATTACTCTTTTCTTTACAGATTCTAACATTTTTCCACCTGGGAAGTACTGGCATTTCATTTGCTACTCTCCACCTCACAGAAAGAGAATCTATACAACTCTGGAAGGTGACAACCAGAGTATCTACTCTAAGGCCACTCCCTTCAAAACCTTTGAAAGTAGACTACAAATCTAGGGCATGTATCAGTTTTCAAGCTTACCAATTTCTCTAGCCATATGTGTTAATCAATAGTAGTTCCTATTGTCCATGTCCCCTCTCTTCACACTTAAGAACAGGTGAGTCAACCCCTCTAAGTATGTTATCAATCAAGTTCATGGACATGCCAATGTAGCATAGTGACTCTAGTCACTGATTCAGCTTCAAATTGATAAGGTCAAGCTGCTGTAACTGGAGCTACTTCTTTCACCTGTGGTTGTCTGGATCTCTGGAAGCATCCATGATTTCAGACACAATGCAGGAAGTGCATTCCAAGCTTCCTTCAATAGGGAAATCAAAAGTGAGGATCAAATGTATATACGTATAACCTGTTTAGCACACATAGGGAGCTCCTTGCTATTATACTCTGGATGAGACCATGCGTGTCTTGCAACTGCTACTGCAATCTGATAGAGCATTATTGATATCACCCTTAACTGAATCCAGGTGTCTGCCACTCACAAGCTCAGTAAATATGACCCAGAATAGAATACCACCATCCCCCCAGTGCAGTTAAGGCCACACAATAGCACTATTGTTACTTGAAGTATGACAGAGGGACAGAGGAAGAGCAAAGATCCCAGTTCACCAACTGAAGATGTTAAATTCAAATCCAACAATCCCAGAATGGTTACATTGTGAAAGGAGACCTTTTGGTCCATCAAATCCATTCCTCTCTATGTAAGCAGAATCCCACTAGTTTCATTCCGTACCTTCTCCCCAAAGCCAAATTATTTCCATTCAGATAATTATTTAGCTTTCTGTAAATGCTACATTTGAATTTGTCCTTACTATCCAGGGATTAAATTATAGATCCTTAAATTTATCTTCATGAAGCTTTTGGTTGTTTTGTCCCTCACTTTCATCTTACACCCTCCAGTTTGTTAACAGACATACAGTTTGGAAACATGCACATTGGCCTAACAACCATGTGCTGACTAGCAAACACCATTTATAAATCTATACTAACCCTATTTAATTTCCCACTTTCACATCAACTCCCCAAAATCCTATTACTCATGTACATACCAAGGGATAATTACAGAGTGCCATTAACCTATCAACCTTTGATTAGGATGTAGAGTTGAGTTTTTTTTTGTATTTTCCTTGTGGTTGAACTTTCTTATGCTTGCTTATAATTTTTATATAATCACCTATATATGTATAATTGTTCAGTAAATTTTCTAATAACTGTAGTATGGCTGATTCTGTATTTTCCAGAAGCTTCTCATTTTTCTGCAGCAGGTGTCAAGCCACTTGAATGTAGCTATTTTATCGGTTGATTGTTATCAATGGAATGTGCTTTTATCTCAAGTCTAAGATGACCATGACTCCCTTTTGTCCGTCTTTTTTTTCTTTGCTCACCCTTTGATCTTGTATCAAATGGCCGTATCCAACAAGCATTAAGTATCATTCTTGACTTCCGAAGAACCTTGAGATCAATATCACCTATTTATCCCTACTTATCTTTGAGATGTGGCAGGAAATGAGAGTACCTGCAGGAAATCCACATAGTTAGAGGGAATATGTGCAAACTCCAGACAGACAACAGTGGAGTTCATGGTTGAACATGGGTGGCTGAATATGGATGGCTGCAGCTCTTCACACTTTAGCCAATGTGAATGATTTTTTTCTATCTACTGTATCTGCATCCTTTACTATTTTAAATAAATCCAATCCACACTCAAACTCTCCTCCAAGATAATAATCACTGATTTCCCAATGTACCTGCATGATTGAAGTCCTGCACCTCTTACATGTTTTCCTCAACACTAACTGCATCAGATCAACAATGAAAACTGACATTACACCAACATTATCTAATGAAGTTATAAAATAAGCATATTATTAGATAACTTTTATTTCACAATCACACTCCAATAACTGCTTTTTGTTTCCCTCCAGATCTTCCCAAATCCTACACGAAAGACAGTTGCTTCAAGACCTGCTCTGTGACATTTCAACTGAAATTTGAGATTCAACAGTGAAAACAGCAGCTAAAAGAATGCATCCCCTTATTACTAAGGCAAACATGAGGAAATCTGCAGACGCTGGAATTTCAAGCAACACACATAACAATTGCTGGTGAATGCAGCAGGCCAGGCAGCATCTATAGGAAGAGGTACAGTCGACGTTTTGGGCTGAGACCCTTCGTCAAGACTAACTGAAAGAAGAGATAGTAAGAGATTTGAAAGTGGGAGGGGGAGGGGGAGATCCAAAATGATAGGAGAAGACAGGAGGGGGAGAGATGGAGCCAAGAGCTGGAAAGTTGATTGGCAAAAGAAATATGAGAGGATCATGGGATGGGAGGCCTAGGGAGAAAGAAAGGAGGAGGGGGAAAGCCCAGAGAATGGGCAAGGAGTATAGTAAGAGGGACAGAGGGAGAAAAAGGAGAGAGAGAAAAAAAATTAATAATAATAATAAATAAATTTTTTGATGAGATTACTAAGAAAGTTGACGAGGGTAAAATGGTGGATGTCGTCTATATGGACTTCAGTAAGGCCTTTGACAAGGTTCTACACGGAAGGTTAGTTAGGAAGGTTCAGTCGTTAGGCATTAATATGGAAGTAGTAAAATGGATTCAGTAGTGACTAGAGACGCC
Source organism: Mobula hypostoma (assembly GCF_963921235.1). Classification (NCBI taxonomy): domain Eukaryota; kingdom Metazoa; phylum Chordata; class Chondrichthyes; order Myliobatiformes; family Myliobatidae; genus Mobula; species Mobula hypostoma. The sequence continues at coordinate 21,544,587 of NC_086115.1, forward strand.
AGAGAGTAGTGGTGGATAACTGTGTGTCAGATTGGAGGACGGTGTGTAGCGGTGTGCCTCAAGGATTTGTACTGGGTCCAATGTTGTTTGTAATATATATTAATGATCTGGATGATGGGGTGGTAAATTGGATTAGTAAGTATGCAGATGATACTAAGATAGATGGTGTTGTGCATGATGAGGTAAGTTTTCAAAACTTGCAGAGAGATTTAGGACAGTTAGAAGAGTGGACTGAAAGATGGCAGATGGAGTTTAATGCTGAAAAATGTGAGGTGCTACATTTTGGTAGAACTAATCAAAATAGGACATACATGGTAAATGGTAGGGCATTAAAGAATGCTTTAGAACAGAGGGATCTAGGAATAATGGTGCATAGTTCACTGAAGATGGAATCTCATGTGGATAGGGTGGTGAAGAAAGCTTTTGGTTTGCTGGCCTTTATTAATCAGAGCATTGACTATAGGAGTTGGGATGTAATGTTGAATTTGTATAAGACATTGGTGAAGTCAAATCTGGAGTATTGTGTACAGTTCTGGTCACCGAATTATAGGAAGGATGTCAATAAAATTGAGAGAGTACAGAGGAGGTTTACTAAACTGTTGCCTGGGTTTCATCTCCTAAGTTACAGAGAAAGGTTGAACAAGTTAGGTCTTTAATCTTTGGAGCATAGAAGGTTGAGGGGAGACTTGATAGAGATGTTTAAAGTTATGAGGGGGATTGATAGAAGTGACGCGTTTAGACTTTTTCCATTGAGAGTGGGGAAGATTCAAACAAGAGGGCATAGGTTGAGAATTAGAGGACAAAAGTTTAGGAGTAACATGAGTGGGAACTTCTTTACTCAGAGAATGGTAGCTGTGTGGAATGAGCTTCCAGCAGAAGTGGTTAAGGCAGGTTCTACGTTGTCGTTCAAAGTTAAATTGGATAGACATATGGACAGGAAAGGAATGGAGGGTTATGGGCTGAGTGCAGGTCGGTGGGAATAGGATAGGGTAAGAGTTCGGCACGGACTATTAAGGGCCGAGATGGCCTGTTTCTGTGCTGTAATTGTTATATGGTTATATAAATAAATAACGGATGGGGTACGAAGGGGAGGAGGGGCATCAACGGAAGTTAGAGCAGTCATCAGGTTGGAGGCTACCCAATCGGAATATAAGGTGTTACTATCTCTTAATATCTCCTCTTTCAGTTAGTCCTGACGAAGGGTCTTGGCCCGAAACGTCGACTATACCTCTTCCTATAGAAGCTGCCTGGCCTGCTGCGTTCACCAGCAATTTTTATGTGTGTTCCCCTAGTAATAAAATCACATGAATCCTTGAATCCCTAATACCTTCCAACACCTGCCTAAGTATTTGGTATGCACTTTATGTCTAAAAGAATTAAGTATTCTACAAGGGGGTCAAATAATATTGCAGTTTCATAAACGTCCTGGTTGGAGTCAGCCAAAAATACTTCCAGTACTTCCAGTTTCTATATCTTGGGAAGGATTAGTTTAGTTTAGATTTAGTAAAATGATACCATGGGTTAAAATATAAAGACACATTACAGAAACTAGATTCATACTTCCTGAAATTTAGAAGGTTTTAAGTTAACAAGGTCAACTAGGTAGAGTAGATGAAGAAAACTAGTTGGAAGGAATTAACAAATGAGTAACACAAAAAATAAAGGAAATAGTGCAATAAAGTTACAAACACAAAACACTAATTACTTACAATTAATCTAAAATCCACGGGCTATTCACTGAAAATGATCTATATTTGAAAGAATAAATGGCATTGTAAAAATATGATTCACAGAAGCAGGTGTGGTACTGTATTTGGGTATGACGCAGGGAAGGAAATGAACTTTCTAAGTAATGGTATGGATAGGTGATCTAAAACTCAAATCATAGTCAAATGTAATACACACAAAATGCTGGTGGAACTCGGCAGGCCAGGCAGCATCTATTGGAAAAAATTACAATCGACGTTTCAGGCTAAGACCCTTCAGCAGGACTGGAGAAAAAAAAGATGTGGAGTAGAATTAACAAATGAGGAGAGGAGAGAGAGAAACACAAGGTGATAGCTGAAACCGGGAGGGGGAGGGGTGAAGTAAAGAGCTGGGAAGTTGATTGGTGAAAGAGGTACAGGAGGGGGAGTCTAGTAGGAGAGTACAGAAGGCCATGGAAGAAAGAAGAAGGGGGAGGAGCACCAAAGGGAGGTGACGGGCAGGCAAGGAGGTAAGGGTAGAGAGGGAAAAGGGGTTGGGGAATGGTGAAGGAGAAGCAGTTCATTACTGGAAATTCGAGAAATCGATGTTCATGCCATCAGGTTGGAGGCTACCCAGATGGAATATAAGATGTTGTTCATCTAACCTGAATGTGGCTTCATCTCGATAGTAGAGGAGGTCATAGATTGACATATCAGAATGGAAATGGGAAGTGGAATTAAAATGGGTAGCCGCTGGGAGATCCCGCTTCTTCTGGTGGAAGGAGCATAGGTGCTTGGTAAAGTGGTCTCCCAATCTACGTCAGGTCTCACTGATACACAGGAGGCCACACCGGGATCACCAGTATCAGTATATGACCCCAACAGACTCACAGTTAAAGTACCACCTCACCTGGAAGGACTGTTTGGGACCCTGAATGGTAGTGAGGGAGAAGCTGCAGAGGCAAGTATAGAACTTGTTCTGCTTGCAAGGTTAAGTGCCAGGAGGGAGATCAGTGGGGAGGGACAAATGGACAAGCGAGTCGTGTAGGGATTGATCCTTGTGGAAAACAGAAAGTGGTGGGGGGGGAGTGGAAGATGTGCGTGGTGGTGGGATCCCATTGGAGATGGTGGAAGTTCTAGAGAATTATGTGCTGGCTGTGGAGCTGGTGGGGTGGTAGGTGAGGACAGGAGGAACCCTATCCCTGGTATAGTGGCAGGAGGATGGGGTAAGAGCAGACATGTGTGAAATGGAAGAGATGTGGTTGAAGGCAGTGTTGATGGTGGAGGAAGGGAAGCCCCTTTCTTTGAAAAAGGCCTACCCACATCCGTGACACTTCACATGCTCTGGATATTTTCAATGATTTCAATATCCCTGGACCCCACCATCTTATTTTCACTATGCATGTCCATCCCCCACCAGAAAGGCCTCAAAGCTCTCTGTTTCTTTCTGGACACCAGACCCAACTAGTTCCCCACCACCACCACTCTCATCCATCTAGCGGAACGTCCTCATTCTCAATAATTTCTCCTTTGGCTCCTCCCGCTTCCTTCCAACAAAAGGTGTTGACATGGGCACTCGCATGGGTCCCAGCTATGTCTGCCTTTTTGTTTCGCTACATAGAACAATCTATGTTCCAAGCCTACATTGGTATCCACTTCATGAAGGATTATAGTGAGATACTGGGAAAAGATTTTGCGAAGGAAACTGCGTAAAATGGTTTCAATCTTCCAAATGCTGGACAAATATTCTTTGCATCCATTGTTGGATCCTGGGTAATCTCTGATTATTTATAGAGAATGTAAGGGTTAAGAGTTAGAGTTCTATTAAAGGTAATCAAATTGTAAGGTCAAATTTTGTTTGTCTCACTCCACAGATGCTGCCTGACATTCGAAGCATTTCCAATGCTTTCAGGTTTTATTTTAGATTTCCAGTTTTTGTAGTGATTTGTTTCCCACTGTTTAGTACTCTTTCCATTTTTTTCTCATTTTTAAATTTATTTATTCATTAACAAGGTATTACTATCCTCCCTCAGTCAGTACCACCACTACCTGTATCGTTCAGTCTCTTTTGTTCGCTACCCTTTCTGTTTGTTCTCTCCAACAGTCATACTTCTTCGTTATTGAAAAAATTATTTTGAGCTTCTCCCAGTTGTAATCCATAAATGCCAGCTGACTGGCTGTATTTCCAGCATCTTTGGTTTTTATTGCTGTTAGTGATGCTGTCATGTGCCTGATGTCCTCATTGCTCTAGATTTTAGGTTAAGGGTTTGGAAGATATTAAGGGACCACCAAGGGTATTGCTGCAAACCATACTGGAGATGGTACACTCTGCTGTCATAGTGCACTTGTGATGGAAGAGGTAAATGTTTACATAGACAGATCAGAAGCCAATCAGCTTGAGTGCTTTTAGAGCTGTATTCATCCAAACGTTTGGTGAGTATTTCAGCGTATTCTTGAATTATACCTGTAGGTATTTAAGGCAAGTTATTTGTTAGGGCATCCAAGGCTTCTTCAAGTGCAAGTTTATTCTCATCTGACTGTACATGTATATAATCAAATGAAAAAATGTTGTTCTGGACCATTGTGTAATCACAAAACATATATCACACATAGTGCATTAAAACAGAAGTTAATAAAAAATATAATTCAAAATGCATGTAATGCACAGCACAGATAAACAGTAAACAGTTAGCTGTTCTAGTGATAAGACCTCAATGGTAGTAGGGTATTCATTAGTCTCACAGCCCGAGGGAAGAAACTATTAGATACCCAGTATGGCAGTCCTAGTCCTGCTGCTCTTGCATCTCCTTCTTGATGGTAGTGAGTCAAAAAGATTGTGGGATGGGCGGTAGGGATCCGCAGCAATTCTTTGGGCTCTTCATTTGTATGCACCCAGTAAATGTCACAAATGGGGGGAGGGAGACCCCAATGATCTTTACGACAGTTTTTACTATCCTCTGTAGGATAACATGATTTAATGCCTCTGCAGCTTCCACATCACACAATGATGCAGACAGACAGGACACTATTAATGGTGCTCCTGTAGAAAGTTGTTAGAATGGGGGCAGGGAGCCTTGCACGCTTCAATCTTTTCAGAAAATTTAGATGCTGCTGTACCTTCTTGACTTAATAAGTGTTGTTGTTCCAGGTTAATCATCCGTTATGTGCACACCAAGGAACTTTCAAAATCAGAATCACTTCATTGCTAGTATGTGAGCAGGAAGTTGTTCATTACATTCTACTCATAATTCATGATTTTTATGTACTACTTAAGTGCTTTTAGCACATGTTTTTCTTAACATTCAATAGAGAAAAACTACTGTACTTTTGTACTTTAACTTGAGGCAAAGTTCTAGGTTCTGTTTTTCTATGATGTTATAGCTTTCAACAGAGATATTAAAAGTTGCAAGATTCAACAGTTTTCCTTGCAGCCAAAAGCACAATACATTAAAAGTTGTAAGCAATAAACAATCTGTTGGAGGAGATCAGAGGGTTGACCAACTTACAAGGTTTGGAAGAAGGATTGAATAGGTTAGGATTGCATTCTTTAGAACTTAGAAGATTGAGAGGAGATTTGATAGAGGTATACAAAGTATGAGGGGTATAGATAGTGTAAATGCTAGCAGGTCATGGCTTAAGGGTGAAAGGTGAGAAGTTTAAGGGGAACATGAAGGGAAACTTCTTCACTTAGAAGGGTGTGAGAGTGTGTAATGAGCTGCCAGCACAAGTGGTCCATGTGAACTTGATTTCAATGTTTAAGAGCAGTTTGGATAGATACGTGGATAGTAGAGATATGGAGGGTTATGGTCCTGGTGCAGGTCTTTGGGAGTTTGCAGTTTAAATGGTTTCAACATGGACTAGATGGACTGAAGGGCCTGTTTCTGTGCTGTACTTCTCTATGAGTCTATCTATGGGACAAAAGAAGTTGTTGATATTTTGGGTCAAAATCCTGCATCAGGACTGAGAGTGGAGAGGCAAGATGGCCAATATAAAGTGGGGATGTGGAGTGGTGAGACAGGGGTTAGAGAGGTGATTGGTGTACTGAGGCAAGCTGGTTGTGTTAGTAGACAGGTGGTGTTAGTAACAGGCTGCTGGAGCAAAGAGGGGTATTCCCTTCCTGCCACTGATGTAACTCAATCCACTGAGTTCCTCCAGCAGATTTATTGCTGCAGATTCCAGCTTCTGTGGTGTCTTGTGTCTCCATTAAAAGTTATGATCATGTTAAGTTCCTTGAAAATATTAAAGATCAGTAAATGAATGAATCAATGGAGAAAATAGCTTTAAAACTGCCAACCTATTAAATTGCCAGAATGCCTCCAGTGGGTTTTCTTTAAAATGCGAATGGGATTTGTATCAGAATACAAGCCATTGATTGGTTTAACTTTTAAAACTAATAAACATGAATCTGCCAGCACACAATTTTCCATTCTTTGTAATATTCAGTTACTTCACATAAATTTGGATGCCATATATAAAGAAATTGGCTATTCTACAAATTTTTTTTGTGATGAAAATCAAGTAGCATACAATTGGAGAATTTCTTTATGTAAGAGTGTAGGACATTCAAGTAAACTATCCATCCAAAAAATGTAGATCAAGGTAAATACTAAGTGCACAATATCAAAATAGGATGGTAACTCACATTATCAACAAGTACACTGGAACAATTGTGGTGTAAAGGAGCCAATTATCTTAAAAACAAGATGAATGTTATGTATGTATGTATATATGTATTTATTTATTTAGATATGTAGTGTAGAAAAGGCCCTTCCGGCCCAACGAACCGCACCACCCAGTGACCCACATTTTTAACACAAGTCTAATCACAGGACAATTTACAATGACCAATTAGCCTACTAACTGGAGGAAACCCACACAGTTCATGGGGAGAATGTACAAATTCGTTACAGGTGGCACCAGAACTGAATTCCAAACTTTGAATTATAATGGTGAGTTGTAATGTGCTACCTTGGCTTCATATGATTGGGGGGAGAATTAAAGACAACTTTTTCCTTGCATAGATTTATTACACCCTGAGATATTTTACTACAAGTAACTATCACGTGTCATATGTAACTCAGTGCGCTCTTGTAAGCCATAAAGTCCCATGCCAAGATTAAAGCACATAAATAAATACTGATATTGCAGTCCAGTACTGATTCACTGCTGTAATGTCAGATACAAATTTAAGCGTCATGCCTTGGAATGATGGCACAGCAGCTGGTCCTGCTGCCACACAACCCTGGAATCCCAGGGTTGATCTTGACCTCAGGTGCTGTAGAAATTACACATACTGCATGTAATTCCCCTGGCTGTTCTGGTTTCTTCTCACATTCCAAGATGTGCCATCAGGCCAAATGTCTGCTATAAATTATTCCGAAGTATAGATAAGTGATTAAAGAGTTAAATGCAGATTTGACAAACGTGAGAGAGTAGGCTACAGGAAGCTGAGAATGAAGAGACTGCTCTGCTATAAAGTGGCACAAATCTGTATTGCCTATTATGTAATAAGGAGGTATTCCTCTTAACTGAGCCTAGCAGGAGTGCTATTGCAGTTTGGACTGAGGATCAGTAGGTAGGGAATAGAATGTGAGTAAAGCTAACAGATTGGTAGGAGATGCTAGATGCCGGAAATTGTGCGGGCAGGAGAGGTCAAGGATTGATAAGAAGTATGGACATAAGAGTCAGGCAACATATACATGCCAGAGAGGATCAGTTGTAGTTTTGGAAGAAGGTGTGATCATGTGAGGATTATAATTTTGGAGGCAAAGGGGAAAGTAAACACAAGAATGTCACAGGAGTGGTGTGGGCAGCATGGGAGTGCCTTAGGGTAGTTCAGTATGTTATTTAAAGAAGAATTCTGTGGAATTCATTGCCATAGGGAACTGTGGAGGGCAGGTCATTGGGTGTATTTAAGGCAGAGATTAAGAGAGACAAAAAGCAGGAAACTAAAGGCCAGATTGCTTAACCATTGCCATATAAAAGTGTCAGAAACTATTATTTAAGAAACTCTAGCAGAAACATCAAGGCAATCGGGCAAAGTTCATACAGTTTTGTGAAAGGGATACCATATATGACTAATTTTTGGAGTTCTCTGAAGTAACATGCATCGCTACAAAGGGGTACCTATATTTGTTCTACATTTAGATTTCCAGAAAAAATACTTTCAGACCCAAACTCAAGAACAATCAAGTTAATCCCAATTAAGAAAGTAACCTGATATGGTATATAAACTGTCCCCCAGGACATGTTTCCATTATCTAGAAACACAAATATGCATTGCTTCTTATAGAATTTAGCAAGGCATTTGATAAGGCACCCCATGCAAGGCTTGAGAAAGTAAGGAAGCATGGGATCCAAGGGAACATTGCTTTGTGGATCTAGAACTGGCTTGCCCACAGAAGGCAAAGAGTGGCTGTAGATGGGTCATATTCTGAATGGAGATCGGTGACCAGTGGTGTGCCTCAGGGATCTGTTCTGGGACCCTTACTCTTTGTAATTTTTATAAATGTCCTGGATGAGGAAATAGAGGAATGGGTTAGTAAATTTGCTGATGACACAAAGGTTGGGGGTGTTGTGGATAGTGTGGAGGGCTGTCAGAGGTTACAGTGGGACATTGATAGGATGCAAAACTGGGCTGAGAAGTGGCAGATGGAGTTCAACACAGATGAGTGTGAGGTGGTTCATTTTGGTAGGTCAAATATAATGGCAGAATATAGCATTAATGGCAAGACCCTTGACAGTGTGGAGGATTAGAGGGATCTTGGGGTTGACTCTGTGGTTAAGAAAGCATTCGGTGCTTTGGCCTTCATCAATTGTGGGTCTGAGTTTAAGAGCTGAGAGGTAATGTTGTAGCTATATAGGAATCTGGTCAGACCCCACTTGGAGAACTGTGCTTAATTCTGGTTGCCTCACTACAGGAAGGACGTGGAAACCTCAGAAAGGGTGCAGAGGAGATTTATAAGGATGTTGCCTGGATTGGGGAGCATGCCTTATGAGAATAGGTTGATTGAATGCAGCCTTTTCTCCTTGGAGCGATGGAGGATGAGCGGTGACCTGATAGAGGTATATAAGATGATGAGGGACATTGATCGTGTGGATAGTCAGAGGTTTTTTCCCAGGGCTGAAATGGCTAGCGCAAGAGGGCATAGTTTTAAGGTGCTTGGAAGTAGGTTCAGAGGGGATGTCAGGGGTAAGTTTTTTTTACGCAGAGAGTGGTGAGTGCGTGGAATGGGCTGCTGGCGGCAGTGGTGGAGGTGGAAATGATAGGGTCTTTTAAGAGACTCCTGGATGGATACATAGAAAAATAGAGGGCTATGGGTAAGCCTAGGTAGTTCTAAGGTAAGGACATGTTCGGCACAGCTTTGTGGGCTGAAGGGCCTGTATTGTGCTGTATGTTTTCTATGTTTCTAGATTAAGATGGCAGGTTATAGGGACCCAATTGTTTGGTATTTTTCAGGAAATGCCATACATGGGAACTTGTTCACTCAGACGGTGGTGAAAGTGTGGAATAAGCTGCCAGTGGAAGTGGTGGATGCTGGCTGAATTTGAAAATTTAAGAGAAATTTGGATTGGGGTATGGAGGGCTTTGATCTCAGTGCAGGTCAATGAGACTGGGCAGAATAACAGTTTGGCATGGACTAGATGGGCCTGTTTCTGTGCTGCAGTGCTCTCTATGACTCTTAAGAAATCTGACAATGTTGCATAAAGGGTAGACACAAGTTAAATGACATAGAAATTAAGCTACTTGTGTGGATGTTTAGATTGACTTGAAATAGAGAGTGGGCATAAGTGGGCCTTTTCTAATTGATAGGAACAGTCCTGTGGTCTTTTAAGAGTTTACAGTATATGAATGACTTGGATGAAGGTACAAAATAAAGGTATGGTTGTTAAATTTGACAATGACATATAAATCAGTAGGAAAGCAAGTTGTACAGATGACATTCTGAGGTTTCAAAGGGATGTAGATAAGTTAAGTTAATGAAATATGATGTGGCAAATGGAAAATAATTTGGAAAAAATATGACATCTCCCAGTCTGATGAGAAAAAGAGAAACAAACATATTGTCCAAATGGTGAGATACTACAAAGTACTGAGATGCAAGTGAATCTTGGGGACCCAATACATGACTTGCAAAAGTCTAGCATGCAGACACAGCTGGCTTTTAAGAAAGCTAGCAGAATATTATTGTTTATTGCTGGGCAATTGAATACAAAGCTAGGGAGGTTACGCTGCAGTTATATGGACATTTGTGAGACAGCTTAGGGAATACTTGTACAGTATTTGTCTCCTTAATTAATGAAGGATGCTAATGTATAAGAAGCAGTTCTGAGTAGGTTGATGAGAGTAGATTGTCTTAGGAGGAAAGGTTGGACGGGCTAGGTTTTATTCACTGGAGTTTAGAAGAGTGAAATGTAACTTGACTGAAACATAAAACCTCTTGAGGGGCCTTAATAGGATGGATATAGAGACATGTTTCTTGAGCTATTGGTCACCCAGTTAAAACAGATGAGATGTTATTTTTTCTCTCTCAGGGCATTATGAGCTTTAGGAACATATTTCCAAAAAAGGGCAGTGGAAGCAGACTTTGAATATTTTTAAGACAGAGATAGGCAGATACTTGATAAGCAAGGGGTGAAAGATTATCAGGACTGGTTGTAAAATAGTGACGGATTCTAACAGATCAGCTGGAATTTTATTAATAGTGAAAGGCCAAGTGTCAAATGATAAACTCATGCTTCTGATTGATCTGTTCTCTTTCAGTAACACTGAAGTAAGCCACGTGGGACTGACAGAAGCATGCTTTTATATAAGTGCCTGAGTCATGTGAAGACCACGTAGGACATTACCCAAATTCCCAAATGTGAGATTACGTATCCATTCACATTTCATAAGCTCAGAGGATCTGGAAGGAAAATTGAGGTGAACAAAAACAAAACATTTCACAACGTAATATTTAGACACCATCTGGTTCTGTGATCCTGCTTGGTGCCCTTCACAATAAGAAAGTGTGGAACTATCCCAAGGAAAACACTCATTTTCAAATATGGTTGTGACAACTTAATTTGTAAATGGAAAATCATAGATGAGAAATAGAAGTCTGCAAGTCAACCTAACATCATTCAATACTTAAGCCACAACTGAAAACAGTCCCAAAGGGCAGAAAAAAACACTAATAAAAGCCAAGAGAGGCATTGTGCAAAACAACTTCCCCTGTTAATAACCATAGATCCTTTCAAGAATTCAAAGCCCAGATAACTGAAGGCAGCTTCAAACTCGCTGTTTCAGATTGGCACTGAACTACCTTAGCCACATGTCATCAATATAATTTTAAATGCTTCAAAAGGAAACTGCATGAAAAGAACAAATGCTCTTGATCGTCAAAGGGCAGAGAGGAGCTAATTGACAGACTGCAAATCACATAAACAACAATTCAAAAGAAAGTTCACTCAACTTTGCAAAGCTAACATCTACCAACTGACGTTACAGTACTCATAACTTCAAACATTATAATCAGCTTTCATATTCATTCAAAATTATTCCAACAAAGCTACAAAGTAATGATCTTTAATCAGGAGAACAGAAGCTAATTCAGCATTCCTGGATTACTCAGAGTTGTAACCAGCAGGACTAGAGCTAAGATCATAGAGAATTGGGTTACAATGCAATGCTTTATTATTGATTTATTACATTGTCTATTTCTTCAGCAGGAATTCATTTTTATCTTATCACCTCAACTTCATCTGGTAATCACTTTGGATGGTTTTAAAATTATATTTGAATATAATCCTCCTATATAAAAGATAACTGATGAGGCCACTTAAACTTTTTTTCCAGAGGGTGGAGAATTTGACCATCTGCTGATCTTCCTAACCAGAACTGGGCAGCCATTTTTTTCAACTACTGGTAGAACCTAGCAGAAGAGTGTTCACAAATACTGTAAGTCATTGGAATTGTCTCCTCAAAGCTCAGTGGAGGCAAAATTTTTGAACATTTTAAGGCAGAAGTAGACAAATGCTTATTAAACTATGGGGTAAAAAATAAACGTGGGTAGATTGGAATGTGTAGCGGAGTTACAGTCAGATTAAACAGCACAGACTTCAGGGACTAAGTGACATACTTCTTCAAATTTGTACTTTCATCTTAAGTATTAAGGGAATCAATGGATATGAGATTAGTGCAGGAAAGCGTCATTAGGAGAAGAAATCATCATGTTCTTATTGAATGGTGGGACAGGCAGAAAACGGTGAATGACCTACTTCTAGTTCTATTTCTTATATTCTTTTGCACTGGGTTGGGAGAGTTGGTTCTTTGTAGAGAAAAACTGGTGTTGGCTGAGGCACCAACCACTTCATTTCTGTACTTTCAGATTAATTCAATATTGGAATAACCCATCCTCCAGTCCTCTTCTACCGACAGCAAAAACTATAACTTAATTTATGCTAGGATTTACAATCTTAAAATATTCACTCCAAATAATTTTCAACCAAGTGACTTTATGATAGCTTAGAAATACCGTATTAAACTATCGAAATTGAGGCAATATCTGTTCCATAGAACACTTATTAACAAATATCTAAACTATTTAACAAAGGGACTATATAGGAGTCAGGGAAAATCTGCACTTTAAATGCTTATCATCATTCAATGCATCAGTAAACAAAATACTCACAGTTTTGGTTTGGCATATACAGGTGGAGGCTCCTTTGTCGGGGAAATTGGCACTGATGTCCAGGCATTCTGTTTGTTTGTTTTGTCGTATCCCCCCTCAAATGAAGGTTCGCTTCCTGTATCATCTTCAGGTAATTTAAAATGCACTCTCAATCCAGCTTTAGGTTTGTGGTCTTGGTGGTTCACAAGAACGCTTTCCAGTTTTGGTTTAAAGGGGACAGTGGGTGGTAACAGTGTTTTATTTGGTTGGATTTGCGTATCTGTTGCCGTGGCCTCCACTGTCACAGAGCTTGAAGAATTCAGATTAACAGCATTATAATCTTCAATTCCTGTGAAAAAGCCATCAGTCAGTTTCTTCCAGATTGGCACAGAGTGACATTCTATGGAATGTTAGTTCTAAAATGTACAAAATTTGGAATTATGGTGATTGGGGGAATTCTTAGGGTTTAAAAATTGTCCTCTTTTCTTAAGTTTAACTTTAAACTTAAGTTTAAAAAATGTGTAAGCAATGAAAAACTGGTTGACTGGCAGAAAGATGAAGAAAAGTCCAGGCAGAAGTTCAGAAGACCACGAAATACCAAAAATGAGGAAGTTTGAACTGGGAAGAGCAACTATAGAGCTCAGCTGTACAGTGAGAGGAGAAAGGAAAATATAACTATATTTATAAGTTCTTCCACTTATGTGGGCACACAGTTACTTCTGTGGAAGCATACATGTTTCACGGATGGTATGCTTCCTTCCAGATACCAGGTTCATAGATTGAATGAGCAGCTGCAGAATACCCTGGAGGGAGAGGGTAAACAACTAGAGAAACTGATATATATTGCTCTCAATGAATTAGGTAGACAAAAAGTTGAGGTACTGTAACCAGACCCCAAACAGCTAGGAAGCAGAACTTCAAACATAGTAAATCCTGGATGATACCTGCTGCCATCCACCAGTGAGCATATAAACACAAAGGTTGTGTAGATGAATGTGTGATTGGAAAGGTGGTACAGATGGGGTGCTTTACATTTTTGGAGCATGGAGAAAGGTGCAAGGAATAGTGGGACCTGTACAGGTAAGAAGCATTGCCCATCAACTGGGCTGTGATAATATCCTCTCAGATAGATTCACTGGAATTGTAGGGGAGAGTTTGAAGTAGCTTGGCATGGTGATAGAAAGCTTAAATGAGAAGGAACTGAGCTAGAAATGGATGGTAGAAAATCTGTGAAGGAATATGGAAGGGAACCAAACAAAGAATAGAAAAATTAAACTCTGGATACACTTAATGATCCATATCCAAATACAAGGAATATAGTAAATAAGTCAGATGAACAGAGCACAATGAAGGATGATACTTTAACTATCACTGAAATGGTAGCTCATCTTTCTATCATGAAAGAATCTGGCAAGTGTAGATTGGGACAGGTTGCTTTCTGGCAAAGGTGTACTTGGTATGTGGGATGCCTTCAAAAGCAAAATTTTGAGAGTACAGAGTTTGTATGTTCCCGTCAGAATAAAAGGCAGGGATACCAGGTTTAGGGAATCTTGGTTTTAGGGAGATATTTAGACCCAGGTTAAGAAAAAAAGGAGGTGCATAGCAGGTATAGGCAGCAAGGAACAAATGAGGTACTTGAGGAGTATAAGAAATGCAAGAGAACATTTAAGAAAGAAATTAGGAAATGAGGTTGCTTTAGCAGACAAGGTGAAGGAGAATCCCAAAGGCTTCTACAGATGTATTAAAAGCAAAAGGATAGCAAGGGACATAATTGGTCTTCTGGAAAATCAGAGTGTTCATCTATGCATGGAGTCAAAAGAGATGGGGAGATCTTAAATGGATTTTTTCCATCTCTATTTACTTAGAAGGCAAAAACAAAGTCTACAGAAGTGTGGCAAAGCAGCATTGAGGTCATGGATATACCTCACAGCAGCAGTGAGATCATACAGATTACAGAGGAGGAGGTATTTGCTGATTTAAGATAAATTAGGGTGGATAAATCCCCAGGGCAAGGCAAGGCATTCCCTCGGACATAGTGGGAGGCTAGTGCAGAAATTGCAGGGGCCCTAGCAGAGGAATTTAAAACATCCTTAGCCACAGATGAGGTGCTGGAGGATTGGAGGATTGCAAATATTATTCATTGTTTAAGAAAGGCTCTAACAATAAGGCAGGAAATTATAGGCTGGCGAGCTTGACATTAGTAGTGGGTAAGTTATTGGAAGGTATTCTAAGGAACTGGGTATATAAGTAGTTGGGTAGGTAGGGACTGATTATGGATAGTCAACATGGTTTTGTATGTGGTAGGTCATGCCTAACCAATCTTAAAGAGTTTTACGAGGAAATTACCAGGAAAGTTGATGAAAGCAAGGCAGTGGATGTTTTTTACATAGACTTTAGCAAGGCCTTTGACCAGGTCCTGCATGGGAGGATGGTCAAGAAGGTTCAGTCACTTGGCATTCAAGATGAGGTAGTAAACTGGATTAGACATCGGTTTTATGGGAAAAGACAGAGAGTGATAGTAGATGGTTGCTTCTCTGACGGGGAGCCTGTGACTAGTGTTGTGCCGTAAGGATCAGAACTATATCAACGATCTGGATGATAATGTGGAAAACTGGATCAGCAAATTTACAAATGACACCAAGACTGTGTGTGCAGTGTTTAGTGAGGAATGTTACCAAATCCTGTAATAGCCTGCACCAGCAGGAAAAATGGGCTGAAAAATGACAAATGGAATTTAATACAGATGTTAAATTGCACTTTGGGAGGGCAAACCAGGGCAGGACTTATACGGTGAGCATTCACGCACTGGGGAGTGCAGTAGAACAGAGGGACCTGGAAATACAGGTCCATAATTTCTTGAAAGTGGCATCATAAGTAGAAAAGGTCATAAAAAAGCTTTTGCACACTGGCCTTCATAAATCAGGGCACTGATTACAGGAGGTGGGATGTTACGTTGAAGCTGTTTATTGCATTGCTGAGGCCTAATTTGGAGTACCGTGTGCAGTTTTGGTCACCTACCTACAGGAAAGATGTCAATAAGATTGAAAGAGTGCAGAAAAAATGTACAAAGATCTTGCCAAAAAAGTATTGAAGGTGTAGAATTCGTAAATGGCATTTAGCAGAAATTTTTAAGATGTATGTCAACAGTTTGGATGGAGGAGCGGGCAGGTGGAGATTCAAAGGGGTGGTGCAATTCTGGATATAGTTTTTAAAAATTAAGCTGGGCAGCTGGAAGGAGTATCAAGGAAAGTTGACAAGCATATGTTCTCTGTACATTGTCTCTGTAGATCATAGAAGGATTTTCAATAAGGTTCCTCTTGGGAGGGTGGTTAACGACAAAGCTGATAGGATCCAAGGGAGCTTAGCATATCAGATCAGCTCAGCAGTGGGAAACATACGGTAATGATTGCTAGGTGCTTTTTTGGCTGAAAGGCTTATACCAGCAAGGTTCCACAAGATTCAACATTTGCTCGCCTTTAGGATATATAAAAGACTAAAATATAAGGATGCAGATACAAATGACACAAAAATTGCCCATATAGCTTACAGGAAGGAAGAGAATTTTTGACTACAAGAAGTCATGAATGGTCTTAACCAGTTGGGCTGTGAAGTGGAAAACAGAATTCAATCTGGTTAAGTGTAACAGAATGCATTTGTTGGGAAGAGTGATAATAAAACAAAGGGGGTGGACATTGCAGTGAATGGAGATATTATGAAATGTAGGGTTTTGCATAACTTTAAAGTCAAACAATATGATTCTTAAAGAAAATGGAAGTCTTCCTTTAGCCAAGGCGTTGGAGACAAGACCACAGCAGTTAACCTAGTTCTACAAGCAGTAATATTTAGACCACAGTTTGAGTACTGTGTAAAATAAATTCAGAACTTTGATCACTGTTTTACAGGAAAGATGTGATTGTGTGAAGTGGGTATTTGTCAGGTCTAGGAAACTCAAGGAAAGATTGGACAGGCTTCAGTTGGATTTCTTCAACAGGAAGTGAAGGGAAATTTAACTGAGACCTTTGAGGGAACACAATAATTAAAATTCCGATAATCTGGCACCTTTGGGTTTTTAGTGGTGCTGGACAGGCAGTTTACCTAGAATATTCAGATAATATTCCTATTAAAACCTCAAGATATTTTAACATAGTTTTTAAAGATATCACACAGTGGAATTATAAATTTTCCAGCAAACTCAATGAGTTTAAATGTAGGATATGAAATGGGATTCTCAATGTATTGATAGAAAAAGAGATTAGTAAGGAGATGAGGAAAGAGAATTCACACCAAGGGTGGTAAGACTCTGTCTGAAAGGGTGGTAGAGGCAGAAACTCTTAACATGTTTAAAACGTATCTGGAATGTACTTAGAGAGTTAAGACCAGCAAGTTCGGAATCAAATGCAAGGAGTTGCATAGTTGTTTATCGACTAGCATGATAACGGAATCACCTCCTCTGGTGTCATAAATTATCTAAAGCTTTAATGATTCTTTATAAAAACGATACAGTGGAATGTTGATGTTAAGTAATGTGTTTGTATTCATTAATCTTGTTAGAAGGATATTACAGGAAATTACAACGATATAGAAAATCACAGGAGGGCATGTCAGCAATGTAAGCTCTTGCAGATAGCATCATTACCATGAATTAGATTTTCAGAATTAAACTCTTACAGAAAAATACACTTTTTAAAAGAACTATAGAAATGACGTCAAAGAAATAATTTAAACAAGTTTGTGGCTTTTAGAGCCTTTTTGTAAGCTAGGAGAAATTGGGATCATTGTCCATTAAATAAATTTTCAGTCTTGTTATTTATTTATTTTAACTATTTAGAGATAATATGTGGAACAGGCCTTTCTGGCCCAACTAACTGTGCCACCCAGCAACCCACCTTTTTAACACTAGCCTAATCATAGGACAACCTACAATGACCAATTGACCAATTAACCAGTACATCTTTGCACTGTGAGAAGAAACCCATGTGGTCACGGGGGGAACATACAAACTCCTTGAAGACGGCGCTGGAATTGAACTCCGGACTCTGATGTCCTGGGCTGTAATATGTCACGCTGATCACTACGTAGGTCATGGTCTCTCTTCATTGAAAGGGTAAGTATAAATTCATCAGTAACCTTAATCCTTTCTTCCTTCCTTCCTTCCCTCCCCATAATACTGGCTTCTGAACTTTTTGTTTCTAGTGAGCTCTGGTGTCTTCTGGTTCTCAGGGAATAGCCCTGTGAACCACAGATTCCTGCCTTGGATATTGTAGCTAGCACCCAACCAAGTGCTTTACTGTCGAGTTAATGGGCTGAAAATGGAATTAAAAAGTAATGAGGTCCTCCCACTGACATAGTCATAATCATTGCACTACTGGGTTGCCTGGATCCTTTCTCTGTACCACTCTCCCTCCCATCTTCCCCATCTCCTCTATGTTAAACAAGGCAAGAATTCAAAGAGGGAAAAATGACAATGAAGAGATAAACTTACAATTTGGAGGCAATTATGAATGTCTAAATTAGGTTCATACTTTTTAGGAAACCATAGAGTAGTAATTTGAAAAGTATATGGCTTTGAAACGGATTCAGATATGGTATTTCCTTGCATCTGCTGCTCTTCTCCTTCTGTGTGGTGGAGACTGTAGTCAAAGGTGCAATTGGAGAAGGTTAAATGTGTTGCTGGAGTGAATTTTGGAGATAAACAATGATACCTTTTGTCAAAATGGTAGTGCAAGCAAATGTTTCAGCTTTTCAAACAAAATGGATGGCTTTAAACTTTTTGAATATAATTATTGCTGTATTCATCCAAACCAATGGTGAGTTATCTACATCCACCTTATTTGTGACTTTAAATGGTAGGAAAGGTGTGATTAGGAGATAGAGAATGAGTCATGATACAGGATACTTAGTTTCTGAACCATAGCCTAATCCTATTGCATTTTCTACCAAATCCTATCAAGGTTAATCCTATGAGCCTTTTACCTTTTGAAGTCAGAGGTTTAATCCTAAAATAGTGCTGCTTAATCCAGAGGTCTGGTGTCTAATGTCAATGGGCTATTGCATCCTATGTAATTTGACTAAAATAAACTCTTTTTTGAAAAATATGTCGGTTTTTTGTTTACATCTGAAACAAAAAGATAATAATGTAACGAAGAAAATTATTTTAAAAAGGGGGTAGACCTACCACGGACAGAGAGGTGAGCCATGCTTGACATGGTGCCATACTTGTTGCTAGCTGTACACGTAAACATCCCAGAGTCTTCAGCAAAGGCTTCAGCAATTACCAGGGTGCATATCTCCTCTAAAAAGATTCAGATGAATCACAGATGCTTTCCAAACATATTCAAGTATTTAATCATGTAACAATACATTAGAGTCATAGTCGTCTGCTTTGCCTGTGTTTTCCTCGATACAGATTATATATTGAATTAATGCATGCCTTTTTCACAATGTAATATGAACTTCAAATAGGCCAGTTGATGTTACAATTTATGCCCCCATAAATCCAGTGGTATTTTTTAAATAACTAACCAGTGGATAATCTCATTCAGGTAAAAAAAATATAAACCTATGGAGGGGCAAAGTCATTTAAGAGTCAAGTAATCATTTAAAGCTGGGGGAAAAGTATAAGTAGGAATCAGAAAGGAAAATTGAATCTTAACATTTATTTCAAGGGGACAAGAACATAAAGAGGTGATAATACGCTTCATTTTTTTACAGTACTGTAGTCAGAATATGTTTGGAGCATTGGGTTTATTTTTAGTTACCTGTTATTCATTGATTCCATAGTTAAAACAGTGCACTGTGATGAGGAATGAGATAGATGGATCTACACTCATGATAGTTTATAAAGATGAAGTGATTTTACATAATTATGTACTGTATATACAATTCTGAGAGGAATTAACATGGTACAATCCAAAAGGAATTTAGGAAGACACTGATGGTCCTGGTTGGGGTGCAGTGAAAATTCATCTGAATGAATATATTGGCTGCCAGAGTAAAGTTATGGGAATATTTTCAATAAACTTTGCAGTGCCTTGATTTTACAGTCATCAGACAAATGAGGAATTTGATGTATTAACTTCAGACTTTAATTTCCATCTATATCTGCTTTTAAAGAGCCAGAATCTTTCCTCAAGTGTAAGATGGCAGTAAAATTATATATAGCCAAGCCATATTGAAACCAGACTCTTGGGCATGTGGGTGAGAACATTTATCATGACACTAAATATCTGACTGGGATCCAACATCTGACAGCCATTTTCAATGCATTAAAAATAGTATGATTGGGAATTGCAGATTGATTTTGTGAGATTTTCATCAACTCTACAGTTCTATCAGAAAGCCAACAATGGAGCCAGAATGTCAATAAAATTAGTAAGCTTATGTGAATCAAATGCAGCTACGTAATAACTACTTAGAACTTCTGTTCATTAAGTGTCAGATCTTTTTGCTTTTAATTTAAAGTAGAACTAAATAGACAATGTATCTCAAACAACCAAAAAGTGATTTCTAGTTCACTGCTACCCTGTTCCTTGGATATTTCAAAATATACATTTTTAAAAACTCTTTGGAAAAGAACTTTAGGTATTTTGGTGCACTAAATGGTTGCTAACAAAATCTGAAGTTATGTGAAACTGGGCAATCCTTGCTTTGAGAAACATAGTCATGATTTACTCCTCTTGAAAAGCATTAAAACCTGGCCTGTTCTTTTGACAAATGTTGCGGCCTTCTAGGAAATTGTTGTGTCATTTGTGTATTGACCAACAAGAGGAGCAAATCACAGAAGATGACCTAAGGGGAAACTTTTGCACATAGAGGGTGGTGAGTGTATGGTATGAGCTGCCAAGAGGAAATGGGTGAGGCAGGGGCAATAGAATCTCTTTGATTGGTACATGAAGGTGAGGGGCCTGGAAGGACATGGGCTGCATGCAGGAAATTGGAACTAGATAGGTGGATATCGTGGTCAGCATAGGCTTGTTGGCCTGAAGGGCCTGTTTTTGTGCTGTATTGCTCTATGACCCTAAATGTACCTGGTAGTAGGTTCTGTGAACAGTTAGCATAATCCTTAGTCTACTTAGAAGACAAATTGTCTTTTGTAATAATTATAGGGGTGCATGCTTTTGTACAAATACAGTAAAAACAATATCCTTGGAACTCTCTTTACGCATAGTTCACAACTTTCATTGAAATGTGCTCCACATTTTATTGCAAGTTATTTCTAAAATGCAAAAGCTAACCTTTTCATTTAATTAAGAATGTTTCCTAAAATGTGTATTGTGCACTGCACACTGCTTGTTTAACACACAAAACGCTGCAGGACTTTGACAGGCAGAACTTATGGTGGGAAATAGACAGTTAACATTTCAGATAGAGACCCTTAATCTGGACTGGAAACAAAAGGGGATGTAGCTGAATTTCCTTCAGTTCTTTATCACTTCCACCTATCACTGTCCAGCTTCTGGCATCATTCCTGCTCACATGTGCAAGCGCCACTAGGTTACTGATGGACTTAGGTGAGTAATGTGATAGACAGAGGAGGGTGGGAATGATGTCAGAAGCTGGGCAGTGATAGGTGGAAGTGACAAGGGACTGAAGATGATGGAATAAAACAGTGAAGATAGTGAAGCAGGAATAAATTGAAGAAGTTCGGGAGGGAAACCAGTGAGATGAATGTGTGGACGATAGGCAGATGGAGAGAGAGAGAAAGGATGGTGGAGGGGAAAGTTATGGGATGATTGGAGTCAGCTGGATTAAGAGGAGAGAGAAAAAAAGAGAAAAAGAGAAAAAGAGAGGAAAAGGGACAGAGGGGCAGCAATTACCAGAAGTTTGAGAAATCAATGCTCATGCTGCCAGGTTGGAGAGAGCCCAGGAAAAATACGAGGTGATTTGATTTTCATTTGTCATGACCTGACTTTTGAGGAGGCCTTCTACAGATATGTCAGTGTGGGAAGTGAAGTGGAATTGAAATGGCTTACCACCGGGAGATCCCTACTGGCATGGCGAACACTATCTGTTTAAACTACTTTCTCTTTTAAAGTAATAAATTTAAACTCTACAGCATGTAACTGAAATTGAGAAAGGAAAGTAATAAAAATGATAGAAGGATGATCATAGCTTAATTCGAGTAGCAAATTAATGATAAACATGTCTAAGAAGGAATAGAAAAGAAATAAAGTGCCCAGAAATGTAATTCCATAATTACCTTTTAGCATTAAACAACTAAAAATTAACTTTAGAACATAAGAGAAAGGATCAGGAGCACACCATATAGCTCCTTGAACTTGTTCTGGCATTCAATAAGTCAAAGTCCAGTTTCTTGCCTGCTCCCCATAGCCCTTGATTCTATTATTGTCAAAAATTCAGTTTCTTTCAGCCTTAAATATATTCAGTGTCTAAGGCTTCACAGTTATCTGGGGTACAGAACTTCAAAAGTTCATGGCCACTGAGAGAAATTTGCTTCACTTCAATCTTGAATGAATATCTTAAACACATGCCTTTAGCTCTAGATTCCTCCATAAAGGGAAACATTGCCTCAGCAGTATGCTATTGAGTTCAGAATCTATTTCCATTAGGTACCCCCCATTCTTCAAAGCCACAGTAAATAAAAGCCCAATCATTCCTCTTGTGCTCATCTTGTTCCTAAGAATGAACCTAGTGTATTTTTCTAAATTGATCTAAGGTCTTAAGTAAGAAGATCAGAAGCACTTTACAGTATGACAGGTGTGCCCTCACCAAAGCCATGGACGTTTATAGCAAAACTTCCCTATTTTATACTCAACTTTCCTTACAATAAAGGCCTATTTAACTTTTTATGAAGCAAATTAATTTCTGTATTTCATGCAGATGAATGATCATATCCTTCTGTATAGCATCATTCTATACTTTTACCCTGTTTAAAAACATTTTGTTTCTTTTATTCCCCTTAGATACCTAGATAGTCTTGCATTTCCCATTTATAATGCTTCTGCTAAATCACACTCCATGGCCACTTTATTAGGTACACCTGCTTGTTAATGCAAATATCAGACAATCATGGGGTTCAGTTGTTATTCAGACCAAACATCAGAATGGGGAAGAAATGTGATCTAAGCGACCATGGAATGATTGTTGGTGCCAGACAGGGTAGTTTGAGTATCTCAGAATCTTCTGATCTCCTGACAATGGTACAAAAAACAAAAAGCATCCAGGGTGCAAAGACACCTTGTTAAAGAGAGGGATCAAAGGAGAATGACTGAACTGGTTCAAGCTGACAAGAAGGTGACAGGAACTCAAGTAACTACATTTTACAACAGTGGTGGGCAGAAGAGCACCTTCAGATGCACAATGTGTCAAACCTTCATATGGATGGGTTACAGCAGCAGGAGAATCCAACAGGTTTCACTCCTGAGGCCACTTGTTCAGCAGATTCAATGTCCTTCATATAACATACTTTCTTACCAACTCTTGTCAAAAAATTAGTTACAATACTTGGTCAAATTGTGTAAATGTACTAATTGTACTAATCTCAAAAGCACCCCATTAATTACTGTTTAAAAACCTAAAAATATTTCTTTCCTAATTCTCTATCACTTTAATCAACATGCTAATACATTACTCAACTCCTTGAATACATATCTTATGCTATAATTTTTAAGTGGTACTTTACTGAAAGTCTTCAGAAATCCAAATATATAACAAGTAAGAAGGATATTACCGTGAATAATGTTGAGTGATGGAGTAGCAAGGTTACAACAGCATTGTGGAAATATACAAGAGGACAGTGACTTTGAAGGATTTCAATTATCCTATATTAATGGATCTCTACTGCTTATTCCCAGAACAATTTGGCTTCATCCTATTGTAGAATATGACATAAGATATTCTGCAGATACTGGAAATCCAGAGTACCACACAAAAAAATGCTGGAGGAACTCAGCAGGTTAGGAAGCATCAATGGAGAGGAACAAACAGTCCATTTTTCAGGCCGAGACATAAACTCAAGAGATTCTGCAGCGCCATCCAGGTACTAACTAGGCCTGAACCTGCCTAGCTTCTGAGATTGGATGGGATTGAGTGCTTCCAGGCAAGTATAGCCATAGGTCGGCTGTTTATTCCCTTCCATTGATGCTGCTTGACTTTCTGAGTTCCTCCAGCATTTCATTGATGTTACCCTATCGTAGATATCCCTTTGCCTTATCCATCCCTCTCCTATTGCAATTTAAAATTAACTTATTCTCTTGCTTTTCCAGTTCTGAAGGATTTGTAACCTATTTATGCTTTAATAAATCCTTTCTGCCTTGCAGAATGTTTCCATCACTTGTTTTTATCTAAGTGCAACCTCAATAAACATTGCATGAATAAAATTACTCAGCAAACTGAGTTAGAGAAGTACTGATATGCCACCTGAACTTCACCTTCCTTCTCCTTGCAATTGAAACCCTTTTTTATCGTGGGTCTCTAGAGATGTGGCACGTTAGCCCCGAACAGCCACTGGACTCAGTGGTGAGGAAACCACCTTTCTCAACCTCTGTACGTCTAGGGTGGTATGACTTGTGTTCCACCAAAACCAGAAAGTTGGGATGTCTCAACCACCCGAACCCCGAACTGTGCAAATACTGTGTAAATACTGCTCCCTTGCAATTAGCTGTCCGCAAGAAATAACAAATCGTATACTGCATACAATTATAAAGAAAAGTATATTTACAAATGTCAGCTTTATCGAACAGTTAGCAGGAAAAAGAAAATAAAAAAGGGCCCATTATAGTTAACCCAATCCAAATGTGCACATAAGTTTGAGTTCATCTTGAAGTTGTTTTTAACATCCTCAGTCATCTTCCCTCCTGTCTTCTGCCAGCTCCTGCCAAAAAGACCTCGACCCACACCATTGTCTGTCACAAAAACCTCTACGCCCAGCTTTCTCCAGAACCTTCTCCCAATTCCATCACCCTGAATGGCTGACACAACATAGCCCCTTATCTTTTGCTCAAACCCAAACATACTAAAAGCAGAACAGACTGCTCTTACAGAACTGCTAAAATCAAATACCTGCTACATAGCAATAAAAATCTTAACCAGGGCATAACACAATTGTTCAGACATTATGCACACTCTGCACATTGTTACTTTGCACATTCTTACCTCATTGTAGCATTGTGATAGCAAGGAGCACAGCACAACCATTTTGGATGGGAAGATTGTAACCAGTTGGGAGGACTGCTAAATTTCTGCTCACAAAATACACATCACAGCCCAGCAATTTAAATATCTTCACATTTCTATCCTGCCAGTTTTTCCCTTGAGTTCATCAGAATTTAAGTCTGGGTCTATCAGAGCTGCTTACTGAAGGATACCTGCTTCTGAAGAATGTATTTAATATTCCTTTGGTTTGTTGATTCCTTAAATACATTGGTCTGATGTTTGATTTTATGAAAAGAGACACAAGAGATGGCAGATTTTGGAAAAGAGAGCAAAATCAACTGCTGGAAGAACTCAGTGGGTCAAGCAGCATCAGTGCAGAGGGGATAAAAGATCAATGCTTTGGTTTGAGTCCCTATATCAGGACTGGTTTAAAAGGACATCCTTTATTCCCTCCAATAAAGTATCCATGAAGAGTCTGGATATGTATACGACTGGACTGCCATATAACAAAAACAAAAATCTCCAGGAACATGTCTGCTTCTTAACAGAGCCGAAACATCTGCAATTTAGAAACAAATACAGTTGAACGTGGCATTGTTCTTGTACATGTTGGTAGTAACCTGACTTACAAACCTACTTCTTCTCTCATCACCTCACACCCAGTAAAGAGATCTGGCAAAAAATATTTCAATATCTGCCGGATATATTTATGAACTTGTGTCTGGCAAAAAACCCTATAAATATTTCAGAAAACAAACTGAACAAACCAATTCCTACTAATGGGTCAGAAAGAAACTCCCTTGAGTAACTATTGCAATATACACAGGTCATGATGAAGGGCCTTGGCCCGAAACATTAACTGGTCATTCATTTCCACAATGCTGCCTGACTGGCTGAGTTCCTCCAGCATTTTGTGTGGGTTGCTCTAGATTCCCAGCATCTAAGTACATAGTCTCTTGTGTTTATTATTGCGTACATATTGCAGTATTTTCATGAATCTTAATTATTTTTCTCTTGCTTTTACTGGGAAATTTCAGGAAATCGGAAAACCCACAGTTCCAAAGTAAAATTTAGAAATGAATTATTGATCTAGTATAACAATTTGCTTGTGTTATTGGCAATCTATAGATCCCAATTCTACTCAAGGAAATTAAATAGGGAAATTGTCAAGCTGGAGTATTTCTGTTGGATATTTTAAAATTTAAATCTATTTCCAAACATGCAAAACCTACTGGGTTACACATTTCCAAATAATCTCATCTAAATGATCTAGTGTAATACTTTGATGAGACATTAACACCAATGCAAAAGATCCATGGACTCTTACAGCAAGAATGATGTCTCTTTCAGGTTTCAGGGTGATTGTAGATCAATTACATTGTGCCTAGAGGTCAATGAACAGTAGTGTTCCACAGAGAACTGTTCTGTGACCCCTGCTCTTTGTGATTATCATAAATACCTTCCAGGACATAGAAGATATCCCAAATTATTTGGGACTACAGAATGCCATACCTGAGACTAGAAACTAGGAACAATGAAAATAAAACTAATTCAGGAAAGTTATATTCCTCACTGGCATCTAAGGAGGTTCAGAGTTATTCATCACTAAGTTGCTTCAATATTCTACAGAGGCTTTAATCAGCCAAGTAATGAAATATTACAAACCATCTTTGGAAAGACAAGTCTTCAAGGCACAATAGAGATAAAATCTAGACAAGCAAACAAACTGAACAGCTTAGCCTAAGCCACTTATGACACTTTTCAATTGTGGTACAACGAGACAGAACGTCTGGTCATTTGTAAGATCATGACAGGTAAATCACCACAAAATGTATTCATAATGCATTTAGTGTTCAATGCTTATGCCAAAAGCAAGTGCCCCTATAGCCTATAAATTCACAACTTGCATTTCATAAAATGGTCCAATGAAGTGAAAACACAAAAATAATCTTTAATCGCTAAACCTGAGATTAATTGAGACTTAACATGTGCAATTGAACTTTTTTAAAAACATTGAATATAAGATTCTGAACACATTCAAGATTAACATCTTTGTTACTGTAATGAGCCATCCAGGAGAAATGATCGTCATAGCAATACAAGAGAAATTATGTGAGGATTTGAACTCCATAGGCCATTGGGTTTGGCAGCAAAAAGAGGTTAAGAGTCCAGAAGAAGAAATCCATAAACATATTGACAATGTAGCACATGCATTTGCCAATCCTTAGTTTTCTTCAATTGGCCATGTTAGTCATGTACTATTGGCATTAAATTTTATTTATAGGCAGAGACATTTGAACACATATTGCTAGTTATTTCAGCATCAAGTAATTAAAAACTTCTGATTCATTGCACGTCACGTTGGGATTTCAATGAAGTTCTTCCTGGTGTTGCTCTTACATCATTGAGTCAGAGTCATAGAGTACTACACAGCACAGAAACAGGCCTTTCAGCCCATCTAGTCATAACAATTTAGTCCCATCAACCTGCACCCAGACCATAGCCCTCTATACCCTTCCCATGTGCCTATCCAACTTTTTCTTAAATATTGAAACTGAACCCACTTTCACTACTTCCACTGGCAGCTTGTTCCACATTCTCATCACCCTCAGAGTGAAGAAATTCCCCCTCATATTCCCCTTAAACATTTTACCTTTCATCCTAACCCATGATCTCTAATTGTCGTCTCACCTAACCTCAGTGGGAAAAGCCTGCTTGGATCTACCCCATCTATGCCCCTCATAATTCTGTATACCTCTACCAAATCTTCCCTCATTCTCTTATGCTCTAAGGAATACAATTATTCAACCTTTTCCTATACTTAGGTCCTCAAGTTCTGGCAACATCCTTGTAAATATCCTTTGCACGCTTTCAACCGTATTGATATCTTTCCTGTAAGTAGGTGACCAGAACTGGACACAATACTCCAAATTAGGCCTCACTGTCTCATACAGCTTCAACATAATATTCTAACTCCTGTACTCAATACTTTGATTTATGAAGGACAATGTGACAAAAGCTCTCTTTACAACCCTATCTAACTGTGACACCAATTTCAAGGAATTATGGATCATAATTCCAAAATCCCTCTGTTCTACCACATTCCTCAGTGCCCTACCGCTCACCATGTAAGTCTTACCATGGTTTGTCCTCTCAAAGTGCAACAACTCACACTTGTCTGCTTTCAATTCTATCTACCATTTTTCAGCCCATTTTTCCAGCTGGTCCAGTTCCCTCTTCAAGATTTGGTAGCCTTCCTCGCTGTCCACTGCACCTCTAATCTTGGTGTCACTTGAAAATTTGCTAATCCTGTTTACATTATCATCCAGATTATTGATATGGATGACAAACAACAATGGACCCAGCACCAATCTCTATGGCACATCACTAGTCCCAGGCCTCCAGTCAGAGAGGCAACCATCTATTACTGCTCTCTGACTTCTCCTATGAAGTCATCATTCAATTTACTACCTTATCCTGAATGCCAAGTGATGAACCTTCTTGACCAACCTCCCATGTGGGACCTTATCAAAGGTTCTGTTAAAGTCCATGTAAACCACATCCACTACCATGCCTTCATCAACTTTCTTGGTAACTTCCCTGTAAAACAATAACATTGGTTTGACACAACCTACCCCACCACAAAGTCATATTGACTAACCCTAATCAGTTCTTGTCTATCTAAATATTTATATATCTGGTCACTAGTCAGGTTGTCAGCAGGTGGTAAGAGTGGGTCCTTCACCTCTGCTCCTCTGACCCTCAACACAGGTCATAGGTGCCCCTCAGAGTTGTGTCCTAAGCCCCCTCCTTTACTCTCTGTATACCCATGATTGAGTCGCCACCCACAGCTCCAATCTGATAATTAAATTTGCTGATGATACTATGCTAATTGGCCTAATCCCAAATAATAATGAGGCAGCCTGAAGAAGTCATTACACTGACACAGTGGTGTTAAGAAAACAACCTCTCCCTCAATGTCACAAAAACAAAGGAGCTGGTTGTGGACTACAGGAGGAATGAAGACAAGCTAACCCCTATTGACATCAATGGATCTGGGGTTGAGAGAGTGAACAGCTTTAAGTTCCTTGGTATACACATCACCGAGGATCTCATGTGGTCTGCATATATCGGCTGTGTGGTGAAAAAGGCACAACAGCATCTCTTTCACCTCAGACGGTTGAAGAAGTTTGGTGTGGGCCCCCATATCCTAAGAACTTTCTACAGGAGCACAATTGAGAGCATCCAGACAGGCGGCATCACTGCCTGGTATGGGAACTGTCCTTCCCTCAATCGCAGGACTCTACAGAGAGTCGTGCGGACAGCCCAGTGCATCTGTAGATGTGAACTTCCCCATTATTCAGACATTTACAAAGAAAGGTGAGTAAAAAGGGCCTGAAGGATCATTGGGGACCCGAGTCACCTCAACCACAAACTGTTTCAGCTGCTACCATCCAGGAAACGGTACCGCAGCATAAAAGCCAGGACCAACAGACTCTGGGATAGCTTCTTCCACCAGACCATCAGACTCATTATTTCATGCTGATACAATTGTATTTCTATATTATATTGACTGTCCTGTTGAACATACTATTTACTACAAATTGCACATTGCACATTTAGACAGAGATGTAACATAAAGATTTTTACTCCTCATGTATACGAAGAATGTAAGAAATAATGTCAATTCAATTCAATTCTCAGAATACCTTCCAATAACTTACCCACTACTGATATTAGCTTTACTGGTCAATAATTTTCCAACTTATTTTTAGAGACTTTCCCATATCTCATTCAGCTCAATGCATAGATGACCATGCTGATCTTCAAGAGGACCAATTCTATCCCTTGCTATCCTTGTGCTCTTAATATACCTGTAGAAACCTTTGGGAATCTCCTTCAGCTTGCCTGCTAGAGGAACCTCATGTCTAAAGTGATCTTAAGACCAGATATGCTTAAAGTTACATTGTCCATACATGGTTCATTTGGATGATCGTGCAGAGAAAAATTGGGTTTTTACTGCTCTAGACTCACAAATTAAGGTAACTCTCATACTTATGTTTTCATCTCCTCTCCAACTGACCTCTTCTCCTAATCTGTTCCAGCACAACTCTCAGATACCTTGATGAACACAATCTTCTAATGGCTCTCTCACCTACCCTGGGGGACCCTTTCTCCAATGACCAGTCCGAGGCCCACTCAGGCCCTCTGATAGGCAAAGTGTCAATATCCAACTCAATACCCCAATAATAATCTGTAAATTAAAGTGTAAGAAGTGTTGTGATCAATATTTTTCCTTCAACTGACAACATGCAAATGAATTATCTGGTTATTTTCACACTGTTGTGCATATATTTGCTGTATTAGAAAAGTGATCATGTCCAAAGCTACTGTGCCATTGTCCGTGAAGCACTGTGAAACCTGTGGCCATGAAATTCAGTATGGAAATGCCTCTCTATATTTTGATTTCTTTCAGTCTGAAAAATGTTTGAATAAAGCCAGTAATGTTGGGAGTCTCACCAAATTGTTAACCAGGGCCTTGAGTTTGTATTCAGGCTGAAATTATTCTGTAAATGTGGTACTATTGGGTACTAATCATCATTATGAATCTCATAATTAAGCTTTTAAATATCATAATGACATTGTAGATGGTATTATATTCTACAGTTCCAGTAATCTTTTAAGATTGTGATTTTGCTACATTTGCTTTTAGTTTCTCACCATTGTACAAATGAATTTACAGAAAAAGTACAGAATGATCATTGATATCTTCTTCCTTTAAATAAATTGTTAATTACTACAATTCTTGCTAATTTTACCTAAATATGCACTACATGAAAATCCCATAAATTGCAAAATATCCAAACACTCACCTGAATCGCTCATTGATCTTGGCTCTACATCAATAAAAAGCAAACAGGAAAGGACAAAAAGTAAAAGTCCATTAGGACAACTATCTTTTTTTTAAAAATGGTAAGCATTTAAAGAGTGGTTATTTAAAGAATAAAACATACATGTTGCGAATAAAATTCATTTGAATCTGTTCAAGATTGGTGAATAGTTTTAATGTTAGAGAACTAAAAGTATTTAACTCCTCTGGAAGTTATACTTTAAAATATTTAGAATCATTGCCAAGTAAGCCTCTTTTGAGATTGTTCACAACAAGTCAGCTGAGTTTGCTTTTAGTAGCTATACCGCACAATGTTATGATTCTGCAAGCAATCATTCCCTTTTAAAGAAGCAAATCTAATTATAGCAAACAGCCACAGCCTCAGTTCATCTAGAGATTTCTGCTTATTGTAGAATTCAAAAATTTGAGGTTGGTTACCTGACAGTGATTAATATAAAAGTTCCTGATATATTCTTTATATTCTCTTGTATATTCATTGCATCTGCCTGTTACTTTTGACCTCTTCTTTGTCATAAAGATGGAATTTCCAAATACAAGTAATTTACTGGGGTATTCATAGAGGCCCTTGAAATCATGAAAAACTATGAGACATATGACATATTTTGTTTGGTACTGTCCTCAGTCATATACGTAAGCATAATGAATCCTAAGTGTTGGAATCAGCTCGTATATTGTCTATATTCCAGATCTCCTCTCTATTTGCTCCACATGTTTAAAGTGGTAGGATTATTTTTTGTATTTTTGAAAGACTCTTTGGATGCAATCTATGTGGAGAGATGATCAAAGGATAATGTTAAAAAGGATATTTTAAAACATTTTATGTCGAGTTTTAGGCCATTGATCCTTAAGATACTTACTCAGATCAGGTGATGTGAACATATTAGGATGTCATGAATTTAGCCAGAGTGTAAAGAGGGTTTACAGGAATGACAGCCTTTAGTTCTGGAAGACTGGGGTGTCTTAATTGACAGATGATATTAAGATATTGTAGAAATTTTGAAGGATTAAGACTCAATAGATCAGAAATTTGCTTAATTTACTGGAGAGTAAATGAGGTTGCACTATTTAAGATCACGACAAACTATAAATACTAAACATTAGTGCAATACACTATCAACATATTGGATGTGATTTTTTTCCCCCCAGGCTTTAGGGAGAGAGGAGGAGCATGAGATTAATTGAATAGGTAAACCTATCTTTGCATATCTATTTGTTTCAACTGCACAGTTGTTAATATAATTTGGTCAAAAAAATGTTAGCAACAACCAAACAACTTGTTCCTGTGGTGTTCTATATTTTAAAAAGTAGCATAAACAGGGTGAATGGCCTTTTATTAGGTTATCATACTATGAAAGCTATTTAAAAAGGAAGAACAGGTAAATGCCAGCCTTTTTACTCCATTAAATGCCCTAGAGTTTCTGGCATCAATGGGCCATAATTTGAAAGCCCATATTTTATTACCAGCTAGTTTCTGTACACTGGTGAAGCAGGACATTGATAAAATTTCCCAACATTTACACTGGAAATCTGCTCTTGGACCATCATTAAGTAAACATTTACCTTCTTTTCCTGTCAGAAGGTTGCCTGACCAAAGCACAAGAAGCCAGATTTCAACTGCCTGCTCACTAACAGCCTTTGCTGGTAAATCACTCATTTATTGCAGTGCCAGGCATGAGAAATCTTCCATCCTTGTACTGATAGATGACCTTTGCTGCCAGTGATTCAAGCTTCACCAAAGATTTT
The DNA here is from genome assembly GCF_963921235.1 of Mobula hypostoma. Classification (NCBI taxonomy): domain Eukaryota; kingdom Metazoa; phylum Chordata; class Chondrichthyes; order Myliobatiformes; family Myliobatidae; genus Mobula; species Mobula hypostoma. Next base: position 21,576,692 of record NC_086115.1, read on the forward strand.
TTGGCACACCTGCATTAGTGAGTAGGAGGTGATATTTGCTCAGTGAAATTAAGGAAAGGATTCAAACCTATAGCTCAGTCTAGGTCTAGGGTGTGCTATGGTGAGAGAACTACACTATAGGGCTTGGCATATTAAACTGCATGATAGTAAATCCAATAATATATCATTAATATATTGGAACATAAATGATAAAACATGAGCCCAGTATTTTCTGTTGGTTTCTCCTGACTACTTCAATCAACTCTTTTCTGAGCCAAAAAAGAGGATTATCAGTATGATAAACCTGAAATCCAAAGCACTAGATCAGTAAGTGGAGGGACAGAAAGGAAGGTAAATGTCACGACCAGTAAGTTAATAAGGAAGGACGGGCAGAGACAAGGTAAGAGGCAAGATGGGATGCATGGGTTGAAGTGTGTTTATGTTTATGCTAAGAGTATTAAGGACAAGGAAGGTGAGCTCAGAACTGAACTGTATGTGGAACTATAATGTGACTATTACAGAGACTTGATTGAGAGGGAAAGAACCAGATATTTAACATTCCGGGGTTTCTATTTTTAGTAAAGATAGAGAGGCAGGTGGGGAGGGGGAGATGCATTATTCATTAGGGACATCAGAGCTGCACTCGGAGAGGACATAATGGAGGGTTCATCCATTGAGTCTACATGGGAAAAATTAAAAAATAGGAAAAGTGTAATCACTCTGATGGGATTATACTACAGACCCCCCCAAGTAACCATCATGACATTAAGAGACAGATATATAGGCAGATTAGGGAAAGGTGCAAAAACAACAGCATTGTATCATAATAGTGAGTGACTTCAACTTCCCCAACATAAACTGGGACTTCCTTGGTGCAAGGGATTTAGGTGGAACAATATTTGTTAGATGCATCCAAGATCAGCATATAGGTGGTCCAATTAGAGGAGAGGCCACACTGGACTGATATTTGGGAAATGAGCTTGGCCAGGTGATTGAACTTTCAGTGTGAGAACATTTTAAGAATGGGAGATCACAATTCCATAAATTTAAAGAAATAAGGATATATATGTACCTTGCAGGAGAGTATTAAATTGGAAAAGAACAAATTATAAGAATATTACACAGGAACCAGTGAGAGTTAATTGGGAACAGCTGCTTCTGGACAAGTCCACATCTGATATGAAGAGGGCATTTAAAGATCAACTGCAAAATGTATAGAACAGGTGTGTTCCAGTAAGATGATGATACCCTTGGTCACAGCAGTTTCTATGGGACCAACCAAAAGAGTTTTTTTTAAAACATATTCTTATGTTTACAAGACCTTGCTGGACATTAAGAATTTAAAGTACTACAGGTCTACCCCATCAGCAAGTTACTCGTTGGTAGAGTAACTGGACGGTGCAGGTCATGCTGCTGCCTGCTTCAGAGAGGCCGCAGAGAATTCGGTGTGAAACCTAACAGGGAGTGGTTGTCTTAGTCACCTTTCTTGTAATCGCAAGACCCTGTTGGATAGTGTTAATGTGGAATGCTGCAAGTCCATTTCATTGATTTATTGGTGGGTGGTGGGGCAGCTGCGTGGCCTTGGTCATAGTGAAGACTAGGCCTCATGCTGCAATGTCACCTGTTACAGCCATCCAAGAGAGAGGCATTGGAGTTGGTGCAGCCTGCAGTATTTGCTCATCAAAAGACAAGCCGTATTGTGTTTGACTCCAGGTTGCTGCAACATTCATGGACTCAGAGTCTTGTACTATTTTTTTGTGTGACTGTATTTTACTGACATTTTATATGTCCTTGCTATCTTATATGTGCCTTGTGCTGTGTGTGACTGTTGGTATTATGTTTTACACCTTGGTTCTGGAGTAATGCTTTCATTTGGATGTATTCATGGATATTCATGTATGATAATAATGACAATTAAACTTGAACTTGAAGAAAGGAGGATAATATTGACAAGATAAAGGAACCTTAGATATTGAGAGAGATGATGAATTTAGTCAAGGAGAGAAAGGAAGTGTATATAAGGTTTAGAAAGTAAAAATCAAATGAAGCCCAAAAGAATTGTGAAGAAAATTAGAAAAGTATTCTAGAAGGTAATTTAGAGAACTAGGTGGACTCATAAAAGATCCTTGGCAAGTAGGATTAAATAGAATCCCAAGACACTCTGCACTTACATTAAGAGCAAGTGGAAAACTAGGGAGAGGGTAGAATAAAAGAGAGGACATGTGCCTGGAAGCAAAGGTATATGGGTAAGAATCAAAAAATGTTTAGTGTTCATATTTACCAAGGTGAAGGAAACATAGGATAGTGGGCTCGTTGTGAAATATGCTAATATGCTAGGGTGTTTGAAATTAAGGAAGGGGTAATTTGGATCTCTTGAAGAACATGAAGGTGGAGAAGTCCCCAGAGTCTGATGGGATACACCGCAGGTTTATGAGACAGCCAAGAGATGGGATTTCTGGTGCCTTGACAAAGATCTTTGTTACTTCTAGTTAGAGGAGAAGATCCAGAGGACTGGTGAGTAACTACGTTGTTTTGTTCTTTAAGAAGGCGGATAGCGATAATCCTGGTACTGGTAGGATTCATGCTGATAGTAGGAAAGTTGTTAAAAGAGGATTCTTAGGGAGGATTTGGAGAACAATGGCTTAATTGGGAATCATCAGCTTGACTTAGTGTTGTGTAAGACTTGTCTTGCCAACTTAAGTTTTTCAAGGAGGTGAATGATAAAGGGAGGGCTTGACGTTATTTCCATGGATTTTAGTAAGACATTTGGCAAGGTTCCATATGGTAGGTTCATCCAAATGACTCAGATGCATAGGATCCACTGTGACACAATTTTTTGGATTAGGAATTGGCTTGCCCATAAAAGACAGAGGGTAATGGTCAATGTGCAGCAGGTATCCGTACTGGAATTCTGTGGTTTGTGAAATTTGAAATGATTTGGATGAAGTGTTTTGTAAGTTTGCTAGACAACACAAAGACTGGTGGCATGGTGAAAGATGTAAAAGATCACCAGATATGACAGGAAAATGCCATACGGAAATTATTATGGCCAAATTCCTGTATTTCCTATGGTGGGAGAGTCTAGGACCAGAGGACACAGCCTCAGAAGAGAAGGGCGACCACTTAGAACAGAGATGAAGAGTAATTTCTTATGCTAGAGAGTGGTGAATCTGTGGAATTCATTGTCACAGGTGGCTGTGGAGGCAAAGTCATTGGGTATATATTAAGTCAGAGCATGAAGGGATATGGGGAGAAGGCAGTAGACTGGGGCTGACAGGGAAAATGGATCCGCCATGATGAAATGGCAGGGTCCTCATGAAATGAATTTGGCCATTTGGTGATCTCCCCATAACCTCTGACACCCTGACAAACCAAAAACCTATTAACCCCTGCTTTAAGTATTCTCAATTACTTGGCCTCCACAGCCATCGTGGCAATGAAATCCACAAATTCATCACATTCCAGCTAAAAAATTCCTCCTCATCTCTGTTCTAAATGGAAATCCCTCTATCCTGCACAAGGCTGTTCCCTTTGGTCCTAGATTCACCACTATAGGGAACATCCTCTCTACATCCACTCTATGTAGGTTTTTCAATATTTGATAGGTTTCAATGAGATGCTCCCTCATTCTTCTAAACTCAAATGAGTACAGGCTCAGAGCAATCAAACGCTCTTCATACAATAACCCTTTCATTCCAGGAATTATTCTCGTGAACCTCCTCTGGACCTTCTCCACTACCAAGGCATCTTTTCTTAGTTAAGGTGACCAAAACTGCTTTCGATAATCAGTCTGGTCTGACCAATGACCAATAAAGCCGCAGAGTCACATCCTTGCTCTTACGTTCTAGTCCTCATGAAATGAATGCTAATATTGCATTTGCCTTCCTTGCCACCAACTCAATCTGCGAGTTAACCTTTCAGGAATCCTGCACAAGGACTCTCAAGTCCCTTTATATGTCTGATTTTTTAATTTTCTCCCCTTTTAGAAAACAGTCTATGCCTTTATTTCTTCTATCAAAGTGCATGACCATAAACTTCCCTACACTATATTCCATCTGCAACTTCTTTGCCCATTCTCCTAATCTGTCCAGTCATTCTGCAGACTCCATGATTCCTCAAAACTACCTGCCCCTCCACTTATCTTTGTATACTATCCTTATGGCTATTTTTTTAGTTGCCTTCTGTTGCTTTTGAAAAGCTTTCTTACCCTTTAACTTCCCACTAATTTTTGCTATATTATATGCCCTATTTTTGCTTTTATGCTGTTTTTAACTTCCTTTGTCAGTCTCATCTTCTCTTTAAAATAATTCTTCATTGTTGGAATGTATCTATTCTGCACCTTCCAAATTGCCCGCAGAAACTTCAGCCATTGCTGTTCTGCTGTCATTCCTGCTAGTGTCCCCTTTCATTCAATTTTGGCAGCTCCTCTTTCATGCCTCTGTAACTCCCTTTAATCCCGTGATACATCTGACTTTATCTTCTCCCACAAAATGCAGGGTGAATTCTATCATATTATGATTATTAGCTCCACAGGTTTCCTTTACCTTCAGATCGCTAATCAAATCTAGTTCATAACACAACACCCAATCCAGAATTACCTTTCCTCTAGTGGGCTCAACCACAAACTACTCTAAAAAGCCATAGGTAGCTGCCAATCTCTAATTGCACTACAAGATCATCTACCTTATTCTGTGTGCTATGTGCTTTCAAATACAACATTTTCAGTCCTGTATTCATCACCCTTTTTAATTTTGTCCCCATGTTACACTTCTTCAGCCCTATCACTCCATTTCCCATTCCCCTGCCAAATTAGTTTAAATCCTTCCCAACAGCTGTGGCAAACCTGCATGTAAGGATAATGGTTCCCCCATCAGACTCAGGTGTAATCTATCCTTTTTGTACAGGAGAGAGGGTAAGTTCACAGGATAATGCGTGAGTGTTTTTCTTACACAGAGTGGTGGACTACTGAAATGTATTCCAAGCATTGGTAGTAGAGGCAAGTATGACAGGGGCATTTAACAGGCTCTTAGGTACTTGAATGGAGGGATATGGACTTTCGTAGGCAGAAGGGACTAGTTTAGTTGTCTTATAACTATGAGTGTAATTAGTTTGATAAATCATGGGCCTAAGGGCCTGTTCCTGTTCCATATAGTTCTGTATTCTATGATAGCTTTTAAATTGGAAATTAAATTTTCATAGATAAATGCAACTAATCTACAAATGTCCTGAGAGTTTAACTTTAATCCACTTAATGGACCATCCACACATTCACATTGATCAGGTTGCTTTGCTGTTTCATTAGAGCAAAGAAGAGGAAAATTGAATAGGGGAAATTTTATACCTGAATAAAGATGTATTTGTAAATGATAAAAATCCAATACATTTTAATCTCTTTTAAAGATTTTTATTACTTACTTAAAAGGTGAGAATGTTTTTCTTGGCTGTGAGGCAGAGGGAGACTGGAAAGTAAAGAAACAAGTATCAAAGGGCAGTGGAAGAGTTGCTGAAGCGGTTCATCAAGGAGGGTGTGTGGGGCTCTGCCAGATTGTGGGCACAATGACTAAGAGGATGATAAAAGTTGAAATTGTGAGGCCTCTGGCTAAGTGAGACTTCAGAAAGGAATGGGGGTCTAAGAATCAAACTGTGATTCTCTGGAGGTTGGGAGGAGTGATTACAGAGCAGAAGCAGCTGCAGTTTCATAAACTTGTGTGTGACAAAACTGTCCCTTTCTATTCATAATTTCAACTAGATGTGGAAGTCACTGGCAATGTTGGTATATATAGTATCCGTACCTAATTACCTCTGAACTGAGGAAGCGGTTGAGGATTGGGAATTGGTGGATCTTCAATCATATACCAACCAGACCAGATAGGGATGTTAGATTTCCTTCTCTGTTCACTTAAGGGCATGGTGAATGAGATGGACTTTCTAAACCATCTATTAGTTTCTGGTACTGTTACTAAGACTCGTTTTTACTTCCAGATTTATTTAATAACTTAAGCTATCAGTGGTGAGATTTGAATCTGTTTCTCTTGGTCAACGTGCAGAACTCCAGCTGCATAACTATATCTGGCTGTGAAATGTACCAATGCTACCATATCTTCTTAAGTTTGCAGCTTAATCAACCAAAATGAGTCTGAAGGTTTATTTTTCAATATTAATACTGGCCAATGATAAGTGCAGCTGGTGAGACAATGACTCTGAGATGGCAAGGTGGATACCAGTCTTTGCCTTTACTTCTCTCTCCTCACTGCCTAAACACATCTTGGCAACACACAAAGTATGTCCTCCTCACCACCTAATCAGCTAATGCTGAAATACACTTAGTTTAGCTGAAAGGAGTTTTTTGGTTCTTTAGAGTCAGCCCAGGTTCTTGATTCTTGATTCATAGCTCATAGTACATAAGACCATAAAGCCTTAAGACATAGGAACAGAATAGGGCCATTTGGCCCCTCAAGTCTGCTCTGCAATTCCATTATTGCTGATTTATTTCCACTCTCAACCCCATTCTCCTGCCTTCTCCCTCTACCTTTTGACACCCTTACTAATGTAGAACCTCTCAACCTCCAATTTAGGTATACCCAATGACTTGGCCCCCACTGTCATCTGTGGCAATGAATTCCACAGCTTCATCACTCTCTGGCTGAAGAAATTTCTCCTTGTATGTCCTTGTATTCTGAGGCTGTGTCCTCCGGTCCTAGATTTCCCTCTAGAAACATCCTTTCCATGTACGCTCTATCAAGGCCTTTCAATATTCCTCAATATTCAATGGTCTCCACCTATTCACGCTTACCTAAGATGGAGATGGAAGGATAATCAAGTTGATCTTTAAATCTGGAAGTAAAACTGAGTCGGAGGTATATAGCAAGGCATAACAGGTCAGAGGCGAGTAAGGCTCACGAGACTTGTGACTTAGGCTCTTTCCTTAATGCCCTGACAAACATTTCCTCTTGACAGCCTTGCTTTGTTCCCTGTCAGAGTCACTACCACAATTTAAAAGTTTTTAAATGCTGTGACATTCAGAGAGTTGTATTATTTGTTATTATAATGGATGCAAGTGACACAAAATCAAAATAATTTAAAATACATGGAACACTAAGAAATAGTTTAGAATGTTAAAACAAAGTAAATTTAAAATAATCATTTACCTTTACTCTCCAATTCCCAAGTTAGGAATCTGCTTTGATGTTAATGGGGGGTCTGAAACTTCCAACATGATCAGAATGTGCTCTACCCCTGATACTGATTGTAGTAATGATGTAGAGTGACAGATGAGCTAGCATCTGTCACTTAGCACAACTTGTCTTAAAGCAAATCCACATAAGTCCAGAACATACTTGCAGGAAGTACCTGAACTTTGGAAGTGCCAATCATGATTGCCTATTGCTGCATAAACCCAAGTCCAACTCATTAATATATATAGGAAAATAGTCAGTAGTTCTATTTCTGATCTCCATGGGAAACTGCCACATGCTTCTCTCAAGTTTTGAAAACATCCATTCAGCCATGTTTTCTGTTTTCTGCCTCAGCTAATTTTGTATCCATGCAGACGTTCTCCTTTTAATTCCTGGTACTTTGTCAAATGCATTATAGAAGCTCATATATATACCAACTAATCTACTTTCAATATTTTCTTATTGATTCATCGAAGAACTTTGGGCCACATAAATGCTACTTCACCAAAGCTTCCAACTTTTTATCCAGAATACATTTCCAATGTAAACTTGCAAACTTGGGAACTCAGTTCATCACATCAGTTAATAAGCTTGCACAAAGCCCGCTAGTTCATTAGAAATTATTCCAGAATGGGCAGTTGCATTCCAATGTGGCAAATTAATTAGTTGCTGCTATAATAAACAACACGTACTTTTCTGCAGGATTCGGAACTCAGGAGAATCTTCTATTAAAGTTTCCTCTCTGTACCATTCTATTTTCGGGAAAGGTACTCCTTTTATTCTGCATTCCAACACGACCAGCTGTCCCTCTATTGCTGTCACATCTTGCAGTGGCTGCAAATCATGCAAACGTTATTTATCACTCCAATTTATTCTAGGATATGTTGCTAGATTTTTGCTTTACGGAATATTCTAATGTAACCCAGATGTGCTTTTTACACCTTAGTTTATAGAACATTTCACTTATTGTAATACAAGCAGTTATTTGTTGGCATCACATACACTGACATTGCTACAACTTAAAATGTAGACAAAAGTAAAGCAATTTCTGATACAAATTAATATAAATGAAAGATGTACACAGATGATGGAAAGATAATAGATGGCCAAGAGGTAAATAAACAGAGTAAAATAAATGACAAATTTCCATATGTTGACATCATTAACTATAAAGGACAAACTGCAACACAAAACCTCCACCATACAATAAGATCATTAATGTATTATAACCTCAGCTGCACTTTCCCACCCAAAGTTTCATGAATCCAAAGAAACATATCCATCTTTGTCTTGAATACACTCAACATTTCTTTCAACTAATGAACTACCTATACAGTGTACTGAACACAAAAGTCAAGCAACATAATTTTCCCGCTTTACACTCAGTGCCTCAGGTAGTGAATCACAGGATGCCACATATTTACAAATTACTCAGTCAATACTTGAATCAGTACTGTAATTGTCAATGTAGAGCAGACAGCAAGTTTGTAAATCTGGCAGGAGAAAAGGACGTTGGCAATGGTGAGGGTGGCGCGCCGTGGAAGGGGTGTGGGACAGGTGGCAGAGAAGGAGTGTCAGGGGTGGGGAAGGGTGGCACGGGTACAGACACATGCAGCCATGAGACACCAGAGAAGGTCATTTGATTGCAAACAATTGGTTTATTGATCATTACAGAATGTCGCTCTGCTGCTCCCTGCTCCCTCCCCTCTTCCAACCAAGATTCTCCTCTCCCTGCCCCCTGCCCACTCTCAGTCCACAATAGAGACCCATTTCAGAAACAGGTTCATCATCACTCACATATGTCATGAAATTTGTTTTTTTTTTAAATTTGTGGCAGCAGTACAGTGAAATACATAAAATCACTACAGTACTGTGCAAAAGTCTTACTCACCCTAGCTATATACTAGAAAATATACATAAGAACTGTAGTGATTTTATGTATTGCATTGTACTGCTGCCACAAATTTTAAAAAAACAAATTTCATGACATATGTGAGCGATGATAAACCTGATTCTGATATGGGTCTCTGTTGTACCTGGGAGGTCACCTGGACAACAAACTCGACTAGACTAAAAATACAGAGGCTCTGTACAAGAGAGGGCAGAGCCGACCGTACTTCCTGAGGAGGCTCTGGTCATTCAACGTCTGCAGTACTATACTGCAGATGTCTTACGACTCAGTGGTAGCCAGCATTCTATTCTACGCTGTAGTCTGCTGGGAAAGAAGGGTGAGAGCAGCTGATGCCAAGAAGATTGATAAGCTCGTCAGGAAGGCTGGTTCTGCTCTGGGGGTAGAACTGGATTTCCTGGGGTTTGTGTCTGAGAGGAGAATGCTGTAGAAGCTCTGGAGCCTTATGGACAATCCCTCTCACCCCCTCCATGACATACTGGACAAACAGAAGAGCACCTTTAGTAACACATTGATTCCACCAAGGTGCACCACTGAATACCACAGGTGATCCTTTCTCCCTGTGGCTGTAAGACTCTGCGACTCCTCCTTCTTAAGTACTGTAGATAAGCATATGGTTGCATTGGACATCTGTATTTCACACTATTACTTTTTAATGCATATCCTGTATTTTTTGTACCTCAATGCTTACATTTTGTATTTTAAAATATATATTTCTGACTGAGCAACCTTGCAACAATAATTTCATTTGAGATAAATAAAAGTTTTATCTTATCTTAAGAAGATGGGAAAATCTGGTTGGTGCTAGATACTAAGAGAGGAAATGTGTAGAATGCCTTGTAGAGATGGATTTTTAGGTGGCTTTTTTTCTGGATTGTATGTTGTATAATAAACCAGATTTGATTAAGGAAGTTGGGGTAAAGGAATCCTTAGGAGCCAGTGATCAAAATATGGGACTTCACCCTGCAGTTTGAGAGGGAGAAGAGAAAGTCAGATCAGTATTACAGTGGAGTAAAGGCACTTACAGAGTCATGAGAGAGGGGCTTGCAATTTCGATTGGAAGGGAGACTAGCAGGGATGACAGCAAAACAGCAATGGCTGGAGTTTCTGGCAAGCAATTCAGAATGAGCAATTAAGGTCTGGCCCAAAGATGCAAATGTACTCTAAAGGAAGAATGTGGAAACTGTGGCTGACAAGAGATGTCAAAGGCATCATAAAAACAAAAGAGAGGGCATATAATATAGGAAAAATATATGGAAGTTAGAGGATTGAGAAGCTTTTAAAACAGCAGAAGACAACTAAAAGAGCCATAAGGAGAGTGTAGTGGCCAATTCTAACCCAACCAAGTTGCCGCTGCAGGCAACCCCAATGGATTTGTAATGCTTGTATGACATGCCCTCAGCTCCATATATGATTGTTCTAAAAGTCAAAGATATGTATTCAATTCTTTATTAGCAATTAGCAAACATACAATCTTGAAGCGATGAAGCTTAAGCATACCCAAGTGCAAGTTAAGCATAATAGAGTGGTGAACAAAAGATAAGACGTCCACAGGCCTCTCAGCTGCAAACTGCTATGAACAATGCACAGACATTAACTTATTCCCTTTGCTTTTAACATGCCCCCACTCATGTGACTAACTACCATAATAAAAATGATAAACACGCAACAATGCAGATAGGGAACAGATGCGTGGCTCCTACAGAGAGAAAAGACGAAATATGATGGTGAGCAAGCCAGTAATATAAAAGAGGATACCAAAAGTGTTTTCAGATATATAAAGAATAAAGGAGAGGTGAGAGTGGATATTGGACCATTAGAAAATGATGCTGAAGAGGTAGTAATAGGTGACAAAGAAATGGCTGACAAACTTAATAAGTAGTTTGAATCATTCTTCACTGTGGAAGACACCAGCAGTATGCCAGAAATTTGAGAGCGCCAGGGGGCAGAAGTAAATGCAGTGGCTAATACTAAGGAGCAGGTGCTTGGGAAGCTGAAAGTTCTGAAGGTAGGTCCTGCTCCATATGGACTAGACACCAGGGTTCTGAAAGGGGTAGCTAAGGAGATTGTGGAAGTATTAGTAATGATCTTTCAAGAATCATTAGATTCTGAAATGGTTCTGGAAGACTGGAAAATTGCAATTGTTACTCCACTCTTTTAAGAAGGGATGGAGACAGAAGGAAGGAAATTATAGGCCACAGCCTGACTTCAGTGGTTGGGAAGATGTTGGAATCCATTATTAAGGATGAGGTTTCAGGATACCTGGAGCAATGTGATAAAACAGGCCAAAGTCAGCATGGTTTCCTTGAAGGGGAAATCTTGTCTGACAAACCTGTTGGAATTTTTTGAGAAAATAACAGGTAGAATAGACAAAGGAGTGTCAGTGGATGCTCTTTACTTGAATTTTCAGAAGGCCTTTGACAAGGTGCCGCAATGAGGCTGCTTAACAAGAGCATATGGTATTACAGGACAGATACCAGCATGGATACAGGATTAGCTGATTGGCAGGAGGCAAAGAGTGGGAATTAAGGGGGCCTATTCTGGTTGGCTGCAGGGGGCAGTGTTGGGACTGCTTCTTTTCATGTATTATGTCAATGACTTGGATGTCAGAAATGATGACTTTGTGGCCAAGTTTGTGGACAATATGAAGATAGGTGGAGAGACAAGTAGTGTTGAGGAAGCAAGGAGTCTGCAGAAGGATTTAGACTGAATGGGACAACGGGCAAAGAAATGGAAGGCAGAATGTAGTGTAGGGAAGTGTATGGTCATGTGCTTTGAAGAAGAAAGAAAGGTGTAGGCTATTTTATAAATGGGGAAAAATTCAAAAACCAGAGGTGCAAAGGGACTTGGGAGTCCTCATGCAGGATTCTTTAAAGGGTAACTTGCAGTTTGAGTCACTGGAAAGGAAGGCAAATACAAAGTTAGCATTAATTTCAAGAGGAGAAGAATATAAAAGCAAGGATGTAATGCTAAGCCTTCATATGGCATTGGTCGGACCACATTTGGAGTATTTGTGAGCAGTTTTGAGCACCTTATCTAAGAAAAGCTCTGCTGGCATGGGGTGGGCCCAGAGGAGGTTCACGAAAATTATTCCGGGAATGAAAGAATTAATGTATGAAGAGTGTGTAATGCTCTAGGCCTGTACTCATTGGATTTTAGAAGAAGGAGGGGAGATCTCATTGAAGCCTATTGAATACTGAAATTCTAGATATAGTAGATGTGGAGAGGATGCTTCCTATAGTGGGTGAGTCCAGAACTAGGGCACAACTTCAGAATAGAGGGCCATCCATTTAGAACAGAGATGAGGAGGAATTTCTTCAGCCAGACGATGGTGAATCTGTGGAATTCATTACTATGGACGGCTGTGGAGGCCACGTCATTGAGTATATTTAAAATGGAGTTTGATAGGTTCTTGATTAGTCAAGATGTCAAGGTTATAAGGAGAAGGCAGGAGAACGGGGTTTTGAAGACTAATAAGTCAGCAATGATGGAATGGCAGAGAAGATTTGATGGCCCAAATGGCCTAATTCTGCTCCTATACCTTATGGTCTGATGGACATTCTTCTTATAATGGAGTGACCAAAACTGTATGCAATACTCCAGATGCAGCCTAACTAGAGTTTTATAAAGCTTTCTTAACCACCCTAACAAGCTGTAGGTATTTTCAGGGATCTACAAACTTAGAACCCATGATCTCTCTGCTCATCAACATTGCTAAAGGTCTTGTGCTTAAATGCATAATTTCTCTTGAGTTTTGACCTACCAATACTTCAGATCTGGCCAGTTTAAACTCCATGTGCCATTTCTCTGCCCAATATGCAACTGATCTATATCCCGCTGTATTCTTCATCAGTCTTATACACTATCCTCAATACCACCAATCTTCATATCATCTGCACACTTGTTAACTCACTGATCTACATTTTCATAAACACAAGAGATTCGGCAGATGCTTGAAATCCTGAGCAACAGACACAAAGTACTGGAGGAGCTCAGAATGTCGGGCAGCATCTATGGAAATTAATAAACAGTCGATGTTTTGGGCTGAGACCCCTCACCAGAGCACTTTGTGTGTATTGCTTTGATATTTCCATCCAGGTCATTTATATACACCACAAACAACAGAAGTACCAAAACAGATCCCTGTGGAACACCACTAAATACAGATCTCTAGCTAGAATAAATCCCTTTGACCACTACCCTCCGTTTTCGATGGGCAAGGCAGCTCTCAATCCAAACAGCCAATTCACCATGGATCCTGTACAAACTTAATCTTCTGTATGAGCCTTCCATGAGGTGCTTGTCAAACACCTAACTGAAGTCCATGTAGACAACATCCACAGCGAATATCCCAGCCAGGACATTGATTCTCCTCTAGTTTAGGTGCAATCCATCTCTCTTGTACAGGTCACCCCTGCTCTAGAAGAGTTTCCAATGATCCAAGGAATAAAAACCCTGCTTCCTGCACCACTTCCTTGGACACTCATTCATCTGCACTATCTTCCTATTCCTGCCCTCACTAGCAGGTAGCACCAGAAGAAATCCAGATATTACTAACTTGGAGGTTCTGCTCTTCAGCCGCCTTCCTAACTCCCTATACTTACAACACAGGACCTCTTCCCGCTATCTATCTATGTCATTGTTGCCAGTGTGCACCACGACCTCTGGCTTGAGAATATTTTGCAGTTGACCCGAGACATCCTGGACCCTAGCACCTGGGAGGCGACACACAATCCTGGCATCTCTTGTATGGCCATGGAATCTCCTTTCTGTGTCCCTAACTATCAAGTCTCCCATCACTATTGTTCTGCCTGATTTTACCCTTCCCTGATAAACCTCAAAGCCAGCCATGGTGCCATTTGATATCTGAAGCCTGCACTCTGGGTATGACTACCTCAGTAAAAGTTTCATCTGTGACGTTTTCAGCCTACCGGATGGTCCTGAGTACGTCCAGCTCCAGCTCCAGTTTCAGCTTATGGAAGGAGTTGAAGTTGGATGCACTTCCCATAGATGTAATCACCAGGGAGACTGTTAGGTACTCTGAAATCCCACATCTTACAGAGGAGCGTTCCACCACCTTAACCACAATCCTGCCTATACTGATTTAAGGACTAAGGATTTACAGACAACAAAAAAAACTTACATGTTTATACTTGTGTCTTCTCTCTGAAACCTTTGATTTATGTACTCACCTAGGTCAATTACTTAGCCTCTTCTCACTGAGCTTGTTATACTTTTGGCTCTAACTTCTTAAGCCTGAGTTCTACAATCAAATAAATGATTCCAAAACTACTCAGCACCCTTAATATCCACCTGTTCTTGCCGAAGATTGTTGAAACTACGCCTCCAACTCTAAATCTGGCCCACTCTAGTAATGACCACTCTGCTTAAACCTAACTTCTTTTTATTGGCCCTTGCTAAATTACTAATAACCCAATCTCCCTCTTCATAGCAAATCCCGACAGGCCCCACTCACTTTTTAAATCTGGTGCATAAAGTCCACAAGGAACTGTCTCCAAGTCTCTTTGTCAGAAATGAAGCCAGAACAGAACACAAGAAATGAATGAGTAGAGCCAGGAGGGCACATTAAAAAGTCCTGGGCAAGTAGAATTCAAGAAAATCCCAAGGCATTATATACATACATCAAGAGCAAAAGGATAACAGAGAGAGGGTAAGACGACTCAAGGATAAAGAAAGGAATATAAGATGGAGTCTGATAATGGAGCAAGGTCCTAAATAAGTACTTTGTGTCAATGTTTACCAAGGAGAAGGAAGGAAGAATAATAAGATCAATGTGGACCATGCTAATATACTGGACCATTTTGAGATAAGAGGCAGTGTTGTCTTTTGAAGAACATCAAGCTGGATAAGTCTCTAGGACATTATGGTTAATACACCAGGTTATTGTAAGAGGCAAGAGATGAGATTGCTGATACTGCCAGTATCTTCATGACTTCTCTATACCCAAGTGAGGTCCTAAAGTACCAGTGAGTAGTTAATGTTGTTCCATTATTAAAGAAGGAAAATAGGAATAATCCTGGAAACTACAGACTAGAGAGTTTCATGTCAGTGGTGGAGAATCTATTGGAGATGATTCTTAGGAATAGGATTTATAGCATTTGGAAAACCATTTCATTATTAGGGATAGTCCGCATGGCTTGTGCAGGGCAAGTCTTGTATTACTAACAATTGAGTTTTTCAAGGACGTGATAAATGTGATTGATACATTATATACATGCATTCTACATGGATATTAGAAAGACATTTGAAAAGATCCCTCATGGATGGCTCATCCAGAAGAATGAGCTGTACAGATCCACCTATATCCACCTCTGTCCATTCCCACTTACATCCGTGACACTTCTCATACTGTCAATCTCCTCAGTAACTTTCAATTTCCTGGCCCTGGCCACTTCATTTCATCATGTATGTTCTGTCCCCATACACTACCAACCAGTTCCCCTCCACCACTATCCATCTCCATCTGGCAGAACTGGTCCTTATCCTCAATCATTTTTCCATCAGCTCCTCCTACTTTCTCTAGACTCAAGGCGTAGCCACTGGCACCTGCATGGGCCCCAACTATGCCTGCCTCTTCATTAGCCACATAAAACAGTCCATGTTCCAAGCCTTCCCGGTAATGTTCTCTAACTGTTCCCCCACTACACTGACAACTGCATTGGATGCTGCTTCATGCACCCATGCTGACCTCGTCAATTTCATCAACTTTGCCTCTAACCTCCACCCTGCCCTTAAATTCACTTGGTCCATTTCTGATACCTTCTTCCCCTTTCTCGATCTCTCTGTCTCCAACACTGGAGACAAACTGTCAACCGACACCTTTTATAAACTTACCAATTCCTACTGTCATCTTGATTATACCTCTTCCCACCCTGTCTCCTGTAAAAATGGTATTCTCTTTTCTCAGTTCCTTCACCTCTGCTGCATATGTTCCTAAGATGTGGCTTTCTTTTCCTGGACAATAGAGGTTACTTCCTTCTTCAAAGAATGGGGTTACCCTTATTGATGTTGCCCTCACCCGCACTTCCTCCATTTCCTGAACATCCACGCTTACCTCATCTCCCCACCACCTTAACAGTGATAGAATTCCTCTCATCCTTACCTACCACCACATGAGCCTCCGCAACCAACACATCATCCTCCGCAAAATCCGCTATCTCCAAAGGACCGTACCACTAAAACCTATCTTTACCTCCTCGCTCCATCAGTGATTCCCTTGTCCATTTATCCCTCCCCACTAATCTCCCTCTTGGTACTGAACCCTGCAAGCAGTATAAGTGCTACACCTGCCCATTCACCTCCATTCAGGGCCCCAAACAGTCCTTCCAGGTGAAGCAACACTTCACCTGCAAATCTGCTGGGATTGTCTTTTACGTCTGGTGCTCTCGATGCAGCCTCCTCTACATTGGTGAGACCCATCATAAATTGGGACACCACTCCGTTGAGCACCTCTGCTCCATCCGCCAAAAGTGGGACTTCCCAGTGAGCAAATATTTTAATGCCCATTCCCATTCCGACATGTTGGTTCATGGCATTCTCTTGTACCAAGATGAGTCCACACTGACAGTGGAGGAGCAACACCTTATATTCTGTCTGGGCAGCCTCCAACATGATGGCATAAATATCGATTTCTCCTTCTGGTAAAAAAAAATTTCCCTCCCCCTTCCCCACTTCCTCTATTCTCCACTTTGACTTCTTACCTTTTCTCACCTGCTGATAATTTCTCCCTGGGTCCCCTTCTCCTGTGATCCACTGTACTCTCCCATTAGCTTCTTCTCCAGCCCTTTATCTTTCCAACCCACCTGGCTTTACTTATTCCTTTCTCGCTATCCTGCTTCCCCTCCCTTGTCTTTTTATTCTGGCATCTTCCCTCTTTCTTTTCAGTCCTGAAGAAGGGTCTCGGCGTGAAACATTTATTAATTTCCATAGATGCTGCCTGACCTGCTGGGTTCCTTCAGCATTTTGTGTGTGTTGCTTTGGATTACCAGCATCGGCATACTTTGTTGTGTTTATGTATGGGATCCATGATGAATTGGCTGATTGGATTCAGAATTGGTTTGCCCATAGAAGACTGAGAGTAGTGGTCAATGAGACTTATTTTGGCTGGAGGTCATAACTAGTGATTTTCCACAGGTATCCTTACAGAGTCCTGTGTTGTTTGTGATACATATCAATAACTTAGATGAAACGTGGATGAATTGGTTCGAAATTTTGCAGATGATACAAAGTTGGTGACATTGTGGATAGTGAAGAATATTGCCAAAGGATATAGTGGGATATAAATAAGTTGCAGATATGAGAATTGCCAAATCAAAGTCAAAGTCAATGTAAATTTATTATCAATGTATATATATCACCACATACAACACTAAGATTCATTTTCTTGCAGGCATTCATAGTGGGTACAAAGTAACACAATAGAATCAATGAAAACTGCATGCAACAAAGATGAACAAAAAACAATGTGGAAATAATAACAAAGTATGCAAGTACAAAACAATAGGAAAAAACAAAATAATAATAATAAACATATAAGCAATAAGTATCGAAAGCACAAGTTGTAGAACCCAACCCCTGAAAGTGAATCCCTCGGTTGTGGGGTGACTGAAGTTGAGTGAAGTTATCCCCACTGTGCCTGATGGTTGAAGGATAATAACCACTCCTGAACCTGGTGGTGTGGATCCTGAGGCTCCTGTACCTTCTTCCTGATAGCAGCAGCGAGAAGAGGGCATGGTATAGATGGTGGGTGTTCCTCGAGGATGGATGCAGCTTTTTTGCAACAGTGCTCCTTGTAGGTGTACTCAATGGAGGGCTCTACCAGTGATGGACCGGGCAGTATCTACTTTTCCATGTAATGGTATTCGTGTTGCCATACCTGGCTGTGATATAACCAGTTAGTATTCTCTTCATCACACATCTATAGAAGTTTGTTAAAGTTTTCGATGACATAATGAATCTTCTCAAACTTTTAATAAAGTAGAGCTGCTGCAGAGCCTTCTTTGTAGTGGCAGTTACGTGCTGGACCCAGGACAAATCGTCTGAACTGATAATGACAAGGAATTTAAAGTTGCTAATTCTCTCCATCCCTGATCTTCTGATGAGGACTAGTTCATGATCCTCCAGCTTCCTCCACTTATTACTTACTGCTTGTTACACCGCTGGCATTTTGTGCAACAATATAGTCCCCCATCTTTGTCTGCCCTTGGCTATCTTCTCTACTGTGCCCTAGTTGTGGATTAGGGCCCTCATTTCCACCTCTACCGTACAACATCAAGCTGTCTTTGGATTCCCGCATATCCTCTACCCTTCAGGGATCCAGTGAAGTGCTGTCACTACTGTCAGCCATAGAAGTCCTGGGTGGGGAATCAGGAATCCTATTGCACACAGATGTAGAAGGATTCTTCATTGCTGTTTCTGTAACAGTTTTGTTTAACCAGTCAGGGTTGTTAGCCTGAGCTGAATACCCAAACGTGAAAGACTTGTGAACCACTCTTATTCTGGCCTCTATCCTTTTACCTGTTTGCCATGGGTAACCCTACCAAGAGCCAAAGCTTAAGGCCTTGAGTCTAGCCAGCATAGCTCTTCAGGTCATTGAGGCATGCACAACTCCAAACCATGACAAGGTTGTGGTCCTCTTGGAATTGTTTCCCTCTCCCTTAGTTAATAATCAGCTCTCTAGTTTTGCTGACTGAGTGAGATGTTGTTGTGTCACCATTCTACCAGATTTTCAATCTCCCTTCTATGTGCTGATTCCTCACCACCTTTGATTCGGCCAGCAATGGTGAAGTTGTCAGCAAACTTGAATATAGCATTGAAGCTGTACTTAGCCTCACAGTTATAAGTATTCAGTGAGTAAAGCAGAGTCTAAGCATATGGCCTTGTGGTGCATCTGTGCTGATGGTGATTGTGAAGATGGTGTTGCCATTCTGAACTGACTGGGGTCTTCAAGTGAAGAAAGCACGATTCCAATATAAAAGGAGGTACTGAGGCCTAGGTCTTGGAGCTTATTGATTAGTTTTGAGGGGATGATAGTGTTGAATGCAGAACTGTAGTCAATGAAAAGCATTCTGATGAATGCATCTCTACTGTCCAGATATTCCAGGGTTGAGTGAACAACCAATGCAATCAGCATCTGCTGTTGACATGTCGTGACAGTAAGCAAATTGGAGTGGATCCAAGGCGCTCCTCAGGCAGAAGTTGATATGATTCATCACTGATCTCTCAAAGCACTTAATCACTGTGGATGCCAACTGCTACTGAATGATAACATTGACACATTCTTCTTAGGCACCAGTATAATTGAAGCCTATTTGTACCTCAGATGAAATTTAATCTGGCCAACTGTGAAGAGTGCACTTTAGAGGATCAAATGTTAATAGCAAGATGCTTCACAGTGTCGTAATCCAATCACAGACAAGAGAAAACCCGCAGATACTGGAAATCCAAAATGCTGAAGAAACTCAGCAGGCCAGACAGCATCTATGGAAAAGAGTACAGTCGAAGTTTCGGGCTGAGACCCCTCGGCAGGACTGGAGAAAAAAAGATGAGTAGACTTAAAAGGTGGGGAGAGGGGAGAGAGAAACACGAGGTGAAAGGTAAAACTAGGAGGGGGAAGAATGAAGTAAAGAGCTGGGAAGTTGATTGGTGAAAGAGATACAGGGCTGGAGAAGGGGGAAATCTAATAGGAGAAGACTGAAGGGCATGAAAAAAAGAAAAGGGGGGAGGAGCACCATGAGGAGGTGATGGGCAAACAAGGAGATGAGGGGAGAGAGGGAAATGGGGATGAAATTAAAGTTCATGCCATCAGGTTGGAGGCTACCCAGACTGAATACAAGCTGTTGTTCCTCCAACCTGAGTATAGCCTCATCATGACAGTAGAGGAGGTCATGGATTGACATATCAGAATGGGAATGGGAAATGGAATTAAAATGGGTGGCCACTGGGAGATCCAGGTTCTTCTGGCGGACGGAGCGTAGGTGCTCAGTGAAGTAGTCTCCCAATCTATGTTGGGTCTCACCAATATACAGGAGGCCACACTGGGAGCACCGGACATAGTATATGACCCCAACAAACTCACAGGTGAAGTATTGCCTCACCTGGAAGGACTGTTTGGGCCCTGAATGGTACTGAGGGAGGAGGTGTAGGGGTAGATGTAGCACTTGTTTCACTTGCAAGGATAAGTGCCAGGAGATCATGGGGAGGAATGAAAGGACAAGGGAGTCACATAGGGAATGATCCCTGTGGAAAGTAGAAAGTGGAGGTGGGGGAGGGAAAGATGTGCTTGCTAGTGGAATCCTGTAGGAGAAGGCAGAAGTTCTGGAGAATTATGTGCTGGATGCAGAGGCTGGTGGGGTGGTAGGCAAGAACAAGAGGAACCCTATCCCTGGTAGGGTGGTGGGAGGATGGGGTAAGAACAGATGAGTATGAAGTGGAAGAAATACAGTTGAGGGCAGCGTTGATGGTGGAGGAAGGGAAATCAGTTTTTGTGTCTTGTCCTGCAAATTGATGGTAGAGTTCCTGGCAATCCACCCTGTCATTCCACCGGTCAAACACTGGAGGGCAGCACTGTTAGGAAAAGCCAGCTTCCAACTGAGCTTAACTGCTACACTACATTGCCTCCTCACCTGGAATGCAGCACCAGTCAAGTCCACAGCTTAAGGCCTAGTCCTTGCTATAATCAAGGCTGTGCAGCTCCCATACCATCAAACAAGGGAAACAGGCCTGCGGCATCTTTCATTATCAATGTCCAACAGGGTCTTGCGATTGCAAGAGAAACATCCAAGACAGTCACCTATGATTACATTGCATACTGCCTTCGTGTACCAGCTCCGATGCCTTTGAATTGCAGGGAGTAACATGGTCTGTGCCCAGGTCAGCTCCTCCAAACCCAGTCTGGCTCCTCCAACACACTGGTGCCTCCTCCAATCCCCTGGCAGGCTCCTCCTTCTCCGACCCACTGGCCACTTCCTTCACTAACATGCCAGCCAGCTCCTCCTCCAACCGACCAGCTGGTTACTCTAATCAACGAGCAGCACACTGATGCAGTAGACCTGCTGTACATGAACTTCTTAGAGTCCAGTATAGTCTTACAATCATAAAAACACATCTAACAAAGAAAAGAACACTTTTGGTTGCACCCCCCCGCCCCGCCACCCCCGAGAAGCCGCTGCTTCTGAATGTGTCAGCTTCTTACCAAAACTAACTGGTCGACTTACACTCTTTTCCAAAGAATTCCACTGGTCAGAAACCTCCAGTCAGAATAACATCCCTCCACACGTACCCTTTGTCTTCTCAGGCTTAGCCAGTTTTGAATCTAATCTACCAAGTTTCAGTGCCTTAATCTCCTGGATCAGCCTATTATGTGGAATCCTATCAAATGCTTAGCTTTGCCGAACTCCATGTATTTAACATTCACATGCCTACATTTATCTATCACCTTCATTTCTTCAAAAAAACTCAATCAAGTTTGTAAGACATATTCTCCCCCGCACAAAGCCATGCCGGCAATCATACAGTCATTGAGCAATACAGCACTATACAGGCCCTTCAGCCCAGTGAGTCCATGCTAACAGCTTTCCAATGTTCTGTCCATATCCCTCTAGGCTCCTCCGCTCCATATACCTCTCCAAGAACTTCTTAAATGGTGTAATTGAAGCTGCCTCAATCACTTCATCTGGCAGCTCATTTCATATACCCACCACTCTCAGCATGAAAATGCTACATCTCAGGTGCCATTTAAATCTTTCCCCTCTCACCCTAAATCTATGCCCCCTACTTTTTCCAGATTTGAATAAATACTATCCCTAAGAACCTTATTATTTTCCCTACCACTGTAGGCAAATTTTTAGAAAGAAGTGGTTTGCTATTGCTTTCTCCTGGGTAGTGTCTTTACAAGACGGGTGACCCCAGTCATTATCCATACTCTTCAGAGATTGTCTGCCTGGCATAAGTGGTCACATAACTAGAACTTATGATATGCCCATACAATCCACCACCTGCTTCCATGGTTTCACATAACCCTGATCGGGCGGGCTAAGCAGGTACAACACCTTGCTTAAGGGTGATCTGCAGGCTAGTGGAGGGAAGGAGCAGCCTACAGCTCCTTTGGGAATGTATCTCCACTGCACCTCCCTTCTTACCCTTCACATTATCCTTCTCAAACAAAAACATAATGCTGGTTATTCTCCACTACTCTGAGACCTTGCTTGTGGCTAAAGGGAATTCAAAGTATCTTGTCAAAGCTCTGCAATTCTTTCTATTGCCTTTCTCAATAGATCCAATTAGGTCTTAGGGACATATCCTCTTAATGTTCTTCAAATAACAACATAACCTGTAGTGCGGTCATTATCTGCCATGATCTTTCCCTTGGTGAATATCAATATAAAGTACTCATTTAGAATCTTGCTTACTTCCTCTGGCTCCAGGCATAAATTCCCTCCTTTGTCACTGAGAGCTCCTACCCTCTCTCTTGCTAGCCTCTTGCACTGACAAGCATCCCCAGAGCAATGCAAACACAATGCATTCTCATCTAGTGGAGCCTGATAGCATTTTCCATCAGCTTCCTTGCAGTCATTATAAGGAAACTTTTCTCTAATAGTCAGTATAGGAATGAAAAGTAAAGAGAGAGGGATAATCCATGGCTACTGAAATATAATGGTGAACAAGTACTCTACATCCTGATAACAACAGGGATGTAGGCTCCATGGAAATATGACATGATTCTTTTGACCTTGAGTTACACAAAAATTACTAAGTAACAGAAATACATTGTGCAATGAACCTTGGATCTTTACAAAATAAACTCCGCTACAGGGTTTTCTTTCAAGAAAAAGGAGGCAGTCTTAAGTAGGGAGTATTAGCATTAGCAAACTGAAATGCATGATAATGGATTGACTGCCACAGTTTAGAGTAATCTGGAAGTCATGAAGTTTAGGGTGTCAATGCCCTTGTACTCTACAACCTGAACAGCCCAGGTGTAAGCGTGTGGATGGAGCACTGCCCACAGAAGCTACAGATTTTTGTGATAACTGACTTAGAAAGCCTGATTTGACTCTCAAAAGAGCTGTGAGGGTCCGTTTTATACGCTTGATGAATAGAGCCATTTTCCTTCAGGTATATTACCCTACTTTGATTCTGGTTCTCTGGCCCAAGCAAATACAGCACCCTAAAATGTCCAGTCACAGAGGCCTAATGTCACTTTATGGACATACAATCAATCTATGTGTATAAGCTATCTTATTTATTTTTACTTATTGTGTTTTATTATTCTATTCTTTATCTTACTGTGTTATGTTTTGTGCTGCATCAGATCTGGAGTTACAATTATTTTGTTCTCCTTTGCACTTGTGTACTGGAAAAAGCATTGTAGAAGCTAGTAAAAAAATGTTGAGGATACCTGTAAAGAGTTAATGTGGCAAAACAGGAGAGATGCCCTACATTCAGATAATGTTAGGAGATTCTTAAGGTACATAATTTTAAAGGAACGAAGAACAGACAAGCTATTAATTACAATTGTAGAATTCAAGTTCTTCTAGCATTTTGTGCATGTTGCTCAATCTCTTGTTTTTATGATTAGAGGCTACTCGCTTATAAAAGTCTCTAGTCCCTCATCTGTCAGACATTTTGTTTCTGGTCATTTTGTCACCTATTCATCATGGAACCCATTCCTCTTTTCACAGGATTTCTTCTGGCTGTTCTGACCAATAAACTCTGAGGGGGAAGTTGCTGAAACCATCTGGAGATGTGGTGACCTTGATCTAAGTTTTAATTGTCTCCCTGTGGATTGTTTGAGAGTTGTGCTGTAGTCCAGCTATGAATGCAGGTGAAATGCATCTGGCCCTTCTTAAGATTTGTTTTTTTGGTTTAAACCTTCAGCATTATTTAAAGCTATTCTTTTCTTGGTGTGAACAACAGCAGTTGCTACTAAAACCAATGTGGTACAAATTATTGCGAGATAAACTTTTGGACAATCCATTATTAGTGACATCGTTTACACGATGTGGATGTCAAAAAGGAACATGGTTAGGCTCTTTGAAAACAATGACTCATGAAGTCTATTCACCATTAGCATCTGGTGTTGACTGCCTCAGTAATGTGCAGAATCCATTAAAGCCACCATAACACAATTTTGATCTGTGCCATGCTAGTATTCTGACACTATACAGATGGATTGCTAGGCCATTATCTGCAAGTATCAAACTATTTCTATCAATTTACAATACCTTGATGAAAACTGGAGCAGCCATGAGGGGAAGCCCATCCAATCCTTGGAGAAAATTTGTAGGGCTTTGTATCTGAGGACAGAATAATAGGTTTACTTTGTTTCAGGAAAGGAATAAGCAGAGCTTAAAACAAAAATTAAAATCATACCCTCTGAATTTCCAAAGTACGTATTCTAAAACAGAGTAGATGAGTTAATACAATCAAAACTGCATTATAGAAATACTCAGCAGACTCAGGAAGCATTTATCGGAGCAAAAGAAAGTTTACATTTAAGTCATTGACCTTCTATCCAGAACTGAAACTATTAAAATAGATTTACTATGTTGAGAAAAGGGGAGGGAGGAAAAAAGAACAAAATAGAATGTCCACAATAGGGTGGGAAGAAGAAAAAAGAGGTCAAACAAGGTTAAGATACCTCTTTGTTGAGCATTTTCAACATCTTTCACCTCTTGTTCCATATTGTTAGCCTCTACATCATTTAATTTTTGCGGACTTGCTAGCATTTCAGTAATACGGCAAAATTTACAAGTACTGTTCCACACAGATGATATATATTACTTTAATATTCCCAGGCCAAGTTGGCACGTGGCCAAGTGGTTAAGGCATTCATCTAGTGACTTGAAGGTCGCTAGTTCGAGCCTTGGCTGAGGCAGCATATGTGTCCTTGAGCAAGGCACTTAACCACACATTGCTCTGCGACGACACCGGTGCCAAGCTGTATGGGTCCTAATATCCTTCCCTTGGACAACATCGGTGGCATGGAGAGGGGAGACTTGCAGCATGGGCAACTGCTGGTCTTCCATACAACCTTGCCCGAGCCTGCGTCCTGGAAATCTTCCGAGGCGCAAATCCATGGTCTCATGAGGCTAGCAGATGCCAAAGGTTCCCAGGAAAACAGACTGATGCTTGATTCTATGAATTTCCTTTTTGAGCTATTTTCAAGGCCACATCAGAGGAGGCTCAGGGATAAGGTCATGGAGCATCTTCTGCTCAATGCAGATTCTCTGTACTCATTGGATGGATTTCTTCACCTTATTGAATTCTAATAAAGATCGGACATCTTACTTTTCCCTCCAAAAGGACCACAACCTTGTCATAGGGTTTGGAAGTGTGTGTGCCTTAAATACCCACAGAGCTATGTTGGCAGGAGCCAGGGCATTATGCTTTGGCTCCTGATAGGGTTACCCATGCCAAAAGGGAATAGGCCGGACAAAGAGTAATCCACTGTTCCTCCACGTTTGAGGGTCCGGCTTAGGGCTATCAACCCTGACTGGTAAAACAAAATTATTATGGAAACTGCAATGAAGAATCCTACAGCTGAATGTGATGGTATTCCTGAGTCTACAGGTGGGATTTGCATGACTGACTGTGGTGAAAACTGAGTGGAAGCTACTGACACGATTAAGGAAGCCCTGAACACTGCCAGATATAGACAACCTTCATCACTGTCCTAATTGCCTGCAGCATAATGGGCAGTGAGTAAGTAAATAATCTTATTTTTCAGAGAAATGAATAATTTATATAAATTTGCAATATTTTTAAATGAATACTAGGTGGATTTTTAAGAACATCAGACAACATAGAGATAAGGCAAGAACATTGATATTGGGAGGACAACCCTGGGTGAAAAAGATGTGACGGCCAAAAACTCAACTTACATACTTAATTCTCCATGACTCCAAGTAAATGCTGAAAACAAGACAGACCTGATAATACCTTTTGTATAGGTTGTACTGGAGACTGGACACCTGGGGAATTTAACTGGTGACACTCTGAATGAAGATTTGGAGAATTGTGAGGAGAGGAGTGATCGACAACACCAATGGGGTTTGGATCCTGAATCCTAAAAATTTAAAAAAAATGTTAACTACAAAAGCTGATATTGTTTTCATTTTAGTTTTGTTTTAAACAATGTGAGGTTCAAAAATGAGGAGTAAAAAACACTAACTCTTTAAATCATTACACTTAATGAACCGGAGTATTAAGTAAATAATAATGATATGTTGTCTTTCATGATACCCCCCAGCTTCTCACTTCATTCCCCTTCCCACCTACCTTTGCCCTCGCCTGGTTTCACTCCTTCTTCTTGTACTCATCTCCCTCCCCCTCTACCTTTACGCAGGCTTCTTCCCCCGCTTCCTCTCCAGTCTTGGCCCAAAATGTCAAATGTTAGTTCCTCTCCATGGATGCAGTCTGACCTATAGAGTTCATCCAGCAGTTTATGTGTGGATTTCCAGCATCTGCAGAATCTCTTGTGTTTATGTGTATAGGGAAGATGGGTTCCCAGTATCAGAAATGATCAAGCATCAACCAAGCAATCAAAAAATATAGAATTCATGTTATGAATATCAAAATATTCTTTTTGGAGAAATAATTACAGCATTATCTGATACTCTGGAATATATAATATTTACATGATAGTTCCTGTGTTGTCATACCACAAAAAATAATCCCACAGCACAGAATGTTCAACAAAAGAAAACAAATTCATAAAATGACACACATGTGCTTACTGTTTCTGTTTGGTGAACAAATGGTGTACACTGGGTGAGCTTCTTGATGTGTCTTCCGGATTACCAATAATTTCCAAGACAACATATTAGGTTACAAGCATAATAAGAGGCATTAGCTCGGCACCTGTTTGTCATCTACATGCTGTCCCTCAGTAACATTACCTAACAACATAGCATCTGCTTACTTAAATATGTTAACAAAATTTGGATTGACCTCAACCTTTCCATTGTTTCTAAATTATCGGACAATCTATTCAACGTGCAATACCAGATAAACAAATGTTTGCTCCAATTAAATACAGGGAAGACCAAAGCCACTGACTTCAGTCCCTGCCAGAAACTCTGTTCCCTAAATAGTGAATAAATCCCATTGGCTGCTTTCCTTCTAAGGCACACCAATTTTTTGGCCAATTTATTGTCACTTATGAAATTGATATACACTCCTGAATACATTTTATGTCATTTTTGAAACCAGTCTCCACTGTGGCTTCACTCCTTTGTTGCTGAAACATTCATCCTTGTTTTTACTACTTCCACTATTCTGAAGCTAATCTCACTCCTATTTTCTATGAATGTTCAGTCATTCTAAGTATCACTTGAAATAATTCACAAACACGAGGAATTCTGCAGATGCTGAAATAATTTACTGCCCATCCCAAATTGTGCCAATCCCATTCAACAAGCTTTTGACAACCTGCCCTAATACTCCTTTACGTGCTTCAATGCCAACTACTGTTTGGTAACAACCCCTTGATCCGCCTTGTATGATATGGTGCTGCTGTGTAAATGCATCTAGTTATTTGATGATCAACAAAACGAGTAACAAACTGAAAACTGTCAACTGTGACTGTGTTTTCATTATACTTACTGGTTCATTTCTTCCTTTGCAGAATCATGTTCAGATTCAGATGAAGTGACACCTGTGTAATACATAAAGAAAGATTATTGACTGGGTTTAATAAAAAACTTCCCGTAGCAGAACCATTCATTATGAAAACAAAATATTAAGCAATTAATTAAATAAGTCAAAGTAGTTGATCAATGAGAACTGCAACAGTCATTCAAGAGAAACAAAGGTATAGAAAGCAACACACACAAAATATTGGAAGAACTCAGCAAGTCAGGTAGCATCAATGGAAAGGAATAAGCAGTCAACGTGTCGGCCAAGACCCTTTTTTTAGGACTGAGGAAGGGAGAAGACGCCAGAATGAAAAGGTGGGGGGAGGGAAAGGAGGCTAGCTAGAAGGTGATAGGTGAAGCCAGGTGGGTGGGAAAGATAAAGGGCTTGAGAAGAAGGAAGCTGATAGGAGAGGAAGGTGGACCACAGGAGAATGGGAAGGAGGAGAGGACCCAGGGGGTAATAATAGGCAGGTGAAAAGAGGTAAGAGGCCAGAGAGGAGAACAGAAGAAGGGGGGGGGGAATCTTTTTATATCGGAAGGACAAATCGATATTCATAATTTCGGGTTGAAGACTATAAGGTGTTCTTCCTCCACTCTGAGGGTGGCCTTATTTTGGCACAAGAGGAGGCTGTGGACTGATATGTTGGAATGGGAATGGGAATAAGAATTAAAATGTTTGCCCACTGGGAAGTTCCATTTTTGGCAGATGGAGCAGAGGTGCTCGAGGAAGCATTCCCCCAATTTGGTGGAAGAGATGGCGGAAGCTGCGGAAGATGATGTGTTCGATATGGAGGCTGATGCGGTTGTTAGGTAAGGACAAGAGGAACTCCATCACTTATAGAAATTTATTCAGACCTCTTGGGCACCATGAAGTAAAGTGGGATTAGAAATTACAAGAGCTCAATGTATGATCAATAGTGACCTACAGGGCTGATTTTAAGGAGTCTATTAAAACACCCGTCTCTATGACACATCTTCAGACAGCATGTTGGTGATGAGAGATAACTGTTGGCTACCTGTAGAAAAGTGCTGAGAAGGGAAGTAGACATGGATTTGCAGTAGCACACAGGAGACCTGAGACATCGAAGGACAATTGCTGCTTTTCAGCAAGGCTTTATGAAAACTGTAATAATCATGCTGGCAGCTGCTTGCACAGCTGTGTATTCTCCTGGAAATGCTGAACAGAACAGATCTAATATCTGCTTTCCTTCTGAGCAACACAATTAAATTAAAGAAGTAGAATGTCCAGAGTTGCATCTGGAAAGGGCCCGATGTATATTTTAGTACAAGACTTTAACTTAATCCACGGCACCCACATAAAACTGACATTTGGAAAACAAATAGTGAGCTCCAACAAAAGCTAGGTCGACAGTATCTTAATGTCCATCTAAGCATTTCCACTGCCCTGGGATGAACAATGAACGGATGAATTATTAATCCATTCCTTGTCTACTCTGCAAAGGAAGAAATGAACCAGTAAGTATAATGAAAACACAGTCACAGTTGACAGTTTTCAGTTTCTTACTCATTCGGTGACAATTTATTGTCCCTAATTGGAATGCCACAACTTCTAAACTTAAACAAGGGTATCATCACAAATTTCAAAGCGTTTATGACTAGATTCTTCTAAGTAAAGGGGAATGTACATTCTGAGCCTGTTGTGTTACTATGAAGCAATAGAACTACAGAAATATGAATGACACAACAACCCTTTTTCAAAACATGATACAAACAATAGCTCAAGCTCAAACTTAATCTCATCTAGCTGTACGTATACAGTATACAACCAAACCAAACAATGCTCCTCCAGACCACGGTGCACCCACAAAGCATATTTCACACATGGCACATAAAACAAAATACAGTAGACTGCAATTTATTGTACGATTGGTTAATCTGGGCAGCTGCTTATTTGGGATAACTCTTAAAGAACAATAATAAATGAGAAAATAGCCAGGATTCACTTTGTTTATTTGGGACACACTGCTGCTTAACTGGAGCAGAAGACGATGAGTTACATGCACTTGGGTGATCGCTGCACACTACTCCAAGCTCAGAGTGAACAATTGTGATAGTTGTGTATGCTTATGTTATGTTATCCATTTGGACTGATGGATACCGATTCAAAAAGCAATGATTATTTTGACTTTTAAAATTTTTTGAGATCCTTTCCACAAAAAGATCTGACACTAGCCAAAAAAATTACCCACCTGAACCAAATTAAAAGCAATCTGCCTAACACCACTCATCGTCAGCTGGCAGAGATAACTGAAGTGTTGAAATCTACAACTGCATGCTTGATACATCAGCAAGATGAACGGCAAGAAGAATGGGCATTATGCGATGGACAACAGGGTACCTCCCAAAAATGAAAGCCTGAAGATAAGGATACAAATCTTGAAGAGGGCCTCAGTCCATAGTATTCCATTATAACTGGAAGCATGTCAGTAGACCAATGTTAAAAAACAAGTCAGAGGAGCCAGCTAGGAAGCTAGGTCACAATGATTTTAAAGCAGCATGTGGTTAGTTGTCTTGATGGTAATGTAGGTACCACATTAATTCAAGAAAGCCCATAGCAAGATAGGTACTGTTGATGTTGTAAGTGCAGAAACATTGCTTCAAAAATTTTGTGCAGATGATATCTACAATGCCGATGAAATAGGCCTTTTTTATTGTGTCATGTCAGATAGTTCCCTTTGCTACAAACACACAGCACTACTAGGTTCAAAGAAAGCAATGAATTACATAATTATGTTGTTCAAAAATGTCAGGAACTGATAAAGAAATTG
Source organism: Mobula hypostoma (assembly GCF_963921235.1). NCBI lineage: Eukaryota > Metazoa > Chordata > Chondrichthyes > Myliobatiformes > Myliobatidae > Mobula > Mobula hypostoma. The sequence goes on from NC_086115.1 coordinate 21,607,200, forward strand.
TTGGTTATTGGGAAAAGTGTTAAACCTTGATGTTAAGGGTCTAAGAATGGATTGTTGATTTATAACTTAAATTTTTAATATTTACTATCGATTTGTAATCCAGGGAGCGCGAAGCACAGAATCAAATATCGCTGTGATGATTGTACGCTCAATTGTTTGGCGACAATAAAGTAAAGTAATCAAGTACCATGTCAGCATACACTTGATGAATTCCTTCATTGGTAAATATTACAGACTAATACACAGCTTTATAGTATTGTAGTAATATTAGTAGTGCTCTAATTTGTTTTGTATTTCATTTAAATATATAATTTTTTACTCAGTTAAATAGTAATTTGTATTTTTTATACTTTTTTAACTACTTCCATGAAACCTTACATAATTAGTCAGCCATTTAATTGGGCCAAAATGTACTGGCCCCTGTTGGCCAGAAAGAACTACAGTCTACAAATCAGTGAACTTGAATGAATCAAGGACAGTGGAAGCAGATGGACCAATTGCCTTTGTTCTTGCCATAAGGAAGGCGATGGAGGCTGCCATTTTATGAAGAAGACTGGGTTCTCCATTTTGTGAGTCAGTTGCTTGGCTGATTCAATGTTTTAAAGTAGACCGGATGCCTCAGGAAACCTGCTGAACTAGGGCTCATTTCCAAATAAGAAGTTATTTATGAGATGTTCTTTGGTTGGATATAACATGCAGGCTTGTGAATGTTGATCTGCATGATTCAAGCCGGTGGCTGATTGATAACAAAAAGCCATAAATTACCAATTTTCAATTGCTGGGAAGAGTGAAATAAATGGATGTAGAGCCAATGAAAAGATGTTAAAGGTCAGACACATGACCTACAGCCAATGACACCGGAATTGAATATTTGAACTGGTAAGAAATGGGTATCAAAGCAGACACTTTAAACATGCTGGCAGTGATAACTTTAGGAGAACAACTATTGCGGATGTGAGGTGCCCTATGAACATGTGGAGATTCGAAATGGGGCGAAGAGGAACATGTGGCCAGCAGCAGAAACTCCTTTTTAAATGGTAATCTCTTTTCTGTTCTTTGTTTATGGAAGGTCAGGAAATCTTAGACCATAAGACCATAAGCATTAGGAGCAAAATCAGGCCATTCAGCCCATCGATTCTGCCCTGCCATTCCATAATGGCTGATCCCATATTCCATTCAACCCTATATACGTGGCTTTTCACCATCCCTTGATAAATCCTGACCAATCAGGAATCTATCAACATCTGCATTAAATATATCCTTGGACTTGGCCTCCACTGCAGTCTGTGGCAGAGCATTCCACATATTCACCATTCTTTGATTAAAAAAAAATTCCTCCTTACTTCTGTTCTGAAAGGTCAATCCTCAATTTTGAGGCTGTACCCTCTAATTCTGGATACCCTCACCATAACCATAAGACCATAAGATACAGGAACAGAAGTAGGCCGTTCGGCCCATTGAGTCCGCTCCGTCATTCAATCATGGGCTGATCCAATTCTTTCAGTCATCCCCACTCCTCTGCCTTCTCCCCATACCCTTTAATGCCCTGGCTAATCAAGAACCTATCTATCTCTGCCTTAAGTGCACCCAACGACTTGGCCTCCACAGCCACTCATGGCAACAAATTCCACAGATTTACCACCCTCTGACTAAAATAATTTTCCTCATTTCTGTTCTAAATGGATGTCCTTCAATCCTGAAGTCGTACCCTCTTGTCCTAGACTCCCTGACCATGGGAAACAACTTTGCTATATCTAATCTGTTCAGCCTTTTAATATTTGGAATGTTTCTATGAGATCAACCCTCATTCTTCTGAACTCCAGGGAATACAGCCCAAGAGCTGCCAGAAGTTCCTCATACGGTAACCCTTTCATTCCTGGAATCATTCTTGTGAATGTTCTCTGAACCCTCTCCAATGTCAGTATATCCTTTCTGAAGTAAGGAGCCCAAAACTGCACACAATACTCCGAGTGTGGTCTCACGAGTGCCTTATAGAACCCCAACATTAAATCCTTGCTCTTATATTCTATACCTCCAGAAATGAATGCATTCATCTTCTTCACCACCGACTCAACCTGGAGGTTAACCTTTAGGGTATCCTGCCCAAGGACTCCCAAGTCCCCTTGCATCTCTGCATTTTGAATTCTCTCCCCATCTAAATAATAGTCTGCCCATTTGTTTCTTCCACCAAAGTGCATGACCATACACTTTCCAATATTGTATTTCATTTGCCACTTCTTTCCCCATTCCCCTAAACTATCTAAGTCTCTCTGCAGCCTCCCTGTTTCCTCAACACTACCCGCTCCCCTCCCTATCTTTGTATCATCAGCAAATTTAGCCACAAATCTATTAATCCCTGTGGTAAACCATATATATATGTTGTAACTGGGTTAACTGTCTGGACACACCCCTCTGCTGATTGCCCCTGTGGCTCCTCCCACAGAGTCCTGTATAAAGGTGTTTCGCCTTGCCCCTCCCCCTCAGTCTGGGGGCAGACACTCACCGTGGAGGTCGTATTGTACAGCGAATAAAAGCCTTTCAGTATTTTACCAAACCTCAGTCTTTTGGAGTATTGAAGGTGCTTCAATTTTATTCGCTGTACATTTTAAAGCATGGAACATGCACTGAGACCCGACAAATTAGACCTCGATCCACAAACACCTGAAGCTGGGAACACTTTCGAACTCTGGCTGGCCTGCTTCAAAGCGTACCTAGAGGAGATTAAAGCAACCGACCCCGTAGCGAAGCGCAGAGTTCTACTCTCCAGGGTCAGTCCACGGGTCTATTTGCTGATCAGAGACCAGCCGAACTACGACAGCGCGATGAGTGCCTTCATAGGATAATACCTGCGGCCGATCAACAGCGTCTATGCTCGGCACCGCTTAGCAACTCCACAACAATGCCCCAGGGAATCGAGTGCTGAGTTCGTCCAGGCTCTACGGACACTCATGCGGGCCTGCAATTGCCAGGAGCTGATGGCGGCACAGCATGCAGAGCTCCTAGCGAGAGACGCCTTCGTCACGGGGACCAGGTCAGTGTATGTGCACCAGCCGCTGCTGGAAAAAGCCGATCTTACCTTAAGTTCGGTGATCAAGCTGGCCAATACGCTGGAGGCCACTCTGCACAACTCTGAGGCTCTCCAGGCACGCAATCCTCCGATGGCCTCGTCGGCGCCGCAGTCCCCGCAACCCGCCAGCGAATCGACCTCGGCTGCCGCCAGTCGCGAGTCTGGAGAAGCACCCCCGGAAACGCTGCCCGGCCCCACAAGCTACCTGCTCCAGCTGCGGAAAGAAGGGCCACTTTGCCAAGGTCTGTAAGTCCAAACCGTGAGCGGGATCGAGCAGCGCTGCATGTAAGACGTGGAGGTCGCCATCTTGCCTGCCGCCATCTTCCCTGCACGCCGCTACCACTTGCGAGACATGGGGGCCGCCATCTTCCCTGCACGCCGCCACCATGTGCAAGACATGGGGGCGGCCATCTTGGTCGGCGCCACCTACCGCCTACGCCCAGCGGGTGCTCATGGGGCACCCCACCGTGCCGGACCAAGACAGCGACCCAACCCTGGCTTCTGTGACCCTCGACCAAAGCGCTCCACACCAGCTCGCAAGGTCAATGATGGACATCCTGGTGGAGGGGCGCAGGACAAGCTGCCTGTTTGACACAGGCAGCACTGAGAGTTTTATCTGCCCGGATACAGTGCAGCATTGTGGACTCACGATACGGCCAATAAGCCAGGCGGTCACCATGGCTTCCGGGTCGCATACAACAGACATCCAGGGGGGTTGTGTAGTGACACTAGTGGTGCAGGGCACAGAATATCGAGACTTTACGTTACTGGTCATGCTTCAACTGCGTGCCCCTGTGCTATTGGGGCTCGACTTCCGGAGCAACCTGAAAAGTGTGACAATGAAGTACGATGGGCCCCTCCCACCAATCACTGTCAGAAATCCTCAGTTTTGTAGGAATATGTCACATACCCCGTTACTGACCACACACACACACCGACCCGCACATCCCACCCAACACCATGCCAACAGCCGCACTACCGACACCACTTGCGGCCTCTCCAAACCTCAACATCCCTCCCCCACCGCTGTTCGCCAACCTGACCCCCGACTGTAAACCTGTGGCAACTAAAAGCAGGAGGTACAGCGCGGGGGACAGAGCTTTTATTAAGTCGGAGGTGCAGCGGCTGCTCAGGGAGAGGGTCTTTGAGGCAAGCACAAGTCCTTGGAGGGTGCAGGTGGTCGTTGTTCGGAACGGGGAGAAGAATAGGATGGTCGTGGACTATAGCCAGACCATTAATAGGTTCATGCAGCTCGATGCGTACCCTCTACCCCGCATCGCGGATATGGTCAATCAGATAGCACAGTACAAGGTGTACTCGACCATAGACCTAAAATCCGCTTACCATCAGCTCCCCATCCACTGGGAGGGCCGCCCTTACACCGCCTTCAAGGTGGACGGCAGGCTTTATCAATTCCTGCGCGTCCCCTTCAGTGTCACGAATGGTGTATCTGTCTTTCAGAGGGCAATGGACCAGATGGTGGACCAGTGCCAACTGAAGGCCACGTTCCCATATCTGGATAACATCACCATCTGCTGTCACGACCAGCAGGATCACGACAACAACCTCCAAAAATTCAATCTCACCTATAGCAAGGACAAGTGTGTATTTGGGACCACCTGACTTGCTACCCTTGGGTGTGTCGTGGAGAATGGAGTCATTGGCCCTGACCCCGACAATATGCGCTCCCTGTTGGAACTCCCTCTTCCCAACACCCTCAGAGCCCTAAAAAGGTGCCTGGGCTTCTTTTCATATTACGCCCAATGGGTCTCTAACTATGCAGTCAAGACCCGCCCCTGGTCAAGTCCACCACATTCCCCCTCTCTGCCAAGGCCCTCGCGGCCTTCAGCCGCATAAAAGGGGACATAGCCAAAGCAGCAATGCATGCGGTGGATGAGGCCATTCCCTTCCAAGTAGAGAGTGACGCCTCCAACTTCGCGCTGGCTGCTACCCTCAACCAGGCGGGAAGACCAGTTGCGTTCTTCTCCCGTACCCTTCAAGGCCCTGAAATTCGGCACTCCGCAGTAGAGAAAGAAGTTCAGGCCATAGTGGAAGCTATTAGGCACTGGAGGCACTATCTTGCCGGCAAAAGGTTCACCCTGCTAACTGACCAGCGCTCAGTCGCATTCATGTTTAATAACCAACAGTGGGACAAGATCAAAAATGATAAAATTCTGAGGTGGAGAATCGAACTCTCCACCTACAACTACGACATCATGTACAGCCTGGGAAGCTCAACGAGCCCTCCGATGCCCTATCCCGGGGAACATGCGCCAGCACGCAGATCAACCGGCTATACGCCCTACATGTAGATCTTTGCCACCCGGGGGTCACCCGGCTTTTCCACTTCGTGAAAGCCCGGAACCTGCCTCACTCCCTTGAGGAGATCAGGATGATGACCAGGGACTGCCAAGTCTGCGCAGAGTGTAAACCACACTTCTACCGACCCGAAAAGGCACAACTCATCAAGACCACCCGCCCTTTTGAGCGACTGAGTGTTGACTTTAAGGGCCCCCATCCCTCCACCGACCGCAATGTGTACTTTTTTAACGTTATCGACGAGTACTCGTGGTTCCCCTTTGCCATCCCCTGCCCTGACACCACTACCACGTCAGTTATAAAAGCCCTGCGCAAGCTCTTCACTCTGTTCGGATACCCATGCTATATCCACAGTGACAGAGGGTCCTCGTTTATGAGTGACGAGCTGCGCCAATATCTACTGGCTAGGGGAATTGCAACTAGTAGGACCACAAGCTATAATCTCCAGGGGAATGGATAGGTGGAGAAGGAGAATGGCACGGTGTGGAAAGGCACACTCTTAGCCCTCAGGTCAAAGGGACTGCCAGTCTCCCGCTGGCAGGAGGTCCTTCCCGAGGCACTCCACTCCATCCACTCCCTGTTATGCACAGCCACCAATGCCACCCCTCAGGAGCAGCTCTTTTCTTTTCCCAGAAAGTCGACCACTGGAACCACCCTACCAACTTGGCTGACGTCCCCGGGGCCAGCACTGCTCCGGAAACATGCGAGGAGCAATAAATACTCCCCGATGGTCGAGAGGGTTCACTTACTTCATGCGAACCCTCAGTACGCCTATGTGGTTTTACCTGATGGGCGGGAGGACACGGTCTCCATCCGCAACCTGACACCCGCAGGAGTACCGGGCCCCTACCCTGAACACTCCGTGGTGACTATTGACCCCGTACCCACTGATGTATGCACCCACGAGACACCGCACACTCCAAACCCTACACAGACACCACACGACACTCCCATATCAGGAGCGACGCACACGCAGGAGGGATTAACAATGCCTAATGTGCTGACACCTCAGGTCAGGCCGGAGTCAGCACAACCGCCGTCGCCGATGCAATCACCACTGGTGCTATGTAGATCACAGCGATGGACCTGACCGCCTGCTAGACTTGACCTGTAAATATACTTCTTGTAAATATTGTCAGTCACTTCACCCAGCGGGACTCTTTTTTTTAAAAAAGGAGGGGTGAATGTGGTAAACCATATATATATGTTGTAACTGGGTTAACTGTATGGACACGTCCCTCTGCTGACTGCCCCTGTGGCTCCTCCCACAGAATCCTGTATAAAGGGGGCAGACACTCACCGTGGAGGTCGTACTGTACAGCAAATAAAAGCCTTTCAGTATTTTACCAAACCTCAGTCTTTTGGAGTTATTGAAGGTGCTTCAATCCCATAGTCCAAATCATTGACATACATCGTAAAAAGCAGCGGTCCCAACACCAACCCCTGTGGAAATCCACTGGTAACCGGCAGCCAGCCAGAATAGGATCTCTTTATTCCCACTCTGTTTTCTGCTGATCAGCCAATGCTCCACCCATGCTAGTAACTTCGCTGTAATTCCACGGGCTCTTATCTTGCTGGGCAACCTCATGTGTGGCACCTTGTCAAAGGCCTTCTGAAAATCCAAATACTGCACATCTATTGCATCTGCTTTGTCTACCCTGGTTGTAATCTCCTCAAAAAATTGCAGTAGGTTAGTCAAGCAGGATTTTCCTTTCAGGAAACCATGCTGGCTTTGGCCTATTTTGTCATATGCCTCCGGGTATTCCGTAATCTCATCCTTAATAATGAATTCCAACAACTTCTCAACCATTGATGTCAGGCTAACAGGTCTATAGTTTCCTTTCTGCTGCCTCCTACCCTTCTTAAATAGCGGAGTAACATTTGCAATTTTCCAGTCATCCAGTACAATGCCAGAATCTATCAATTCTTGAAAGATCATTGTTAATGCCTCCGCAATCTGTCCAGCTACTTCCTTCAGAACCCGAGAGTGCATTCCATCAAATTCAGGAGATTTATCCACCCTCAGACCATTAAGCTTCCTGAGCACCTCCTGAGACGTAATTTTCACTGCATATACTTCACTTCCCTGACACTCTTGAATGTCCGGTATACTGCAGACGTCTTCCACTGTGAAAACTGATGCAAAATACGCATTCATTTCCTCTGCCATCTCTGCGTCTCTCATTACAATATCTCTAGCGTCGTTTTCTATTGGTCCTATATCTACCCTCAACTCTCTTTTATCCTTTATATACTTAAAAAAGCTTTTAGTATCTTCTTTGATATTAGTCACCAGCTTCCTTTCATAATTCATCTTTTCCTTCCTAATGACCTTCTTAGTTTCCTTCTGCAAATTTTCAAAAGCTTCCCAATCCTCTAACTTCCCACTAGCTTTGGCTTCCTTGTATGCCCTCTCTTTTGCTCTGACTTCGCTTGTCAGCCACGGTGGTGTCCTTCTTCCATTCAAAAATTTCTTCTTATTTGGTATATATCTGTTTGCACTTCCCTCATTTTTTGCAGAAACTCCACCCATTGCTGCTCTGCTGTCCTTCCTGCTAGTGTCCCTTTCCAGTCAACCTTAGCCAGTTCCCTTCTCATGCCATTGTAATCTCCTTTATTGTACTGAAATACCAACACACTGGAATTTAGTTTCCAAGGTAAGCACCCTCTCCACATCCATCTCATCTCGTCCTTTCAGCATTTGGTAGGTTTCAACGAAATCCGCACACATTCTTCTAAATTCCAGTAGTTACAGGCCTAAAGCTGCTCTGCATATGTTAACTCCTTCATTCCCAGAATCATCCTCATGAACCTCCTCTGGACTCTCTTCAATGACAATACATCCTTTCTGAGATAAGGAGCCCAAAAACTGTTGACAATACTCCAAGTGCAGTCTGACTAGTGTCTTAAAAAGCTTCAGTATTATCTCCCTGTTTTTATATTCTATTCGCCTTGAAATAAATGCCAACATTGGACTTGTCTTCTTTACCACAGACTCAACCTGTGAATTAATCTTCTGGGAGTATTGCATGAGGACTCATAAGTCCCTTTGCACCCCTGATATTTGAATTTTCTCACTTAGATAACAGTCTGCACTATTGTTCCTTTTACCAAAATGCATTATCATACATTTCCCAACACTACATTCCATCTGCCACTTTTTGCCCATTCTTCCAATTTGTCTAAGTCCTGCTGCAATAGCATTGCATCCTCAGCACTACCTACCCCTCCACCTATCTTTGTATCATCCGCAAACTTTGCCACAAAGCCATCAATGGCAGCCAACCAGATAAAGCTCCCTTTATTCCCACTTGCTGCCTCCTGCCTGTCAGCCATTTCTCTATCCATGCCAGTATATTTCCAGTAACACCACAGGATTTTATCTTGTTAAGCAGTCTCATGTGAGGCACCTTAACAAATGCCTTCCGAAAACCCAAGTAAGTGACATCCACTGCCTCTCCTTTGTCCACTCTGCTTGTTACTTCCTCAAAGAATTCTAACAAATCTGTCAGGCAAGATTTCCCTTTACATGTTGACTTTGACTTACTTTGTCATTAGTCCTCACGTACCTGAAACCTCATTCTTAATGATAGATTCCCAACACTTTCCCAACCATGAGGTTACACTAACCAGCCTATAATTTCCTCTATTTTGTCTCTACCCTTCTTAAAGAATGGAGTGACATTTGCAATTTTCCAGTTCTCCGGTGCCAGGATCAAGTGATTCTTGAAAGATCATGACTAATGCATCTGTTATCTCTTCAGCAACCTCTTTCAGGACTCTAGGGCATAGTCCATCTGGTCCAGGTGACTTATCCCATTAAGATCTTTGAGTTTGTCTAGCACTTTTTTCTTTGTAATAGTAAAGACAGTCACTCCTGCTCCCTGACACTCATGGACCTCTGGCATACAGCTAGTATCTTCCACAATATAGTCTGAAGCAAAGTACTTATTAAGTTCATCTGCCAATTCTTTGTCCCCCATTACTACCTCACCAGCATTATTTTCCAGTGGTCCAATATCAACTCTCATCTCCCTTTTATCCTCTATATAACTGAGAAAACTCTTAGTGTCCTGCTTTATATTATCGACAAGTGTGCCCTCATATTTCACCTTTTCCTTTCTTATAGCCTTTTAGTTGCCCTTTGTTGGATTTTAAAAGCTTCCCAATCATCCAACATCCCACTTACTTTTGCTATCTTATATGCACTTTCCTCGGTTTTTACGCAGTCCTTAACTTCCCTTGTTAGCCATGGTTGCCTAGCCCTGCCATTTGAGAACAACTTCTTCTATGGCATACATCTATCCTGTGCCTTGTGAACTATTCCCAGAAACTTCAGCCACCTTTGTTCTGCTATCATCCCCCCACCAGTATCCTCCTCCAATCCACCTGGGCAAGCTCCTCTCTCATGCCTTTGTAATTGCCTTTATTCCACTGTGATACTGAAACGTGTGACTTATGCTTCTCCCTCTCAAAATGCAGAATGAATTCAATCATATTATGATCACTGCCTCCTTTCTTTATGTTAGTTGATCAATAAAATCTGGGTTATTACATAACCCTAACCTAAGATAGCCTTTTCTCTAGTAGGTTCAAACTCAAGCTGCTCTAAAAAGCCATCTCATAAGCATTCAACAAATTCCCTCTCTTGCAATCTGACACCAACCTGATTTTCCCAATTCCTTTGCATATTGAAGTCCCCCATTACAATTGTGACATTACATTTATTACATGCCCTTACCAGCTCCCTTTGCAATCTCAACCCCACATCTTGGCTATGACCTGGAGGACTATATATGATTCCTATAACGTTTTTTCACCCTTGCAGTTTGTTAACTCCACCCACAATGATTCAACATTCTCTGACCCTGTGTCACCTCTTTCTAAAGATGTAATTCCATCTCTTACCAATAGAGCCACACTACTGCCTATGCTTTCCTGCCTGTCCTTTTATTACAAAATTTATCCTTTGATGTTAAACTCCCAACTACGACCTTCTTTCAGCCACGACTCCAGTGATGCCCACATCATACCGACCAATCTCTAAATGTCCCACGAGTTTGTCCACCTTATTCTGAATGCTAAATATATTTAAATACAACACCTTCAGTCCTGCATTCTTCACCCTTATGAATTTTGCCTCTGTGTTATAACTTAACTCTTTGCTCTGTCTGCATTTGTACCCAATCATTGGCTTGTGCTTCCTTGCATTCATATTACATATTACTTCATGTATTTGTAAATCTGAAGGCTCATCCTCAGCTTCATCATACTGGTTTCCATCCCCTTGCCATATCAGTTTAGACCGCTCCCAACAGCTATAGCAAGCCTGCCCGCAAGGATATTGGTCCCCACCCCGGACATCTTTGTGCACATCTGTGTGCACATCTTAGTTGGTGTGCACACAGATATCAGTTGTTGAAGTTCACGTGTTCTTCCGTTGAGACAACAAAGGTACTTGTCAGTAAATACAGATCTCCCTGTGCCTCTGATTATTATTACAAGGGTTGATTCTTATAACACCCTGAAAGGTCTCAACTAAACAAATCCACAGTATTACCATAAATAAGTTTATAAAATATAATTCAAAAATACATGTAATGCGAAGCACAAGTAAATAGTAAACAGTATAGTAAATAGTAAACAGCAAAGAGCTTGCTGTCCTAGTGACAAGTGGTGGCTGGGTATTCATTAGCCTCACATCCTGAGGGATGAATCTGTTACCTAGTCTAGTACTCCAGTCCTGATGCTCCTGTACCTCCTTCCTGACGGTAGTGGGTCGAAGAGATTGTGAGTGGTCGGGATCCTCAACAATGCTTTCAGCCCTTCGTATACAATGCTCTCGGCAAATGTCACAAATAGGGGAAAGGGAGACCCTGGTGATCCTCTCGACAGTTTTCACTGTCCTCTGTAGGGCCTTGTGGTCTGATACCTTGCAGCTTCTGTACCACACAATGATGCAGCCAGACAGGATACTCCCGATGGTGCTTCTGTAGGAAGTTGTTAAAATGAGGGCAAGGAACCTTGCACGCATCAATCTCCCCAGAAAGTGTAGTTGCTGCTGTGCCTTCTTGACTAATGAGGAGGTGTGGGTTCAGGATAGATCATCAATTATGTGCACACCAAGGAATTTTGTGCTCTACACTCTCTCCATGGTAGAGTCTCTAACGTGCAATGGAAAGTGGTTGACCTATGCCTTCCTGAAGTCACAATCATCTCTTTTGTCTTGTCTATGTTGAGATTCAGGTAATTGCTTTCTACGTGCCAATTCACTGTTGCTGTTGAGGCCAACTACTATTGTACCATCAATGAACTTGATGATACGGTTTGAGTTGGACCTGATAATGCAGTCGTGAGTCAACAGTGGGCTGAGCACACAACCCTGTTGGGGGTTATTATTGCTCAGTGTGAGGGAGCTTGAGATGCTGCTGCCAACTTGGACTGACTGGGGTGTTTCTGTCAAGAAGTCCAAAATCCCTTTACAGAGAGGGGTGTTGAGTCCCAACGAGGTTACCCACCAGCCTCTGATTGTGTTAAATGCTGAGCTGAAGTCAATGAACAAAATCCTGGCGCATGAGGCATAATTTTCTTGGTGAGACAGGATGGACTGGAGGGCTATGGCATCTTCAGTGAGCCAGTTTGAGCAGTAGGCGAACTGGAAAGGGTCCAATTTAGCTAGAAGGTGGGATTTTATTTGATCCATCACCAGCTGCTCAAAGCACTGGGCAGTAATTGTTCAGGCATTCTTTAATCAGGTAAACAATGCGAATTATCTATACTAAAGCCTCTGGTACACCGGCCATACACAGAGCCTTAGTTTTTCTCATTAGTGCTTCCATTGCTAACCTTTAGGCTCAAAGTTTAAGAGAGAATTTCAACATTGCTGGTTATGTACTCAAGAGAATTATGATTGATGGGCTTGCAAATTTCATAGCACTAAAAATGAGAACACAGTTTCCATGAAGGGTATATTGAACCATATTGGATCAATTGTGCAAATAAGGCTAGTGCTCACACAGCCGAATGATCACGTGGTGAATCAATGTGCCTCCTGCATGTGAAGGGCTCTCTATTTTTGTGCAGGCTTTTGAATGCACATTTTCACCTTGGCAGGTCCAGTTTGTCACTGTAAAAAAATTGCGTAGTGTGAACCATGAGTAATGACTCAGTAAATGCTCCATGCTTATGTAACACGTGTGATTAGAGGATGAACTGGTAGTTTGTAAGTTATTACCTATTTTTTGCTTGGAACTTCTGAAAAATAGTTAAAAGATGTTTACAAGTCACTAACAGCCTAGTACTACAACACGAGAATGTTTCAGAAATACACGCTAGACTACCTTGATCTGTTGAGGTGACAGTTTAGTCATCATAATTTTCACATAGGGCCGGAAAAAAATAAGTTATTATAAATAGAGGTAGGCATCATAGAAAATTCAGAATGCATTAAAGTCAGTATGCACCGAATTATGTATTATTATCCTTTTCTTCTTGTGTCATGATTTCTAACTGCAACTTTTGCAGAAAAGTTGATGGCTGTGTAATGCAATATGTGAGCATCAGTCTACAAGCACTCATTGAAGTCAAGTGTTCATGATGATGATAAAATACGGCAAATTTCATTCAAATATGCAAAGGACTTATCTATAAACTAACACACACACAAAATGCTGGAGGAACTTAGCAGGTCAGGCAGCATCCATGGAAATTAATAAACAGTAGAAGGAGATAGCTGAAGCCAGGTAAGTAGTAAAGGTAAAGGACTGGAGAGGAAGGAATCTGATAGGAGAGGAGAGGAGAGAGGACCACAGGAGAAAGGAGAAGAGGAAAGGATATAGGAGAAGGTGATAGGCAAGTGAGAAGAGGTAAGATGCCAGAGTGGAGAAAAGAAGAAGGAGGAAGAAGAGCGATTTTATTTAGCAGAGGAAGAAATCAATATTCAGGTCATCAAGTTGTAGATTACCCGGACAGAATATAAGGTGCTGCTCCTCCACCCTGAAGGTGGTCTTATCATGGCCATGGACCAACATGTTGGAATGGGAATTAAAAAGTTTGGCCACCAGGAAGTTCTGCTTTCAGCAGATTCACCAATGTAGAGGAGGGTGCACAGGGATGAAGGTGAGGAAGAAGGTGAATAGGAAGGTGTAGCATTTTGACCACTTGCAGGGATGTGACAGAAAGGAAATCAGTGAGGAGGAATGAATGAACAAGGGAATCGTGGAGAGGGCAATCCCTGCAGAAAGGGGGGGGGAGAGTTAAGATATGTTTAGTGGTAGGATCCCTTTGGAGATAGTGAAAGTTGCAAAGGATGATGTGCTGGATGTGAAGGTTCATGGAGTAGTAGGTAAGGACAAGAGGAACTCCATTCCTGTTAAGGTGGCAGGAGTGAGCATGGAGGTCCAAGAAATGGAGGAGAGGGAAGCACCAATTGTGGAGGAAGGAAGTCCCTGCTCTTTGATGAAGGAGGACATCTTTGATATCCTGGAAAGGAAAACCACATCCTGGGAACTGATGTGGCGGAGATGAAAAACTGAGACAATGGAATAGCATTTTTACAAGAGACAAGGTGGGAAGAAGTATAGTCTAGATAACTGTGGAAACTGGTAGATTTGTAAGAGATGCCATAGACAGTTTGTATCCAGGGATCAAGAAGAAGAGGGAGAAATAGAAATTCCCTTGTTTTATCCTCTTCATCACAGAGTACAAAGATTATGAACTGACAATAATATGCTAGGTATTAGCCAGGTAATCCACATCCTTTGAAAGGTAACAGTTCTGAAGCTTTTAATATATGGTTATCGTGGATAGATAGTTAGATACGTTATTAATCCCAAAGGAAATTACAGTGTCACAGTCGCATTACAAGTGCACAGATATAAATATTAGAAGAGAAGTAGAAAGAATAAAAAATAAGCTCCCTCATACCTCACTCACTGAAAGTTAATACGTAGGGTGTAGACAAAATGTGTATATTAGCCTTGACCACAAGTATCTGAATACCAGAATAAAGAACTACAATGATGTAGGGTTCTAGTTCTGGTAATATTACATGCATGCAGGTCTTCCTACCTAGGGTAAGAAAATACTTGTAATCATTAGAGTGCACAAAGTTCCACCAGAATGATTACTTGGAAGGAGTGGGAGGGTAGTATGCGGGGGGTGGAATGGCAGCAGGGTAGCACTTTCTTCATTTAATCTGACTGAGCCTTTGCTGTCTTGAGTTTAAAACTATGAGAGGTGATCTCATTAAAACATTCAAAGTCCTTACATGGCTTGTCAGGGTAGATGCAGAAATGTAGTTTCTGGCTGTGAGTCCCAGTTTCAAAGAAAGGAAGTTAGTCAATAAGAATTGAGATTAGTAGAAAATTCTTCATTCCCAGAGGATAGTGAATCTTTGAATTTCTCTACTCAATATGGCTGTGGATGTTCAGATGTTTAGTATATTTAAAACAGGGACGGACAAATTTTTGAATATTAAGGGATTTAAGAAAGGCAGATACAAGGAGCTGAACATACTGTTATTGCTTTTAATTCTTATTCCATTTGCTACAGTGGAAGAAAATCTGAAAATAATTTATTTATTCTATTGGGATGCAGTGTGGATTAAGCCCTTCCAGCCACACTTCCCAGCAATCCCCCAATTAAATTCTAGCCTAATCATGGGACAATTTACAATGACCTTAACCTACCAATTGGTATGTCTTTGGACTGTGGGAGGAAACCGGAGCACCTGGAAGAAACCCACATGGTCACAGGGAGAACATCCAAACTCCTCACAGGCAGCAATGGGAATTGAACCTGGATCGGCTGTACTATATATTCATTTGCATAATCACATAATAACATAAAATCAGCTTGTTTAATGTTACAGTACAAATGTTTCTGGTAAGATGGCAGCATGTTTGATCACAGCGGCTTCTACAGGGTCAACCAGAGGTGTTATTGTCTTTTATAAATGTAGTTTTTACAATTGCAAGATCCTGTTGGACTTAACTTAAAGTACTGCAGGTCAACCCCAACAGTGAGTTGCTCATTGGTGGTGAAACTGAAAGAGCTGGACTTGGTATGGATCATGCTACTGCTTGCATCAGAGAGGCACTGGAGGAGTTGGTGGGAAGGCAGAGTGCAGTCTAACAGCGAGTGATCATCTTAGTTGTTTTTCTTGTGATCACAAGACCCTGTTGGACATTATTAATGTGGAATGCTGCAAGTCTGATTCACTGATTTATTAATGGATTGCAGAGGCGGAGAGCAGGGGAGATGTGTGGCCTTGGTTGTAACAAGGACTAGGCTTCAAGGCGTGGTGTCACCTGTTTACAGTCTCCCAGAAGAGAGGTGTCAGAGTTGGTGTGCTCCACCAGAGGCGGAATGGCACAGTGTCCAAGCTGAAGTTGGTGCCACTCCCCAATGTTCACTTGGCAGAAGACAAGCTGTATTGTGTTCAATGGCAGACTGCTACAACATTCATGGACTCAGCATCTTGGAATTTTTTTTGTGCGATCGTATTTAACTGATATCCTATATGTGCTTGCTATCTTGTATGCGCTATATATGCCTTGTGCTATATGTGACTATTGGTATCATGTTTGGCATCTTGGCCCCAGAATAATGCTGTTTCATATGGCTGTATTCATTGTAAGGTTGAATAACAATTAAACTTGAGCTTGAACTTGAACTTGTATTGAGACATTGCAGGAAGTTCTTAACCAACAAGTTTTTACCTTCTATGTAAAGTTCTGCAGACGTTGTGTCCGATCCATAGATATTTGAAGCCAAACAGGTATAACGTCCTGTATCCTCCTCAAAGGCCTCAGAAATTATCAGTGAGCACTGATTACCATTATAGGCAATCTGAACGTCAGGTGAGTTCTTGAGTTCCTTTCCCTCACAGTACCACCTACAAAATAAAGAAGTTAAATAACAGTGTTGAAATAGCTATAATCTTAGAGAAGAACACAGATCATTAATGTTCAATATTTCACCTTGAGCATGACAATACTTGGCACTAAAACAATCCTGTTAGATGATCTGATAAAATGTCATTGCTTATATCTATGTCATATTTCAGTTGACTAGTTGCACTAAATATGTGAGAATATGTATCATTGATAAGTTGACATTTTACTCTGTAAACTGACAGGAATGTTGGGATATTTTTGCATATATAATTTAGTGGCAAAAATCCCAAAGTTCATGCCCCTGATCAGATGTATATATGCAGACTGCACCGTCTTGTTTTGCCTTAATCAACAGAACCAACGTAAGGCAGTTGACAGACTTGAATTTCCATTATCATGCATCAGCACTTCCAGAAAATACCCTTAAAATTCAGCACATTTATGATTATGTTGGTTAGTGTGGGATATCGTGGATCATTCAGCTTTAGACTCTTTGCTATGCCTGACATCTTTTGAGGCAAAGAGGTGGCCAAGAGGAACAAGGATCATTCCCTGCCTAACTGGTTCTTAACATCATTAAGTCTCATGGTCAGAAGGAACATAGCCTTAGTGCTACAAAGGTATAGTATGATTGCAGCAATGTTGCAGGATTTCTGAGTAACTCCCTCACAAAAGACAAGTTATGGGTCTCTAAATTCTTTATTGACTGTTAAGCACCTTTCACAAACTGCTAATAAAGCAGGATCAGTCACTGACAGATGTAATGAACCAAGAGGTGAAGAAAGAAGTGAGTGAGCTGGAAAAGGAAGATAATCAATATACTGTATGTTGACAAAGGATTTAGAGAAGACAAATTTGGAACATATGATCTGGAGCTACAGATGGACTACAACTTATTGAATAAAAGATTCAATAAACATATAATTCCTCTTTGCACTACAATTCCTAATTTACCTTCCTTTTATTGCTGATTATAACATCTACTTGTTCACTCAATGTTTAAAAACACATTCAATCCACAGAAACTGTTTCTTTATCAGAAGAATGCATTAGGTCAATTCTGCAGCTGCTCAACCTTCTCAGAAGCAACTAAATTATGATCACATGAATCTTGCCGAAAGTATGCAAAGATTGAAAGAAAAAAAGGCTCTCTATTTCCACATAGTTTGTATCATACCATCAAAAACTGAAATATTGCAGACACTGGAAACCTGAAAAAATATCAAAAATACTAGAAATATTCAGCAGCTGAGGTAATATCACACAGAAACAGAACTAACTTTTTACTGCGATAAACTTCCATCAGAATCGATGATGAACGGTATGATAAAAGGCCATCAACCTGAATTAATATTTTTGTTACTTTTCCACAGATGCTGGCTCAAACCATGGGTATTTTCTGCATGTTCTGTTTGAGTTCTTGCCTTACTCTGTTGCTATTTAACTCAATATCAGCTTGACCATAATTGATGAATGACAGATTAAATCAATCCCAAACATTAAATTATTTGTATCTATTCATGGTAGAAAACAATGATTAGACAGAATTTTTAAGTTCTCACTGGGGAGGCTGTGTAAGTTAATATGGTTTGTAGGTATGTGCATGTATGTCTGTGTGCGTGGTGGGAAAGGTGCAAAATAATTCAATGAAACAGCTGAAAGGAAAAAAGTTGTGATAGCTGACCACATTTATTCACTCCCTTTCTTCAAATAAGTGTTTCTGAATAAAAGTCCGTCTTAAAAAAAGAACAACCTGAAAAATACGAAACACTGAAAAATGAAATGTATAAATAGAAACAACAGGAATTCTGCAGATGCTGGAAATTCAAGCAACACACATCAAAGTTGCTGGTGAACGCAGCAGGCCAGGCAGCATCTATAGGAAGAGGCGCAGTCGACGTTTCAGGCCGAGACCCTTCGTCAGGACTAACTGAAGGAAGAGTGAGTAAGGGATTTGAAAGCTGGAGGGGGAGGGGGAGATGCAAAATGATAGGAGAAGACAGGAGGGGGAGGGATGGAGCCGAGAGCTGGACAGGTGATTGGCAAAAGGGGATAGGAGAGGATCATGGGACAGGAGGTCCGGGAAGAAAGACAAGGAGGGGGGGTGACCCAGAGGATGGGCAAGAGGTATATTCAGAGGGACAGAGGGAAAAAAGGAGAGTGAGAGAAAGAATGTGTGCATAAAAATAAGTAACAGATGGGGTACGAGGGGGAGGTGGGGCCTTAGCGGAAGTTAGAGAAGTCGATGTTCATGCCATCAGGTTGGAGGCTACCCAGACGGAATATAAGGTGTTGTTCCTCCAACCTGAGTGTGGCTTCATCTTTACAGTAGAGGAGGCCGTGGATAGACATGTCAGAATGGGAATGGAATGTGGAATTAAAATGTGTGGCCACTGGGAGATCCTGCTTTCTCTGGCAGACAGAGCGTAGGTGTTCAGCAAAACGTTCTCCCAGTCTGCGTCGAGTCTCGCAATTCCCTTGTCCATTCGTCCCCCCCATCCCTCCCCACTGATCTCCCTCCTGGCACTTATCCATGTAAGCGGAACAAGTGCTACACATGCCCTTACACTTCCTCCCTTACCACCATTCAGGGCCCCAAACAGTCCTTCCAGGTGAGGCAACACTTCACCTGTGAGTCGACTGGGGTGATATACTGCGTCCGGTGCTCCCGATGTGGCCTTTTATATATTGGCGAAACCCGACGCAGACTGGCAGACCGCTTTGCTGAACATCTATGCTCTGTCCGCCAGAGAAAGCAGGATCTCCCAGTGGCCACACATTTTAATTCCACATCCCATTCCCATTCTGACATGTCCATGCACGGCCTCCTCTACTGTAAAGATGAAGCCACACTCAGGTTGGAGGAACAACACCTTATATTCCGTCTGGGTAGCCTCCAACCTGATGGCATGAACATCGACTTCTCTAACTTCCGCTAAGGCCCCACCTCCCCCTCGTACCCCATCTGTTACTCATTTTTATGCACACATTCTTTCTCTCACTCTCCTTTTTCTCCCTCTGTCCCTCTGAATATACCTCTTGCCCATCCTCTGGGTCACCCCACCCCGTCTTTCTTCCCGGACCTCCTGTCCCATGATCCTCTCGTATCCCCTTCTGCCTATCACCTGTCCAGCTCTCGGCTCCATCCCTCCCCCTCCTGTCTTCTCCTATCATTTTGCATCTCCCCCTCCCCCTCCAGCTTTCAAATCCCTTACTCACTCTTCCTTCAGTTAGTCCTGACGAAGGGTCTCGGCCTGAAACGTCGACTGCGCCTCTTCCTATAGATGCTGCCTGGCCTGCTGCGTTCACCAGCAACTTTGATGTGTGTTGTATAAATAGATTCAAACAATGAAAATAGCTGAAAATACCAACTGTTACAACAGTGCTTTGCAGCTGTTCTCTTCCATTAAAATCAATGCAGAAGAACTCCCTTCTCAGTTCTTAAGGAATCCAACAGTGGATTGCAGTGGTGAAACACCACCAAACACCTGTCATGAAATCTGAGATTACAGTACTGTATTTGCATGTGTATGCAGAGAAATCCCAAACTTCCTGGAATTTGTGTGGAGAAGCCCAATAGCTGAATATCCCTGAAAAATCCAGGCCATTAACCAATCACTGTTATGTATAGTTTCATACATAGTTTTTCCCTGGCCAAATGTCCCCAAACTACAGTAACATGACTTCTAGGAGTCTGCTGATTTGGCACAGAGAAAGACTATGAGTATACTGGACCAATAATTTTGGCTCTGGACAACACTTAGTTTACTAACTAGCGCTGCGTGGCAAAAGTGAAATCATAAAAATGGCCAGATAAACAAAAAAAATTGGAACTGGATTAGGTTGCACCAACTTTACCCTGCTTTGCCATTCAAAAAGTGAAATCACAAAAACGGCCATATAAACAAGAGAAATTGAAACTGGATTAGGTTGCACCAACCTGACCCTGCTTTGCCATTCAAGAAGACCATGGCTATCTGATCTTGACATCAGAGTAACTTTTTTGCCTCCCTATCACCCTTAATTCCCCAGTTGTTTATCTCTGGTTTCCATTGCCATAACATTAACATGCATAATTATCTTGTTTTTTTTTTCCTTTTTTAAAATTTCCTTTACCTGAATTTTCCCTGCCACTATTTAGCTTACAGCCCTAGTTATTTAATTATTCAGGACACTGGTTTTAGTACAAGTGAAATAAAGCCTGTCCCAATGGAATAGCTCCACATTTCCTCAATATCCAACTTCATGCCCTGCTTCCCTCATACCACTTTTGATTCGTAAATTACCCCTCTCATCTTTTATGCTATGTCAATTTACACTTGATTCTGTCAGTAATCCCCTTTAACTCAGCTTTCTAATTTACACTCTAACTCCTCAAATTACTCCACTAGAACTTTTGTTTTGCTCTTCACTAAGTCCAAATTCCTCCAGCCCTAAGGAGATAAAATCTAGCAAATGGCAGCTAATATAGCCTATGTGAGAATAGTTTTTATCCAACTAACATTATGTACCTCTATTATTACAATATTTCTTTTCACATTCCCAATTGAATGCCCCCATATATTGAGATGCTGTGGTGGGTTTGTCCATGAACAGAAAACCTCACATGTGT
This sequence comes from Mobula hypostoma, assembly GCF_963921235.1. Classification (NCBI taxonomy): domain Eukaryota; kingdom Metazoa; phylum Chordata; class Chondrichthyes; order Myliobatiformes; family Myliobatidae; genus Mobula; species Mobula hypostoma. The sequence continues at coordinate 21,628,096 of NC_086115.1, forward strand.
CAGATATGTGTAATAATAAGGGTCTTCCACCTAGTAATCTCTTGCTATGACAAAAGTTCAGGTTCGGGAGCCTAGTGACAGATGCTAACAATGTGACCTCTTCTATAAGATTAACAGTGCAATTTGACCCTCTGTTGAAGAAATGTGGCTTGGAAGATAACACAAATAATCATTCACTTATCCTGTCAATAGATTTGGAACATTTTACAAAGATGATACTCTTTCTGGTGTTTTGAGTTACCTGCTGTAGGTGATGGCGCAAAAGCATACAAGAGGACAGGGATTTCTACTGCCCTACAGACCATGAGCATTGTGCCACATCTGAGAAAGTGACCTTTACACACTCTTTTCCTTTGAAGGCCACTATCTGTGCAGGCATGCAGAAGGCAAATGGTGAATTTCATCATTGGCTTTCACCGAGAACTGGCTGTTGGGGGCGGCACAGTAGTGTAATGGTTAGTGTAAAGCTATTACAGTGCCAATGACCTGGGTTCAATTCCCACTGCTGTCTGTGAGGTGTTTGTGTATTCTCCCTATGACTGTATGGGTTTCCTCTGGATGCTTCGGTTTATACTCACATTCCAAAGACATACAGGCCTGTAGACTAATAGATCACATGGGTGTAATTGGATAGCATGGGTTCATGGTTTGGAAGGACCTGTTACCACACTGTATCTCTAAATAAAATACATAAATATGGCAAGTACCAATGTTCTCTGGTGTTTTGTCATAGACATTTAGTATTGTAAGGTGGTGATGTATGGAGTGGGGAGGAGGGGATGGTGGAAAGAAAAAGGATGGCAGCAGGCTTGATCATGGATTTCTGTTCTTCAGATGTTATGATGTATGGCTCAATTCCTCTTATGCTTCAGTGAACAAGTCGACAATGCCATAGAACTCAGTCTCCCAGTGTGCTTGTAAGCAAGGGCCAGCGATATAACTTTTTTTCCTGTAGTGGCTGCAAATTAGGTTGAGTAGTTACCTAGTTGTCTATTGCTCCACTCCACCAAGAAGTTTGTGAAAGTTGAGATTATAATGTTGCAATGAAAAAGACTGAGAAAAGTATTGGGCAATGAGACAGTCTAATTTCACACAAGATGCATGGGAATATACTGGAAAATACTCAGAGAGAGAAAATTGATGATCACTTGTAAAGCAGGGACTTTCAGTTTTAGCCAGTATGGTGTAGTCAAGGACAGACACTGCCTAACAAATTTGATTAAATTCTTTGAAGAGGTTACAAAATGTATTGATAAGGGCAGTAATGTGACCAACAAAGATTTCAGCAAGGTCTTTGACAAAGTCATGTACAGGAGAATGTTTAAAAAGTTAAACAATTCATGGTATACACAGCAGGTTGCCAAAATGCATCAAAAATTGCATTGGGTTGTTTGCCATGAATGAATAAAAATATGGAAGGAAACATGGAACTCAAATGAGTCAATGACAGTGGAAGTAGACAAACTATTTTTCTGTGTTTTTGCCATGTGCTCGAAGGAATGAAGGCTGCCATTTTATGAAGCTGCTCTGTAACCTCCATTTTGTGAGGTGTCTTGTGAACTGTTTTTACTCAGGAATAGTTCTATCGAAGTGCTTTAAAGTTGACACAGTGATGCTCCTGATAACCTGCCTGAACTAGAGATCATTTCCAAATAAGCAGTTATTTGTGAGGTGTTCTTTGGAAATATAGAACATGCAGTTTTATGAATAGGGGAACCTGTGCCTGACTGAGTAACTTGAGCCTAGTTCCTGCCTGATTCAGAACAAAGAGACTTATATTACCAGTTGTCACTTGCAGAAGGGCAATAAATGGATGCTGACTTGGACCAGAGCCAAGAAGAAGGTGACACAGGTAGGTCAGATGACCTCGAGCCAAGATTGAAGCACAATATTTGAATTGATGACGAAGACTGTAAGAATAAAGGGCTTCAAATACAAAATGGAGAAAATTCCAGAACTATCGCAGTGAAGAACCCCATGCCAGGGGCTGGGAGAAGAATCAATCAGCTGGCCAATGAGAGATTCTATTTTGGTGTTATAATTTGGAGAAGTGGTCTGAGTGAGTGTTGGTACAGAGGGGACAGAAGAATACGTTTTAAGTTGTTGGCCTGGAGTCAACATATTATGTTGTTGTTTGTGCAGAGTGCAAGCTTTGATTAACTAGGAGTTGTGTAGTGAGTTGCCTAACTTAGACCTATTAAAGAACAGTCAACATATTTTGATGCACTCAAAAAAAAAGAATAGAGGTCTAGGATGCTAGTTTCAAGCTGAATCACCCACAAAGTTAGGATATTAAAATGGGAAAATAAAAGGACAAAAAGAACCCAGGGGTTTGGAGGATTAGTGAGATTACTTTCTTAGTTATATATTAAGAAAATGGCCCAATTATGAGCAATGGATACAAAAGTTTGATAGTGGAGGATCAGGGAGGATGCATTGTGGAAAGCAGTTAGTGAAAAGAAACCAAAGAAATTATTGACCTCTTTTCAAGGGATTAAAAAGCCATTATAATGGGATGTATCTGGGACAGTCTACTTGAAGTGAAAAGGGAAAAACAGAAACTAGCAGAGGAATTGTGAAAGTGTAGGAAAGAGTTAGAGAGAGAGGGAAATAAAAAAGTTGGTGAGAATGGAGAGAAAATGAAATTCTGAGAGAGCAAGGTCAGGCAAATATGATGCATGAATCAGTTTCAGACTCAGTGTGAATGCATGACAAGAGAAAAGGGGAAAAGTGAAGAGGAGTGTAAAAAGGCGAACACAGAATTAAAGAAATGTGAAGTCTGTGTCAGGATTTACAGACTGCTACGAATGTCATACAGAAATTGGCAGCTGAAAAGAAAGGCGGTGTCAATCACACCAAGTTTTTTAAAACAGATTGTAAAGCTGCAGTCAACTCTGAGTTCAGAAAGAAATGATGTGTGAATTGATGATAATGGTGAGTTAATGTATGAGGTAATGTGCTATAATACTGAGGATGATTGGGAAAGTGGTCTATCTCCCAATGGCTTTTTCCAAGAGGGGTGGAACCTTCAACATCCACTGATACCTATGGTAATGGAGAGAGATCAGGAGACACCAGAGAAGATGGACCAGTTGTAACACAGTATTTTACCTGTTTTGATGTGGCTCAGTTGAGTTTTTGGAGTAAACCTCATGAGTGTCAGGTGACAGTAGTACAAGTACAGAATGGATCAGGAGAGGAAAATAAAGTCATACAACTGGAAAATTCTTCTTTAAGGATCTTTGTTGATGGATCATCATCTGTTCATTATGAAGAGAGGATAAGGAAGGAGTAGGGATCGAAAATTTTGCAATCAAGTTACCTGAAACAATGAGTACACAAATGTCAGAGCTTGCTGCTGTAGTTCTTGTTGTCAGCCATCTAGCAATCATATACTCAGATAGCTGTGTATGTTTGTAATAGATTGATTGAATATTTACCGTTATGGGAAACTAGAAGTTATGTCTTAGCAAACAGTGAACCTTTATCATCAGCACCTTTGTTGAAGTATACATTTGAGAAGGCAAGGGGAAACACTCATGGAGTAAAAAAGGGGAAGGGTTACTTAAAGACATCCCTGGAAGGGAACAGGAAGGCTGATGAGTTAGGTAAGATGCGGGGTGAAATGGAATACAGATGTAGAAGGAATGATGACACAGAAACCAGCAAAAAGTTTCTATAGACTTAGTCAATGTAGAGCAACAGGATCAGGAGGTAGCAAAAGTACAGAGAGGAGAGAATGCTGTACTCTTCTATGTTCTAATTCTGAAGAGCATGAGAAATATCCAGGCATCCAGGTATGGAATGGATTATACTTAATAATAGTAGATTTGTAGTGCCAGAAGGTGAAAAAAAAAACAGATGATGTATTGGTACCATGACATTTTTGGCATCAACAAGCAGATGGAACTACGGAACAGTTAAAGAATCTGTGTTGGCAACCAAAAATGTGAGGAGGTGTAGAACATTATTGTAAGAATTGTTTGGTTTGTGCCCAGTTAAACTAAGACAAATCAGCTAGAAAAGCAGTTTTAAGACACACACACCCTCCTAGAAGGACCATGGATTAACTTGAAGATTGATTTTGTACGACCTTTACCTCCATCCCATGGAGAACTGAAATACATTCTAGTGATAGTGGATAATTTCACCAAGTGGATAGAGGCTTTCTTAACTACAAATAAAACTGCTAAGGTTACAGTCAGGATTTTGTATGAGAGAGTTTTTACCCAGTGGGGATTGCCAAGGGGTTTAGAATCAGATCAATGTTTCTACTTCACCGCACAGATGGTGCAAAATCCAATGAAACTACTTGGGGTAAAACAGAGCTGTTTTCTCACTGTTTTACCTCAAAACTAATCAATATGCTACAAGTCCTTGGTCTGAATACCTCCTTATGCAGTTGGATCCTCAATTGTCTCACTTACAGATGCCAGTCAGTTCATTTTAGCAACAACATCTCCTCCACAATCTCCATCAGCACAGGTGCACAACAAGGCTGTGTGCTTAGTCCCCTGCTCTACACACTTTACACTTATGTGTAGCTAAGCGTAGCTCCAACACCATATTAAAGTTTGCCGATGACACCACTGTCATAGGTTGGATCAAACATGGTGATGAATCAGCATATAGGAGGGAGATTTAAAACCTAGCTGAGTGGTGTCATCATAGCAAACTCTCACTCAATGTCAACAAGACCAAGGAGCTGATTATAGGCTTCAGTAAAAAGAAATCAGAGGTCCATGAGCCAGTCCCCATTGGAGAATCAGAAGTAGAGAGGGTTAACACCTAGGTATTATTATTTCAGAGGACCTGCCCTGGGCCTAGCATGTAAGTGCAATTACAAAGAGAGCAGGACAGCACCTCTGCTTCCTTAGGAGTTTGTGAAGATCCAGCATGTCATCCAAAACTCTGACAAACTTCCATAGATTATATTGAATTGCTGTATATTGTGGAGAGTATATTGAATGGCTGCATCACAACCTTGTATGGAAACACCAATGCCCTTGAACAGAAAATCCTACAAAAAGTAATAGATACAGCTAAGTCCACCATGGGTAAAGCCCTTCCAAGTACTGAGCACACCTCCATGAAGCATTGTCATGGGAAAGCAGCATCCATCATCAGGGTCCCCCACCACCCAGGACATGCTCTCTTCTCGCTGCTGCCATCGGGAAGAAGGTACAAGAGCTTCAGGACTCACACCACTAAGTACAGGTATAGTTACTACCCCTCAACCATTAGGCTCCTGAACCAAAGGAGGTAACTTCACTCAACTTCATTTGTCCATCATTGAAATGTTCCAACAACCAACCGACTCACTTTCAGAATCAGAATCAGAATCAGGTTTATTATCACCGGCATGTGACATGAAATTTGTTAACTTGGCAGCAGCAGTTCAATGCAATACGTAATATAGAAGAAAAAAAAACAACAAAATAAAATAATAATAATAAATAAGTCAATCAATTACAGTATATGTGTATTGAATAGGTTAGAAGTCATGCAAAAACAGAAATACTATATATTAAAAAATGTGAGGTAGTATCCAAGGGTTCAATGTCCATTTAGGAATCGGATGGTAGAGGGGAAGAAGCTATTCCTGAATCGCTGAGTATGTGCCTTTGGGCTTCTAAATCCCCTACCTGATGGTAACAGTGAGAAAAATGACTCTTCTTCTCATGTTCTCAATATTTATTGCTTATTTATTTATTATAATTGTTTCTTCTCATTGTATTTGCAGTTTGTTATCTTCAGCACTCTGGTCAAATGCCCTAGTTAGGCTGTCTTTCATTGATTCTGTTATGATTGTTCTTCAATAGATTTATTGGGTATACCCACAAGAAAATGAATCTCAGGGTTGTATATGTACTTTGATATTAAACTTTACTTTGAACTTTGGAGGGCCATATGACGTTATTGTTAGAGGCAGTTTATCTGTCTATCAAATCCAATCTGCTCCAAATACGTTAGGTTGGTATCATTTGCAGTTTGTTGTCCATTGTTTAGTTTCTAGTCTATAGATTTGCTGAGTATGCCCACAGAAAAAGAATCTCAGGGTTGCATGTGGTGACATGTAATTACTCTGAAAATAAATTTTATTTATGCACTTTGAAATCTGAGTGGCCCATTAATGTCTGAAGTCTCTATTGAAGGTTATGGACTATTCACAACATTCACGGAGAAGTCTATTTGGATTCATCAGATGCCATGGTAATAGTAGACTGTGTAGATGAGGACGGAGAAATGATTATAAAAATTTGAAGAACTGAGACGAGATGTTATAAAGAAAATAAGACCAATGTCTGTTGATAATTGTGGTTGAGTAAAGGTAATATGTGGAAAAGAGGGGAGTACTGGGATAATGGTGGGAAGTCCTATTTTTGGGCTCCTGCTTCAGGGAGAAAAAGGGCTTATAACTCAAGTACAACTTTATTGTGAATGTAAAGGTACTGTTGACGTGGACACAAATCAGAAATGAGATTATTGTGGTGTCTGAAAAGAGGATGCTGTCTAAGTTGCATGCCATCTTGGTCAATCTCTCCCATCCACTACATAATGTACTGGGTGGGCACAGGAGTACATTCAGCCAGAGGCTCATTCCACCGAGATGCAGCGCTGAGTGTCATAGGAAGTCATTCCTGCCTGTGGCCATCAAACTTTACAACTCTTCCCTTGGAGGGTCAGACATCCTGAGCCAATAGGCTGGTCCTGGATTTATTTCATAATTTACTGGCATAATTTACATATTACTATTTAACTATTTATGGTTCTGTTATTATTTATTATTTATGGAGCAACTGTAACGAAAACCAATTTCCCCCGGGATTAATAAAGTATGACTATGACTATGACTATGACTATGACTATTGGCTGCATGTGCCCCAGGCAACTCAATCCCAGTTGTTCTGGAGCACCAGGATCTTCCATATATACCTTACCCCATGGTGGAGTCAACAACTGATGCCACAACTATTGCAGTGCCAACGGTTACTAGTCCTTTGCTCTGTGATGAGGTTCAGATAGATACAAAGGGAGTAGGACTTGTATTAGAAGAAACAGAAGAACAGGTTAGACAGAGTAGATGTGAATAGGCTCTTTCCACTTAGATTAGGAGAGATAAATACGAGAGGACATGGCTTTAGGGTGAAAGGGGAAAGGTTTAGGGGGAACATTAGGGGGAACTACTTCACTTTAAGAATAAATTGGATAGGTACAAGGATGGGAGAGGTCTGGAGGATTATGGACTGGATGCAGGTCAATGGGACTAGCGGAATAATGTTTCGGCGCAGACTAGAAGGGCCGAATGGCCTGTTTTCTGTGCTATAGTGTTCTAAGGTTCTAGGTTATTCTAGTATCAGGGTATGGACATGTACAAGTGTTGAACTTGACCACTCCAAATTCCTTGCTAGTGTGGAATAAGCCTCCAGGAACTTTTCCAAAATTTATTAATTGGACATTTTGGTTCATAATGTTGGGAAATATCAAGAAGGAGTTTGGATTTCATTTACTAATCCACCTACTTATGCTATTATATGGCAAAGATCTACAAAGATCTGGCTTCCTGTCATCAAAAAGGAGAATATTGGGTTTGTCCAGAAGATTTTGCTAAAAATGGGTTAACAGATTGTGGGTCTGTTTCTTATAATAATTGTTCTCCATCTATTTTGCCTGTCTACAACAAGACATTCCAGAAATTTGCTTTGATGAATGATACTTATTACGTTGCTACTTCAAGCACACATTATAAGAAGTGTGATTAATTCTAATGTTGTGATTTCCAATGTTTCGAAGGACTTAGTTTTAGCAGGACAAATATTACCAAAGTAGTTGTAAAACCACCTATTCAACAGAATGTGTATATCAATGATGCTGCTGAGGGTTTACTTGTTTACTTACATATGTACCTACTGCTCTTCCAACTATTCCTCATTTTACTGTGCAGTGGGATAAAGTTATTAACCATAATGAAGCTATTATTCGACAATGCGATGAATTTTCCAAGACTATTAAAGATCATGCAGATTTAGTTAATAATGCTTTGCAGAATCCACCCTTTTGGAGTAAAGTTTGGATGTTAAAGTACATACTTGGATTTGTATTATTTCACGTTTTTATTGTTCTGCTCTTTGTACTAATGATTATCCAATGTATTTTCCTAAGTGTTTTTCAATGGCAACTGAAACAACTTAAGTTTTTGCACACTAAATACTATTTCAAATCTCCTTTTTGTGATTTTGTTTGCCTTTACACAATGACGTTGACTTGAGTATTACGTACCTCTACCTCATTACGTTTTATTAATTGCTGTTAAATGCCTCGTCATATGGTATGAAATCAGGTGTATTTTAGCACGTTTCTTTTATATGCTTTTGTATTGATATTTTTAAATATGCCAGTATTTTGATATTGCTTTTTTATCTATGTCTTACAGTCTATGATAATTTGTTAGTATCTTTAACAGTATTATTTGATGTAGTCATGAATGCTGGCGTTCCTTTTGTATTGTATTTACTCAGACATATGAACAGAATTTTCTGTGGATCAAAAGCGGCAGATGTTGGCTATGAAGAAATTAGAGGAAGGAAAATCAAACTCAAATGAGGCAAGGACTGTTCAAGTAAACAAACCAATTGTCTTTGTTCTTGCCATGTGCTAGAAAGAATGGAGGCTGCCATTTTGTGAAGCTGCTCTGTAACCTCCATTTTGTCTTTTCTTTTTTAATCATTTTATTTTCAAGTTCATAAGCATAATAACAATAGTGATATAAAGAGATTGGAATTACATTATTGGTAATAAACATATACAAGAAAAACTACAAATAGTACAAGTACAATAGACTTCCAAACTCTTAATATAATTAATCATGAAGAGAAAAGAAATAAAAAGAAAAGGATATCACAAAGAAAGACCCCAAAAAACAAAAAAAAACAAACAGAACAAAACAGGGCTGAATCAATGTATTAGATCGAATACATTCATTAATGGCGTCAACTCCGCTCCTCTATTCATATATTCTAAGTTGATAAAAAGGATTCAGAAAAGGTCAAACTACATCATATGGAAGTGTTGAATAAATGGCTTCCAAGTCTCTTCAAATTTAACCGAAGGATCAAAAATGATACTTCTGATTTTTTCTAAATTTAAACATGATGTAGTTTGAGAAAACCATTGAAATGTAGTAGGAGGGTTGGTTTCTTTCCAATTCAATAAAATGGATCTTCTGGCCATTAATGTAACAAATGCGATCATATGACAGGCTGAAAAGGATAAAGAGCTATGTTCCATCATTGGGAAACCAAAATTTGCCGTAACGGGATGGGGTTGTAAATCAAAACGCAAAACTGTTGAAATGATATCAAAGATATCTTTCTAAAGTTTTTCTAAGAGAGGGCAGGACCAGAACATATGAGTTAATATTAGGAGATTAATGAATATTGTTTATAGTTCTTCAATTAGAACTCCAGAATGCGTTATTTCATTGGACGCTGAGAAAGCTTTTGATAGAGTCGAATGGACATGCCTGTTTAATATGCTTGAGAAATTCAATTTTAGTCCGATATTTATATATTGGATTAAATTGATATACCTTACCCCTTTGGCTTCGGTATTCACCAATAATCAAAGATCTCCCTTTTTTCAGTTATTCCATGGTACTAGGCAGGGTTGCCCTCTTGGTCCACTATTATTCGATATTGCCCTGGAACCATTAGCTATTGCTATTCGTGACTCTCCTAATATATTTGGTATTACCCATAGGAAGCAGATATATAAATTATCACTATATGCAGATGATTTACTATTATATATCTCTAACCCTCAGAAATCCATTTCGGCAGTATTATCTTTGCTTGCTCAGTTTAGTCGTTTTTCTGGTTATAAATTGAATCTTAGCAAGAGTGAACTTTTTCTATTAAATATGCAGGCTCCCATTTATAGATGTTCATCATTTAGATTGATTACTATTTTACTTGTTTGGGGGTTAAAATTGCTAAGAGGCTTAAGGACTTAATCAAGCTCAATTTTTTACCGTTAATTAGTCAGGGTAAACAATTGTTTACTAAATGGTCCCCATTGTCTCTATCACTGATTGGCCGAATCAATGCTAGTAAAATAATTATTCTACCTAAATTTTTATATCTATTTCAAGCGGTACCAATTTTTATTCCTAAATCTTTTTTTGATACTATTGATTCTAAAATTTCCTCTTATATGTGGCAGAATAAAAATCCTAGGTTAAGTAAAAAAAAATTGACAGAAGTCCAAGAAAGATGGTGGTTTAGCATTGCCGAATTTAAGATTCTATTATTGGGCAATTAATATTCAATATTTAATATTCTGGACACAAGATTGGGATATAATTCCAAGTCCACAATGGGTAAACCTCGAAAGTTACTCTGTACAAGGGTTTTCATTAGTTTCTACTTTAGGATCTTCACTGCCCTTTGTGTTTTCTAAATTGAATAAACAAATGGCTAATCCAATAATTAAAAACACATTACAAATATGGTTCCAATTTCGTAAATTTTTTGGTTTGAAAAAATTTATATTATCAAGCCCTATTATATCTAATTTTTTTCTAACCCTGTGCTATGGATCAAGCTTTTTTAATATGGAAAATGAAGGGTATAACATGTTTCCGGGATTTATTTTTGAATAACCGTTTCATGTCTTTTGAACAGTTGTCTAATAAATATAACTTGTCCAGATCCCATTTTTTAAAGATATTTACAAATAAGAAACTTTTTAAATACCATGCTGCCTACATTTCTGATTTCATACCCAACTGATATCACGGAAAAAAAATTTAGGCTTAAATCCTTATCAGAAGGGATTAATAGCAACTATTTATGATATAATTATGAAAATACAGCCAGGTATATCTGATAAAATTAAAAATGAATGGGAAAGGGAACTTCAACTTCACTTACCTGGAGAGAAATGGGAGAAAATTTTTCAATTAGTTAGCTCTTCCTCTATATGTGCTAAACATACGCTGATACAATTTAAGGTAGAGCACATGTCTAAAGATAAACTAGTTTGTTTTTACTCCCATATAAATCCTATTTGTGACAGATGTCACTCTAAGGTGGCTTCTTTGACTCATATGTAACCTCCATTTTGTGAGGTGACTTTTGAACTGTTTTTGCTCAAGAATAGTTCTATAAAAGTGCTTTAAAGTTGACATGGTGATGCTCCTGATAATCTGCTGAACTAGAGAGCATTTCCAAATAAGAATTTATTTGTGGGGTGTTCCTTGGTACAATAGAACATTTAGGTTTATGAATAGGGGAGTCTGCATCTCACTCGACTAACTCAAGTCTAGTAGCTGGCTAATTCAGAACAGAGACATAAAATACCAGTTTTCACTTACAGAAGGGTGATAAATGGATGCTGACTTGGACCAGAGCCAATAAGAAGGTGACACAGGTCAATCAGATTACATTGGGCCAACAAAGATTGAAGCACAACATTTGAAGTGATGAGGAAGACTATAAGAATGAAGGGCTTCAGCTGCAAAGTGGCAAACAATCCAGAGACTATCTATCGCCAGGAAGGACCCCATGCTAGGGACTGGGAGAAAAAGGGTCAATCATCTGGCCAATGGGAGATTCTATTTTGGTGTTTTAAATTGGAAAAGTGGTCTGAGTGAGTATTGGTACAGAGAGAATAGTAGAATATGTTTTAAATTGTTGGCGTGGGGTCAACATAGTAATTAGTGTTTGTGCAGAGTCAATAAAGTGCAAGCCTTGATTAATTAAGTTGCATAGTGAGTTGCCTAACCTAGACCTGTTGAGGTATAGTCAACAGGGTGATGGTAGAAGGCTTTTTTTCCATTTCAATCCCACAAGTATTGTTGTTGAGACTTGGATGTGGATGTGGGAGGCACAATCAGGGTTCTTCCCTTTGGGCAATTGATTTATGTTTTTTACTATGTGATTAAGCACATTCAAGTTTAGTTCAAAATGAGCAGTTCCAGATCTGTGGTAGGTCACTTCCTGTGCAGTCAGGAAATAGAAAGTAGGGAAGCACACTGGCTGGCAGAAAGCCAGAAGGATTATTTTAGTAGCTAAAGAAGTTTCTATCTAAAGTCATCCTGTTGATTCCCCAGTAAAAGCATTGCTTGTAAGTAGATGTTATATCGTTTAGAAGTTAATGCGAAGGTATCAATAAAATTTTGCTGAAATAGAATATTATTTTTGAGCTTATTAAACAATAAACTAGATGCTAATAGTTTACATATACTACTTACCTGTAGTATTTATTTGTCAGAATTTTACAATATTTATCTGCAAAAAACTTAACTAAGTTCTTCCTTACCTGTGCATATTTACTTGTGTGAATGGAACAATGCATTGATTTCGTGGTATTTTGTTGTTTTTCATTTTCACTACTTATTCACTATGTTATGCCATGAGACTGCAATAAAACCAAGGAGATAGGAGGCTGTACCCTCACTCTCGTGTCATTTTTGAATGGAGTTTCGTTGACTGTCTAATTGATGTTACAATACCTCAGCGAGGGCAGTACAATCAGCAAACTTGTAGATAACATAAAGATTTGCAGAGTGAAAAGCTCCAGACTTCCTGTGCTGCTCCATGGAAAAATGATGCTTGGCACTGTAAATTTTCATTTCATTTTATTAATAATCTTTTAGGTGTTTGTCTGAATTAGAAACTATTTTCCATTTTCTTACAAAGAAATACTGAGATTGCAGTTTAGATTTCCGTCCACAAGTGTAAAATCAAAGACCATTTCCATCAAGATCAAGTGCAATCACTTTCCCTTTACATTTAGATACATTTAAAATACCTGTATTTACCATTTTCAAGAAATGTCAGAGATGTAATGGCTTGACAGCTAACATCCCAGCACTCTAAAATACATTGTCTACATTACCATCACACAATTCAATTAAATGGTTCAATCTGGAGAATATGCTGCTGCAACACATCAAAATTCCCTTAACAACATCTGCAAATTTAAACCTCTTCTATCTGGCAGGACACCCTGAGAACACCAAAAAGCTCTGCCATACACCTGCTGCTCTCAATGTTAATGTTGGGTCAATGTCTTAAACTCGTAATCCAACAGCACAGAGGGGCTGGGGATAGACAGGATTACTTTACTGCAAGGGATGTGGCAAGTCAAGAAAGTGGCTATATAGCACCATTTAATTTGAAATTAAAAATAACCATTTCATCACTCCATCAATAGCCAAGTTCAGCGAGTGAACATAAGCAAAAATATTCCTCATTTCAATAGCTCCAGCATTGTCTTCCCTCTGTGTTACTAACTTAGCATTCACTTGATTGGGCACCACGGTAGCATAGTGAATAGTGTAATACTATTACACCGCAAGGTGTCAGAGTTCAAAGTTCAATCCTGGCATCCTCTGTAAGGTGTTTGTACACTCTCCCCATGGGTGCTGTGGTTTCCTCCAACAGTCCAAAGATGTAAAGGTTAGCAGGTTAATTGGTCATGATAAATTGTCCTGTGATTGGGCAAGGGTAAAATCAGTAGCTGCTGGGCGGTGTGGCTCGAAGGACTAGATCTTTCAGTAAGTAAAATAAATAAATAAAGCTGACAAATAGTGTTGTGTTTGTGCACAACTACATGTCGATAAAATAAAAGCACACACATATGAGTTGGCTTTAACTGGTGTAATCACATTGCAATGAGTGAAAGAAAAATGTACATGCGTAGACAACAGCGCATGCACAGACTACAGATCAATATGTAGGGCTGGGAGGGGGGTTCATTGCTTTAAAAGAACTAGATCCATACATTACATTTCCTCCATCTTTAGATCAATGCAGCATAAAACTGTATAGTACAAAATATTCAATTTTGCTTTCATAAACCCATATTCCAAATAAACACGCTTTCACAATAACAATCCATAACTAACTTCACAAGTTCAAAGTTTCAGTCTTTTACATGGTGCTCTGTTTCTTTCATGATTGTGCCTCTGAGCCTGTGGAGTGGCATAGGATTTAGTAGGTGTCTTGTTTTAGACAATGTTTTCGGTTTTCCGTGTCACATTGCTGTCAGTGACATGATCACCACTGACAGGTAAGTCTGGTGACTGTAATGTACATGTCTTGTTGGATGCAATCAACTCAGGTGTGTTCTGTGGTTGAGCATCCAATATCTGGTCCACATGACACCTCCACATCTGATCTCCAACATTCACTGTGTACATCAGTGGTTCAGTTCTTGTAGCTATCCTACTGGGTCTTCCACCTGTCTTCTCGGTAATCATGCACTAGGACTTCCCGTCCAAATTTGAAACTCCCTGCAGCTTCACTTGGCAACTGGCTGAACTGTTTATTCTGCACTTCCCTCCAAAGGTCTGGTTTCAGGAGGTCTATGTGAAATCTCAGATTCCTGCTCATGAACAGCATTGCAAGTGTTTGGTTTGTCATCACATGAACAGAGTTTTGATACACAAACAGGAAGTTGTCCACCTTGTGTTGTAGAGAAATGTCCTTCTTGTCCATCACTTTAATGGACTTCTTGAAGGTTTGGATAACCCTTTCAGCTAATCCATTCATTGCTGGGTGGTGAGGGGCTGACTTGAAATGTCTGATGCTATTTTTCTTCATGAACAATTGGAATTCCTGCGTATTGTGGTCTGTTGTCACTCACAATTTGTTCTGGTAAGTAATTTCTGGCGAAGATAGTCCTCAGGGCAGAGACAGTCTTTGCTGAGGTGGTTGACATCTTTGTATAACCACCACCCACTTCAAATGAGCATCCACAGCAATCAGCAACATGGAATCGATGAATGGCCCAGCAAAGTCAATATGTACTCTTTGTCATGGTGAAGATGGCCACTCCCATGGTTGTAACGGAGCCTGTGGGAACTTCTTGGCCTCCTGAGCAACTTTTAGCTAAGTATTCAACCGGTTTATCTATTCCTGGTCACCACACGTAGCTCCAGGTGAGACCCTTCATCTTGACTGTACCCAGATGTCCTTCATGCAGATTTTCTAACACTCTTGTACGCAGTTTAGAGGGAACCACAACACGAGATCCACACATCAGTAACATACTGACAGTTGGTCTTGTCTTGCTGAGAACTATGGAAACATAGGGTTACGTGAGGCTGTCCATCCTTGCATGGTGATTTCATAGACTTTTGATAATGTTATGTCATTCCTTATTACCCTTTGTATTTCCAGAATTTGCTACCAGCAACTAGTCCACCAATGCGTAGTGGAACACTTTTGTGGGTCACAGTATGAAGGCATTTCTACTTCAGTTGCCAATACTGGAATACAGGACAAGCCACAGCATTGCTGTATTGTTTGGTTCCTTGAAATCTAAGTCTTAAGAGTGGGCACCTAGGAATAGTGCCCAATGTTGTAACTGGGTAGCAGTCATCACTGGAATTCTCTTCCTGGGCTTGAAAATGGCCACAAGGGGCAGGTGATCTGTCACTAGTGTAATCATTTGTCCATAGAAGTAGTGGTGGAACTTCTTTATTCCCCATATTAAACTAAGGGCCTCTTAGTCGATCTGTGCTCATCAGAGATCTTGAAGCAAATGCAATCAGACATTCGGATCCATCTTTCATATGTGACAAAACAGCTCCAATCCCAGTCTGAAGTGCAGGAATGGGTCATAATAGGTGAGAAGTTCATCAGATGTTATTTGTCTCTGTTTCCTTGAATGCTCTTTCACATCTTTCTGACCATTCCTACTTTGCTTCTGTCTGTAACAGTGTGTTCAATGGATGCAGCCCTGTGGCAATGTTTGGGAGAAACCGGTGGTAGTAGTTCACAAGGCCCAGGTATGACCTGAGTTGTGACACATTTTCCGGTTTGGATGTCTATAGCTTTGCTTCAGTCTTCTCTTGTGACTTATGTAAGCCATGTCTACAATATGATTTTTCATTCTTGAAAATCTCATATTTCTCTCTCTTTGCATGCAGACCATAAGCACTCAGCCTGGTAAGCACTTTACCAAGGTTCTGGAGGTACTTTTTATCATTTTTAGCAGTCATGATGATGTCATCAAGGTAACATTGTGTTCCTGGTATATCTTGGAGCAGTTGGTCTATTGCTCCTTGCCAAATTGCTGGAGCTGATACGACACCAAAGATGAAATGATTATACTGGAGCAGTCCCTTGAGTGTTGATTGTGAGGAACTTTCTGCTTGACTCCTCAATCTTCATTTGCAGATAGGCTTGTGACATGTCAATCTTTGAAAACCTCTCCCTGCCTGCCAAAGATGCCAAAATGTCTTCTATTCATGGCAGAGGTTAGTGCACAGTACACTGCATTGGGTTGATGCTCACCTTGAAATCCCCACATATGTGAATGGCTCCAGCCTTCCTTTTCTTGATCACTGGAGCAATGGGCATGGCCCAATCACTCCATTCAACCTTGGAGAAAATTCCAGATGGCTTCAAGCTCTGCAGTTCAACATCCACTTTAGGGTGTAGTGTGTAAGGCACTGGACGCGCTTTATAGAATCTTGTTGTTTCATCCAGTTCAATTCTGGCCTACATGCCTTTGAGTATTTTGCAGGCATTCTGTCTGTGAGAAATCAGAAGCTAGTCACTGCACCTACTTTACTGCTCAAGATAAGACAATGGGTTATTTAATTTGGGTTGTTTCAAACAGACAAGCTGACTCTAAAGTTACTTAATTCATGAAAGCTTGCAGAAAAGACAGATAACATCATTTAGCATATTAATAACTGATGTATATATAAATTGGAAGGGTTAATGTACTCAGAGAAAGTAACTTAATAGCATTGCTTCAAGTCCACATCTCCAAAAGACCCTTTTAGTTTGTTTGTGTTAAAAGGATATCTTAGAAAATATCATATGTGTATGAAGTCACCCAGGTGGAGAAAAAGAATATAAATGTAGAGAGCAGTTCATGCTTATTAGGCACGGGGTAAGGAACATCAAAAAACATGAAAAAATATGAGGTGAACTAAGAATCCATTCCTCTATCTTTGGTTTCTGCAATGGACAACTCATTCATCTGCATCTTATTGGTATGTCTTCTTAGTTTATAGGAAGTATACCTGTGTCTTGGAAATCATTTATCCTTTAAGTTTAAGAAATCCTTTATGTTTAAGAAATGCTTTCTGCTTTGGAAATAGTTTGTAATTTGGAAATGATTAAGACAGAGCTCCTCTCTGAGTTTTAAATATGTTTTAAGAAAGTTAGTTTGATTTAAATGTTAAATGTTAAAGATGGCACCAATAACTGGCGACTTTGCGTGTGCTCTCCCAAGCAAACTGCCCTCTCCACTATCCTATACCCGAGAAACCCTTCTAAACCTCCTGCTAGCAAGATCAAGACTGTGTACTCAGCCCCCTGCTGTACTCACTGTACACCCATGATTGTGTAGCCAAGTTTCCATCAAACTCAATATATAAGTTTGCGGATGACACAACAATTGTAGGCCGTATCTCGGGTAATGATGAGTTTGAGTACAGAGAGGAAATTAAGAACCTGGTGGCATGGTGCGAAGACAATAACCTATCCCTCAATGTCAGCAAGACGAAGGAATTGGTTGTTGACTTCAGAAGGAGTAGCGGACCGCACGACCCAATTTACATCGGTGGTGCGCAAGTGGAACAGGTCAAAAGCTTTAAGTTCCTTGGTGTCAATATCACAAATGACCTGACTTGGTCCAACCAAGCAGAGTTCACTGCGAAGAAGGCCCACCAGCGCCTTTACTTCCTGAGAAAACTAAAGAAATTTGGCCTGTCCCCTAAAACCCTCACTAATTTTTATAGATGCACCGTAGAAAGCATTCTTCTAGGGTGCATCACAACCTGGTATGGAAGCTGTCCTGTCCAAGACCGAAAGAAGCTGCAGAAGATCGGGAACACGGCACAGCACATCACACAAACCAATCTTCCGTCCTTGGACTCACTTTACACCGCACGCTGTCGGAGAGGTGCTGCCAGGATAATCAAGGACACGACCCACCCAGCCAACACACTTTTCGTCCCTCTTCCCTCCGGGAGAAGGCTCAGGAGCCTGAAGACTCGTATGGCCAGATTTGGGAACAGCTTCTTTCCAACTGTGATAAGACTGCTGAACGGATCCTGACCCAGATCTGGGCCGTACCCTCCAAATATCCGGACCTGCCTCTCAGTTTTTTTGCACTACCTTACTTTCCATTTTTCTATTTTCTATTTATGATTTATAATTTAAATTTTTAATATTTACTAATTTTTACTATCTTTAACATTTTTAATATTTAATATTTGTAATCCAAGGAGCGGGAAGCGCAGAATCAAATATCGCTGTGATGATTGTACATTCTAATATAAATTGTTTGGCGACAATAAAGTATAAAGTATGAAGTATAAGTATAAATGTGTATTACTGAAGATAAAATGAACTGTGTTTTAAACTACTTTGTTAGCTGGAAGTATCTTCTCTTTGGTAGGGAGAGGGAACCCACTGCTCAAACAGTGGGTACTAACAGCTAGATGCGCAGTGGAGAATAAACAGGGAAATAAATTATGCTTTGAAGATTGGGTAGTCACAGTAAAATCTCCCTTTAGTGAGAGCAGTTGTGACTATTTATATTAAGCAGGCCTTGAGGTCTTTGTTTGAGTTTAGAACTTCAGTCAGCAGACCCAATACCATAACAAGCTTTACAAGTTGGCGTTAAGTTGCGACTTCTATTGATTCACAATTCAAATTTCATTGTTTTTCACTGTTGGTTCATAGAGATGGTTTGTGGGATAAAGAGGGGAGTTCGGGGTCTGATTAGGGTGTAGAAACAGGGATGTGGGAGAATTACAGGTCAGGCAAGAGCCTGAGTCTTCACTCCTCACTTGAAAGCAAGAGTCATGGAGGTGGGACATCTGGGAACCAGGCTGGGAGGTCCAGCTGGACATCAGGAAGGCAGACCAGCATGGACAAGAGCAGCCATTTGTTGGCAGGTTCTGAAGTCAGAATTCCATGTGGGCAGGAAGAAAGAGGTCCAATAAACCCTGGATTCACGAATTGATGAGACCATAGTTGGAGGCCTTGTGTTTAGAGTCCAGTCATCAGAGAGTCAAGAGTTCAATGCCTAGTGTTTAGTAATTGCTGGGTCATTGCCGAGGACCTTGGCCTGAAGGTTGAATCAGAAGTCCAGAAGTCAAGTTGAAGCCCAATGTCCGCAAGTCTGAGTCAAAGAAGATGGTCTGTTCTGGGGTTAGAGGATTATGTATGTGGTTGGGTGGGAACGAGGAATAGGGATTGTTTTGCTGATGTTGGTTTGTTGCTTGTTGTGTTCTGTTTTATTATATTCTGCATTGTTTTGCCAAGCATTGTGGGCATGCTGTATTGGCACTGGAATTTGTGTGGCAACACTTGTCGCCTGCCCCCAACACACATTTAGTATGTGGGTTGTTAATGCAAACGACACGGTTTACTGTATGTTTTAACGTACATGTGATAAATAAACTTGAATCTTGAATCTATAGAAATCAGAAAGTCATGAAAAAACTGTGCAAAATGCTGGTGAGGCAGCACATTGGAGTATTCTGTTCAGTTTTGGTCATCCTGCTATAGGAAAGATGTTACTAAACTGGAAAGGCACAGAAAAGATTTATACAGATGCTGCCAGGCCTGGGGGACTGAGTTATAGGAAAAAGCTGGACAGGCTAGAAGTTTATTCCTTAAAGAGTAAGAGACTGAAATGATCTCACAGAGGCATCTAAAATCCTGAAGGACATTGAAAGGTTAACTATGTTCAGTCATTTTCCCAGAATTAGGGCATCACAAACTAGAGGGCATAGGTTTAAGGTTGGAGGGACTTGAGAGGCAACTTTTTTTATGTTTACACAAAAGGGAGTATCTATGTGGAATCAGCTGCCAGAGAAAGTGAGGCAGGGATAATAGCAACTTTTAAAAGACAGTTAGGCAGGTACATGGATTGGAAGGTTATGGGCCAAATGCTGGCAAATAGGATGAGGTTGGATGGGGCATCTTGTTAAGCATGGATTAGCTGGGCCAAAGGGCCTGTTTCCATGTTGTACAATTCTGACTGCTCTAAATCCATATAATAAAATCTACTTACATTATCCTGTTTAATTTTTAAAAAAATATTAAAACGTTCATCATGCCACATTCCCTATAAAATAATCTCGCTGATTAATTCAAAATGTTCATGTATTTAAATCACTTCGGCCTTAACTACAAACACATAATTTCCACATAAATATATTTTGTCTGTAATTTGCAATGTTCTTACTGATGTCCTTTAATATTCTACAATGGAAACAATCTGATTCTACTGACTGGTCTCTCTTTATTTTTATCATCATTGCTATTTTGCAGGTTTATTATTTTGTAGATTTTTAGACAAAAACTGGTTCAGTGTTACTTTTCACAAGATTCCTTGAATGCTTCCTCCACTGCAAATAAGTATCCATAGGTAATCATTTAAAATGCCCAGCATTTATGCAATTTCAATGAAGGACGCTTAAGGCATGAGGAACAGTGTCATCTGCAAAAAACTACACATATAAAATGCATGGAAGTGCAAAAGCTTGACTGTACAAAAACACTGAAATTTACCAATATCATGTATAAAAACATTGCACAATGCAAATTAATTTCTAGCACTCAGAATATCTCTTCACTAATTTTGTGATTCAGATTTTACAATCCTAATAGACATTTATGATTACTAAGATTTTATTGCATTTAATACAGAGTAAATCACAAATCTGGAATGCAGTCTGAAATATGCTTAAAAGGATGGTGGAAGCTAGTTCAATTGTACGTTGTGTATGATTAGATAAAGACTAAAGTAAAAAAAATGTTGTGCATGGTAGAGGTGTAGGACATTGGGGCTAATTGGACAGCTGCATGAGAAGCCAACACAAACAATAAGTGAGATAATGGTAATAACGGGATTGCTCTTCGAGAAGGCAAAAAGCCTTCTACTATATATTTTAAAAATCCTCCTATCTAACCAAGATTATTCTGGTGATTGTAATTCCAAACCCAAATGCAAACCTGACACTCAACTCCCAACCAACTTCCAAGCTTATGCGAAAGCTGACCATGAGCTTCCTACCACATTACTAAAAGGTCCAGCTAAAGCTTTCAATCTCTCGCCGTCCTAATCCACTCTGTGATGAGCAGATCAGACTCACAAAAAATTAGTAACAGTTGACTCTTGATCTTATGTGTAACTAAGTCTACTGCAAGCCCTAAAAAAGTTATTGGCACACTACTTTAACATTCTCTGGCATTCAATTGTGGGAGAATTTATAACTGGAACAAAGAAAGGACAGGACAATTAAACACATATATTAGTTCTGCCTTGATAAAAACAAGACGAATACTCCCCCAGATAAGTTAGAGAATCAAGGGTTTAGTGAAAGAAGGGAACTGACTGGGGAGGCATTCATTGCATAATACCATTGCGGCAAAATCTACAAAAACGTCAGAGGCTTCAAGATACACCAAAGCAGGTCCAGCTGCAGAATAAAGGTGGCTTAAGTGTAACGCACAGACTCAAAATCCGGTAAGACAATGATGAACTCCAGCCAGGAGGCACCCCACAGAGCTGAAGATCTCTTCCCACCTGAGCTGCCTCAGCGCCAAAGAGACCAAGTGAATGCCCCCTCTGCCACCCTAATCCATTCATCAAGGGAAGAGAGGATTAGATGGCCTGGATCATCAGACAATACAGTTCAATGATGACCTGGATTGCATCTTGGAAGCTACATTGGCAGGACCTGTCTACAGAAGAATCGACTCCTTCACAGCTGTTGTGTTCAGCTTTGCTAAAGAGTGATTTGGCCCAATGGAGCAGAAAGGGAATCTCAAACCACATAATGACGTCGACTCAGGCCTGAGAAGCCAGCGTCGAGCATTTCTATGCCTTACAAGGCACGGAACGAGAGACTGTGTGGTGCGCCACTCCTCACTCAGACATTTCGCAGTACAGTATTTTTCTTTATTTTGTGAGGTTGAGTTGCGAGCTCAACACTCAACCCAGCACAGATGAAAAATGTACTTAGGAATGGCCCGACTGGATTCCAACCCAGGAACCTCCGTCCAGAGTCCGGCGCTGATGTCATTGCGCCACCAGCTGAAAACCACCCTGGCAACCAAACAGGAGGAAAAGGGAGATTCACCACCTGAAAAGCAAGATAAAGACCCTGAACAAACAATTCAAAATTAGTTCACCTGACAAATAGGTGTCAAAGATCTAACCAGCAAACTGCAGGATAGCTGCGCAAGCTCAGGAAGGTGGAGCAGCTGCAAAAGCAAAGAAGGGAGAAAGAGAGGAGAGCGCAGTTTGTTAAAAACCCATTCAGGTTCACAGGGAACTTCTCAGCCAGCAAAAATCTGGCACCCTAACCAGCTCAAAGCAAGAGGTGGAAGAATTTCTGTGGGAGTCACACAGCAATCCCTGTAGGAATCAAGGACTAGAATTCAATCCAAATTCCAGCCACTGAGCTAAACC
Organism: Mobula hypostoma; assembly: GCF_963921235.1. Classification (NCBI taxonomy): domain Eukaryota; kingdom Metazoa; phylum Chordata; class Chondrichthyes; order Myliobatiformes; family Myliobatidae; genus Mobula; species Mobula hypostoma. The sequence continues at coordinate 21,650,557 of NC_086115.1, forward strand.
AAGAATTCCAGCAACTGAAATGAACATGGCAGAGCCCATGTGGCAAGGGATCCGGGATATCATCAAGAGAGCAAAGTCATCTGCCACCCCAGGACCAAGTGGTATACCCTAAAAGGTATATAAGAAATGACCAAAATTCCTCTGGAGGTTGTGGAAGATAATGGGGAAGATTTGGACCAAAGGTTCTGTCCCACCAAGCTGGAAAATGGCTGAAAGATACTTTGTTCCCAAGGAAGAAGATTCCTCTACAATCACCTAGTTTAGGACAATCTCACTCCTTAGCATGGAGTGCAAGATGTTCTTCTCGGTGCTTGGAAAAGGCTGACCTCTTACTTAATGGAGAACCACTATATCAACACATCCATTCGGAAAGATGGCATCTCAGGTTTTTCTGAGTGCCTTGAACACACATCAATAATGAGCCAATTGATCCATGAGGCCAGGCAGAAGAAAAGTGACCCAACAGTTGTCTGGTTAGACCAGCCAATGCTGACAGATCAATTCCACACATCCTCATCCAGATTGGCCTGGACCATTACCATATTCGCCAGTAATGCACGACATGATCACCAGCTACCTAGGAGGATTCAAGCTACACTTCACTTCAGCCCACTTTACAACCAGATGGCAAGATCTCCAAAAAGGATTGCAACAGGCTGTACCATCTCCCCCACCTTGTTTGTCATGGGTATGAACCTCCTCATTTCAGCAGTAGCAGCAGACATAACCCAAGGCCCATGGTTGGAGCCTGGCATCTGACAACCTGCAATATGAGGGGTGGGGGTGGTTCATGGATGACATCACAGTAACCACCGTAACCCATGTTCAAGCAAGATGGGTATTGGAAACCCTGGACCACATAGCTACCTGGGCTAGGATGACCTTCAAGGCCAGGAAGTCCAGATGAATGGTGATCAAAAAGGGTAAGGCTACTAGCAGGTTCAGTCTTGAAGTACAGGGAGAAGTCATTCCATCCATAGAGAACAACCCAGTAAAATGTCTCAGAGTGTGGTTTAATACAGGAATGATGGACAGCGTCAACTTCACCGACACCGTAAAGCAGACTGAAGAGTGACTGAAGAAGATTGACAAAACTGGACTCCCTGGTAAATTTAAGACATGGCTATACCAACATGGTCTTCAACCAAGGCTGCACTGGCTTTTCATGGTGTACAACTTCCCCATGACCACTGCAGAAGGCATTAAGAGGGAAGTCAACAAGCACCTGCAGAGATGGCTGGGGATCCCCCCAAATTTTTCTTCAGTGGGTCTCTACATAAGCTCAGGCGAGCTACAACTCCTGTTCAAGGTGGCAAAGTGTAGAGTTGTGTTAACACTGAGGGGCTCCAATGACAAGCTAATACATCAAGTAGGACTCACAACAAGATTGGACTGAAATTGGGCCGCCAACTTGGCCAAAGACCAGGCAGTGACCTCCCTGCAATTAAGAGACATCACTGGCAATCTATGTCAGGGACAGCAAGGCCTTGATTCAGCACACTTCCAACAATGGGGGAGAGCAAGTGCAAGAGATAGGTGTGACATGGTCCAGGAAGAGGTACAGAACTGAGAGGATGAAAGGTGGGTACCGAAGGCAGTGGAGTTGGGGTCACAGGGCGCCTGAATTAAATGGGATCTTCCCAAGTGCATGATCACTTGGGCAGAGCTTTGGAGACTGTGGCCCTTCCACATTTCTTTCCTCCTGTGGTTCTATGTATGACATTCTCCCTACATCATCATAGCTTCACACCTAGGGGCTGAGGGAGGACCCTAACTGCAAGCTTTGTGGTCAGCGGGGTTCACTGGCACACATACTGCCAGGATGCAAAACAGCTTTAACACAGGGACAGTATAGGTGGCGCCATGACAAGGTCCTCCTGTCCCTTGTTGACACACATGAGCTGGAGAGGTATAAAAAGAGACCAGCTGACAGAGAGGCAAACAGGGCAATCATTTTCATCAAGGAAAGGGTCATTCCAGTCACATCAAAGAGGCCAAATCCAATCTGCTGCAAAATGCCAAATCACGGGAGATGAGGGTTGATGTGGGGAGAAAGCTGCAGTTCCCGGAGGTCATACAAACCACACTTCAACCAGACATCGTACTGTGGTCCACTGAAGACAAGAAAATCATCCTGGTGGAGCTCACAGTACCATGGGAGGAAGGATGTGAGGAGGCTCACATGAGGAAGGCCCTGAAGTACCATTCCTTAGTCCAGGAGTGCAGGGACTAATGATGACAGACATGGCTATTCCCCAGCTGTAAAGGGTTCCCAGTAAAGTAGGCATGGAGATTGCTGTCTGCGCTGGGCCTTGATGAAAAGAGCAAAAACCAAGCAGCTTGTAGGATGGGGGAGGAAGCAGAAAGAGCCTCTTGCTGGACATGGAGCAGGCGAGAGGAGTTGAGCTGGAAGTCAGGAGCAGATGGTCAGTGACTTGACCACCACTGCTGACCTGCCAACTGGAGAGCGTAGTGGTTAAGGGTTGAAACACTGTGAAGTTTGAGCACCACCTGACGACCATCAGCTTCTGGCCAAAGGCTATTGTTACCTCAGTAGTTGTAGCCAGCACCCCAGTGTATGATGCAAGGAAATTAATATTAGTAAAGAATGAGGCTAAAGACTGACAAATCCTCAAATCTACATTCCAGAATACTAAAGGAAATGGCACTGAAAGTAGTGGATGAAATAGCCATCTTCTAAAGTTCATTAGGTTCTAGAGAAGTACCTATTTATTGGAGAGTAGTAAATATAATCCCACTATTTGAAAAGGGAGGAAGAGAAATAACAGGAAATTTACAGATCAGCAAGCCTAAGATAAAATGCTACATTCTGATAAAGATGCAATAACTGTAAAGCATTGCACACTGTCAGCATTGGTTCGTGAAAGGGTAATAATGAACCAATCTTCTGAAGTTTTTAGGGCTGTTATCAAGTAAAATAGATAAGGGAGAGTGCATGTGTACATATCATATTTGGACTTTCAGAATGATTGTGATATGGCCCCATATAAGAGATTAGCGTAGAAAATACAAAAGGGACATGGAATTGGGAATTATAAACTAGCTTGGAATGAGAACTGATTGACAAACAGGAAAATGAGAGTAGGAATAAACAGGTCAATGTCTGGATGACTAATTGAGTACGATAGCAATCACTGCTTGTGGGCCTGTTATTCACAATACATATAGCAATGGTTTGGAACTTAATGTGCCATTTCTAAGTTTACAGATGCCATAAACCTTGGGGGTGGGGAGGAGCAGTGAACTGTGTGGTCAACGTAAGGAGCTTTTAACATGACTTTGCCATACTTTGTGAGTGTACAAATGCATGGCAGATACATCTAAGCTTATCTGCTTTGATTTTAAAAATAGAAAGACAGATCGTCTGAATACGTTAAGTTGGGAAATGGGGGACATGGTATTAGAACTGGGTGTCCGTGTACCCAGTTGCTGAAACTGGTTGCAGCTAGTTGCTGAAAGCAAATGTCCAGGTGCAAGAAGCAGTTAGAAAGACAAATGGTATGCTTGCCTTCAGTGCAAGAGAATATGAGTACAGAAGTAAGGGTACTTGCTGCAGCTCTGGAGGACATTATTGAAATATCATCTGGAGTTCTACATGCAATTATTTATTGAAGAATGATATTGTCTTGGATGGAGTGCAATACAGATTTACAAGACTGATTCCTAGCAAGTCGGGTCTAGTGCTTAAGGAGGGATTTCATCAATTGGGCCTATATTCATTGAAGTTAAGAAGAATGAGAAGTGATTTAATAGAAGCCTATAACATTCCAATGAGACTACACTGACTGGATACTAGGAGAATATTCCTAATAGCTACAGAGTCCAGAAGCTGGACCCATAGTCTTAATCTATGACATCTCGAACTGAGACCAGCAAAATTTCTTCATTCAGAGATGGTGAATTTGTTAACAAAAAGAATATGAAGATTAACTCATGATGAAGCATCTATATCTCCTCTTGAATATGTTAAATGCTAAAATTATCATGGGATATAAGAAGAAATGTGCAGTAGGATACGTATAGATGATCAGCCATAATCATATTTGATGGCGGAGCAAGCTCAGAGGGCCAAATAGCCAACTCATGATCCTCTTTCTATGTTTCAAACAATTCTAAGCTAATATGTTTTATCACTGTCATAGAATCTATTTGAAAGTTGCTTTAGACGCCAGGACTGAAAGATCATGAGGCAATTTAGATACATATCCTCATCTCACCTTTAACATGAATTTGTTCACAGTAATAATCTACACTATGACACAAGTATAATTCATTCACGACTCTTCACAAAGAGCTCAAGCTATTTTTGCTGTACATTACTAGCTAAGCATGATTCACTCACTAAATGTAATCTAGTGCCTTTTACTACAACATATTTCCAAAACTATCATTCTTCCTTTTGTTTTTATTTGAGGTGCAAAACTCATCGATATAGATGAAAATATTAGGCTCGATGACCACATCAATTAATACATGATTATATCTATTATATATCTTCCAGAGAATCTGCTTGTCATTCTGCATTGAAGCATGAATATTTTTCTTATAAATTCCTTTCTGAGGTGGATGTTAATGACAATATCAGAATTTGACGGCCATTTCTACTTGTCCTTGAGAAGGTGATGGTGACTGTATTCCTGAATCCCTTAAAGCTTTTAAGATAAAGGTACTCTTACCATGTCATTTAGTGGAAAGGTCCAGGATTTTGGTACAGCAACAAAGGTACAAAGATATAATTTCAACTTCGGGCCGATGTTTGACTGGGAAGTGAATACGGAGATCCTGTGGCACTGTTGCCCTTCTAAATAATTGAGTTTAGAGCTTCTCAGCACATCTTGGAAACTAGCCTCCCCTCTAAGGACTCTCATCTATACTTCTCACTGCATTAGGAAAATACCCAGCATAATTAAAGATACAAATCATGCTATCATTAGGCAGAAAATACAAAGGACTGAAAGCATGTGCCACCAGACTCAGGGACATCTTCTTCCCCACTGTTATAAGATTATTAAATACATCTCTAGTACGATAAATTGGACTCTTGAACTCACAGTCTACCTTGTTATAATCTGCACCTTATTGTTTACCTGCACCGCACTTTCTCTGTAGCTGTTACACTTTATTCTGCATTTTTATTGTTTACATTATTCTAGCTCAATGCACTGTGTAATAATCTGATCCATATGAATAGTTATGCAAGACAAGCTTTTCACGGTATCATGATACATGTGATAATAAACCAAAGCTAAAACCAAAACACCAAAACGAAGGGAGATGGTGTTGAAAAATCTTGAGGATTCAGAGGTGGGACATGCGGTAGGCACAGTGCACCACTGGTCGAAAGTTAATGTATGATGTTAAATGCTGTTCCAATCAATCATCACCTTCTTGCTCCTCGTCTTATTCCATGGAACTGTGCAGGAAATACAAGCTGTGCAATAGTATTCAGGGCACCAGAGACAGAGGTCAAACTTAAATTGCACAGCCATACTTTCTGCTCCCATTTTCAAACTACACTGTTATACACCAATTCTACAAACAACTACCTCCCTCTTAGACCAGGTGAAAGTCAGACAATCTGGTCCTATGGCAATGTTCCTTCAGAAGGAATCATTTTCTCTGAGGACTTTTCTTTCCCAAGATTCAGCAACAGTACACAAAGATCTAGATGAAGATGAGAGATATGAAATAATATTGTTAAGGTAAGTGTGCTATAATTGATTCATATGTGGGTAGCATGGCAGCATAGCAGTTAGTGCAATGCTTTACAGAACCAGCAGTAAAATCAGAGTTCAATTCCCACTGCAGTTTGTAAAGAATTTATATGTTCTCATCGTGACTGCATGGGTTTCCTTCAGGTGCTCCAGTTTCCTCCCACTTTTCGATGACATACGGTTAGGGTTAGTGAGTTGTAGGCATGCTATGTTGGCACCAGAAGCATGGTGACACTTGTGAGCTGCCCAGCACAATCCTCACTGATTTGATTTGATGTAAATGATGCATTTCACTGTATGTTTTGATGCACATGTGACAAATAAAACTGATCTTTACATGATCGAATGTAACCCAATCAACATAATATGACAGACTGCTTTATGCTGTGTTGGTGGTTGATATGTTATTATATTACCATATAGCTGCAAGGCCCTTACTTCTCAGATTCATGGAGGCAACATATTATCACTAATTTTCAGTACTTCATTTTCTACAGATGTTTGCTAGGAAAACTGCAGAATACTGTACCATTATTGACTCTTCCTCTTTCCCCAGTACTCTGTGCATTCCTTCCCCACGAAGGGGAAAAGGAACACAAGTATAAATGACAAGAGTGATGTATGTGCATCTACTCAATGCAGTGCATGTAATGATGATGATAATCATCAGAAAGAAGCAAAAAAGTGCTTAAGAACTAAATCCCAAGGGTTAACTTCTATGAGGCAGTAGAAGGAAAATGAATGATGGGTGCTTCTCTAGTTGAAGAGGATTTAAGTAATGCGACAGGGTTGCTTTGATGCGCATAAAGAGTTGCAATGATGTACTGTCAAGGTGTGGATGAATGTTCATCTGAAGTAACATTTCCTGGTTGGTTAAGTCAACAGGGATTTATCTGTACTGAATCAACAGCAGACCACGTTAATCCTGCCACTTCCATACATGCAATAGATCTGGCAACGAGAGGGTGAGCAACTTTAAGTTCTTTGGCATAAACATCACCAAGGATCTCATGTGCTCTGTACCTACCGGCTGTGTGGTGAGAAAGACACAACAGCGCCTCTTTCACTTCAGACGGTAGAAGTTGTTTGGTATGGGCCCCCGGATTCTAAGAACTTTATACAGGGACACAGTTGACAGCATCCTGACTGGCTGCATCACTGCCTGGTATGGGAACTGTACTTCCCTCAATCACAGGACTCTGCAGAGAGTAGTGCGGACTGCCCAGCGCATCTGTAGATGTGAACTTCCCACTATTCAGGACATTTACAAAGACAGGTGTATAAAAAGGGTCCGAAGGATCATTGGGGACCCGAGTCACCCCATGTCACCCCAACCACAAACTGTTCCAGCTGCTACCATCCATGAAATCGTACCGCAGCATAAAAGCCAGGACCAACAGGTTCTGGGACAGCTTCTTCCACTAGGCCAACAGGCTGATTAATTCATGCTGATACAAATGTATTTCAATGTTATATTGACTATCCTGTTGTGCATAATATTTATTATGAATTACTATAAATTGCACATTGCACATTTAGACAGAGACATAACATAAAGATTTTTACTCCTCATGTATATGAGGGATGTAAGTAATAAAGTCAATTCAATTCAACATGCCATCTTTATGGCAGCAACAGGCATTTTTTTCATAACTGGTACAAAAATCTCACTGGCTCCGGATTCCCCCAAATTATGAGTGATGCATCACGAATGCAGTGTGACTATTCAATATCCTCAATCTATTTTGTACTCCAAATTCTATTTACAGCTTAGCTTCTTTAAATACTTGCGTTGAGATCCTGTCATGAGGTTTTTATTAATCTAGTAGCATACAATCAACACCAAACCCATAAATAAATTTTAATGTACTCCTTTATTAAAATGTCACTCTTGGCCTTACTGAGAGTATTTTCCCCAAAAGATACTGAAAAATGTATCCCAGTCCTCAGCCCTCTACACATAAAAATGATATTAATATCAAGAAAGAGGCACTGGACTTTTTTTAAGTTTGAGGTGAACAGATTCCTGATAAGCAAAGGGGTAAATTGCAAAGGTTGGGTTGAGAAAAGATCAGCCGTGATCTTCAGAAATGGAAGAGCAGGCTGATGAGGATTGATTGTGGACTTCATGAAGAGAAGCATACACAAGTCTTTTTTGAGGGGTCAGCAGAGGAAAGGAAGAGCAGCTTTAAGTTCATTGGTGTAAACATCTCCAAGGATCTGTCCTGGGCCCAGCACATTGTTATAACCATGAAAAAAACACACTAGCAACTCTGCTTCATGTGAGCAGATTTAGTATGTCCGTAAGACATAGAAGTAAAATTAGGCCATTCAGCTCATCAAGTCTGCTCTGCAATTTCATCATGGCTGATCCTGGATCCCACTCAACCCCATACACATGCCTGCTTGACATATCCTTTGATGCCCTCACTGATCAGGAAACAAACAACTTTTGCCTTAAATGTACGCACAGGCTTGCCCTCTATCGCAGTCTGTGACAGCATTTCACAGATTTACTACTCTCTGGCTAAATAAATTCCTCCTTACCTTTGTTCTAAAGGGTCGTCCCTCAATTTTGAGGCTGTGCCCTCTAGTTCTGGATACCCCCACCATAGGAAACATCCTCTCCAGATCCACCCTATCTACTCCTTTCAACATTCGGTAGATTTCAATGAGATCCCCCTGAATTCTTCTAAGTTCCAGTGGGTACAGGTCCAAAGCTGCCAAATGCTCCTCATATGTTAACCCCTTCAGTCCTGGAATTATCTTCATGAACCTCCACTGGATTATCTCTAATGACAACACATCCTTTCTGAGATATGGGGCCCAAAACTGTAGACAATACTCTGTGTGGCCTGACTAGTGCATTATAAAGGCTCAGCATTATCTCCTTGCTTTTATATTCTATCTCCCTTGAAATAAATGCCAACATTGCATTTGCCTTCTTTACCACAGACTCAATTTGTAAATTAACCTTCTGGGAATCTTGCAGAGTTGTCCCTCTACACCTCTGATGTTTGAATCTTTTCCTCACTTAGATAGTAGTCCACACCATTGTTCCTTTTACCAAAATGCATTATCATACACTTCCTAATCCCGATTCCTGCCGCCATTCTTTTGCCCATTCTTCCAATTTGTCTAAGTCCTGCTGTGATCACATTGCTTCCTCAGCACTACGTACCCCTCCACTTATCTTCGTATCATCCGCAAACTTTGCCACAAAGGCATCAATTCTATTATTTAAATCATTGACAAACAATGTGAAAAATAGTGGTCCCAATACTGACCCCTAAGGTACACCACTGGTCACTGGCAGCCAACCAGAAAAGGCCCTTTTTATTCCCACTCATCTGTCAACTATTCCGCTATCCATGCCAGTATCATTCCTGTAAATGGATTTTATCTTGTTAAGCAGCCTCATGTGCGGCACCTTATCAATGCCTTCTGAAAATCCAAGTAAAAACATCCGCTACCTCTCCTTTGTCCACCCTGCTTGTTACTTCCTCGAAGAATTCTAACAGATTTGTCAGGCAAGATTTCCCTCCACAGAAACTATGCTAACTTTGACTTATTTTATTATTAGTCTCCAAGTACCTCGATACCTCATCCTTAATAATAGACTGTGGTAAACCATATATATGTTGTAACTGGGTTAACTGTCTGGACACGCCCCTCTGCTGACTGCCCCTGTAGCTCCTCCCACAGATTTCTGAATAAAGGTGTTTTGCCTTGACCCTCCCCCCCCCCCCCAGTCCGGGGGCAGACACTCGGCATGGAGGTCGTATTGTACAGCGAATAACAGCCTTTCAGCATTTACCCAACTTCAGTCTTTTGGAGTTATTGAAGGTGCTTCATAGACTCCAACACTTTCACTGAGGTTTGGTTAACTGGCCTATAATTTCCTTTCTTTGGCCTTCCTCACTTCTTAAAGAGTGGAGTGCCATTTGTAATCTTCCAGTCCTCCAAGATCATGCCAGAGTCAAGTGATTCTTGAAAGATCATGACCAATGCATTTGTTATTTCTTCAGCAACCTTTATCAGCACTCTGGGATGTAGTCCATCTGGTCCAGGTGACTTATCCACCTTAAGTCCTTTGAGCTTGCTTGCACTTTTTCCTTTGTAATAACAATGACACTGACTCCTGCTCCCTGACACTCATGGACCTCTGGCACACTGCTAGTGTCTTCCAAAGTGAAGACAGATGCAAAGTACCCATTAAGTTCATCTGCCATTTCATTGGCCCCCATTACTACCTCACCAGCATCATTTTCCAGAGGTCCAATATCAACTCTCACCTCTGTTTTACTCTTCATATAACTAAAAAAAACTTCTGGTATCCTGCTTTGTATTATTGTCACCAAAGACTCTTGAAAATTTCTCTAGATGTATGGAGAAGAGCATTATGACTGGTTGCATCACAACCTGTCATGAAGACCCTAATACATAAGGTTGCAAGAGGCTGCAGAGCAGTGCAGATATAGCCAGTTGCATCATGGGTGTAACCTTCCTCACTATCAAGGACATGTACAAGAGGTGATGCCTTAAGAAGGTGACATTCATCAGTCAGACCCTTCATTGGCATGCCCTCTTCTCATTACTACTGTCATGGAAGAGGTACAGGAGCTTGTAGACCCACACTCAACAATTGTGAAGAAGCTTCTTCCTCTCTTTAGCCAGAGGGTGGAAGATCTGTGGAATTTATGGCCACAGATGGTTGTGGAGGCAAAGTCATTGAGTATACAGAAGAGGTTGGTGGGTTCTTGGTTAGTAAGAGCATCAAAAGTTACGAGGAAAAGGCAGGAGAATGGGTTGAAGAATAAATCAGAAGACGATGGGCCAAATGGCCTAATTCTACTCTTTTATCTTATAGTTTCTCTATTATCAGATTTCTGAATGGCCCATGAACTTATACTGTAATACTATCTCATAATTCCTTTTTTCTGCACCATTTGTTTTGTAATTTACAGAAATGTTCTGTCTTCCATTGTACTGCTGCCAAAAAATGGCAATTTTCACATCATATGACAGTGATAATGAACCTGATTCTGGTCATTTTTATGTGCACAGGGCCTTTAAGTTTGCCTTTCAACACCAACGCGTCTTTATTTACTAACTGCTCTGCATTCTCCAGTCGACAGTGGTTTAGTCACCATTGAATTTGCAATTGAAAATTCATCCTAGTCAACCCGAGGTGAAACAGCTCCCCACTTTTTTTTTCTATATTCATATCTAATTGTGGAAATTTTCTCAAGTAAGTCAAATAATACCCAAATTGATGAAATTCAAACAAAGAAAGCATTGGTACATTTATAAAGAAGTCTTTAACAATTTCTCTGTAAATAGGCTAATAAATTTGTTAAATCAACCACACAGGAACTTTCTATGTGGATTTCCTAAGTCATTAGTTTCCCAATATGGTAGTAAAGACCAGAATTACAACTATTACTCTAAATTTTTGCAAGATTATAACAAAAATTATTCAACTTCAATACCACAAATTTGAAGGAAAAGAAACTTGGGCTTAAATGATAATGTATATTGTGATTAAACTACATTTCTCATTCTCTTTAGGATACAATCCAGCCACCATACAGTACAGCTGCACTAGGTCCTTCTTCCTAATGACTTTCCTAACTCTTTAAGTGCTTGCAGACTTTTACCCTTTTTCTAACTATGTTGTTGGTACCAATACAGGCCATGACCTCTGTCTACTCACCCACCTCCACAAGAATTTTTTGCAGCTGTTCAATGAAATCCTTGACCCTACCACCAGCAGGGCAAATTACTATCCTAAAATCACAGAAATCCCTTCTAAACATAGAAATCACTTCTAAATATAGAATTCCCTAATCGTGACCCTTCTCTGAGTGCAGTTGTTTCTGGTTGTTCTCCAGTAACACTCTCTGCCCATCAACCTTCAGAACCAACTAGAAAGTAAGATGTCCTAAAGGATCTCTTGAACTATTGCCTGTCTTTTCTTTTGTCTGCCTACCAGACATCTAGTCCCTCTCTATCTGCACTCACATAAGCAGATGACCTCATGAAAAGTACACCATTTGGCTTTGCAATGACATCAGCTGTTACTCAAGCTCCAAAACCCAAAGATCAAATCCGTTCAGTCGTCAACATTTCCTGCACCTGTGATTGTCTAGGTTTCGGGAAATGTCATGAAATTCCTGCAAGACACAGGATGTGCAGTCCATGCACCTGGGGTGCCTGCTTTAGCTTTATTTATTAGGTTTCCTTCCAGAAATAAATTCACAGGTTAGCACATTTTTTTTGCTACAGATATTCCTCCCTACTCACCAAAATCCTGTTTCATTGTCCACAGAATCTATATACTGTGGAATTGAACTCTAAGCTGTCTACTCAGTACATTAACCAAACCTTCCTGTACATATAACGGTTAAAATTCCAAGAATCTAAATTAACTCCTGTTAGCAGTAATTGCTAGGTAATGAATCTAACCAGTCAAAACCAGGTTGCTTATGTGCAACTACCATAAGCAAGCTGGTTATTTATTATTGACTATAAGTACAATATATAAGAAACAGAAAGGTATAAAATTTAAGTCAAATGCCACAAACAAGCTATGAAAGTTTATTAAAATTGAGAATGCTAAATTTCCAAGCTATATAATTTGTAGAAGCAATACTTTGAGTGTCTTATTAATATTAAAATCCTAGATTACTCCAGTTCTTTTTGCCTGGATCACTTAACAATGCTGGCCTTGCCTAAAAGCATACATAAGTTTTCACTAATAACTACAGGAAACTAATAGAAAACAAGATGTATCTCAGTCTGCCATGAAAATCAAGGGAAGAGAATGCTGAGACTCTGAAAGAGAGTTTAAAAATCTTTGCTGGCCACATGTGAGATGCCCAATCACTGGAGGATAGACTTTGCATTACTTTCTGAATGAAGCATTTTTTCTGTACTATTGTTTAAAGGATAAAACTACAAGCCAGAACACCAGGTTGCACAGATCTTTTTTCTTCAAAACAATTCCTTGGATCCTTTTGTTTCATCTTGAGATGGGTTTTTAGGTTAAATGTCTTATCTAAAAGAAGCATTGGAGTGTCAGCCGAAATTACTATACTCTAGGGGAGGACTTGAGTGCAAAATATGATTCAAAATCAAGTGCACAAATAACAGCAGCTATTCTGCTATTACATAATAAACAAGTGGAAAAATTAACATCCATAAAGTTATAAGATGGAATTTCCAGTTCATGTGGACCAAAAGAACATAATGGTTTTATCTAATCCTTCTATGAAAGACATTTATTCATTTCAGATTTGGTCTGGTCTACTTTCATAAGCAGACCAAGAGAGTCAAAGAATCACCCAATAGAGAAACAGGCCATTTTGTCCATTGCATCTATGCCAATTATTAAGTTTACCTATACCAATCCCACTTGTCTACATTAATTCCTTAACCCCACTAGATCTATTCATTTGTACCGGTCCAAATGGCTCTCACATGTTGTAACTGTTCCTATCTCCACTACTTTCATTAGCAGCTCAATAGACAGATCATTAAAAATAATATTTCTAATAATATCTGCTGTCTTACAGCTTTAAAAATCATTTTAATATTTACATTTAAAATCTACTGCCACATTCAGTAATTACAAAGTGCATTTATATACATTCAATTAAACAAATTTACACCATATTTGTTCATAATTCAGTTCATGTTGAGTCTAATTTGAAAGGCAGTTTAAACCAACTTTTTAATGTACTCTTCCAAATAAATGGTACTAAATCTTGAACCACATTCTTTATTTAACCACTAAGATACAATAACTGGATTTAATGAGACAATTACTCATTACAAGATCAAACAATCAGGGATCAATTTTGAGATCTAGAAATAAGTTTTGGATTATTATCAATGCTATGTTATTTAGTTATTTTTCTACCTGTCTCCAGCATCCACATTGAGATTAAATAAGTATTAATAATTATTTCTCTACTGCAATGCACAGATCTGTCATTGGTTTAAATATTTGTGTATATGGTTGTTATCAGCTCAGTTGCTTAATTAATGAATCAAGATTCTAAGATATATTTAAAAGAAAACTTTCTCTCCCACACAATAGAGGACAGAAGATACTTCGAAATACCAGATCATAGCTAGTTGAACAACAAAGGTGCACAAATATCAAAATGAAATACCAATCAGTTGAGATCTGGATTTGGCCTGTGAAGTAGTACCTCTACAAGACAGAGTTATATAGCCGATACACTTGAATATCTTATTTATATTTCAGTCATGCTATGACTCACCAATTAAAGATTTGCAGCTGTCGAATTCATCAAAAGCTAATCATTGCAAAAGAAACGTTCAATAACAGAAGACTTAAACATATACATTTTTGATTGAACTTCTAAGAAAAAAATTTGACAACTGTGATTGTCGAACTTGCTATATACGATATCCTGACAGCCTCAACACAGTTCTGACTGATACAGCTATTGGAATCTCTCCTGAGTCTGGTCTCAGATTGGTAATGAGCTCATGCTGAAGGTCAGATTTACTGACCAAGCTAGCTATTTTCCTCCTATATTTTAGCTTCAGTGACTCACAACACTCTGATGTGCTTTACCAAACCATCTAAAATAATTTCAGTTGTGGGGAAACAAGACAAAACAAAATGGTCTCCTTTTCGGAGCACAAATGTAGGCACATATATTTTGTCCCTCGCCTCCTTACAATTAACTTTCCTTGCTGAAGTATGAAACACCTTGATAAACCATTGCTCCAATGAAGGCAAATACTTTCTAGTACTTTGCTGAAGTATAGCGATTAATGGTGGATGTCCTCTCATGCCAATCTGGAATTCAATGCTATATAGATCCCCAATATCTTCTAGTGCTGGAGTATGGTGCCTAGTATCATACCAAGGGTAACAAAGTGCTCTTTAATGCTCACTTGGAAATTGGTACCATGTGTGAAGAATACAATTAGCACCACTTAGAATTTACTGCTCAAAATAACATGATTCATAACATTAAATGAATGATATCACCGACCTTATAAACATATATTAATTACACATAAACTGCACGAGTTATGATAAAACACTGAAATTTAGTTGGAGAAAACCAGTCTGTGGTTAGTGTGTGATGGTTCAGAGTTCAATTCAATTATAGAGAACTTGTTCCTATGCCCACTTTTTTGATTTTATAATGTATTTATGTCAGAGTTAATTTGTAAACTTGTGGTAAGGGTATCTTGAAGAAAAATTATTGCAATAAAATTATTATAAAAAGTTAAAATAAATAATAAAAGTGATTAAAGTGTAGGATTTTCTACATGTAGAAAAAATAGAATTGATCTGTTAGAAGCAAAGGCAGGTGAAACTAGGATAAAGAAATGGCTTTGGTAGAAAATAAATATTTTGAATTTGGCTCCAATGTATTAAATACAGCACATGTTGTAGAAACAGTTAGGAAACAAAGATAAGAAATTCAAAATCATGACGCATTTTTCATTATTGAAAACTGAGAGCTGATTTATTTTTTGGAGTGAAATGTTATAACAATCACAGCATAAATCAAACTCAGGAGTGGGAGTGGAGTAATACCTGCACAATGGATGAATTTGTGGAAATCACAACAGTTGTACAAATAATAGGGCAATGCTAGTTTTTCCATATTGACTGGGTCACCCAGAATGCAAAGTGCCTAGATAGAATAGAATTAGTGTGGTGCATTCAAGACAGTTCCTTGTGCAATATGCAAAGGAACCTATTCAGGATGGAGCAATACTAGACCTCCACTTAGGGAACAAGGTGGGCCAAGCAATTAAAGTGGCTCCTTGGTATTTACTGAGGAGAATATTATGGATGCCAAAGAAATGAGACTAATAAGTAGTAGGGTCCTATTACATATGCATATCACAAAGAAGGAGTTATTTGCTGCCTTGAAGCCCATTAAGGTGGGCAGATCCCCCAGGGCCTGGTGAACTGCAGCCCTGGATCTTATGGGAGGCCACAGAAGAAATCACGAACACCCTTGTAAAGATACTCACAAACAAGAGAAAATCTGCAGATGCTGGAAATCCAAGCAACACACACCAAATGCTGGAGGAACTCAGCAGGCCAGGCAGCATCTAGGGAAAAGAGTACAGTCGACAGTTCGGGCCATCACTTGAATAGTAATGGCTTGATCAAGGATAGTCAGCATGATTTTATGCTTGGGAGGTTGTGCCTGATGAATCATTTGGAGATTTTCAAAGTGGTATCTAAGAGGATAGATGAAGGTAGAGCAACAGATATTGTCCATATAGACTTAGGTAAAGCCTTCGACAAAGTCCAGCATGGCAGGTTGATCTGGAAAGATAGGTCGCATGGCATTCAGGGGAGCTGGCAATGCCGAATCAGAATTGACCCAATGATAGGAAGCAAAGAGTGATGGTTGAAGGTTGATTCTCTAACTGGAGGCCTTTGTCTACTGGGGTGCCCTAGAGGTTGTGTCAGGACTTCAGTTATTCATTTTTTGTGTAAGTGACTTTGATATGTATGTACATGGCATGATTATCAGGTTTAATGATGATTTTAAATTCTAGTCTTGTTGATAGTGAAGCAGGTTATAATAGATGGCAAAGATATCTTGATCAGTTGGGAGATGGGCTGAGAAATGGCCACGTACTTCCAGCAAACTTCATTAAAATAAGTATCACAGTAACAAGAAAGGACAACATAATATGTTGGAGAGTGTATTTTGGAACTGAAAACTAAGAGATAAACTCTCTTAGAAACTGTTGGAAGTTGTAGACGTTGCTCAGCACATCAACACACCTGCCTCCCTTCCATGGACCCTCCCTAAACTTCTCCTGTCTCAGTAAGGCTACCCTTCTTGAACAATGGAACAGCATATGCATTGATCCCACACACCCTAGGCATTCTTTCTTATTCTCCTCCCACCTGAAAGCACATCCCACCAGAATCAGCTTCTGTCCTGCTGTCATAAAACTATTGAATGGCCCTCTAGTATGATAGCATGAGACTCCTGATCTCATAAGCTATTCATTATGGCCTTGCACATTATTGTCTGCCTGCACTGCACATTCTCTGTAATTGTACCATTTTATTCTGCATTCTGTTATTGTTTTTTTCCCTTATGCTACAGCAATACACTAATGTGATGAAATGATCTGAATTGACATGCAAAACAAAGTTTTTCACTCTACCTCAGTACATGTGACAATAATAAATTTATTTACCAATCTCTGAAAGATTGTTGACCGATAGAATGTTCCAGAAACTGCCTAACAAAGTTGCAAGTTCAGTAGGATTTTGTCTTTCAAAGCAAGGGTTATCTGTAGTAACCCCATCCCAGAGACTTGAGTGCATAGTCTGGACTGAAACTAATGGGTTTTGTTTTAGATTAAGTACAATATTGTCTTATTTATCATTTTCGTGGATATAAAAAGAATGCATTCCATGTGTTTTAAGAAGAGCAGATAAATTTTCCTTAGTATCTTAGCTAATATTTATCTCTAAAGTTTATAATTATTGTTGATACACTGATTATACTGAACGTTGTTCAATTAAGTTAAGTAAATGTGTCTCATTACTCATAGCCTCAGCCTCCACCTGGCAGTATGTACTTTTTTGCCTTCCAAAGTTCAGGAGATTGTGTGTCAGCATGTGATGAGATTCAAGAGCTGAGCACTGTTATTAAAATTCTGTGTTGAACCACTCACTCTCACTTTATCTATAAAGCTTTGGACAACTTAGCAGCTAAGGGAGTGATTAGTGACGATGGAGAGTATCAGAGGTAAAAACTCCAAAGCCCAATTCTGCTGTACACTAGTGTAACTAAGTAAAATACCACTCAACCCTAAGAAGAATTCAAACACTTTAAAATGTAAGTGTAAAGAACAATCTTAGTAAATGTGAGTATACAAGCCTGAGTTTAGTAGCTTCATTTAGTCCATGTGGCGTCTGATAATAAATACACATAGTAGAACATAAACACGAGGATTTCTGTAGATGCTGGAACATTTTGTTCCACATAGTAGAACATTTTGTTTTGTCTCATGGTGCTAATGGAAGAGAAGAAATATCAATATGAAGGGAGAGAATGATAAATAAAGATAGCCCCAGCAGCTCAAAATTAATAAGCAGAAATTGTCATTTGAATTTAAGGCAGAGGAACAGGAAACACAATAACAAAGAATATATAAAAGGTAAGCATCATTACACCAAAGCTTATAGAGAAAGCTATGTCCTCATTTTACCTGGTGCAAAAGGTAAAGTTGCAAAATTCTATTCAATCTGCTCTTAGGTCAAATTTTAAATGAGATAACACAGATATTTTATTGATCTTTACATTCTGAACTCACTAAATGCAGTAAATATGCTTGGCCAGAACAATTAATGAAATCACAAAGTGGTGAATCTTTTAAATAGAGTCATCTATCGCTACTTGATAGATTAAGTTCTCAGATAGACTTCTGGCACCTAAGGCATCAGGTTTTGGTTTCAAGATTGCTTAATGTCATTCCAGTATACAAGTGTAAAAGAGAATGAAATAATTGTTACTTCAGATCCACTGCAGCACAAAAACAACAAAATATGATAAAAAACACAATAATTAAATATAAATACAATACATTAGATAGCTTATAGATATTGATTTTTATGTCCATAAGACGATGCTAGGCACAGGGTGTTTGTACATAAGGCGACTCTGACAGGAAATGATAAAGTAGTGGTGGTGGGGTTGTGAGGGGTAGAAGTGTTGATCAACCTTACTGCTTGAGGAAAGTAACTAATTTTGAATCTGGTTATCCTGGCATAGATGCTACTTAGCCTCCACCCTGATGGAAGAGGGACAAATAGTCCATGAGCAAGGTGGGTGGGATCCTTCATGATGTTACCGACTCTTTTCCAGCACCTTTCTGTAAACAGTTGAAGTCAGAAGTTTACATACACCTTAGCCAAATACATTTAAACTCAGTTTTTCACAATTCCTGACATTTAATCCTAGAAAACATTCCCTGTCTTACGTCAGTTAGGATCACTACTTTATTTTAAGAATGTGAAACGTCAGAATAATAGAGAGAATTATTTATTTCAACTTTTATTTCTTTCATCACTTTCCTAGTGGGTCAGAAGTTTACATATACTTTGTTAGTATTTGGTAGCATTGCCTTTAAATTGCTTAACTTGGGTCAAACATTTTGGATAGCCTTCCACAAGCTTCTGACAGTATTTTCCTGGAATTTTGTTCCATTCCTGCAGACAGAACTGGTGTAACTGAGTCAGGTTTGTAGGCCTCATTGCTCGCACATGCTTTTTCAGTTCTGCCCACAAATTTTCTACTGGATTGACGTCAGAAAATGATGTCAAGTCTGGTTCATTCTTGGGAGCAATTTCCAAACACCCGAAGGTACCACGTTCATCTGTACAAACAATAGTACGCAAGTATAAACACCATGAGACCACACAGCCGTCACACCGCTCAGGAAGGAGACGCATTCTGTCTCCTAGAGATGAACGTACTTTGGCACGAAAAGTGCAAATCAATCCCAGAACAACAGCAAAGGACCTTGTGAAGATGCTGGAGGAAATAGGTAGACAAGCATCTATATCCACAGTAAAACGAGTCCTGTATTGACATAACCTGAAAGGCTGCTCAGCAAGGAAGAAGCCACTGCTCCAAAACCACCATAAAAAAGCCAGACTACAGTTTGCAAGTGTACATGGGGACAAAGATCTTACTTTTTGGAGAAATGTCCTCTGGTCTGATGAAACAAAAATTGAACTGTTTGGCCATAATGACCATTGTTATGTTTGGAGGAAAAAGGATGAGGCTTGCAAGCTGAAGAACACCATCCCAACCGTGAGGCATGGGGATGGCAGCATCATGTAGTGGGGGTGCTTTGCTGCAGGAGGGACTGGTGCACTTCACAAAATAGATGGCATCATGAGGAAGAGAAATTGTGTGGATATATTGAAACAACATCTCAAGACATCAGCCAGGAAGTTATAGCTCAGTTGCAAATCAGTCTTCCAAACAGACAATGACCTCAAGCATACCTCCAAAGTTGTGGCAAAATTGCTAAGGACAACATGTCAAGGTATTGGAGTGGCCATCACAAAGCCCTGACCTCAATCTGATAGAAAATATGTGGGCAGAACTGAAAAAGCGTGTGCGAGCAAGGAGGCCTACAAACCTGACTCAGTTACACCAGTTCTGTCTGCAGGAATGGAACAAAATTCCAGCAATTTACTGTGAGAAGCTTGTGGAAGGCTACCCAAAACATTTGACCCAAGTTAAGCAATTTAAAGGCAATGCTACCAAATACTAACAAAGTATATGTAAACTTCTGACCCACTGGGAAAGTGATGAAAGAAATAAAAGCTGAAATAAATCATTCTCTTTACTATTATTCTGACATTTCACATTCTTAAAATAAAGTAGTGACCCTAACTGACCTAAGACAGGGAATATTTTCTAGGATTAAATGTCAGGAATTGTGAAAAACTAAATTTAAATGTATTTGGCTAAGGTGTATGTAAACTTCTGACTTCAACTGTATATGTCTTTGATGGTGGGTAGGCTGGTGCTAGTGATGTGTTGGGCAATTTTGACAACTCGTTGTAGAGCCTTCTTGTCAGCCGCAGTGCAATTTCCATACCATACAGTGATGCAGCTTGTTAGGATGCTCTCTACTGCACATCTGTAGAATGATATGAGTGTAAATAGTACATAGTCCAGCTCTCCTCAGCCTTCTCAGAAAGTAGAAGCATTGTTGAGCTTTCCTGATTGTGTGGGATTTGTTCTAGGACCATGAGAGGTTGTGCAAGATGTGCTCTCTCAGAAGTTTGAAACTGCTCGCAGTTTCTACTGCTGTGCCGCAATATAAAGCAGGGTGTGAGTGATGCGAATTCTTCTGAAGTCAATAACCATCTCCTTTGTCATGCTGACACTGAGGAAGAGGATATTTGCCTAGCACCAGACCTTGAGGTCTTCCACCTCCTCTCTAAGTCATCTCATTGTTGTTAGTGATGAGTTCCACCACTGTCATGTTATTGACAAACTTGACAATGTGATTACATGCGTGTTTTGTCATTTCAACCCGACTTTATAACTATGATCACACAATTCATGCTATACCGAGGGATTGCAGAATTGTTGGAATTATTGGCTGTGGCTGAGAAATTAAACTGAAGCTATTCCTACCCTCTTAAGTCAGATATATAAAGAAAACTATAGCATTGGTGATATAGAGAAGAAACCCCATTGTTCCTGTCAATACTTTCCTCAGCCAACATCATGAAAAGCTATTTGGTTATCTTCTTCTGTAGCATCTAACTGTGCTTAGAATTAAGTTTCATTTTTAGCTTTATCACAGGAAAAGATTAGTAGAAAAAGAGAGGATAAAATTCAAGGATGTGCTGAAAGACACCTTAAAAAAATGCAATTTTCCCACTGACTCGAGGAAAATCCTTGTCCCATGGCCACTCAAGGTAGAAGCATTGAGTTCTGGATGGTATTGAGAACCTTGAGGCCATGCGATGGGAGTAAGCAGCAGGAGTAAAACTACACTCTCAACTGCTCTGTCAGTATCTCCTCCTCCATCTGTTCCCACACTGACATAATCTGCCACCTCACAAAATTGGAGTGGAAGCAAGGTCACCCTTTCTCCTGAAGGACTGCCTAAGACAACAATCTTCGAAGAATATATGATTTACTCAAATGCAACACAAGTTAATTCATATGGCTTAATATCTGAAGAACACAAACAAAGACTAACAAAGCTGTGGAAAATCCTATGAGGCTATTTTAAGGCTACTTATTTCTTGGTTAAATTGATATAATAATATTGAGTCTATGTCAATTAACATTGAAGGATCAATTTACAGAAGTGCTTAAGCTCAAATTAAAACTTGTTCACTTAACGTCAAATACCAGACCCTCAATGCCGTAAGTATATTGATTTTAATGGTTTCATTAGTGTCTGATATGTGCCTGTTTATGTTAGATGATGTGATCTGAAAATCTTAGTGAGCTGTACTGCGAGATCTCTGCTAAATCAGCACAGAGAGTGCATTCCTTAGTCTAAAAGTATCAAAGGTATGCTTAAGTATAAACATTACATACAATTTTCTTCACAAATACCACACAATTGTGAATACTACATATAGAATTCATGGATGGTCAGTCTTTAGGTATTTCAGCATTCCTTTTTTAAAAAAAATCAATGAATCTGAGCTTGAGGAAGCTGATTAAGGAGGAGGAGGAGTACACTGCACCAGAACTATCCTGCTTTTGTAAAGCAGTATCACAAACTAGTATCTCCAGATCCAAGAGCACTTGATCAAAATGATGGAGGAATACCAAATGTGCAAAAGTTAACTGTCAAATGAAATCAATATGGCAGAATCTGGAAACTTATTGATCATTATGCTCTAGATTAATTGCTTACTATGCCTACCACGATGCCGTAAACATAGCTCCAGACCCTAGCAAGGACCAAACAAAGGTCAAAAATTGCATTTGGTGGAAGTCTGAAATAAAAATAGAAAATCCTAGATGCTTATTAAATGCTTGAAGACACTTATAGTCAGACGGAAAGGAACTGTCTTCACAGGCTATGTGTCAACAAATATTCTGTTTCAATGACATCTCTAGCATACAAACTGTGATAGTTTATGTCAGATTCATCCAACTACTTGCAGTAGATATATCATTCCATCGTCAGGGTTAAGGATGTTTTCTGACGATTGCATGATGCTTAACTCCATTCACAATCTCTATGACAATTCAGTTGTCCATACCTGCAGGAAAACCTGGATAAAATTCAGGTAAGAACTGATAAATGGCAAATAATAGTTACACCATTTTCAAAAAGACACATAACCGCACTAGTTATATAAATGATTAAACTACAAGAGCAGGCTAAAGTGGCAAATAACTTGCTTGTCAAAGGCCCACTATCTATAAAGCACAGGTCTGAGGAATGAATACTCTCTGCTTACCCGAATGAGCTTGAACAACACTTAGGAAACTTATCACCATCCAGGGACAAAGTTGACTAATTAACTGGCATCCCTATGCTATGCTCAAACATTCACTCCTCGCACCATGAAGAAAAATAAAGAATAGAAGAAGGCTGAAGGGTGATATTAGGAGGAAGCTTCCCTGATTTAACAAGATCATGAAAATATTTGCAAATTGACTTATATTCTGGTAATCATAACATAGAGTGGAATTTATGAATTCTAAATGGAAGTTACAAACCAGGTTATTGATCAAGGAAATCCAAAAGAAAAGTAAAATTTCTTGTCATTATTAACATTATATAAGTGTGATATACAGTGTCGGTAATACAGGAATTGCCAATAACTAAATTAGCACATCTTCTCTAAATTTCATTGTAACTAAAGTACAATCCAAATGGTTACAAGGTCTAGAAATTGAAAAGGGAGGCTCTTTATTATCAGAGCTGTGGAGACACATAGTGGAGAGAAGAGTTAAATACCCTTTATGTAACATGACATGAAATTTGTATTTGCTCATAGATGCAAAAATTATTAGTCAAATTATGAGAAATATTTGACCACAGCTCAAATATCTTCTCATGAAAACACTTTGCTCGTTAAATAAGTAGCGTACTGTGAATACGTAAATATTTTTAATAAAGACCTGCTGCTTCTGAATTCTATTACATTTAAGGCCAAAGGATTGTGTGTAATAGATAAGGTCCTATATGTTTAAAGCACTCACTCTGTGCTTTCCTCCATTCACTCTGCAAGGGATGTTTAGGGTGTGAGGCAAGCGATCTGAGGGGTAAAGTAAAGCAAGAATCCTATAGCGAACTGGGTTGAAAGACTGCAGGCATATCACTGAAAAAGTACGGATAAATCAACAAAGATCAGAGAAACTAAACTGTGAAGCTACTGAAATATTTTTACTACTGGCACATGAAACTGGTCACATTTTTCAGGGCTTTTAGCAGATGGAATTTGAAGTTGGAGTGGTAAAGATTGGTGCTGTATAGAATTGCTTCTAAGTATGTACGGTACACAGTTTCACACTCTGTAGACTCTTGATGAGCCATGTAGTCTTCCTACATCTTAGCCATTCCTACTAAGATGGAAATGCCTGATGTTAAAGATTAATTGCTACCATGAGATGGCACTAGATGGCACTGACTTTCTCCTGTGTCCTTCCTTTGAGTGTTCTGATTTCAACATTAAATGGAGTGGAGAGACCATACTCATGTATTTCAATAAATCCAAATAAATTTATGTGCATTAGCTTCCACACATTCTTTAACTATTTCTTATCATACATTTTGGTAGTATCAATATAGAATTTCAACAAGTTTCTAATCCAAATACCTATGTCCAAGGTTATGCTAGCACAATGCAAACAAGTCAGTAGTTCTAAATCCGATTGTCTCTGCTATTAATGTTGACATTTTCCATTATGTTTGCTTTTTCTATTTCTCCCCCATTTGGGAAATGTCATGATTTTTAGATTGGTATGTTCCCTCTGAGACATCTCACAGGAACCCTAGACAGTTTGTGTAATTGTGAACTGGCCTTGCCCCTTTGCTAGTACTCTTCTGATTTCTATTTGTTTCTCCCCCTTCGCACTGAGATGGAAAATAATTAATTCTTTTGCATTTGTGACTTTCCTTCCCAATCTGTTCCCTTAATGCTTTGCAACAATACTTAAATGCTTTAAAATGTCATTGTATTTTACTTCTTTTCTTCTGTTTAACTGCATGAGCAGAACTGCATTTTCTGCTGGCTAACACAAAACTCCTGACATTGAACAGCACTGAGGCTCTGCAGGATTTGGTACATTTTATCTCATCTAGGTCTAGTTTTCTCAACAGATATTTCCTCAACAATTCTGCATCCCAAATGTTGCATTCCATCTTATACCATAAATTTCCCAAAATTCCTGTCACAATCAATATGTCCCTCAGATCATAAAAGGTACATTCGGTAGACAACATTTCTCCCATCTAGTCACTGGTTGAGTTACGCTTCGAAGTGCTCCTCACAATAGTCTCCACTTAAATCATTCAGTCAGATCAAAAACCCCAGACTCTGTCTCTCTTTACACTTAATAAATTGTGGTATCTCACAAAGAAGCACATTTGAGAATAATATAACTTGAGTGACAAAAAACGTAGTGAGAATACAGAGAGAGAAAATGTTACAAAAGTGAAAAGAGATTGAAACCTCAACAGAAAAATTGAGGTATTAGATAATCATCAATAGAGGCAAAACCTTCACATTAATAATGAGAAAAATTAAGGTCCGTAGACACATGACAAATCACCACCTGCAGGTTCCTGTCCAAGTCACACACAGGGCTGATTTGGATTTATATTGCTGATTCTTCATTCTTGCAGGTTTTAGATTCTGATACTCCAAACTCTTTAGTGCTGTGGAAAGATCTTTACTACCATCTTCTCAAAGGCAATTTAAGAGGGACAATAAAAAAAACTGACAGATGAATTTTTAGATTTGAATATTTGCTCAATATTGCCTCAAAGAATCAAGCTATTGAAGAATAATTTACACTTACTTGGCAAGTATTAAATGTATTTAATTCTTTAACATAAAGGCAACCCAAAGTAAACTCCATTTGCATTTTATTTTGGTGTGATTCCCTAAGCAGACACTCTTTGTAAGAGGTACCCCACATTAGAACTATAAATCAGGAAACGGTAGGCTCAGAGACTGAATTTCAAACATTTGAAGTGTATTTCTGTCAGTAGTTTTAGCTCAGATGTGAAGCCATTTCCAGTATGAAGTCCATCAACTTTACTCAAAGATTTTTATCCAAACGAGTACATAGGCAAAACTTGCAAGTGTTGGTATTCATCCACAGAAATATTGAAAACTACAGGATTTTGTTTTTCGCAACAATGAAAAATAGATGTTTATGCATTGATGCTATCCCAGAAGTTGAATCAATGAAGGAGTTAATCAAGGCAAAAATAAATTTGTTCATAATAACTTCAACCAACTTAAAGTTCCCAACTAGTTTCTTGGGTTAGATTTCAACTTGCATTGAATTTCACTGTAATATGCACCCATTTTGCAGGGAAGTCATATTCCAGTATGGTAACAAGGAAGATGTAATTTGATTCTGATTTGGCTTTGAATTTTGCAACATCAGATTGTCTGTAAATGTAACTTGCAAGTAAACAAACCTGAACCCAAAATAGAAAAGAATAGAAAATCTTATCTGGAAAAGACAGGACCTTATTCCCTAGAATGTAGAAGATTAAGGAGAGATTTGATAGAAGTATACAAAATTATGTGGACTATATTATAGATAGAGTAAATGCAGGCAGGTTTTTCTACTGAGGTTGGGAGAGACTACAACTGGATGCTTTAAGAGAGAATGGTAAAATGCTTAAAGGGAACATGAGGGGAAACTTCTTCTTCATTCCAAGGGTGGTGAGACTGTGGAACTAGCTGCCAACACAAGTGGTAGATGAGGGTTCAATTTCAATATTTAAGAGAAATTTGGGTATGGAGGGCTATAATCTAGGTGTAGGTCAATAAGACTAGGCAGATTGGTTTGGCACAGACTAGCTGGGCTGAAGGGCCTGTTTCTGTCCTGGAGTGTTCTATGACTCGTTGACAAATAGCTTTTGCCAGTCATGTGAAATACTGACATGAAGGGGTATTTCACCCTTTATTGTTTGATAACTGGCACTAGCCTACCCACCATCAAATACATATACGTATACGGAAAGGAGCCAGTAACATCATGAAGAATTCCACCCACCCTGCTCATGGACTGTCTGTCCCACTGGAAGAGCCTACATAGTATCTGTTGTGTATGTGGCCTGTTTGCACAACTATGTTTTTTTAATTAGTTTTATTTATTTATTTATTTATTTTTATTTATTACAAAAACAAAAAAATACAGCACATCCACAAAAACCACAATCATAACAAAATCAAATTAAATATTGAGCAGCAAAAGGGAGAAAAATATAAAGGCAAAAGTAAACATACACAGCAGAGGTGCACCGCACCAAAAAAACCTCAGTCCTCACCTGTGAGAAAATCCAATACAGGGCCCCATATCCTTTCAAAGATGTCCCTTCTGTCCTCATTATACAGTCTCAGTCTCTCCAAATGTGAAGTATTTGCCAGTTCTCTCAGCCACAGACCGTACGTAGGCACAGAGTCCATTTTCCACATTTGCAGGATTAACTTCTTAGCAATCACCATTCCAAATTATACAGCCCTTTTTTCATACATATTGGCTGAAGATAGGGAGCTTGTTGCTCCAGGGATGGCCATGAGCGGGTCTGGTTCCCACCGCTTCCCAAAAGCCTCAGAGAAACAGTGAAAAATACCTTTCCAGTCTGCATAATGCTTACAACATGACCAGAATGAATGTGACAAGTTACTGTTCACAGATTTACATCTATTACAAACTGGTGAAACATCAGGGTAGAAACTGTGCAACTTTTCTTTGGAATAATGGAGTCTATGTATTGTTTTAAACTGTGTAAGTCTGTGTCTGATATTGACTGAACAATCGTGTATACTCTTTAAACACTCATCCCAGACCTCCTCTGTCAGTTCTATACCCAATTCATCCACCCATGCCTGTTTAAAACCTGCAGTATTCACCTGAGCTCCATTGTGTAGGGTCGATAAAAATAGGATACTGCACTCTGAGTAACAGGATCAAATATTTATTTATTGCCTGCAGGGACTCATGCTTGTCTAAAACTTCGAAGTTAGGTCTATTTCCTAACATAATCTCAAATTTGTAACTATCTAAAAAACCTAGATGCAGGGATATTGTAAACTGCTTGTAACTGCGCAAATGAGGCAAAGTTTCCATCAATATATAGGTCACCTACACTACAGATGCCTCTATGTTTCCAGGTAGAAAAAACAGTATCATTCAGGCCAGGCAAAAAGGAATGATTGTCACAAATCAGAGTGTCAATATAAGTTTTTGGGGCCTTAATGTGTGGTTTTTTTTTGAATTTTTGTTTGCAGTTGTCATTGAGCCATTGGCTGTTAGCATCAGACAGGACCCTTTGATATCATCCATTGATATGCATGGACATAAACATCAGCTTTCGTTATACGCTGACGATGTCTTTTTATATATCTCCAGCCCACAAACATCAATACCCACCCTTCTGACTTTAATTAATAATTTTGGTAGTTTCTCAGGTTTCTCTATCAATTGGGATAAGAGTGAACTAATGCCAATCACTGCAGTGGTTAATACAGCGCATTTACAGTCCATTCCCTTTAAAATAACTTATGATAATATTTCCTATCTTGGTGTGACTATTACAAAACACCCAGATAACCTTTTGCAAGTGAATTGGCGAAACAAAGTTAAGCAGGTTAAACGCAATACTGACTTTTGGAAAACCATTCCAATTTCATTGGTGGGGAGGGTTAACGCAATCATGATGATTGTACTGCCACGATTTCTTCATCTTTGCCAGTCAATTCCATGTTTTATTCCTCTGTCATATTTTAAGCAATTGGATTCAATTATTATACTCTTCATTTGGCATTATAAAGCCATTAGAATTACTAAAAAACACTTGTCAAAGCCCAAGGAAGCAGGTGTTTTTGCCCTACCGAACGCTAAAATGTATTACTGGGCTGCCCACCTATCCATTCTTGCATGGTGGAAAAAAGGCCCACCCTCTACCTCAGACCCGTGCCCAGCATAGTTACTCATAGAGTGAATGCTTTGTAAGAAGACTTCCTTACCAGCTCTCCTTAATAGCCCCACTGCAGTAAATAAGTCACATTTTAGTAACAGCTTCGTGGTTGCACAACTATGTTATTAATAAAAACACTGGAGACGGGAACTAAGTTTCATGGTTCTTTACTGGTAGAGTCCGAATTTGACACACACATACACACCAATACGTGCCTAATAGCACATGCAATGATGTGTTACTAAAACATGAAGTAGTCCCTTATTATAATGTAGCTATACAGTACACTCCTCCCCTTTTATTTTAATAGTGTATCAACTGTTTTTTTTACTGGGGCACTATGCTAAACAAATATGCTTACCCTTAACATACAAATGCCTACCATTTGTTTACAAATTATAACAAAGTAGCTTAATAATATCAAATTATAACAAGCCTTTTTTTTTTGATTTTTGGTCTAAGACCCATTTAGAACTCAAGTCTCTGGGGAGGTTTTCTCTGCCTCTCCGGGTAACCTCTGTCCTGAAACATTTGCTTTGGGGAGTGAGTCTCCACGGGTACATCAGGTGGGTCATCAGCACTGATGACAGGCTTATCTGTAGATGAGGCTGATGTGGTCACATCAGGAGTGTTTGGTTCTATGTCAGGGGGGTCTGCGCAAGGTGTTGTTGTGTTTTTCACCTGAGCATCCAGGATTTGGTCCACATGACATCTCCATACATTCTCTCCCACCTCCACTGTATACATCAGTGGCCCGTCAATGGCGGAAATTGTACTCGGCTGCCACTTTTCAGTCCAGTAATCACGTGCAAGAACTGACTGTCCCACACTGAAGCTCCGTGTTGACTTTGTATTCAAGTGCTTGAACTGTCTGTTCTCCACATCACGCCGTACACCTGGTTTGAGAAGATCCATGCGGGACCTCAGGTTCAGAAACATCATCGCCGGAGTCTGATTAGTGGTTGCATGTACTGCATTACGAAAGGCAAGGAGGAAGTTGTCTATCTTGTGTTGCAGTGGTCAATTTTCGCTGTCCATTACCTTGATGGCTTTCTTGAATGTCTGCACAAATCTTTCTGCCAAGCCATTTGTGGATGGATGGTAAGGGGCAGATATAACGTGCTTGATTCCATTGTTCTTCACAAAACCTTGGAATTCTTCAGAGACAAATTGCCGTCCATTGTCTGTGCAGATTTGTTCTAGTATGCCATTCCTGGCAAACATGGCCCTCAGAACTGTAATGGTCTTTTCCGATGTGGTTGTCTTCATTTTGATGACCTCTGGCTATTTGGAATGTGCATCAACGACGATTAAAAAGATAGAGTCCATGAATGGTCCAGCAAAGTCGACGTGCACTTATTGCCATGGTGATGAGGGCAACTCCCATGGATGGAGAGGGGCTTGAGGTGGTGTGTTCTGGATCTTTTGACATCCAGAGCAGTTCTTGATCAAGTCCTCAATCTGTTTATCGATTCCTGGCCACCACACATAGGCACGGGCAAGACCTTTCATCTTCATGGTACCCAGGTGCCCCTTGTGCAGTTCCTCCAGCACTCTGGTGCACAGCTTGGGAGGAATCACAACTCGTGAACCACACATTAGAGTTCCCCGACACACTGACAACTGCTCCTTCCTCGCTGAGAAGGCTGGAAACAGTGTTACCACGCGCTGGCCATCCCTTTACCGTAATGTCATACACTTTTGACAACATAGAGTCATTGCGTGTTTCTCTTTCAATGAGGCTGTTTGTCACTGGTAATTGTTCAACTATCGTTGTGTGAAAGACCTGCTGAATCCATTTGTGTAGCTATCTCTGAAGTCGGCAGTGGTAAATGTGACAAACCATCTGCGTTGCCATGTTGCTTGGTCCCCTTGTGTTCAATGTCATACATGTGACCTCCTAAGAAAATAGACCATCGCTGCAGCCTTTGTGCTGTCATCACTGGAACAACTTTTCTTGAGTTGAAGATTGACATGAGAGGCTGATGGTCAGTCAACAGGGTAAACTTTTGACCATACAGGTAGTGACTGAATTTCTTGACTCCCCACACGAGGCTTAGGGCTTCTCTGTCAATCTGTGCGTAGTTCAGCTGAAGTTAGCGTTCTTGAGGCAAAAGCTATTGATCTTTCTGAGCCATCTGGAAACTTGTGCGATAACACAGCTCCTATCCCATTGGGTGACGCATCACAAGCCAGTCAGATTGGTGAGGAGCGGTCAAAGTGCGTGAGCACCCCTTCCAAAGTTATGAGTCTTTTAGTTTCTTGAAACGCTTTCTCACAGCTCTCAGTCCACTTCCATTGTGTTCCTGTCTGTAATAGTGCATTTAGTGGGTGTAGGATTGTGGATAGGTTAGGAAAGAACTTGTGGTAATAGTTCACTAGTCCAAGATATGCTCTCAGCTGAGACACATTTTCAGGTGGTGGTGCCTTAAGCACCACTTCTATCTTGCCTTGAGACATGTGTAAGCCATCCTTGTTGATCACATGCCCACAGTATGAGATTTCCTTTTTGAAAAACTCACATTTCTGTCGATTAGCTCTGAGCCCATATTCTCGTAACCTGGTGAGCACTTGCTCAAGGTTAGAAAGATGTTCGTCGTCATCTTTGCTGGTGACAATGATTAGATTAGATTAGATTAGATTCAACTTTATTGTCATTGTGCCGAGTACAGATACAAAGCCAATGAAATGCAGTTAGCATCTAACCAGAAATGCAAAGAATAGTGTTAGTAACAAAATAACTGCGAATAAAAAGTAAGTGCTACAGCACACAAATATAAAAGTACTGAGACAGTACAATATGGGTGCAATACTACTTAGCCCTGTGATGTGAGGTTCTGCAGGGTCACAGCCTCAGGGAAGAAGCTCTTCCTGTGCCTGCTGGTGCGGGAGCGGAGGCTCCTGTAGCGCCGACCGGATGGGAGGAGAGCAAAAAGTCCATGGTTAGGGTGAGATGCATCCTTGATAATGCTTTTTGCTCTGCCCAGGCAGCGTTTATGGTAGATGTTCTCAACGGTGCGCAATTGGGTGCCGATAATCCGCTGGGCAGTTTTCACCACCCGCTGGAGTGTTTTGCAGTCCAATACGGGACAATTGCCAAACCACACTGAGATGCAGTTGATGAGTATGCTCTCAATGGTACAGCGGTATAAGTCCGTCAGTATCCTGGGACGGAGGTGAGCTTCCTTGATGCTCTGCAGGAAATAAAGGTGCTGTTGCACCTTTTTGATCAGGATGGAGGAGTTCAAGGACCAGGTAAGATCCTCGGATGTCATCCAGGTAACACTGAGTTCCTGAAATCCCCTGCAGGACCTGGTCCATTGCCCTTTGCCAGATTGCAGGAGCTGATGCTATCCCAAACACCAACCTGTTGTACTGGTAAAGTTCTTTGTGTGTATTTATTGTCAGATATTTCTTGGATGCTTCATCGATTTCCATTTGGAGATAAGCCTGGGCCAAATCGATTTCTGTGAAATGTTCCCCTCCTGACAGGGAAGCAAAGATGTCCTCAATATGAGGTAGAGGATACTGTACTGTGCAGAGAACTAGGTTTACACTCACTTTAAAGTCTCCACATATGCGCACCTTGCTTGGTTTTCCTGGTTTTGTGCTGGAGGTTTTCTTCATCACTGGAACAATAGGTGTGGCTCATTCACTCCAATCCACCTTTGACAGGACCCCAGTCTGTTCCAGATTTTTCAGCTCTGCCTCTGTTGTAGGACGGATTGCATATGGCACTAGTCTGGCTTTGTGAAATTTTGGACATGCATTTTCCTCAATCTCAATCTTTGCCTTCATGCCCTGAAGTGTTCCTATTCCTGTCATGAACACTTCCTCAGAGCCAGCAAGTATTTGTGACAGTCTCTCAGATGTAGCCTTTGCTGACACAACTTCTGCTTTGATGGTGTGCCAATCCAGCTGGATTTTCCTGAGTCATTCACGTCCCAGCAACAGTGGTCCTCCATTTTTCAGTACATAGAGGTTCAGCTGCTGTGTTTTGTCTCTATAGGTCACTGTCACTTTAATTTTTTCCTTTGGGATGCACTCTGTGTCCTATAAAAGTCTTTAGCAGTAGTTTAGTTCATTTCAGAGGTATGTGAGAAAACAGTCATTTGTAGTCATGTACAGAGATCACTGTTAAAGCTGAGCCTGTGTCCAACTCCATTATCAGCCTCACACCTGCCACTTGTGGAGTGATTCATAATTCTTTGATCATCTGTCTCTCTCACGCTGTGAAGTTGCAGACAAGACAATTCACTTTTGTCTGAGTCGTCTTCATCAGAACTGCTTTCTTTCATTTTGTGTACATTGTTCTATTTTCCTTTCTGGGGTTTCTTATTTCTCTGTATTTTGTCCTTTTTCTGCTGTTTACCGGCTTTGCATAAAATGTCGCCCTGTTTGCCACAGTTTCTACATTCTTTGTCTTTAAACCAACAGTCCTCAGGGTCATGTGACATGTTCCCACAACGGTAACATTTCCTTCATTTCTGTTCAGTGACGTTTAATTTGTAGCATATTCCAGAGATTTTTGTTGTATCTCTGAAGCACCCCATGCTGCCGTTTCCAATGATATTGCAATGTTCAGCACCTTCTCTAATGTAAGGTCTTTTTCACACAGGAGCTTCTTCTGTGTAGTTTCACAGTGCATGCCACACACTAACCTCTCCCTCAATGTGTCCGATCGACCAGCTCCAATTGACAATGTCCTGATAATTTGCACAATTCAGCACAATATTCAGAAATGTTTTCATTTTTGCTCTGATTCCGTTTGTGAAATTTAAATCTTTCAGCAATGACCAGTGGTTTGGGGTTTAAATGCTGTTGGAGAGTGTCTACTATTTGCTTGAACGTTTTGTCAGCTGGCTTTTCAGGGGTTAACAAGCTCCACAGCAGCCCGTATGTTTTTGCTCCCATAACGCTGAGTAAGACGCTGGCTTTCTTTTCATCGTTAACACTGTTAGCATCACAATATAACTCCACTCTTTCAATGTAAGGCTATGTCCTCACTACAATGGATAATTTTGAAAATGAAGCTTTTTCTCTTCGTTTTGACCTTCTGTCCACACCTAAAACGGCGTTTTCATCCCCCGAAAATGGAGATTTTCAGAAACGGTCTCCAGAGTGAATAAATCTGAAAATGCCTAATATCTGCTGCAGTGTGTACGGGGTAACCAGAGCATTATAAAACCGCTGTCATGACATGCCGGAACAGATGGCGACAGCGCGGCATTTCATTGTTTTCTTCTTATTATTATTCTTCTTCTTCTTATTACTACTTTATTGTCGCCAAACAATTGATACTAGAGCCTACAATCATCACAGCGATATTTGATTCTGCGCTTTGCAGAACCTAACAATTTCAGAACAGACAGCAACAAGACTGAAGCCAGAAGAGTTAGAAATGTACTCACCAAAT
This sequence comes from Mobula hypostoma, assembly GCF_963921235.1. Lineage (NCBI taxonomy): Eukaryota > Metazoa > Chordata > Chondrichthyes > Myliobatiformes > Myliobatidae > Mobula > Mobula hypostoma. Next base: position 21,684,421 of record NC_086115.1, read on the forward strand.
ACTTTGACCCATAGGTTACTGAATAAATAAGTATACTCACTTTGCCCCATTTTCTGTCCTTGCTTGTATGAAGGTGGTTTACCTATTTATGCAAGTACTTCTCTGACAATAGATGTGTAACAGCCTAATGTAACATTGTATGAAAATACAAGATAACACTGATGCAGACATGTTTTATACATTTAACAAGGTGCTTTATTAATGCAACAGAGTTAGTCAGTTTTTCAATGTTTGTCATCAGCCATGTCATACCCGTGAACTCCCTGTCGGTTGCCTCCATACACTCCAGTATTCGTTTTGTTTTAGTTTTAAGTCCTCCTGCGTGAGAGCCAAGAGCAATCCTTTTAAGTTTTTCTACTCTGTAACTGGACAAACACGCACCAAGTATACCGTTTCCTCTTCGCTTGTTTTCTGTGTGTCCTGCGCATGCCCAGTAGGAGGAAATTTACCCAAATATCCACCTAATGTGGATGGCGATATTTTGAAAAACGCTAGTGTGGACACCTGTCGTTTTTACTCAAAACCGGTGTTTTCAAAATTATCCGGCGTAGTGTGGACATAGCCTAAGTTACCCAGTTTTCAATGCCACTATCAAATGCTGTAATGGTTCCAATCATTGCCATCTTTGTTATGTTAATTTAGTTCCCTTTTCCCTTGTATTCTTTTCAGCTAGCTCCTTGCAGTCACTGCATGTTCCACTTGTCTCACGTGCCCTTTTTGCTAGCGCAACAAGCACACTCCATCTAGATGCATGTGTCACTCCTTTTCATCTTCCTTCTCTCTCTTCTCGTCTGAGTGTCGTTATCAACTAAAACACGGCGTTCCAATAAGATGTAGGTTCATAATTCTCGTTGCCAATTTGTTGTGTGTGATCTGTTTACGCAACTATGTTATTAATAAAAATGCTGGAGATGGGAACTATGTTTCATGGTTCTTTACTGATAGAATCCGAACTTGGCACACACATACAGATCTATACGTGCCTAATAGCGCATGCAATGACGTGTTACTAAAACATAAAGTAGTCCCTTATTATAATGTAGCTATATGGTACAGTATCCATGCCAAAACCACCAGACTCAAAAACAGTTACTTTTCCCTAGCAGTAATAAGGCTACTCAACACTACCCACTAACCTTCACCCCTTCATATCCCCCACCACCACTACTTTATCATTTCCTGTCAGAGTCACCTTATGCACAGACACTCCTGTGCCTAGTGTCACTTTATAGACATAAGAACATAAGGACATAAGAAATAGGAGTGGAAGTAGGCCATCCGGACCATCGAGCCTGCTCCGCCATTCAATAAGATCATGGCTGATCTGTCCGTAAACTCAGCTCCATCTACTTGCCTTTTCCCCATAACCCTTAATTCCCCTACAATGTAAAAATCTATCTAACTGTATCTTAAATATATTTAGTGAAGAAGCCTCAACTGCTTCCCTGGGCAGAGAATTCCACAGATCCACCACTCTCTGGGAAAAACAGTTTCTCCTCATCTCCGTCCAAAATCTTCTCCCCTGAATCTTGAGGCAATGTCCTCTAGTTCTAGTCTCAACTCCCAATGGAAACAACTTCCCTACTTCTATCTTATCTATCCCTTTCAAAATTTTATATGTTTCCACAAGATCCCCTCTCATTCTTCTGAATTCCAGAGAGTATAGTCCCAGGCGACTCAATCTCTCCTCATAGATTAACCCCTTCATCTCTGGAATCAACCTGGTGAACCTCCTCTGCACTGCCTTCAAAGCCAGTATATCCTTCCTCAAGAATGGAGACCAAAATTGCACACAGTACTCCAGGCACGGCCTCACCAGTACCTTGTATCGTTGCAGCATGACCTCCCTGCTCTTGAGTTCAATCCCTATAGCAATGAAGGCCAACATTCTGTTTGCCTTCTTAATATTCTGTTGTACCTGCAAGCCAACTTTTTGCGATTCATGCACAAGCACTCCCAAGTCCCGCTGCACAACAGCGTGCTGCAATCTTTCACCATTTAAGTAATAATCTGCTCTCCTATTATTCCTTCCAAAGTGGATGATCTCACATTTACCAACGTTGTATTCCATCTGCCAGACCTTGGCCCACTCACTTAAGCTATCTATATCCCTGTGCAGACTCTCCACATCCTCCGCACAGTTTGCTTTTTCACTCAGTTTAGTATCATCAGCAAATTTTGCTACACGACACTCAGTCCCCTCTTCCAAATCATCAATGTAAATGGTTAACAGCTATGTATATAAACAATCTTATGTATTTATATACTTCGATATTTTTATTATTGTGTTTTTTTATCTTATTCTGTTTTTTGTGCTGCATTGGATCCAGATTAACAATTATTTTGTTCTCCTTTACACTTGTGTACTGGAAATTACATTAAATAGGAGGAGGAGAAGATGGCGCGACGGCAGCGCATGCGGCCTCTCCAGTGATTGATATCTATAACCTGTCAAGTAGGGGACCGTGCACAATTCTGATTTGATGGAGACGGACGTGAGAGTATGGAGGAACATCTGGTAAACTTCCGAAATGCCCGCTTCACTGCTGCTGCTACTGTGTGGTAACCGGAATCTCCGGAGCAGAAGGCCCCGAATCCTCAGCTTTGCTTGTTTCAGCAGCCGGGGCTAGGTCGAAGGCGCTCGGCAGAGGATGGTGCTCGAGAGGCTGTATCGGGGGGGCTGGTTGTAGGCTCAAAGTTTTCAGACGGACGGACTCAGTGTCGGCTGTGGTCAGCTGCTTCCAAGGCATCGGCAAGTTGACAGTGCCTGGAGGTTTATAGCAGGAAGTTTCTCCCTTTTGCTGCTGCTATCGGGGATTCAGAAGTCAATCAACTCCGGGACTCTGAGACTGTTTTTACCGTGCCCATGGTTTGTTCTTCATCAAATTATGGTATTGCTTTGCACTGCTATAACTATATGTTATAATTATGTGGTTCTGTCAGTGTTAAGTCTTTGGTTTGTCCTGTTTTCTGTGATATCACTCTGGAGAAACATTGTATCATTTCTTAATGTATGTATGCATTTCTAAACGACAATAAAAGAGGACTGAGTGTTCTCATAATCTAAAATAATAGTCTTGAATAAATTCCAAAAAATGTATTACCTCTATATGCACAAGAAGAATCAAAGCGTAAATAAAAAAGTTACACAAAGATTGGTTTAAACATGAAATTTGCCATATAACAGTTAACATAAAGCACAGAGATTCTTCCAAAGTGGAATTAGATAGATGTAATATAATACAAAAAAAGGAAGACTATGTAAGATACTGAGAACTTAAATGCAGTGGAAAGTCTTGAAGCATTAAGAAAATGCAAGTGAAAGTTAAAAGGAAGTTTAGTAAAGTGAAGAAAGAGTATGTAAAATAATTAACAAGTAAAGTCAAAGAAAGTGGATAATGCCTTATAAGTGCAAAAGGAAGAAGAGGGAACTGTGGAATGACATGGGTCTTCTGTTCAATGGTGGTTGTGAGAAAATGGCATGGACTGTACAGTGGGGATCTTTGATGTACCATGTACGGTGGTGACATGGTAGTCTTCCTGAGGCTATTTACAGTGTTTTCAGTAGATAGTACCAATAGTGGTGAGTGATGTATCCATAATGTATTGAATTGAGTTAACTACTATCTGCAGCTCCTTATGTTTGAATTATCATGCCAGACCATGACGCAGAAAGTTGTAGGTAAGTACCTACTTAAATAATTTGCATCTATCTTCTCAAAAAGAGGGATAATGAAGATGTTGAGGTTAATGAGAAACAGTGTAAAATATTAAACAGTATAAACACAGTTTTAAAAGATGTTACTAGATTGATCTAGATTTTACTTCTTCATTCAATATGGACACAATGGGCAAAGTAGCTTCTTGTGTCATACATTCTAAAATGATTCTATGAATAAAAAATAGGAATAGTAAATGAGATACTGAAAGAGTGCATGCTATTACTTTTCATATCTATAGAATGCTTCAAAGATATTGGGGTACTGTCAGGATTCTAGGAGAATCTGTCACAAAACTGAAGGAATATAATTCTACCACATTGCTACGATTCTGGAAATCCAAGACTGACTTTGCAAGAGATAAGAACCCAGTCCTTTACAAAGCAAATATAGTCAGTTGGGGCACAAGCGTATCACCTTGATATCAATAGCCTGAACCACGAATTTGGGTACACCTGTACAGCTACTCATTAATGCAAATATCTTATCAGCCAATCATGTGGCAGTAACTCAATACATAAAAACATGCAGATGTGGTCAAGAGGTTCAGTTGTTGTTCAGACCAGACATTGGAATGGGGAAGAAATGTGATGTAAGTGACTTTGACTGCCAGATGGTGGCTTGAGTATCTCAGAAACTGCTGATCTCCTAGGATTTTCACACACAACAGTCTCTAGAGTTTACAGAGAAACAGAGAATCATGCAAAAATCAACCATCTAGTGAGCAAATCATAAGAAAATATGCAGATGCTGGAAATCTGGAGCAACACATACAAATGTTGCAGGAACTCAGCAGGTCAGGCAGCATCTATGGAAATGAATAAACGGTCCAGTGAGTGGCAGTTCTGTAAGCAAAAATGTCTTGTTAATGAGACAGGTCAGAGGTGAATGGCCAGACTGGTTCAAGCTGACAAGGTGACATTTTCTCAAATAACCATGCATTACAACAGTGGTGTGCAGGAGAACCTCTTTGAACACAACATGTCAAACGTTGAAGTACAGCAGCAGAAGACCACACTGGGTTCCACTCCTGTACCTAATAAAGTGGGAACTGAGTGCTTAGGGAGAGCTTCAACAAAATCCCTACACTAAGGTTAAGCCTTTCAAAAATATAGGAATTTAATATATTTCTTTATTATATTGTCATTGTAAATCATTTAAAAGTTAATTTTAACAGTGGGAAATTTTGCTTTGTACCAACAAATACTGATATTGAGCTGTGCTAATTTTTGTCTTCATTGTTGGTGGTTGAGCATATCCAAACCTACGATAAATAGTTGAATCCTTTGGATAGAATTAAAGAGCTCGTAGGATCTCAAAGTGTCTAAGAACCATATGGGGCAGTATCAGGCCCTTGCTCAACTGTGTCCATGGTCACCATTAAGTATCTGTCAAGGACAGTCCCCTTCTATGTATTTAAAGGGCTCTTCTAAATACATCTTAAATGTAGTGAGTGCATCTGCCTCTGCTAACTGCTCCAGTGCTGCATCTCAATTTTAACCATCTTCTGCATAAAAGAATACTTATAAATCTCCAGCTGCTTACCTTATACTATTCTCCCTGGTTATAGACATCCCAACTCTCAATTCAAAACTCAATCAGAAGGCCCTTCAACCTTCTCCAGTCAAAGGAAAACAAAATCCAGCTAAACCAATTTTTTCCCATAGCTGAAATGATCATCCTAAATGAGGAAAGAATTCAGAATTGGAAGTGTCATGGGATTTGAGGATCCTAGTTCCAGATTCTATTAAGGTTAACTTGCAGGTTGAGTCTGTTGTAAAGAAGGCAATTGTAATATTGATATTCATTTCAAGAGGACCAGAATATAAAAGCAAGGATTTTTTTTGCTGGGGCCTTGTAAGGCAAGTATTCCACCTATTGTATGTCAGTGATAATAACCTGATTTTAATTCTGATTCTGATATGCTTGCACTGCTTCTAGTACCACTGGTAAATTTGGATATGTCAGTCTCCATTTTCTCAATTGAACTGTTTCTTTTAAAATATCATAATTGAACCCCAATACAGAACTCTGCAGGATACCTGTTATGGAGATCCTTTTCCATTACCCCTATTCTGTCTCCTATTATTCAACCAACTTTGTAAAATGGGTGAACGCAGTCAATTTTTAAAAAAATATATAAGGTTAAATTTTTGCAAACGTATGACAGACTTTAGTGCATGCCTTCTGTGAATCAACACAAATAACATTTATAGTTAAACTCTTTACAAAATTTAATCAGATACATCGGATATAATCTTGCTTTTAGAAATATTTGCAATACACACAAAATACTCAAAGAACTCAGCAGTCCAGGTAGCAGCTACGGAAAAGGGTACAGTTGATGTTTAGGGATGAGTCCCTTCAGCTGGACTGAAGAAATATTTGTAGGAAGAGGTGCAGTCGACGTTTCAGCCCGAGACCCTTCGTCAGGACTAACTGAAGGAAGAGTGAGTAAGGGATCCCTTACTCACTCTTCCTTCAGTTAGTCCTGACGAAGGGTCTCGGCCTGAAACGTCGACTGCACCTCTTCCTACAGATGCTGCCTGGCCTGCTGCGTTCACCAGCAACTTTGATGTGTGTTGCTTGAATTTCCAGCATCTGCAGAATTCCTGTTGTTTGTGAAGAAATATTTGCTAGTTTTGATGGTGTTGAATGACTTTGTCCTTGTTATAGACTGACAATAGATCTTAGACCATCATATTTATACTCCTCTGCTTACCCTTTTTCACATCTTAAATAGCGAAATAATTATGAAGTGACAGTCCAGATTTTGTCCAAATTTTCATTCTAAATGAATTAAATGATTCCTAGATTGACGAAACTTTTCAGACTGTAGTTAGGAATCTCACCTAATCCCTTCAATAACCTTGGATAGAAACCATCTGGACTGAGAATTTGTCATTCTTTGGTACTATAATGTTCTCCGCTACATTATGTGTCTTATCTTAACTTTATGATCACCTGTCTAATTCAAAATTAGTTTCTTTCAAACACTGGTATAAAATAACTATTACATAGGTTCACTGCTTCTTCATTCTCAATCATAAAGTATCTGTTTTGATGTGTAATATTGTCACGATGTTCCTAACTAATTTGTTTTCCAAGACTGTTAATTTCGATATTTCTTCTCATATTCCTTTTGTTGTAGCTCTTATTATACATAATTGTTTTCTTTTGTGCTCCTTGTATTTCTGACAGTTACCAATACTCATGATATTTTGCAGTTTGTATGCTTTCTTTTCCTGTTTGTTATATGTTGTCCATATTTGGGTATGGGGAGGGGGTGCAAGTAGAGATATTCTCTCTTTAGTGTATAAAATAGTTATGTATCATATTGTAAACCTCTGGCAATTCAGAATATTAATACCATAAGGCATGGCCCATTGAGTCAGCTTCATCATTCAATCACGACTGATTTTTTTAACGCCATTTTCTTGTCTTTTCCCTGAAACCATTAATCTCCTTATCTATCAAAAATCTTTCAGTCTATGCCTAATATACCCAATGACTTGGCCTCCACAATCCTTTATGGCAATAAGGCAACCCTCTGCAGTTTCTTCTGCTGTTATAGTCATGAGCACATTTATTCAATATGTCTGCACTTTGCTAAGTTGCAGTCAGGTTTTTTTCAAAGTTTTGAATCACAATGAGTTTTCCATTATTCGATATAATGAAATGTTCATGGGCCATTGAGCAAATAGCTAATCAGGATTAACACAGATATGACCTACCTGTTCGTTGTATTTGGATTTATTCCTTCAACATTTTGTCCAGAATATTACAATGAAATCAACCCACTTAAATCAACCTACAGCAAAGTCAAAATCTTCCTGTAAAACCACACTCACATTTCTAAATATTTGTCTAATCTCTGCATTTGTACATTCTACCACCTAACAGTAAGTATCAGTGAACCTAAATTCAACTCCAACTAGAGTCTTAACTTCTTTACAAAGTATCTCCTGAATGCTTATCTTTCACCAATATGACTTGCATAGAAGACAGAGAGTTATGCATAGTGTAGAACAGTGTCAGAGGATATAGCAAGATATAGATCAGTTGCAGATATGGGTGGAGAAATAGCATGTAGCTCTTAATTGCACCAAGTGCAAAGTATTGCACTTTGGGAGATCAAATGAAAGGGGAAAGTACACAGTTAATGGCAGGATCCTTAACAACTTCTTTGTACAGAGGAATCTTGGGATCCAAGCCTGAAGCTCTCTGAACTTGGCTACTCAAGTTGATAGGGTAGTAATTAAAGTATATAGCACGGTTACTTTTATTGGTCAAGGAATGAAATTCAAAATTCAGGAAGTTATGCTGCAGCTTAGTAAAATTCTGGTTACGCCACATCTGGAGTTTAAATTCAGTTCTGGTCATCCCATTATAAGAAGTACATGAAAGCTTTGGAATGTGCTGCTAGGGTGGTAATGGAGGCAAATATGATAGAGGTATTTATCAGCCCCTTTGATATGTGCATAAATGTTTAGAGAATGGAGGGATATGGACATTGTGCAGGCAGAAGGAATTAGTTTAGTTAGGCATTTAATTACTAATCTAATTAGTTTGGCATAACAAAGTGGACCAAAGTGTCTGTTCCTGTACTGTATTGTTCTAGGTATCTTCTCTGTTATTCTATATTATTAACTATTGTTTTGATTTCAAGCTTAAGCAGGAACACCACTTCTCCCACATATTAATTTTCCCTGTTATCTATATAATCCAAGTGTACGTATTTAATTTGCAGTTCCAAAGGTTCTGCAGTTATCTCAGAAATGATTATGTTGTCATGTCCTCCATCCTGTTCTTGCACTAGCAATTCAGTGTGCACTTCACTTAACACTGATATTCATGGAACCGAAAACAAATTATGAAATTAGCTGAATAGAAACCTGTACACCTGCTTGTTAATGCAAATATCTGATCAGCCAATCAAGTGGCAGCAACTCTGCATAAATGCATAAATGCATGCAGACATAGTCAAGAGGTTCTGTTTGTGTAGATCAAACATCAAAAAGGGGAAGAAATGTGATATAATTGACTTTGACCATGGAATGATAGTGGTGCCAGATAGTGTGGTTTGAGCATCTCAGAAACTGCTGATTTCCTAGGATTTTCATGCACAACAGTCTCTAGAGTTTACAGACAATGATGTGAGAAACAACAAACATCCAGTGAGCAGCAGTTCTGTGGCCGAAAGCACCTTGTTAATGAGAAAGGTCAAAGGAGGATGGCCAGACTGGTTCAAGCTGACAAGAAAGCGACAGTACTTTAAATAACTAAGCATTGCAGAAACGCATCTCTGAATGCACAACACATCAAACCTTGAAGCAGATGGCAGCAGCAGCAAAAGACCACATCCGCTTCCACTACCAAATAAAGTGGCCACTAAGTGTATACTGAATCAAGACTAATGCTTGCTGCTCTGCGGGGTTTGCTTGGCTCTTTGCTGGACTAGGGCTGTGACGTGCAACTAGTGGACTTCTAAATTGGCTGTAGTGATGCCTGGCATTGTGAACTTCAATTCTGAATATTGTTTGCTTGCTTTCTTGTTTGCTCTCACTGCACACTGGGTGTTTGATGGTCTTCTTCCGTTTTTAATGGGTTCTATTGGGGTTCTTTGTTTTGTGGCTGCCTGTAAGGAGATGAATCTCAAGGTTGTATAAAGTATACATACTTTGATAATAAAATACACTTTGAACTTTGAACTTTTAACTTTTGAACTTTGACTTAAAAAACATAAGACCATAATTCTTGAAATTCATCTCTTCGCACATGTTGGAATAAACTCCATCTGTCAATGCTCTGTACTACTTTCCATCTAATTAGTATCATGCTTTGGACAACCTTCCTTGCTATCCACAACACCACCAACTTTTCTTTCATCTGCCAATTTACTAATTGTACCTCCTACACTGACATGCAAGTTATTAATAACCATCACAAACAAGAGTCCCAGCATCAGTCCATGAGATACTTCATTAGTCACAAATTTCCCATTATTGTACAATCTATTACATCAGCTAGCAGCAAGGATTCACAATAATGGATGTGATAAGACATACAACAATCCATGGTATTGTAACGAACTATTTAAGCTAATGACACCTGATCCCTTCTGCCTGCACATAGAGTTTTAGAGTCATAGAGTAATGTACCACAGAAACAGGCCTTTCAGCCCAGTTCATCCACGCCAACCATTGTACCCACCAAGCAAATCCATGGCCTATTTCCTTTCATTCTCTGCATATTTAAATGCACAACTAAAAGTCACTTAAAAGATCTGTGTTTGCCCCCTTCACTGCTCTCTGTAAAAAAAACTTGCCCTGCACATCTCCTTTGAACTTTCCCCCACTAATCTTAAAGACAAGCACCTTGCTTTTAGACACTTCTCATAATATCCTTCAGTAACCTTCCGCACCATCCAGAATGCCACCAATCCTTGTGTCATCTGCAAACTTACTAACGCATCCATGTTTTCATCTAGGTCATTTATATACATTATATCATTATCAGAAGAGGTCCCATTACGGATCCCTGCAAAACAACACTAGTCATGGACTTCCATCTAGAATAACTCCCATTGACTGCTATACTCTGTCTTTTACGGGTGAGCTAATTCTGAATTAATCTGGCCAAATTACCATAGATCCCATGCACCTTAATCTTCCATATAAACTTATGATGAGGGATTTGTGAAACACCTTACTAAAATCCAGGTAGACAACATCCATAGCTCTACCTTAATCAATCACTTTCATCACTTCTCCAAAAATTCAATGAAGTTAGTAAACATGATCTGTTCCCACAAAGTCATGTTGGATGTCCTTAATTAGACCATGTTTTTCAAATTGGTCATAAATTCCATCCCAAAGAATCCTCTCCAATACTTGCCGACCACTTACATAAATTCACTTGTCCATAATTTCCAGGATTATCACTATTTTTCTTTATTGAACAAAGGAAGAACATCAACCACTCATCAGTACTTCTGAGGCTAGAGAAGAAACAAAAGTCTTGGTCAAGGCCAGGCAGTTTCATTCCTTGCCTCTTGCAAAAACCTGGAATATAACCCAAAGATTGTGCCCACCTCAACATTCTTCAAAATACTCAACACTTCGTCTTTATCTTAAAAACCCTGGCAATACTATCATGCTCTATCCTGTTCTTCACACTGATATCCAGACACTTACAATAGAATACGAATGAGCAGTATCAATCTAGATTAGTGAAAGGGCAATCATGTTTTCGCGGGCTTTGGGCAGAAGGCACGATGGGAACAAATCTATTAAGAATTCTTTCTAGTGGAGTTGATGAGGGAGAAACCAATGACTGTCCAGTATCTGGATTTTCAAAGATTTTCAATAAGGTCCCACATAGGAGATTGATGAACAAAAGCACACAAAATTTGGGGGTAATACACCAACATGAATTGAGAGTTAGTCAATAGATAGAAAACAAAGAATGAGCCCTTCTCAGGTAGGCAGGCTGTGATCAGTGAGGCACCACAGGGATAAGCATTCACTTCAAGAAGACTGGAATGTAAAAGCATGGATGTAATGCTAAAGCAGGGGTTGCCCACCTGAAGGCCACAGACCTCTTATTTAACGGCATTGGCCCATGGTATATAAAAAAAATGGTTGGGAACCCCTGTGCTCAGGCTGCTCATGGAGAATTGTGAGCAACTTTGGTTCCCTTTTCTAAAAAAGGATGTGCTGGCATCGGAGAGGACACAGAGGAGGTTTATGGGAATGATCCCGGGAACAAAAGGGTTAACATATGAGAGCATTGGATGGTGCTGAGTCTGTACTCGCTGGAGTTTAAAAGAATGAGAGGAGATTACATTGAAACTTATTGAGTATTGAAAGGCTTATATACAATGAAAATGGAGAGGATGTGGAAGAGCCTAGAATCAGAGGACACAGCCTCAGAATACAAGGAAGTTCCTTTTGAACGGAGATAAGCAAGAACTTCTCGAGCCAGAGGATGGTAAATGTGTGGAATTCATTGCCACAGGTGGCTGTGGAGGCAAAGTCATTGGGTATTTTTAAAGCGTAGGTTGATAGGTTCTTGATTAATAAGAATGCTAAAGGTTACAGGGAGAAGACAGGAGAATGGGGTTGAGAAGAATAATAAATCAGCCACAATCAAATAGTAGAGCAGTCCTGGTGGGACAAATGGCCTAATTCTGCTCCTATGTCTTATGGTCTTATGTATAAGTGTTTGTGCTCCAACCATTCACAACCTACATCAATGATGTGGCTAAAGGTACCAAATGTAAAGTTTCCAAGTTTGCTGATGATATAAGACTATTAGGAATATGAATAGTGATAAGAATGCACGAAGGTTTCAAGAGGATATATATTTATCCTCACTGAACAGACAACACTGCTGTAGCCCCCTGGTAAGCCTCAAGCTCGCTCAGCTTGCTTTCCTCTAGGGGGAGCAGCCTTCGGCCCCGCCAAACTGGGTAATCAAGTTTGTGCAGATGCTGTGTGATGTACCCCACCCTGCCAAATAACAGACAGTACACCAGACATGATTTACAGAATACAATTTATAGATCTTACTGGAACTATGTAATTAATAGAGATACAATATAAAAGGAAAGTAAAAGGTGCCAAACTTATCAGAGTTCAACCATTTCGTGCACAACCGTTGGAGCTCAATGAACGGGGTCTTCGTTCCACCATGCGATCACCTCCGACCCCTTCGATCCGCCGCCTGGGACCAACCACGGTGGTCAACCAGAGCGCATCCAGCACGTCTTCCTCTTCGGTTCTCCTCCCAAAAACCCTGAGCCTCGGACTCCCGCTCGGGATCCATTCCATCGCCCAGCTTACAGCATCGCGTCTCCTCTCTCTGTTCCCATCACGCCTTCTGCCCAAAGCCCGCGAAAACAATAGCTTACAGACACACAATAAAGAATAACATCTATCCCAATTGGTTAGCAAATGAATACAATTCTCATTATCAGTAGTTATAACCCAAAACAAGCTGCTATAGAGAACCACTGTCTCAGCAGATAACAGTACAGAGAAGCCATTTTATTTTAACATAACAAAGAAGCCATTTTATTCACCTTAGCAGTAACATAAAAGAAGAAACCTCTTACACTGCATATGGAGTTCAATATGGGAAATTGTAAGGTAGAAATATTATAGATACTTCATATTTTTAAAATGGTGAAAAGTTGAGAAATACTGATAGACAAAGAGACCTCAACATACAGTATGTAAGTTAATAAAAGGCAACACAGAGGTGCAGAAGGCAAAATGGTATGTTGGCCTTCATTACAAAGAAACAGAAGATTAAAAATTCTTATAACTTGTGTACAATTCTGTACAATGTACAATCTCCTTAGCGAAAAAGAATACTTTATACCTTATTGTCGCCAAACAATTGGTACTAGAACGTACAATCATCACAGTGATATTTGATTCTGTGCTTCACACTCCCTGGATTACAAATATTAAATATTAAGAATATTTAAAATAGTTAAAGTTGGTAAATATTAAGAATTTAAATTATAAATCATAAATAGAAAATAGAAAAATGGAAAGTAAGGTAGTGCAAAAAAACTGAGGGGCAGGTCCGGATATTTGGAGGGTACAGCCCAGATCCGGGTCAGGATCCGTTCAGCAGTCTTATCACAGTTGGAAAGAAGCTGTTCCCAAATCTGGCCATATGAGTCTTCAAGCTCCTGAACCTTCTCCCGGAGGGAAGGGGGACGAAAAGTGTGTTGGCTGGGTGGGTCGTGTCCTTGATTATCCTGGCAGCACTGCTCCAACAGCGTGCGGTGTAAAGTGAGTCCACGGACGGAAGATTGATTTGTGTGATGTGCTGTGCCATGTTCACGATCTTCTGCAGCTTCTTTCGGTCTTGGACAGGACAACTTCCATACCAGGTTGTGATGCACCCTAGAAGAATGCTTTCTACAGTGCATCTATAAAAATTAGTGAGGGTTTTAGGGGACAGGCCAAATTTCTTTAGTTTTCTCAGGAAGTAAAGGCGCTGGTGGGCCTTCTTCGCAGTGAACTCTGCTTGGTTGGACCAAGTCAGGTCATTTGTGATATTGACACCAAGGAACTTAAAGCTTTTGACCTGTTCCACTTGCACACCACCGATGTAAATTGGGTCGTGCGGTCCGCTACGCCTTCTGAAGTCAACAACCAATTCCTTCGTCTTGCTGATGTTGAGGGATAGGTTATTGTCTTCGCACCATGCCACCAGGTTCTTAATTTCCTCTCTGTACTCAAACCCATCGTTACCTGAGATACAGCCTACAATTGTGGTGTCATCAGCAAAACTTATATATTGAGTTTGATGGAAACTTGGCTACACAATCATGGGTGTACAGTGAGTACAGCAGGGGGCTAAGTACACAGCCTTGTGGGGCACCGGTGCTCAGAGTGATTGTAGAGGAGAGCTTGTCCCCTATTTTTACAGCCGAGGTCCTGTCTGTGAGGAAGTCGAAGATCCAGCTGCAGATCTGAGTGCTAAGGCCCAGGTTCCAGAGCTCAAGAATCAGTTTATTTGAAATGATGGTATTAAAAGCAGAGCTGTAGTCAATATACTTGTTCTAAAAGGATTGTAGCACCAGCTTGGTTGCAAGGAAGACTGTTCTTTTATATGATGAGATACCGAGTGGGCTACACGTATACTCTTCAGGGTTTAGTAGAATGAGATGTAATCTCACTGAAATTTCTTAGGGGGCTCATGAGGGTAAATGCATGGAGAATGACTGCCCTGGCTAAGTAGGTTAGAATTAAAATTCACTGTCTCAAACTAAAAGGCATAGTTCTTTTAGAACTGAAGTAAAAAGAAATTTCTTTACAGGTGGTGAATCTTCGGAATTTCCAGAGTACTGTATTATGTATTCAAAACATAATCAATCCTTGAAGATGGCAGCACAGGTACAGAAGTCATACGGGATACTTACTTTCACTAACCCAGATATCCCACCCTGCAAAAACTCATTTCAGGGAGGTAGCACCATCAATTTGTGGGAGACTTCCGGGAGAGATGGGATGTCTGCAATAGAGTAGCTCCTTAGCAGCTGGCCAACTAGTTTAAATAACGTTAGCTATGCTAATAAACGGATGACACCTGTTAAACTCACCTCAACATGTCTTTTACAGTCTTAACCCACCATGGGCAATAGAAAAGTCATTGTTGCAAACAGTGCAGCGAGCAACACTGTCATTATTTTGACCCCTATTAGGCTGGGGTACACTTTAGTGTAGTCTGGGGTGATGTACATTTTATATATTTTTTTCGAACACTCTGAAATGGCGCGCTCTCTCTCTCGTGGTTGCTCGTGCGCTCTAGCTTGCTTTCTCTCTCGCTCGCTCTCTCTCCCTCTCTCGCTTGCTTTCGCTCTCGCTTGCTTTCTGTCTCGCTCTCTCTCTCGCGCGCGCAATCTCTCTCATGGGCGCTCTCGCGCTCTCTCTTGCTTTGCTCTCACTCTCAAAAGAATTGATTTCCGTGATATTGTATATAATTTGCAGGCATCAGGGAGGCACTATTAATATGTGGGAGACTCCCAGAAGTTCTGGGAGAGGTGGGATGTCTGCTAACCTGGGCATAGAGTACAAGAGGAGAAAGGTCTTGGTACAGCTTTCCAAAACGCTGGTTGGCCACAAATGGAATATTGTTCATAGTTCTGGTTGGAACACTATAGGAAGAATATGATTGCACTGGAGTAGTTGAAGGAAAGATTCACCAGGATGTTGCCTGGAATGAATGTTTCAGTTGTGAGGAAAGATTGGATGAACCGGGTTTGTTTATTATAGAATGCAGAGAGAGCACATAACAGAGGTACAGTATGTTCTCACCCACACATTTTTTAAACTAGGATTATGCATCTCATTTGATGATGATGGCAGAATAAAGGAAATAGTAGCCAGAAGGACAATGAATTCAGCAATATCCAGACAACATGAAATTAATGCCTGATAAATTATGTTAAATTTACATAAGTGATAAATAATGACCATCACCAATAAGAAAAAGTCTAAGGACACATCTTTGTTAATCAGTGGCATTATCATCACTAAGTCTTCCAAAATTGGCCAGAAATGCAACTGAATAAACCACATAAATATTGTGACCACAAGAATCAGCAGTTAAGAATTTGGATTTCCTATTGAAAACCTACCTCCTGACTCATCAAAGCTTTTGCGACATTTATAAGGCACTAATCAACAGTATGATAGAATACTCTCCAAATGTCTGGATGATTGCAGCTGCAATGAACATATCATCTGAGACAAAGCCAACCACTTGATTGGTGTTCCACCTATCATCCTAACCATTCAGTCCCTTACCATCAATGTACCACAGCAGCAGTTTGTCTTACCCATTAAAGTGCACTGCAGCTACTTCCATAAACTACATTGATGCCCACCTCATAAACCTACAATTCTCTCACCAAGAAAGAGGTTGGTATTAAGTGATTGGGAACACTACCACTTGCAGGTTCTCCTTCAAATCATAAACCATTCTGATTTCAGAGAGTCACACAAACTTATGGCACATGAGGATCCATAAATATTAGTATCTAACCCCAGCAATATCACATATGTTCTATCCAACATCTCTCTCTAGGTGCAATAGACTTCATAAAATAAACTACTTTATAAAGTTCATGAGTAGGTTCCAACATAATTCTATATGTATAGAACAGACTCACTTCTTAAACAGCTTGCACAAGCTCTCAAGCTGCAACTCAGGCTGGAATTAAGCTCAGAAATTCAAATTCATGAGCATTTAATTTTATGGTCATAAAATTATTCACAGAGCACACTGGAACCTTTTGACAAACTGCAAGCTTTAAAAAGACAAAAATATGGGACAGTTACCTCACTTCTGGTTTTGGTAATCCAGTCACAATGCATTCAAGTTGGACTCTGCTTCCCTCTGCTGCCTCTCTGCTCTTCAGTCGCTGAGTGAATCGCGGTGGATCTCCTTTAGTATCTTCAACAGATAAAGGCTTTGACTGAACCTCATTGTTTTTGGCTTTTATTGTTATATTTTCAACAGATGCAGATGAAACTAGAGCCTCTTCTGTTTCTTCAGATTCTTCCTTTGGATTATTTTCACCATACACCTGTGTCGAAAATGGAACGTGTGCCCTCTCTCTCTCATCAACAGACCAGTTTGAATGTTGACTTTGTGAACGAGACTTTGCCTGTGCCCTGCTTCGAGAGCTTTTACAGGCTCTAGGTTTAATTCGTTTTGAACTATTCGTTTTAAAGAGTGAAGATAACTCCTCAATGAAATCTGCAGCTTTACTTAAGTAATCTTTTTTACTCTCTGTTTCACTGCAGTAAGACGTACTCTTTGGTTGCTTTCTTAATTGTTCGTAATTTTCTTCTGAGCTGCTGGGGCTTCTGATGAAATTTCCGTGCTCATACGATATGTCATTTGATTTCTCTGGGACAGTTGAGGAACTTGTAGATTCTAAAACCTTTTTGTTCCCAGGTGGTTTACAAATGTCAGACAAATCTTTGTTGGGGCAGTTTAAATTGATCTGCTTTTCATCTTTGTTTACTTCATGTGAGCACAAGGCAATAGCTTGCTGAGCCAAGTTTACACTTTTGTCTAATTCTTCCTGGCTCAAAAATGCAGACAAGTCAGGGGATTCGTCCTGACCATCTAAATCCTGGGAACCCCCAGATTTACTGCCATAATGAAAATGTTGTGAGATACCTTCCAATCGGCTTTTCTCTCCATGCTCTTGTTGTATTCGGACTTCAGCTAAATAGCTCTCCCTCAGAAGCTGAGTTATTGATGTGGAGGCTTCACAGTTATCTTCTTGCATTCTATCGTGAATAAGAAAAATCCAAGTTACACGTTCGGCTTCTGTCTGAATAACTGAATCTTGCTAAGTGAACCAAAAACTCTTTAAATCTGTGATATTTTTATAAAGGAATATGAGGGGGGGGTCCTTGATACATACGTACCAGTCTTCTTTTTGGATTTCTTTAGCATTAACCTAATGGTGCATTCATGGATTAACTTGAGGTGAGGTGGAATCTAACTAAGCAGTCTTGCTATGAATTTCACTGAAATATCGCAAGCAAAACCTCAGTAGAGAACACACACACAGAGAGCAGGTTGCAAAAGACAATGTGAATGCAATCCTTACCATAATCATGGAGATAGTTAACATTTCCTAATGATAGCAAATGCAACTATTTCAACAGCAGACTGTCAAATTTCTGAGTGATGAAGAATTAAACTCAATCATTTAAGTCACTTAAAATTTTGTCTGTTCTTGTCATCCTTGCAAATACAGCAGAATTCAGGCCTATCTATATGGAGGCCACAGACTCACTTTGCAAGCTGCATGATTGTTGCTGTAATTGAGTTAAGCAATCACATCTAAAATAGTGAATCAGGTGTTAAATTCTTATAAGCCCTTCAGGTGTACATTATGATATAACTGTATGTGTAAGGCAGGCATGGTGAGCTCATGGAATCTTCAACTCTGCCCTGAGCAGGTCCTTGCCCATTTAAGCTATTTCCTGGGTACTGTCTGCACCAGGTTCTTTCTGCTCACTAGTACCAGGTCTCTTATGACATCAAATCATCTATCTTTTTCTCAAATTCAGGGGTGAGCAGGCGATTTCTATATTGCTGTGTGTAAGCAACAGTTCTTCAGTAGTGGCTCCTAGTAAGTAAATAACATTATCTGCCAGTCAAATTGTGTGATCAGCTGTACATATGTCCAAGCTATTAAAAATGCCCAGGCTGTGAAATGATGAAGCTGTATAGTTTTATTGCCATTTTAAGGCTCAACAAATTCAGCATAAGGTAAAACCAACACCTCAAAATCACCTGATAAAAATAAATTGCTTGGAGCTAAAACTGGGGGCAATCCTCGGCTAGCAAAAGTTCTTTGTGATTTTATGTCGCTGCAATGGTAAGATGGGGAAAGAAAACAAAGAACTTCACTCCTTACCTATTCAGAACTTGGGACAGAAAATAAACAGGTACTAAAGCAACATATTTGAACTGACATCCATGTTGCTGTGTAGATTCCCGTTCTGAGTCTTTATTAAACATTGGAAGCAAGGGATTATACACTCATTCTTTTACAGCATTCACTGTCATTTCCCAAGTAATGCGTCTAAATAGCCTTGCTTCAGGTATCATACTGATTTGCATAAATTTCATTTTTTGGTCAGTTGCTTTCAAGTTTTTAAAGAAGAAATTTAATCATGCAGCATTTGCAATATGTTTTAGGTGCAGTCACTCACACTTCAAATGGGCAACACTCTGGTACAGCTAATAGAGCCACTGCCTCACAGTACCAGAGTCCTGACTTCACCCAGGTTGCAGTGTGGAATGTGCATTTTCTCTTTCAAACCATGTGGGTTTCATTAGAGTGCTCCAATTTTGTCCCACATCCAAGGACATGTAGTTAATTAGCTACTACAAGTTGCCTCTAGGTGTATTGGTGAGTGGTGGAATTTAGGGGAGACGATGGAAAATAAGAATAAAAGTGTGACTAACGTAGGATTTGTGTGAATGGGTGGGTTGACCCATGGATTTCATGGGTCAAAGGGCCTATTTCCATAGTCTATGACCCTACAGCTCAACTTGATCAGAACTATACACCATTGCACTCTGTAATCTTATAGCCAGCAAATTCCTTGTTCTAGTGTTGATATCAAACAAAAGATCATTGCTGCTTTGATGAAGAATGCAGAAGAGCAGCATAGGGTATATATAAAAATCTGGTCCTAACTTGATGAAACTGCTGCACAGAATTATATCCCACAGGGTCAGATGAAAGTTCTGCAAACCTCTGCAGTTGTGAATAGTGACGAACAATTAAATAGATGACATGGGTAGGTTGTTCTAAGAACATCTCCATTTTCACCAAAAGAAACATGAAAGGGGTAAAGACTAGGCTAAAGCATATTCAGCCAGAAGTGTCATGTGGATGGTTCAACTTTGCTTGACCTAAGAACACCATTGTTATATCTGATTTCAGGAAATGGCTGAGAGCTATGGACATTTTCTTATAATGTGGGAAACTAACCAGATAAGTGCTTATCATAAAAACCTTGATGAATCTAATTTAGCTAACTACCTCCAAAACAGTTATTTCTCAGTCATTCACAAACTGAAGGACTATACAGTATCATTAGCAGTGCTTTCAAGCTGCATTTATTCTCCACTAACTTGTTTATTGATGCCCAGTTTGGATATCAAGTATAACTCCAAATCTCATCATAGCCTAATATGAACCAAGTGGAATTCTAGATTAGAAATGAGAGCAACTATCTTTGATATCATGTCAGCATTTGAGAAATGTAGCATGAAGGTTCACTGGCAAAAATCGAGTCAAAGGGCCTCAAAGAGAAATCACACCATTTGTTAGAATCACACCTTTCACAAAGGAAGATCACTGTCATTATTGAAATTTAATTATCCCAACCCCAGAATATCACTGCAAGAGTTCATGGCAACAGTATTGTTGGCCTGTTTTTAGCTGGTTCATTGATTTTTCTTCTAATATATCAAAAATGAACTGCTGATGATTGTACTGTGTTCAATTCCACTCACAACTGTTTAACAAATGAAGCAGTTGATGCTAGCAAGAAACAAAGCTCAAACATTCAAATATGGGCTAGTAAATGGCAAGCAACATTCAGATCACAGGAAACAGGCTATATCATTTTTAACAAAGTTTAATCAGTTCCTCGTGATATTCGTATACATTACTGTTTTTAAATCCCCCACTAACAACATTTTTGAAAAAATGGGGGTTACTGGTAACAGAACAAGAATGGCCATGAAATACTGTGCTACAGAAACAGCTTAAAGCCTGGGTATCCTGTTGTAGGAAACTCACCTCCTGATACCCCAAAGCCTTTCCACCATCTACGAAGAACATTTGGGAAGCACAAAAGCATATTCTTCACTTGCATACAGCTCCAACAACACCCAAGAAGCTCAACATCATCAGGACATCTCAGGTTAAAGACATAAAATCTGCAGATAGACTCCTAGTCAATGCTCCTAGTGCATAGATCTCTGAGCTGACCACATGTTACTGACACTCAAATCCTAGAGAACTGCAGAGGAAACATTGCCTTTCCAACAGAGCTCTTTCTGCAGCTGTTGTGTATGTAAATTCTGTGAGCAAATATCCTAAGCACTCATCTAATAATAGTCTGTGATATCATTTTACTACACAAAAATCAAAGCAGTATCTAATTCATCTTAAAATTGTTTCAAATACTGATATAGTGACAAAAATACATTGAATTTTAGACATGGCTCTCAAAATGTACTGGGAAATGAGATATTTCTATAAAAACCATGATGTCACTGATATCTAAGGCATGTGTGACAGAACGCAAAACAACAAGAGCTTTAGTCGCTTAACAAGATAAAAATATATCCTCTAACAAGTGCTGAGTTCGAGTCCAGACAATATCCAATCGCAAAGTTTAAATAAGATTTCCAGCACAAGAGTCTAATTCTTGAGTCTTAAGCAGAAACATTATGGCCTAATGAATGTTATTCACTATGTGAACTATAATTCAAAGAGCAAATTACTTTCAATTCTACATTGACCTTTATAAATCATTAAAGACATCAGTTCTGCATTAAATGAATAAAACAATACCTTCTGACTGGCCCAGTGGATGATATGATCTGAAAATCTAGTAGTGGAAGTTACCCTGTAGAAGTTGGAGATGAAAGGTGGGCAGCACTGCAATCCTGCAGGCCCCTGGGACAAGAGAAACTAACAGTCCGGAGGTTGTTACAGAGTTAACCTTGACGTTGATGAGATAGTGGGAAGCAGCACTGGGTAACCTGTCACCACAGTACCAGTTACATTTGTCAGCATACTGAGTCTGAAGATATTTTAGGGAGGTCATACCACGTGTCTGGCAAATGTCATACCTCATTGGATAGAAGAGTATGTATAAAGTATAGCAACACCTAAGACAACATTTGAATAGCTGAAACTCTAATATTTCCTTGGTGGATATTCCAGAAATCTTGATTCATTGGTCAGTACTGATCCTCCATGGGAATGGGAGTGCATTATTTCATGGCTGCTTACTTTGCATGCAGAAATTAAGTCCAAAATTTAGATTTGAAACAATCATTTTATTATGAAAGTATAGGTGAAATATGGAAGCATGTTTCATTATATTCCCCCATGGCTGTTTAACAAGTGGGTTGAGCTAAAAATAGGGATGACATGTCAATAATTTTAGTGGCAAAGATTAGTATGCTGATTTAATCACAATCGTATAGTACAAAACCAGGCTCCTCAGCCCACCATGTTCATGCCAACCATCAAGTATCTATCAACACTAATCCCATTACCAGTATTTGATCCAAAATCTTTTGTATCCCGGCAATTTATGTGCTCATCCACATATGTCCTAAATGTTGTGAGAGTGCATGCTTCTATCAGCCACTCAGGCCCTATGTTCAAAATCCCAAACACCTTCTTACCTCTTACCCCCGTCCCTAAACTTCTGCCCTCTGGTTTTAGACATGTATTCTGTAAGGAAGAACATCCTATTATCTTTTGTATCTATGCCCTTCATAATTTTGAACTCTCACCTCCTCCATTCCAAGCGAAACGTGCCTAGCCTGTCCACTCACTCCTCATAACTTAAACACTCCATCCCAGGCAACTTGCTGGTGAATCTTCTCTGTACCCTCTCCAATATTCTAATATAATCAATATTCCCTAAGCCCTCCAGCATTTCTCGTGTAAGACTATAAGACACAGGAGCATAATTAGGCTATTCAGTCCATCAAGTCTGCTGCACCATTACATCATAGCTGATTTATTATCTCTCTCAACCTCATAAGTCATAGAGACACAGAAAACTATAGAAATCAGTCCTTCAGCCCATCTAGTCTGTGCCGAGCCATTTAAACTGCCTAGTACTATCGACCTGCACCCACACCATAGCCCTCCATACCCCTCACATACATGTACCTATCCAAACTTCTCTTAAATATTGAAATCAAAATCACATCTATCACTTGCTCTGGTAGCTTATTCTACACTCATACTACCCTCTGAGTGAAGAAGTTTCCCCTCATGGTCCCCTTTCACCCTTAACCCATCACTTCCAGTTTTAGTCTCACCCAACCTCAGTGGAAAAGGACTGCTTTCATTTACCCTATCTATGTCCTTCATAATTTTGTATGCCTCTATCAAATCTCCGTCCAATCTGCTTCATTCTAGGGAATACAGTTCAAACCTATTCAATCTTTCCTTCTAACCCTGGTCCTCCTATCCCAGCAACGTTATTGTAATTTTTCTCTGCACTCTTTCAATCTTATATACATATTTATTGTAGATAGGTGATCAAAATTACACACAATATTCCAGATTAGGCCTCACCAATGTCTTATACAACATCAACATAACATCTCAACTCCTGTATTCAATACATTGATTTAAGAAGACCAATGTGCCAAAAGCTTTCTTTACAACCCTATCTATCTGTGACACCACTTTCAATAAATTATGGACCTGTATTCCCAGATCCCTTTTTTCTACTGCACTCCTCAGTGCCCTACCCTAGCAAAGATTAGTATGCCTACTGTGTAAGACCTACCCTGCTTGGTCCTCCCAAAATGCAACACCTCACACTTGTCTGCATTAAATTCCAGCTGACATTTCTCAGCACATTTTCCAACAGGTCCAGATCCTGCTGCAAACTTTGATAGTCTTTCTCGCTGTCCACTACACCACCAATTTTAATGTCATCCAGAAATTTACCCAATTAACCACATTATCATCTAGACCGTTGATATAGATGACAAACAATGGTCCTGCACCATCCCTGTGGCACTCCACTAGTCACAGGTCTCCAGTCAGAGAGGCAACCATCTACTATCACTCTCTGGCTTCTCCCACAAAGCCAATGTCTAATCGTATTGACCACCTCACCTAGAATGCCAAAGCAACAGAACCTT
Organism: Mobula hypostoma; assembly: GCF_963921235.1. NCBI lineage: Eukaryota > Metazoa > Chordata > Chondrichthyes > Myliobatiformes > Myliobatidae > Mobula > Mobula hypostoma. Next base: position 21,708,123 of record NC_086115.1, read on the forward strand.
CTTGACCAACCTCCTATGCGGAACCTTATCAAAAGCCTAGCTGAAGTCCATTTAGCTACCATTCGCTGCCTTACTTTCATTAACTTTTCTGGTAACTTCCTCGAAAAACTCTAAAAAATTGGTTAGGCATGACTTACCATGCGCAAAGCCATGCTGACTATCCCTAATCAGTCCCTGTTTATCCAAATACTGATATATCCAATAACTTTCCCAATACTGTTGTCAGCCTCACTGGCCTATAATTTCCTGGATTATACTTAGAGCCTTTCTTAAACAATGGAACAACACTAGCTATCCTCCAATCCTCAGTACCTCCTCTGTTGGTAAAGATTATTTAAATATCTCTACTAGGACTGCTGCAATTTCTACACTTGCCTCCCACAAGGTCCAAGAGAACACCCTATCAGGTTCTGGGGATTTTTCCACCCTAATTTGCCTCAAGGTACCCAACACTTCCTTTTCTGTAATCTGAATAGGGTCCATGACATCGCTGCTGCTATGCTTCATGTCTATAAATTCTGTGTTTGTGTCCTGAGTAAATACAAATAATCCATTTAAGATTTCCTCCATTTCTTTGGCTCCATGCATGGATTATCATTTTGATCTTCCAGAGGACCATTTTGGCCCTTGCAATCCTTTTACTCTTAACGTATCTGTAGAAGCCCTTAGGATTCTCCTGCACCTTGTCTGCTAGGCAACCTCATGCCCTCTTGATTTCTTTCTTAAGTGGTTCCTTATTTCTTATGCTCCTCAAGTACCTCTTTGTTCTTACCTGTCAATACCTGCTATGCACTTTCTTCTGTTTCTTAACCAGAGCGTCAATATTTCTTGAAAACCAAAATTCCCTAAACCTGTTGTCTTTGGCTTTTATTCTGAAAGGCACATACAAGCTTTGTGCTCTCAAAATTTCACTTTTGAAGGCCTCCCACTTACACCTTTGCCAGAGAACAGCCTATCCCAATCCATATTTGCCAGATCCTTTCTAATACCATCAAAATTAGCCTTGCTCTAATTTAAAATCTCAACCCAAGGAGCAGACCTATCCTTTTCCATAATTATCTTGAAACTAATGGCATCGTGATCATGAGATACAAAGTGTTCCCCTACACAAAATGTTGTCACTTGCCCTGTCTTATTCCCCAGTAGGAAATCAAGTATTGCATACTCTTTCATTGGGACTTATATCTACTAATTACAGAATCTCTCCTGAACACATTTGACAAACTCTGTCCCATCAAGTGCTTTTACAATATGGGAGTCCCAGTCAATATGTGGAAAGTTAAATCACCTACTAAAACAACCTTACGTTCTTGCAACAGTTTGTGATCTCTCTGCAAATTTGCTTCTCTAAATCCCATGGACTGTTGAGTAGTCTACAATATAGTCCCATTAATGTGGACATACATTTCTTATTCCTCAGTTCCACCCATAAAGCCCCACTAGAAGGATTCTCTAGTCGGTCCTAACTGAGCACTACCATGATATTTTCTGTAACTAGTAACACCATCCTGCCCCTTCAACACCTCCCACTCTATCACGTCTAAAACATCGGAACCCTGGAATATTGAGCTGCCCATCCTACCCCTCCTCAGCCAAGTCTCACTAGTGGCTACAATATCATTATTCCGTGTGTTGATCCATGCCCTGAGCTCATCTGTCTTTCCTTCAATACCTTGCATTAAAATATACATAACTCAGAACATTAGTCCCACCATGCTCAACCTTTTGATTCCTGACATTGTCTGAGATATTAACATCTGTGTCCACAACCACTCCACTATCTTTTCTGACACTCTGCTTCCCATCCCCCATCCCCCCGCAGCTCTAGTTTAATCACACTCCACCCCCCACCCCCCCCACCCCGCACCATGCAGTACCAGCAAACCTTCCCGCCAGATTATTAGTCTCCTTCCAGTTTAGGTGCAAGTTGTCACTTCTGTACAGGCCCCACCTTCCCTAGAAGAGAGCCCATAATTCAAGAATCTGAAGCCCTCACTCTTACACCAACTCTTTAACCACACGTTAAACTGTATGATCTTCCTATATCTGGCCCTACTAGCACGTGGCACAACCCTGGAGGTCCTGTCCTTTAACTTAGCACCCAACTCCCTGAACTCACTTTGCAGAACCTCGTTCCTCTTCCTGGACCACGGCTTCCGGCTACTCATCCTCCCACTTAAGAATGCTGAGGACTCAATCTGAGATGTCCCAGACCCTGGCAGCCGGAAGGCAACATACCATCCCGGAAACTCATTCTCATCCACAGAACATCCTTTCCAGTCCTCTAACTAATGAATCCCCTATCACCGCAGCTCACCTTTTCTCCCTGCTTCCCTTCAGAGCCACAGAGCTTGACTCGGTGCCAGAGATCTGACCACTAAGGCTTTCCTTTGCTAGGTCATTCCCACCCACCACCAATCCTCAGCGGCATCCAAAGCTGTCTACCTGCAATGAGTGGGGTGGCCACAAGGGTACTCTGCACTGGCTGCTTAATTCCTTTCACCCTCCTGTCAACCAGTTTCCTGTGTCATGCACCTTGGGTGTAACTACCTCTCTATTTGTCCTGCCTAACACTCACTCAGCCTCCTGAATGATCCAGGTCCAGCTCCAATTCCTTAACACTGAGTGTTAGAAGGTGCAGCTGGATGCATTTTTTGCAGGTGAAGTCATCAGAGACACTGGAGATCTCCCTGCCTTCCTAGACTCCACAAGAGAGGCACTGAACTATCCTGTCCGGCATCTCTACTGTTCTAACTGTGCAATTATAAAGAAAGAAACAATAAATAAATCGGAAAAAAAGCTACCTACAGCTTACGCAACACACATCAAAGTTGCTGGTGAATGCAGCAGGCCAGGCAGCATCTCTAGCAAGAGCTGCAGTCGACGTTTCAGGCTGAAACCCTTCGTCAGGACTAACTGAAGGAAGAGCTAGTAAGAGATTTGAAAATGGGAGGGGGAGGGGGAGATCCAAAATGATAGGAGAAGACAGGAGGGGGAGGGATGGAGCCAAGAGCTGGACAGGTGATTGGCAAAGGGGATATGAGAGGATCATGGGACAGGAGGCCCAAGGAGAAGAAAAAGGGGGAGGGGGGAAAACCCAGAGGATGGGCAAGGGGTATAGTCAGAGGGATGGAGGGAGAAAAAGGAGAGAGAGAGAAAGAATGTGTGTATATAAATAGATAACGGTGGGCCATTAGCAGAAGTTAGAGAAGTCAATGTTCATGCCATCAGGTTGGAGGCTACTCAGACGGAATATAAGGTGTGGTTCCTCCAACCTGAGTGTGGCTTCATCTTTACAGTAGAGGAGGCCGTGGATAGACATATCAGAATGGGAATGGGATGTGGAATTAAAATGTGTGGCCACTGGGAGATCCTGCTTTCTCTGGCGGACAGAGCGTAGGTGTTCAGCAAAACAATCTCCCAGTCTGCATCGGGTCTCGCCAATATATAGAAAACCACATCGGGAGGACTGGACGCAGTATATCACCCCAGCCGACTCACAGGTGAAGTGTCGCCTCACCTGGAAGGACTGTCTGGGGCCCTGAATGGTGGTAAGGGAGGAAGTGTAAGGGCATGTGTAGCACTTGTTCCGCTTACAAGGATAAGTGCCATGAGGGAGATCAGTGGGGAGGGATGGGGGGGGGGAACGAATGGACAAGGGAGTCACATAGGGAGCGATCCCTGCGGAAAGCGGGATGGGGGGAGGGAAAGATGTGCTTAATGGCGGGATCCCGTTGGAGGTGGCGGAAGTTACGGAGAATAATATGTTGGACCCGGAGGCTGGTGGGGTGGTAGGTGAGGACCAGGGGAACCCTCGAAACGTCGACTGTACCTCTTCCTGGAGATGCTGCCTGGCTTGCAGCGTTCACCAGCAACTTTGATGTGTGTTGCTTGAATTTCCAGCATCTGCAGAATTCCTCGTGTTTGTGCTACCTACAGCTTCTCGTCTCCTCTCACTCAAGCCTCTCCTCACTGAAGCCTCAAAGAGCTAAAGCCTCAAAACCCCACTCAAACACTGTCCACACAAAGGGAGGTTTGCTTGCCCCACCTTACTTTTATTTGCTCTTGCTAATATCCAACTGGCCACTGTTCAAATGCCGAAACTCCTGTGAAGCGCTGCTTTTCAATGCCTCACTGACCAGTATGAGTAGGTCGCCTGCCTGCTCCCTGTAATTTTTGATGCTCTGACTAATCAAGAACCCATCAACTTCTGCTTTACATATAATGAATTACTTAGCCTCCACAGCCATCCATAGTAATAAATTCCACAGATTCAACACACTCTGGCTCAAGAAATTCCTCATCTCTGCTGTAAATGGACATCCCTTCATTCTAAAACTGTGCACTCCAGTCCTAGACTCAACCACGATATGAAACATCATCCTCTCCACATCCTTGCTATCTAGGCCTTTCAATATTCAATAGGTTTCAATAAGATCTCCCCTCATATTTCTAAACTCCAGCAAACACAAACCCCACCCTTTTCAGTATTCCCAAAGCAAATCAGCTCACAATGATAAACTTCCATATGCCATTGTTCTACCAATTGATCAGGACAATCTTGTAATCTCCTACCAACATCACCATTTTTTTGACATCTGCAAACTTACAAATTGTATCTCCCACATTAATTTCCAAATCATTCATGTACATAAGACAAGAAGACCATAAGACATAGGAGCAGAATTAGGCCATTTGGGCCATCAAGTCTGCTCCACCATTCAATCATGGCTGATTCTTTTTTCCCCTCCTCAGCCCCACTCCCTAGCTTTTGATGCTGTCTGTGTCTAATCAAGAACCTATCAAGCTCTGCCTCAAATATAACCAAAGATCTGCCCTCCACAGCTGCCTCTGGTAATAAATTCACCACCCTATGGCTAAACAAATTTCTCTGCATCTCTGTTTAAGGTGGACACCCCTCTATCCTAAAGCTGTGCCTCCTTGTCTGAGATTCCCCCACCATGGGAAACAGCCTTTCCATATCTACGCTGTCTAAGCCTTTCAATATTCAAAAGATTTCAGTGAGAACCCCCCCCCCATACCATCATTCTAAATTCCAGCGAGTATGGATCCAGAGCCATCAAACGTTTATTGTATGATAACCCTTTCATTCCCAGAATCATACTTGTGAACTCCTCTGAACCCTCTCCAATGCCAACACATCTCTTCTAAGATGAGGAGCCAGAACTATTCACAATACTCAACGTGAGGCCTCACCAGTGCCTTATAAAGTCTCAGCATCACATCCCTGCCTTTGTATTCTAGATCTCTTGAAATGAATGCTAATATTGCATTTGCCTTTCTTACTGCGGTTCAACCTGCAAGTTAACCTTTAGGGTGTTCTGCACAAGGATTCCCAAGTCCCGTTGCATCTCAGAATTTTGGGTTTTCTCCCCATTTAGAAAATAGCCTGCACCTTTATTTCTACTACCAAAGTGCATGACCATGCATTTTTCAACACGGTATTTAATTCGGCACTCTCTTGCCAATTCTCCGAATCTGTCTAAGTCCTTCTGCTGCCTACCTGTTTCCTCAACGCTACCTGCCTTGCCACCAATCTTCGTATCATCTGAAAACTTGGCAACAAAGATATCTATTCCATCATCTAAATCATTTATATACACCATAAAAAGGAGCAGTCCCAACACCGACCCCTGCGGACCACTAGTCACTGGCAGCCAACCAGAAAAGGATCCTTTTATTCCCACTCGCTGCCTCCTACCAATCAGCCAATGATCTGATGCCAGTAACTTCCTGTAACCTTGGGTACTTAACTTGGTAAGCAGCCTCATGTGTGGCACCTTGTCAATGGCCTTCTGAAAGTCCAAGCATCCCCTTTATCTATCCTACATGTAATCTCCTCAAAGAATTCCAACAGGTTCGTCAGGCAAGATTTTCCCTTAAGGAGACCATGCTGACTTTGTCCTATCTTGTCCTGTGTCATCAAGTACTCTATAATCTCATCCTTAACAACTGACTCCAATATCTTCCCAACCACTGAGGTCAGGCTAACTGGAATATAATTTCCTTTCTACTGCCTTCCTCCTTTCTTAAATAGTGGAGTGACATTTGCAATTTTCCAGTCCTCTGGCACCAAGCCAGAGTCCAATGATTTTTGAAAGATTATTACTAATACCTCCACAATAATAGGTAGTGAGGGTGACAGCAATCATTTCCCAAGCTAATTTGGGATCCAATTTCCCCAAATCTCCATGTATCATATGCGTTCAATCCTTATGGACATGTTTGCAATGTGGCACTTTGTCAAAGGCCTTACTGAAGTCCACATTGGTTACAACAATCACATTGCCTTCACCAATATACAGTGAATTCCGGTTAATTGGGCCACTGGTTAATCAGGTCAGCTGCTTATTTGGGACAACACTTAAAGAACAAAAACTAATTGAGAAAATAGCCAGGATTCCCTTTGTCTGTTTGGGACCTAATGGCGTTTTAGCTGTTGTTTACATTCAACCATTCGCGAATGCGAATGTAGCATGCAACACTATTCTTTTGACCATCGCTAGAATACAAACTCAATATCCCAATGCTTTTGTGGCTGTTACTGGGAGTTTTAATCATGCTTCTCTAGAGGCAACGTACCAACTTTTTACAAATATGTCAGCTGCCCCACACGGGACCTTCTGTATGCGAACGTAAAGGACACACACGGTGCGGCTGCCCTTCCCCCATTTGGCAAATCTGATCACAACCTGATCCTGCTAACACCCGGGTACGTGCCTCTTGTCCAGTAGCAGCCTGCACCAACAAGGATTGTAAGGAGGTGGGCTCAGGATGCTAATGAGGCACTGCAGGAATACTTTGAGAGGATGAACTGGGGTCTGTTATGTGAGCCACACGGGGAGGACATTAACAAAATGACTGATTGTATAATAGACTGTATCAAATTCTGTGAGAACACCATCTTGCCAGCCAGGACTGTACACTGCTTCCCCAACAACAAATCCTGGATCACCAGGGACCTGAAATAACTTTTGAATATGAGGAAGAAAGGTCTGGAGGTAGACAAGTACTGAGGCGAGTACAGAGTTAACTGAGGGTAAAGCTGAGTGAGTACAAAGAATCCCACAAGAGGAAGCTGGAGCACAAGCTCCAGCAGAATAAGGTGTGTGGTTGGGCATGAAGCAGATCACTGGCTTCAAGGTTAAGGAAAGGAAGATCAAGGGCTGCCTGGATAAGGCTAACAAATTGAAATTGTTTTTCAACAGGTTCAGCATGGGACCTCGTGCTGTCCCCTACCCCACTTGCTCAAACCACACACCGTCCCTGCCCCTGAAGCCTTCTCACTCCACCTCTCCCTCTCTTCTGGTGAGTGCTTGTGTTCAAAACACCCTCCCCAACTTTGGAGTATCCTGTCTCCATGGGGATGACCACCCTCCCGTGCCTGACTATGACTGCAGGTCAAGTTAAGAGACAGCTGGAGAAACTACATCAAGGCAAGGCTGCTGGACCAGACAGTATTCGCCCCAAGGTACTGAAGGCCTGTGCGAGCCAGCTGTCTGGTATTTTGCAGCACCTTTACAATGCGAGTCTGAATCAGAAAAAGATACTGGGGCAATGGAAGATTTCCTGCTTGGTTCCTGTACACAAGAAGACAATTCCATCTGAACTTAATGACTGCAGACCAATTGCTCTCATATCTCACATGATGAAGGTGCTGGAGAAGCTGGTCCTGACCGCAGTTGAGATCTTCATTGACTACCAACCTCATGTGGGAGTGGATGATGCCATCATCTACCTGTTTCGGAGAGCTCACTCCCACTTGGATGATGCTGGTGGCATTGTGAGAATCACATTTTTTAATTTCTCTATTGTCTTCAATACAATCCAGCCACCTCTTCTGAGTGAGAAGCTGCAAAGGATGGGCGTAGACAAATCCACTATCTCCTGGATTACTGTCTACCCAACAGATATACCCCAGTTTGTACAGCTGGGTAGTTCTCTGTCTGAGAAGGTGATAAGTGCAAGGGACTGTCCTGTCGCTGTTTCTGTTCACACTGTACACCTCAGACTTTCAGTACAAATCAGAACTTTGTAACTTGCAGAAGTTCTCTGATGACTCTGTGGTGGTTGGGTGTATCAGAGGTAGGCAGGAGTTGGTGTACAGAGGATTGGTGGATAAGTTTGTGGGTGCGGGAGGAATCACCTCCTCCTTAATGTGGCCAAAACCAGGGAGATGGTGATTGAGTTTAGGAGGAAAAGGACTGTGATGTGTCCTGTATAAATTCTGGGAGAAGTTGCAGTGGTGGAGGAGTACAAATACTTGGGTGTTCACCTGGAGAACAGACTTGACTGGAAAACCAACACCAAGGCTGTTTACAAGAAGGGGATGACCAGCTTCTATTTTCTAAGGAAGCTGAGATCCTTCAATGCGTGCAGCAGGATATTGGAGATCTTTTACCAGTCTGTTGTATCAAGTGCAGTCTTCTTTGCGGTTTTATGCTGTAGGAGTAGCATCGGTGCTGGTGCTGCAAAAAGACTAAATAAACTCATCAAAAAGGCTAGATCTGTCCTTGGCTACAGCTTGGGCACTTTTGTGTTAGTGGTGGAGAGGAGGTCACTAAACAAATTGTTAACCATTATGGACAATCAGGCACATCCTCTCCATGACCTACTGAATAAGCAGTGGAGCACCCTTTCAAACAGGCTCATTCAGCTCTGCTGTCACAAGGATCGTTACAAAAAATCTTTCCTATCAAATGCAATAAGCATGTATAACAGTTCATCTCTGTGCAACAAGAGAACACAAATCATAGTACAATAGTCTCTGTTTTATTACTTCGTACATTATTATTGCACTATTACACATTGTAAAATTATTAATGTATATATTATTATTCTGTATTATTAGTTAACATTATTATATTATTAATTATTACTATTATTGTTGTGTATTTTTAAATGCTGCCCTGTAACAAAATAATTCCCACTTGGGATTAATAAAGTACTTATTATCATTATTAATTGGGACAGGAACCTGCTGCTGAGCAGTTTCTAACCAGCATCAGATGCATGCACTTGAGTGGTCATTAAACACTACACCATGCTTAGAGTGAACTATTTTTAAATAGCATCAGTTGCATGTGCTTGTGTTTAAAATGTAGTGATCTTTGTCACTAATCGTTGGTGAGAAATAACCAGTAAGGCAATTTGGAACTGTCTTACTCACTGATTTTAAGCTGTCAGGTTTGATGATGTCAGAAGTGGCTGGGAGTGAAAATGAAATGATTTCACAATTTCAACAAGTTAGGAACTACAATGAATTTTAAAGTACTGACAATCATCTTGAATGTTACAATGAAAATGAAGATTTGAAGATGCAATCAATAACATTGTATGAAGGCAGTCCATTCTCGAAAGATGGTGGCACAACAAAACATGCTATTACTCTACTTAAATGTACGTCTAATGATCGCAAGTTCCTGCTGTACATTAAGAACTTCAAGAACTGCAGATCTATACCTTCAGTGAGTTGCCTGCTGGCGGAGATAAGGAAGGAGCTGTGCAATGTCATGGGCACTTTTTTTTGTGATCGCAAAACCTCTTTGGATATTGTTGATCTGGTATGCCACAAGTTTGATTTGCTGATTTATTGAATGAGAGCAGGGGTGGATGGCAGGGTTAACTCTCTGGCCTCAGTCGTAGTGAGGACTAGATCTGAAGCCATGGTGTCACCTGTTTGCAGCCATCAGAGCGAGGAGTCAAAGCTGCTGTGCTCCACCAAAGGCATTGTGGTGCTGCGTCCAGAATGCAGTCGATGCTGCCCTCTTAGGATTTCGCTCGGCAGAAGACAAGCCCTGTTGTGGCAAATTGCAAGCTTTTTTTTGGATGGCACTCAGCGGACTTGGGCTTTAAGCTGCGAAGTTGCTTGCTTTACAGCCGTTGCAGTGTTACTTAGTGGGTGTCGGGGTGGGTTGTCAGATGATATCAGTGGACTGGGGATCTGCACTATATACATGTATATTCTGTGTTATTGTATTTTAACGACATTCTATATGGGTTGGTTGACTTGTATGTGCAAGGACTGGGCATCAAACTGCCACGTTGCAGGGAGGAGGGTGTGTCAGGACACTTTTATTCCGTGTATGTATTCTTGTGTAAGGCTGTTGGTAATTTGTTTTAACACCTTAACCCTGTAGTAACACTTTCTCGTTTTGGCTGTATTCATGAGTAATCATGTATGCTTGAATGACATTTAAACTTGAATTGAATTGAATTATCTCTACTAGGTGCCTCACTAATTTTGCTTGGTTACAATCAATCAAAAGAACATGGCGACATAGACTAGGTGAATTCCTGCATTGATAACTATTATGAACTAGTAAATGGTTTTATGGCACTGGAGTGGTATTGATAGTGTTCTAAATTATTCTAGATTTCATTTATAGCTGCTTAATTGGGCCAAAATGTACTGATCCCAATGTGTCCCAATTAACCAGAATCCACTGTATTTTGTTGTTTCTTAAAAATGTCAATCAAATCGCCCTGATGAATCAATGTCAAATAGTTTTTTACTAACATTTGCTCTTTCAAGTGCAGATTAGTTTTGTCTTTCTGAAAGTTTTCCAATAATTTCTCCACCACTAATGTTTTACTCATAGGCCTGTAATCACCAAGCTTAGCTTTGGTACAGATCTTGAATAAATGTAGCACATTTGCTGCCCATCAGTTATTTGGTAGCTCTGCTGTGACCAGAGAAAATTTGGAAATTTCTGCAAGTTTCTACAATTTCTTCCTAGGCCTGTTATAGTGGCCTACACTACATCTCATCAGGATCTGGTGATTTAACCACATTTAAGCACAAGACGGCTATTGTATCTTCCTTTTGATGATAATTTGTTCTAGAATTCCATCATAACTCTCCATGGATTTTCCATCCGTGTCCTTCTACTATAAGAAGTATCCATTTAAGATTTTTCCTAAGCCCTTTAGCTCCATGTGCATAATGTCAGATTGGTCCCTGATAGATCTCATTTTTGCACAGTTATGCCTTGCACTTAATATACTTATAGAGTGCTTTGGGATTTTCCTGAAATTTACTGCTAATGTTCAAATAAACCTACGTGACCACTTTACAGGGCTTCTTCAACTTATGAACATCTGATTTATGTACAGCCCATATATACAAGCAAGTATTTGGGAGACCAGTGGCACAGATTGTAAAGCTGCTGCCAGGAGCGAACCCCTGCTATCATGTGGAGATGACCTGCATTGACATTAGAAATACAGTAAAAGCTAAACACATCATAAACACTAAATTTACAAAAATGAATTTAACATTAGATTAATTTTGTCATGAGAAGTTTATTTCAAAATTGATTCAATCAGTAACACCTAACTCCTATATCAAAGTACTGTTAATTCCAGCATAATATGTAGATTCATTGGTTTCTTCAGATTGTTTGCTATTGATGGAGCGGTATGTTTTGGATGGATGTTAATAGGATACCAGGCAGAGATTCATGGGAAGATAACTCATAGGGCAGGAAAATGACTTCAACAAAGGCAATGCCAAGTCAAGATCTGTATCTCAGATACAGAAGAGAGAAAACAGTACAAGTGTTGATCGTAAGAACACAAGAACTAGAAGCAGGAGTGCACCATCCAACCATGCATGCCTGATCTGCCATTCAAATATTCATTACAATCTCTTCCTTCAGTAGCATTTTCATGGCCTTACCAGGCAAGAGCAGGACAGGGAGAGAGAAAAGTTGAACAGCATTTAATTCATTGCCCGAAGCTTAAAGAATTCAGGGCATGGATAGGTCCATGAGGTTGTGGTATTTTAGCTATTACAGAAACATGGTTGAGGGATGGCCAGGACTGTCAGCTCAATGTTTCAGGCTACCAATGGTACAGGCATGTATGTATGAAGTAGAATAAGAGAGGAGAGGAAGATGTGATTTTGATTTGAAAGAATGCTGTGCCAGTACTTAGAGAGGATGCCTACATACTGAGAGATGAACATCTAGTGAAGCTACATGGGTAGAACTTAGAAATAAAAAGGAAGTATTAACTTTGATGGAACTGTCCTATATAGGCTCCCTGAAAGTCAGCAGGAATAAGAAGAGCAAATATATAAGAATATTACAGATAAATGTAGGAATAATAGGGTTATAATAATAGAATATTTTAATTTCCCTAATATTGACTGGGACAGCCTTAGTATCAAGGGGCAAAATTTACTAAGTGTGTCTAGGAAAGTTTTCTCAAGCAATATATAGGTGGACCCACTACAGAAGAAATACAACTGACCTCCTCTTAGAAATGAGGCTGAGCGAGTGACATATATGTCAGTGAATAACACTTTGGAACTGGTGACCATAATTCTGTTATTTTTTACGTAGTTCTGGAAAAATAAAGTCAATACTAAAATCCTAAATTGGGGCAAGACTAATTTAGATGGCATTAGACAAAAACTTGCAAAGGTTAACTGGGAGAGGCTAGCAGCAGGTAAAGAAACATCTGACTTGACGGAGGTTTTTAAATGTGACAATCAGAGAGTTCAGGGCCAAAATGTTCCTGTTAAAGTGCAGGTCAAGGCTGACAGGATTAGAGACCCCTGATTTATGAGGGATATTGAGGATATGGCCAAGAAAAATTAGCGATGTCAGGTACAGACAGGTGGGATCAATTGAACTCCTTTGTAGAGGGAGAAAATCTTTGGTAGATATAGCAGATTGGAGGTCTTTGACCTGTGGTGTGCCAGGGATCAGAGACAGGTCCTCTGCTGTTTGTATTATTAACATTTTGTATCAGAATGTGTGTTTGTAAATGACACCAAAATTATTGCTCTAGTGTACTATGATAAAAGATGTGATTAAACTAGAGAAGGTGAAAGAAAAATAGATAAGGATGTTGCTGGGACTGGAATGTTTAATATATAGAGGGAGGCTGGATCGCTAAGATTGTTTTTCTTGAAGTGGAAGAGGCTGATGGGTGATCTTGTAGATGTTTATAAAATCATGAGGGGCATAGATAAGGTGAATGTTTACCATCTTTTTTCCAGCATAGAGGAGTCTAAAACTAATGAGCATATATTTAAAGTGAGAAGGTAAAGATCTATTTATCTGTCTATCTTTTGTATTTGCACACTTTGTTGTCTGACCTGCTTAATATTTTCAGCATTTTCTATTTTTGAGGAAGGTTTCCAGTATCTGCAGTTTATTTTAAAATTTTCTAATCCTATCTGCTAATTCTTTATAATTATGTTTCAACCCTTTCTAATTCAGATATGGTGCTGGAATACTTGCAAACTGTCAATATTTCACTTGAAAGCAGATGGTCTGTGGAAAAAATACTAGAGAAAAAGTTCTATGGGATAGTTAAATGGTCATTTTGAAAAATACAAGTTAATAAACACAATCAGCATAGATTTGTTAAGGCAGGGTTATGTTCACTAACTTAGCCTAATTTTTTGAGAGGTTACAAATGTTGGTATATTTGATATATTCTGCATGAACTTTCGAAAGGCTTTAACCAAAAGAATAAAATATCAAGGAAATCTTGGAAAGGTGATAGATCAGATGTAAAAAAAATAGCTGACTAAACAGAAACAACGAGAAGACATCATCTGTTGTTTTACTGACTGAATAAGAATCAGGTTTGCTATCAATGACATATGTTGTGCAATTTGTAGTTTTGTGGCAGCAGTACAGTGAAATGCATAATAAAATATTATAAATTACAACAAGAAATATATAAAATTAAATAAGTAGTGAAAAACAAGAGGGAAAAATAGATACATGGGTTCATTGTCCATTCAGAAATCTGATGGCTGAAAGACAATTTAGCAAATTTCAAAGCTTAGAACTTTTGTATTATGAATTAATGATTTAAACAATAAAGGAGCCACAATTTGGAAGTTTGGCATTGATCATAATTTGGTTGTGTGACTGAAAGTGAGCAAAAAAGCTATATACTGCAGGAAAATATCACTTATTAATTAATCAGGTGAGGAGAAAGATGGCATGTAGTACTCAGTACAAAATAAGGCATTTTAATTCTTACTCATTGGCCAGAAGAGGGTAAAACAGAAGGGCTAAAAGGTCAGAATTAGACAACCAAGTTCTATTCCAAAGCTAGATTAATTTTTACGGTAGCAACTCAAGTAGTAGAAAAAGATCCTGCTGAAAGCAGATGATGTCATACTTAGCAAACTAAAGATGTACCTTGATGACATAATCAGAACTAAGAATTAATCTTAAATTCTCAAAAGTAGAAACCCATGTCATAAGCCACCATGTGGTGAATACTGTATATGGCAAAATTGACCAGAAGAGGCCCAGTTAAGTTTGATAGTTTGGATAATTTAAGGCACTTGTAGGACCATATTAGGCCTCCTTGTGTAGCTTTTGGCCTAGAAACATTGAAAACCTACAGCACAATACAGGCCCTTCAGCCCACAAAGCTATGCCAAACATGTCCTCACCTTAGAACTACCTAGGCTTACCCATAGCCCTCTATTTTTCTAAGCTCCATGTATCCATCCAGGAGTCTCTTAAAAGACCCTATCATTTCCGCCTCCACCACCGCTGCCAGCAGCCCATTCCACACACTCACCACTCTTGGCGTAAAAAAACTTACCCCTGACATCTCCTCTGTACCTGTACCGATGTTTTTAGCATACTTAATCCTTTCTTGCATATGAACATGTGATATACACACAAAGGTCATGTGAGCATGCTCTACCATTCAATAATATCACAACTGATCAGATCTTGGCTCAGCTTCACCTTCCTGCTTGTACATAATCTGTGAAGTCCAAAATCAGTTCTGAATAAATTCAATGATTCAGCCTCTGTAGCTCTCTAAAGAGGACAATTCCAAAACTACTCAACCTAAAAGAAACTCCTTCTTGTCACAATTTTTAATGGATGACCCCTTATTCTCACTGTCCGCAGTTCTAGATTTTCCCATAAAAAGAAACAAATGTCAGAATATAGCAAGTCAAGTCTCCCTCTCCCTTCCCTGACAATAACTTCAAACAACTTATCCGCCCCGCCCCCCCATGTATAACTCTTATCAGATTTCTTGCTTTGGCAAAGAAATTTTATCATAAGCTAACTTCAGTATTTTAGCAGCTTCAAGTATGTGTCATAAAAATTGAGCAACATTGTGACTATTTTAATTGTAAACTCAAGAGAATCTCCAGATGCTGGGCATTGTAAGCAACACTGTAATAAACTGTTGAGATTTTTAGGCCAAGACCTTTCAATGCCACTGGAAGGGAAGGAAGCAGGAGCCAGAATAAGGAGGTGTGGGGAGGGGAAAGTATACAAGCTGACAGGTGATAGGTGAGATCACATCGCTCTGTCTGCCACAAAAGATGGGATCTCCCAGTGGTTACCCATTTTAATTTAACTTCCCATTCCCATTCTGACTAACATGTGTGTCTATGGCCTCTTCGACAGCCAAGATGATGCCAGCCTCAGGTAGGGGGAGCAGCACCATATATTCCTTCTAAGTAACCTTCAACCTGATGGAATGAACACTGATTTTTCCAACTTCTGGTAATTTCTCTCCCCTCCCTACTTCTCTGTTTTTCCATTCCCCATTCTGGTTACCTTCTCTTCTCCTCACCTGCTCATCACCTTCCTCTGGTTCCCCACCTCCTTCCTTTTATCCCACAGCCCACTGCCCTCTCCTATTAGATTCTGTCTTCTTCAGTCCTTTACTTCTTCCACCTATCCCCTCCCAGCTTCTTACTTCTTCCTCACTTACACATCTTCCTCCTCACTTGGTCTCAGCTACTACCTGCCAGCTTGTACTCCCTTCTGTCCCTTCACCCCTTATTCTGGCTTCTGCTCCCTTCCTTTGCAATCATGATTAAGGATCTCAGCTGGAAATGTCAACTGTTTAATCCACTATAGATGCTGCCTGATTTGCTGAGTTCCTCTAGCATTTTGTGTGTGTTGACTATTTTAATCTCTATCTGTTTCTTTTAAAATGTCCTAAAATGCTCAAATTAAACTTGTTAAAATCCATCATTATTGAGTTACCTTCAGATATTTGAGTTAGTCTATTTATGTTGATCTGGTTCCCCATTAAGAATGAATTATGACGGTCAAATCCAAACTGGCATTCTTATCCAAACACCATTTGTCTTAAAATGCTTTTGAGTAACTCTGGAAATTTATACAGCTAATCAATTAAGTTTAGTTAAAATGGTCATGAGAAATTTCATTAAAATTTCATGAAAAATTTTTGTGAGAAACTGGCTTTTTCAAGCAATGGTTACTGAAAGCAAGTTCATGTGTACGCAAATGGAGTCACTTACAGGCCAATTTAAAAATGAGGATGGGTGTTAAGCATTTCCGACAATATTCATGGTCAATTTTACTGATAATTCTTGTGAAACAACTAATCAAGTTGCACAGCAAGGAACTATAGGCTCCGAGACAGATCATCATCATCTCTGTGAAACACTATAAAGAGTTCAAATAATCAATACAAAATAGAAAACATGGAAGAGTTTTCAATAAAACTCACATCAAAATGAAATCATGAATTCATAAACAAACAGATATGGAAAGGGTCAACTTCATAGCAGAAACAAAGGCAGGAAAGATACCCATACCTGGATATTACACAGCAGGTTAAATCAGGTGAGCACTGCAAATATTAACTAAATAATTTTAGTCTTCTCTACTGAGAGCTAGAGGTAAAACATGATAGAGGCTTTCCTGCATCTCAAATAAATTAGTTTCACGAATTCACAGAAAAGTTGGCTAATTCTTTTATTAAATGTTTGCTTCTTTTTATCCTAAAGGACACGAAGACAAGCCGCACATCTACTACCAGAGTTTGAACTAAATGATTTTCAAAGCGGACACGAGACCAGTGAGTGGAAACCCTACACCTAATTTTCACTCCATATGGGAAATCATTTGGGTCTTCAGCCTGAGAATAAGTCAGATCAAATGCTCAACATTTGCACAGCACAGATCCCAGAGGGCCAACATGGTAGATTAACAAGTAAAGACCATGATGGTCAGTAAAATAAAATTTTATATTGAAAATCTATATTTTGAATATTAAAACAAAGGAAACAAAGAACCTTAGTGTGCTAATATTATAAAAGGCATACATATAAAGTGCTATGCAAAAGACTTAAGTACATATAGCTAGGGTGCCTAAGACTTTCACACATTACTGTATTTGCCAACGTGGAGCAGACAGCGAGCTTGTAAATCTGGCGGGAGCAAAAGATGTTGGGAATGGTAAAGATGGAGGATCACAGGAAGGGTGTGGGACAGGTGGCAGAGAAGGACTGCTAGGGGCAGGGGGATGGCGTGGGTGCAGAGACACCAGGCAAGATCATTTGATTCCAAACAATTGGTTTACTGATCATTACAGAACGTCTCTCTGGTGCTTCCCACTCCATCTCCTTTCCCTTCTCCTTTTCCCAATCATGATTTCCCTCTTTATGTCCCCTTCACACTCTCAGTCCAAAACAGAAACTGGTTTATCATCACTCACATGTCATGAAATTTGTTTTTGTTTTGAGGCAGCAGTACAGTGTGACATATAAGATTACTACAGTACTATGCAAACTTTTTAGGCACCCTAGCTATATATATGTGCCTAAGACTTCTGCATCATACTGTAACTAATCATATTTAGATCATATCTAATCATATTCCAATCTATTGGCTAAACATGAAATCAAAACCACTTTTCATTATTTTTTAAATACTTCCTAGAATATAAATGTCACTGCCATTCTGGTATTTATTACTAGGGTGACAACATAAACAGAATGAAAATGTGAGACATATGTACATATACTGTAATGGGTTAGTCAATTTTATGGCTGGGTCTTCTTTTGGCAGTCATCCAGTGAGAGAGGCCTAATAATATCTCTTGTCTCTAGTGAGTACTTAATTTTGTAATAAAATCTTTTCTCCTCAAACTCTCCTGGCAATTAGATTCAAAGATGTGGGAATCTGAACTCATGTTGAACCACAGAACAACGGATCCTGTAAATTATTTGTATTGATATTCACCAAGGAAAAGGACATGGAGGAAAGTGAGATCAGTGCGAGGTATGCTAATATTATAGGTCATGTTGATGTCAAGGAGGAGGTGTTGGATCTTTTGAAAAACATTAAGGTAGATAAATTCCCAAGGCCTAATGTAATCTATGCTGTGTTCTAGAGTCATGCAGTAATACATCAATGGAATCAGGGCCTTTGGCCCATCTCACCCATGCTGACCACTAAGATAGTGCCAATTTCTCACATTTGGCCCCATTCCCTCTGAATCTTTCCTATCCATATACCTATCCAAATGTTTTTAATTAAATGTTTTGATTGTACCTGTCTCAACCACTTCTGCTGGCAGGTTGTTCCATATACACACCACCTTTAATGTGATGAAGTTGTCCCTCTGGTCCCTTTCAACTCTTTCCCTCTCACTTTAAACCTATGATCAATAGCCTTTGGTTCCTTCTCCCAGGAAAAAAGAGGTGTGTAAAATTATTCATGATCTTATACACCTCTATAAAGCCACCCTTTAGTTTCCCACACTTCAAGTCCTAACCTGCTCATTCTCTCACTATTACTCAGGTGCTCAAATCCTGGCATTATCTGAACTAAATGCCCTTTGTCATTCCTTGGCCTACTTACCTAGCTGATCAATATCTCCACATAGGTTTTGTTAATCTTCTCTGTTGTCTGCAATGCTACCTATTTTAGTGTCATTGACAAACTTACTATGCCTTGTACATTTTCATTCAAATCATTTATATAAATAATGAACAATGTGCTCGGTGTCAATTCCTGTACGCACACTACAATTCACAGGCTTCTAATCAGATAAACAACTTTCGAATTATTACCCTCCGCTTCCTACCACTGAGCCAATTATGGATCTACATAGCCTATCTCCCTGGATCCTATGCAACCTAACTTTCTAGACTAGCCTTCCATGGGAGAGCTTGTCAAAGGCTATATCCACTACTCTGTCTCCAGCAATCTTTCTGGTTACCTTTTCAAAAAAAATCTAATGGTTTTGTTAGGCATAATTTCACACACACAAAGATATACTATCCCTATCACTAATCAAACCTTGACTATCCAAATTCTGGTAGATTCATTCCTCAAAATCCTCTCTAGTAACATACCCTCCACTGATGTCAAACTCACAGGCCTGTATTCACTCACTTATCTTTGCTCTCTTTCTTAAATAACATTAGCTGCCCTCAAGCCCTCTGGAACATCATCTGTGGCTAAAAATGATACAAGGACCTCAGCATTTTTCTCTACAGTGTCCGAGGTTGCACTGGTCAGGCACTTAGTATGTGATAAGGCCTTTCTTCTTTGGAAATTTGTAGCTTCTATTAATTTCTTCACAACAGAAAATTATGAAAAATATTCATTAAAGATTCTCAACCATATCATGTTGTTTTTATCGTGACTGCAAGACCCTGTTGGATGTGGTAATGTAGAACACTGCAAGTTCAGTTCACTGGTTCATCAGAGAGACCGCTGGTGAGGCGGCTGCATTGCTTTGGTCGTGGTGAGGACTTGGCCGAGGCTGTGGGGTCACCTTCTGCAGCTGACCAGCAGTGTGAGAGAGCCCCTGTGGAATCCGTTTTGGGTTGGGGGCTGGCCCCTCCTATCGGTGCTGCCCTTCAGTGTTTACTCAGTGGAAGAACAAGCTGTACCAGGTTAACTTACCATCAATTCTACAGTCCTTGGTCCACAGGAAAGGTGTTTCATTTGGCTATATTCATATTTTGTTGAATGATAATTAAATTTGAACTTGAACTGCAGCTCTACACATAGCCATGCTGAACTCTGCCTAGCTATCCTTTTACTTTTAATGTATCAGTAGGTTATTGAGAGAAACAAGAGAAGAAATTTCTGAATCATGTCTAGTCCACAGCTGAGATCCCAGAGGACTGAAGGGCAATAGGGAGTATGCAATAAACTGCAGGGCAGTGAGCTTTACAACAATGGTAGGGAAGCTATTGATAAAGATTTGTATGGATAGGATCAGATTAGATCAGATCAGATTATTTTATTATAAACACTTGAGATTCTGCAGATACTGGAAATCCAAAGCAACACACACAAAATACTGGAGGAACTCAGCGGATCAAGCAGCATCTATGGAAAGGAATAAATAGTCAGTACTTTGGACTGAGACCCTTTCTTCAGGGCTTCTTCAGGATTAATTTATTGTTATATACATTGAGACCAATGAAATTTCTTGCTCACGGGGTGAAGTTCACAATGTTAACAGTACACACAGTAATCATAAATACAACAATAAATACAGCGACAAGTAGAAAATATAGCATGGTGCAAAGTATGGAAGTGCAAAAAGAAATGCTAAAATGGCAATAGCAGAGGTATAATTAAGGGTTCAAAACATCACCACCTGGAAGTGGTTGTGAAAAAATTAATTGGTTCAGAAGTCTTACAGGTGTGGAGAAGAAGCTGTTCTTGAGTCTGCTTGTTCAGGCTTTCAAGCTTCTGTATCTCTTCCGAGAATTGAAAGGGAATGGCCAGAATAGCAGACATACTTGACGATAGTGTTAGCCTCCTGAAGCTATGCACCATGATGATATAATGTATCGAAGAAAATAATGAGCCTTTGGTGGAATGGCCAGTGTTTACCACTCTCTGTAGATTCCACCAGTCCAAAAGGACTGATGCATCTCAGCAATGCTAGGCTGAGATGCAGACTGTCAGAATCTTTCCACAAGATATCTGCAGAAGTTCAAGAAAATTTTCATGGAA
Organism: Mobula hypostoma; assembly: GCF_963921235.1. NCBI lineage: Eukaryota > Metazoa > Chordata > Chondrichthyes > Myliobatiformes > Myliobatidae > Mobula > Mobula hypostoma. Next base: position 21,728,894 of record NC_086115.1, read on the forward strand.
AGATTCTTTAATGATCACCACATCAATATGAAAGGACCTGGAGAGGTTGCTGCTGATATGGATATCTAGGAACTAGAGGCCATTGAACATTTATAAGATAGCTTCATTGACGAGAAAATGTTGTGTTCACTCCCAGTCCTCTTCCCAGTTCCTGAGGTCAGGCAGCCAGTGTGTTCATCTCAATATATTAAGGGCTTGGTTGTTGTTCTGACACAAGGTTCGTGATCCATTTCTCATCATCGTTGTTGATCTGACCTATAATAGTGATGTCACTGGTGAATTTAAGATTGAGTTGGCATCGCATTTGGCCAAACAGTCATGGCTAAATGGGGAGTAGAGTAGGGGATTAAACAAACAACCATGGGGAGCACCCGTGTTGAGGGTCAGAGTGGATGATATGTTATGACCAATTCTAACCAACTATAAATTAGGAGAGTAAGATGAAGGTCCATGATTTTGGCAATGAGCTTATTATTATAGGGTTTTAGGTCTGAGCTAAAATCAATGAGTAATATCCTGACATATTATTGTTGAGTTGATCCAGAGTCAAATGTAATGCAAGGAAGGTGTCCTCCATAAACTTATTTTTCTTGTTTGCAAATTATAGGGGGATCTAATTTGCATAAAATGTTAGCTCTGATGTCGGCCATTACCAATCTCTCAAAGCACCTCATTATGGCTGATAATAGACCAATTAGTTGGTAGTCACTGAGACAGGATACTTTACTTTCCTTGGGGATTGAAATGGTTTAGGTTTCCTTGAAGTAGATGTGACTATTGAGATGAAAACCTGAAGATATCAGTGGCCAGTTGATTGAGCATGATTCTAGAACTCATCCAGCGACTCTGACAGGGACAGCCATTTTCCGAAAGGTAACCCTAGTAAAAGCAGTTCTGACTTCCACCGCTGAGATGTAAGAGACAGAGCCGGGAGAGCTAAGTGGAAGTGCCTTTTTGGTTTATAGCCCTAACCGAACTGACCTTTTTGAATTGAATTCACTCCCATTTGAAAAAAGTTGGGCTTGTTGGTGATAGTCAACATGGCTTTGTCCAGAGTAGCTTATATCTGATGAACTTGACTGAGTTGGTTAAGAAGGTGACAAAGACTTAGACTGGCTGATTAGTAAATTTGCAGACAGCACAGAGTTCTGGATAGTGCAGAAGGTTGTTGAAGGATACAGCAGGATAAAGATCAGTTAGAAATATGAGCAGATAAATAGCAGATGAAGTTTAGTCTGGACAAGTTTGAGGTGTTGCACTTCGGAAAATCAAATGTAAAGGGAAAGTATACAGTGAAATTGCAGGACCCTTGTGAGCGTCGATATGCAAAGAGATCTTGAGGTGGAAGTCCAAATCTACATAAAAGTGGCAACAAAGCAGGTGATAAAGAAGGCATACAGCTTTTATCAGTCAGGATATTGAGTATAAACTGAATTGAATTTATTACTTACATCCTTCCTATACTTGAGGAGTAAAAATCTTTGCTACATCACTGTCTATATGTGCAATTTACAGTAATTTATAATAAATAGTATGTACAACCGGACAGTCAATATAACACAGAAATACAATTGTGCCAGCATGAATTAATCAGTCTGATGGCCTGGTGGAAGAAGCTGCCGGTCCTGGATTTTATGCTGTGGCACTGTTTCCTGGAAGGTAGCAGCTGGAACAGTTTGTGGTTGGGGTGACTCGGGTCCCCAATGATCCTTTGGGCCCTTTTTACACCCTTTTTGCACACCTGTCTTTGTAAATTTCCTGAATGGTTGGCATTCACATCTACAGATGCACTAGGCTGTCCGCACCACTCTCTGCGAAGTTCTGGAATTGAGGGAAGTACAGTTCCTGTACCAGGCATTGATGCAGACAGTCAGGATGCTCTCAAAAAGCTGGGAAATTATATTGTTGTTGCATAAAATATTGGTTAGGCCACATCAGAAGTATTATGTGCATTTCTGGTCACTGTGTTAAAGGAAGAATGCAGAGGCTTTGAAGAAGATGCAAAAGAAGCTCACTAGGATGTTGGCTAGATTGGACATTATTAGCTACAAAGAGAGGTTGAACAAACCGGGATTTTCTTCTATTAAGAAAAGAGGCTGAGGGGAGATCTGATAGAAGTTCGTAAAATTATGGAGGCATAGATGGTGGAGATAGTCAGAGTCTTTTCACCAGAGTGGAAATGTCACCTATTAGAAGGCACAGTTTTATAGTGAGAGGGAAATTTTTTAAATGTGCAAGTCATTTTTTTTATACTGAATAGTAGATGCCTGGAATGTGCTGCTGGTGGCTGGGTGATGGGGTGGTGCTGGAAGCAGATACAATAGTGACGTGCAAGAGACTTTTGGACAGGCACATGAATATGCAGGGAATGGAGGGATATGGATCCTGTGCAGGCATATAGGATTAGTTTAATAAGGGATTATGAGCAGACTTTTGTGGGCTGAAGAGCCTGTTCCTGAGGCTTTACTGCAGCAATTATCCAGCTGGGCACTGCAACATAATCAAAATAGGAATGGCATTCTATCAAAAGTAGTCAATACATCCATTTATAAGAAGGTATTATATAAATGTAAGCCTTTTAGACTTTGCTGTGCAAATATAAGGATGCATTCTTAATTTTAAATTAACAGTGGAATTAGAAAATACAAAAATACATGTTCATTCTCTAAGGTAAAACCTGACCTGACACTGAAGTTGAATTCAGTAAGTCTCTCTGTGAAAGTAATTTCACTTAAATTCACCTATTTCTTGGAGCATAGAAGAATGAAAGTTAACCTATGAAGTTTATAAAACTATAGGGAGTGTGGATAAGGTGGATAATCATGTCTTCTCCAAGGTTGCAGAGCCCCAAACTACAGGGCATGGGTATAAAATAAGAGGGGAAGAGATTTAAAAGAGTTTTGATAGGTAAATTATTTACACAGAGGATAGTGCATACCTGAAATGAGCTGACAAAAGAAGTGGTCAAAGTGGGTGCAATTGCAATGTTTAAGAGACATTGGATAGGTGCAAGGAAAAGAGGGTCTGAGGGTTATGGGCCAAAGGCAAGCAACTAGGATTAGCAGTGAGGATGCTGTGGTTGGCATGGGCCAGTTGAGTCAAAGGGCCTGTGTCTGACTTATTCATTGACATATTTCTTATACTGCACATGTCCATTTATATCTCTCCTTCTGGCCTCCTGCTCCAGTTACTACCGCCATCAGGACTCACATCCAGCTACCATTGCTCACAGGCTCAGTGCAGCTCTTAACAATTCAAGGAACCTGCTGCTGCCACCTGAAGAAAACTGCAGTAATGAAGAGTTGGTTGGAACTTGATGGACTATAAGACATATTTTGTCCCAGTCATTCAGCACGGAACAGGGGTTACATATCCGCATTTCTCATTAGTAACTTCTAATAAGGTCATGATTAGATCTCTTCATCATCTGTTGCAGTCTACGTGGTGAAGGTACTTCCATAAACACAGGATGTGGAATTTGAACATTCTGACCCAGACTTTATGAAGGTATTGACTCATTATATATGACAATGTATTTCTAAATCCGGATGCTGTGTAATTACAAAAAATCTGAGAGGTATTGGTTCTCATGTTCTTATTTTTCCAAATAGCATGGATTCCAATTTTGGTAAATATTGTTGAGCACACTTTAGTCAGTTGCAATTGTGAATCTTGTAAGACTCCATCATGAGCATGTTGAAAATGAATGTTCAAGTTGGGATGTTGTTGAGCTTCCTGAGACTGTTAAGGCAGCACCCGTCATCAGATGTGAAGTGCTCTTACTTTTGCTATATTTGACATAGATGTACCCTATTCCTCATTTTTGGACCACAGTGGTCTCCAAAACCATTTCCTATTTCATCTGAAGATCCAAAATTGAGCATTTTCAATGGGTCACAATTCACAGATCTCTAGAGAATGGGGGAGAAAACATATCTAACTTTTCCCTAGTCTGATGGTCACCTCTGTGATTATCTGCATCAAGCAGTGTGTTAAGCAAAAGTATACAAAACCAAGCACCAATCCATACTGAGATTGCACCACTTCCCCAGAGTTATGAAAGATGGGCCTGGATGTTGCCACACAAAGTTTCATTCAGCTGGACATTGCATCACTAACTGTCCTTCACTGAATAGTTTCTGCAAAAAGACATTTTTTGACTATATGTCCATGAGGCAGTGATCAGAATGGAATGTTCTGCAGGCATGGATGAGAAGGATGATTTCTTTGAGCAGAATGTCAAAGCCACTTTGTAAATTGTTTCATTGCCATAACCCAAACAATCATATAGACCTTACTTGGCTGACACTGAGAAGGGCCCTCTCCTTCAGATCCTTCTGCATGATTGGAGACTCACTATCAATGCGCACTGTCCTTCAGATGGTTGCAATGCAGACGAGATCATTTCCTGCCTCATTGTGGACAGCTAAGAAGCAATAGTCCTTGTTGAGGTTAAGCTGAGTAGTTCTGTTGCAGAAGACTCTGTGTTCTATAGGCTGTTTCCAGTGACCCATACTGAGACGAACATCACCTGCTGCTGTAAGATCATCAGTCTGGTGAGGGACACTATCTGGTCTGCCAAAAACATGTTGATCTTTCAGTGTAACAAGATGTTCATAAGTGAATGCTGCCAACTGGCATGTTCCAGGCTGCAGGAGAATGTGCTGAGGAGCACACTAACATTTGGTATATCCACTGTAAAGGATTTCTGGGGAAGGCCCGCAATTGATGGTCCTGCTCTCACTGAACACTGAAGGGCTGGATCCTGTGTAACTGCCCCTCAAACACTGTGTTTTGTTTAAAGAGAAAACTTGAGTAGCGTTAATGCTTTGTAACAGTCTGCATTAGTTCAATGGCACAATGAACATTTTGATTTGATGGAACAATGAATGTAAAAAAAGACTGATTGTTTACATAGTACTTCCTGTGCGCATGTTTAATAAATAAAATACAATTTTGGGGAAAAAAAAGATAGTTGCTTGATATGGTGGAGAGTAAGTGATTTAGTCAAGTAACCAATGAGCTAATGATTTGGTCTATTCTGCATGACATTTATGTGGTGGTACTCTCCAGGAAATTTATGGGAAAAGACTTTTAGTGATCTTATTACCATTGAATACCAGGAAGGAGAGTGGTCTTCCTTGTTAGAGATAGCCATTGACTTATACTTATTCTGAGCAAATGTTACTCACTACCATCCATCCAAGTCTGAATATTATCTCAGACCTGCTGCATATAGCCATGGAGTACTTCCTTATGTAACGTATTGCAACGTGACTAAATGATGCAATTAGTGAAAGCTGTTTCCTTGACTTTATACTGAAGGAAAAGCTATATTTCCTAAAGCCAGCTAGACTCAGGCTTATGTTTGGAAGAGCATCTGCAGTGATATCCTGGGCCTGAAATGATCTGTTTCAAATAGCCACAATCATCTTCTGTTTTATCAGGTAGAGCTTTCATCTTAACAGCTATTCATGCCTCTTTATGCCTACCAAATGGCAATAGGAGTTACTCATTTTATTTTTTTAATCTTTGTACAGAGTCATAAAACATTACAGCACAGAAATGGGCCTTTTAGCCCATCTAGTCCAGCCCAAATGTTATTCTGCCTAGTTGCTTTGAGCCAAATCTGGACCATAGACCTACACACCCCTCCAATCCATGTACTTATCCAAACTTCTCTTTAAATGTTCAAATTGAACCCATATCCACCACTTCTACTAGCAGCTTGTTCTACTCACACCTCTCTGAGTGAAGAAGTTTAAAGATCTTAAAGATTAAGTTTGCTTGTCACCTGCACAGTGAAATGTCATTGTGTCAAATGAAATCAGTGAAGAATGTTCTGATCAGACTACAGGCGTCAACATGCTTCCAGAACCAACATAGTATGACCACAACTCACTAACCCTACCCATAAGTCATTAGAATATGGGAAGAAACCAGAGCACCTGGAGGAAACTCACGCGATCATGAGGAGAACATACAAACTCCTTACAGGCAGCAGCAGAAATTGAACCCCAATTCATCCCCAATCAATGATCACTGGCACTGTCACAGTATTATACTAACTGCTATACTATCATGCTTCCCTAAGGGGAACCTGAGGGGGAATTTGCCCCTCAGGTTCTCCTTAAATGTTTCACCTTTCACCCTTAACCTATGATCTCTAGTTCAAGTCTTAGCCAACCTCAGTGGAAAAAGCCTGTTTGCATTTACCTTATCTATACCCCTCTTAGTTTATATAGCTCTATCAAATCTCCCATCATTTTCCTACACTCCAGGGAATAAAGTCAGAATCAGATTTATTATCACTGGCATGTGTTGTGAAATTTATTACCTTAGCAGCAGCAATTCAATGCAATACATAATATGGAAGAAAGAAAAAATAATAAAGTAATAATGATAATAAATAATTTACAATATACGTATATTGAATAGCATATATTAGAATAGACTGAAAGTCCTAACCTATTCAACCCTTCCCTTTGACTTAGAACCTCAAGCCCCAGCAACATCCTTGTAAACGTTCTCCGTACTGTTTCAATCTCATTGATATCCTTCCTGGTAGTGACCAGAACACAACGCTCCAAATTTGACCTCACTAATGTCTTATACAACTTCAACATAACATCCTAATTCCTATACTCAGTCCTCTCATTTGTGAAAGTCAGTGTGCCAAAAGCTCTTTTTATGACCCTATCGATATGTGACACCACTTTCAACAAATTAGACCTGTACCTCCAGATCACTTCGTCCTGCTACACTTCCCTGTGCCCTGCTCTGTGTAAGTCCAACCCTGGTTTGTCATCCCAAAGAACACCTCACATTTATCTGCATTAAATTCCATCCCCCATCATTCAGCCCATTTTTCTAAGTGGTCCAGATCCTACTGCAAGTTTTGATAGCCTTCCTCACCACCCACTGCACCCCCAATCTTAACGCCATCCACAAATTCGTTGATACAGCTTGCCAAATTATTGTCCAAATCATTAGTGCAGATGACAAGCAACAATGGACCCAGCACTTCTCCCTGCAGCATACCACCGACCGGAGAGGTAACCATCTACTGCCACTCTGTGGCTTCTTATGCAAAGCCAATGTTGGATCCAATTTATGACTTCATACTGAATGCCAAATGACAATCTTCTTGAACAGTGTCCCATGCAGGACTTTGTCAAAGGCCTTGTGGAAGTCCAAATAGACAACATCCACTGCCTTTTCTTCATTATCTTTTCTGGGAACCTCCTTCAAAAGCTCTATATAATTGGTTACACACAATACACAACTCTCCATGCACAAAGCCATGTTGATTATATCTAAACAAACTGCATCTATCCAAATATTTGAATATCCTGTACCCTAGAATAACTTCAAACAATTTACCCACTACTGACTTTAGGCTCACCATCTATAATTTCCTGGCTTATTCAGGAATGATGTTCAAGAAAATCAGAACAACATTAGTTAGCCTCCAGTCTTCTAGCATCTCACCTGTGGCTAAGAATATTATAATTACTTCTGTCAGAGTCCTGCAATTTCTCCACAAGCCTCCTACGAGGTCCAAGGGGACACCCTGTTAGGACCTCGGTACTTACCCACTCTAATTTGGCTCAAGACAGCTAAACACATCTTCCTCTATAAACCGTACATGGTCCTTGACCTCATTGCTATTTTGACTAAGTTCTATAAACTCTGTGTCCGTTTCATGAGTAAATATGATACAAAAATCCACTTAAGATCTCTCCATCTCTTTTGGATCCAAGCATAGATGACTATTCTAATCTTCAAGAGGACCAATTCTGTCCCTGGCTATCTTTTTGCTCTTAATATATCTGTAGAAGCCCTTGGAATTCTTCTTCACCTTGTCTGCTAGAGCAACCTCATGCCTTCCTTTAGCCCACCTGATTTCCATAAGACAAGACATAAAGGAGCAGAAGTCGGCCATTCGGCCCATCGAGTCTGCTCTGCCATTTTATCATGAGCTGATCCATTCTCCCATTTAGTCCCACTCCCCTGCCTTCTCACCATAACCTTTGATGCCCTGGCTACTCAGATACCTATCAATTTCTGCCTTAAATACATCCAATGACTTGGCCTCCACTGCTACCCATGGCAACAAATTCCACAGATTCACCACCCTCTGGCTAAAAAAATTTCTTCGCATTTCTGTTCTGAATGGGCGCCCTTCAATCCTTAAGTCATGCCCTCTTATACTAGACTCCCCCATCATGGGAAACAACTTTGCCACGTCCACTCTGTCCATGTGTTTCAACATTCAAAATGTTTCTATGAGGTCACCCCTCATTCTTCTAAAGTCCAAGAGCGGACAAACGTTCCTCATATGTTAACCCTCTCATACCCGGAATCATTCTAGTAAATCTTCTCTGTACCCTCTCCAACGTCAGCACATCCTTTGTTATATAAGGAGACCAAAACTGCCCACAGTACTCCAAGTGTGGTCTTACCAGCGCCCTATACAGACTCAAGATCATATCCCTGCTCCTATACTCTATTCCTCTAGAAATGAATGCCAACATTGCATTCGCCTTCTTCACCACCGACTCAACCTGGAGGTTAACCTTAAGGGTATCCTGTCCGAGGACTCCCAACTCCCGTTGCATCTCAGAGCTTTGAATTCTCTCCCCATTTAAAAAATAGTCTGCCCGTTTATTTCTTCTGTCAAAGTGCATAACCATACACTTTCCAACATTGTATTTTATTTGCCACTTCTTTGCCCATTCTTCCAATCTATCCAAGTCTCTCTGCAGACTCTCTGTTTCCTCAGCACTAATAGGCCCCTCCACCTATCTCCGTATCATCAGCAAACTTAGCCACAAAGCCATCTATTCCATAATCCAAATCGTTGATGTACAACGTAAAAAGAAGCGGCCACAACACGGACCCCTGTGGAACACCACTGGTAACCGGCAGCCAACCAGAATACGATCCCTTTATTCCCACTCTCTGTTTCCTGTCAATCAGCCAATGCTCTATCCATGTATGTAACTGTCCCGTAATTCCATGGGCTCTTATCTTGTTAAGTAGCCTCATGTGTGGCACCTTGTCAAAGGCTTTCTGAAAATCCAAATATACAACATCCACTGCATCTCCCTTGTCTAACCTACTTGTAATTTCCTCAAAAAATTGTAATAGGTTGGTCGGGATTTTCCTTTAAGGAATCCATGCTGAGTTCTGCCTATCTTGTCATATGCCTCCAGGTACTCTGTAACCTCGTCCTTGACAATCGACTCCAACAACTTCCCAACCACCGATGTCAAGCTAACAGGTCTATAATTTCCTTTTTGCTTCCTTGCCCCCTTCTTAAATAGCAGAGTAACATTTGCAATCTTCCAGTCCTCCGGAACCATGCCAGAACCTATCGACTTTTGAAAGATCATCACTAATGCCTCCGCAATCTCCACAGCTACTTCCTTCAGAACACAAGAGTGCATTCCATCTGGTCCGGGAGATTTATCTACCTTTAGACTATTCAGCTTCCTGAGTACTTTCTCTGTCGTAATTGTGACTGCGCACACTTCTCTTCCTTGCCACCTTGAGTGACCGGTATACTGCCGATGTCTTCCTTAGTGAAGACTGATGCAAAATACTCGTTCAGTTCCTCCGCCATCTCCTTATCTCCCATTATAATTTCTCCAGCATCATTTTCTATCGGTCCTATATCTACTCTCACTTGTCTTTTACTCTTTATATTGTTACGTACCCTGTAACTGGGTTGCCAAACCAGCAGAAATGGACCACTTAGTTGGAGTCTGGATTACTGGAACTAAGAAAGTTTTTATTAAAGAAATAAGTAACAGAGTACTCATAGTAAGGATATAAATGCAACAGGTTAGCAGTGAAAAACACGTGTACACAGAACTAGGATAATAGGATCAATCAAGCTCTATCGCAGTCTAGGGGTAAAATGATCAGTCTCAAGTGACGCAGAGTTCAGTTCAGCTGAGTTCAGTTCGCAGTAATCACTGTTGTGCCGTTTGAGAGAGAGAGAGAGAGAAAGATATGCAAATCAGATTCAGCAGACCTTGATGTTTGTCGCAGTTAGCTTTCGGGTGAACCCTTTATTGTCTTCCGAGGTCACCGACTGTGACCCCTCCGTTCCGGATACGACCGTTCTTCCGCACTGAACCCGGCACCCAGGCGAGGGCGGACACACACACCAGGTTCCCGCCGATCGTACCTCTTCACCCTGTGTGTCTATGGTCGGTCCCGTGACCAAACCTCCAAAACTCCCACCAACTTGTCAGGGGGCACACCGCACTTCCAGGGTCTCGTTATCTCGTGGTGTGTCTTGCCTTAGCGAACCTGTTTCTTTTATCCCCCTGCTGGGGTATCGCCTGTCCATCAAACTTCAAACAGTTCAGGTTCAAAGCAACCGGTCTGACAATACTCGGAACTGCGTTTCTTTTCATTAATCTCTCTCGTCTCTCATTAACATTTCTGAATGTTTCCCCATTGTCTCTCTTATCTCTCTCATCGGCATCAATCTTCTGATAACTTGGTCTTTTATCACAATATACTTGAAAAAGCTTTTAGTACCCTCTTTGATATTATTTGCTAGCTTCGTTTCATAGTTAATCTTTTCCCTCTTAATGACTTTCTTAGTTTCCTTTTGTAAGCTTTTAAAAACTTCCCAATCCTCTGTCTTGCCACTAATTTTTGCTTCCTTGTATGCCCTCTCCTTTGCTTTAACTTTGGCTTTGACTTCTCTTGTCAGTCACGGTTGCATCCTTTTTCCATTCGAAAATGTCTTCTTTTTTGGAATATACCTGTCTTGCACCTTCCTCACTTCCCACATAAACTCCAGCCACTGCTGCTCTGCCGTCCTTCCCACTAGTGTCCCTTTCCAGTCAACTTTGGTCAGGTTCTTTCTCATGCCACTATAATTTCCTTTACTCCACTGAAATACCGACACATCAGATTTCAGCTTCTCTTTTTCAAATTTCACAGTGAACTCAATCATGTTATGATCACTGCCTCCTAAGAGTTCCTTCACCTCACTCTCTCTAATCACCCCCGGTTCATTACACAATACCCAATCCAGTACAGCCGATCCCCTAGTGGGCTCAACAACAAGCTGTTCTAAAAAGCCATGATCTCGCAGACATTCTACAAATTCTCTCTCTTGAGATCCAGTGCCAACCTGATTTTCCCAATCCACTCGCATCTTAAAATTCTCCACAATTATCATAACATGGCCCTTCTGACAAGCCTATTCTATTTCCTGTTGTAATTTGTAGTTCACATCACTGCAGCTGTTTGGAGGCCTATATATAACTGCCATCAGGGTCCTTTTACCCCTGCAATTTCTTAGCTCAACCCATAAAGATTCTGCACCTTCCGATCCTATATCACCTCTTTCTAATGATTTAATATCATTTCTTACCAATAAAGCCACGCCACCCCCTCTGCCTACCTTCCTATCCTTCTGATACACTGTGTATCCTTGGACGTTCAGCTCCCAGAGACATGCATCCTTTGGCCACATCTCAGTGATGGCCACAATATCATACCTGCAAATCTGTAGCTGTACGACAAGATCATCCACCTTATTCCTTATGCTGCGTGCATTTAAGTACTGTATAACTTAAGACCAGTATTTGGTACTTTTTGCTTTGATTTCACTGCAACTTTCTTGCACTGCATCTCACCCCAATGGCTACAAATTTGCCCCATCATCTGGCTGTCTTTCCTGACATCTTTACTGCTCACTATCTTAGATTTATTTCTATTTTCCCCTTCTTCCGCTCTATCATTCCGGTTCCTATCCCCCTGCCAAGTTAGTTTAAACCCTCCATTACAGCTCTATTAAACCTTCCCGCCAGGATATTGGTCCCCTTCAGGTTCAGGGGTAACCTGTCCATTTTGAACAGGTCATACTTCCCCCAGAAGAGATCCCAATGATCCAAGAATCTGAAGCCCTGCCCCCTGCACAAGTCTCTCAGCCACGCATTCATCTGCCTGATCCTACTATTCTTGTCCTCGCTAGCACGTGGCACAGGTAGCAATCCCGAGATTACTACCCTGGAGGTCCTGCTTCTCGGCTTCCTTCCTAACTCCCAGAAATCTCACTTCAGGACCTCCTCCTTTGTCCTATCTATGTCATTGGTACCAACATGTACCAAGACAACTGGCTCTTAAGTGTTCTTTTGCATTTCTTATCTCTCAAATTTTCTCAAATATCTCAGATGTTCCTTGCTACCTAAACCTGTTAGTTTTACCTTTCATTCTGAAAGGAACATACAAACTCTGTCCTCTCAATATTCCACGTTTGAAAGCTTCCCATTGACCAAGCATTCCTTTGCTGGAACACCAATCTATATTTGCCAGATCCTTTCTGATGCTATTAAAATTGGCTTTTCTCCAATTTAGAATCTGAGCCCGTGGACTAGTCCTATTGTTCTCCATAATTATCTTGAAACTAATGGAATTATGATTACTAGACCTAAAGTGTTTCCTTACACACACTTCTGTCACCTGCCCTGTGCTGCTCCCTCATAGAAGATCCAGTGTGCCACTCTCTTTAGTTGGGAGGTCCATATATTAACTCAGTAAACTTACTCCATGGCATCCAGTCCTTGACTTTATTCTACCCAGTATCTTTGAACTAAAGACAAAATAAGCTTTGGAACTTAAGGGGTTGATTGAGGTGGGTTGGGGTTGGGTCACAAGGGGCGGACAGCAAAAGGAAGCAGATTACAGATAGAATTTCAAAGAAGTGTCAAACCCCTTCTATCAGTATTAGTAAGTTAATAATTATTAACTTTAGTGTGCTTTTTGTAGAAAATGCATTGCTGGACAATTTTGCATATTGTTAATTAGGTGCCACTGCTGAGCTGCATTAAATGAACTTGACATATCTAAAGATGGTTTTAAGGTTAGGTTTTCAGCATCACATGTTCAATTTTATCAATTCTGCACAGGCTGAAAAGAAGTTTATGTGGTCACTCAGTCAGCACCAACATGGAAATAGGATAGTAGATCAGCAACAACAAGGTCATATAGATTACTCCATATGACACAGAAGCAGAATTAGGATTTTTGGCCCACCAAGTCTGATCATGGTTGATTTATTTCTAATGGTTTTCCATCCATATGTTGCATCTTGGTCTACAAGGAACCTAACAGGTCATTCAGAGATACTGTAATGCTACTTCTAATAACATACATTAAAGTCCCCTAACTGGAGTGCATTTTATACATTTGCTGCCATTCTTCCCTCAGATGGCTCAATATGAAACAGTACTGATCCATGTTAGGAAAAAATGGGCTGAAAAATGGCAGATTGAATTTAATGCAGGTGAATATGAAATGTTGCACTTTGGGACGATAAACCAGGGTAGGACTTACACAGTGGACAGTACAGCACTGAGTACAACAGAACAAAGGGATTGGGAAAACGTATCTATAATTCCTTTTAAGTGGCATCACAGCTAGATAAGGTCATAAAGGCAGCTTTTGGCACATTTGTCCTTCATTAATCAAAGCATTGTATAAAGAATGTTATGTTGAAATTATATAAGAAGTTGGTGAGGCCAAATTTGGAGTATTGTGTGTAGTTCTGGTTCATCTACCTACAGGAAAGATATTTATAAGAGTACAGAGAAAATTTACAAGGATGTTGCTGGGATTTGAGGCTGAGTTATAGGAAAAAGTTGAATAGGTCAGAACTTTATTCCCTGGAGTGCAGGAGAATGAGGAATGATTTGATAGAGGCATAGATAGAATAAATGCAAGCGGGCTGTTTTCCTCTGAGGTTAGGTGAGACCAGAACTAGAGGTCAAAGGTTAAGAGTGAAAAGCAAAATATTTTAAGGGAAACCTGAGGGGCAGCTTCTTCACTCAGAAGGTGGTGCAAGTGTGGAACAAGCTGCCAGTGGAACTGGTGAATACACGGTTGATTGCAACATTTAAGTTTGGATAAGTGCATGAATCGGAGGGGTATGGTCCAGCTGTGAATCAATGGGACGAGGCAGAATAACAGTTTAGCACAGACTAGATGGGCCAAAGGACCTGTTTCTGTGCTTATAGTGCTCTATGACTCCATGAAAAAGAGAGGTGGGAGGAGAGAGAGCAGCGCGCCATGCGTGCGCAGCCCTCCGGTGAAAAATGATATCGTATCTGTTAAATAAGGGCCATGGACAATTCTGATTTGATGGAGACAGACGTGAAAGCACAGAGGAACATCTGGAAAAATTCCTGAAATGCTCATTCGCTGCTGTCATTACTGCGCAGTCGGGAATCTTTTGGAGGGAAGGCCTCCAAATCCCTGGCTCTGCCTGCTGTTGGTGACCGAGATGGAGGTCGAATCGTTCAGATAGTGATAGCGCTCAGTAGTTGGTGTCGGAGAGCTGATCAGAGCTCGAAGTTTTTGGATGACTCAGTCAGACCGTGGTCGGGTATGGCAGGGAGGCTTTTTCTTCCTTCTCCCATTTGCATGAGATGTGGGACATTTGAGAGACTTTGAACTTTTACTGTGCTCATGGACTTCTTCATCAAGTTATGGTATTGTTGCACTGTTGTAACTACATGTTATGTATGTTATAATTATGTGGTTTGTTAGTTTTTTTTTCTTAGTTTTTTTCAGTCTTGGTCTGTCCTGTGTTTTGTGATATCACACCAGAGGAAATATTGTATCATTTCTTAATGCATGCATTACTAAATGACAATAAAAGAGGACTGCGTGTCTTCATAATCTAAATCTAAAAAGTAAACAGCAGAGATTTCTGTGTGGAATTCAACTAAAATATTTGGACTGAAGTCTTGAGTCAACTCTGAGATCCTCCAGAGTCAATGTTACTGATCCCATTATATCAAATACAAACTTGTGAAGATATGATGATAGATTTAAATTTGGACATTGGTGAGATCCTATCTGGGGTATTATGTGCAGTATTAATACTCGGGAAATTCGGGATTAATAAATTATATCTATCTATCTATCTATCTATTAGGCTCATTCCCTAAATTACATTATTGCATTGTAAACACTTCAGACAAGGTTTACTTGAGTAATATTGGTTTGGATGGGTTATCATAATTTGACACCCCTCCCAATCAGAGTATTAGTGAAGAAAACACTGGAATTTAAAACAGTGAGAAAGGACTTCATTGAAACATGTAAATTCCTGAGGTATCTTGACAGGGTGGATGTAGAGATGAAGTTTATATTTTATGGAAAAATTCAGGATTAGGCTTACCATTTAAAAATACGGGGTTACCTACTTAAATCAGAGATGTTGTAAAACTTCTCAAAAAACTATACATCCTTGGAACTCTTAAATGGTGGTGGAAGAAGAGTGTGCACATATTGTAAGGCAGTGATAGATGGTTTGTTGATAGGCAAGGAGATGTCTGACGAATCTCATAGAATTTTTTGAGGATGTAACTAGTAGAGTGGATAGGGGAGAACCAGTGGATGTGGTATATTTGGATTTTCAAAAGGCTTTTGACAAGGTCCCACATAGGAGATTAGTGTGCAAACTTAAAGCACACGGTATTGGGGGTAAGGTATTGGTGTGGGTGGAGAATTGGTTAGCAGACAGGAAGCAAAGAGTGGGAATAAACGGGACCTTTTCAGAATGGCAGGCGGTGACTAGTGGGGTACCGCAAGGCTCAGTGCTGGGACCCCAGTTGTTTACAATATATATTAATGACTTGGATGAGGGAATTAAATGCAGCATCTCCAAGTTTGCGGATGACACGAAGCTGGGTGGCAGTGTTAGCAGTGAGGAGGATGCTAAGAGGATGCAGGGTGACTTGGATAGGTTGGGTGAGTGGGCAAACTCATGGCAGATGCAATTTAATGTGGATAAATGTGAAGTTATCCACTTTGGTGGCAAAAATAGGAAAACAGATTATTATCTGAATGGTGGCCGATTAGGAAAAGGGGAGGTGCAACGAGACCTGGGTGTCATTATACACCAGTCATTGAAAGTGGGCATGCAGGTACAGCAGGCGGTGAAAAAGGCGAACGGTATGCTGGCATTTATAGCGAGAGGATTCGAGTACAGGAGCAGGGAGGTACTACTGCAGTTGTACAAGGCCTTGGTGAGACCACACCTGGAGTATTGTGTGCAGTTTTGGTCCCCTAATCTGAGGAAAGACATCTTTGCCATAGAGGGAGTACAAAGAAGGTTCACCAGATTGATTCCTGGGATGGCAGGTCTTTCATATGAAGAAAGACTGGATGAACTGGGCTTGTACTCGTTGGAATTTAGAAGATTGAGGGGGGATCTGATTGAAACGTATAAGATCCTAAAGGGATTGGACAGGCTAGATGCAGGAAGATTGTTCCCGATGTTGGGGAGGTCTAGAACGAGGGGTCACAGTTTGAGGATAGAGGGGAAGCCTTTTAGGACCGAGGTTAGGAAAAACTTCTTCACACAGAGAGTGGTGAATCTGTGGAATTCTCTGCCACAGCAAACTGTTGAGGCCAGTTCATTAGCTATGTTTAAAAGGAAGTTAGATATGGCCCTTGTGGCTACAGGGGTCAGGGGGTATGGAGGGAAGGCTGGGTTCTGAGTTGGATGATCAGCCATGATCATAATAAATGGCGGTGCAGGCTCGAAGGGCCGAATGGCCTACTCCTGCACCTATTTTCTATGTTTCTATGTTTCTAAAAGATTAACCACAGGTAAACTGGAATATGCAGAGGGCATTAAAGTCCGATCAGCCATGGCCTTATCAATAGGCAGAGCAGGCTGAAAGCAGATCAGCCTTCTCCTGCTGCTAATTTGTATACTTGCTGTGATTGCTTTATCTTTAAAAAACTACTGCTACTGCATGTCTGAGTTGTTTATTAAGAAGACTCTGTTGAGGGCAATTATGCTCATTTGTTTTCTATGACTGAAGGCAGCTCTGTCCCTCAAATTCTAGGGATCCCAAATAATCTGTCCCTCTTATATAAAAAGAGCATAGGCAAGCTGATGGATTGGATTTAGGACAGATATTAATTGCTGATATTTCTACTTTTAATTTTGCTTTGTATCTTACAGTTTCTCACAAAACTGTGTGGCAACTTTCACACGAGTTATTTTCTTAAGAAACGTAAGCAGTGAAAAAGCACTGAGTTTCCTCTACAAAACAAAATACAATTGCTTGTGTAAATAAGATGATTCCAACATTCCAAAGTCATTGTAACTTCACAAGACTTTACTAATAACCAGAATATAGTAGATTCTGGTTAATTGGGCAATTGATTAATTAGGGCTGCCACTCATTTGGGGTAACTCTTAGAGAACAAAGATTGATCTAGAAATTGGGAAGGACACTGTTGCTGAATAGCTTCTAACTCATGTCAGTCACGTGTACTTGTGTGGCCATTACGTCACCACACTGTACTTTAATTAAGTTTTTAAATAGCGTCAGTTGTGTGTGCTTGTGTTGTTATCCATCTGGGTCAACTGGATGAATCCACTATGTGTATACATGTACACTTACATTTACATTTGTACATTTACAAATGTACATATACATTTACATATGGCACACTCTCAGTAGGGCTCATATACAACCTTGGCACACTAGCTAGCTCTACTAACAGCCATATGACTCAGCAGTGAGAATGCAAACTGATTAAATTTGATATCGGCACGATTTTTTCCCAGGGCTAAAATGGCTAACACAAGAAGGCACAGTTTTAAGGTACTCGGAAGTAGGAACAGAGGAGATGGCAAGGGTAAAAATAAACACGAGTACATCAAAGTAAACAACACGTACAATATCTCAAGTAAAAACATTATATAAAGATTGAAAAAAATTTGGGATGGGAAAAAAACCCTACTAAGCAAGAAAAGTGGGAAAAAAGAAAAACCCCATTAGGTGTTCAACCCCAGAGCCATGCGTCATACATAAAGCTTCTAAAGATAAACATCAAACCGCCAGCCAAAAAAAAGTACCAAAAAATTTACAATTAGATCGTGGAGAATCCATCAATTAACTCAAATGATAATAATGAGCAAATGAACCCCATCTTTTCTCAAAATCAAACACAGGTTCAAAGGTTCAACTTCTAATTTTCTCCAGACTAAGACATAGCATCACTTGAGAGAACCATTGTGACAAAGTGGGAGCCGCTGTATCCTTCCACTTCAACAAAATGGCCCTCCTAGCTATCAATGTAACAAATGCAATAACATGTTGGTCAGACACAGAGATACCATGGATATTTTGAAGAATTATTCCAAAAAGCACAGTTAATTTGTTAGGTTGTAAATTAATTTTAAGTGCTTTAGAAATTGTAGAAAAAACTGACTTCCAGAACTGTTCCAGTATAGAGCAAGACCAAAACATGTGTGTCAGTGTAGCTGTCTCAGTTTTGCATCTATCACAATAACTATCAACAATAGGGAATATTTTAGACAATCTCTCCTTCGTCAAATGGTAACAATGTACAATTTTAAATTGCATCAGTGAATGACTAGCACAGATCGAAGAAGAGTTAACCAGCTTCAGAATCAGCATCCAATCTTCTGTCGTAAAAGTCAAATTGAGTTCCTTTTCCCAATCTTGTTTAATCTTAAATAAAGGACGCTTATCCCATTGTAGTAGCGAATTATAAATTCTTCCAATGGAACCCTTCATTGAAGGGTTCATACTCATAATAATATCTAACAGGTCAGCATCCAATACGTAAGGAAAATTACTTAAATATTTTTGGAAGAAACGTCTAAGTTGGAGATATTGTAAAAAGCGTGAGTATGATTGAGAATATTTATCAACTAATTGTTCAAAGGACATCAGTCTACCTTCTTTAAATATATCCAAAAAATTAATACCTTTATTTTCCCAAAGTAAAAAAAATTGGATCACTCAAAGAAGGCTTAAAGAAGTAGTTTTGATAAATTAAACTACAAATTTTGGAGGGATTATAAAAAGTTAATGTTTTGGTCTGATAACAGCAGAGGAGACACGACACGAGAGAACTGCGGAAGCTACCCAAGAAACCACTGGTGGAATTTAAGACCACCATGAGGGTGAAGGTGACGGACCGATTAATTTCCACCCATGATTACCAGTGCGGGTAAGAGCTTGCCCGTCGGGGTCTGCTGGTGGTGAACCCGTGCCGTGGGTTAGTAGACCGTTCCCTAGAAGGGGCTTTGTCCATCTGTGTCTGTGTAGGGGTCACACGAAGTGACTCTGAATACTTCGGAAGCAAGAACAACTAAAGCTGCCAACTTGAACATCAACTCAATTAACTCTCTCTCCCTCCGTCAATTCAACTCGACGCAACACAAAGCGAACTGAACTGCTTAAACTTAGTTGGTCTTTTTCAACCCGTCACGGGGTTCGTGACAAAATTGGGGCCTGCGTCTGGGATCTGAACAACTTTGGTTGGAGCCAATTTTCGAAGTTGTGTGGGGGTTTGTCTTGATTGGGGAAATCCCTTATAATTAATCTGTGTGTGGAAAACAGCAGAAATGGAGGCTAGGGTATTTATAGAGAACTCTACTCCTCTGTTTTTGAGGAGTGCCAGAAAGGAGGTTCTACGTGACATTGCTAAGAAATGGAAACTTTCCGGAATACAGAAGGATATGACGAAGGCAGGAATTTGGAGGAAAGTAGCTGAATATTGTGTTGGGAAAGAGTTATTTGAGGAGTCGTCGCTACAGGAATTTCCGATAGGTGATGAGGAGACCCCATTACGACTAGAACAATTAAGAATGCAGAGACTAAAGTTTGAGGCTGTAGACACAGAAAAACAAAGGGAGTTTGAGAGGGAGGTGCGGCGTGAAGAGGGTCAAGTGTCAGGCCGTGGTGGCGAGAGGGGTGTATCAATTAATGTCACTCAGGAAATTAAGTTGGTACCTCCATTTACTGAAGAAGACATTGATAGGTACTTCCTACATTTTGAGAAAGTAGCTCAGAACAGGAAGTGGCCGAGGGAGGACTGGGCAGTATTGCTGCAAAGTGTGTTAAAAGGGAAGGCGCAGCAAGCATATTCTGCCTTATCTGTGACCGAGTCGACTAATTATGATAACTGTGAAGGAGGCTGTGTTTAAGGTCTATGAAATGGTGCCAGAAGCGTACTGACAGAAGTTTCAGGGTTTGAGGAAGTCTGGGAACCAGACATATAAAGAGTTTGCCCGTGAAAAGGAGAGGTACTTTGATCGGTGGTGTGCCTCGAAAGAGGTAGACGAGAACTACAACAAACTGAGACAGCTGATGCTGATTGAGGAATTTAAAGAGTGTGTCCCTAGTGAGATATGGACATACGTAGAAGAGAAAGACGTTGAGACTCTTTCTGCAGCCGCTAGGTTAGTGGATAAGTTTGCCCTGACTCACAAGATTAAGTTTTTCCCCAGCAAGGGTTATCAGAAGAGTTACTGGGATAATCCGCTGAGTAAAACAGAAAACAAGGCAGGGGCCAGTGACAGAGGTAAAGAGGAGGGGAAACCGACCAAAAATAAGTTTTCCAGTTTTACCTGTTACTACTGCAGAAAGCCTGGCCATGTGGCGTCTAACTGTCATATTCGGAAGAAAGAAATGGGAAAGGAGAAGGGGAAAACCCCCGACGCCTGTGCATCAGCAGCTGAGACCACACGAAGGAAGGTGGGGTCTGGCCGAGTTCAGGAGGGGATTGAGTGGTTTATTATCAAAGGTTTTGTGTCTGTGAAGGAGGGGTCACCCCTAGTTCCAGTGAGAATCTGATGCGATACTGGAGCCTTTCAGTCACTGATATTAAGTGATGTCTTAGAATCTGGTGACGAGACAAAAACGGACCAAGTGAATATTCTGGAAGGTATTGGCAAGGGAACAGAGGTTGTGCCTTTGCACAAAATAATTTTGAAATGTGTCTGGACCAGTTGAGATAGGGATACGACCTAAATTACCAATAGCTAACATGGACGTCTTGTTGGGAAATGACCTGGCAGGAAAAGATGAACACCCAGGGTTACAGCTAACAAGCCGGCCTGCTGTTAGTGAGACAAGCGCAGACAGTGAACTTTATCCCGCATGCACAGTCACAAGAAGTATGACAAGGAAGGCTGCAGAAGTGAAGCGATCTGGACGGGAGGAGTCAGGTGCCCGCGATAACAACTATAGGGGTACAGATCCTACTGACTTATCTGAAACTTTTCTACCGTCTGTGTTCAACCAGGACCCAGGTAGTGAGGCAGATAAGAGGGGTTTGTCATTGTCCAGGCGGAAGCTTGTGGAAGAGCAGGATTGGGGTCCTGAGATTGCAGTTTTAAAAGAGACAGATCTTTCTGAGGATGAAATTCAGAGCCAGTCAATGGGTTACTATCTGAAGGACGGGGTATTAATGACGAAGTGGAGGCCACCAACAATACCTGCCAATGAGGATTGGGCCGTGGTGCACCAGGTGGTGGTTCCAAAGGGTTACCGTACAGAAATTTTAAAGATGGCTGATACAATGCCTTTAGGGGAACATCTTGGAGTTAGAAAGACAGGGCACAAGATTATGAAAGAATTTCATTGGCCGGGTATAAGAAAGGATGTGGCAGTTTTTCGTAAAACTTGTCACACATGTCAAGTGGTAGGGAAACCGAATCAGACTATCCCAAAAGCCCCACTTCGCCCCATACCACCTTTTGGCAATCCTTCTCCAGGGTCATTGTGGATTGTGTTGGCCCAATGCCAAAGACTACGGGTGGCCACCAATACCTGTTAACCATTATGTGCGCTGCCTCTAGGTTCCCAGAAGAAATACCCCTCAGGAACCTAAAGGCTAAAACAGTGGTGAAGGCACTTAGTAAGTTCTTCACGTTCGTGGGTCTGCCCAAGGAGATACAATCGGATCAGGGCAGTAATTTAACAGCGGGCGTATTCCAACAGATAGTTACGGAACTGGGAGCGAAACAAATTTTGTCCACGGCATACCATCCCCAATCCCAGGGAGCGACAGAGAGGTTTCACTCTACCCTCAAAACCATGATTAAAACGTGCTGTATGGAAAACGAAAAACATTGGGATGAGAGTATACCTTTACTCCTATTTGCTATAAGAGATTCGATCCACGAATCGTTGGGGTTCAGTCCGTTTGAGCTCAGGTTCGGTCACAGGCCTCGAGGACCTTTGACCTTACTGGGAAAGCAATGGTCTGATAAGGAAGTGCGAGTTGGTGTATTGGATTATGTCTTAGAGTTTCGAGACAGGCTGAACAGGGCTTGTGACCTTGCGAAATACAATCTCCAAGACTCCCAGGTTGATATGAAGTGCTGGTATGACAGACAGGCGAGGGAGTGAAGCTATGAGGTTGGAGATAAGGTCTTGGTTTTGTTTCCCTTGGAGAATAACCCTCTCCAGGCTCAATTTAGTGGACCTTATGAAATAATGAGGAAAATTGATGAGCTTAACTATGTATCAGGACACCTGGTAGAAGGAAGGCCACTCAATTAGTGCATGTGAACCTAATCAAACCTTATTTTGATTCTAAATCCGCATCAGTTGGGGTCATGACCAAACAAGACCCAGCTGCAAAGACTAGCCCAGAGATAACGGGGGAGTGTAATGAGCAGTGTCTGGTTTCAGCTCGACTCAAGAATGCTAGCATTTTGGAGAACATAAGACAGCAAAATTAACCACCTGGAACCGAAACAACAGCAACAGATAAAGGAGCTAATTGGCAAACATTCCGATCTATTCCTAGATACACCGGGGCAGTGTAAGTATAGCTACCCATTATATCATTGTGGGGCAGGCTGATCCAGTGAAACAGCATCCCTACAGGATGAATTTAGAATGTAGTAAAGTAGTGGAACAGGAAATCAAATATATGTTGGCCAATGACATAATCAGGCCATCCACCTCTGTGTGGGCTTCCCCGTGCGTGATAGTTCCCAAGCCTGATGGTACAATGAGATTTTGCACAGATTATAGAAAGGTCAATGCAATAACTAAAACAGATGCTTACCCTATTCCCAGAATAGATCACTGCATCGACAGGGTGGGAAAGACTAAGTACCTAACAAAAATTGACCTGCTAAAAGGGTACTGGTGTGTTCCCTTAACCGACAGGGCACGAGAATTAATAGCATTCGTCACCCCCTTGGGGTTGTACGAGTATAATGTGATGCGTTTCAGGATGAAACATGCCCCTGGGACATTCCAACGTATGATAAACTCTGTGATTGAAGGCTTGAAGAATACTGGGGCATACATTGACGATTTAGTAGTATGGAACGACATGTGGGAGAAACACATTGTAACAGTAGAGAAATTATTTGGTCGGCTCTCTAAAGCTAATCTGACAGTGAACCTTGCCAAGAGTGAGTTTGGTCACACCAGGGACACATATCTTGGTTATGTAGTGGGCCAGGGTCAACTGGCTCCTGTGAAAGGGAAAGTTCAGGCTATCGCTGATGTACCCATTCCAACGGGTAAGAGAGCATTGAGAAGGTTTTTAGGTATGGTGGAGTATTATTGAAAATTTTGCAAGAACTTTGCGGATATTGCCCTTCCACTGACAAGACTGTTGAGAAAGAGTGAACGATTTGTGTGGGATGAGCGTTGCCAAGAGGCGTTCGAATGGTTAAAGGGTATCCTGTGTCACCATCCAGTGCTAAAGGCACCGGACTTCACTAAGCTATTCTCCCTAGTGACGGACGCTAGCGATGAAGCTGCAGGGGTGGCGCTATTACAGAGAGGAGATTATGGTATTGAACATCCGGTGACATACTTTTCCAAAAAGTTTAATGTGCACCAGAAAAATTACTCGACAATAGAAAA
Source organism: Mobula hypostoma (assembly GCF_963921235.1). Taxonomy (NCBI): domain Eukaryota; kingdom Metazoa; phylum Chordata; class Chondrichthyes; order Myliobatiformes; family Myliobatidae; genus Mobula; species Mobula hypostoma. The sequence continues at coordinate 21,752,605 of NC_086115.1, forward strand.
GGAATTACTGTCCCTCATTTTTACATTACAACATTTCAAGGTTTACAAAGGTCTCGCACAAAAGCCGTTAGTGGTGTACACTGACCACAACCCTTTGGTGTTTTTAAATAAGATTAAAGATCGAAATCGGCGTTTATTAAACTGGAGCCTGTGTTTACAGCAGTTTGATATCCAGATAAGACACTTAAGGGGTACAGACAATGTCACTGTGGATTGCCTATCCCACTGTTAAAAATGCTGACGAACTGTGTAAATGCTTAATGTACACTCTGTGAAGTAGAATGTAGTGCTTGGTGTGTAGAATCCGTGAGTGCGCAAAATTTTGCTCAAAGATCAAAATTTTCCCAAAGGGGGAAGGTAGCACGCAGGTGAGAAACTGCTAGAAAGTTCAGCAATCTAATGAACTGAGACAGCGCAAGCTGAGACACGAACTGGGAAGTCACCATGGTAACAGCTCAGAGCGGTTGAGCTAACGTACGTTGAAATTTTGGAGGAATTACAAAAAGTTGATCCTTCTGTCTGTTAACGGCAGAGGAGACACGACACGAGAGAACTGCAGAAGCTACCCGAGAAACCATTGGTGGAGTTTAAGACCACCACGAGGGTGGAGGTGACAGACCGATTAATTTCCACCCGCGATTATCACTGGAGGAAGAGCTTGCCCGTCAGGGTCTGCTGGTGGTGAACCCATGCGGTGGGTTAGTAGACCGTTCCCTAGAAGGGGCTCTGTCCATCTGTGTCTGTGTGGGAGTCACACGAAGTGACTCTGAAGACTTTGGAAGCAAGAACAACTAAAGCTGCCAACTTGAACATCAACTCAATTAACTCTCTCTCTCTTCATCAATTCAACTCCACGCAACACAAAGTGAACTTAACTGCTTAAACTTACCTGACACTGTAAGGCTGATATCTACCGCCTGGACTATTATTTTTGCATCCACACACACATTTACAGATATATATATGTATATAATAGTTTATAACCTGTATTGTATTATTCGGTTTAATGACATTAATTTGTAGTAGTAATAAATATAGTCTTAATTTATAGTAAACCAGACTCCAGGTGCGTTCCATTTCTGTTGGTCCTTTTCAACCCGTCACAGGGTTCGTGACAATTCTACTTTACACATGCTCAGAGCACATACCAATAAGCGATGATCAAAAATGGCGCCGATGAAAAATACAACCACATAACCATATAACCATATAACAATTACAGCAAAAAACACACATGCTCCGGAACCACCCACTGGGAAAAAATTCCTAACTCTAACCCCTCCCCCTCCCAAAAGCCCGAAAAAGGCAAGCAGACTAGATAGAATACAAAGCCAGGGACTGCTCTGTCTGTTCAGGAGAAACATTTTTAAAAGGATTCTCTCTCCCTCCCCCCAGTTAAAAAAACCCAACTGACCTTGTAAAAGGAACAATGAAGTCTCAGCAAAGGGAAGTGTTTACATTCCAGCATTATAATGTTATCCAGCGCCATTGTTTAGGTTTAACATTACGTCTCTAAAAAAACCTTAAAATTCAATTATAAGACACTATAATAAAGCAGGAAAAAAATTAATAGCATGTTAAACCATACTAAATTTCCAAAAATACCAATTAATAATAACATAAGCAATTAAACCCTCCCGTAAATATATTTAAAAAGCCCCATTAGTAGGAAAAACTACTAATTAAGAAAGAAACAAAATAATATGCAATAATGAACGACTCTCCTTATCTTCTCTCTCAATAAAATATCTAAGTAACCTTCATAAATCTTCTTTCTGAAATGCCAGGAATATACAAATAACTAATTTCAGACAATTCATTTGGTAACAGCGGCAGGTATAGTTTGAACTCCAATGCAGCTTTTGGATCAAAAAATGTACGAGGAGGAGAGTTAGAAGGGAAAACTTTAATTCCTATTGGGTAACACAAGGAAGGAAGCAGTTTCTTATCACATGCCTGTTTCATTACCAGAGCAAATCTTGATCTTTGTTCCATTACCTCCCTCGGATAATCATCATAAAAACGGAGCTTGGATTCCATAAATCTAAAAACTCTGTTTTTTTGCCTGTCGCATTATTTGATCTTTAATTTTAAAATGATGAAAACAGACCAAAATAGACCTTGGTCTATTTGGATCTTTAAATTTCGACGTAAAAGCTCTGTATGCTCTGTAGGCGGCTTTGATAATATAGTAGGAAATAAAGTATGAAAAAGCTTACCAAAGAATCTCCATCTTCAACTCCTTCTTGGAGTCCAACAATTCGTATACTTCTCCAGCGAGATCTAGTTTCCAGGTCTATAATCTTATTTTGATATCTTTCTAAACGAGTTATAGCTTCAGACAATTTTTGCTTAGTTATCTTTAATTCCCTTTCGTGTGTAACAACTTGAGTTTCCAAGTCTTTAAGTTTTCCCAGAAATGACTTCATTTCATTACTATTCTTTTCCAGTTGATCTTTAATTGATCCATTCTGATCTTTAATTGAATTCAGTGTCCGGACCATATCTTCAGCCCTTGGTGGTATTTCATCAGATCTTTCCTTTGGCATCTTTCCTTTCCCATTACCTTTATCACTAGGTTCAGATAAGTTCTTCCCACTCCTCGTAGACATAGACATATTGTTCCCCCTCAAGAATCAGCAATTCCAAATTTTAAATTCGAAGTTTAAACTGGGGGAGAGAAACAAAACTAAGAGCAGCACAATATTGCAGTAACTCCATTAACAGACAGGCATAGTCGGAGTAAGTTTTTCTACACAGAGAGTGGTGAGTGCATGGAATGGGCTGCTGGCGACGGTGGTGGAGGCGGATACTATAGGATCTTTTAAGAGACTCCTGGAGCTTAGAAAAATAGAGGGCTATGGGTAACACTAGGTAATTGCTAAAGTAAGTACATGTTCGGCACAGCATTGTACTGTAGGTTTTCTATGTTTCTATGATTTGGGGTTCAACCAAACAGGAACGTCCTGATATTCTCATCTGAGCGAATGCTGTGTAAATACTGCCCATACATACTTATCGGACAGCAAAAAATAAAAGATCGTACACTGCATAAAATTATAAAGAAACTATATGCTTTAAGTATCTGCACTGATTTTGTTCATTTACAGTGAATGAAAAGAACATGGCAACACGTTGGTTGTCCGTTGTATTTGACGATGACAGCGAAACCTGTGTGGTAGAGTTTTAAAGTGGAAAAGCTGTTGCTTTGGGACAGTTTCAGTCTCTTGACCTCAGAACTCCGGGTCTGATGGTGTGAGTAATCATCACAATCTGCGGTCCTCCTTGGTTACAGTGGATGTCCATAACTTCTTCTGTGCCTTATCATGCCCTTTGCTCGACATGGAACATTACAGAACTAACTTCTTGGCCATTGGATTTCACTGTTGATCTCATCTGCTCAGTCCACCTGAGCTGACTTCACATGCTAGGACAGGCATCTTGTTATTTCACTGGGTTATGAAGTCCGCCTCTGCACTTCACCTGGTTTGGCCTGCCTGTTGAGATGGTGTACTATGGTGCGGCTGCTGTGGCATCCTAGCAGCTATTTGGAGTGACAGGTAAGAGCTGAGTGTCCGGTGGAGACCAACAATAAGTGAGCTGCACTAGAATGGACACGACAAGTCCCTTCACCAGAGGTGCTGCCCCTCCTTAGATACTCCATACATGGCAGTGTACACTGGGTAAATTCATCCATCGATAACTATTATGAACTAATACACAGTTTTATAGTACAGGTCGACCTTCACTAATCCGACTACCTGTAATCGGCTCCTTCGATAATCAGGCACTGATTATGCTTAATGTGATCCTTCCGTAATTTGGCATTTTCACTAATCCAGCACTCCTCAGGTCCCTATGGTGCCGGATTAGTGAAGGTCGACCTGTGCTATAGTTGCATATTTTCACGGGCAATTTGTTCTGTACTTCATTTAAATACATAATTTATTACTTAGTAGTTTGCCTTTTTTATATGCTTTTAATTATTTCTATGAAACTTTGGCTAATTGATGCAGCCTCTTAATTGGGTGAAAATGGACTGACCTCAATATGTCCCAATTAACTGGAATCCAATACCACATAACCATATAACAATTACAGCACGGAAGCAGGCCATATCGGCCCTTCTAGTCCGTGCCGAACTCCTACTCTCACCTAATCCCACTGACCTGTACTCGGTCCATTACCCTCCATTCCCTTCCTGACCATATATCTATCATATTAATCAAGATTATAAAGCAAATAAAGGTTTCAAGGACAACTTGTAATTAATTTCACAAGCAAATGGCAAATGTACTATTCAACATTACCCTATTGCATAGATTCACATTGTCAGAGTAACTCATTGGTCGCCATTCTGAAATACTCGTGTTTTCTAACAATATCTTCGTCACCTATTTCTACTCATCTCTCAGAAAGCACACTAAATTTACACAACATATATCACAAACCTGAAGTGCTCTGCTTTTGAAGGACAGTATCAGCTGTGTTTCTCCAATAACCATATTCTGTAATTAACAATACTCAGAATTCCACCAGCCTCAGTAATTAAAACCATGGAAGTTATGTAAGTGGGAACAGTTAAATCTCTAATAACAAAGGCATTTTCATTGGACTCAACACAACCAAATATTACTCTACTACAATCAGAAAATGTGATTAGTAACACTTAGTTTATGTACGATCAATTTTCATAATTTGAACTACTCTCTAGGAATGAGCACTTAAGTCAAAACACTATTCAATGGTTAAGTTTTTGGAAGCAACATATAAAATTAAAACATTATCCATGGCAAACTCTATTTTATTCAGCAAAACATTTTGTAATCTTACATCAGTCATTTAGGTTATCTAGTTAACAATTTAAATTAAATCGGATGTAAAACGGCTGATCTGGCAATAATATGATTATTTAATTTCCCATCAATCTAAGTTCAATGTACACTTGAAAACTGACTGTACCGTACCACAGGCACTGAATAACAAAGAACTAACAAAAGTGTCCTTATGTTCTACAAAAAAATGATTAAACACATTTAAAATATACACCATTACACACAGACTTGATTACTGTCGCAGAAGTATTACAAAACCACACCCAGAATTGAATAATTACTTTCATCTTCATCAAAAAAAGTTTCAAATTTTTTTTTGGTCTTTCTTTGTTGTTGACCTTTCAATGCGTAAACCTGGCAAACCAGGTGAAAGCTTACCACAAAGAAGATCTATTTGTTGGTTAAACTAACACACTGCTTGCTTTCAATCAGTTTGTTCCTTCCTTTCAGAATGTGCCATTCAGGTTAGCTCTTTTATTGCAACCATGTCAAGTCAGCAGGAAAGCTAATTTTAGGAAGCGTCATCATCAAGCATCCGAGGGCTAATACTAGGTCTTGTAACACAGCACCAGTTGGAGCTGCAATGTCTGAAACAACTGTTGCTTATCACATACAAATTGTCTACGAGCATAGAGACCAATGAGCACAGCAAAATAAAGCAGGTGTGAAGTCATAGTTTAAAAACAAGAAATCCTCTCACTTGAACAAGCTTAGATGGCAGCCACATGCCTTCCAAATTATATGTTTTTTATACTCTTTAATAAAACTGAAAAATTTTAAAATACTTCCATGAAAAAATTGTAGAATTTGTATGTAAATATGAGGCAAGGATAGTTAGATTCTACTTGCCCGTGAACAGTGTTTGTGGGCCAATCTTATACCAATCCACAAAATAAGTCTATGCCCCACTTCCCACAATCGTAAATCACATCTAATCCACAATTGAACCTCTCTCCTTACAACTAGATTCCACCTCCCCTCCCGGTATATCTATCATTTGTCAGAATGGAAATTGCCCCTTCCCCTCTCTGAGGCTGAACAGTCTGTCCTCAGCAAAGGCTTTACCTTTGTCCCACTGCGGGGTTTTTTTCATTTTAAAGACAAAACTAGTTCCCTTCCACCAACACCCTCCTCCGCCTAGCAAACTGGTCCTCACCCTCAACAATTTCTCTTTCGGCTCCTCCTACTTTCCCCAAACCTAAGGTGTGGCCATGGGCGCCCACACGACCCCAGCTATGCCTGCCTTTTCATCAGCTATATGTATCTGCACTTCTGGGTGATGCAGTTGTAACACCTAATTTTCAAACCCTCAGTGTAAGCATCAGGACTATAATCTATAAACTATATAATGAGTAATTGAGCAACAATGATTTTTTTTTAAATTGTGAAAAAAGAGCATCAAGGGCATCCTAGTGATCAATTATTCATTTTTCAAAAAAAACCTATCACAGATGCATGAGCACATTTAAGAGACCAAGGAGCTAACATTTTACATTAGATGATATACAATCTTGAAAGAACTGAATATATGGCCCTTCTGTGTTCTGAACATTCTTAGGTTCTTTTAAATTACAATATTGTACGAATGAATGATGTATAAAAATATAGGGCTGAAATGAAAATATTTCCAGTCATAGGTAGATCTCACGATTTTATGAATTTCAGAAATAATTTTTCAAAACAGCTTACTTTAAATAGAAGATTTTTATAAAGATCAGAACTATGCTACATGAGTAACACACAGAAAATGCTAGAGGAAGTCAGCAGGTCAAGCAGCAAATATGGAGAGGAATAAACTTAAGAACATACCAGCATAAGACATAGGAGCAGAATTAGACATTCAGCCCATCAAGTCTGCTCTGCCATTTCATCATTGCTGATCCATTTCCCTCTAAACCCCACTCTCCTGCCATCTCCCCATAATCTTTCACAGCCTGTCAAACTCTGCTTTAAATTTACCCAATGACTTGGCCTCCACAGCCATCCATGGCAATGAATTCCACAGATTCACCACCCTCCGGTTAAAGAAATTCTCCTCATCTCTGTTCTAAATGGATGTGCCATTTAGACTGTGTCCTTTGGTCCTAGACTCATCCACTATAGGAAACATCCTCTCCACATCAACTCTATCTAGGCAATGAGATTCTCCCTCATTCTTCTAAGTTACAGCAAGTATAGGTCCAGAACCATCAATTGCTCCTCATTTGATAAGCCTTTCATTCCTGGAGTCATTTACCTTCCTCACCAATGACTCAACCTGCAAATTAACCTTCAGGGAATCCTACATGAGGACTCCCAAGTCCTATTGCACCATGGATTTTTGAATTTTGTCCCCATTTAAAAAATATGCTTTTATTCCTTCTACCAAAGTGCATGACTACTTCCCGACACCATATTCCATCAGCTACCATTCTCCTAATCTGTGTTTCTGCGGACTCCCTGCTTCCTCAACACTACCTTTTCCTCCATCTATCTTTGTATCATCCACAGACTTGGCCACAAAGCCAGCAACTCCATTATCTAAATCATTGACATACAACATAAAAAGAAGTGGTTCCAACACCGGCCCCTGTAGAACACCATTAGTCACCGGCAGCTAATCAGAAAAGGTTCCCTTTATTGCCACTCTTGTCCCCTGCCAATCAGCCAATGCTCTATCCATGCTATTATCTTTCCTGTAATACCATGCACTTTTTTCTTGTTAAGCAGCCTCATGTGCAGCACCTTGTTAAAGGCCTTTTTGAAAATCCAAGTACACAACATCCACCAATTCTCCTTCATATATCCTGCTTATTATTTCCTCAAAAAATTCCAACAGATTTGCCAGTCGATGTTTCAGGTTGAGACTTCATCAGGACTGGAAAGGATGGGGGAAGAAGCCAGAATAAGAGGTGGGGAAGGAAAGGAATACAAGTTGACGGGTAATAGGTGAAACCAAGTGAGGAAGAAGGTGGGTGGGTGGGAAAGGAAAGATGTAGTAGGAAGCTGGGAGAGACTAGGTGGAAAATGTAAAGGGCTAAAAAAGAAGAATCTGATGGGAGAAGATAGTGGACTCTGAGAGAAAAGAAAGGAATAAGGGCACCAGTGTGAAGTGATGGACAGCAGGGGAGAAGGGAAGGGGTTAAAGGGAAGCCAGAATGGGGAATGGAAAGAGAAAGATGGGGAAGTGGGGAGAAATTACCTGAAGTTGGAGAAATTAATGTTCATGCCATCAGGTTGGAGGCTATCCACACTGAATATGAGGTGTTGCTCCTCCAACCTGAGAGTGGCCTCATCATTGCTTTGGATTTCCAGCATCTGCAAAATTCTTGTGTTTATGAATGCTACATGAATCCTTCATTAAAAAAATGTCTTACTGTGCGACAGACAACTCTAATATCTTTGATCCAAAGAAATTGAGACACAACAGATCACAGATGTTGAATTTAGAGTGAAAAAACAAACTAAAGGAGGAACTTCACAGGTCAGGCAGCATCTGTGGAGGGAACTGGACAGTCAATATCCATTTCCCTCTGTAAATACTGCCTGACTTACTGAGTTCCTCCAGGAACTTGTTATTTGTTCCAGAGAATTGTTTAGACTAAAGCAAACATAATATATTCTCCACTTTATATTCTATTTTCATATGAAGTAAAACTTTGATAATTCAACATGCGAAGTACCCAACCAATGGCCATTCAAGATTATGGGGGCCTTGATGGGTGGATAGGAAGCACAGTAAATGGGGCCCTGGAGAGTGGATATGAAGCATGGGAAACAGGGCCCTAGTGGGTGGAAAAGTTTTCCACTAAAAGCCCCATTTAGTGGAAAGTTATGCAGGAACCAAGGTTCTGTTTAGCGGAAAGGTTTACAGGAACCTAGGCTTTGTTTAGTGGAAAAGTATGCAGGAACCCAGGCCCGATTCAATGGAAAGACATGCAGGAACCAAAGCCCTGTTTAATGGAAAGGTATGCAAGAACTAAGGCCCCATTCAATGAAAAGACATGCAGGAAACAACATGCACGAACCAAAGCCCTGTTTAATGGAAAGGTATGTAGGAACCAAGGCCCTGTTTAGTGGAAAGTTATGCAAGAACAAAGGCCTTATTTAGTGGAAAGGAAACATGGGAACTAGAAGCCTACTTTGTAGAAGGGGATAGCAGGAACTAGGACACCATTAAGTCATATGCAGGTATGGAAGCTTCAGAAAGTCTGAAGGGAGCACAAGAACTAGAGATCTGGAAAATTTAAAGGCAGCCTGGAACCTGTGGCCTCAGTGAGTCGATATGATGCTCCAAACAGGAACTCTGGTGAGTAGAAAGAGTGCATCAGAATCTGTCTCCTGGTCAGTGGAAAAGGGGAACAGTAACCTGTGCCCTGTGAATTAGAAGAGACCAGAGTGAGTAGGAACCAGGGTGCCAGAGAGTGGAAGGTGAATGTGGACATCAGGGTCCACTGAGTGGAAAGGAAGTGCAATAAACATCACTTAATGAATCAGATGCAAAACCATTGCACAGCAGATTTTCAGAGTCCTACTGTAAGCATTTATATTTGCTTGAATATAAGACCCATTAACTAGAAATTGAATTACATAGTTCATGTTGTTACATGCTGTGGGATTAAAATTCAGCATTTGATGGATCATAAAATCTAATATTAACTTTTTGCTATTGATAGCACATAATGCAACTTAAACTTTCATGCTTACATGTGCTTAATGTGTTTACACCTAAAGTAAAGGGTGGTGTCACCTACATTCTTCTTAACTAATACTTGTCCCCTTGAAATTAATTCACAGGTCTGTTACAAACTTGTATGGATCACACACAGAAATGAAGTCTCAAAATCAGTGCCAAACCTGTACAAATGCAACTCAAAAGAATCATTAATTACTTACAGATTTGTTTCAATTATAGTGGAGTTCTTTGCAATAAGCTAGATTGAAGAATGCAAATGAAAGCCTTGGACAGTGTTTCAATGTACAAGTTAGCTTTACTTGTTGATTCTATTGAGCTTGCAGCAAAGGAAGTGGCCAAAGGCATTTCTATCACATCAAATGGAGCTGAAAGAAAATGATCAATTCTCCTAAGAGTCTTCCAGGAACAAGTTCCTCCTCAAGGTGCAATGCACATGCAGATCAAGGCTTTCAAAGTTAGTAATGATAGATTTCTGCCACTGCTGCAGCCTAGGTCCAAACATTGTCTGTACATGAACTGCTCTGGCTGGAAAGATGAAGGTTTCCATCATCCTGAAACTTACATCTATTTCAGAAGACTATGGCTAGATTATTTATATTTCCCAAGCAGCAGCTCACCACTGCAGAGAATTTGTCTCTGTATAAAAAGCTGGAATCTTCACAAATTGCAAAACTTAACATTCTTTGAATGTTAAATGGTGCATAATCTACCAAATAAAAATTCTCATGGAAGCTCATAAAATGCTTCTGCCCAATGTGACGTAATCATGATTGATGCCCTCATCCTGTGATTCACTGTATTTCCCATACTTCAGCTTGCACACTGGAAGGAGGTTGAATAATGTGAGCTGCCTTAGTGACTATCGCCCGGTAGTACTCATATCTACAGTGATGAAATGCATTGAGGTTGGTTATGACTAGATTGAACACCTGCCTCAGCAAGGACCTGGACCCATTGCAATTTGCCTATCGCCACAATAGGTCAACAGAAGATGCAATCTCAATGGCTCTTCAGACAGTCTTAGACCACCTGGACAATACAAACACCTATGCCAGGATGCTGTTCATCAACTATAGCTCAGCATTTAATACCATAATTCCCACAATCCTAATTGATAAGTTCAGAACTTTGGCCTCTGTAATTGGATCCTCGACTTTCTAACCAGAAGACCACAATCGTGTGGATTGGTGATAATATCCCCTCCTCGCTGATGATCAACACTGGTGCACCTCAGGGGTGTGTGCTTAGCCCACTGCTCTACTCTCTCTATACCCATGACTGTGTGGCTAGGCATAGCTGAAATACCATCTACAAATTTGCTGATGATACAGCCATTGTTGGTAGAATCTCAGATGGAGACGAGAAGATGTATAGGAGCGAGATATGCCAACTACTGGAGTGGTGTTACAGCAACAACCTTGCACTTAACGTCAGTAAGATGAAAAAGCTGATTGTGTACTTCAGGAAGAGGAAGATGAAGGAACACACACCAATACTCAAAGAGAGATCTGAAGTGGAGAGAGTGTGCAGTTTCAAGTTCCTGGGTGTCATGATCTCTGAGGACCTAACCTGATCACAACATATCGATGCAGTTAGAAAGAAGGCAACACAGCGATTATGTTTCATTAGGAGTTTGAAAAGATTTGGTATGTAAACAAATACATTCAAAACTTCTATAGATGTACCGTGGATAGCATTCTGACAGGCTGCATCACTGTCTGATATGGGGGGAGGCTACTGCACAGGACCAAAAGAAGCTGCAGAGGGTTATAAATTTTGTTGGCTCCATCTTGGGTACTAGCCTACAAAGTACCCAGGATATCTTCAAGGAGCAGAGTCTTAGACAGAAAGGCAGCATCCATTATTAAGAACCTCCAGCACACGGAGCATGCCCTTTTCTCACTGTTACCATCAGGTAGGAGGTACAGAAGCCTGAAGGCACACACTCAGCAATTCAGGAGCAGCTCCTTCCTCTGCTATCCGATTCCTAAATGGACATTGAACCCGTGAACATTACTCACTTTTTAAATATATATTACTTCTGATTTTTGCACTATTTTTAATCTATTCAATATACATATCGTGCAATTGATTTACTTATTTATTTTTTTTTTCTTCTTTTATATTAAGTATTGCATTGAACTGCTGCTGCTAAGTTAACAAATTTCACGACACATACCAGTGATACTAAACCTGATTTTGATCCTGATTCTGATCTGAATGTCCTAGGGCAAATACTATACCTTCCATCTTGTCTCATCACTTCAATCTAGATTCTTGTTGAAGAGTGCAACTAAGGCCTCAGTCAAATAGCCATACAAGGCTTAATGGAGACTTAGAGTCTAAGTCATAGAAATAATCAAAAATAAAATTTTTCTCCTGGACCAATTGGACAGGACTCTCTATTACTTTCTGGAGAGGTTCTTATACTTCTGCTACAAATTATTATATATGTTGCAACCACCAGAATGTTGCTATTTTGAGGGCTCAGCAGAATATTAGCACAAAATTGAAAAAAATAGCATTAGAAAAGGTGGAGAAGGTGAAGGAGTGGGAAGATGAGCAGAAGAGAAAAAGAAAGTGCTGTTAAAACATGTCTCACTAAGACCTGTTGGGTTAAACTGTTTAATTGTTATTTTCTCTGCAGCTTAACAATTAATTACTTACCAATATTTTTATAACTACTTATATACATGTAACCGTTTAATATGTTTCCTAGTGGCCACAGTATATATGTTTAGTTGTTCAATGTGTCCCCTGTGGTTACACGGCTTTGTAACATTCTGGAAAGTGCTGGAAGTTTCTCTTACGTTATTTGAATAAGGGGTATCTGATTCATGGACTCTTAACTGCAAATTTGAATGAAATGTTTCTAATCTATGGGTATAAAAAGAGCTGACCACTAGGGTCTGTTGTCTTTCTTTTTGCTTCTTCTCTCCCTTCTGCTACTAGCCTAGGGTCAGCACAACATTGTGGGCCAAAGGGCCTCTACTGTGCTGTACTTTTCTATGTTCTATGTTAAGCCTCTGCTATTGTTATTGACCGTTTTTCAAGTTTCTTTGTTCTCTTAGCTCTTAATAAAACAATTGTGCCACTCTCCTGATGTCCAAAAGAACTTAAAATTAAAAGCATCAGAATCCAACAGGCCATAAGACCATAAGACATAGTAGCAGAATTAGGGCTCTCAGAACTGTTCTGAGCTTAACTTGAGTACCTCGTTAGTTCAGCAAATATAAAAGCAGTTCGTAACTAATTTAGCAAAACCCTGTTGCTATTTATACCCTGAATAAGAACACAAGGGCAAAAAAAGTGTAAGCTATTCTACCCTTTGACCCTTCTCTGTGTTCAATATAATCAAAGCTGTTCCTATGCCTTGTTCACTTTGCAGCCTGGATCCACGATCCTGTGTTTTACTTTGTACCCAAAACTCTGTTGCTCTCTGTAACAAATATACTTTATGACTAAGCATCTAATTCCTCACAGAAAATACCAGAAGTAATCCTACATATAAAGAAATTTCTCATCTTATAACTCACTCCTACTCTACATCTCTATCCCTTATCTCATGTCTATCACTACACCTGCTAAGCTGTAGATTTTAGCTTGTGGAACTAGTGTACGTTGTCAATGTACTCCAGAATCTGATATGCCTCAAGTGGATCACTTGTCATCTTCTTCACTTGAGAAAGAACAAGGTAACATTTTTCAATCCCCATCCCCACTTGCAGCACAAACGCCTCAACCCCAGAAATCAATGTAGTAAATCTACACTGCATTGGCTCAACGTCTGATACTATTTACATAGGCAAACCAGAACTAAATTCATCATAGTCCTCTACAACCACTACAAAACGTCAAAATCTGTACATTCCAAACCCCCACAGTAAGTGCCAATATGTCATTAACCCTCCAACTTACTTGCTATATCTACATTTATTCATTTATTTAGAGATATAGTGCAGTAACAGGCCCTTCCAGCCCAGTGAGCCCACACCACCCAGTTACACCCATGTATATCTTTGGAATGTGGGAGGTAATCAGAGCACCTGGAGGAAACCAATGCAGTCACAGGAGGGACACATATACTGCTTAGACAGCAGAGGAAATAAACCTGGGTCGCTGGCACTTTAAGAGCATTATACCATTATAAGGCTGGCTGGTGGCGCAGTGACATCAGCGCCAGACTCTGGAACAAAGATTCCCAAATTCGAATCCAGTTGGGCCGCTCCCAGGCATGCTTTCCATCCGTGCCAGGTTGAGCGTTGAGCTCGCAACTTGGCCTCATAAAAAAAAACTGCACTGTGAGAAGGACATGGGGGACCACTCACAGAATCTTTCCTCCAAGACAACCACTTGAAAAGTGGTCGCCAAGGCTCTGGCAGAGTATGGCACACACAAAAAAAAGTACCATTATAAGTGGTCAAATCCATTTCCACAGTAAGCACTTCTTCCTCATTGCTGATCATAAAATCCAGGTTAATATGTTCAAAAACAGTTGAAATGAAATTATTTAAAATGTTGCATAAAATGAAGATGAAATCTTCTCAATGTTTTACTTTACCCCACCTTACAATATTTTCATTAAAGATTTTAATTCAAGTTCTCTCAAAGTCTGAACTTCTGCTAGATAATTTTCCTCCCAGGAACTTTAATTTTAAATTCTAAGCATGCTCAATTTCCATGTATCGCCCATATTGAAGGAAAGGAGAGCCACTCTGGAGAGCCCTAATGCGTATTTAATATGGTGAGTCAGACCAAAGAAAAAAATTGTAAGCACAAAAAACACAGTCAGGTTGAGAGCTGGAAATGGTTCGGCAATCGAGTGCAAAGGTTGGTGGTGGAGGGTTGCTTTTTCATTAGAAGTTGGTGACCATTAGTGCACTACCTGAAATGGTGCTGAAACCTTTCACGTTTGTGATTTATACAAACCGCATGGATGTGGATGTAGGTCACTGATACAAGTTGTAAAATTATATGCGTAATGCCAATTTAATCTACTGCCATCTGCCACATGTGGCATTCATTCCCTGCCTGTCCATGGGCCTATCTCAGTATCTCAAAAAAAATTGATATCGCATCTCCTACCACCACCTCCCGAGTTTTTTTTAGACAGAGTAGTTGGTGTCTGAACAGAGTAGCTTTCACCATCTGCCCAGTTTCATTCACCTTCAGTAGAATTTACTAACAAATTACTAATTTCTAATAATAATTGATAATTCCGACAAATCTTCTTCACACGTTGCAATTTCTTCCCGTACATATCCCAATCTCACCTTCAACTCACAATCTAGACCACAACCGTCGAAAGCCAACGCCCTCTCGCGGGCGCGGCGCACATGAGCGTGAGGTATAAGCGGCTCGAGCCCGCTCGCGGCGCGCATGCCCGTGAGGTACAAGAGGCTCGAGCCCGCTCGCGGCGCGCGTGCCCGTGAGGTACCAGCGGCTCGAGCCCGCTCGCGACGCGCATGCCCGTGAGGTAGAAACGGCTCGAGCCCCCTCGCGGCGCGCATGTCCGTGAGGTACAAGCGGGTCGAGCCCGCCCGCGGCGCGCATGCCCACTAAGGACATCGACTGTCGGGCGCTATCATCGTTTTGCGCCGGCGTGGTGTGACCGGTAAATTGTGGCGTCACTTCCGGTCGTTTGAGTCGGCGGGAGGAGGTTCTTCTAGTGCTTTCGGAAGGGTTTCAGTTGCTTAGAGCTGTTGTGTCAGGTCAGTGCAGTGCCGAGCAGATCTGAGAGAGCTGGGTCTGTTTCAGAACTAAGCTGTTACAGATGTGCAGGGTGGTGGAGTGGAGGTCGTTTGCGGTGGACGTTCGGTCTTCTTTGCTCTTTGAGGCCGCATTGGGCCTTTGCATTGGGAAAGTTGTGTGGGGCAACTTGCTGCTTGGCTTGGCTGCTGGACGGAGGTTGACCCGGCGGTACCTTCTCATGGGCGGGGTGTTTCTTGTGTTTGATCTCCATTGCATGGTGCTGACTAATATGTTTATGTATGTTAAAAATCTGTGCAGGTGTCAGTACGACTACTGAGGTGGAAGTCGACTGAAGCTACAGAGGTGTCTCCCTGCTGACCGAGCCATGTTGTGTTGGGGAAACACGTCGTTCGGACAGCTTGGACTGGGTGGCATCGATGAAGAAGTGGTTTTGGAACCGAGGACGTGTAAATTCTTCCAGAGCAGAAGGGTTCAAGATGTAGGATGTGGTCGTAGGCATACTGTTTTTGTGCTGGATGATGGTACTGTTTATACATGCGGCTGCAATGATCAGGGCCAGCTAGGACACGAAAAAGGAAGAAAACGACCCGGTAAGTCTCTAAATTTCAATATACAGGTCCCGTGTAATGCTTGTCTAACGACTTTTTTCCAGCTGTCATTTTAAATGCAGCGCAAGAATTGAAGCTTGCTTTGCTTTTGAGAAAAATTAGTAGAGGCGTACTGCGAATGTGCAGTAATCAGTGTAAGAAAGCACTGACTAAACATTGAAGGGATTTAGTAAGGCATTTGACAAAATTATACACGTTAGGCTCGTTCAGAAAATCGGGAGGCGTGGGATCCAGGGAAACTTGGCCGTGTGGATTCGGAATTGGCTTGCCCGCAGAAGGCAGAGAGTGTTAGTTGATAGTGCATTCTGCCTGGTCGTTGGTGACCTGTGGTGTTCCACAGGCATCTGTTCTGGAACCACTGCTCTTTGTGATTTCATATAATATATATGACTTAGATAAGGTAGTGGAATGATGACATGGAGGCTGGTGTTATAGATAGTGCAGAAGGTCGTCATAGGTTATAATGGGACGCTGACAGAAGTGCTGATGTGGGCTGAGAAGTGACAGATGGAGTTTCCACCTGGAAAAGTGTGAAATGATTCACTTTGTAAGGTTGAATGCAGGGTTAATGGTTGGATTCTTAATGTGAAAGGAAAGGAAGTTTTTGTATCTACATCAGTGCAATTCTAAGAACACTTGTATCAGCATTGGTGGAATTTCTATTAGTCTTTTTTAATCCAATGAATAATCTTGGTATACCATGGTATGTATTGGGTGTCAAATCCTTTATCTTTGAGAGAACTACTAAATTTAGATATATTGCATTAATGGAGATCTTCAACATTGATCTGAATCAGGCATAGGCAAGGAAACTTCTTGCTAGTTACTGCCAACTGTCCACTCTCAGAAGGTGAATCAGTAATTCTTGATGTCAAATTTCAGGTGAGTAGTGAGAGTACAGAATGTACTCTGAAGTGGGGACTTGCATGCTCATCCTCAGCAGCAATCCATCAACATTGGAATGGGGAGCCTAAATCTTGAAGGGTATAGCTGAAGCACTGGATCTGGCTTGTCAAATTGGGGAACCAGTAGGAGAGGAGTCTCTCTCACCAATCTGCTTGTCAAAGGTGCATCTGAAATATGACAATATTAGTGGCTATCACACAGTCTTTGAAGTTCCATGTTCCTTGTATTCTATAACATGATTCTGCTAAATGGGATAGGTTTGGAGTATACCTAGCAGTTCCAGACAGGGTTCCAGCTATGTTTATTTTTGACCTCAAAAACTAGCCCTTGCTGTTTGTAGCAAAGCTACTTTCAAGACTACTTTCAAAGCCATGCAATCCCACTAACAAACAGGTCAATTTGAAATTCTACAGCTCTGCCCCATTTAGTCTTAAATTGTAATGAATGATAGTAGAATTTTTGAGCTATTCAATTGTCCTCAATAATGTGAGAGATCCACACCAAATGAATGCACAAGTAATAGCTGATTTATTGCTAACAGTCCTCTGGCCAAGGTAGCACACAGTGACCTATCTTGGTCTGTCATTTGAAAAATCATTTTTCATTCACTTCAACTCCACATCAAATCAAGGTATGCACAGACACAACAAAGAACAGATCTAGTATACGCTAAGTGGCCACTTTTTTGCGTTCACCTCTACACCTCGTTAATGCAAATATCTAATCAGACAATCATGTGGTAGCACCTCAATGCATGAAAACATGTGGATTTGGTAAGACCAAACATCAGAATAGGGAAGAAATGTGATCCAAGTGATTTTGGCTGTGGAATGATGGTTTGAGTCTCAGAAACAGCTGATCTCCTGGGATTTCATGTACAATAAAAGTAGCCACTGAGTGTATCTACAACATTTGAACATGTCAGGGAAATGTGGGGAAATATTCCAGTTACACTTGTTCAAATAAAGTAAAAGACATCTGTATCCAACTTGACAAATCAAACCAAAGTCATAAGGAATGTCTTGGGAGGCATTGTGAATATTGTTGGCAAGTGCCCTTTTTTTAAAAAATTTGCTCACTGATGCTCAAGTTTTGATTTTGACAGAGCTCCTTACATCCAAATTATAAAAGAGTATTTGGAACTGATTGTGTATATCATCCAAACCCAAAGGAGTTTCTGATAAACATTGCAAAGGGCTGGATTTACTCAAGGGGGAGGTGTTGAATATTATTAAAAGCGAAATTGAAAGTAAAATTCACATCAAGCAGTATCTGGTAATGGCTATTTCTAGCAGCTAAGTCTTGGCCTCTTGTCAGTTTCTATATCATATCTTCTAACAGCAGCACCTATCCTGAGTTGAGTAGTAGGAGTGCCCACTGATTCAATGCTGATGTCCTGCACTTGGCCTATAAGCTTCTATTCTTTCCTGGATCAGCTGCTTATCAAGACACTTTGTAAATGTTTTTAGCAACTTTGCTTTGCCACTCTTCCAGGTAGTGCATTCCAGATGATGATGATCATCATCATGATCAACATCAGGTCCCATGCCCAGTTTGAGCTTTGACTGCCATGGCCCACACACTCCTGTTTCGGGTCAAGTGGATCAATTCATTGGTATTCATTTCCAGTTCTCTGGCTGCTGTCTCCATCATCATTTGTCTTTGCCTTTCTTTTGCTTTCTTCCCTTCAATCTTTCCCATAATTACTCTGCATTCTAACTTCTCTTTCCTAATCACATGTCCAATGAAGTTACGTTGCCTTTTCATGATCTCATACATTATTTCTCTTTTTGTGTTTGCTCTGTCCATGACATCCTCGTTGGGTATTTGTTTCATCCATGATATTCTTTGCATCCTCCTCAAAAACCACATCTCTGCTGCTTCAATTCATTTCCTCGTGTTACTAGATATTGTCAACATTCTGAGCCATATAACATAACTGGATAAACGTAACATTTCAGTATTCTGAGGCGGGTTGTCATGCCTAGTTTAGTATTCGTCAGTATACTCCTCATTCTCATAAAGGTGTCTTTTGCCATCCCTATTCTTTTGATGTCCAAGTCGCACCTGCCATCTGATGTCACCCAGCTTCCTAAGTAGCAAAAGTTCTTTACTTGTTTTGTGTCTTCCCCATTTATTCTCAGCCTGCAGATAGGATTCTCCTTCTTTTTGGATATCACCATACGTTCCGTCTTTTTGCGATTGATAGATAGACCCATTTTTGCACTTTCTTCAACAATTATATCAATTAAGTTTTGTAGTACTTCCAATTAACACAGTGTCACCTGCATATCTGAAATTATTGATGCTTTCACCACCAACTTTGAATCCCAAGATGTCTCTTATTTTTTTGTAATATTGTTTCACTGTACACTTTCCAGATAGAAACATAGAAAACCTACAGCGCAATAAAGGCCCTTCAGCCCACAATACTGTGCCGAACATGTACGTACCTTAGAAATTATCTCGGGTTAGCCATAGCCCTCTATTTTTCTAAGCTCCATGTACCTATCCAGGAGTCTCATAAAAGACCCTTTGTATCCGCCTCCACCACTGTCTCCAGCAGCCCATTCCACGCACTCGCCACACTCTGCGTAACAAACAAACAATCCGTGACATCTCCTTCTGTACCTACTTCCAAGCACCTTAAAACTGTGCCCTCTCCTACTGCCCTAGAAGATGAGGATTCTTCTTGCTGTGACAGAAGGCCATTCAGCCCATTATATCCATGTGAGGTCTCACCAGAGTAAATCCCATCAGTTCTTTTCACAAACAGGAGAGAATCTGCAGAAGCTGGAAATCCAAGCAACACACACAAAATGCTGGAGAAACTTAGCAGACCAGGCAGCATCAATGTGGGGGGTGGGGTGCAGGGGGAGTACAGTCAACATTTCGGGCCGAGACAACAAACTGCAAACTCAAAAAGAAATGGAAATAATAAATGAATGAGCAATAAATATCGAGAGCATGAAATGAAGAGTCCTTGAAGGTGAGTCAGTGGGTTGTGGAACAGTTTGATGGGGTGAGTGAAGTTGTCCCCTTTGATTCAAGAGCCTGATGCTTGAGGGGTAAAAACTGTTCCTGAACTTGATGGTGTGAGTCCTTAGGCTGATATACCTTTTTTCTGATGGCAGCCGTAAGAAGAGAGCATGACCTGTTGTGGTTAGGGTCCCTGATCATGGATACTGCGTTTCTGCGACAGCACTCCATCTTGATGTGCTCAGTGGTGGGGAGAGCTTTACCCGTGCAGGACTGTGCCATATCCACAACTTTTTAGGATTTTCCATTCAACAACATTGGTGTTTCTGTACTATGCTGTGATGCAACTAGTCAATATACTCTGCACCACATTTTTATAGATGTTTGTCAAAGTTTTAGATGTCACGTCCAATCTTCACAAACTCCTAAAGGAAGTAGAGGCACTGCCGTGCATTCTTTGTAATTGCGCTTACGTACTGGCCCCAAGACAGGCCTTCTGAAATGATAACACAGGAATTTAAAGTTACTGATCCTCTGAACACTGGCTCATGGAGCCCTGGTTTTGTAGATGGAAGTAGATTCTGGAGGATTGGAGAACAATGAAATCGCAGAAATTCCAGTGGCCTGTCTCTTTAATTTTCCAGCTTGCTTGCTTTTCCAGATCTGATAAATTGTCAGTGACCCTGAACTCAAGACTTGTATCAGTCTTTAAGCACAGTTAATTGTTTCTAGTTTTGCACCTAACAGGGATTGCTCCAATTAGACCTTTCATTCTGCCGTAACTCCTACCAGTCCTAAACTTCATAACTGACAAGAATTTTCGTTCTAGCCCACTACATGAATTATCCTGAGTATCCCTGGAAAAAATCAAATTGTATTGCAGCTTTCTAAATTGCAGGGAATTTGTATAATCATCCTTGTAGTTTGACCTCTGACAACTGTCTATTAGAATCAGATTTAATATCACCAGCACTTTTCGTGAAATTTTCTAACTTTTACGGCAGCAGTATGATGAAATATAAAGAGAAAAAACTGAGTTACATTAAGTATGCAAACACGAGGAATTCTGCAGATGCTGGAAATTCAAGCAACTCACATCAAAGTTGCTGGTGAACGCAGCAGGAGGCAGCATCTCTAGGAAGAGGTACAGTCGACGTTTCAGGCCAAGACCCTTCGTCCTGAAACGTCGACTGTACCTCTTCCCAGAGATGCTGTCTGGCCTGCTGCGTTCACCAGCAACTTTGATGTGTGTTGCTTACATTAAGTGTTTTTTTGTGTATATATAATTTTTAAAGATTAAATAGTTAAGTTTGAAATGTATAGTGCAAAATAACAAAAAAGTAATGGTTCAATGTCCATTTAGGAATCGGATGGCAGAGGGGAAGAAGCTGTTCCTGAATCACTGAGTGTGTGCCTTCGGGCTTCTGTACCTCCTTTCAACGGTAACAGTGTGAAGAAGGCATGTCCTGGGTGGTGGGGATCCTTAATGATGAACACTGCCTTCCTAAGGCACCGTTCTTCCTTGAAGATGTCGTGAATACTACAGAGGCTGGTATCCATGATGGAGCTGACTAATTTTACGTTTCTGCAACTTATTTCAATCTTGTGTAGTAGCCTCTCCCCCCCCCCCCCATACCATTGGGGTGTTTTAGTTGGCAAACCAAATCACTTCAAACTCCTAATGAAATATAGCCATTGTCTTGCCTTCTTTATAACTGCATCAATATGTTGTGTCCAGGTTAGACCCTCACAGATATTGACACCCAGGAACTTGAAATTGCTCACTCTGTCCACTTCTAATCCCTTTGAGAATTGGTTTGTACTCCCTGGTCCAGCCCTTCCTGAAGTCCACACTCAGCTCATTGGTCTTGCTATCATTGAGTTCAAGGTAGTTGCTGCAATACCTCTCAACTAACTAGTATATCCCACTTCTGCATGCACTTTTGTCACCATTTGAAATTCTGCTTTCAATGGTTGTATCATCAGCAAATTTATAGATAGTTGAGCTATGCCTAGCCACATGGACGTAGTGAGAGTGGAGCAGTGGGCTAAGCACGCATTCCTCTGGAGTGCCAGTGTTAATCGTCAGCGAGGTGATGTTATTTCCAATCTACACAGATTGTGGTCTTCCGTTTAGGAAGTTGAGGATCCAGTTGCAGAGGGAAGTACAGAGACCTAGGTTCTGTAGTTTGTCAATCAGGATTGTAGGAATGATGGTGTTAAATGCTGAGCTATAGCCAATAAATGGCATCCTGACATGGGTATTTGTATTGTCCAGGTGATCCAAGGCTATGTGGAGATATTCTGGTATATCTGTGGTGCTTTCTTCTTAAGATTATCAGCTATACTTGATTGAGGACTCTGTACACTTGCAATGTAACCTGTACATTTCCAGTGTTCTATTGGTTGCTTTTATTATTTTGCATTTTGTTTTTTTTCTACTATACATTAGGTTTATAGCAGTGATTAGTTTTCTATCCTTTACTGATCCACAGTCCATTACATTAGCCTTTATTATGTTTGATTTCTTGCACTTTTCCCTATATTATTTGGTAAAAAGCTGTTAAACAATAACTTTTCCCCATAGATTGCCTCTTATCATCACGTCTCTAGTCTGGTGAAATATACTGCTTTTATAAATCTACCTCTGAACAGCCGCCTGGAAGCAGAAGCAATACAGGGATTTCCAGGTGACCTATCTTTCTTTTGCCATCTTCATGTCCTGGGAGAATTTGCACAAACTGCGTGTGCTACGTCTGAAATGATAGGAAAGTTGTTGGTCCTAGTTGCAGCTAAATGCCTTGTGCAGAGAAAGTCTGGAGTCTTGAGTACTCTGTCTTTTCTTTCTCACTGTCTGGCTGACTAGGATCTCCAGATATCTGCCAGTGCTTTTCCAAATTGAGCCAAGCTGTTAGCCTTTGCAACACTGACAACACGCTGGAGGAACTCAGCAGCTCGGGCAACATCCGTGGAAATGATCAGACAATATTTTGGGCCGGAACCCTTCGTCAGGACTGTAGAGGGAAGGGGCAGAGGCCCTATAAAGAAGGTGGGGGGAGGGTGGAAAGGAGAAGGCTGGAAGGTTCCAGGTGGAAAACCAGTAAGGAGAAAGATTAAGGGATAGGGGAGAGGAAGCAGGGAGGTGATAGGCGGGAAAGGCGAAGAAGGAATAGGGGAAAACATACTGGGTAGTAGAAGGAGACGGAACCATGAGGGAGGTGATAGGCAGCTGGGGGAGGGGCAGAGTGAAATAGGGATAGGGGAAGGGAGGGGGAGGGAATTACCGGAAGTTGGAGAATTCTATGTTCATACCAGGGGGCTGAAGACTACCTAGACGGTATATGAGGTGTTGTTTCCACGGATGCTGCCCGACCTGCTGAGTTCCTCCAGCGTGTTGTGAGTGTTGCTTTGACCCCAGCATCTGCAGAGTATTTAGTGTTAGCCTTTGCGATTTGAGGCCTGTCATGTGATCTGGCAGCAGTTACTTGTTTTGCATAGGTGAAGTTACTTGTAGATGGGTGGATTGAATCTAACTGAAATGAAGTGTTTTCATTTATGAAACCCTAAGAATTAAATTATGAGTGAATAAAGTTTGATGCAGCTAGAAAGAATAGGAAAGATTTGAGGACGTTGCCAATACTCGTAGTTGAGTTATAGAGAGATTGAGTAGGCTTGGACGTTATTCATTGGTGCAGGAGATGAGTGTATAAAATCATGAAGAACATAGATATGCACGCAATCCTTTTCCCAAGGTTGAGGAATCAAAAGCTAGCGGACATAGGTTTAAGGTGAGAGGGTAGAGGTTTAATAGGAACCATAGGGGTAATCAGAGGGTGGCCTGTATGTAGAAAGAGGAAGTGGTTGAGGCAATATACGTAACATTTAAAAGACATTTGAACAAGTACATGGATAGGTAGTAGGAAATGGGCCAACTGGCTTAAATGTGCATCAAGGTTGGCAGTGACTGAATAAGTCAAAGGGACTGTTTCCCTGTTGTAAGGTTCATGGGGCTAATACCACCCTATTTGTTCTGATGGAAATCTTCAGTTGCATGAGAGAGTTCAGAAGATGTTTGGGAACAGCTTCTTTCCAACTGTGATAAGACTACTGAACGGATCCTGACCTGGATCTGGTCCGTACCCTCCAAATATCCGGACCTGCCTCTCAGTTTTTTGCACTAATTTACTTTCCATTTTTCTATTTTCTATTTATAATTTATATATTTTTTAAAATATTTGCTATCGATTTGTAATCCAGGGAGCGGGAAGTGCAGAATCAATTATCGCTGTGATGATTGTACATTATAGTATCAATTGTTTGGTGACAATAAAGTATAAAGATGTTTCAATAAATTACAAGAGAGCAAATATTGTATAGAGAAAGCACTTGCTGCTTAATCCCTTTACTTCTAGTGGCCACCCTTCTATTATCTGAAGCCTGCACTCTGGGTGTGACCACCTCAGTAAAATTCTCATCTATGACACTTCTATCCTCACAGATGGTCCTGAGTATATCCAGCTCCAGTTCCTTAACCTTGTCAGTCAGGAACTGCAGTTGGATGCATTTCCTGCAGATGTAATCATCAGGGCATAGATGACTACACCTTGTTGTATCATGATAGGCATTTATGAAAAGGCTGGTGCAAATGCTTAATGAAGTGACAGATACTTTGTTAGGCCTATCTTACTGACTATATTATTTGGGACGGAATGTAGAGGAGTCCATTTCCCACCTATCTCAGAGGTTTTCCTTGCATTTAGAAGGTGGCACTAACTCTCTGTTTGAGGACCTATTGATGGGCCTGTGCTGCAGTGGCTATTAGGTCAAGCAAAATGTCAAAGGGAGACAGACCATCCAGTCTCAGTGCCCTCAGGCTGATCTAATCACTGTTCTGCTGTACTACCCAGGGGCAGGTTGCTGGTTTCCATGATTAGGGCTGTGAGATTATTGTTCTTCGTCTGTTCATTTTATAATCTCTTATTACAAAAGAGTTGTGAATACAGTGACTGTTTTGCAGGTCTGATGCCTGGAAATTGGAACAATTTCATCATCAGTCAGTTCCGATTGCCAGCATAATCTCTATCAGCACGGGTGCACCACGAGACTATGTGTTTCGCCACCTCCTTTACTCACTTTGCATGTAAGGCTATAAAGCTAAGTGCACCTCCTATGCCATGTTTAAGTTTGCTGGGAAAACCATTGTCATAAGTGGAATCAAACGTAGTGACGAATCAGCATATAGGAAGGAGATTGAATATTTAGCTGAGTGGTGCCACAACAGCCTCTTACTCAATGTCAGCAAGATCAAAGAGCTGATATTTGAGTTCAAGAGGAGATCTATGAGCCAGTTCTCATCGCACGATCAGGTGGAGAGGGTCAGCAACTTTAAATTCCTAGGTGTTATCATTTCAGTACATAGAACAGTACAGGAACAGGTCCTTCAGCCGATGATGCTGTGCTGAACTAATTAGACTAGTAAATAAATGCCTAACTAAACTAGTCCCTTCTACCTAAACAAGATCCCTTCATTCTCTGCTTATTTGTGTGCCTGTCTAAGAGCCTTTCAAAATTGCTTCCATCACTACTGCTGGTTGTGCTTTCTCAGCACTCATTGTTCTGTTTTCTCCATTGCGGGGTGGGGGAAAGGGACTTGCCCTGTGTATCTTTTTGCACTTACCTCACTTCACAATAAATGAAAATATGCATCCTTGTTTTAGACATTTTATAATTGAGGAAAATCACTTTGCTGTCCACCCCGTGTAATCTTTTATAAGGTCTCCTTGCATCCTCTGTCATTCCGGAAGAAACAATCTGACTTTGTTCAACCTCTCCTCTCTGCGCATGTCCTCTATTCCAGGCAGCCTGGATTAATAAAGGAATACATGCCATATGCTGCCTTTATTACTATGGAATTGTGTAGCTGCTTTCAAGGAGCCGTGGATCGTTCTGTATATCAGTGCAGTTAATGATCCTGCAATTAGCTAAGTGCTCTCCTTTGACACTTGATTTCCCAAAATGCAACATTTCATATGAAACATGCACAGAAAACAATAACATATTTGAAAAGAGTAAACATGGATTTATGGAAGGGAAATCCCATTTACTTAATATATTGGAGTTTTTTTTTGAGGCTTTATCTAATGGAATAGATGAAGGGGATTCTCAGGCATGTGATAAGATGCTAGGTGGGAGGTTGCTGAACAAAGAGTATAAAACACTAGAGTTACTATTCTAGCATGGATTGAAAAATTATCAGATAGAAACCATAAAATACGAATATGACCGGTAAGTACCGCAGAAATTGGTGCCTGGGCCTCTGTTATCAAAATTTACATCAAAGATTTGTCTGAGGGAACAATTATGTCAATGACATCACACTCAGTGATAGAGGGAGACTTTGAGGATGTAAATGAATATATAAAAGACGAATGAAAATGTCAGCGACATGATAAATTTTGTAAAGAGAAGGTTGTCTAAGGATATAGTGGGACATAGATCATTTGGAAGATCAGGCGGAGCTGTGGCAAGTGTGATAATATCCAGACAAATGTGAGGTAATATGCTTTGGAATGTCAAATTCTATTAGGACACATAGAGTAAATAGGTTCTTTGGAGTGCAAGTCCACAGCTCCCTGAAAGTGATCTCACTAATGGGTAGGTACTGAAAAGAGCATTTGGTATGCTTGTCTTGATAGGCTGAGACATTGAGTATAGGAGTTGGGACATCATATTGCAGTTTTACAAAACTTTGGTTAGAATATTGTGCAAACACGAGGAAATTTGCAGATGCTGGAATTTCAGGCAACACATAAAAGTTGCTGGTGAATGCAGCAGGCCAGGCAGCATCTCTAGGAAGAGGTACAGTCGACATTCCGGGCTGAGACCCTTCGTCAGGACTAACTGAAAGAAGAGCTAGTAAGAGATTTGAAAGTGGGATGAGGAGGGGGAGATCCAAAATGATAGGAGAAGAGAGGAGGGGGGGGATGGAGCCAAGAGCTGACAGTTGATTGGCAAAAGGGATATGAGAGGATCCTGGGACAGGAGACCTAGGGAGAAAGAAAAGGGGGAGGGGGGAAGCCCAAAGGATAGGCAAGGGGTATAGTGAGAGGGACAGAGAGAGAAAAAGGAGAGAGAGGAAAAGAATGTGTGTATATAAATAAATAATGGATGGGGTACGAGGGGGAGGTGGGGCATTAGCAGAAGTTTGAGAAGTCAATGTTCATGCCATCAGGTTGGAGGCTACCCAGACGGAATATAAGGTGTTGTTCCTCCAACCTGAGTGTGGCTTCATCTTTACAGTAGAGGAGGCCATGGATAGACATATCAGAATGGGAATGGAACGTGGAATTAAAATGTGTGGCCACTGCGAGATCCTGCTTTCTCTGGTGGACAGAGCGTAGGTGTTCAGTGAAGCAGTCTCCCAGTCTGCGTCGGGTCTCGCCAGTATATAGAAGGCTGCATCGGGAGTACCGGACGCAGTATATCACCCCAGCCGACTCACAGGTGAAATGTCCCCTCACCTAGAAGGACTGTCTGGGGCCCTGAATGGTAGTGAGGGAGGAAGTGTAAGGGCATGTGTAGCACTTGTTCCGCCTACAAGGATAAGTGCCAGGAGAGACATCGGTGTGGAGGGATGGGGGGGGGGGGTACGAATGGACAAGGGAGTTGCATAGGGAGCAATCCCTGCGGAAAGCCGGGGGGTGGGGGTGAGGGAAAGATGTGCTTAGTGGTGGGATTCCGTTGGAGGTGGCGGAAGTTACGGAGAATTATATGTTGGACCTGGAGGCTAGTGGGGTGGTAGGTGAGGACAAGGGCAACCCTATTCCTAGTGGGGTGGCAGGAGGATGGAGTGAGAGCAGATGTGCGTGAGATCGTTTCAGTGAACACCTACGCTCTGTCTGCCAGAGAAAGCAGGATCTCCCAGTGGCCACACATTTTAATTCCACGTCCCATTCCCATTCTGATATGTCTATTCACAGCCGCCTCTACTGTAAAGATGAAGCCACACTCAGGTTGGAGGAGCAACACCTTATATTCCGTCTGGGTAGCCTCCAACCTGATGGCATGAACATTGTCTTCTCAAACTTCTGCTAATGCCCCACCTCCCCCTTGTACCCCATCCATTATTTATTTATATACACACATTCTTTTCCTCTCTCTCCTTTTTCTCCCTCTGGGCTTCCCCCCTCCCCCTTTTCTTTCTTCCTAGGCCTCCAGTCCCATGATCCTCTCATATCCCTTTTGCCAATCAACTGTCCAACTCTTGGCTCCATCCCTCCCCCTCCAGTCTTCTCCTATCATTTCGGATCTCCCCCTCCCCCTCCCACTCCCACTTTCAAATCTCTTACTAACTCTTCCTTCAGTTAGTCCTGACGAAGGGTCTCGGCCCGAAACATCGACTGTACCTCTTCCTAGAGATGCTGCCTGGCCTGCTGCGTTCACCAGCAACTTTTATGTGTGTTGCTTAGAATATTGTGTATAGTTTTGGTCGTATCATTACAGGACAGATATGGTAACAAAATTGAGTATGCAGAAGAGATTCAACAGGATGTTGTCAGGAATAAGTGATGTAGCTATGAGGAGGAATTGGATAAGGGTTTATTCTCACTAGAATGTGGAAGGCAGAGTGATGACCTTATAAAGCTTCATAAAATTGAGGGGCATTGATAGGATGGATAATCAATAACTTCCTTCCAGGGCACAAGAATCCAGAACTATAGAGCACAGGTTTAAGGGGAGGGGGAGAAATTTAAAGGAGATCTGAGAGGCAAGTTTTTCACACAGAGGGTGTTAATTATTTCGACTGAACTGACAGAGGACGTAGTGGAGGCTGAAACTGTTACAACATTTAGAATGTGTTTAGATAGTAAGGATGTAGAGGAATACAGGCCTTATGCAGAGAAGTGGGATTAGTATACATAATCATCATTGGCATGGGCAAGATGGGCCAAAGGGGCGTGTTGCTGTACTGAAACACGCTTCTAAGCTGTATGAGAGGGCTACTAAGTGGAAGGTGTGGAAAAACATTGCAAGGTTATTCACTGAAGTAGAAAAGGCAGGCATGTTGACTTTTTCCAAGTGATTCATCAATTTGACAAAGCAAAATGTTGTCTAAGTTAGAAATATAATTTGCTTATTAAAAAGCCAATTATGCTAGGATAATGGATAGTATCAATTAATGAAGAGAAACATCCTGGGTAAGTTACTAATTGTTATTACACGTGGCTGAAAAATAATTTGTGTTAATGAGGTGATCTTTGTATAAATCCCAGGTAATCGTATATTTTGCCAGAATCTGAACTAACTGGAATTGCATTTCGTTCAGATTCTAACAAAATATGATTAGATGAGTTTTAAAATTGCACAAAAAAGATTGCTAACCTACATTTTATTCTGATGTGCAGAACAAGTTGTCGCTTTGGATGCTCAGAATATTACTGCTGTTTCATGTGGTGAGATGCATACTCTAGCTTTAAATGATAATGGCCAAGTATTCGCTTGGGGCCTTGCCAAAGATGGTCAGTTGGGTTTGATTACAACAGAAGAATTTGTCCGAGTTCCCAGGTAAGGAGTCTAGTACAATTCAATTTTATGGAGTTATTAACTCCTTGATCACTTTCTTAGATAAGACCTTTTTTAACAGCAAGTACCAACTCAGTAGTTTCCTGATATATACTTTAAATAACATAACAATTCCTCTGCAAAGACTTAGTCCCCCAGTGTAGAGAATTATGAAAATTTATGATTAGACATCACCTATTTCAGTATCCTGAAATAGAAATAATGTCATGGAGATTTAAATTGTGTTCTTTTCAGTTCTTTTCTCTGTTAACAGTGGATAAATTAATCTCCTCTTTAATAATAAAAAAAGCTTCAAAATAAAATGATCACAATTAACAATTAACAAAAAATTACTTAGCTATACAATTGAAATTTGCCCTTTTAATTGTATATTAATTTTGTATGTTAGCAAAATGTTTTTAAGTTTCCATTCTAGATGTGTGTATATGTACAGTACTGTGGGGAAAGTCTTGGGCACCTATATATATAAAAATTATGTAAAGCAAAGCTGCTTTCAAAATGAAATATCTCCAAATATCAAAAAAACTATGAAGAGCAGTAAACAGTTAAAAAAAAATCAATATTTGGTGTGATCACCCTTGCCTTTGAAACTGCATCAATCCTGTACACAGTTGTGCAGTTTTACGAGTAAATTGGCAGGTAGATTGTTCCAGGCATCTTGGAGAATCTGATACAGTTCCTTTACAGATTTTGGCTGTCTCGCTTGTTCCTGTCTCTCCAGGTAATCCCAGACAGCCTCGGGGCTCTGTGGAGGCCATCATCTGTTGCAGAGCTTCTTCATGTTCTTTTCATAGAAGTTAGTTCTTTTACAATCCTGGTCATGTGTTTGGGGTCCTTATCCTGCTGCGAATGAAGTTCGGATTGAAAAGACATCTCCCTGATGGTATTGTGTGATTGAGAATTTGCTTGTACTTCTCAGCATTGAAGATTCCATTAATTTTGACCAGATCACCAGTTCCATTAGC
Organism: Mobula hypostoma; assembly: GCF_963921235.1. Classification (NCBI taxonomy): domain Eukaryota; kingdom Metazoa; phylum Chordata; class Chondrichthyes; order Myliobatiformes; family Myliobatidae; genus Mobula; species Mobula hypostoma. The sequence goes on from NC_086115.1 coordinate 21,782,867, forward strand.
AGAAATGCAGCCCCAAACCTGCAGGGAGCCTCTGCATGCTTCACTGTTCGCTGCAGACACTCTTCCATGTAACGCTCTCCAGCTCTTTTATGGACAAACTGCCTCCTGTCTGAACCAAAATTTTCAAATTTTGACTCATCAGTCCAGAGCACTTGCTGCCATTGGTCAGCACCCCAGTTCTTGTGTGTTTGTGCATAGGTGAGTCTCTTGGCTTTGTTTCCATTTTGGAGAAGTGGTTTTTTGGCAGCAACTCAAGATCACTTCTGACCATGGATGGGTGTACTTTGTTCCAGTGGTTTCTGTGAGTTTAGAGGTGATGTGATTTAGAAAGGGCATCAGTTTGGTGCATCTCTCGTCAGCTGTACTCAGTTTCCTAGTCCTCAACCTTGCCCATTTCTTTGTGCTTCTTCAGAAAAGCTTGGACAGCACATCTTGAAACTCCTGTCTGCCTTGAAATTTCTGCTTGGGAGAGACCTTGCTGACTCAGGGTGACCGCTTTGTGTCTTGTTGCTGTCCTCACTTTTGCCATGGTATAAGAATTAATGATCTGAAGGTTAAACTGTCACATATGCCACACCCTTGCATTTCAGTTTGGTCGTCCTTAGCCTAGTTTGACTTTTCTATACCTGTTTCTGTTTCAGTTAATCAGTTTACTTCATTCAACTCATTATGTCACAGATCATAAGCACCTGTATGTTATTTTTGTTTAATTGTGCACTGGACTATATACCTACAAAGTAATCAAATTTTTTTTATTGAAAAGTGGTGTATTAATATGTTACTTTCTTTTGATGAAATACAAAAAATTCTCTAACCTTTTTTTGGAAAATTAATGTTTGGAAACCTAAAGTTTGCTCTTTTCTACTGATACACTAATGCAAAAGATTAAACATTAAAAACAAAAAATCTAGCGTGCCTTAAGGCTTTTGCAGTTTTGTGTGTGTGTGTGTGTGCGCGCGCATGCGCGCGCACTCGCTCACTCACTCCTTAAAAAAAAATTAAGCATTTGACCCCTTCAGCTGTTTTTCATTCCTTTAAAGTTAGTCATTTTGAAGTATTAGTTTGAATGGAGTCAGGTTAAAAGATACTTGATGCTATTCTACAGCCTAATTGTTAACCACTGCTAGTTTGTTACTCATTATCAAATCTTATCCCTTTGGTTCTAAAGAATATCACTCCAGAAAAGTGCCCTAAGTGTAAGATGGAGATTCATTGCTTCCACTGCTATGCTTATTATTTTAACTTTATTCTTCTCTAACTTCCATCCCTGATCTCTGAATAACATATTTCTTTTATTTCCTACACCAGCTCCCCATTAAGTACTGTATAACAAATCTGTAGCTAGAATTTTGTAATCTTTACTATTCTGTATTTTTAGTTATATCTCCTTTATTTGCACTGCTCTAATTATTTTGTAGCATTTGTTATGATTATTGCCACTCCGCTCTTCCAACTATTTTGCCATTATTTATCTCCTGATTATGCTTGGCCATGTATTTCGACTGAGTATTTGTTTTTAAATCCTTTGCTTTATTTATTTCACAAGCTTTTATGAGCATAATGTTGTGAGCAACTGCTCCCAGCCACGGTGTCCTGAATAGCTCGAGCTTTAACATTTATATTAGTCTTTTTCCTTTAGGACTTTAAAGGCTTTGGTAGAAGTACAGATAGTACAAGTGGCCTGTGGTTATCATCATTCTCTTGCTTTATCGAAAGGTAAGGAAAGATTTTGGCAGTGCATATTCGTCAGTTTTATTTGCCAGTTAGTCCAAGTCACATCAATTAACTGCCTACCTCTGTGCTAAATGTAGCTGAGAAATAAATATTCTGTTTACTTGCTTCCATCAAAATTAAAATATGTGGATCATTACCTCCATTTGTCAATTTGTCCTTTTCTCTGCAATATCATCTGCTTGGTTTTCATGGAGTTTGGAACACATTCTATTTCTATAGTATGGCGAAAGGAAGTAATAGAATAAGTCATGAAAATCTGGTAAAGAGGACAGGTTCATGGTAAATGAAGAGGTACTTACAACTTGAGTCTTTGTTGTAGCATTTGAGTATATGAGAAAAATGTTATTTATTATTAAATAGTAACTGGCATTAATATTTGTGCAGTATCCTATCCGGATGTATCACAGCTTCATGTGGCAACTTCTCTGCCCAAGATCGCAAGAAATTGCAGAGTTATGAAACCAGCCCAAATCAGCCTCCTCCATTGACTCTGTCTACACTTCCAGCTGTCTTGAGAAAGAAGCTAACAAACTCAAGGACCCTTCCTAATTATATCATTCTCTCTTCTCCCCTCTTTGAGTAGAAGATAGAGAAGCTTGAAAGCACATACCACCAAGCTGAAGGACAGCTTCTGTCCTGCTATCAGACTCTTTATTAGTCTTCTCATGCACTGAAAGATAAACTTTTGATCTCATTGTGGTGGCTTTTGTATTTCATTTGCCTACCTGCATTGCACTTTCTCTCTGACTGTTGCACTTTATTCAGTGTTCTATTTTCCTTTTAACTATCTCAGTGTACTTATGACCTGCATTGTTTTTTTTAGATAATGAGAACACTCAGTCCTCTTTTATTGTCATTTAGAAATGCATACCTGCATTAAGAAATGATACAGTGTTTCTCCGGCGTGATATCACAGAAAACAAGACAGACCAAAGGCTAACACTGACAAAACCACATAATTATAACATATAGTTACAGCAGTGCAAAGCAATACCATAATTTGATGAAGAACAGTCCATAGGCACAGTAAAAAAAAAAGTCTCAACGTCCCCGAGTCGATCGACTCCCAATAGCAGGTGGCAAAAGGGAGAATCTCCCTGCCATAAACCTCCAGGCACCATCAACTTGCCGATAACTTGGAAGCAGCCGACCCTGAGTCCATCCGTCCTAAAACTCCGAGCTTCAGAGCAGCCTCTCCGATACAGCCTCCGGAGCGCCATCCTCTGCCGAGCGCCTTCAACCTCTCCCCGGCCGCTGAAACACGCAAAGCCAAGGATTTCGAGGCCTTCAGCTCCAGAGGTTCCGGTTACCACACAGTAGCAGCGGTAGCAAAGCAGACATTTCAGAAGTTTTCCAGATGTTCCGCTATGCACTCACGTCTGTCTCCATCAAATCAGAATTGTGCATGGTCCCCTACTTGACAGATAAGAGATAGTCATCACTGGAGATGCCGTGCGCGCTGCCATCGCGCCGCCATCTTCTCTCCAAATCAATGCTTTTCAGTGTATTTGGTGTATGTGAAAGTAATAAACCAATACAGTATATATTAAGTAAAAGTATATAGTGTTAATAAGTGGTACTGTTTTTTTAATTTGTGTATTACTGCTCTTAACCAAAAATTCTCGTAATGAGCATACACTGTTTATTAATTCAGATGCCACTGTGAATGCTGTTTTAGTTAATGACAAAGGGAAATTAGTTCTGTTACTTGGTGATACTCTTTCCAAAAAGCAAAATCTTTGTGTTGAAAACTTGATGTCTGGCACATGGTTGCTAGTTTCTACATGTTAAATTACAGATAACTACTCGTTTGTAAGACATCACAACCAGACCTTTCTCAATACTGTTCGATATATTTTAAATGCATGCCACTATTACTATATTGTTTAAATGCACGTTGTGGAAAGTAACTAATATAATGCATTATATTTTCTTAGTTTATTTTGTTCTTAATTCTTTCAGGAAGTCAAGTTTTCTCATGGGGACAGAATAAGAATGGGCAGCTGGGATTAGGTCGAGATATTGGAAAGCAACCATCGCCGCAGCCAGTTAGATCTTTAAATGGTGTTCCTTTTGTTCAGCTTGCAGCAGGTGGAGCGCACAGTTTTGCACTCTCAATCTCAGGGGCTATTTTTGGTTGGGGATCCAACAAATTTGGCCAACTTGGCCTGAATGATGAAATTGGTGAGTGTTATGAAATTTAGCGGTGATAAAGTAAGAAGCCAACAAATAATTGTTATGGAACATTTGCTACAATTTAATGAAAAATGACTAAAGGGAAGGCTAACCAGATCTTGTTTTGGACTTTAATTGTCAAATTTTCTCTTAAATATGTTAGTAATATGTACATTTTACATGCAGCACTAATCTTCTTACTTGAAGGGAAACAATTAGTGTCTCTACAGTGTTGTTTTTATAATTAACTGTATTGTTATCTACTGGAACCAGCTGGCTTCTCTTATCTAAAAATTTCAGATATGCAGTTTATTATTCATGTTATTATTTACTAGACTTATGAACTTGTTTAATTATCAAAATTAAAAGTTTGATGTCTCAGTTGATGACAGAAATTCAAAAGATTAGACCCTGATATATTGGTATGTTGGGGGGAGGGGGGTAGAGTTAGATGTGATGCATTTTAATTGACTAGATTTCAAACTAAAAAGAAATTGTTCAGCAAAACTAGGATCAGCTACATTTCATGGAAAAGCCAATTCTCAAGTGTGTTTGGAGCTTTTATATATTTACAGATTTTCAATTTAAATTTTGAAATCAAAGTTCCTAGCAACAGAACCCTCCTTTTTGTTCAAACCTCTTTATTGGAAATATTTTAATCCCAGACAGATATGTTCCTGCCCGGCTTAAATCCCTACGAACACAAAAGATTGTCTACATTTGCTGTGGTGAAGATCACACTGCTGCTCTTACAAAGGTAGTAACTGTATTTTTAATTTACATAGTGGAGGGGTTTAAGAAAGGAGGAAGGCAGCAGAAAGGAAATTATAGACCAGTTAGCCTGACCTCAGTGTTTGGGAGGATGTTGGAGTCAATTGTTAAGGATAAGGTGATGGAGTATTTGGTGACACAGGACAAGATAGTACAAAGTCAATATGGTTTCCTTCAGGGGAAAATCCTGCCTGACAAACCTGTTGGAATTCTTTGAGGAGATTACAAATAGGATAGATAAAGGGGATGCTGTGCATGTTGTATATTTAGGTTTCAGAAGGCCTTTGACAAGGTGCCGCACATGAGGCTGCTTACCAAGTTAAGAGCCCATGGTATTACAGGAAAGTTACTAACGTGGTTAGAGCATTGGCTGATTGATAGGAGGCAGTGAGTGGGAATAAAAGGATCCTTTTCTGGTTGGCTGCCATTGACTAGTTGGGACCACTTTTTATGCTGTATATACATGATTTAGTTGATGGAATAGATGGCTTTGTAATTTACAGATAATACAAAAATTGGTGGCGGGGCACTTAGTGCTGAGGAAACAGATAGGATGCAGAAGGACTTGGACAAATTAGGAGAATGGGCAAGAAAGTCGCAAGTGAAATACAATGTTGGAAAATGCATGGCCATGCACTTTGGTAGTAGAAATAAATGTGCAGACTATTTTCTAAACAGGGAGAAAATCCAGGAATCTGAGAAGCAGAGGGACTTGGGAGTCCTTGTGCAGAACACCCTGAAGGTTAACTTGCAAGTTGAGTCGGTGGTGAAGAAAGCAAGTGCCATGTTACCATTCATTTTAAGAGGTCTAAAATACAAGAACAAGATGTGATACTGAGGCTTTATAAGGCACTAGTGAGGCCTCGCCTTGAGTATTTTGAACAGTTCTGGGCCCCTCATCTTAGAAAAGATGTGCTGGCATTGGACAGAGTTCAGTGGAGGCTCATAAGGATGATTCTAGGAATTAAAGATTTATCATACGAGGAACGTTTGATGGCTCTGGATCTATTCCCGCTGGAGTTCAGAAGGATGGTTGGGGGGATCTCATTGAAACCTTTTGAATGTTGAAAGGCCTGGACAGAGTAGATGTGGAGAGGATTTTTCCAGTGGTGGGAGAGTCTAAGACAAGAGGTCATAGCCTCAGGATAGAGGGGCGCCCTTTCAAAACAGAGATGTGGAGAAATTTCTTTAGCCAAAGGGTGGTGAATTTGTGGAATTTGTTACCACGTGCAGCTGTGCAGGCCAGGTCATTGAGTGTATTTAAGGCAGAGATTGATGGGTTCTTGATTGGACATGGCATCAAAGGTTACAGGGAGAAGGCCAGGAACTGGGGTTGAGGAGGAGATTTTTAAAATAAAAGGATCAGCCATGATTGAATGGTGGAGCAGATTTGATAGGCCAAATGGCCTAATTCTGCTCCTGTGTCTTATGGTCTTGTGGTTTTCAGTTGTATCAACAGAATGGATAGTGACTTGTGTAACATGAGTTTTCTGTTTCATAGCCCAATTGCTAAATTTGCCATTATGTCTCCAACAAATTATCAAAACACATTTCCCATTTTCCAGCAACATGGGAAATGCTTATCAGAAAAAATGGAGACTATGGAACCTGTATATATTTTTTAAAAAGTAGCTTACAAACTTTATATTGGTTGCTATCTCATCATGGAGTCTTGAAGAGCAATGCAGCATGGAAACAAGCCTGTGACCACCTCATCCATGCTTGCTGTGATGTCTCCTTGAGCTAGTCCCATTTGTCAGCATTTGGTCCATACATCTCCAAATCTTTCTGATCCATATATCTTTTACACCTTCTAGTTATACTCGCCTCCCTAACAATTCAGAATAGACCACTTAGGAGAATTTCTTTTCCATAGCCATGATATTCTTAGATGGCTGTCAGTTTGGAGTTCTATACTTCAGTGGTGTGGTTGTTCAGTTTATTCAGAATTGGGTTTAATGTCACTGGCACTTGTTCACATGTTGTGAAATTTGTTCTCATAATTTAAACAACGTGTGTGTGTGTGTGTGTGTGTGTGTGTGTGTGTGTGTGTGTGTGTGTGTGTGTATGTATGTGGTAGTATTCATGGGTTCATTGTCCATTTAGAAACCTGATGGCAGAGGGGAAAAGATGCTCCTGAAACATTGAGTGTGTGTCTTCAGACTCCTCCTATACCTCCTCCTTGATGGTAGCAATGAGAAGAGGGTATGTCCTGAGTGATGGGGTCCTCAATGATGGATGTCTTTTTGAGGCCTCACCTTTTGAAGGTGTCCTTGATGCTGGGGAGGCTAATGCCCCTGACGGAGCTGGCTGAGTCCACAACTTCAGCTTTTTCTGATCCTGTGCAGTAGTCTCTTCATACCAGATGATGATGTAACTAGTTGGAATGCTCTTCATGGTATACCTGTTGTAATTTGCAAGAGTCTTTGGTGACATGCCAAGTCTCCTCAAACTCTAATGAAGTACAGCCTTTGTTGTGCCGCTTTTGTAATTGCATCAATATGTTGGACCCTGAATAGATCTTTAGAATGTTGACACCTTGGAGCTTTGTGAAACTGTTAATCTTTTCCACTGCTGGTCCCTTGATGAGGACTGGTGTGTGTTCCCCTGACTTCCCCTTCCTGGAGACCACAATCAATTCCTTGGTCTTACTGACATTCAAGATGGAATTACATTGTTTGAAATATTGTGGGAGTGGGGAGAACACTGAAACTGTATTGATATTCCTCTTATTCTGAGAGAACTCTTGCTATATTGTAGTACAGATTTGATGCACCATGTGCCCTACTGTTTCTGAATATTGCGTACCATTTTCAAAAAATAGTTAAAACTTGTGCATTCCTCTGCAGGAAGGTGGAGTGTTTACATTTGGTGCTGGAGGCTATGGCCAATTGGGGCACAACAGCACAAACCATGAAATAAACCCAAGGAAAGTCTTTGAATTGATGGGATATGTAATTACACAAATTGCCTGTGGAAGGTTTGTATTCTCTTTGTTAAAAATACAAAATATTAGAGCTGTCATTGATACTTGTTTAACACGTTACTATGTATATAATTCTTGAACATTGTATTTGCTCACATAGCATCAAACTGTTTCTCCACTATATTGAGTGTCTGTTGACTTTTCCTCTCCCATGCCTGGTCACAATCAGTGGAAAAATATGTTTCTTTTGAGGAAGGCTAATTTCAGTAGGAGAAAGTAGGTTTGCTAAGCTGGACCTCATTTTCAGTGATGTGCCAGAATTTCCTTATTGTTTCACTGGAGCAGATTTTCCTATAACTTTTATATGTAGCCTTGGATGTAACAATTCAGTGCTCACAGTTCCCAGTGATAAAATTTACCAAGTTTACCTCATTGTGCTATTGCTCATTATGACTCATCGTAAAATTTTTCAGCCTACCTATTCAATGTAGCTACTTCCATAATCAAAATAAATGCCTTCTTCCTTATTTCAGTTTATTTATAATTCTAACTCCAATTTCTTGAATTCTACTTTCTACTTTTGATATATGGACAGTAACAGAAATGCTGTAAATACAGAAGAGGCAGAATTCCAGAGAGAGAAGCATAGTTAATGTTCCGGGTCAAGGGCTTTGCATTGGAATGGGAGAAAGCTAGCAATGAACCAACATCACAGAGAAAGGGAGAAAGGCAAAGACAAAAAATGAAAAGGTTTATAATAGGATAGAAACCTGGAGAGACTGAACGACACACATCTTTTGTTGAGATAATCAAAGGGAGAGTAATAAAGGAGAGTGAAAGAAGAGAAAGTGAAAGTCCGTAGGAAGTGTAAATTGTGTTTACTTTTTGTGATCTGAACATGGTTAGCAAGGCCACGCTTTACTGTGCTTAGGATGGAGGTGAGCTGGTTTTTTTTAAGTAAAAGCTTTCGGACAGTGTTGTTTGATAGGGCATTCCAGAAATTAGACTTGGTGATGATGGTAAAATGGTGATTCAATTTCTCAATCAACAACAAATTTCAGGACCTACATCAGTCAGAATATACCTGATTCTGAACCTGCAGGATATGATATTTCCACATACCTGCTGCCCTTGTTTTACTTAGTTTGTGAGCTCACAGGAATGGGAGGTGCTGTTGGAGTAGCTATGATTAACCACAGTGCATTCTGTAGACAGTATACCCTCAATGGCCACTTTTATTATGTACACCTACTCGTCAATTAGAATATCTAATCAGCCAATCATGTGGCGATGACAGTGCATAAAATTCATGCAGATATGGTCAACAGGTTCATTTGTTCTTCAGACTAAATGTCAGAATGGGGATGAAATGTGATCTAAGTGATTTTGACCATGGTGTTAGACAGGGTGGTTTGAGTATCTCAAAAACTGCTGATCTCAGAAGATTTTCACACTAGTCTCTAGTTTACAGAGAATGGTGAGACAAACAAAAAATGTCCAATGAGCAGCAGTTTTGTGGGTGAAAATGCCTTGTTAATGAAAGAGGTCAGCGAAGGATGACCTGTTTAAAGCCTTCAGGAAGGTGGCAGTAACACGTTATGACAGTGGTGTGCAGAAGAGCGTATCTGAAGGCACAACTTGTTGAACCTTGAATTGGATGGGCTACTGCAGCAGAAGACCATGAACATTAATGCATCTGAGTTGTCTAGTCTGACAGGTGGGATACCAGTCAAATGAGCTGCTTTGTTCTTAGTATTATCCAGTTGTGTATTTTTAGCACTGCATTCCTTCAGGCAAGTGAAAAGTAATTCGTCATGCTATTGATTTATGTTTTATAGATGGGGGAAATGGCTCTGGTGTCAGAAGATGAGTCATTGGTTCAAAACACCCAACCCCAGGCATGCTCTTGTAGCAACAGTATTAATGTGCTGGTCCATTTGCGTTTCTGGTCAGGCTGACCTGCAGGATATTGAGGATGGGGACTCTGGGATGGTAATGGCATTGAATATCCAGGGTAGGTGTTAAGACTCTCTCTATTTGAAGATGCCCATTGTAGGGCTGTTTTATGGTAGAAGTGTTACCTGCCAATTACAGCTCAGCCCATGAATGTCTTTTAGGTCTCACTGCAGGCAGATATGGGCTGGTTTATCTGATGAAGCAGCTGAGAATGGAGTTTAATCTGAGTAGTCATTAGCAGACTTTCTCTTGTGGAAGGATGGTCACAGATTCAAACAGCTGAAGAGTCCTAGAGCCCTACTGCACTGAAACAGACCCTCTGGCCTACCTTGTCCATGCTGACCTGATCTTCTGCCTCGTCCTGTCAGACTGTGACTGTCCAAACTCCTCATATCCATGTACCTATTCAGGTTCCTCAATTTATAACTAAATCTGCTTTTACCATTTCTACTGGCAGTTCATTCCACCATCATACCACCCTTTAAGTGAAGTTCCCCCTCAAATATTTTCCCTTTCATGCTAAACCTGTGACATCTGGTTCCTGGCTCACCCAACCTGAGGGGAGAGGGGCTTGTGTTCACCTTATCTATACACCTCAGTTTTGTACACCTAAGATTTCCTCTCATTCTTCTGTACTTTAGTGAACAAAGCCCTAAAATGTTCAACCTTTTCCAATAATTCAGGTTCTCAAGTCCCACCAACATCATCCTTGCAAATTTTCTCTTTACTAATTTTTCAAGCTTATTTATTTTTTCCGTAGGTAGATGATCAGAACTGCACACAGTACTCCAAATTGGGACTCGCCAGCATCTTGTACTACTTCGACATAACATTCTAACCCCTGTACTCAGTGCCCTGATTTATGAAGGCCGATGTGCCACAAAGTCTCTTTATCTACCTGTGATGCCACATTCAAGGCTCTATGGACCTGTATTCCCAGGTCCCTTTTTTCTATGGCATATGTCAGAGCCATAAGACCATGAGATATATGTGCAGAATTAGGCCATTTGGCCTATTGACATTGCTCTGCCATTTCTTCAGGGCTGATCCATTTTCCCTCAGCTCCAACCTCCTCCCTTCTCTCCATATCCTTTCATGCCCTGGCTAATCAAGAATCTATCAACCTCTGCCTTAAATATACCCAGTCTTGAACCCCTCATACTTCTGAATTCCAGTGAGTGGCAGCCCAGAAGCATCAAATGCTCCTTACTCCTTTCAATCCTGGAATAACTTTCATAAACCTCCTTTGAACCCTCCCCAATATCAACACATTGTTTCTTAGATAAGGGGCCAAAACTGCTCAAAATAATCCAAGTGATGCCTCCCCAGTGCTTTGTAAAGCCTCAACATTATATCCTAGCTTTTATATTCTAGTCCTCTTGAAATGAATGCTAACATCGCATTGCCTTTCTCACCACTGACTCAACCTGCAAATTAAGCTTTGTGAAATCCTGCACAAGAATTCCCAATTCCCTTTGCACTTTTCTCTCCATTTAGAAAATAGTTACACTTTTGTTTCTTATACCAAAGTACATGACCATACACCTCCTGACACTGTATTCCCTCTGGTACTACATTGCCCATTCTACTAATGTAAGTCCTTCTGTAGCCTCTCTGCTCTGTCTCTCCACCTATCTTTATATCATCCACAAACTTGGCTACCAAATTCCATCATCCTAATCATTGGCATATAATGTAAAAAGAAGTGGTCCCAGCACAAATCCCTGTGGAACGCTACGAGTCCCCAACAGCCAACCAGAAAAGGCTCCTTTTATGCCTGTTCTTTGCCTCCTGCCAATCAGCCAGTCCTCTAATCATGCTAGTATTTTTCTTGAAATGCCATTTGGCTCTTAAGCCTCGTGTGGCACCTTGTCAAAGGCCTTCTGAAAATCTAAGTATACAACATCCATCAATTCTTCATTGTCTATCCTGCTTGTTATTCTTCAAAGAATTACAACAGATTTGTCAGACAAGATTTTCCCTTAAGGAAATCATGCTGACTACGGCCTATTTTATCATGTGCCTCCAAAACCACATTCTTATCAATCAACTCCCAACATCTTCCAACTACTAAGGCCTATAGTTTTCTTTCTTCTGCCTTGCTCCCTTCTTGAACAGTGGACTGACATATGCAATTTTCCAGTCCTCCGGAACTATGTCAGAATCCATTGATTCTTGAAAGATCATTGTTAATGCCTCCACAATCCCTTCAGCCACCTCCTTCTGAACCCTGGGTGTATACAGTCTGGTCCAGGTGATTTATTTACCTTACAACCTTTCAATTTGCTTAGCAGCTTCTCCCTACTAATGGAAACTTCACAGATTTCTGCCCCCAGCAATCTCGAACTTCTGGCATACTGCTTGTGTCTTTGACAGTGAAGACTGATCCAAAATACTTATTCAGTTCTTCTATCATTCTTTGTCCCCCATTACTATCTCTCCAGCATCATTTTCCAGTTGTGCAATATCTGCTCACGTCTCTCTTTTACACTTTATATATCTGAAGAAACTCTTGGTATGCTTTTAATATTATTGGCTAGCTTACCTTTGTCTTCCATCTTTTTCTCCTTTATGACTTTTTTTAGTTGCCTTCTTTTGGTTTATAAAAGCTTCCCAGTTCTCTAACTTCCCACTAACTCTGCTTTCTCTGCTTCTTGAGCCAAAGCATTAGCTACCCACTTAAAACTGCCTGGCCACAATGGCCCCTCTGCTTGACCCTAACTTTAAATTACTGATGCCAATTAACTAATTAACCAATCAATTTTCAATGGACAATTTACAAATTTGCCTCTTCTAGGCTCCTGCTAGCTAAAACCACAGAGAAAGTCTGAGACTCACCTCTTCTTAAAAACTCCTGTATTTGCTCTAAGTCCCGGCTCCTGCAGTGGTGTCAAACAACTGCGATAATTGATCGCCAACAACCTAGTTGTATAACAGAGCTGCTGTCTGTGGAACTTGCATGTTCTCTCTAAGGTCACTGTTTCCTATAGGTATTCTGGTTTCTTCTTGCATCTCAAAAATATACAATTTAGCACTGTAAATTGCCCCGACAATGTAGATGAATGGGAGAATGAGGGTGAGTTGTTGAGAATGTAGGAACTGTAAAATAGATTGGGGTAAGGTTACTGTGAAAATGGATGCTTGATAGTCAGTGCAAACTCAGTAAGCAGAAAGACTTGTCCCTTGTGCTATATCATTCTTTCTCAATTACCTCTTTTATATGAAGTGTGACTAAATTCGTTGATAGGTGCCAGCATTGCAACTATATTGGAACAATTTGTTAAGAATGAAGATAGTTCTGGAGCATGCATGTTTTCTGGTTCCTTACCCTTTGTTGTCTAAGAATTTTTTGATTATAATGTGCAGCTGAGGAATGACGATCACTGATAATCGGGAAGAACTTCCCTCGCTCATGTTTAACTTGATACCATGAGACTTGAGGGGAGTGGAGGTCAGGTGTCAATATTGACTCCAAAGGCTACCACCTCCTGCTTATATTACTACTGCTGCTTCCTCTGGTTAATCAATCCTACTGTCCAGACAGTACGTACCAGGAATTTTGATCGAGGATTCTGTGTGAAGTATTATGTCAAACTGCTGCTTAATAAATCAGTGAGCATGTCTTTATGTATATACCTGTCCCTTGATGTAGTGAAGAGGACTTGACAGGATGACTGGGCTAAAAGTGACTTTTCCAAATCATAATTTGGTGTCCAGGTCAATACGCACTGGCCCATCTACTTTATTTCTTTCTTTCTTTGCAGCAATAATAGCAGAGCAGTTTCCTAGACATTTCAGAATGTGTTGTAGAGTCACTCTCATGGCACGGGTTGTGTAAGACTGACAGATTTACTCCTGCAAAGAACATTGATATTTACAGTGATCTGGTAATTTTTGTGGTCATCGTTACTAAAACTAGTTTTTGCAATCTCCAGGTCTTAACTGGAATTAAAATTGTCACGATGTGATTTGAGACTGGGCCTGTGGATTACTAGTTTGATAATTTAACCACAGGAAGCAAAACATAAAATTTCAAATAAAGGAAGTAAAGCTGAAAAATGCTGCTAAAATTCTGAGACACAAACTTCTAATATTCAGGACTCAACACTGAAATTATTGAAGTCAGTGTTGAATCCTGCAAGTTGGAAGCTCAAGCTGTTCCTCAAATTAAGCCTTATTGGATCTGTAGACAATAGTTAAATTAGAGGCAGTTACAGTGGAGATTAGATTGAGAAAAGTTACAAACTGAATTAATGGACGGTTAGAATTTCAAGATTACATGTGCAGACTGATTGGAGATTTTTGCAACAGATCATTCTGCACAATTTCTGACATTTCATGCATCCCTGGGTGGCATGGTAGCATAGTGGTTAGCACAGTGCCTTACAGTGTAGGCAATGAGGGTTCAAAAGGAGTTTGTACGTTCTCCATGTGACAGCATGGGTTTCCTCTGGCTGCTCCAATTTCCTCCCACAGTCCAAAGAAGAACCAGTTGTAGCTTAATTGGTCATTGTACATTGGCCTGATTATTGGAGGATTGTTGGACAGTGTGACTCGTAGATCCAGAAGGACCTATTCCATGCTGTATTTCAATAAATAAAATAAATATTCTCAGATGCGTTTTACCTCTGTCTCTCATCCATCCATCGCCCCCTCTTTAACTGACACACTGAATCTTCTTTCATTTTTACTGACATCTACTGCTCTTCTCATAGCATTTTCCCTGTAACACCCATCCTGTACTTCAAATGTCTGAACACTCCTTCAACGTACAGCAGCATTTGTACTTGCTGCATTTTAGCCATTCGTAATCGTATTGCATTCCCCTTTACATTGGGAAATGGAGATGTAAATTAGGTGATTTATTTCTAGAATGCTATCTCTAAGCATAGCTGTTGTTCACCACTAGCATTTACCAACCTCTCAGCTAATGCCAGTACCAATGCGTCACAGAATCACTTCTGATTTCCTCCCTATTGTTATATAAGTCCTCATCCCCTCTACTATATTAATAGTGCTTGATGCCTGAATTTCTCCCTGACTCCACCCCCACCCCTCTGTTTTGTTGGAAGGTCATTGACTAGAAACATTAATTCTCTTCCTTAGGGGTGGTTTCTCTGCATAGGTGCTGTCTGACCTCTTTAGTATTTCCAGCATTCTCTGTTTTCATTTCAGCTTTCCAGCATCTGCAGTATTTAGGTTTGGAATTGTTTAAATCAGATTGCCACCTGACAAAAGGATGCTCTTTATTCTATCTTGATAGTAATATGATTAGGAGGGTCACTTGCTTCTAGAATTTGCCAAGTGAAAAATAGAAAGAGTGGTCGGCTTGGTCAGGTTACAAACTAGGCAGTAAAGGTAAAAGGCACATCTTTTGAATTTGATTGTCTAAAACAATGTTAAAAGAAAATATGCTTTTGGAATTAACATTTTACTTTATTTAAACTCGATGCAAAGAGCTCATGCACTAAATACTTGATTTCTGTATAACAAGTTGAAAATCCACTTGTTCTCTTTTTAGTAAATTCATGGCCCTAACAAGAACTTTGTTTTACCTTTATGGTCAGTTAACTAGAATATGATTGTTTTTATAATTGTCTTTTTTTTAAAACAAAAGGCAGCACACACTAGCATTTGTTCCATCCTCTGGGAAGGTTTATTCATTTGGTCTTGGCGGAAATGGTCAACTAGGAACTGGTTCTACAAGTAACAGAAAAAGTCCTTCTACAGTGAGAGGAGCCTGGATTCCTTATAGTCCCAGTAGGTATATGCTGTTGTTTTAAAAAAAATTGTATTAAATTCTCCAGTATACAGTTCCTCCAAATTTGTTGCTTTTTAATTTTATTTTAGCCATTTCAGTATAACTCAACAGTGGTCTGTTTTCTGAATAACAATGATTTTTTTTTGTAAAAGTTGTATCCTGCAGATACTAGAAAACTGAAAGAAAAATGGAACTGAGGAAGAGTTATTGCTCTTTTTGTCTCCATGAATGCTGCCTGATGTTGTGTCTTTCCAGCATGTTCTCCTTTTATTTCTTTTACTATTTTTAAAATTACTAACTTTCAGTTAATATCCACTTTCTCAGAGGCTGCCTCAGGCCAGCTCCAAACTAAATATAAGCATAGAATTTTTTTTTAAAACCTACAACACAATACAGGCCCTTCGGCCCACAAAGTTGTGCTGAACATGTCCCTACCTTAGAAATTACTAGACTTCCCCATAGCCCTCTATTTTTCTAAGCTCCATGTACCTATCTAAAAGTGTCTTAAAAGACCCTATCGTATCCGTATCCGCCTCCACCACTGTTGCGGCAGCCCATTCCACACACTCACCACTCTCTGAGTAAAAAAAACTTACCCCTGACATCTCCTCTGTACCTACTCCCCAGCACCTTAAACCTATGTTCTCTTGTGGCAACCATTTCAGCCCTGGGAAAAAGCCTCTGACTATCCACACAATCAATGCCTCTTATCATCTTATACACCTCTATCAGGTCAATCTTTTAAAATTACACAATTTTGAGCAATTTAATTAGCATTTCCCTGCCTAAAGTGTAATTATATCCTGTTCACTCATCATAACGTTTAAGATGATGTTGCGTTTGTTCCATTTATATACAGGTTTTCTTCTGGGTTTAACCAATACTAAAAAAAACTATGATTTTGCTAAGTTATGAAGATGCTTCCACCTAGGTGTTGGAAGTATTTAGGGTATGATCAGCATCTATAGAAAACGTAGTATGTTAGTATTTTATCCTTTCAATTTAATATTGCAGATGCTCAAAACAATTTTTTTGTGAAAAGAATTTACTCTGGAGGAGACCAAAGTTTTGCATATTTGCAGGTAAGACAAAACACCTTATTTGAAATATTTCTTGATCAAGATCTATTTTTGACATTATGATCCATAATTTTCTTAGCTCAGGGAGACCAAATGTTTCAAAAGCAAGTAATTTTTACTCATTCTCAAAAGTATGACATTAAAATATATATTTTGTGTTTTCTGTATGTTAAGAAATAATGCTTAGAAATGCACATCTTAATCAAAACTACAAAAATGGGTTGGAACAGACACTGTTGATGAGAATTTGGAAGAGGTTGATGCGGAGGTTCGAATTTGTGGAGGAGGATAAATGGAAGCCACGTAGTGAATATAAATATCAGATAAAGTTAATGTTGATTTCTACCTTTCCTTACCATGATTCATTTGAAGGTTATTCTTTTCCTTGACTTGTCACATACAGAGCTACAGGCAATTAAGTGATGTTGGATAAAACAGAGTGGGATAGTAGACTCAAGAGAAAATGAAATAAGCTATTACAAATGGTAGCGTAATGCACACAGAATACTGGAGGAACTCAGCAGATTGGGCAGCCTCTATGGAAATGAATAAACAGTCAGTGCTTCGGGCTGAGACCCTTCCTCAGGACCGGAAGGGAAGGGGGAAGATGCCAGAATAAGAAGTTGGGGGAGGGGAAGGAGGACAAGCTAGAAGGTGATGGGTGAAGCCAGGTAGGTGGTGGGGAGAGGGGATGACATGAGAAGCTGGGAGGTGATAACTGGGAAAAGGCACAGGACTGGAAAGGCAAGAGTGATAGGAGAGGAGACTGGATCATAGGGGTGAAAAAGGGAGGCAGAGTGGCACCAAGGGAGGTAATAGGCAGGTGAGGAGAACAGGTAAGAAACCAGATTGGGAAAATGAAGAGGGAAAGGAGAGGGGAGAAAAGATGCTGGAAGTTGGAGAAATTGATGTTCATGCTATCAGGCTGGAGTCTATCTAGATGGAATATGAGGTGTTGCTTCTTCCACTTGAGAGTGGCCTCATTGTAGCAGAATAGGAAGCCATAGACCGACAGGTCAGAATGGAAATTGAAATTGCTGTTCACCAGAAAATACCATTTTTTTGTGGATGGAGCTGAGGACCACAACAGTTGCCCCACAAATTTCATCAGGTCTCACCAATACAGATCTGGATTTCCAGCATCTGCAAGATCTCGTGTCTTTATGTACTAGAAATGATAAACAGGAAAAGTTTCAAGGAAAAATTTACGTTGAGCAAAATATAAATAAAACGGAAGATTCATGAGAACCCTATAATGGATTTGAGTATGCTCTTGAGCCTGGTTTGGGAAAAAATATGGAGCACAGCTATAGCCAGCATGTTGCTTCAGTGTGCATTAAATTGCCTAAGAGAGATGGCATGAACATATACACTTTGCTGAGCCATAATGGAACTAAGGACAAAAAAAAAAAATTGGATGTAGCCAGCAGATTTGCTAGAAGCTTTTAGTAACATCTGGACACTGCAGATTGTCTTAGTAATAACAAGTTTACAGTTAGTCTGTGGGTGCATTTTTTGGTTGATTAAGACACTTGTTATCTGGGTGCAATTCTTCAATGGAAGCACAAATATATTTGATATTGGTCTTGCCAACTGTATCCCAAATAGTTTAAAAAGACTGAATATACAGTGGATTCCAGTTAACTGGGGCCGGTTAATTGAGGCCGAATCTGGAGTATTGTGTTCAGTTTTGGTCACCAAATTACAGGAAGGATATAAATAAGGTTGAAAGAGTGCAGAGAAGGTTTACAAGGATGTTGCCGGGACTTGAGAAACTCAGTTACAGAGAAAGGTTGAATAGGTTAGGACTTTATTCCCTGGAGCATAGAAGGATGAGGGGAGATTTGATAGAGGTCTATAAAATTATGGTGGGTATAGATAGAGTGAATGTAAGCAGGCTTTTTCCACTGAGGCAAGGGGAGAAAAAAACCAGAGGATATGGGTTAAGGGTGGGGGGGGGAGTTTAAAGGGAACATTGGGGGGAGGGCTTCTTCAAACAGAGTGGTGGGAGTATGGAATGAGCTGCCAGATGAGGTGGTAAATGCGGGTTCTTTTTTAACATTTAAGAATAAGTTGGACAGATACATGGATGGGAGGTGTATGGAGGGATATGGTTAGTGCGCAGGTCAGTGGGACTAGGCAGAAAATGGTTCGGCACAGCCAAGAAGGGCCAAAAGGCCTGTTTCTGTGCTGTGGTTTTTCTATGGTTTCTATGATACCTATCAGGCCTGGTACATTCTAGCCCAATTAAGCGGCTACACCAATTAGCTGAAGTTTCATGGAATAGTTAAAAAGGTATAGAAAAGACAAACTACTGTTTAACTGAGTAAATGTAGAACAAATTAGAACACTGAATACTACTACAGTACTATAAAACTGTATTACTTCATAATAGTTATCGGCAGAAAAATTCGTTCTTCTTTGCTGTGTTCTTTTGACTGAACAAAATCAGCTGAGATACCTAGTGCAGATAATGGACTGCCTTCTTATAATGTTTTCGATGATTGCATCCTCCAAATCTTTTTCGTTGTAAAATTCAAAGTGATTGTTAATTCCTTCAAATTCTTCATAGTTCCTAACTTGTTGAAGTAGTGAAATCATTTCATTTTCACTCCCAGCCGATTCTGGCATCTCCAAGCCTACATACTTAAAACTGCAATGAGCAAAACAATTCTGAATTGTCTTGCTGCTTATTTCTCACCAAAAATCACTGCTGTTTGAACGTAAGTACACGCAACTGACACTACTTAAAATTGTTTGCACTAAGCATGGTGTTATGTCTAACGACCACACAAGTGCATGTGACTGACACTAGTTAGATAATGTTTAGCAGCAGTCTCCTGTCCCAGCTAAATGGTGTAGTGTTCCAAATAAATGAAGGGCATCTCAATTAGTTTTGTTCTTTGAGTTGTCCCAAATAAGTGGCTGCCCCAGTTGACTGAGGGCCCAATTAACCAGAATCCCCTGTATATCCAAAACAAAATTCAAACCAAAAATGGCTTCATTAGAATGGTATTATAGTGCACATTACTTTATGTAGGAGTAAAATTTGAGTTGCGGAAACAAATTCATACAAAATGCTGTAGGAACTCAGCAGGCCAGGCAGCATCTATGTAAATGAGTACAGTCGACGTTTCAGGCTGAGACCCTTCATCAGGACTGGTGAAGGGTCTTCTTTCTTTCTTTTTAAATCTTTTTATTGAGTAAGTATACAAAAAAGGTAAGCCATATAAACATTAATACAATGTTAAAGTATAATAAAATTCCAAAAGATAACAATACCAAAAAGAAAATACTACAAACAATGTAATTTAAGCATAAGAAACCAAGATAACATAATAGTATACTAAATTTTATATATATCAATGGAAAAAAAGAAAAAAAAACCCCCCAAAAAAAACCCACCGTGCAACTAACTAAAAGCAAAGCAAAGCAATGGGCTAACTTGAAACCAAACAGAGTTAAACTTAAAATCACGTCCTCAATCCCGACCTCCATTAAGACAGTGAAAAAAAAACAAGAAGGGTAAATATTACATTAAATGAAAATATCGAATAAAAGGTCCCCAAATCTGTTCAAATTTAAATGAAGAATCATAAAGGTTACTTCTAATTTTCTCCAGATTCAAACATAAAATCGTCTGAGAAAACCAAAAAAAGGTAGTTGGAGCATTAAGCTCTTTCCAATGTTGTAAAATACATCTTTTCGCCATCAAAGTAAGAAATGCAATCATTCTACGGGCTGAAGGGGAAAGATTACTAGAAATTTTAGGTAGTCCAAAGATAGCAGTAATAGGGTGAGGAGAGATATCTATATTTAATACCTTAGAAATAATATTGAAAATATCTCTCCAAAAAGTTTCCAAAGTAGGGCAAGACCAAAACATATGAGTTAAAGAGGCTATCTGCCCCGAACATCTATCACAGAAAGGATTAATATGCGTGTAAAAACGCGCTAACTTATCTTTGGATATATGTGCTCTATGAACCACTTTAAATTGAATTAGGGAATGTTTAGCACAAATAGAGGAAGTATTAACTAATTGTAAAATCTGCCCCCAATCATCCACAGAAATGGTAAGCCCCAATTCCTGTTCCCAATCTACCCTAATCTTATCAAATGGAGCTTTCCTAAGTTTCATAATAATATTATAAATCATAGCCGATGCACCTTTCTGACATGGATTAAGGTTAATTATCGAATCTAAAATATATATAGGAGGAAGCATTGGAAAGGAAGAAAGTATAGTACTTAGGAAATTTCTAACTTGTAAATATCTAAAAAAATGTATTCTTGATAAGTTATATTTATTAGATAATTGTTCAAAAGACATAAGGGAACCATCTAAAAATAAATCCAAAAACCGTAAAATACCCTTAGTCTTCCAAGTTTGAAAAGCGCGATCCGTAAAAGAGGGAGGAAAAAATATGTTACCTAAAATAGGAATCGCTAACCCGAATTGATTAAGATCAAAAAATTTTCTGAATTGAAACCAAATACGCAAAGCATATTTAACGATCGGGTTAGAGACCTGCTTAAGGCGTTTCGAATCAAAAGGAAGAGATGAACCTAAAATAGAACCAAGTGTATAACCCTGAACAGATTGTAATTCCAATGCTACCCATTTAGGAATAGATAGTATGTCCTGGTCAAGTAACCAAAATTTCATATGTCGAATATTAATAGCCCAATAATAAAATCTAAAGTTAGGTAATGCTAAACCTCCATCTCTCTTAGCTTTCTGTAAATGTATTTTACCCAGTCTCGGATTCTTATTCTGCCAAATAAATGAAGAAATTTTAGAGTCGACTTTATCAAAAAAAGATTTAGGAACGAAAATTGGTAATGCCTGAAACACATATAAAAATTTTGGCAAAAAAAACATCTTAACTGCATTAATACGACCAATCAAAGTTAAATATAAGGGAAACCATTTAGATGAAAGTTGAGTAATATGGTCTATTAATGGTAAAAAGTTAGTCTTAAATAAATCTTTATGTTTACAAGTAATTTTAATCCCAAGATATGAAAGGTAATTATTAATCAATTTAAATGGAAATTTATAATATAAGGGAAGATGTTTATTAATCGGAAAAAGTTCACTCTTACTAAGATTTAATTTATAACCTGAGAAAAGACCAAATTGTGCTAATAACTCTAAAACAGCAGGAATAGATCTCTCAGGATTAGAAATATATAAAAGTAAATCATCAGCATAGAGTGATAATTTATGGGACTTTAATCCCCGAGTTATCCCAGTAATATTTGAAGATTCTCGAATAGCAATTGCAAGAGGTTCTAATGCAATATCAAATAATAGGGGACTAAGAGGACAGCCTTGTCGAATACCACGAAAGAGAGGAAAAAAAGGTGAGTTTAAAGAGTTAGTACGAACCGAGGCTACAGGGGAGTGATATAACAGTTTAATCCAGGATATAAATTTCAAGCTAAAATTAAACATTTCAAGCACCTTAAATAAATAAGGCCATTCTACTCTATCAAAAGCTTTCTCGGCATCTAAAGAAATAACACACTCAGGAACATTTTGTGAGGGAGTATAAACGATATTTAACAATGTACGAATATTATAAAAAGAGTAACGACCTTTAATAAAACCCGTTTGGTCTTCCGAAATAATAGAAGGAAGTACTTTTTCTAGTCTATTTGCTAATAACTTAGAAAAAACTTTAGAATCAACATTTAATAAAGATATTGGTCTATAAGATGCACATTGAGCAGGGTCTTTATCCTTCTTTAGTATTAAAGAAATTGATGCTCTATTAAAAGATTCCGGAAGTTTACCAAGTTTCAAAGAAGCCTCAAAAACCTTATAGAGCCAAGGAATCAATAAAGAAGCAAAACATTTATAAAATTCAACGGTAAACCCATCAGGGCCAGGAGCTTTCCCCAGATTCATAGAAAAAATAACATTCTTAATCTCATCCATTGTAATGGAAGTATCTAATAAAGAAGACATATCCTGTGAAATCTGAGGGAAGTCTAACTTATCTAAAAAATCATTCATATATTTAGAATCTCGAGGAGACTCTGATTGATATAAAGAAGAATAAAAATCACAAAAGGTTTGATTAATCCCCACATGATCCAATATCAATCGATCATTTTGGTTATAAATCTGATTGATTTGAGATTTAACATAATTAGATTTCAATTGATTAGCCAGCAGCTTGCCAATTTTATCACTGTGAACATAAAAATCACTTCTTGTTTTCTTTAATTGGTTTACAATCGAGGACGAGAGTAGTAAACTGTGTTCCATTTGAAGTTCAGTTCTTTGTTTGTATAGCTCCTCAGAAGGAGCCATAACATATTTCTTATCAATTTCTTTAATCTTGTCCACAATTGCCATCTCCTCCTGCTTCTGTTTCTTCCTCAAAGCAACGGAATACGAAATAATCTGACCCCGAATATAGGCTTTAAAAGTGTCCCAAAGAGTGTTAACCGAAATATCTTCTGTATGGTTAATTGTAAAAAAAAGCTCAATCTGTTCATTCATAAAATTAACAAAGTCCGAGTCCTGAAGCAACAGCGAATTAAAACGCCATTGTCTATTGTTTGGTATATTGGCCATAATTTTAATAGAAAGCTTAAGTGGAGCATGATCCGAAATGGTTATAGAATCATAATCACATTTAATCACTGAAGGAATGAGACGAGAATCAATAAAAAAATAATCAATTCTTGAATAGGAATGATGAACATGTGAAAAAAAGGAAAAATCTTTTTCCTGAGGATGCAGAAAACGCCAAATGTCCGTCGACCCAGAATCAGAAAGGAAAAAATTAATCAAATTTGCAGATTTATTAGGTAAAGTCCGTAAAGGAGCCGAACGGTCCAAAGCTGGAGATAAACAGGTATTAAGATCTCCTCCCCAAATCAATGAAAACTCGTTCAAATTCGGAAACTGATCAAACAATGATTTATAAAATTCCGGACAATCCATATTAGGAGCATAAACATTAACCAAAACTACTTTTTTATTAAATAGTAAACCACTAACCAATAAAAATCTACCATTCGGATCAGAGATAATATCCTGTTGTATAAAAGTAACTGAGGAATCTATAAAAATAGAGACGCCTCGAATCTTAGCATTGGAGTTCGAATGAAATTGTTGTCCCTTCCAGAATTTGAAAAAACGTAGTCTGTCCCCCCTCCGTACATGGGTCTCTTGTAAAAATAAAATTTGTGCTTTAAGTCTCCGGAACACTTTAAAAACTTTTTTTCTTTTAATAGGATGATTAAGACCATTAGTATTCCAGGAGACAAAATTAATAATAGACTCCATAAATCCTAAAGTCAACCCACAACAAGGAGGATTGACAATAGGCGCGACCCACAAACCCGGAGAGGAAACAGAACATACAAAAGATACCGGGGAAAAGGACGCAACCAGTACTTCAATAATGTATATAGCCCAAAGAAAAACAAACTAAAACGTGAAGCCCCTCCCACCACCCCCCACCCCAAGGCAAAATCTAAAGCAGACCCGCCAGAAAGAAGCAAGCGCTAAAACTACCCCCATGACTTCCGGTATACGCTCCCTAAAAAAAAGGTATAAATATGAAAAGGATCAGCTAATTGTAAAACAGTAAAAAAATAAGTAAAAAAAAGTTAGCTCAATTAGAATACACACAGAACAGAACAAAAGCCGGAAAATATATATTAAAAAAACCCACAATAAACCTCAAACTCATGAATAGACACAGCAACAAAAAAAAATAGGATTATTAACATAAAGTGATTATAGAAAGCAAAACAGAATAAAATTTTAAAAAAAACTACAAAATTTAAGGCCGCACAGGAAATACGTAAGATGACAAAAGGGAAGTAACCACCCAGAATCCCCTGGGAAAAGAAAGAAATGACGCAGTTAAAAAGAAAGTTTAGCAGCCATATTAAGAAATCAAAAGTAAACTTTTCTGCCCAAATAGGGCACAGAAAAGTTAAAACCAACCAATTCACAGCCTCCGATCAGCGGAGAAAATTAAAAAAAAGGCAATTAAGATGTTGAAGATGAAAGTTGATCCAGATAACTCTGGGCATCCGATGGAGAATCAAAAAAACGAAGGGCTCCATCTAACATGCGAATCCTTAGACGTGCAGGGTACAGCAGCGCTGGTCTTAAATCCATCTTATAGAATTCCGACATCACGGATCTGTAACGGACCCGTTGGTCCCAGATTGGTTTACTGAAATCTTCCACGAATCGGAACTTAAGATCCGAAAAATCAATGAAACCTTTAGATCGAGCGAATCGAAACAGTCTCTCCTTGTCTTGAAAGTAATGAAAACGTAAGATAACATGCCTAGGTCTATCTGACCTAGACGAGTATGATGGGATTCTGTGAACACGATCCAGTAGCGGTGGTTGGTCAGGAAATACAGTAGGGAATGCATCTTTTAAAAGTTGAGAGAAATATTTCATGGGATTGTTAGCTTCAACGGCTTCCCTCACGCCAATCATTCGTAAATTCTGCCGTCGCATTCTAGATTCCAAGTCAGAGTTTTTAAAAGTCAAAAAGTCAAGTTTCTTCTTCATTACATTAATTGTTTCTTCGATTTTCCCCATCTTAAGCTCACTTTGTTGCGCGAATTTTTGAAGATCAGATATAGCCAACTGATGTTCCGCAATACATGTTTGCATCTTATCAATTAAATCGGCAATTTTCTGGAAATTAGTTGAGATTTCCGTATGAATCAGGTCTTTAACAAAGCCTGCAATTTCCGTACGAATCATCTCCCTAACAGAGGTTGAAATTTCCCTCTGAATTAACTCCGATATCGCTTTCAAAGTCACCGGTGATTCAGTCGGAGGGAGATCCGTAGCTTTCGGTTTAACCGGAGGTTTACCATCCTTGCCGTTTTTCCCGTTCTTAGACATAGCAGATCTAAGTATCATCCAATTGTCAGAGAATTCAGTTTAATTCAAAGTATTGTAAAAATTGATGCCTTAATGGTTAATTAAAGTATAGCTGACCATAGAGGAAAAAAAAACTCAGAGGTAATGGAGCGAGTCAAGAACGCGACTTCACTCCATGAGCGCTACCGGAAGTCTCGAAGGGTCTTGACCAGAAACGTTGACTGTACTGTTTTCCTTAGATGCTGCCTGGCCTGCTGAGTTCCTTCAGCATTTTGTATGTGTTGGTTGGATTTTGCACACCTGCAGATTTTCTCGTTTGCAGGAAAAAATTAGATGTTTACTAAAACATAGCAGCTTGATAGCTCTAGAAAAGTAAATGGCTGCCACCTGTGCAATAAAATTCCTTGGTGCTGAAGGCCAATTTATACTTATGCATCAAATCGACGCCATAGGTATGGTGTAGCCGCGTACCCTACCCCGTAGCCTGACGTGCACCTCCCCAAAAATGTAACAGATGTGATTGGTCGGCTTGGTAGCATCGCATCTCCTCCTATACTGCAATAGCTTCCCATTGGGCGACTGAAGGGCAGGGAAGGAACTCTGGCTGCAATACTTCCCATAAAGCTTTACAGACCTCCAAAATTATGGAGGATCCTGTGCTTGATGCCAGTCTGTAGCTAGCTGCTACAGCCTGTTGACTTCTACCTGAAGCTAAAACTCGAATGGTGATTGCCAGTCTCTGAGTATACTGTGCGTACGCTGATGTAAAATAAATGGTTGGAGATGATGAACCAAATCGTCAAATCTACTTGCTGACATCTGAAAATATTTGAAATGCATTTCCTTGTCCATGTCTCTCAGTGGCCAGACAAGCACAGAAAATTCACTCTCCTTCAGTTTTAGTCACCATTGTTTGAAGTTTGAGTTTCTTCATCTTGAGTTTCAACACGAAGAAACTCAACACAATGGCTTAGAAACCCCACCACCAACTAGCGTTTTGGCGGTGAATTGCAGAGCAACGCAGACACACCAATGCACAAGTATAAATGCTCACAGCGGCATAGCCCACTTGCGTAGGCTGCGGCGTAAGCTAGTACGCACAAGTATAAATCAGCCTGAAGTTATAGACTTGTATACAAACAAATACAGAAATTTGATTCAGAAGATTATATTTGATGGTTACTTGGACTCTTAGAATCTCACAGCAGAGCCAAGTTTCATCGGATTTTGTGCTGCTGTAGGAAAGTTGCATCCATCATCAAAGATCTTCACCAGCTAGTCCATGCTGTTTTCTCTGCTGCCATCAGGTAGAAGGCACAATCACCTCAGTGTTGCACCACCAGGTTCAAGAATAGTCTACCATCAGGCTCTTGAACAAAAGAGGATAACTAGACTCATCTATTGAGATGTTCCCACAATCAGTGGTCTCACTTTAAGTACTCTTTATCTTGTTATTTCGTGCTCTCATTACTTAGTGCTTTTTTCATATTTACGTTTGCACAGTTTGTTGTCTTCTACGCTCTACTTGCTCTTTCATTGATCTTGTTTACAGTTACTTTTCTATAGATTTATTGTGTATGCCCACAGGAAAAAGAATCTCAGGGTTGTATGTGGTGACATGTATGTACTCTGAAAATAGATTTTACTTTGAACTTGCATCACACTGGAGAATCTTTTCTCTGATTCTGCGCCATCTATTTTAAGATCACATTGACTTCAATAAGGGAAAAAGTTGGGAATAGCAGGGTTTTAATACTTTGCTTCCTTTTATATTTCAAGGGGTTTGTGAAATATTTTGGTGTACTTGCTTCAATAACAAATTTTAATGCTTTTTATTACTTTTACTTTTAAGCATCTTGGTGTCATAAATATTTTTAAAAATTATTTAAACCTTTTATGCAAACAAAGCCTTGTTTCCACAGCCTTGCTAGCTGTTAAAATTTTCAAGAGTATTTTGACGATGGGGCCTTCATTGCTGGAGGAACTGCTGGACTTCAGAAAATGTCAATGAAAGAGATAGGCCAGCAAAATCCACTCAGTTGAGAACAGCGTGGTGAACCTGTTGCCACGAATCAGCTTCACTGGCACCAACCATCCTATTTGTTCAAATATTAACTTTTGCAAATCCAGCATTTGTTCAAGGGTTAATTTTGTTGATCCAATGCTGAGTTTCAAGAATAATCACTTTATCAGGTTTATTCACATTTCTCTAGTACCTCATTCAAGTATCCTTTTTCACCAGTTAATTGTTGTTTCTTCTCAAGAATTCCATGCCACCAGATGACCTCAGATTTCCTAATCCGTCAAAACACATACTAACAATAAATGAGCCAGTCATCCAGAAATGGATGAGCTTTCCTCCAGGAAGGATTCCTTCAGAGGTAGCCAAGTAAGTAGCAGTGCCTCTGTTTGATGTGCACCATCCATTTCTAAATTCTTGGCGCATAATTGTTATTTGATTTTGTTCACCGTATTACTGTTTCTATAAAATATTCTAAATTTTTAAATGTAATATGCAATGAAAGAAAGAATCGGAATGGCACGTTGACCTGATACGAATAGTATCAAAGGTGGGATTTATTTTGTGAATAAAGGTATAAACATCTGAAATTGCATGATGTTAAAAACTGTTTCCTTGAATACTTAGAAATTTAATTGATTATACAGCATAAAATGTCTTTATTACTTCAATATAGATATGCATTCTTTTCACTTTACTATTCATATATACTGTAAAGTCTACAGAATCTGGAAATCTGAAATAAGTGTGGTGGAAAATTCAGTGAAAAGGAACGTAATTTTATTTAGAGATACAGCACATAAGACATAGGAGCAGAATTAGGCTATTTGGCCCATTCATTGTTCTCCACCGTTCGATCATGGTTGATCCTTTTGCTTTTCCCCTCAGCCACACTCCCCAGACTTCTTTCTGTAACCTTTGATGCCATGTCCAATTAAGAACCTATAAAATTCTGCCTTAGATACACTCAACAATCTGGCCTCCACACCTGCCTGTGGTGACAAATTCCACAAATTCGCATCCCTCCTGATCTCTGTTTTAAATGGACGCCCGTCTATCCTGAGGCTGTGCCCTCTTGTCCTAGACTCTCCCACCATGGGAAAACATGCTTTCCACATCTACCATGCCTTGGCCTTTCAATGTTCAAAAGGTTTCAATGAGATTCCACCACCCGCCCCCATCCTTCTAAATTCCAGCAAGTACATATCCAGAGCTATCAAACATTTCTCGTATGATAACCCTTACATTCCCAGAATCACCTTGTGAACCTTCTCTAAACCCTCTCTAATGCCAGCACATCTTTTCTTAGATGAGGAGCCCAAAACTGTTCACAATACTCAAGGTGAGGCCACACCAGTGCATTATAAAGCCTTAGCATCACATCCCTGCACTTGTATTCTAGACCTCTTGAAATAAATGCTAACATTGCATTTGCCTTCCTCCCCACCAACTCTACCTACAAGTTGACCTTTAGGGTGTTCTGCACAAGTGCTCCAAGTCTCTTTGCATCTCAGATTTTTGCATTTTCTTCCCATTTAGAAAAGGTCTGCACATTTATTTCTACTACCAAAGTGCATGACCATGCATTTTCCAACATTGTATTTCATTTGCCACTTTCTTGCCCATTCACTTACTCTGAGTCCTTCTGCAGCCTACCTGTTTCCTCAACACTACCTGCCCCTCCACCAATTTTCATATCATCTGCAAACTTGGCAACAAAAGGAGGCCCTTTGAGCCGCACCACCAACTACCTACCAATTTTTAACCATGACCTAATCACAGAACAATTGATAATGACAAATTGTCCTACTAACCCATGCATCTTTGGACTGTGGGAGGAAACCAGAGAGCCCAGAGGAAACCCACCCATTCCATAGGAGGATGCACAAGCAGTGGATGTCAGGATTGAATTCCTAAATCGAATGCCCTGAGTTGTAACAGAGTTAAACTAACCGTTATGCTCCTGTAGCATCCCACAGTATTTCTGGTCAATGATATTTCATCAGGAAACCTCATTATATCCAAATTTATTAGAAGCAATTGGGAGTCCTTATGCACCTTGCCTTGATTTGTAGTCTCTGGTTAGATTCTTGGCCATGGCATTCCTTTTGCTGCTGGTACATAGTTAGTGGACTGCGTGCTTGCCTCATTCTCTTTTCCGTGTAATTTAGCCATCATATGCTTATGGTATCAATTGTAGCTTCTCTTTAAATTGCATCCTGGAATCATTTTGTTAATTTAAAAAAAAGTTAAACCTTACAAATATAAAACTAATGTAGTAAAATTTGTAGTTGGAAGCCCCAGAGTGTTTTTGTTATAAGCAATGGTTTTTCTACTTTTTAGTTTTGAAGTTTAGGTCATCACACTGGGAATAACAGTTTTTGCAGCCTTTCAGTGGAGCCTGCTCTCTATTGTGATTGCAGTATGGAGCCACAACAAACTTCAATATTTTGTTGTATGCATCTTTGGGGGCCCAAAATGGCGTGCTAGTACTTACCTGGTAACAATCTGTCATTCAGGATTCAAGGCTCTCATACATTTGTTTCATCAAATTCTTACATTCATAGAACTCGTAAGCTTTTGCAATCACAGTGCCAGCTAGTCATACAAGCATATTGCAAAAAACCCTATTACATTAGGTTCTGCTGCGGGAGAGAAGGACATGTAGGTGAAGACAGCAGAAGCTCTCTGTAGTGGAGAGATGCTTCTGTCTGTTCAAGCCCCCATGTAGGAGACGGCATTATGCTTTATCAGGTGGTCCATTGCTGTAACTGTGGCCTGAAGCAAGGATTAATTAATTTCTGCATTCTTTATTTGCTCTGCCCCGCACTGTTTTGATTCATAAGATGCAGATGGATGCAGGTTTCACCTATAACATTCTTTTACTTATTTGCATTATACCCCTCATAATTTTGTAAGATCTGCTCTCATTCTCCTAAGCTCCAAGGAATAAAGTCCTAACCTATTAACCTATTCAATTTTTCCTCTATATCTCAGATCCTCAAGACCTAGCAACATCCTTGTAAATTTTCTCTGCACCCTGTATGTAGGTGACCAAAATTGCACACAGTACTCCAATACACCAACCATAGCTTCAAAGTAACATCTCCACAGCTATAATCAGTGCTCTGATTTATGAAGGCTAATGTGCCAAAAGCTCTCTTTACAACGTTATCTATGTATGTTGCCATTTTTAAGGAATTGTTGATTTTGTATTCCCAGATCCTTTTGTTCCACTGCACTTCTCAGCCCATTTTTTCCAGATCACACTACAAGCTATGATACTCATCCTTCACTGTCTACAATAACCCCAATCTTGGAGCTCACCCGTAAATTTGTTGATCCTGTGCCATCACTTGTCACAGGCCTCCTGTCGGAGAGACAACCATCCACTACCATTCCTATCATCGCCTGCTAAGCCAATTCTGAATCTTAATTTACTACTTAAGTGACTTAACCTTATCAACATCCAATGTAGGACTTTGTCAAAGTTCTTGCTGAAGTTCATGTGGACAACATCCACTGCCTTCCTTTTATCTATTTCATAACTCTTAAGATTGGTTAAATGCAACCTACCATTCATAATGCCATGCTGACTATTCCTTATTAGACCCTGGGCACGGTATCATAGGCGTTAGCACAATGCTTCACCAAATAGGTGACCTGGGTTCATTTCCCACTGCTGCCTATAAGAAGTTTGTACATTATGCAGTCACTAGAGAACCCTGCTCTAATCTATGTACACATATAATTGTGCGTCTGCGTATGACTCCAAGACAATCTTCAAATTTGCAATGACTCTGGTGTTGGATGAATCACGTACTGGAGACAGGACACTGGTTGAGTAGCATCACAAAGTGAACCTCTTGCTCATTGTCAGTAAAATTAGAGCTGATTCTTGACTTCAGGAAGGAAAAGAGTAAACATGTTCCAATCTACTTTGGGAAATTTTTGGTGGAGAGAGTAGGCAGCTTCAAATTCCTGGATGTTAACATAGCAGATGGTCTGCCCTGAGCCCAACTCATAGCTGCAATCATAATGTATTGCCTTGGTTAAGATCTTTATTGCTCTGCTGTAGGTATTTCATTGTAGTGGTTTTCTGCAAAAGAAGTGTGTCCTGATGGCAGAAAGATAAGAAGCCCTGCTGTCCAACTTGGGAATGTTTTGTCAGCCAATCAGGGTGGTGGGATTTGGAGAAAGTTCAAGAGAGAGCAGGGCGGAGAGAGTTTTATGATGGACAGCAGTCCGGTTTGGATTATTTTGGTGGGAGCTGCAAAGCGGGATGGAAGAGAAGGTGCCACAGCATGCCATTGGAAGGAGAGTTCCCGTTACATGAAGTGCTTTGTGCAGATGAATGCTCCAGTGAGCAAGGTCCAGTACTCCTGAGAGAGAGCCAGTCTGTTCAAGATGGAGAGCATTTTGGAGATAATGATCACAATTCTATCTCCTTTACCATAGCATTGGAGAGGGATAGGAACAGAAGTTAGGAAAGCGTTTAATTGGAGTAAGGGGAAATATGAGGTTATCAGGCAGGAACTTGAAAGTATAAATTGGGAACAGATGTTCTCAGCAAAATGTATGGAAGAAATGTGGCAGATGTTTAGGGGATATTTGCGTGGAGTTCTCCATAGGTACATTCCAATGAGACTGGAAAAGGATGGAAGGGTACAGGGAGCATGGTGTACAAAGGCTGTTGTAAGTCTAGTCAAGAAGAAAAGAAGAGCTTACGGAAGCTTCAAAAACTAGGTAATGATAGAGATCTAGAAAATTATAAGGCTAGCAGGAAGGAGCTTAATAAAGAAATTAGAGCCAGAAGGGGCCATAAGAATGCCTTGACAGATAGGATTAAGGAAAACCCCAAGGCGTTCTATGAGTATGTGAGCAGCAAGAGGATAAGAAGTGAGAGAATAGGACCAATCAAGTGTGACAGTGGAAAAGTGTGTATGGAACCAGAGGAGATAACAGAGGTACTTAATGAATACTTTGCTTCAGTATTCACTATGGAAAAGGATCTTGGCAATTGTAGGGATGACTTACAACAGACTGAAAAGCTTGAGTATGTAGAAAGTAGGAAAGAGGATGTGCTGGAGGTTTTGGAAAGCATCAAGTTGGATTAGTCACCTGGACTGGACGAGATGTACCCCAGGCTACTTTGGGAGGGGAGGGAAGAGATTGCTGAGCCTCTGGCAATGATCTTTGCATCATCAATGGGATGGGGGAGGTTCTGGAGGATTGGAGGGTCGTGGATATTGTTCCCTTATTCGAGAAAGGGAGTAGAGAAAGCCCAGGAAATTATAGACCAGTGAGTCTTAGTTCAGTGGTTGGTAAGTTGATGGAGAAGATCCAGAGAAGCAGGATTTGTGAACATTTGGAGAGGCATAATATGATTAGGAATAGTTAGCATGGCTTTATGAAAAGCGTGATAGAGCCTGATAGAATTTTTTGAGGATGTGACTAAACACATTGAAGGTAGAGCAGGAGATATAGTGTACAGTATATGGATTTCAGCAAGGCATTTGATAGGGTACCCCATGCAAAGCTTATTGAAAAAGTAAGGAGGCATTGGATCCAAGAGGACATTGCTTTGTGGATCAGAACTGGCTTGCCCACAGAAAGCAGAGATTGGTTATAGATGGGTCATATTCTGCGTGGAGGTCGGTGACAAGTGGTGTGCCTCAGGGATCTGTTCTGGGACCTCTACTCTTTGTGATTTTTATAAATGACCTGGATGAGGAACTGGAGGGATTGGTTAGTAAATTTGCTGATGACACAAAGGTTGGGGGTGTTGTGGATAGTGTGGAGGGCTGTCAGAGGTTACAGCGGGGCATTGATAGGATGCAAAACTGGGCTGAGAAGTGACAAATGGAGTTTAACCCAGATAAATGTGAGGTGGTTCATTTTGGTGGGTCAAACATTATGGCAGAATATAGTATTAATGGTAAGACTCTTGGCATTGTGGAGGATCAGAGGGATCTTGGGGTCCAGGTCCATAGGACACTGGAAGCTGCTGCGCAGGTTGACTCTGTGGTTAAGAGGGCATACAGTGCATTGGCCTTCATTGATCGTGGGATTGAGTTTAGGAGCCGAGAGGTAATGTTGCAGCTGTATAGGACCCTGGTCAGACTCCACTTGGAGTACTGTACTCATTTCTGGTCACCTCACTACAGGAAGGATGTGGAAACCATAGAAAGGGTGCAGAGGAGATGTCAGGGGTAAGTTTTTACGCAGAGAGTAGTGAGTGTGTGGAATGGGCTGCTGGTGGCGGTGGTGGAGGTGGATACGATAGGGTCTTTTAAGAGACTCCTGGACAGGTACATGGAGCTCAGAAAAATAGAGGGCTAGGTAATTTCTCAGTAAGGACATGTTTGGCACAGCTTTGTGTGCCGAAGGGCCTGTATTGTGCTGTAGGTTTTCTATGTTTCTATGGACTTCAAGGGCAGTTTGGACTATGGTGGGTGCTTTCACATGGACTGTGGGTTCGGCACCGTGAGTAATGGTTATACCCAGCTTTGGAAGAGATGAGCTCCAATAGTCATGTGCACATTTGGATGGGTCTAACTAATGGGCCATTTTTTTTTTCTTTCAATAACTGTTTGATAAAGCTATCATGAGAAAATATACGAACACGAGGAATTCTGCAGATGCTGGAAATTCAAGCAACACACATCAAAGTTGCTGGTGAATGCAGCAGGCCAGGCAACATCTCTAGGAAGAGGTACAGTCGATGTTTCAGGCCAAGACCCTTTGTCAGGACTAACTGAAAGAAGAGCTAGTAAGAGATTTGAGAGGGGGAGGGGAGATCCAAAATGATAGGAGAAGACAGGAGGGGGAGGGATGGAGCCAAGAGCTGGACAGGTGATGGATCATGGGACAGGAGGCCCAGGGAGAAAGAAAAGGGGGAGGGGGGGGAAATCCCAGAAGATGGGCAAGGGGTACATGTTCCTCTCATATCCCTTTTGCCAATCAACTGACTAGCTCTTGGATCCATCCCTCCCCCTCCTGTCTTCTATCATTTTGGATCTCCCCCTCCCCCTCCCACTTTCAAATCTCTTACTAGCTCTTCTTTCAGTTAGTCCTGACGAAGGGTCTCGGCCCGAAACGTCGACTGTACCTCTTCCTAGAGATGCTGCCTGGCCTGCTGCGTTCACCAGCAATTTTGATGTGTGTTATTAGAAAATATAGTTCCTTTATAATTTTATGCGGTGTACGATTGTTATATCTTGCCGACTGATAATTGTGTATGGGGAGTATTTACACAGCATTCGCCCAACTCAAGGTTTCGTTAATCGGAACATCATGACATTCCTGTTTGGTTGAATTACCCCAAATCATACCGACCCTAGACATATATTGTTTATCAAAGGTGGCCTTCTCACCTCTGAGTCATGATAGTGTTAGCAGAGGAGCAACTGAGCCAAGTTTACATGTGAGCTCAGTGAGAGGGTTACATTTGTGGGGTCTCATCCTGGATTCCTTTGATGCTGTGTGACTGCTGTTTAGAAGTGATTAAGGTACTTTATTATGGACACTGCAGGGATTAAGCTTTGGTGTGATTCAAAGAGGTGATCCGCAAATAACATTTGTGTTCTGAGTGGAGTGGGTATCTGAAGCCCTGATGATCTGCTTATTAGAGTGCGAGGTTCTGTAAAAGTGTTGGGTAAAGTTGCGCTGATTGAACGGCACATTGACTAATCAGCTGGTAAGGATGACGTGTTAGTCCAGTCTTGCATTGACGGGACTGAATTTGCGCTGCCCGATATGCTAGGAGACCCTGGAGAGGTGGGGCCATGGGCAGTCCACATTTTTTTTAGAGAAGTGGGGAAGATAGCCAAGGGTGAAGACCTTGTTCTCATTTCTGTGAGATGAGGGAGGAGAGTTGTCTGATGTGAAAGGTCTAATTGGTTCTTCAATGGTTGATTTAAATTCTGAGCTGGTTTCGGCTATTACATCACTGGTTGATAAATGCCAAAGTGTACCTGCGGAGAGCCAAAGTTATTGTAGGCTGGGAGTGTTCTCTGGAGTCAAGCCCATACCCGATGGAGAGGAAAAATATGAGGTTTGGGTGGAGTAGACATCTCAGTTACTGGATGAGTGGCAGTGCTCAGATAATATGAAAGAAAGACTGTTGGAGAGTTTAAAGTGGCAGCTGATATAAGGTTCCTAAAGGCAGAAGATCCATTAGTCACATCAGCTAATTACTTTCAGCAAAGGCAAAAGCATCTTCCAGAGCTTGCAGGTGCAGCTGATCTTAAGATGAAGTTTAGCCACACGTTCCAGGAGGGAGAGAAGCTGTCTGCCTACATTTTCAGATTGGTGAAATGGCTGCATTGTTTGTATCACAAAGGGGGCATTCAACTGTCTGAGAGAAATTGCTTGAGGATGGAACAACTTGTGAAGGGCGCACTGTTAGGTGACATGATTGCTCTGTATTCGAATAACCCAAGATGTACCCTCCTCCATCCTTTAATGAATTACTCAGAAGTTAGGAGGAAAACATGATAGAGAAGCGGAATGTTTCCAGAGCCAGGTTTCTTCTCAGTAGCCTTTGCTGGTAAAGTGACCTCTGATGACACAAATAGAGCTTTTGAGGAATGAGGTGGAAAACCTTGAAGCTGAGCTGATTTGATGGATGTCTGCTTGTGTTTCTGCTAAAAGTAATACGTCGGCTGGGAAACCCGACCCACCTGTAGGATTTATGACAGGACTGCTGCTGAAAAGGATCTCTTGACTAGAGAGGGAACTGGTATTTTCTGTTACCACTGTGGAGAAGGTGGGCATTTCAAGCGAGGTTGAAAGGCTCAAAAAGCAAGTCAGCGGTTAATCAAACAGTGAAGGAAAAAGGCAAAACTACAGATGTATACAATAAAGGAACAGGCTGGCATCTCAGAGTGGGTGCATTCCAATCAGTGTATCAAGGGAAATAATAAAGTGCAAAACACTATTCCTAAATGTTAAGTGGGACTGGGCTCTGAAGTATTTTATGTAGATTTAAGGTGTTTATACTAGAGCCACACTTGACACAGGTTACTTTGCTTTATAGATACTTTTACAACCAGTTTTTGATGCATTTACCATTGATGTCACTTCGTGCCCTTGAGATTCAGGAGCTTAGTACTGATGAATACCCATACAATGGCTACTTATCATTGAAACTGGAGTTTTCGGAAGCAGAAGTTGGAATAACTGAGACCAACTGTTGGACTGCCCGGATCCAGTTGAAAAGGGTACAGCTTCCATTCATGTAGGAACAGATACTTGCATTGTGAGAAGGCTCATGGGAGCATGCAAGGAGAGAAGTGGAGAGAACTTTTTGAAAACCTTGTTCATTCACCCTGTGTTCAGAACTGCTTTTGAGAAGGTGCAAGTTCCTCCTAACCTGTCATGTTACATCCTGGAGGAGTAGCTAGAGTGATGGGAACTTGCAAATTTGCTGGAATGCCCAACGACTCAGCCATCCAGGTGGATGCTAATGATCATCA
This sequence comes from Mobula hypostoma, assembly GCF_963921235.1. Lineage (NCBI taxonomy): Eukaryota > Metazoa > Chordata > Chondrichthyes > Myliobatiformes > Myliobatidae > Mobula > Mobula hypostoma. Next base: position 21,819,652 of record NC_086115.1, read on the forward strand.
GGAAGAATCATGTTTACCTGCGGGACTGTTGGTGAGGCCTGATCTGCAGAGATCTTTGGCTGTTTATGCAAACAGAATAGTAGTGATTGTTAGGAACGCATCAGGAAGAGATGTCACCCTCAGATGTAGGATTCCGATTACCCCTCTTTTTTCTATGATGGTAGTGTCTAGTATTCCAGGGAAGACGGAAAAGAAGCAGTCTCTTGGATCAAGGAAGTTGACATCAAAGTCATGCAACTTTAGTGACTCACCGATGCTAGAGGAACGGAAAAGGCAGTTGGCTGAGGAGATGTCGGAGTGCGGAGATGGCGTGCAAAGATGTCTTTTCTACTGACGAGTCGGATGTTAGTTGCTACAAGGGTACTTGCCACACTATTGGAGTGAACGAGGACACACTTTTCCAGGAGAGGTCTTGCCGGTTAGCACCAGCAAAGGTTTGAAACATTCAGCAACACTTGCTTGGGCTGAAGGAAGCTTAAATCAGTCATGGGGCAGGGGACATGAGCTGCCAGCAGGCACGAGTGATAGATGGGGAGGCATCCTCTAGTAGACAGGAAAGGTCTCAAAAAGTCAGGAAACCCCTAGCTACGCCGGCAGAGGATGCACCTGGGAAACATTGAAACATCCATTCCCATGGCAAGATGTGTTACTTCCATTTACAGTTGGATTCAGGGGGGGTCCTAAAATCACAAAACTCATTTGAATACAGTGTTATTAATAATGGCTTAATAAGTTTCATAGTCATGAGGACATGACTGTTTTTGATGGGGGGAGGATGTATTGTCCTGATTGAGATTTCTACAGCTATGCTGTAGGTATTTCATTTTAGCAGTTTTCTGCAAAAGCAGTGTGTCCTGATAGAATATCTTGGTTTCAGCTAAAGATAAAAAGCCCTGCTGTTCAACTTGGGAATGTTGTGTCAAGCAATCACGATGGTGAGATCTGGAGAAAGTTCTAGAGAGAGCATAGTGGAGAGAGATTTGAAACAGACAGTAGTCTGGTTTGGGCTTTTTTGGCTGCAGTTGCAGAGCAAGACGGAAGGAAAGATGCCACAGAATGCTGTTGGAAGGAGAGTCCCCATTACACAAAGTGCTCTGTGCAGATGAATGGCTACAAGGTGGAAGGCCAATATTCTTGTGTGCGTGAGACAGAGAGCCAGTTCGAGATGGACTTGGAGGGAAGTTTGGACTGTGGCAGGTGCTTTCACACAATCAGTGGGTTCAGTGCCATGAAATCCTGTTATACCCATCGTTGGAAGAGATGGACTCCAGTGGTCATGTGCTCATTTAGATGGGTCGAACTGTAATGGGCCCTATTTATTTATTTTTTTCTTTCTTTTAATAACTGTTTGATAAAGCTGAAATTAGTAATTATGCTTTCTTTATCATTTTATGCAGTGTACTATCTGTTATTTTTTGCTGACTGATAATTGTGTGTGGGCAGTATTTACACAGCATTCGCTCAAATTGAGGTTTCTTTAATTGGAATGTCGCAACATTCCTGTTTGGTTGAACCCCAAGTCAAACCGACCCTTGACGTATATTTTTATTAAGGTGGCCTTCTCACTGCTGAGTCACGTGGTTTTTCGCAGAGGTAGCTAACGAGCCCAGTTAGACAGATACAATGACAAAAGTATGCAGGAATCTTTTTGTGAGGTTAAGCAGGTTTGGCTCATTGAATACTTGTAATGAGCATCTACAGATATACAGTAGAACGTAACCTGAGTAGCTGCATTGCAGTCTGGTACAGCAGTTCCAATGCACAGGAGTGTAAGAAGCTACCCAATACATCGTGAGCACCAATCCTGGACATCACCATCTGATAGTATTTATAGGAGCTGCTGCCTGACGGAGGTAACGCATCATCAAAATAACACACACAATGAATCAAGTTTAATATCACCGGTATATGTCATGGAATTTACACACACACTCCCCCCCCCCCCACACACACAATGTATGTATGTACCTCCCTGATGGTAGCAATAAGAGGATGTGTCCTAGGTTATGGGGTTCTTAATGAAGGATGCTGCCTTTTTGAGGCATCGCTCCTGAAGGTGTCTTGTATGCTAGTGCCCATGATGGAACTGACTTGAGTTTACAACTTTCTGCAGCTTATTCCAACCTTGTGCCGTGCACTTCCGTAGTGTGGTGCCTCTCCCCAATACCAGACAGTGATGCAGCCAGTTCGAATGCTCTCGATGGTACATCTGTTTTTAAAAAAAATTACTCGTGTCTTTGGTGACGTACCAAATCTCCTGAAACTCTTAATGAAGTTTAGCCACTGTTGTGCTGCCTTTGTAACTGCATCAATGTGTTGTACCCAGGAATATAGCTGACCACTTGGGTGTCTCATGAAAGACTATGGAAAAAATACATAAAGAAGTCGTCCAAAGGCAGGCTAATGTCCACATAAAAATAAGTACATAATAAGCCAGTTCCAAAAATTCTGTACTGCTTAAATATGGCTAAATAGCCTTTATTCGAGGTATATTGTTCCCTGAATTATCATTACATTGTTATAAGAAATATTACTCGTATTCTTGAAGAATTTCTTTGTATTTTGAGTTGTATCAGAATTTTGTTTTACAGGAATGCATGACTACCATTTAACTTTAACCATAAAGTAAATGTAATTCCATCCTCGTGCAATACGGAGATATGTCATTCAATGCAGACGTTAAGATTCAGTTGAGGAGTAGAGAAATACTTTTGTTATGGTTAAATTGGAACATTTGTAACTTATGTGGTGTCTCTTTTTCACCATAGTGAAATCGATACTGTGTTCTCGTCAGAGGGCTGCCTAAATGGAAGCTTTCTTGCCTATAGGTAATACAATGTTATAAATACTGAGATTAATATAGTTTCCTAAATGCACTGCAACTTTAAAGTGAGCTGTGTTAAATTTGTACAAGTTTGAGCACCAGTGTTTAAACCATCTGTGTTCTAAGTGAAACTACATTTATCTTGTATTCATCTTGCAGTACTTAATAGCTGCTATTTGACGAGGCACATGTTGAGGTTGTACCACAAAGTCAAGCGAAGTGGCCAAAACGGAGTTGACACGTTTAATAAATTCAGCAATGAAACACCAAATAAGGGGAACAACTATGTATGTCGTGACAGTTTTTCAGTTTTTATTTCCAGGTATTCAAATTAAATTTTCAGAGAAGGGATTTTGTCTTGGCCTGAAATTAATAGTATTAGTTGTAACCTTTAAAATGATTTTGACATTGTAACCCATTCTCCAAAATGTTACACACATCTTTTGCATTTCCTCTTCCTTCAGTCCCCTTACCCCCAGAGGACTGGTTCGGATCACCCATTTTAGAATCTTAACTTCATGGTCTGGCAACATTTATTGGAATATTTAAAACATTTTTTAGAGGTGATTTTATATGGAATGTGCTGCCAGAGGAAGTGGTTAAGTCAGGTACATTAACCTGATGTAAAAGACACTTAGACAGGTACATGGATAGGAAAACTTCAAAGGAAAATGAGCAAATGGGACTAGCATAGATGAAAATCTTGGTCAACAGAAAGGGCCTATTCTCTAAACCAAATAGTTCCATGACTTTTCACTGGTCATGTGCAGTTCATCATCCTTTTAGACCACCTTTGGTATCTTCAAGTTGGGGATATTTTTAATTTAATTTAATTGTTTTTCTCCTTTTATATGAATTAATAGCTGAAATGGTTCATCCACTGCACCACTAGCAAAGTATTGATTGAAATGAATGTGACCACAATCATGTGATGCATCTACCCATAGAACTTATCACCCCAATATGTGTTAAATATCTGCATCTTCACCTTAAAATATTCAAACCCTCTATTAGAAGTCTTCAATCAATTGTCCTTTCACAATTACCTGTGACCTAATTATATCTTGCCCCTACTTAAAAGAAAATCAAATAACAAATACCAAAACATGATTTTGTTTTAGGATTTTTTTTATAGCTCTTGTCACTTGTACCTTAGATTATTCTGCTAGAGAAGAATTAACTCCTTATACTTCTAAATGTCATGTTTCTTGGTGACAAGTCAACATTTAGAAGCAACTGAATCTATGCATCAAATATTTTAATAAACAAAGGAAATAATGATTTTGGCAACCAAAAATATGTGCCTCCTAAAATTCTTGTGCTTGGGTTCCTGATTTACAATCCATAAATTAAAAATGCAAAATTTTGATTAAATTATACTTGACTAGATCATTTGTATTGCATTAAATGAACATCTACAAAACCATACTGAAAAAGCTGTTTTCATTACAGTTGGTGCATTTTGAAATTATATATAACAAATATTTGGCTGAAACCTATAAGACATTCAGAAGTAATTTGAGAGTTTTAACTGTGGCATAGTGCAGCATTTTTTATGGTCAGTAGTGGATGGATAAGAAGAAAAATAAAATTTAGCAATCAAATTCATCTAGTAATTAAATATAAAGCCATGACATTTGGATGTCTATCAACTAATTGGTAGTATTTTTGTTTCAGCAATGATGATCATTATAAAACCAGTTCCAAGTACTCAGGGATTGACATGAATGCAGCTAGATTACTATTCCATAGACTGATACAGTCTGATCATCCTCGTATTTGTCAACAGGTATTTTGTGCTCACTGTTTTATTTTGTCAGCATGTTAGTTGAAACTAAGAAAAACAGATGTATTTTTTCTCATTGCCTATTAGTCATGTTTTAGTAACTTGAATTGACCTGGTGTATATTTTGTCAGCATTTAGAAAGTATACAGCATGTTAATAGTGTATCTAACTTGAAGTAAAGGAACAACTTTTCATTGGTTTAACAGCTGAGAAATATGGTCTTTGTGACTGAATTGACTAATTGGCTGCATTGCAGAATAATGTAACTAAGTCTTATTTTCCAAGCTGAGAGATGCTTCAGAAAGCACTTTTTCAGAAGCATAAGAAAATGAGTTTGTATTTGCATTTTAAAAGCCTGTATTAGGTGTTATTAATTGTATATTTTGCTTATTAACTGACTATCCTTCAGGTGATAATTGGGAATGTTAAATAACACTCAGTTTATTGTTTTCTCCCTTTTTTTAAAACATCAGTGAGCCTGATTTGCATCAATGGTGTTAACATTTAACCAACAGCTCTAGATGCAACTGATTCATCTTCTTTAGAATATAGAAGAGTACAGCTCAGGAACAGGCCACTGGGCCCACAGTGTTGTGTGGAACCAGCTAAAAAGCAAATCGAAAACACCTGAACACTGCCTACACCATGATCATATTCCTTAAACTTCCTTACAACCATGCACCTGTCCAACCATCTCTTAAAAGCCTCTAATTTATTTGTCTTCTACCACCATACCAGGCATCCGCCACTTTAAGTAACCTACCCCTCACATTCCCCTTGAACCTACCCCCTCTCACCTTCAATGTCTGCCTCTAGTATTAGACATTTCAACCCTGGGAAACAGATACTCTGTCCACTCTATCTATGCATCTCATAACCTTGTAAACCTCTATCAGATCTCCCTTCAGCCTGCAACATTCCAGAGAAAACATCTTAAGTTTGTCCAGCTTTTTGTGATAGCCAGTGCCCTCTAAACCGGGCAGCATCCTGATAAATCTCTTGTGCACCCTCTCTAAAGCCTCAACATCCTCCCAATAGTGGGGTGAACAGAACTGTATGCAATACTCTAGATGTGGCCTAATCAGAGTTTTATAAAGTCGCAATATAACCTCCTGACCTTTGAACTCAGAACCTCAACTAATAAAAGCAAGCATTCCATAAGCCACCTTAACCACCTGTGTAGCCACTCTCAAAGGGCTATGAACTTGGATCCCAAGAACTCTCTGCTCTGCGACACTGAAGGACCTTGCTCATAACGGTGTACAGTCCCCTTGCATTTGCCCTACCGAGGTGCAACACCTCACGTTTTTCTGGGCTAAACTCAATCTGCCATTTCTCAGCCCATATCTTCAACTGGTCTATATCATGTTGTATTCTTTGCCAGTCTTCTACACCATCCACAACTCCACCAATCTTGGTATCATCAGCAAATGTACTATCTTACACACCTACATTTTCATCCAGGTTATTTATGTATATTACAAACAGCAGGGGTCCCAGCACAGTCCTCGTGAACTCTGCTAGTTACAGATTTCCAGCTCGATTAAGTCACTTCAACCAGTACCCTCTGTCCTCTATACACAAGCCAATTCTGAATCCAAACAGCCAATTCACCATGGAGTCCATACACCTTTAATCTTCTGGATTAGTCTTCCAGTGGTGAAATTCAGCAATTATTTTCAGTGGCTTAGGAAGCACAGTGTGATAAGTTTATTACCTTACACCACACGACAGGTTCTGAGTCTAATGCAGATATCCCAAGGACAATCGTTCTTTGAAATTTCTTTCTAATCTTCATTTTGGGTGCAATTTGCATTAATCTTCTTCATTCAGCTCTGAATGGACAGATGAACTGTTGACTAATCTATGAATCCTGATGCTTATTAATTCTTTCATTTTCCATCAAAGCTTTTAAGTTTAATTACTTAGTACCTTTTTTAATTTTTTGTTTATTTTAACTCCATTTTAAAATCTTTCTTTCTTTATTGGGACAATAGAACATTCTTCCGTTGTCATGCTCTGCCTCCTGCAGGCCATGGTTCTGCCTCCTCCCGCTCTAGTTCCAACCTCAGCCCCAGCCATCTTGAGATGATAGACCCACTGCTCCAGTGGTTCTGATCTTGACACTGCCTGGCCACCTTCAGACTGCAGATCCAGTAATCTCCAGCTCCAACCTCTGTCTCCACCTCCACTTTTTTCACTGCTGCTGGGTCCTCTTCTTCCACTACTACTCCTCACCAACCCCAGGTCCCTCAGTCACCTGTTGTCCCTTGTCCCCATTTTATTGCTCTGAGTCCTCACCTTCCTCTCACCCACTTTCCCTGAACCATACCAATCTTCCCTCTCCCGAACCTGCCAACTCTCTACCCTCCCCTGACCCTAGCTCTAATCCCTGCCATGTCTTTGCTTTCCCCTCTCTGAAGCAGAGTGTTCTGTCCTCAGCAGCAGCCTTATCTTTGTGCCTCTACACTTGCGCAAAGTGCGTTCTGTGCCTCTCATGACATTGAGCTCTTCTTCCATTACCTCCGCCTCCAAGCCAACTTCTTTGGCAAGGATTCCTACCCCCTACTGATGATAAGTGGTCTTCAGCCTGATCTCGATCTTTGCATCTTTAACTGTCGATGAGGCATCATCCATCTCAACTTCACTCCTCTCTCTTATTTGAACCTCGTACCTTCTGAATACTCTACTCTCTTTACAGCAATCCCAGCCTCACCATCAAACCCACAGACCAGGTGGGTGGTGGTGTAGTCTGGTGGACTATTCTTTACCTTGCTGAGACCTGGCGCCCTTACTTATCTTTGCAACAAGATCCCTCTAAGGAACTTCAGGCCATTGTCTTCTGCACCATCACCAACCTTCTCAACTGTAGAGATCTCCCATTCACTGCTACCAACCTTAGTTCCCTTACTCCGCACTACTTATTTCTACCTCTTACCCAAGATTGACAAACTTTGACTGTCTGAGTAGGCCCATTGTTTGCTCCTTCCCCACTAAATTCGTGCCTGCACACCTTAACTCCATTTTATACTCCTTGGTTCAGTCCTTCCCATCTATATCTGTGATTCTTCACATGCTCATGATCACTTCAATCATTTTAAGTTCCCTGGCCCTGCTCACTTCATTTTCAATATGGATGTCCAGTTTCTATTCACTTCTAACCTCCATGAAAAAGGCCTTAAAGCTCTCTGCTTCCATCTGGATAACAGACCTAGCCAGTTCCCCGCCACCACCACCACCCTTCTAAATCTGGTAGAACTGGTTCTCACCCTCAACAACTCAATAATTTCGCTTTTGGCTCCTCCCACTTTATCCTAACTCAAGGTGTAGCCATGTGCCCCCACGTGAGCCCCAGCTATGGCTGTATATTTGTTGGCTACATGCAGCTATCCACTTACCGAGTCCATGTGATCACACTCCCAAACTCTTTCTGCTCTACATTGACAACTGTATTGGTGCTGCTTCATGCACCTATGCTGAGTTCATCGATTTCATTAACTTCACCAACTTCCACCTACCCTCAGATTTACTTAGTCCATCTCTAGCACCTCTTTCCACTTTCTTGATCTTGCTTTCTCTCTCTATCTGTGAAGACAAACTATCCCCTGATATCTTTTATAAACCTACTGACTCGGGTATTTTGATTGTATCTCATCCTATCATGTCACTTTTAAAAATGCCCTTTTCTTAGTTTCTCCATCTCTGCCAAGTGCGTTCTGAGATTGAGGCTTTTCATTCCATAACATCTGAGATACCTTTACTCTTCCCAGAATGGTGCTTCCCTTCTAACACCATCGATGCTGCCTGACCTGCATCTCCTCCATTTCCAGCACATCTGTCCTCACCCCATCCTTCTGCCACTATAACAGGGATCACATTTTCTTTATCCTTGCATGCCACCCCTCAAGCCTCATTAGGAGAATGATCCAGCACTTCATTCTGCTAAATTTTCACCATCTACAACAAAATCCTGCCACTAAACACATCTGTCCCTTCCCCACAACCTCTTATTTCCATAAGGATTGGTCTCTACATGTCTCCCTTGTCCACTCGTCCTTCCCTACTGATCTCACTCCTGAAGCTTATCCCTGAAAGTGCTACACCGGCCCCTACACCTTCTCTCTCACCACCACTGAAGGCACCAACAGTCCTTCTAGGTTAGGCAACACTTCACCTGAGTGTCTTTTGGGGCCATCTATGGTATCCATGCTCCCAGTGCGGCCTCCTCTACATCAGTAAGACCCAACATAGACTGAAGAAATGCTTTCTTGGGCACCTTTGTTCCATCCACATTGGCCACCCATTTCACTTCAGCTTCGACACTTTGACATGTTGGTACATGGCCTCCTCTACTGCCACGATGAAGCCACTTTCATGTTGGAGGAGCAAACCATCATATCCCACCTGGGGTAGCCTCCAACCTGATGGCATGAACATCAATTTCTCTAATGTTTGTTCATTTCTCCTGCCTCCCCTTACTATTTTTCCATTCTTTATATTGGTTCACCTCTCATCACTTCTCTTCTTATTTGCCCATCACCTCCTTAAAGTGCACCTCTTTCCCTTTCTTCCATGGTCAACTGTCCTTTCCTATCAGATTCCTTCTTCAGCTGTTTACTTCTTCCATCTATCTCCTCCCAGCTTCTTAATTAATTGCACCCCCCCCCCAGACTTCCTCATCACCTGGCCTCACCTACCATCTAGTTTGTACTCCATCCACCTGCCTGTTTCTGGTTTCCTTCCTAGTCCTGATGAAGTGACTCAGTCCGAAACATCATCTGTTTATTTCCCTCCAATGATTTGGAGCAGCAGCCTGATTTGCCAAGTTCCTGTAGCATTTTGTGTATGGCTCAGGATTTCCAGTATCTGCAGAATCCCTTGTGTTTGTGATATGCTAATTACCCTTTTGGTTCTTCAGCTCTGCGTTGGTTTCCAGGAGACCATAAGATATATGTGCAGAATTAGGCCATTTGGCCTATTGAGTCTGCTCCACCATTGCATGATGGCTGATCTATTTTCCCTCTCAGCCCCAATCTCCTGCCTTTTCCTACCTTTCATGCCCAAACTAGTCAAGAACCTATCAACCTCTGCCTTAAATATACTCGATGACTTGGCCTCCAAGCTGCTTGTGGCAATGAATTCCACAAATACGGCACTCTTTAGTTAAAGAAATTCCTCCTTATCTGCATCCTAAGACGGTGTCTTAGAATCTCTATTTTGAGATGGTGTCGTCTGTTCCTGGACTCCCCCACCATAGCAAACCTCCTTTCCATATCCACTATCAAGGCCTTTCACCAGGTGAATGAGGTCACCCCTCATTCTCTTGAATTATAGTGAGTACAAGCCCACAGCCATCAAACGCTGTTCATATGACAAGCCTTTCAATGCCTGAATCTTTTGTGAACCTCCTTTGAACCCTCTCCGATGTCAGCACATCCTTTCTTAGATGAGGGGCCCAAGAGTGTTCTCAGTACTCCAAGTGAGGCCTCACCCTTGCTTTATAAAGCTTCAATATTACATCCTTGCGTTAAATATGCTAGTCCTCCTGAAATGAATGCTAACATCGCATTTGCCTTCCACATCACCAACTCCACCTGCAAATTAACCTTTAGGGAATCCTACATTAGGACTCCCAGGTTCTTGTGCATCTCAGATTTCATAATTTTCTTTCCATTTAGAAAATAGTCTACGCTTTTATTTCTTTTGCCAAAGTTCATGACCATACACTTAACGGCATCGTAATCCATCTACCACGTCTTTACCCATTCTCTTAATCTGTCTAAGTTCTTCTGTAGCACCTCTACATCCTCATAACTACCTGTTCTGAACCTATCTTTGTATGATCCACAAACTTGGCCACAAAGCTGTCAGTTCCGTCATCCAAGTCTTTGATATACAACATGAAAAGAAGGGGCTCCCTTTATTCCCACTCTTTGCCTCCTGCCAATCAGCCACTGCTTTATCCATTCATAAGCAAGAGAAAATCTGCAGATGCTGGAAATCTAAGTAACACACACAAAATGGTGGAGGACCTCAGCAGAAAAGAGCAGCAGGAATCACAGAAGGGAAGCAGTGAGAGAGGGTTTCACTGAACACTCATTGAAGGGAAGATTTAAACTACTTCAGGGTAGGCATATCTGGAAGAGAGTCCTGCTGAAGGGTTTCGGCCTGAAACGCCAACTATACTTTTTTCCTCCAGCATTTTGTGTGGGTTACTGCTTTATCCATGCTAGAATCTTTGCTGTAATACCATGGGCTCTTAACTTGTTAAGCTCTCTTATGTGTATCACTTTGTCAAAGACCTTTTGAAGTCCACAACACATTCCAATTCTCCTTTGTCTATTCTGCTTGTTATTTATTCAGAGTTCCAACAGATTTGTCAAGCAAGATATTCCCTTAAGGAAACCATGCTGACTATTGTATTTTTATCATGTGCCTTCAGGTACCCTAAGACCATATCCTTAACAATCAATTCCAACATCTTCCCAATCACTGAGGTCAGACTAACTGGTCTCTAATTTTCTTTCTTCTGCCTCTCTCCCTTATTGAAGACTGGAGTGGCAATTGGAATTTTCCATTCTTTAATATAATTGGCTAGCTTACCTTCATATTTCAGCTTTTCCTTCCTAATGACCTTTTAGTTGCCTTCTGTTGGTTTTTAAAAGCTTCCCAATCCTCTAACTTCCCACTAATTTTTGCTCTATTATATGCCCTGACTTTGGTCTTTATGTTGGCTTTGGCTTTTCTTGTCAGCCATGGTTGTGTCACCCTACCTTCAGAATATTACTTCTTTAGGATGTATATATCCTTGCCTTCCAAGTTGCTCCCAGAAATTCCAGCCGTTGCTGTTATGCCATCACCCATGCTAGTGTTCCCTTCCAATTAATTTTGGCCAACTCCTCTCTCTCGCCTCTAATTTTCTTCACTCCATTGTAATACGGATGTATCTGACTTTTGCTTGTCCTTCTCAAAGTGAAGAGTGAATTCTATCATCACAGGCCCCTAAGGGGTTCCTTTACCTTAAGCTGTCTAATCAATTCTGGTTCATTGCAGAACACCCAGTCCAGACAACTGATCTCCAAGCTACTCTAAAAAGCCACCTTGTAACATTCGACAAATTCTCCCTCTTGAGATCCAGCATCAACCTGATTTTCATAATTTACCTGCATATTGAAATCCCCTATAGTCTATTGCCTTTTTGACATGCATTTTCTATCTCCTGTTTTCTATCTTTAGAATACTTCTTCCTTTTGGGATGTATATATCCTGCACTACCTGCTTAGTCTTTATTTAGCCTTAACTTTCCTTTGACTGCCTTTGCTATTCATAATTGTTTCTTTTTGCAGCTAATCTAAACTCATGCACTTTGCTTGACCTTTTTATTGTATTTTTTTAAATTCGGGTCAGTTATTAACCGGACAATAAACCTTAAATTTGCTATTAGCTTGATGTTTGTTTCATTTTATTGTCTATATCTTAAATCATCCTGACACATCCTAACTTAATAATTTTATAAACCTTTAAGGTCATTCCTCAGCTTCCTTCACTCGAGGGAAAGCTGTCCCAGCCTATCCAGTTGCTCCTTGTAAGTTAGTCCAGGCAACATCCTTCTGTATCTTTTCTGCACTCTTTCTAGTTTAATATCCTTCTGCCAGTTCTGTAGCAGAACTGCACACAGTCTGACAATGTCTTGCATCAGAGATTGTTGGATTTTTGTGTATTAAAATAAAATAATTACAAACTGGAGCATTAGTGCATCAACATGGTGGTAATGTGATTAATGACCTTTCCCTCTTTTTTTTTTGATGTTATGTAATCCCATTTGTGCTTCCTATGAAGCCCATAATTTAATACAATATGTATAGGTATATTCTGTCCAAGACCTGTATGACAGAGCTTTAATTCCTTTTGCGGTCTGCTTCATTATATTAGAAGTTTAGAATGGAATTAAATGCTGCAATCATCAGAAAATACCTCTCTTCTGGCCTTATTATGGGTGAAGTATTGCATGTAAAGCACCTGAAGGTGTTTCACTTCTGAGTGTTTGACAGAGGCACTGGTGTATAGATGGATGGGCTTTTTACCCAGCCAGTTCATGCTAGTATGATTCTAGGTAATGGAGACTTTTTTATGGTTCCTTAATTCACCCTTGAGGGCAGCAAATGATACAGCTAATAGAACTGCTGCCTGCCAATTCCATGGACCCAAATTGAAAGTACATTTATTATCAAATTGTTTATACTATGTGCACCCTTGAGATTCGTCTCCTTATAGGCAGCCACAAAAGAAGGAAACTCAATAGGACCTATTCAAAAAAAGACCATCAAACACCCAATGTATAGGGAAAAAAATAAGTTGTGCATAAAATAAAAAAAACTTTCAGAAATGAAGTTCACAAAGGTAAGTCCACAGCCATGAAGCTATTTGGTTAATTGATCGCTGTAAATCGTCCCTTGTTTGTAGGTGAGTAGTGGGAATTGAGAATGTAGGGAGAATAACATTGTAACTAATATAGGTTTAGTATAAAATGGATGATTGGTGGTTGCTGCAGACTCAACAGGCAAAAGGCTCTGGCTTGGTGATGTATCTCTATACGATTTGTGACTTGGAAATGTTACCTGTGATGTTAAGAACATTGACTCATTTCTCACTCTTGGGCCCAGGACTCCATCACCTCAATTCAGCCTGTATCCAAACTTTTCAACCTGGCTCAGAGCTTTTCTGGGGTGGAAGATTGAACACTAAGCCTATTGTTTCATTTTCGAGATGTTACAGTGTTAGAAAAGTGTTAGTCGGTTTATTAGAGCAGCCAAGCAATTGTCATTTGTACTGTTGTCCAAGGAAATTGGTAGTGGGAACTTCAGGATGAAGGCAACAGCAATTTCCAATGGAGTGGCAATGGTTCCAGTCTACTCAAGAAAGACTCAGAAACAGATGTGGTAGCTATAGAACTGCTTAGTCAGTAAAAACAAATTAGCCATCTGAATCCTGTCAAAGTGAATGAACTTACTTGGAGATCTTTGGCATTTGGAGTCCACCAAAGTCCTTCAGTTTCCTATGTATTTTACACAGATCTCTGGATTTGGAGCCTGTGCCAGATTAGACTAGACCTTGTTCATTTCAATGGAGTGGAATACCCCTGAGCAAGATGGAAGGTTTCAGGTACTTCTTGATAAGTACACAGAAACTCTTAAGCCTCTTGACAATGTTGACAGCCTAACATTCAATCAACTACCATAGTAATTTTTGGTTAGGATTTATAAAGTCATTAGAGGATATAGCAGTGATACAGGCCCTTTGGCCCAATGAATCTATGCTGACCATAGTGTCCATGCAGCTAGTCTCAGTTTATTGTGTTTGCCCCATATCCCTTGAGAAACCCGTCTATGTACCTAATTAAGTGCTTCTTAAATATTATTGTACCTGCCTCAACCACCTCCTCTGGCAGCATGTTCCATATACTCACCATTCTTTGTAGAAAAAACTACCCCTCAGGTTCTTTTTAAATCTTTCCCACTCACTCTAAACCTTGTTTTTGAATAGGGAAAAGACTTGCTATCCACCTCATCTACGCCTCCTATTATTCTAAAGACTTCCATAAGGTCATCCCTCATCCTCTTGTGTTCCAAGGAATAAAGAATTAGCCTAGCCAACCCTTCCCTGTAACTCAGGCCCTCTTGTCCTAGTAACATTGTTGTAAGTCTTCTGTGCACTCTCCATTTTAACCTCATCTTTTCTATTACAGGGTGATCAAAACTATATAGTACTCCAAGTGTGGCCTCACTAAAAGCTTACTCAACTGCAACATAATGTTCCAACTCCTATACTCATTACCCTGACCAATGAAGGCCAACATGCTTAATACCTTTCTCACCATCCTGTCTACCTATGACACTGCTTGTACTCACAAGTCCCTGACCCATTTCATTCTCCGTCCTATAATTCATAGTGTAAGTCTTATGCCGGGTTGACTTTCCATAATGCATCATTTTGCACTTGCCTGTATTAAAATCGATTTACCGCTCCACGGCCCACTTCCTATAGATTCTCTTATAATCTATAATAACTTTACTGTCAACTAGACATCCAAATATTGTCATTTGCAACGTGCTGATCAATCTTAATGTACTTGCGTCCAAGTTATTTATATACTTATGCTTTATACTTTATTGTCACCAAACAACTGATACTAGAACATACAATCATCATCGCAATATTTGATTCTGCGCTTCCCGCTCCCTGGATTACAAATGGATAGTAAATATTAAAAATTTAAATTATAAATCATAAATAGAAAATATAAAAATGGAAAGTAAGGTAGTGCAAAAAAACCGAGATGCAGGTCCGGATATTTGGAGGGTACGGCCCAGATCCGGGTCAGGATCCGTTCAGACTGAATAACAAGGATTTCAACACTGACCCTCTCAGAACACCACTAGTCATTAGCGTGCATTCCAAGAAACAACCTTCAACCCCTACCCTCTGCAATTTACCTCCTGAGCCAATTTTTATTTTGCCTAAGATGCTATCTCTGTATTCCGTGGACCTAACCTTCCAAGCCAAGATACCATGTGGAACCTTGTTGAAGGCCTTACTAAAGTCCAAATGGACACATTCACTGCCTTACCTTCATCTACGCTTTTGGCTACCTCTTCAAAATATTCCAAAATAAACACAACTTCCCACATACAGTCTCCTAATAAGACTCTTATCTATCCAGCTGCTGGTAGATTCTGTCCCTCAGAATGCCTTCCAGTAACTTTTCCATTATTGATGACAGGTTGCCAGACTTGTACTTCCTTGGTTTCTACCTGCTACGGTTCTCAAATGTAAATAACAATGTCCATTTTCCAGTTTTCAGAAATTTCACCAGTGGCTAATGATGTAGTGAATATCTATGCAAGAGCCTTTGCAATTTCCTCTCTAGCCTCCCACAAAGTCTAAGCATGCACTTAGTCAGACCCTGGGATTTATCTACATTATGTTCTCACTGTAAGGTGGTACATACCTCTTCGATGGTGATACGAATATCCTCCAAAACATCTCCATTTCTTTATCTTATCTCTTGAGCAACCATTATTTTCTCCTCCATTAACAGCTAAGAGAAATAGTCATTTAAGATCCCACCCATAGCATGCAGTGTATCTTCAAGACATAGATGGTTCTGCTGCTCTCTGAAGTGTCTACTCTCCCCTAGCCAATCTTTTACGCTTAATATAAACTACAAAACTTCTTGGGATTGCCCTTAACCTTATCTGCCATATCTGTCTCATACCCTCACTTTGCCCTCTTGATTTTCCTCTTCAGAGTAATCCGATGCCCCACAAGGCTGTGTACTCAGCCCCCTGCCGTACTCACTGTACACCCATGATTGTGTAGCTAAGTTTCCATTGAACTCAATATATAAGTTTTGCTGATGAGACCACAATTGTAGGCTGTATCTCAGGTAATGATGGATTTGAGTATAGAGAGGAAATTAAGAACCTGGTGGCATGGTGCAAAGACAATAACTTATCCCTCAACGTCAGCAAGACGAAGGAATTGGTTGTTGACTTCGGAAGAAGTAGCGGACCACACGACCCTATTTACATTGGTGGTGCACAAGTGGAACAGGTCAAGAGCTTTAAGTTCCTCGCGGTCAATATCACAAATGACCTGACAGAGTCCACTGCCAAGAAGGCCCACCAGTGCCTTTACATCCTGAGAAAGCTAAAGAAATTTGCCCTGTCCCCTAAAACCCTCACTAGTTTTTATAGATGCACCATAGAAAGCATTCTTCTAGGGTGCATCACAACCTGGTATTGAAGTTGTCCTGTCCAAGACCGAAAGAAGCTGCAGAAAATCGGGAACACGGCACAGCACATCACACAAACCAATCTTCCGTCCTGGGACTCACTTTACACCGCACGCTGTCGGAGCAGTGCTGCCAGGATAACCAAGGACATGACCCACCCAGCCAACACACTTTTTGTCCCTCTTCCCTCCGGGAGAAGGCTCAGGAGCTTGAAAACTTGTACAACAAGATTTGGGAACAGCTACAGATCTGCTGAACGGATCCTGACCCGGATCTGAGCCATATCCTCCAAGTATCCGGACCTGCCTCTCGGTTTTTTTGCACAAACCTTACTTTCCCTTTTCTATTTTCTATTTATGATTTATAATATAAATTTTTAATATTTACTATTGCTTTGTATTCCAGGGAGCATGAAGCACAGAATCAAATATTGCTGTGATGATTTATGCTGTAGTATCAATTGTTTGGCGACAATAAAGTAAAGTAAATCTTATAGATATCTAGGGATTTACTTGTCCCCCACCTCCTAAACCCAATATATTCTCCCTTGCTTTCCTTGACCAGAGCCTCAATGTTTCTCATCAGCCAAGTATCGCTAAACTTTGCAGACTTGCCCTTCAACCTAGTGGGAACATGCTGCTCCTAGAGTTTTGATATCACACTCTTAAAAGCCTCTCACTTGCCATTTGTTGCCTTATTTTCAAACAGGCTCACCCAATTGACCTCTGCTAGGTACTGCCCAATTTGCCGATAATTAGCCCTACTCTAATTTAAGCCCCAACCTGTGGACCTCTCCTATCCTTTTCTATCACTATGGTCACTAATGAACTAATAGTTATTAGAGCCGAAGTGCTCCCTGTCTGCCACTTCAGTTACTTGCCCTGCCTCATTTCCTAAGGGGAGCTCCAGTATTGAAACCACCTGAGTAAGTATTATTAACTAAGAAACTTTACCGGATATATTTCACAAATTCCACCCTGTCTAGTCCCTTAACACTGAGTGGCCCAGTTAATACTGGAGATATTAAAATCTCCTATTAATACAACTTTGTTATTCTTGGAACTTTAAGCAACTTCTCTATGCATCTGCTTCTCAAGTGCCCATTAACTAGTAGGTGTGGGGGTGGTGGTTTAATACAGACCAACTAGTGTAACCCTCCCCTTTCTGTTTCTAAGCTCTACCCATATCGCCCCACTGCATGATACTTGTAAAAATCTAAGTACTGCTGTTATAGAACTTAGGACAGTACATCACAGAAGCAGAGCCTTTGGACCACAAAGTAAGCTAATAATTCCTGTCTGTACAATGTTCATATCCTTCCATTTTCCTCACATTCATATGCATACCTAAACATATCTTAAAAAATCTCTAATGTAGAACATACTGTATGTACTCGCTTATCAAAAAGACTACATCCCTCTTCTGCTTACCTGTATGTCTGTCACACCTGTAACATCTGTCTTCTGGAATATTGAACTGCCAATCCTGCACTTCTCTCAGCCGGTGGTCAGAGCCAATCCATGTTCTGAATTTGCCTGCCTACCTATAAACCTTGAACATTGAAATAACTGTAGTTTAACCGAGATTTCCTTTCCCTACCTTTTCTGTGGCCCTGGATACCCTAATTTCTACTCATGCTCTCACTGGCTACTGCTTTATCCTATGATGTGCTCTTGCTCATGGTCCCATCCTCCTGCCAATCTAAACCCTCCCATGCAGCATTATCAATTTTCCATAAGGATATTGGACCCTCTCTGATTCAAGTGCAGCCTGTTCCTCTTGTACAGAAGAGATCCCAGTAGTCCAGGAACTTGAATTTCTGCCCACCGCACCATTTCCTCAGCTGCACATTCACCTGGCCTATCCTGTTTCTGACCTCACTAGCCCGTGACATCAGGAGGCATTTGGAGATCACTACCCTAAAAGTCTTATTCTTACCTAATTCCCTATAACTCATTCTGCAGGTTCTACCCTTGTCATCTGTACAAATATGTACAATGACCTCTCAAGAATTTTCTGTAGCTGTTCAGAGATGTCCTTGACCCTGGAACTGGGGAGGCAACACATAGAACATAGAATAGTACAGCACAGTACAGGCCCTTCGGCCCACAATGTTGTGCTGACCTTTAAACCCTGCCTCCCATATAATCCCCCACCTTAAATTCCTCCATGTACCTGTCTAGTAGTCTCTTAAATTTCTCTAGTGTATCTGCCTCCACCACTGACTCAGGCAGTGCATTCCACGCACCGACCACTCTGAGTTTAAAAAAAAACCTTCCTCTAAAATCCCCCTTGAACTTTCCACCCCTTATCTTAAAGCCATGATACTGCTAACTGTTCTACAGGCATAAAATCTTCTGCCTGTTTCTCATACTATCACTTGTTTCCTGTCTGATTATACTGTTTCTTTTTGAGCCTCAAAGCCCATTGCTTTGCCCTGGAGAAGATAAAAAGTATCTGAGGGGGGTATATCTGTTATCAAGGGTAATGGCCACAGGAGCACTCTGCAGGAACTGTTAACTTCCTTCTGGTGGTCACCCATCTATTTGGCCACTCAGTAAAAGTCTAATCTGATAATTTTAAATTTTGTATTTGTATATTCTGAATAGCTAATATGATAAATTTCTTTGCGCTAGTCAAGGAACCATTTAAACACTAGGGTGACAGGTAAAATTTAGCTCTTTCCTGAAGAAAATTGAAACCTTTTAATTGTTCCTTCTCCCAGGGCATTGTTACCTAGTCTAATTGCATAAGTGTAAAAGTTGAGGGGCACAGATAGTAGACAGCCACCACTTTTTTCCCCAGGGTTGCAATAGGGAATATGAGGGGACATGCTTTTAAGGTCATTGGGAGATGTCAGTGTAGGAGCAATCTAAAAGGCCACACAGAGTTGGTGTTTGAAGTAATAGTTGATTTACTAAAAACCAGGAAACGAAAGCTGTTGTACCTGAGCATGAATTTGGTACAGCCTTTTCATTCTCAGTTGACAAAATTGCTAGTTAAATTATATTTTGATAATAGAATAATGGGTACAAAAAGACTTGGGTAACAGATTGGGTCCTGATTTTAAAAATGATAATTATTATGACTTACAACAATGAACACACACAGTATTATATAATTAGTGAAATTCCTGAAAACTGATGTTGCTGCTGCATTCCTTTTCTCACTTTCCTAGGCTTAGCAGAATACACGTTCCAATTTACTAGTTATTAGTCTTCTCAATTCTTTCCCCTACAACATAGAGATAAGTTTATGCACGGAAAGTGGTAAGTGCATGGAATGTGCTGCTGAGAGAGCCAGGTATTTTAGGGACATTTAAAAGACTTGGGTAGACATATGGATAAAAGAAAAATGAAGAGGTATGTGGGTTGGAGGATTAGATTGATCTTGGAGTAGGTTAATGAATTGGCACAACATTGTGGGCTGAAGGGCCTGTATTGTCCTGCATTACAGTATATTATCCCTGTATCTTTGCGTGTGCTTATTGCATAACAGATCTTTTGATATGCACTCGGTGGCTACTTTATTAGGTACAGGTATGCGTCGCATGACGTCAACGATACGTTCTGTGAAATCGGACATTCTGTGATTTGGATGTTGTGCGAACACCATATTATATATTTAGCAAACCTATTTGGAGTACTGTAGTGTACCTGTATTGACTAAATCCATGTCATTAGCAATTTCTCCTTATCCGAGCAGCACTCACTACAAGCTGGAGGAACTCAGCAGGTCAGGCAGCATCGTGGAAATGATCAGTCAACGTTTCGGGCCAGAACCCTTCATCAGAACTGAAGAGGGAAGGGGCAGAGGCTCATCCATGCTGAGCTCATTGACTGCATTGGTGCTGCTTCCTGCACCCATGCTGAGCTTGTCAATTTCATCGACTTTACTTCAAACTTCCACCCAGCCCTCAAATTCACTTGGTCTATCTCGGACACTTCTCTCCCCTTTCTCGATCTCTTGGTCTCCATCTCTGGAGACAGACTGTCCACTGACATCTTCTATAAGCCCACTGACTCTCATAACTATCTCGACTATACCTCTTCCCACCCGGCCACATGCAAAAATACCATTCCCTATTCCCAGTTCCTCCGTCTCCGCCGCATCTGCTCCCAGGATGAGGCTTTCCGTTGCAGGACATCTCAAATGTCCTCTTTCTTTAAGGATCATGGTTTCCCTTCTGCCATCATCAATGATGCCCTCACCCGCATCTCCTCCATTTCCCGCACTGAGGCCCTCAACCTATCCTCCCGCCACCACAACAGGGACAGAGTTCCCCTTGTCCTCACCGACCACCCCACCAGCCTCCGGATCCAGCACATTATCCTCTGCAATTTCCGCCACCTTCAACAGGACCCCACCACTAAGCACACCTTTCCCTCTCTACCTCTTTCCGCTTTCTGCAGGGAGCAGGGATCGTTCCCTCTGCGACTCCCTGGTCCACACGTCCCTCCCCACGGATCTCCCACCCGGCACTTATCCCTGTAAGTGTAAGTGCTACCCCTGTCCTTACATCTCCTCTCTTGCCACCATTCAGGGCCCCAAACAGTCCTTCCAGGTGAGGCAACACTTCACTTGTGAATCTGTTGGGGTCATCTATTGCATCTGGTGCTCCTGGTGCGGCCTCCTCTACATCGGTGAAACCCGACGCAGATTGGGGGACCGCTTCGTTGAGCACCTCCACTTCATCCGCCACAACAGACAGGATCTCCCGGTTGCCACCCACTTCACCTCTGCTTCACGTTCCCATTCGGATATGTCCATACATGGCCTCCTCTACTGCCATGATGAGGCTAAACTCAAGTTGGAGGGGCAACACCTCATATACCGACTGGGTAGTCTACAGCCCCTTAGTATGAACATTGAATTCTCCCAAATTCTGGTAATTCCCTCCCCCTCCTTTCCCCTATCCCAGTTTCACTCTGCCCCCTCCCCCAGCTGCCTTCTACTTCCCTTATGGTTCCACCTCCTTCTACTACCCATTGTGCTTTCCCCTATTCCTTCTTCACCTTTCCTGCCTATCCCCTTCCTGCTTCCCCTCCCCCACCCCTTTATCTTTCCCCTTACTGGTTTTTCACCTGGAACCTACCAGCCTTCTCCTTCCCACCCTCCCCCCACCTACTTTATAGGGCCTCTGCCCCTTCCCTCTTCAGTCCTGATGAAGGGTTCTGACCCGAAGTGTTGACTGATCGTTGCTGCCCGACCTGCTGAGTTCCTCCAGCTTGTAGTGTGATGCTTTGACCCCAGCAGCTGCAGAATATTTTGTGTTTACGATTCTCCATATTCGATATAGATCCCCCTTGCATTTTCGTGAGCCTTGTAGTTTTCAGTGAAGCCGATCCTTTAACAGCTTCGAGAATTTTTTCTTTGTTTTTCAGAATCGTCGTGATTATTGAGTGCGACATGCCTAAATCCCAAGCAATAGCATTCACTGGTTTTCCACCTTCATGTTGTTTAATAACCTTTTCACTTGCAAATCAATACTTTTCCTTTGCCTCTTGCTGCTGCTATCACTAGGAGTGGTTTTGCTGCGTTTGGAAGCCATGATGCACTTTAACATTTTCAAAAGAAAATTAAACAGAGATAACGCCACTACACTCAAGAGACGCGCGATACACCAGATTGGTTATGTCCGCTACGTCAGTTCTCCGATCGGGACTATGGACGTATATGTGATCGGACGTTAAGTGGCGCACACCTGTATATGTGCACATCTCATTAATGCAAATATCTAATTAGCCATTTATGCGTTGAGTTACTGCCACATAAAAGCATGCATGCATGCTGAAGAGGTTCAGTTTTTATTCAGACCAGATTTCAGAATGCAGAAGAAATGTGATCAAAGTGACTTTGACTATGAAGTGATTGTTGATACCAGACAGGGTAGTTTGAGTATCTCAGAAACTGCTGATCTAGGTTTTTCATGCCCAACAGTCTCTAGAGACGACAGAGAATGGTGTGATGAACAAAAAATATCCAGTGAGTGGCAGTTCTGTGGGTGAAGATACCTTGTTAATGAGAGAGCTCAGAGGAGAATGGCCTGACTGACTGGCAACTCAAATAACCACATGCTACAATGGTGGTGTGCAGAAGAGCACCTCTGAACACACATCGGACCTTAAAGTGGGTGGGGTACAGGGGGTACCTAATAAAGTGGTCACTGAGTGTATGCTTCAATAAAATAACATAAAACTCGTGACAAATTTGCTTGTGTATTACTACCTCACATATGTAGTACTTTAAAGATCCGTTGCTGAGAACTAAAATGCTTATGGAGCTGGTGCTAAAAGGGTTTATTATAGCATTGTGTATAGAGAAGTAAGTTATTGAAAATGCTACTGTGCTGGGCACCTGGCACAGACCTCTCCCCCAGTAGATGTTGGACAGGCTTGGGAAATCAAGTGAGTTACAGTACTTGCTGCAGAATTCCTCGCCTCTTACCTGTTCTTACAGCCTCTTTCTGTACATGGTTACTTCATTTTAATTTCTGGTAAATGGCAAACCACCCCAGGATACTGATGGTAATGTTAGAGTTGACTGCTGGAGTTTCTTTTGTTGATTATTTTAATTGCCTGACACTTGTGTGGCAGGAACATTATTTGCTACCTATCAGGCAGGATATTGCCAGGTTTGGTATTGGACTGCTTCATTATCTGAGGATTTATTAATGCTAAACATTATGCAATCTTTAACAAACACCCTTACTTTCCACCATGCAAATAAAGGAAGATCATTGATAGTCGGCATAGGATACTACCCTGAGGAATTCCTGCAGAAATATGCAGACCCAAACTTCACATATGGTTGTAGAATTACTAGAAATTAAGAATTAAATGGAACAAAGAGTGTGGGGAGCTGAGATTATCCTTTTAAAGTATGGGAAATGGCAATTTATCATTATAAGAATTAATGTTCCAATTTGAGTTAAAGCAACAGTCGCCTTAGTCAAAATGGTTTCATACTGACCTTGCAAGGTTTATCCTCATAGATTTATCTGATTTTTGCAAACACTTAACTTCAAAGAAGATTTAATAATAAGACTGTTTCTAAATTAATTTTCTGTTTCCAAGTGTTGATCTATGTGTCTTTTGTCTCTAGATTGCAGCTAGCATGGAGAAAAATTTAATTCCAAATCTTTCCAAATCCCCACCTGATATAGAAGCCTTGAGGATCTACATTACTCTTCCAGAGTGCCCTCCCATGAATGACGCCAACAATTATGTGACATTAGCTATTCCATTCGCAATGGCTATTATAAAATTGGAAAAAATTCCACTGAAAGTGCTTGGTAAATATATTTTATAAAACTATTGGCAATTCAGGGAAATAAATATCTAGACAAGAATTGCCCAGTATTCTGTGTTGAAATGTTTACTTCTGAAGTACAGGAAAATTGTTTCATTGCTAATGGTGCAGAAATTTGACTGTTACTTCTGCTCAGTTTAAGTTTGTGTTAGTATCATTGTATTTGCCATCGTGTTGATATTTTAAATCAAAATATGAAGTAATTAGTTGTGTAAGACCATAAGACATTGGGCCAAATGGCCTAAGTCTGCTCTGCCATTCCATCATGGTTGATTTATTATCCCCTTCTACCCCATTCTCCTGCCTTCTCCCCATAACCTTTGATGTCTGACTAATCAAGAACCTATCACCCTCTGCTTTAAACCCACTTGATGACTTAACCTCCATGGCCATCTGTGACAATGAATTCCACAGATTCACTACTCTATGCCTACCCTCCTCATCTCTGTTCTAAATGGATGTCTCTATATTTTGAGACTATGCCCTCTGGCCCTACACTCACCCACTACAGGAAGCATCCTCTCTGCTCATCTAGGTTTTTCAATATTTGATAGGTTTCAATGAGATTCTCCCCCCCCCCACCACTCTTCTGAACTGCAGCGAGTACTGGCCCAGAAGTCAAACGATCTTCATACATTAACCCTTTCATTTCCAGAACCTCCTCTGTACCCTTTCCAATGTCAGCACACCTTTTCTTACAAAAGGGGCCCAAAGCTACTCACAGTACTCTAGCTGCAATCTGACCAGTGCCCGATAAAGCCTCAGCATCACATTCTAGTCCTCCTGAAATGAATGCTGACATTGCATTTGCCTTCTTTACCACTGACTCAACCTTGAGGGAATAATGCACAAGAACTCAAGTCCACTTGTAACTGATTTTTGAATTTTTCTCCCTGTTGAGAAAATAACCTATGGTTTTATTCCTTTTACCAAGGTCCATGGCCATTCTCTTCCCTACACTATATTGCATCTGCCACTTTGCACATTCTCTCAAACTGTCTTGAGTCTTTGTAGACTCCCTACTTTCTCAACACTAACTGCCCCTTCACCTATCTTCGTATCATTCACAAACTTGGCCACAAACCATCAATTCCCTCATCCAAAACATTAACATATGTAATGTGAAAAGAAGCAGTCTCAACACTGACCCCTCTGGAATATCACTAATTATTGGCACCAAATAGAAAAGACCCCCTTTATTTCCACTCTTCCTCTTGCCAGTCAATCTTATATCCATTCCTGTAATACCATGGCTCTTATCTTGTTAAGCAACCTTGTGCAGCTTCTTGTCAAAAGCCTTCTGAAAATCCAAGTAAACAATATCCACTGAGTTTTTTTGTCTATCCTGCCTATTACTTCCTCAAAGAACACGGGGACTCTGAAGTTAATGTTTTGCGTGTTATTTAACTTATTGTTTGCATGATTTGTTTCTTTTTTTCACACAGTGGATGTTTGTTGGTTGATATGTGGGTTTTTTAATGGCTTCTATTGTGTTTCTTTGTGGCTGCCTGCAAGAAGACGAATCTCAAGGTTGGATACAATATAACAATAATATAATTTGATAATAAATGTACTTTGAATAATTCCAACAGATTTATCAAGCAAGATTTCCCCTTAAGGAAACCATGTTGACTTTGGTCTATTTTATCATGTACTTCCAAGTACCACAAAAACTCATTCTTAATTAGAAGTCAGGCTAACTGGTATATAGTTTCCTTTGTTCGGCCTCTCTCCCTTCTTAAACAGTGGAGTGACATTTGCAATTTTCCACTGTTCCAGAACCATTCTGGAATCTAGTGATTCTTGAAAGATTTTTACTAATGCCTCCATCAACATCATTCAGAACCCTGGGTTATAGTCCATCTGGTCCCAAGTGATTTATCTACCTTCAGACTTTTCTTCCTAAGCATCTTCTCCTTAGTAATAGCAGTAACTCATTTTTCCACCTGACATTCTCAAATTTCAGGCATACTTCTAATGTCTTCCACAGTAGAGACTGATACAAAATACATATTAAGTTCATCTGCCATTTCTTGTTCCCCCAATACTACCCTTCTAGCGTCATTTTCCAGTGGTCTGATACCCACTTTAGCTTCTATTTTACTCTTTATATATCTTTTTTTAAAAAATTAGTATTCTCTTTCATATTATTAGTTAGCTTATCATGATATTTCATCTTTTTTCTCCTTCTGGCTTTTTATTCCTTCTATGCTGTCTGTGACATCTCCTGTCAACCATTATATGGTTGCCTAATCCTCGGTTTAGACTACTTCTCATCTTTGGGATGTATCTATCTTGCACCTTCCTAATTGCCTTCAGAAACTCTAGCCATTGCCATCCTGCCATCATCCCTACTAGTGTATCCTTCCAATCAAAATTGGCCAGATCCTCTCATGCCTCTGTAATTCCCGTTACTCTACAGTAATACTGATACATTTGACTGTATCTTATCCTTCTCAAACTGCAGGGTGAATTTTATCATATGATCACTGTCTCCTAATATTGCTTAATTTTAAGCTCCCTATATATATGAAAACTAATTGAAAATATCCTGATTGACAGTTCAGATTTTAAAAAAATTGAGACATCTAAATCAGGAAGCTGCTATCTTGTATTTTACAACAACAGCTGAGCTTTTGTGTAAATGCAAAACTGGAAACGCACAGCAGGTCAGGCTGTACCTATAGAAAGAGACTCCTTAACTTTTGAACTCTCCCTATCAGAGATTCCCTTTGTTCTACCCATCTTCTCATCTAACTTGATTTTCTTTTTTCCCAGTGTGGCACAGGATTCTGATCCAAAACGTTAACTGTTTCTCTTTCCTGATGATACCTGACTTGCCTGAGGTTTATTATAATACTTGTACATGTGTGTTATGTCTTTTGAAATGCCATTTACCCATTCAAATTCATCCATCCGTCCTAGAAAATTGGTGGGCAGCACTGGAACCTGCTTTCTTTAAGAAGGTTGTGGAACTTTATAAGGATGTTGTAGTATTTCTTCTGAAATTGGCTGAGGTTGGCATGCCTAATTCTGAGCAAATAACATGGAATAATTTTCTAAAAACTTCTCTGGAAGTATTGGCTATTCTTCATAGGGTAAGTTCATGCAAACTGTATTTGCATATACTTGATAACTGATGTTGTATTTGACTTTGTCCTTCAGTTTTACTTTGTTACTTTAAAAACAGTGCTCTCAAAACTTATTTTGGAGTGTTTCAATTCTTTTCATTCAGGTGAATGAGAAAGCTGGGCAGATAATCCAGTATGATAAATTCTATATCCATGAAATACAAGACTTAATAGACATCAGAAATGATTATGTAAATTGGCTTCAACGTCAAGTATATGGAGTAGTAAGTAAAAGATTTTTGTCTATACTTAAAAGTTCTGAATAATGTTTCTATGGACTTCATGTGAAACTAAATGTTAAGATCAATTTAACTGAACCTAATTAACTAATGTCAAGTAAAAGAAAAAGTTGACTAGAAAAAAATTATATGGTATAAGTTCTTCAGCTGCAACTATCCATAATTTCACACCTGAAATACAAGCTGCAATTCTGGATGACAGACCTATGCTGCATTTCAGAAGTGCAGTTTAACAAATATTGCTTGTTGTCTATTGTCAATACACAAGTGTAAAGGAGAATGAAATGATTGTTACTCCGGATCAGATGCAGCATTAAAAAGAAAACACAATAAGCATAAAGAACACAATAGATATAAATACATAAGGTTACCTGTGTACATAGACTAATTGTACGTACATAACGTGACAGGAGTATCCAAGTGCAAAGTGATTCTGACAGGAAATGATAAGCGATAGTGGGTGGTTAGGTTAATAGCTGGAGGTGTTGGTCAGCTTTGTGGCTTGTAGATGGGGTTCAGCCATTTAATATTATCAAACAACCCAAAATAAGTAATCCCTAAGTTTCAAAGGATTGGTTGCACTCTTTTCTTTAGATTTGCCATTCACAAGCCAGTAAATAACAAATCACACACACAAAATGCGTCGACCAGCATTTTGTGTGTGTTGCTTGAATTTCCAACATCTGCAGATTTCCTCGTGTTTGCATTTTTAAAATAACAAATCATTTTACAATGTCTTCTACTGTTACTCTGTACTGAGTAAGTTTAGACAACTTAAGCTGATCTAAAAGCAGATATAGTCATGAAACTTAAAATAACAAATGTACCAATAATAATTGGAACAGAATTGTTTTAGTAAGACCTTGAATAAGGTTTTACAAAAATGTACATTTGTGACATTGATGCTGAGATGCCTATATGGTGTTGCTGTTCCATCTTCATTCATTTGGTGATTTGGTTTATGTTCCATTCCAGAGATTTCCATAGAATATCTAGGCTAACAATCCAGTGCCATACTACAGATGAGGTGCACTGTCAAGTGGGTGTCATGATCTCATGATGCTATTTTGACAGAGAGTAAATGAGACCTCCATTAATTCATTCAATTAATATCGATGGTCAATTTCTAGTTCCTGTTTGCTGCATGCAATTGTTTGTTGTTCAATGATTCATTTCCAGGACCTGATGAAATCTATCTTTTGACTCCAGATTAATGCGTTTAACTTTATTCATTTACATTGTTTTAGTTGCCGGATATGCCGATTACAATCTGTACTTACCCATTTGTATTTGATGCTCAAGCAAAAACCACATTGTTGCAGACCGATGCCATGTTACAAATGCAGGTGAGTATGTTGTCTGTCAATCATTAAAGTCATAACAATAACCTATTATAATGTATTTAAAGTGAAGTTTATGTAAGAGAAAGCATTGCTGCAATATTAGACATGTCTATCAGAGCAAGTGTTGCAAATCAGAATATCCCAAAAAAAATTCAGCAGAGAGCAATAATTTTTAGAGAAACAATGTTTCATATCACTGTCTTTTATGTGTCACAAAAGACTATTTCCAAGTGAATGTTTCACAAAAGCTAGTTTCCAGGTGAAGCAAGTAATTAGGAAAGTTTGAAAACTGTTATCACTTATTGTTGGGAAGGAGGAAATGCAGGAAATTGTGCTCCAATTATTTGGGCATTGATGAAACCGTATTTGGTGTTTAGACCCTCCACAGGAATGCCTAACTTGTGGACAGCCTGTACAAATGAGCATTCAGGATGGATGGGATGCTGCTAGGTGGGAATGGAGCATTTCTGTGTGCCTTCTGCCCCCTCCCCCACCCCCACCACTATGGCTCCAAGCCACAACACTTGGGCTAGATCAAGCCAAGCAGACACAACATGCAGTTCTGATGAAGGTTTTCAACCCAAAACATCAACTGTTTATTCGCCTCCATAGATTCTATTTGACCTACTGCATTCATCCAGCATTTTGTGTTTATATGCTGAAGATTTCCAGCATCAGCAGAATCTCCTGTGTGAAGCCAAGCAGAACTAGGAACACTGAGCAAAAATGCCATCCCCTTCTCGCAATTCCTCCGTCTCCACCGCATCTGCTCTCAGGATGAGGCTTTTCATTCTAGGACGAGGGAGATGTCTCCCTTTTTTAAAGAAAGGGGCTTCCCTTCCTCCACTATCAACTCTGCTCTTAAACGCATCTCCCCCATTTCACGTACATCTGCTCTCACTCCATCCTCCCGCCACCCCACTAGGAATAGGGTTCCCCTGGTCCTCACCTACCACCCCACCAGCCTCCGGGTCCAACATATTATTCTCTGTAACTTCCGCCACCTCCAACGGAATCCCGCCACTAAGCACATCTTTCCCTCCCCCCCCCTCTGCATTCCGCAGGGATCGCTCCCTACGCAACTCCCTTGTCCATTCGTCCCCCCCCATCCCTCCCCACTGATCTCCCTCCTGGCACTTATCCATGTAAGCGGAACAAGTGCTACACATGCCCTTACACTTCCTCCCTTACCACCATTCAGGGCCCCAAACAGTCCTTCCAGGTGAGGCAACACTTCACCTGTGAGTCGACTGGGGTGATATACTGCGTCCGGTGCTCCCGATGTGGCCTTTTATATATTGGCGAAACCCGACGCAGACTGGCAGACCGCTTTGCTGAACATCTATGCTCTGTCCGCCAGAGAAAGCAGGATCTCCCAGTGGCCACACATTTTAATTCCACATCCCATTCCCATTCTGACATGTCCATGCACGGCCTCCTCTACTGTAAAGATGAAGCCAAACTCAGGTTGGAGGAACAACACCTTATATTCCGTCTGGGTAGCCTCCAACCTGATGGCATGAACATCGACTTCTCTAACTTCCGCTAAGGCCCCACCTCCCCCTCGTACCCCATCTGTTACTCATTTTTATGCACACATTCTTTCTCTCACTCTCCTTTTTCTCCCTCTGTCCCTCTGAATATACCTCTTGCCCATCCTCTGGGTCCCCCCCCCTTGTCTTTCTTCCTGGACCTCCTGTCCCATGATCCTCTTTTATCCCCTTTTGCCTATCACCTGTCCAGCTCTTGGCTCTATCCCTCCCCCTCCTGTCTTCTCCTAACATTTTGGATCTCCCCCTCGCCCTCCAACTTTCAAATTCCTTACTCACTCTTCCTTCAGTTAGTCCTGACGAAGGGTCTCGGCCTGAAACGTCGACTGCACCTCTTCCTACAGATGCCGCCTGGCCTGCTGCGTTCACCAGCAACTTTGATGTGTGTTGCTTGAATTTCCAGCATCTGCAGAATTCCTGTTGATTGCGAGCAAATTCACTTGCTTACTTACTAAGTCAGTACAGCTGGCCGTCAGCTGCTCTTCCTGCACCTGCTTGCTCTCATGACAGAGCTGTTTCTGTGATCATCTTCCACATATTGTTTTTATTCATTTCTAATGTATATACAATTACAGTTATGTACAGTTGTCAGGAACAGATCCCAATTGTAACCTGGGGACTGCCTAAACTGTGTGCAATATTAGTCTCCTTATTTGATAGGATATTAATACGTTGAAAGTAGTTCAAGGTTTCCTTATTAAATTGATACTTAGAATAAATTGCTGTATTTTGAGCAAGTGCTGGTCAGGCTAGATTTCTGTTAGCTGAAGTTTAGAAAAATGAGAGCATATCTGAATGATTCTCCTGAGGAATCTTGATGTGTTTCATCTTATGGGAGTTTCTAGAACTAGGAAACAACATAAAACTCAGATCATCTGTTCGAGGCAGTTGACGGAATTTTTTTCTGAGGTACATTAGACTTTGGAACTCCCTTCATCAAAGAACAGGTCAAACTCCGGATATTTTAAAACAAAAGTAAATAGATTCTTGACAAATGAGATGAAAGGTTACCAGAGTTTTGAGAGAATGGGGAATTGAAGTTGTATTCATATCAGCCACAACTTCACTGACGTATGAAACAGAAGCAGGCTTAAAGGATTGAATGAAGTATTTCTGCTTCTAATTTATATATTCATCAGAAACAATGAATTGTAATTTAGTACCATTCAGTTTTTATTGTTTTATATGCTAGATTGACGTTATAAATTATGGTTTTAAAAAACAGCCTCTACAACTTTATCATGTAAATATTGATATTTAAAATTGTCAAGGTACCACCTTTTCTTTAAAAAAAAGAGCTACCTTAGTAAACATCCTTCATTTTATAATTTGGAGACTAAACAAATGGTAAAATTTCTGTTTGGTTGCTGCTATGGCTTAGTTTAAAAATATTTAAACGTTTGGGATCCTTTCCAGCTGTTGATGATCTTCAGTTGCATAATTTTCCAGAAGGTGAATTCTGCTTTAGACTTCACCAATTTACTGGCAAATAATTCTGAGGTCCAAACTCAAAGGATGATAAAAATCCCTTTCTTAGCACAGGAATTCCTGTAAGGTGGGTGTTGCAGAAATGTTTCTCTGATCCAGGGTGCTACAATGAATGATTGTGGTCAAAATTACATAGAATTTTGTGTCACTTAACTGTGATGTTGATATTGGGAAAGCTTTAAATCCACATAATTGTTTTCACTACTGGTCATAAGCCAATGTTCTATGTACAGCCTATCTTCTTTGTAACAAAATTGCAAGTTATTTGTGTAAGCAGTTGGCAACATCATAAAAGAAACTGGGAGGTGAAAGAGGTAAAGGGTTGAAGAAGAAAAATCTAATAGGAGAGGAAAGTGACCCCTGGAAAGAGGATGAGAACCAGAGGAAGGAGATGGGCAGGTAAGGAGAAAAGGGGTGAGAGAGTTACCAGAGTGAGGATGGGAAAAGAGTGAAGGAGTGAGGGGGAGAAAAATCAATATTAATGCCATCTGTTTGGATGCGACTCCTACGGAATATAAGGTATCACTCCTACAATCTGAGTCCGGATATGGAAGCTCACAGTTGGCAAGTCTGGAGGTAGAAGGTTGAATCCTCTAGGTCAGCAAATCTGGAGGTCGAAAGCCCAGTGTCTGTAAGTCCGGCACCACTGTCTGGAGGATGGAGGCCTGGAGGCAGCCTTTCCTGGGATGGCAGGACCCATGGGTGGGGGGGGGATGAAAGAGGGGTTTCTTGCTTGTAGAATGTCAGCTGCACCTTGTTCTGCTGAGCATTATGGGCCAGAAATTATGGTAAGACTTGTGGGCTGTCCCCAACACATCCTCAAATGTGTTGGTTGCTGATGCAAATGATGTACTTTACTGTAAGTTTCAATGTACATGTGATCAATACACTGAATTTGAAGTACTTGCTTCCTGAATACTTTTGGGTGTGGATTTTGGGCTGCTGGTCATGAAAATCACCATGAAATTTCCCTTTCACACACCATTTTCTCTGAACTCACCTATGTTTGTCATTTCAATTCATAGTTCAAATCAATTCAAATGTTGCCAACAATGTAAGCTGAAAATTTTCTATCTTGTCCAGGCATGCTTTGGCAGGACAGATGCTGCATGGCAACACCAGTTTTAGAAAGGCTATAAAAGCATCTCTCTCACATGCACGTACGCGCACACACACACACACACACTTCTATGCATTGCATTTGCATATATATATTCAAGTTGACGCGCATACTCTACATAGCATATTGTTTGACTATTTTTAGAAGTATTTGTGATAGTGAACTTTTCAATAGTTCCATTTAATATCAGAGCAATGTATACAATATACACAATATACATCCTGAAATATTTTTTGTCGCAGACATCCACAAAAACAGAAGAGTGCCCCAAAGAATGAGTGACAATTAAGATGCTAGAACACCAAAGCCCCCCTGCTCCCCCTCCTATGCACAAACAGCAGCAAATCAATGACTCAGCCTCATCCACTTCTGCAAAACAGCATCTGCACCCTCCACCCACCAAGCATACAATAGCTAAGTCCCCACTGAACACCATGATCTGCAGACCAACAAAAACTAACTGTTCACCTGACAATTTGACATGTCACAAGCTCTCTCTCCCTATTAAAGGGAAAAAGAGGTGTTCCCTTTCACAGCGAGAGGAGAGACGTAACAAAACAACTCACTAATTTACAGTGTTAAAAGTCCATTGCACCGCTTTATTTTTGAGTTCTGTGGCTCAAGAATTGGCAACAATCTCTTGCCCACCAATGAGAGAGTGAGAGAAAGCACAACTCGCCAAAAACACAGCCTCCAACAGATTGAGTTATCAGATTAGGCACACTCGACATAAAGGGTTCAAAATCTGTATCTGTACAAGTGTCATTTTCCATTTTGCCTTGAGCTTCATGGCATCTTTGTCCACCTCCTCTAGACTCCATGTCTGTGGTAGCTTCAGTACTGGAAGGCTTTCATCATGTGGCACAGGTCTCATGGCTGAACGGAGACTGGATAATGATCAGACAGAAGTACCAGTCCGTCACATGATCCTTTTGCTCTCGTATCATCAGGATGGCAAAATGACACAAAAAATTTCCATTAAAGACTTTGATATTTGAGACAGATGCTTCCCAGTCTAACTGATGCCAAGGTTAAGGAAAGTATTTTCGTTGGTCCACAAATCAAACAGGTCATTAACCTGAAGAATTTCTAGTTGAACCAGAGAAAATCGCATGGAACACATTCAAGGATTTTGTTGAAAATTTTCTTGGCAACTACAGAGCAGCAAGTTACATGCAACTGGTTAACAACATACTTCAAGCATACAAAACCATGAAGTGTAATATATCACTAAAGATTCATTTTCTGTATTCCCATTTAGACTACTTCCCTGTAAATTTTGGCACTGTCAGTGACGAACATGGTGAAAAGTTATCGCCTTTACTGTCTTGGAGAAACACTATCAGGGCAACTGGAATCCACCGATGCTGGCTGATTATTGTTGGGCACTTGAGTGAGAAGCCGTAGACACTGAGTACAAATGAAAATCATCAACAAAATATTTTTATCTTAGTTGAACTATTGCAAAGCATCAACACTGTTATACAATGAAATACATTATATTCAATAAAAGTTAATTTATTTCTCCAAATTCCTAGGTAGTCTGAGACTATATTTGTGTTCTGCTTCAAGCAGTCTATCATAACCACAAAACATTTCTGAGGAAGCAACATTTTCAAAAAATAATTTGCTGTCCAGTGTAATAAATTAAATCCAGATCATTGTAGCAGTAGAAGAGGTCATGGGTAGATATGTCAGAATGAAAATGGGATGTCACCATGGGTAGTTATGGGAGATCCTGCCTTTTGCGGCGGACAGAGTGAAGGTGCTCGACAAAGCAGCCCCCAAATCTGTATTGGATCTCGCTGATGTAGAGGAGACTGCATTCGGGAGCACCAGATACAGTAGATGACCCAGTCAGACACACAGGTGAAGTTTTGCCTTACCTAGAAGGACATTTTGGGGCCCTGACTGGCGGTGAGGAAGGAGATGCAAGGGCCGGTGTAGCACTTGTACTGATTGTTGGAATAAGTGCCAGGAGGAAGACCAGTGCAGAGAGATGAGTGGTCAAGAAAGTCACATGGAGAGCAATCCCCATGGACAGTGGAGCAGGAGAGGCGGTGGGAAAGATGTGCTTATTGGGAGGATCCTGTTGTAGATGGCAGAAGTTAAGGAGAATAATGTGCTAGATAAGGAGACTTAACATTGAAGCATAGAAAACCTATAGCACAATACAGGCCCTTTGGCCCACAAAGCTGTGCCGAGCATGTCCTTATTTTAGAAATTACCTCGGGTTACCCATAGCCTTCTATTCTTCAAAGCTCCATGTACCATGTACTTGTGGTATGACAGATAAGGACAAAGGGAGCCTTATCCTTGTTACGACTGGGTGCAGCAGATGTGTGGGAAATATTGAAGATGCTGGTAAAAGCAGCATTGATGATGGTGGTAGGGAAACACCGTGATTGTGTATTGGGAATAGCATCAACCCAGTTACATGATTATACAGCTAAATTGATTATCTTCAGAATCTGTTATTTCATATGCAAGTGGAGTAACTTACCACAATGGAAGCTAATGTTGGAACATTTATAAACCAGCTTTATTTTTATGATGGTAAAACACAGACTTAGAAAAACAAAAAGAAAAGGCGATTTAGCCCTTCAAGTCACTGTGCCATTCAGTATAATCATTGCTGATCCTCTTGTCTCAATACTAAAATTCCTACTTTTTCTACTCTTGAAGCCTTTTTGTCTAGAACTGTTTTTTTACCTATATTCAGTGACGTGGTCAGTACTGCCTTCTGTAGTTGAGAATTCTGCAGGTTCACCATTCTTAGGTGAAGAAGTTTCTCCTCATCTTGGTCCTAAATGTCTTACCATCATTTGCCTTTACACACTTTGATATCTTAGTTGGAATCTTGTTCTAAAAGATAAGCTTATTAATGTTTGTATGTAGTTAAAGTTGCTTTCATCTGTTTTGTCTAAGCTTCCAGTAAAACCAAAGTCCAAGTTTCATTTATGCACCTCACGCATGGAAGAAACCTATCCCTGAGTTAGTATTTAGATAAGTGTAACAAGAATGAAGACTCATTAAGTTATATGAGGCTTTAATCAGGTTTTAGGTAACTAAAGTAGACGAATGTGTTCTTTCATTCCCCTCCCTAGTGGGATGAAAATTACCCAAAGTTTCATGATCAAATTGTAAAATAGCTACTTAGGGGTGATAATAATAGGAAGTCTTTAGGTTTTGCTTTTAACCGTGTCCTTACTATATTTTGATTTTGGATATAAATTCTTTGTTAAAAACATGCCACACTCCAAGAAAATCTGGGTAACTTGAGGTGGAATTTTTTTATAGTGGGCAATGTCTTGGCATCTTTGAAATGCTAAGAACTATTCTGAGACATGAAATTTTATCAAGATCTCATTTAAAGGTGGGAAAGTTGTGCATATTTTTGGAGATTTTTTTTAAACAGTAGATCTAGATCCTGGCAGTCAAATTGAATTACTAAAATATGAATTGCTTTGGTGTTGTTGCCATAGAAAATGTTCTACTGCTTTGTGAAATTATTTTAAAATGCGTACCTTTAGATGTTTTTATCCTGGTTTTCTGATAATCATTCCACTTTTATCTTAGTGTTTTTTAAAATATATTGAACATTAAACCAATTCCTAACTTTTTCCACATTTCAGATGGCAGTTGACCAGGCACACAGACAAAACTTTTCATCCTTTTTCTTGCCTGTGGCTGATACAGTTAATCCTTGTCTTGTGCTGATTGTACGAAGGGACCATATTGTTGAAGATGCTGTGCAAGTATTGAGAAAAAGCAAGAACGTTGACTTCAAGAAACCATTAAAGGTAATGTTTTCTGTGAATAATAGTCTGAATGCACCTTGTCTAATTTTGGTAGTTCATTTCTATGATTTCTTTATTGTATCTTTTGAACAATGTTTTATGAACCCAAAATTAGTGACTTCCATTGTATGAAGGCAAGAGTCTATCGATGCTGGAATCTGGAGGAGCAAAAAATCTGATAGAATAACATCTTTGGGGTGGGGGGTAGGAATTGTCAACATTTCAGGTGGAAACCCTGTATGAGCACTGAGACTGGAAAGGCAACAAAGCCAGTATAAAGAGGAGAAGGAGAGTGTCAAGGAAGAATTTCAAGGCAATTGGTGGACTGAGGAAGGGTGCTAGATACCAGGCAGATAGGCAGGTTAGCAAAGGAATGTGCAGGTGAGTGATAGATGGAGGTGGACAGAGGAAAAACAAAGATGGAAGGAGGTCTGAAGAGAGGTGACAGCTGTAAAGGGAGATGAGCAATAACATAAAGTGCTAACATAATGCTGGATACAGTTAAAATAATCAAGGTAAGAATAGGAATCATTAGAGGAGAGGTGAAAAGCAGTGGGAACCAGATTGGGTGGAGTGTGTATAATGTGTGGAGGGAACCGGAAGGGGGTGATGATGGGTGAAGGAGAGCTAAAAGGATTGTAGTAAAAGGGACAAAAGTGAGAGCACTGGAGGAGGATCAGAAGGGAGCATGCTAGGCAGGTTAAAAAAAAAGGAGGGGTTACCTAAAATTGGAAAACTCAGTATTCACGCTATTGCGTTGTAGACTACCCAGGCAGAGTATAAGGTTTTATTCCTTATATGGGCAAGTTTGTGTGGGAAAGGGAAGGCGAGCTGAAATGGTCTGCAGGCTCGGGATGGCCATTGAGGACTAAGTGCAGGTGCTCTGCAAAGCAGCCACCCAGTCCGTACTTAGTCTTACTGATGTAGAGTAGGCCACAATGGGAGCGCAAAATACAGTAGTCAAGGTTGGAAGAGGTGCACGTGAACCTATGCTTCACCTAGGTGAGCTCTTAGTTACCTGAATGGTGGTGAGGGAATAGGCGTAAGGGCAAGGGTCCATCTACTCTGAAGGCAGGGGAATGTGCTGGGGGTCAGGAATGGATAGGTGTGAAAGGATGAGCTGGCCAAGGAGTCGTGGAGGAAGTGGTCAGTACAGAAGACAAAGCGATGGGGAGGAGATTACATAGCTTGTGGTTGCAGATCTCATTGCAGCTGGCAGAAATGGGGGAAAAAAAGGGATGATGTGCTGGATGCAGAGGCTCATAGAACAAAAAGTAAGGACTAGAACTATATCTCTGTTCTGTCTGGGGCGACAGGGTGTGCAAAGAAGTACAAGAAACTGAGGAGATACAAAATCGGTCTCCATCAACCACAGCAGAAGGGAAACCACACTTCCAGAAAA
Organism: Mobula hypostoma; assembly: GCF_963921235.1. Taxonomy (NCBI): domain Eukaryota; kingdom Metazoa; phylum Chordata; class Chondrichthyes; order Myliobatiformes; family Myliobatidae; genus Mobula; species Mobula hypostoma. The sequence goes on from NC_086115.1 coordinate 21,857,440, forward strand.
AAGAGGACAGTTTAGATGTTCTGTAACAGAAATCCTCATCTTGAGAGCAGATACAGTAGAGATGGAAAAACTGGGAGAAAGGAAGGGCATCCTTTCAAAAGAGACAAAGTGAAGAGGTATAGTCTAAGTAGCCATGGAGGTTGGTGGGTTTATAGTAAATATTTGTGGATAGTTTGTCTCCTGAGATGAAGATGTAAAGATCTAGAAAAGGGAGAGAACGTCAGAAATTATCCACATGAGTTTGAGAGCAGAGTGGAAGTCGTGGTGAAGATGATAATACTGATAAGTTTTGCATAGATGGCTGTGGAGAACAAATTACTTGGTAATGCGATATTTTGATTTGTAAAGGCATCAAAGGTTACAGCGAGAAAACGAGAATGGAATTAAGAGGGAAAATATGGTTGAATGAGAGAGCAGACCCAAATGGCTGAATGGCCTAATTCTTCTCTGATGTTATATGGCTTTATGGTCAGATACAATACAGTTGGAATTATAGAGAATGATTTAGGAGTGTTCCTGGAGAAGGAATAGAAGAATGACTGCTTCACTCAGCCAGCAAGCAGGCATATTAGGACTCATGCAGGTACCATGACTTCACTTTGATTTGTAGGAAGTAAGTATGTTTGGCTGTAATGTACTAGGTGGATCCAGATTCTAACTAATTAACCTCATACGACTGCAGAAGTTCAAGAATATGGTTTGCCATTTGAGGGCAAGCCAGCTATTCATGGCTGTCTATGTCAACTAGGAATGATCATTTTAAAACACAGGACATATCCAAAAGACAATCAAAGCATTTTATTACCTTATTCTATAACTTTTTCATTACCTTACAGACCTAAGCACTTCTATCCATTGTTATGGTTCATTGATGCATTTTGAGATCCACTGGGTAATCAAACTACAATGCCAACCATCAACCACCACTCTCACAAAGTACTGCAAAGGTTACCAGGGCCCTCCTCAGTTGCATTTATAGTATCCCACCTAATGCTATTAAAACTGAACCTTTCGCACATGCAGAGAAACCTCAGTTACTTCCAATGATATCAAACTGAGTTCTGCGTTGGTGTCCAAGCATCAAATTCCAACTAATGTACTTTGCATTATATTTGTGCTTGGCTTTAATTAGGTTTTATAATAGACGTGGGATTTACATAGAAGAAATAGCAGATTTGTACAAGTTACAAAGCAATGGTTAAAAATTCCAAAAAGCCACTTACGAAAATTGAAATTTGATTTAGTCACTAAATGAGTCATAATGCACATAACAGTCCTTTAGGTCCATCGAGTCCATACCAGCTATCATCCTCCCATTTGCACCAGCCTATGTGAATGCCATTTCTTTACTCTCCCACGTTCTGAACAATCCCCACCAAATTCTGCCATTCACTATACTTTCGGGATAATTTACAGGGGGCTAATTAATCTTATCATCCCTTGGGGCCCTATATTTTTTATTCTTTGCACAATAACAGTGTTACAGAACTATATGATCTGCCTTATTGAAGTAGCACCATTGTGACCTAGTAATATTTGTAAATTTACATGATGTGTTCATGACTGTAGAGCTAGTACAGGTTGCGAAAACCCAAGAAATTTAAAGAGGAGATGACAACAATTGAAAATTATTATATTAATGGAGGAATTTTGTGTTTTCCCAGGTCACCAATTTCTCTTCAGTGAAATCAAATAGTTTTTAACAGTCTGTAGCAAACTGATGAGCATCTCTTCACACACAGGTTATTTTTGTTGGAGAAGAAGCTGTGGATGCTGGAGGAGTCCGTAAGGAATTTTTCCTCTTGATTATGAGAGATTTATTGGATCCTAAGTATGGCATGTTTCAGTATTATGAAGAGTCCAGGCTTATCTGGTTTTCATATCAGGTATAAAAAGTTTTAAAATCTCCTCCCTACCAGTTACTACTGTTTAAATGTCACCAGAGCCTCTCTGGGTTGTAAGAAGCAGATGATGCAAATGAGAAGATAATTCTTTTAAGTAATCTGTTATGGATAAAGAGAAAACAGCGTATCTGGAAATCTTGACATGAGGCATTTGATATCATCAAAAGTTATTACACAAAAAAATTAAGCTCATGGTGCAGGAGGTAATATTTTTGGCATGAATAGAAGAGTGACTAACAGAAAAAGGACAGTAGGCATAAGTGTGATTTTTTCCAGAATAGGTAAGATGCAAGAAAAAAGTGCGTGTCAAAGGGATCAATGCTGGGGCCTTAACTATTTACAATTTATTGACAATTCCTGAATGAGGCATCAATATTGTAGTAGCTCAAATTTCTGATGATGCAAAGATAGCAAATAAAGTTATGAAGAGCACATAAATAGACTAAAGTGATCATTGATATTAATAGGCCAAATGAGTGGATAAAGATCTGGCAAATGGAGTATCATGTGGGGAAAGTGTGAAATTGGCCATTTTGGTAGGAAAAATGAAAAAACTGTATTACTTAAGTGGTGAGTGAGTGCTCAGCTCTGAGATGCAGAGGAATCTGCATATCCTGACACATGCGTAAAAAATGCTATTACAACGAGTAATTGGAAAAGCTAGCAATGTTATTATTTGTTGGAAGGAAAATTGCCTGGAGAAATAGGTAGATTATGCTTCAGTTTTTAGGGTTTTGGTGAGACCCTATTTGGAGTACTGAAATTACATGTCTGGGTTAGATGTTAGTGTATGGAAGCATTTCAGAGAAGGTTTAAGAGATTGATACTAGGTATGAACAGATTGTTTTATGAAGGAAGGTTGGACAGTACTTTGTATACTGGAGTTTAGAGGAAAGAACAAGAACTTGTTTGAAATGTATATGATCATGAAGGGTCTTGAAGTTTTCTCTTCTGGGAAATCTAGAACTGGGAGTCAATATTTAATATGCTGTTTTCAATTTAAAACAGGTGAAGCAAAATATTTTTCTCTGATAGTAAAATGTCTTGAAATTTCTCTGAGGATCATGGTCAAGGTGTATAAACATTTTTAAAGCAGATGAATAATTTTAAAACAATTTTTCGTTGTTAAACAGGAATGGGAAAAAAATTACAAGAGTAAGTGCGATTATGCAGTTGATGTTGATGTAATATGGAGTTGAATTTTATCGAATGGCAGAGATAGCTTGAAGGGGCCAAGTGGCCTACTCCTGCTCTTTATTTTCATCTAATGAAATCGGCTAGTCAAAAAAAATGAGTCAATTCTGAATGTTTTGGCCTTGCTGCTTCCTACTTTTGGCTACCCAGTAGGAGTGCTCAATGTTTTTTTTGAGTATATTCTACTATTAAAAGTCAGCTTTAAATAAGGCTTCAAAAGTAAAATCCAACTACTAATGTGAGAAAAGCAAATAATAGCAGATTATTGGCTATTATGCCTGAGTATGATACGGATATAGTTATCTTCTGAAAATGAGTGTTTTTAGTGATCTATCATTAAAATGTTACCATTACCAGTTTTGCAATATTAATGATTGATATCCTTATTGTGAATAATTAACTTTGGATCTGTGCAATGCCTCACTATTTAAGCATTACAATGATGCAATCACAATTCTGTTTTTTTTTTGTTGTTTAGACCTTTGAAGAAATTGATTTATTTCATTTGATTGGTGTCGTTTGTGGTCTTGCCATCTACAACTTCACAATCGTTGATCTGCATTTTCCATTGGCTTTGTATAAGAAACTCCTAAATCAGAAGCCTACTTTTGATGATCTGAAGGAACTAATGCCTACTGTTGGCAGGTTAGTTAATATAACATTATTTTATTCATTCAAGTACCCTTCACATTCTGGCCTTCCAACTTTTGGTCTTTCTTACTCACCTTTTGGATAAAATAAACAAAATAAATAATGACAACATTTGCAAACTAATCTCTATATGGGTTTCAGAAATTAACTGCATTATTTAGTTTCATCATCAACAATTATTAGTAATTTTACAATTTTCCAACCATGTAAATTGTTAGCGTAGCAGGTGACACGATGCTATTATAGCTCGGGGCGCTGGTGTTCGTTTCCAATACCCTCTGTAATGAGTTTTATGTACTCTCTGTGATTATGTGAGTTTCCTCCAGGCGCTCTAGATTCTTCCCACACCCCAAAGACATATGGGTTAGTAGGATAATTGGTCATTGTAAATTGTCCTGTGATTAGGCTAGGGTTAAATAAGTGAGTTGCCGGGCAGTGCAGCTCAGTGGGTTGGAAGGATCTGTTCTGCACTATATCTCTAAATAAAATAAGTCTTTCAAGAATATTTGCAGTTTAAATTTAAATGTTTATTTTCCTGTTGAAAGTTGAAAAAGTGTACATGCAACCTGCTTGATAACTGTTGAATCACTGCTGATTATTATTATGGTAATAATTTTTATAATAAGTAACATCTTTGAAAACACGGATTTTGAGCGTGTATTCAGCTTTCATCAAATCAGTTTTTCTCTATCAATGTGTGAATTTTTATTTAGGAGTATGCAGCAGCTACTTGATTACCCAGAAGATGATGTGGAAGACATGTTCTCCCTCAACTTCACAGTAAGTCAATATCGAAAGGAGAATCTGAAAGCGCATTTAAATATAGTGATTGTCAGTAGGTGTCAGGAATCTGAGGGAGGAACTAAAGTAAGTTTGATCAATGTAGTTTAATATTTGACCTCTGTGAAATTCGCATTGATGCAAAATGACACACGCAAAATGCTGGTGGATCGCAGCAGGCAGGCAGCATCTATAGGAAGAGGTACAGTTGACGTTTCGGGCCGATACCCTTCATCAGGACTAACTGAAAGAAGAGATAGTAAAAATTTCTTACTATCTCTTCTTTCAGTTAATCCTGACAAGATACAGATAAGGTGGATGGTCACAGTCTCTTGTAAACACTAAAACCAGAGGGCATAGATTTGAGGTAAGAGGGAAAATATTTAAGAGGGATTAAGGGGCAACTCCCCCTCCCCCTAAAGGATGGTGGGTATGTGGGATGAATTGCTGTCAACATTTAAAAGACATTTGAACAGATACATGGATAGAATGTTTTGGAGGCAATAGGACCAGCTCTGATAGGCATTTTGGTCAGCTTGCTTGTATCTATGCTGTACAACTCTATAAGTCATATGTGATATCTTTGTTTTAGTACCTGATTTTAATAGATAAAGGATTGATGATATATTTGTATGGGTCTATAATTGCATGTTGAAGGAAGGAATAAATTAGATAAAGGCAGAAAGTTAGTAGGAATATATTTGAGTAAAAAGTGGAAAGGTTTAGTGATCAGAGCTGATTGTATTTCTGTTTTAAATAAATAGTTCGGTCTTGTGTGTGGATAAATTTTTGGAAGTGTATATATTTCAATGAATTATTTTCAAATTTATTCCTCAAATTTGAAACATTTTCATTTCCATTAGTGCTGAATATAAACTTATGATATTGCTTTTTACTGTTTTTGATAGTACAATGAGGTAATCTTCCTGTATTGGTGCCATATGGTATTTAAATGTTCAAAGGTTCGTTTATTACCAAAGTATACAACTTGGAATTGTTACTTGGTAGCGATGAAATCAGGAAAGAAAAGAAAGGCAGCACGACCATCAACCCCCAAAATTCCCCCCTCCCTACTCACAAAAAACAAACAGAAAGAGAATAGGCACCTCAGCCCCCAAATCCCTCCTCCCTCACAAAAAAAATAACAAAAGCAGAACAGGTATATCAACCCTCACATCCCTCCGCCCAGCACAAAAAAAAAATCAGGAGAGTTCGGGCAAAAGACACAGAATATTAAAAAGAAATCCACAGCCAAAATGCAGAAAACCTGGGGAACATACTCTACGCCCAGTGGCAGATCTTTCCCTTTCCGGTACACAGCAATCAAAAGTTACCCTCTGCACTCGCCTTGCTGCTTCATTCTCACTCATCATCTTAATTGACAAACAATGGAAGCTTTAATCAGCAAAATGGGGTCTAGACACATCCAGCAGCTGACCTGCCATGAAGTTTGTGCACACTGTCTGTTTCCTGGAATCTTCTTGGATACTGCAGAGCACCAAAACACCCAAACAATATCCAAGCTTCTACATTCAGCTCAATGTTTCAAATCTTCCTCGTTGCTTTAATTGGCGAAAATGGAAGATTTAATTGGCAAGATGAAGTCGAACATCAGCTCACAGCCTGCTCACCATGAAGTTCCCGCACACGGCCTCTGCCTCCCAGAATCCTCTGGAAGATTGCAGAGCACTGGAACACCCAAATGATCTCCAAACAGCAAATCACAGGCTCCAAGAGTTCCAGAATCACATCAAAGATGAAAAAAAAATGTCAAAGATATAAAAGAGAGGTAGTATCTAAGAGGTGTCGACCAAAGGAGCATTGTATGCACACACCATCTTGACTGGAATTATCCCTGATTTTCACCCCTTTTGACAAATAATGCTTACCTTGTATGTATTCAGTCTTTCAGATGTTTAACATTGAACTAGTCATCTGAGCTGAAGTTTTGTGGGACTGTTTAATCCTGGTATTTAAAGGGATTTTCTGAGAGATACCTCTGAATCAATCTACAAACGTAAAAAAGCAAATGACAATGTATTAAGTACATAAAACAATATCCTTCTGTGTATTTTTGATATGCTTATAATCCCAAAAAGGAGGAAAGAGCTGAAAAAAACAAAGGAGAAACTCTAGAAAAAGAATTTTTAGAATTTTTGGTCTCTGCTAGCTCTGATTTATTTTGGCATCCTGTGGTTCTTGTCTTTGATAAAGCTAACCAATGGTTCAGATAATATTTTAAGATTTTTGCTTGTGATTTTAATTTTCCTCAATTCTTAATCAGATTACAGTAGAAACGTTTGGTCTAACCGAAGTTAAAGAGTTGATTCCGGATGGCAGCAATATTCCTGTAACCAAAGATAACAGGTGAGAAACAGTCTCCAATGCAGCAAAGTGTTAGTGAAAGACTCTGCATGTGTTTTTGAAAAGATTGTTATTGTTGGGAAAAATTACTATAGCTTACAAAAAGAGTTTTAGGTAGGATATGGAATATTAAATGGAATGGGAAATAGAAAAGTTATGTCAAAAGGGCAATGTTATGATGGTCATGGGAGATTTCAATATGCACCTTGATTGGAAAAATCAGGTTGTAATGGATCTCAAGAGTGAGTTTGCTGAATGCCTACGAGATGGCTTTTTAGAGCAGTTTGTCATTAAGCCTACTAGGGGATCAGCTATACTAGATTGGGTTTTATGTAAGGAACCTGAGGTGATAAGGGAGCTTAAGGTAAAAGAACTCTTAGTAGGCAGTGATCACAATATGATTGAGCTCATAGGGAGAAAGTACAGTCTGACAAAGCAGTATTTTAGTGGAGTAAAGGAAATTGCAGTGGTTTGAGAGGGGAATTGGCAAAAGTAAATTGGAAGGAGATGATGGCTGGCATGACAGCAGAGAAGCAATGGCGTGAGTTTCTAGGGAAAGTGAGGAAGGTGCAGGATAGAATCATTCCAAAAACACAGAAATACTCAGATGGCAAAATATTGCAACAGTGGTTGACAAGGGAAGTCAGGGTTAATGTAAAAGCAAAAGAGAGGGCATACAACAAAGCAGCGTGCCAGATGTTGAAGGATGTGAGGGAAGAGAAGTGAGTGCAGTATTACTACAAGGGAGAAGGTGCTCAAAAAGCTGAAAGACCTATTTTACATAAGTCACCCGGGCCAGATGAACTGCACCCTAGGATTCTGAAAGTGGTAGCGTGGTGGAAGAGATTGTAGAGGCATTATTAATGATCTTTCAAAAATCATTGGACTCTGGCATGGTGCCAAAGGACTGGAAAATTGCAAATGTCACTGCACTCCTTGTGAAAGGAGGAGGGCAGCAGAAAGGAAATTATAGACCAGTTAGCCTGTCCTCAGTGGTTGGAAAGATGTTGGATTGAATTGTTACGGATGAGATTATGGAGCACTTGGTGACACGGGACAAGATGGGACAAGTCAACATGGTTTCCTTAAGGGAAAATCCTGCCTATGGAACCTGTTGGAATTCTTTGAGGAGATTACAAGTAGGATAGATAAAGGGAATGCAGAAGATGCTGTATATTTGGACTTTCAGAAGGCCTTTGACAAGGTGCCACACATGAGTTTGCTTACTAAGTTAAGAGCGCGTGGTATTACAGGAAAAGTTACTGGCATGGTAAGAGGATTGGCTGATTGGTAGGAGGTAGCACGTGGGAATAAAAGGAACCTTTTTGGTTGGCTGCCAGTGACTAGTGTGTTCCACAGGGTTGGTGTTGGGACTACTTCTTTTCATGGTGTTTATCAGTGATTTAGACAATAGAATAGATGGCTTTTTTGCCAAGTTTTCAGAAGAATACAAAGATTGGTGGAGGGGCAGTTGGTGTTGAGGAAATAGGAAGGCTGCAGAAGGACTTGACAGATTAGGAGAATGGGCAAGAAAGTGGCAAATCAAATGCAATGTTGGAAAATGCATGGTCATGCACTTTGGTAGAAGAAATAAATGTGCAGACTATTTTCTAAATGGGGAGAAAATCCACAAGATCAGATGCAAAGGGACTTAGGAGTCCTTGTGCAGAACAACCTAAAGGTTAACTTGCAGGTTTATTTGGTAGGGAGGAAGGCAATTACAATGTTAGTATTCATTTTAAGAGGTCCAAAATACAAGAACAGGGATGTGATGCTGAGGCTTTATAAGGTGCTGGTAATAAAAGTTACTTTGAACTTAATCAGAAGGTTGTTTGGAGATTGCCGTCTCAGAGACAAATGCTTATGGCATTTAACTGCCAAATTTGGGGGAAAAAACAACTGGGGCCTTTTGGGACTTATTGCCAAGGTCATTTGGGTTAGGCATTTGGCTAGGGCTAATAAGAGTAAGAAAGGTTTAAACAGAGCAGCCATGGTGTTTGTAGAACAGAATTAGAGTGAGGAGTGGAGTCTTTGGCTCAAGAGGCTTTGGTGAGGAGAGGTGAAGGCTAGGTTCAGGCGTCTTGTCAATTTTTCTTTGCGTATTACTACCAGGTTAGAGTAGAGATAATGGATCCTGGATCAATGGTGTACACATCATGCAAGATGTGGGAGGTCTCGGAGATCTCCAGTCTTCCTGATTGCTACATTGGCAAAGTGCATTTGGATGCAGTTCCTTACAGACCATGTTAGTGAACTGGAGCTGGATGACCTATGGCCCAGATCCACAGCAGTCTTAAGGGAGAGGCTGAGCGGTAAGAAGTCATGCTAAGCCATATGTCTAGTAAGATGGCAATGTGCTCAGATGCAGTGGCTTATAATGAGACAACCAAAGGTGTTATTGTCCTTAAACATTCTTTTACAATCTAAAGACCCTACTGCGCATTACAGATCTAGCCCATTGGTGAGTTGCTTGTTGGCTAAGAAGGTAAAGCAACTAGACTTGGTGTGGATTCTGCAGCTGTCTTTGACAGAGAGGAGTTGGTGTACAAAGGCAGTTTGCAGTCTAACAGTGAGTGATTGTTTTAGTCATTTTCCTTACATCTGCAAGATCCTATTGGACATTGGTGACATGGAATGCTGCTGCAAGTCCGATTCACTGGTTTATTAGCGAATAGCGAGGGAGCTGCATAGACTGTCGTTGCCAGGACTAGGCCGCAGACCATGGTGTCAACTGTTTGTAGCTTCCCAGGAGAGGTGCAGTGGAGTCAGTGCACTCTACTGGAGTGCTAGGGGTAGTGTGGCGCGGCATCCATGCTGGTGTCGGTGTTACTCTTCATGTTCGCTCGACAGAAGATGATGTATTGTGTTCAGCGGTAGACTACTGTAACATTCATTCATTCAGGAAGTTATAGTGACTGTATTTTACTACTGTCTTCACATTGGCCCCAGGGTAACACTTTCATTTGGCTGTATTATTGGGTATTCGTGTATGGTTAAATGACAATTGAACTTGAACCTGGTACATATTGATACCAATAACTTTTATTAGGAAAAGGGATGAAGTCCTGAAGAGACAATATAGGAAGCTAGATAAGAAACTGAAAAGCAGGACCTTAAGGATGGTACCCTCTGGACTGCTGCCTGTGCCATGCACCAGTGAGGGTAAAAAATAGGATGATTTGGTAGATGTATGTCTGGCTTAAGAATTGGTGTAAGGCGAAGGGTTTCAAATTTCTAGATCATTAGGATCTCTTCTGGGGAAGTTATGTCCTGTACAAAAGGGACAGGTTATGCCTGAACTCAAGGGGACCAATATCCTTGCAAGTAGGTTTACTAGAACTGCTGGGGAGAGTTTAAATTTGGGAAGGGAATGGAAACGTGTGATAGAAAATGGGGTAATAAGTGTAAAAGTGTTTAGAGAGACTGAAGATGGATAAGCGGTGGAAATTGTAGAAAGTGAATGGGTTGAAATGTGTCTGTTTTAATGCAAGAACTATCAGGAGCAAGGGCAAATAACTTAGAACATGACTTTAGCACTGTGCCAGATTTTCTAGGGTGTGAAGGAAGAGAAGTGGGTGCAGTTACTATTACAAGGGAGAAGATGCTCAAAAAGCTGTAAGACCTAAAAGTACATAAGTCACCTGGACCAGATGAACTGCACCCTAGGGTGTTGAAAGAGGTAGCTTTAGAGATTGTGGCGGCATTAGGAATGATCTTTCAAAAATCATTGGACTGTGACATGGTGCCAGAGGACTGGAAAATTAGAAATGTCACTCCACTCTTTAAGAAAGAAGAAAGGCAGCAGAAAGGAAATTATAGACCAGTTAGCCCTCAGTGTTGGGAACATGTTGGATTCATTTGTTAAGGGTGAGGTGATGGAGCACTTGGTGACGCTGGACAAGATAGGACAAAGTCAACATGATTTCCTTAAGAGAAAATCCTGCCTGACGAACCTGTTGGAATTCTTTGAGATTACAAGTGGGATAGACTAGACAATGGGGTGACCCATTGGGGCACCCTTTGAGAGAAGGGTAATGCAGTATGATGTGACCAGAATGAACATTAAATTTTCCTGATTGCTATTGGTATCACTTTGCTTTGGAAACTAAAGTAGAAAACCTCAGTTTATTAAAGGAGAATGACACGTAGCAAAGCAAATATAGCTCCTCCTCGTTTAACGAAGGACACCTCTGATGGCGTCATTTCTAGTTTATCTGTCATCCTTGTGCCTCTCGTTGTCATTCTAGAGTGCAGTCCATTCATCCCCCGTTTCTTCATCTCTTCTGCTGTTGTTTGTCTGGAGACGTGCATGCCTCTCCTCCTCTGTCTCTTCTTCTCTCATCTGCTTTTGTCCTGACTCTTTGATCCTGGAGTCGTGTGGCCCTGGCCTCATCCGATTCTTGTTCTCTCCCTCTCCTTGCCACTTCCTGACGATGTCTGGCATCATCTCTTGACCATAATGTCCCCCTTCCCTTTCCACGCGGCATAATTAGGCTGACCATTTTCTTTTTTAACCCTAATGCTGGATAGAAGATACGAAGCAATAACACCAAAGGATGCTGATTATTCTTGATGATGTGGTTGGCACTTTCCTAAATGAACGTGATATAGTCACCGCTGTCCTTTGACTGCAGCAAAGGGTTTTATGGGTGTCTCAAAGTACGCCATTACAATAAAATTTAATTATCTCTTATTGATGGGTGGCGGTTAGATCTGTCCCAATCCTGCACATGCTGATGGTGATTAGCAGAATGTGACCCTTCGAAATAGAGCTGCCCTGCCCTTTTGCTCCAGTAGGTGTCGCTGCTGAGGCTGACCATGCACATGCGTCGGGTTGTCGCGTCCCAATTTCCATGATGGCTGATCGGCTCTCAAGTGAAAGGGAGCCTGTTGATTTTTGCAAATGAGCAATTTTATACAAATATATTATCCCGAACTTTGCCTGCGTTCTGTAAGTTAGTGCATTTTAATTCGATTTAGCCAAAAAAAGTGCTGCTGTAATGCACCGTTTTGGAGGTCACAAACAGCATGAGAGTTTTAGTAGTATATAGATAAAGGGGATGCGGTGGATGTTGTATATTTGGACCTTCAGAAGGGCTTTGACAAGGTGCCACATATGAAGTTGATTACTAAGTTAGGAGCCCATGGTATTACAGGAAAGTTACTAAGATGGTTAGAGCATTGGCTGATTGGAAGAAGGCAGCGTGTGGGAATAAAAGGATCCTTGTCTGGTTGGCTGCTAGTGACTAGTGATGTTCTGCAGGGTCGGTGTTGGGACCACTTCTTTTTATGCTGTATATAAGTAATTTAGATGATGAAATAGATGGCTTTGTTGCCAAGTTTGCAGATGATACGAAGATTGGTGGATGGGCAGGTAGTGTTGAGGAAACAGGTAGGATGCAGAAGGACTTAGACAGATTAGGAGAATGGGCAAGAAAGTGGCAAATGATATATAATGTTGAGAAATGAATGGTCATGTACTTTGGTATTAGAAATAAATGTGTAGACTATTTTCTTAACAGGGAAAAAAATCCAAAAATCTGGATGCAATGAGACTTGGAAGTCTTTGTGCAGCTACCTAAAGGTTAACTTGAAGGTTGAGTCAGTGGACAGGAAGGAAAATGCAATGTGCAATTCATTTCGAGAGGTCTAACATACAAGAGCAAGGATGTGATGCTGAGGCTTTAGAAGGCACTGGTGAGGCCTCACCTTGAATATTGTGTACAATTTTGAGCTCCTCATCTTAGATGTGCTGGCATTGGAGAGGGTCCAGAGAAGGTTCACAAGGATGGTTCCAGGAATGAAAGGGTTATCATATGAGGAACGTTTGATGGCTCTGGGACTGTACTCACTGGAATTTAGAAGGATAAGGGAGGGATCTCATTGAACCTTTCGAATGTTGAAAGGCCTAGACAGAGTAGATGTGGAAACGATGTTTCCCATGGTGGGAGAGTCTAAGAGGAGAGGGCATGGCCTCAGGATAGAGGGGCGTCCATTCAAAACGATGATGCAGAGAAATTTCTTCAGCCAGAGGGTGGTGAATTTGTGGAATTTGTTGCCACGTACAGCTTTGGAGGCCAGGTCATTGGGTGTATTTAAGGCAGAGATTGATAGGTTCTTGATTGGACATGGCATCAAAGGTTAAGGGGAGAAGGCCAGAAAATGGGGTTGAGGGGGGGAAAGGATCAGCCATGATTGAATGGCCGAGCAAACTGAATGGGCCAAATAGACTAATTCTGCTCCTATGTCTCATGGTTATAGTCATTACAGAGACTTGGCTGCCACAAGGGCAGAAATAGATGCTGGATGTTCTGAAGTTTAGATTTTTGCAAAAGGGACAGGGAGTAAAAGACACGGGGGGTGGGGTGCTGTTGTATGGCTAATGAGAGGTGATATCACCAGCTGCAGAAAGGGAAGATGTCATGGAGGGACCATCTACTGAGTCAGTGAGTGGAAGTCAGGGGAAGGGAGCAATTACTCTATTGAGAACATAAGTTACCCATGTTACTACAGGAATTGAAGAATGTGATTGCTGCCCTTTGGTGATGATCTTTACATGCTGGGAGTTGTAGACCAGTGAGTGTTATATCAGTGGTGGGCAAACTATTGGAGAGAATTTTTAGAGACAGGAATTATGATCATTTGGAAAAGCATAGGAATAGTCAGCATGACTTTGTGAGGGACATATCATGCTTCTCAAGCCTGATTAAATTCTTTGAGAAAGTGACAAAACAAATTGATGCCAGGGCAGTGGATGTGATACATATGGATTTTAGTAAGGTCTTTGACAAGGTTCCCTGTAGTAAAAGGCATGGAACCCAGGAAAGCTTGTTTCTGTGGATTCAGAGTTGGCTTGCCAAGAAGGCTCCGGAGAATGACAAGATAGCCGGTGAGGCTGATGATCTGTGGTGCTCAGTAATGAATCTGTTCTGGGACTCGTGCACTTTGTGATTTTTATAAATGTCTTGGATGAGGAAGTGGAAGGATGAGATATTAACTTTGTAGATGGCACAAAGGTTGTCATAAGTTACAACAGGACATAAATAGAATGCAGAACTGGGCAGAGAAGCTGCAGATGGAGTACAATCTAGAAAAGTGTGAAGAGAAGAGGTTGAATTTAAAGGCAGAATATAGGGTTAATGGCAGGGTTCTTGACAGTGTAGAGGAATAGAAGGATTTTAGGATTCACAGCCATAGATCCCTCAAAGATGCCATACAGGTTGTTAAGGTGTACAGTGTGTTAGACTTTATTGGTTGGGGGATTGAGTTCAAGAGCCATGGCTGCAGGTCTGTAAAATTCTGGCTGGACCACACTTGAAGTATTGTGTTCAGTTCAGGTACCTCATTATAGGACAAATGTCAAAACTTTAGAGAAGGTACAGAGGAGATCTACCTGGATGCTGCCTGGATTAGAGAGCATATCTTTTGAGGATAGGTGAACAAGCTGGGGCTTTTCTCTTTGGAATGAAGGATGATGAGAGGTGACAATAGTGGTGTACAAGATGATAAGAGGAATAGATGGAGTGAGCAGCCAGCATCTTTTCTCAGGGCAGAAATGGCTAGTACGACAGAGATATAACTTTTAGGTGTTCAGAGAAAATTGTGGCGGGAGGTGCGAGGGGTATTTGTTCTTAACACAGAGTGGTAGGCTTGTGGAACCCTCTGTCAGGTGTGGTGGCAGAGGCAGAAACATTAGGATTAGTTAAGAGACTTAGACAGGTTAAAGGTTCGGCACTCCATTGTGGGCCAAAGGACCTCTACTGTGCTGTACTGTCCTTTGTTCCATGTTTACTTCCAGTTGTTTAATTAAAACTAAAGTTATTTCATGTGATGTATAAATAATACAGTAACACGTAAAAGGACCTATTAGAAATGTTTAAAATTATGGGAGACATAGAAAGCATAGCTGGTAGGCAACAGTTCCTCATAACACATGGATCCAAAACTAAAAGACATAAACTTGGAGATGATCTGAGAAGGATTTTTATTTACCCAGAAGGGGTTGGAATCTGGAATGCACTGCCAGAGAAGGTAATAATGGGGAAAAAACTCACAAATGTCAGCAGAATCTAGGCAAGCACTTGAATCGCCATTGCATAGAAGGCTATGGATGAAGTACTGATAATAGGGTATTTGATAGTCTGCATGGACATGGTGGGATGAAGATCCCATTTCTGTGCTGTATGAATCAATGATATTTTAAGTAAAAATTTTAAATTAACAGTTGTAAACTATATGTAAAAGTAGCTCTTCTAAATCTGGCTTCCTTCCAACTTCTATTGCTCTTGCATTACTTGATTAATCTTTCCCTGTGCTGCAATTTATTTCTTGTTAGTTGTATAAGTTACTTTTAGAAGACGTTAGTTTTGTTAAAAATTGGTTTTGTTTTGAGAAGTGATGCAGAGAGTAATCCTTTTGATTTCCAGGGTAATGAAAGGTTTTTAAGATGGTTTTATTTGGATCTCATTTGTTTAAGAAAAATCTCAAAGCATTTTATTTATTTATTAAAAACAAGAGGGTAGCCAGGAAACAGGTAGGTTCACTCAAGCACTGGATGGAATTCTTGCCTAGAGGAAGAGAGAATGGTTGAGGTTCTAAATGCGTGCTTTGCATCAGTAATCTTCAAAGAGAAGGACCTGGATAATAGTGAGATCAGGAAGGGGTGTTTTGATATACTAGAGTGCAGTGATATAAGAAGGTGAAGATGTTGGGTGCTTGAGGAATGATGGGATCTAGTGCAGGATTTTGAAGGAGACAAAAGGATAAGATTGCTTGGGCCTCGTCAGGGGTCTTTGTATCATCCGTAACCACAGGAGATGCTCCAGAAGACTAGAGAATAAACATGCTTGTTCCTTTGTGAAGAAGGGTAATCGGGATAATCAGCAAGTTTATAGGTCAGTGTAAGGAAATTCTACATCTTGCTGATTTCGTCAACTGAAAATAGTACTGAAATTCAAGGCAGTATTTAGTTAGTCAAGTTCAAGTTTATCGTTAGAGGGATACATATGTGGAGTGTAAATGCCATAAAAAGAAATGTTATGATTATAGTCTTGATAGTGAAAACAGTCAAGTCCTGGTTTTAATTGCCATCTCTTTATGATGTGAGTTGCAATTGTAAGTTTAAGATGATACAGGGAAATTGTAATTTGACTGAATACAAGAAACTTTTCCAACTATGATGGCAACTAGTTGAATGGTGGTTAGTGGCCTGAGACAAACCAAGTGTCCTTAATAGTCCTGATTTGCTCCATACTGTGGTTACCCTACTGCCATCACTGCAGTACTTATTGTGGCAACCCTGCCATTTGCAGGCTTTGTTTGGTGACATATGAAATAGGCATGAATGAGAAGAGAGAAATTTGGTTGCCAGGATTCTGTAAAGTTGTATTGATAGATCAGACCGGGCCTGGTGGGAAAAGGAGTCCTGATAGTTGTCAGTAAGAAGGTTCCTTCCATTCCTAGATGCTGCTCCTAGTTCACATGGTATCCACTCAGAATAGTAAGGGTGCTCTGAGAAGGGGATATAACATTAAGTGGACAACAGTCTTTGCCATCTTCTGTCACCCCTGCTGTTTATAATCCCACGTATAGCCCACCTGGCTTGCTGCTCATGTTCATCTAGGGGAATCAGCTTTCGGCCCCACCAAACAGGGTAATCAAGTTTGGGTGGATGCTGTGTGATGTACCCCCGTACAAACCCACAATGCAAAATATCAGACAGTACACTCTTACTTTAGCTATGTGGTTAGTAGAGAAGCAAAATATCAAAGAAAAAGGCCCTACTTTTATTAAATAGTTCGTGCACAAGATCGTTGGAGCTCACGCCTCAGGTATTCCTCCATAAACAACGTCTGCCGATATGTCGCTGACCCCTGGATGCTTGGATTCCAGGCTCTGCTGTCCAGTGGTCCGCCAGTGCTCCCTGCACGTGACCTTCCTCTTCCTTCTTGAACTTGCCCGCGAAAACCCCGGCTCCCAGACATACAAGAAAGAATAATGTTTCTCCCATTGGTTAGGCTCCCATTTTCTGTAGTTATAACCCAAGCATCGCTGCTACAGAAAAACCATTACCTCAGCAGTTAACATTACAGAGAAGCCATTGCATTCTCCCCCCACCGAATTTAGTCATGCCCTCATGTTGTTGAGATAATTCGCCAAACTTTCTTGCAAAACACAAAGCCCAATCCAGGTGCAGAAAACAGTGACATAGCTCCCCAAAACAGTAGAAATTACGCCCTGTTCCCCAGGCGCTATACAGACCAATCTATTTGGGGGGGTTCCTAATTCTCTGAGACCTCCGTACCTCCTCACCTAACTCTTCCAGCTCAGATGCTACTGGGGATACTTCGGGTCTGCTTGGCGAAACCTCCCGCGATCTATCTCTCAGAGCCCCCTGTTTCATGTCCAGGCCCTGCCCCCTCTCCTTCAGAGTCCTGCTGTACCCCAGGCTGCCCACCAATAGCCCCCCTCACCTCACCTGACTCAGTGGGCCAGGAGTCTCGTCCTCAATCAATGGGGAGTGAGCGAAAGGCAGCATGTACCACACATCCAGATCTTCAATCTCAGAATCAGTATCCCTCTCAGGGGCGGGGTCTGGCCCAGCCTCTCCCGCTGTGGGCCCTGCAGTTGCCCCATATTTTCGCAGAGTCCTCTTACTAGGTGTCGGCGCCAAGTCAGGCTCTTGGTCTACCTGCAGCTCTTGTCCCAGGGGCAACAGGTAGTTCCGATGGAGAATCTTGACAGGCCCCTTCCCCTCCTCTAGTCTCACCTGGAAAACCGGTAGGTTTGGCATCTGATACTCCACCACATAGGGTGTGGCCGCCCAGCGGTCAGCCAACTTGTGCTTTCCAGGTAGTCCCAAATTCCTTGAGGACTCAGTCTCCCGGCAGGAGTTGGGAGAACCTCACGTTCTGACATACCTCCTCTTATTTCCTCGATTCTGCTTGCCGGCCGCAACCCCAGCCAATTCATAAGCCCTTTTCAGCTCTCTCCTCATATCAGACACATACTTCAGATAAGGCTTCAGTGATAAGTCACCCGTGTTAGTCCCAAAACAAAGGTCAGTGGGCAACCTCGCCTCACACCCAAACATCAGATAATATGGCGAGTACCCAGTAGCTTTATTGCATGTACAGTTGTAACAGTGAACCGGATGCTCAATATGTTGACTCCATGTACTCCTCTTGCTAATCTCCATGGTCCGCATGTCTAGCAAGGTCCAATTAAACCTCTCAGGCTGAGGATCGCCCTGCGGGTGATAGGGCGCGGTCCTTGATTTCTCAACTCCAAGCATGCCCAGTAACTCAGATGAGTCTACTCTTGAAGTCCCCTTCCTGGTCAGTATGTATCCGCCTGGGAAGGCCATAATGCACAAAATAGTTCTCCCATAACACTTCTGCCACCGTAGTCGCGCTCTGGTCCTTCGTAGGAAAAGCCTGAGCATATCTGGTGTAGTGGTCCGTGATGACCAAGACATCCATACACACCAGGTCGTGGGGCCCTGCACTCTGCAAGTGGGTCAAAGGAGCTGCCCGCTTAGGCAGTGTCTTCCAGTGTAAGCAGCGAATGCATGACTTGCAGTATTCTTCAACCTTCGACTTCATTCGGGGCCAGTAAAACCAGTCTCTGGGCAATCCATAGGTCTTTTCCACCCCCTAAATGTCCAGAATCATCATGAAGTGACTTCAACGCAATCTTCTGATACTTCTTAGGCAGGACCAGCTGGCAACGCCAAGGTCGGTCCAGGGGTGGCGGTATAAGATTTGGTTCTTCAACTTCAACCGAGGCCATTCTCTGAGTAATGGAGGCACCGAAGCGTGTTTTGTCTTCTCTGCCTGAGCTATATCCCCCTTTTCAACCGCATACCAAATAGTGCCAATGCCCGGGTCATCCCTCTGAGCAGCTGCCACTTCCCCAGAACTCAATTCTGGCAGCTGCTTCGTCTTCAGAGCAGTCAGGTAAACTGGGGGTAGGGCATCATCAGGAGCCCCCAATTGATCCACTGCTCAATCTGGCCTCTCCTCTTCCTCAGCCACACGGTGATAGCAAACTGACACATGACATTCACCCCTGGGAGCAGGAATGCTCTCCCACTCATCATCCCTGTCCATTCCCTCATGCATCCGTCAGGACAAAGCATCCGCATCGACGTTACGGACTCTCGGCCGTTACTTCAGGCTGAAATCATTTGCAGACAATGCTGCCAACCACTGATGGGCCTGTGGCATCCAGTTTCACCGAGGTCAGGATATAAGTTAGAGGGTTGTTGTCCGTCTTCACATAGTCCGCCCTTAAACTTGGCCAATTAGAGATAGTCACTCAACTTATCCATCACCGCCCATTTCAATGCCAGAGATTCCAACTTGTGATTGGGATAGTTCTCTCGGAGGGTGACAAACTCCGGCTGACAAACGCCACAGGCCCCAACCCGGTGCCCTGATCCTGATACAGGACGCTCCCTAATCCCTCTCAGCTGGCATCTGTATGTAGTACATATGGCAATCAGAGGTCCGCAAAAGCCAGCATCGGTGCCCGGGTCAGCGACTGAAAAACCTCCTCACAATTTGCATCCCACCTCTGTCCAAAGGGCTCCGACGAGTTTAGATATTCTCCAACTTCCCGTCCTTTTTTTCCTTTCCCTTTCTTCCCCGAGGGAGGGTAACCACAAAAGAGCTGATTTAAGGGGTGACTCACTTTGGCATAGCTCTTCACAAATCTCCAATAATAACCACAGAACCCAAGGACCGAGCGCAGAGCGCTCACAGTGTGGGGCCTTGGCCAAGTGGTCACCGCTTCTATCTTAGTCGGGTTGGTAGCTACTCCATCTCGCAAAATTATATGCCCAACATAGCTCACAGACGTCTTGCAGAACTGGCCCTTGTCCAGGGAAAGTTTTAACCTTTCATCGTTCAGGCAGTCTAGCACCTTCAGTAGCCTCGCTTCGTGTTCTTCCGAGGTGGATCCCAATACTATCAAGTCGTCCAAATATACCAACACCTCAAGCAAATTCACATCCCCCAACATCTTCTCCATGACCCTCTGGAAGGTGGCAGGGGCTCCCAATATGCCCTGGGGCATCCTTTCGAACTGGAAGAATCCCAGGGGACATATAAATGCTGGTTTCTCTTTATCGGCCTCACTCATTGGGATCTGATAATATCCACTCCTCAAGTCCAGCACACTAAATCACTTCGCCCTACTCAGACAGGCTAGCGCGTCTTCAACCCTCTGGACTGTACACTGGTCAGGAACGGTGCGCCTGTTCAAAGTCCTATAGTCCCCACACATGCGTACCTTCCCGTTTTTCTTCCGGACCATTATTACTGGGGACACGTAGGGGCTTCAGGACTCAGTGATGATCCCAGCTTCCTTCAGCTTACACAGATGCTGCCACACATCTTCCACGTCTGCAGGTGCCAGTTGCCGCGACCTCTCTCTAAATGGGGTGTCCTTGGTCACCTGGATGGTGTGACAAGTGTTCTTGGAACAACCCACATCAAACTCGCCAATGGAAAAGACACCTTCCAGCTTCACCATCTTCTCTACCAGCCTCCTCTTCCAGCCCGGCGGCACAGGAGAGTCCCCGAAGTTAAATGCCTCAGTGGTCAACTTTTCCCTTTTTCCCAATAGTTTCTCCACAGCGGACCTCACGGGGGCACTAGACATTACGATCACCTGGAACAAAGGTGCCCTCCCTCTTCATAGTGTTCCTGGCGATCACAGCCATCCTGCTCGCCTGTACAACCGAGGGCCTCTGCAATTTGGGCCTCACCAGCACCCCCACCGGAAATCACGACTCCCCCTGGAGGTCTTCCAGAGAGACCACTAAGAGGGCCTCGTCCTCAGGCGCTCCAGGAAATCTAGGGGTCCCCATCACTTTCACTACTTCCCCGGGCCGTATCACCTTAGGCTTCGACTGGGTGCACCACACAGTCCCTGGCTTAAATTCAGTATCCGGCCCCATGCGGCCACACACTTCCTCAAACGCAGCTTGAAACACTGGGTGCACAGACAAAGTCCCCAAAAAGCTCTCACCCGCCTTCTCTTTGCGGGCCCCTATGAGCCTCCGTACAAGAGGGGTGTTGGTCCCCACCAGTATTGAAACACCACCCGTCTCAACCGGATCCGGGCAAACCAGCACTAACGTCTCAAGAACCTCAGCTACTCCCACATCAGCCTCCGAGAACTCCAGTTCCACTGACAAATCACCATCATATGGATAATTGCCAGCAGTGATACCCCAAATTTCCAGCGCTCTAAATGGGGTCAAGGGCAAATGCTTCAGATACTGGTTGTAGAACGAATGGTACAGTAATGTGACCTGCGACCTGGTGTCGAGGATGGCTTTAGTATAGATTCCCTCTATCTGTAGCGCCACGCTGGAATGGGGTCCCACTAATCCTTCAGGAATAGGGCCTTTTGCTTTCAGGGGTTCCTTGGTACATTGCTGGGAACTTGTTCCCCCAGAGACACCAGGCTGTTCCCTCACTGGGTCTCCTCTAAGTTTCCTGACACCCCTCCCTGCTTGAATACCCGGGGGCTTGCTGCCACTCACATTCCTGCCGGAAGTGTCCCTCTTCCCCATAGTTATAGCACACACTACAGGCCGCCCCTCTTCTCGCAGAACACCGGCCACCCGCAGCCCTCTGCGCTGTCTGTCCCCTGAGGGTGTGGGGCCTCTCCACCAGTCCTATCATACGAAGAGTCCACACCCACCATGAACCCCTGTGACCTCTCAGTTCTCAGCTCTGCCACTACCTGGGTTGAGCTGGTCCCGGTCACTTCACCACAAGGGGCTACTGCCGAGGACTGCGCCCTGCTGACAGAGTCCTCTCGTGGCCCCAACACATTCTCATCCTCCTGCATCTCTCTGATCAGCTGAACGAAGGACGGGGCGGGGGAGGGGGGGTGCATTTTACGGGACTGCCGAAGACTCCAAGCAATCCTGGGCTGGGCGCCCCTAATTACCTAGTCCATCCTTAACTGATCCACCTCAGCCACCCGAATGACCCCCCCGGCACCGCAAACCATTTAGCTGTCTGTCAGGCCAAAAAAGGTATGCGGAAAGCTTTGCCCCCTTCTCCTGACGCATGTTTTGAAACCTTCCCAGAAGCTCCCTGTCAGACCAAAAGTGCCCTCGACTACATCCAGGTACTCAGCAAGGGAAGCAGAGGGCTGGTTAACGTTCATGTCTCTTACTACCTCAGCTGCCAACCCCCTCAAACTTCCAACCAATCTCTGTCGCTTTTCATCATCAGAGCAATGCCACTCACCTAACAACTGAGAGGTTTTCTCCACCCACATCTCATAATCCTCCTCCCCCTCGGGGGTGGGCGTTATTCGCTAGAAAATTCTTAGCTTCTGGTGAGGCCCTGCTGCCTTACTCACTAGGGAGGTAATGGCGGATGCCACCTCAGAACTCTCACCCTTCACTGGGGGACGGGAACTAATCAAACTTTCCAAATCCGACCACTCTTTCCCCTCATCCCTCAGTAATGAGAGAACCCATTCTCTAAAATCTCCGCCCTTAACTGCTAGCAACTCAGCTCGTGTCCCCTCCCTGACAATATGAACATGCCATGGTCCCGCCTCCCTTGGGTCACCAGTAGACTCTGACAGTTCCACCCCCATTAAGTCAATGCTAGTCTGCACTAACACCAGGTCTGAGCTCGCTGTTTTATCAAACTATCGCGCTATGATTTCAACCTTGCTGACAGCTTTAACCATACTCAATTGTCAAATTAACAATTCACCTGGGGTACAAATATCTACCCCAGCAACATCCATATCTAATTTAAACAGGGCGATCACATGGCATCCAACGGGATCAAATCCCGGACATAGCCGCCACAAATGTAGCCCACCTGGCTTGCCGCTCAAGTTCGTCTCGGAGAATCAGCTTTCGGCCCTGCCAAACAAGTTTGGGTGGATACTGTGTGATATACCCCCGTACAAATCCATAACGCAAAATATCAGATAGTACACAATATGCGATTAAATGATTACACTTTACAACTCTTACTTTAGCTATGTGGTTAGTAGAGAAACAAAATATCAAAGAAAAAGGCGCCACTTTTATTAAATAGTTCGTGCACAAAATCATTGGAGCTCTCGCCTCAGGTATTCCTTCATAAATGACCCTGCCAAAACGTCACCGACCGCCGGACCCTCGGATTTCAGTCTCCACTATCTGGTGGTCTACCAGCGCTCCCCACACGTCCTTCCTCTTCCTTCTTGAACGAAAGCCTGCAAAAACCCTGGCTCCCAGACATACAAGAAAGAATAACGTTTCTCCCATTGGTTATCCACCCGTTATCTGTAGTTATATCTCAAACACTGCTGCTACAGAAAAACCATTACCTCAGTAGTTAACATTACAGAGAAGCCATTACATTAGCTTTAGCAGTTAACAATACAGAGAAGCCATTACACACGTCTACTTCATCCCAAGGTGAACTGTCTCAAGAACAATAAATAATATCAAAACAACACACATCAAAGTTGCTGGTGAACGCAGCAGGCCAGGCAGCATCTATAGGAAGAGGCGCAGTCGACGTTTCAGGCCGAGACCCTTCGTCAGGACTACCGAAGTCCTGACGAAGGGTCTCGGCCTGAAACGTCGACTGCGCCTCTTCCTATAGATGCTGCCTGGCCTGCTGCGTTCACCAGCAACTTTGATGTGTGTTGCTTGAATTTCCAGCATCTGCAGAATTCCTGTTGTTTGCAAAAAAAATATCAAAAGCTGTTTTTCCCACCTCTTCCACAATCCCAAATTAAGACAGAAATCCACTCTTTTCCAGCAGCTCTTACTTAGTTTGACTTTTCCCACTGATCCAAAGGCCAGGAGAGTCTTCAGTCAAAGTGGTGTGTGGGCATTTGAAAGGTATCTAGTCCGGTGCATTCTAGCAGTCTTCCAATCTGCATAGATAATCTCTAGTGTCAGTTGTTACAGTAAATTTTGTTCAACACCACCTTTAATCTGACACATTGATTTGTCTGTGCATCACCACTGTCTTGATCTTGAGTTTTAAAGAAAAACTTAATGCAGATTTCTGTTAAGTTACTAGATCATCACTAATAATCACTTAACTTTGGCAATGATGGAGTTGAGTATCCAGTTGTGAAACTTGCACTTCGTTAATGTTCTACTGGAGACAGCATAATGCTTCGGTATCATGCTGAAAATGCTCACAGATTAAAATGTTACTTTATTAGAAGTTACTTGAGGGAAAAATGTGTAAGAAGTGACTTAATGGTTAAGTGTTCATTCTTGTGTCTATATTTATGTGAGTTAACAAAAAAATTTGTTTGTATTTTTCCAGACATAAATTTGTGGATGCATATGTCGACTATTTGTTCAACCAGTCAATTGCTCCATTATTTGACGCTTTCTATGAAAGCTTTCACAAAGTATGTGGAGGGAAAGTACTTCAACTCTTCCAGCCTAATGAACTGCAGGCGATGGTTACAGGAAATACAAATTATGATTGGAAAGAATGGGAAAAGGTTAGTGTAACCACACAACAGATGAAGGAACAAGTAAACTGGATAACAAAGGATAGTAGAAGGAAGAACAAAACAAGTTTATAGGCTTCTAGCTTTGAAAATGGCTACCAGCTACCACATAGCACTAATAGTAAGGGGTTTTTGGGGAAAAAGGCAGGAGAATGGGGTCAAAAGGGAAAATTAAGTTAACCATGATTATATGGCGGAGCAGACTTGATGGACCAGATGGCCTGTGGTTTTATAGCTTTGGTAGTATGATACACTTAATGAAGAATTCTTTGACGGGCTAACATAATAGTTTAAAATAGTTTAAGAGTTATGACACAAAATATTGTTAAATGTAACATGTTCTTGGTTTTACATCATACTCTATTCTGCCAACTTGATTACAAAGTAACAAAGTTGCCCAAGTTCTCTGTGGTGTGGATTTCACCCTTCCTGGTGTCACTTGGTGTCAAATTTCAATTTCTGAGGATCTCTAAAATTGAGATGGCATCAATCATACTGAAAAATTCATAGTCGTGAAAGCAGAAAGTAAGCAGCACAATTTTAACTAACATTTTCGGTGAACTTAACAAAAATGTGGAAGATTCAGTTGAGAATAGGGAAGAAAAAAGATTGATTTTAAATATGCTTAACTTTGACATAGTTGAGAGAATAATAAACGTGTATTTATGATTTAGTAGAGTATCACTTGCACCTCATGTAACAAAGCATAACATTTTCAGATTTTTTTTTACAGTGAGGATGCTTTGTAAGTGTTTAATATGATTTCCAATTTCTGGGGGTTATGATGGCGGATATTATAAAATAGAACTGATGTCCTTTAACATCTGCCGGATGATGCTGAGGATGTTCTACGAGACTGTGGTGGCTAGTGCTATCATGTTTTCTGTTGTGTGCTGGGGCAGCAGGCTGAGGGTAGCAGACACCAACAGAACCAACAAACTCATTTGTAAGGCCAGTGATGTTGTGGGGATGGAACTGAACTCTCTGACGGTGGTGTCTGAAAAGAGGATGCTGTCCATGTTGCATGCCATCTTGGACAATGTCTCCCATCCACTACATAATGTACTGGGTGGGCACAGGAGTACATTCAGCCAGAGACTCATTCCACCGAGATACAACACAGAGCGTCATAGGAAGTCATTCCTGCCTGTGGCCATCAAACTTTACAACTCCTCCCTTGGAGGGTCAGATACCCTGAGCCAATGGGCTGGTCCTGGACTTATTTCTTGGCATAATTTACATATTACTATTTAACTATTTATGGTTTTATTACTATTTATTATTTATGGTGCAATTGTAACAAAAACCAATTTCCCCCGGGATCAATAAAGTATGACTATGACTATGGAGGGAGAAAAGAATTGCTGATGCCAACTTATGTTTTTGCATAATTAACTCCATAATTATGGGGTTTCATAATGTAATAATGCTGTTGCTAAAAGTCTAACCATCATTGCAACCGTAACATCCAAGTGACTTCATTTTACTAGATCATATCATGAGTTGATCTAAGTAATGATTGACTAAATATGGCAGTGAACTCCTATTTTGGACCTCTGAACCAGCCACAAAAGAGGTCAAGAGAAGTCCAACTTTCCAAACCTTCTAACTTGCCCATGGACATCCTCGGAGGCAACTTGATACAGTTTTGGAGCATACGATCTAGTAGCATTTAGGTGTTCTGCAGCTTCCTCTAGCCTTTGCTATTTCTATTAGCCTCTCAACATGGCAGAACGGCGTATAGATGCTGTATCTAAATAGACAGTCTGTTTCTTTCTAACAACTGTCTGACAGCAGCTGGCCTTGTTTTGTGATGTCTGAGCCTTGTCGTGGGGCATAATATTGCAGCTAAATCTTCAGTGTTTACAATCAGTAACACTCAAAACCTGCAGAACTAAAACATTAAAAATTAATGTTAGCATTAAAAATTGAAACTAAATGAAAAGAACACAATTTTAATTAGAGCTGATATCATTAATTTGAATGGAAATTGGTGTGCTTGCACCAAGTTTAACTGGTCACAAATTTGGCAGACAGACTTCCTAACCTAAACACAAGAAAAGCAAAAATCTATATAATTGTATCTTAAAAATATTTAATGAGTTAGTCTGTACTGTTTTCCTGGGCAGAGAATTCCACAGATTCGCTACTCTAGGGCAACCAGTTTCTCCTCATTCCTGTCCTAAAAGTTCATACTTGCTGAAGTCCATGAGGAGTCATCAGAGTACTAGAGAGGTAGACTGTGGCAACAAAATGGGTGGTGGAACTAGTGATTTAGGCTTTTACCACACTGGTAACCGGGTCATCACAGTGATGCCTGGCTAAAATTCAGTGTATCTGTTGGCGCTAGAGCAGATATACTGCATTATGTTCCTTCTGTAGTGCAAAAATGAAGCTCTTCAAGGCTAAGTGTTTTTTTTTCCAAATCCCTTAGTATTTCTAACACATTAACCTTTATAACCACCCACTTCTGTTTTCACCACTGCCTGCTTAATTTCTTATTTGTACTCTTATTATCTAATTTGTACTCTTACTACAAACACTGTGTTCAATTACCTAATCTGTGCAAATTCTTAAGGATACTCCTAGCATTATTGGCTAATAAAACCACATTGTTGTAGCACATATCCTGTACAATTAGAGCTGTTTTAGAGATAATTCTGGATTTTGCATTCAAGTAATTTTCATACTGATATTTCCCATAAAAAGTTATGTTCATTTTCAAAACATTACTTTTTCATCTATAGCCTATTGATTTTAAGTGACTTTTTAATATAGAATACTGAATATAAAGGAGAATATTGGGCAGAACATCCTACTATCAAATTCTTCTGGGAAGTGTTCCATGAACTACCTTTGGAAAAGAAGAAACGTTTTCTGTGTAAGTTTAAATTAATTCAACTATTCTGGTCATTAACTATGTATGATTTTGTATTTTTTAAGTATTTATGTGCTTGGTGCTCCATTTAAATCTGAAAATGCTTTTATTCTAAAGTGTTTCTAACAGGTAGTGACCGAATTCCAATCCTTGGTATGAAGAGCCTCAAATTTATCATTCAACCAACTGGAGGTGGAGATGATTACCTTCCAGTAGCGCACACCTGTTTTAATCTTCTGGATCTGCCAAAATACACAGACAAGGAAATCCTTAAAGCCAAACTAGTTAAAGCCATAGATCATTATGAAGGTTTCAGTCTGGTATAAAAAAGGAAGAAAATCTTTACTATTTTTGACTTTTGAGCTGAGGAAAGCCTTTGGAAAGTACACGTTTTCAAGAAATGCTGTGGAGGAGAAATATAACTGAACAAAATACAGTAAAGAGCTTGCAATGTCAAATTAGCAATTTGTATAGAATCATGTATATGGTTATTCTACATATTAAAATTACATTTACAAATTATGCTTATCAATGTTCTTAATAACATCAGAAGAAATAGTGTTACCTTGCTCTTTAGGTAGAAAGTCTACTGGAGCTCTGGGAGACGTAAGTGCAGATGCATGAAAAATTCACCTTTAATTTTTTTTCAATATGTTAACAAAAACAAATTCAGTTGCCTGTTTTTATATAAAATTAGTTGAGATCCATAAACAATGTTAAGATTTTTATCATAGGGTAAAAGCTTTGAAAAAAAGTATGTACACGTTATGGCACTGGCATGCTGTAAATAGGAGCTTGTGTTTATAAAGTCTACTTCTGAACCTCTTCAATCCTTTGTATAAATCATTTGAGAATTTGGGTGTAATTACTTAAATTATGAGCCTGTGTATTCTGATCAGTTTGTTCCTCACTGGAATCTTGGCACAAATTTAGCTAAGACCTATGCAGAAGTAGGTAACAGGCATAGTGTCAAGGATGAGTTCAATCCGAAAACTTCAAACACAGATTAGATGGAACAATCACAGTAAAGGATCTCTTCGTTCTTATCCTAAAAATTTATTTCCATAACATTTTGAATCCACAGAATTCATTTTTCTAGGACTCATATTTTAACAAAAAGGTAACTTTCACAAAAGACAACTCAGATTAATGGGCAAGAATATATGTTAAAATTATTTTTGTAATAAATACATAAGTATGATGAAAGAGTATGAACTTAAAACTTCTAAAGCTGAGCTCTAGTGTTTAGAGCTTTTTTTGATTTTGTAGTGCAAAGCTACTTGTTCAAATACCAATTGCTAACTTGCATATTTCCAGGACAAAATATTTTTTACCAAATAAAAAATGCATTGTTTGTTGATTGAATGTTTCAACGATTTAGAAATTTCATTGTGTAACTTATTTTCTAGTAAATTTGGAGAGTTGTTGAGTTTTATCTTGATCCATTTGAGGAAATATGTAGAAGAGTACAAGTTTGAATTAAAAATTTCATTTTTGATTAAATTATTAATTTGCTTTAATATTTAAGCTTGCTTATATGCTGTGACATTATTAAAAACTATTTCATCAAGACCTTTACATACAAGCAGAGACAGTGGGATTGAAGGTAACCATTTGTCTACTCCCCTGGGACCCAAAATTGAAGTTGGATCCCTCAAAACCGTGTTCACAAGAGTGGGACATACATTTAAGAGATGAAGTGCATAGATGTGTATGCACAGAGGTCACAAGAAAAGGAAGAAAATAGTTCCAGATACCGGAGGAGAGAAGCCTCCTCCCTCGTAACAATTAGTGTCCCTTTGGATCATCCTGTCTTAAAAGCAGGGAATTTGAATGGCTTGCACTCCAATGCAACTGAAACCTAAGCCATCAATTGCTCCCATGAAAGCCAACAATAAGACCATTGGTGTATATCACCTCTAGGCTGGAAGTTGTTCTGTCGTGGCTCCATGTAATCCTATGCATGAGGCTGGGGAAAAAGTACTTTGCTTTGAGTCACCTTATGCATTTTAATTGACAGGTTAGCATTAATGCTGGCTTTCTGAATGCTTCTCTATCCCAGAACTCATTTGAAGCCTCTGGGAAGTCTAGGATATTGATTTTGTTCCTATCCCAGCCACAAATCAGCACAGTAAATTGATTTCCTTTATGGTCGTCTCAGTCCATAGACTCCAACTGTCTTGATTACAAGATGACACCTGTGAACCATGGTGACATGTTACAATCTGCTTACTAAGTTTCTAAATATACCTCTTCTGAATTACTCTTGCTGCAATCTGCAGCCTGTAATTTCCCTTTAAGCAACATACTTTTGGACAGTCTTAATGAACTAGCTATTTCACAATCTTCTGAAGGACTCAACAAAATTAGCTTTCAAGCATACAGATACGACACCTTTAAGCAGACAAAGATACATCACCATAACTGGTAAAGAGGGAGGAGGGGAAGACTCAGAGCCCAGCTAAGATGCAGAGGAATGGAACTCCCTCTATCCAGCGCCTTGTTAGCAAATGTACAGTTGCTGGAGAGGAAGATTGCTATATTAGGCAGAAATGAGGAATTGCTGTGTTCATTTTTTCGCAAAGACATGGTTCACTCTCTGAATGTGGTGCTAAGACCTGAAGGCTTCTCGATACACAAAATGGATCAAACTGCTCATTCAGAAAATGCAAAAGATAGGGAATCTGTTTCACGATAAACCCTCTGTGATGCTCAGACGTGATGGTTTTGTTGTTCTCTTGTTTCCCGACC
Source organism: Mobula hypostoma (assembly GCF_963921235.1). Lineage (NCBI taxonomy): Eukaryota > Metazoa > Chordata > Chondrichthyes > Myliobatiformes > Myliobatidae > Mobula > Mobula hypostoma. The sequence continues at coordinate 21,887,476 of NC_086115.1, forward strand.
TGTATCATCTAAGCATTAAGTGCTAAATGTTCTACTTATCAAGGCAGTTCTCCTTGACCCTGACCACAGGTTACAAACGGGCAAAGTCTGACATTAATTAGGCACTCGAGATATTGAATACTGCCATTACCAAACAAGAAACAGCCCACCCAATGCATTTCAAATCACAGAACTTCAATCAGGCTTGTCTGAAGAAATCTTTGCCCAATTATGATCAGCATAGCACCAGGGGACCCAACACATACTCATCCACTGCTATACTACAATAAGGAATGCCTAGCATTCCACACCTAGACTGCATTTCACAAAATTTGAACACTTGGCTGTTCTACCTGCTTATAGGCAGAGGCGAAGGAGCAAAGCTTCAGAGAAAACGATTGCAGGAGACAGAGCAGCAGCTATGGGATTGCTTGTCAGTGGATTGGGCCATATTTAAAGACTTGAGGATCTGAATTGGTTGTCACAGACTTTTTTTTATAAAAATGGTTGTAGATGAATGTGTCCCCACAAAGTCATTTAGAGTCTTCCTCAACCTGAAACCCTAGGTGAATCATGAGATCTGCAAATTGCTGAGGTTTAGAATAGTGGCATTCAGGTCTGGTGATCAAGTAAGATACGAAACATCCTGGAATGATTTCTGTAAAGCTATCTCAGGTGTAAAGTGGCAATTCCAGACCAAATGAATCGCTGAAGGATGCTCAACAACTATGAATGCTATTAACTCTTACAAAGTTAAAACCAAGCAACATAGAAGATGACAAGGTTTCAGTGCAGATCAGCACAATGCTCGCTTTGACCATCAAAACATGGAGGAACCTTCACAAACTCCCACAGCCCCAATGACCCTATGATTTCAGTCTCCGAGACTAGAGCGAGAGCATCCTTCAGGGGGGTGAACCCACAGAAAGCTTCTGGCCCAAATGGGGTACCTGGCTGCCTACTAAAGATCTGTGCTGATCAAGAGGCTGAAGTGTCCACCGACATCTTTGAACTATCACTTTGATGGTATGTAGTAATCTGCCTTAATGAGTATCATCCAGTAGCACTTGTATCCACTGGGATAAAATGCTTTGAGAGGTTGGTGATGAAATATATAACTCTTGTCTGAGAAGTGACGTAGATCCACTCCAATTTGCCTACTGGCACAACAGGTCCACAGCAGATGCATACATCAGGTTGCTCTTTATCAGCTACAGCTACAGTCAATGCCATCATCCAATCAAAACTAATCAATAAGCTTCAAGACCTTGGCCTCAATGCACCCTTGTGCAATTGGATTCTCGATTTCTTCACATGCAGGCCCCAGTGAATTTGGATTGGCAACATCTCCACACACTCCCATCAGCACAAATGTACCACAAGCTGTGTGCTTAAGCCCCTGCTCTACTCACTTTATGCTTATGACTGTGAGGCTAAGCACAGCTCCAATGCCATATTTACATTTGCTGATGAAATCATTGTCAGCTGAATCAAAGGTGTTGATGAATCAGCATAAGGAGGAAGGTTTGAGTGGTACAACAACAACCTCTCACTCAATGTCAGCAAGACAAAGGAAATCGGAGGTCCATGAACCAGTCCTCATTCAGAGGGATAGGAGGTGGAAAAGGTGAACAACTTTAAATTCCTCAGTGTTATCATTTCAGAGGATCTGCCCTAGGCCCAGCACAAGAGTGTAATTATGAAGAAAGGACAGCAGAGCCCCTACTTCCTTAGAAGTTTGCAAAGATTCAGCATGATAATCTAAAACTGACAAACTTCTACGGAAATGTGGTGGAGGTTATATTGACTGGTTGCATCACAGCCTGGTAGGAAACACCAATGCCTTCATACAGAAAATCCTAAAAAGTGGTGGATTTGGCCCAGTCCATCATAGGTAACAACTTCCCCACCATTGAGCACAAGTACACAGAGCACTATCACATGAAAGCAGCATCCATCATCAAAGACCCACACCACCCAGGCCATGTTTTTTTTTGCTGCTGCCATCAGGAAGGTGGTACAGGAGACTTCGGGATACCTACCGCTGGGTTCAGAAACAGTTATTACCCCTCAGCCATCAGGTTCTTGAACCAGTGAAGATAACTTCACCCCATCACTGAACTGTCCCCACAACCTATGGATTCACTTTCATGGACTCTTCATTTTATGTTCTCAATATTTATTGTTTGTTTATTTATTATAATAATTTCTTTTTTCTTCCTTCGTATTTGCACAACTTGTTACCTTTTGCAGATTGGTTGTTTGTCTGTCTTGATGGCTTGGATGACTGCTGTAGCGGGGGTGATAGTGGGGATAAACTCCCACTACCTATTACTGTAAATCTCCCAATGGTGTGCATCTCAAATAGCCTCTGACAACCAAGTCCAGCTCCTGGCCTTCACATGTGGGTTAGCTAATAAGCCCAGCAGAAGCATTTCTACTGACAGGAGATGGGGCAAAGGTGAGTTACTGGTGCCTTAGGCAATGGAGCTTGTCAGCTGTGGTTGGTAGTTCATCTAGGAGAAGGAAAACTGATCTGAAACCTCTGCTGCCTTACAGCTATAGCTACTACTGGGGAAAGCTTGGGAGTAAACCCCAAGGAAAATTCCAGAGCTGGGATCCCTAAGGCAGTCCTATGTTAACTTTAACATTGACTGGCAATTCTGATGATGCCGCTGATACCAAACTGTATGGGTTTCTGCTGTTCCTTTGGATTCATCAGCTAAATGGAGAGAGGGAAGCCAGACACATGAGCAATAATTTGCTCTTCATATGCAAGCCAGAGTATGATATCACAGAGAGCTTGGGCACAACATCTGTAGTAGACCCTGATCAATGGAAGGCCTCAAGGATGACATCTACAGCGCAGGAGCAGTGTATGGGCCATGGACCACATCCATGCTACATACAGCAATACCAGGAGCACCCAGCACTTGGTGTGTGGGTTCTTTCTCACCATCAACAGTGTTGTTTCCAGGGTCCCAGTTTTTGGTTTACCTTGGTAATCCACTCTAGCCACATCTTAGCATGTACACCAGGTCTTCTGAACCAGATCCCTAGCACCTTCAGGTGATCAGACTTAATGGTGAATGGAATAGGGGATCAGTTAGGTCAATTTCCAGATAACATAGATAATTAGATAATAATAATAACATAGATAATAATCCACAGATAATTCACTGGATGGACTGTAGAGTCATGGGGTAAAGCTAAATTTAGCGGGTTTTTTCCTGAATCAATATCTCATCGTGCTCGGATGTGATAATCCTGGTTAGACTCTGTAGCCCCCCGGCCACCGTCAGGGTTGCTCGGCTTGCTGTCGTCTAGGGAAACAGCCCTCGGCCCCGCCAAACTGGGTAATAGTTTGTGTGGATGCTGTGTGACGTACCCCACCCTGCCCAAATAACAGACAATACACCAGATACCATTAAATGATTTACAGTTTATAGATATTACTGGAACTATATAATTAATAGAGAATAAAATATAAAAGGAAAATAAAAGGCGCCACACTTATCAAAGTTCAATCTCTTCGTGCACAAAAAAAAATTGGAGCTCAAGACCCTTCTTCTTCACCCTGCGACCCCTCGGACCGCCTCGACCAGCTGCCTGGGTCCGACCCCATTAGCGGACTCACAGCACCTGCTCCATCCTCTGTCTCTCCCGCCTTCTGCCCCAAAACCCTGCGCATACAATATCTTACAGATACACCAAAAACATAACTATCCCAATTGGTTCATAACACCTTCTTATCAGTAACGTGATTCAACAAACTGCTAGTGGGAGGGCTTTCTCAGCATTTAACATAACAAAGAAGCATTCCCAAGTATAACATAACAAAGAAGCCATTTTAATTTTAACATACAAAAAAACCCCGTACAACTCTGTTCATCCAGCTTGGAACATCTAACTGTGAAGTGTCACTCATATTACCTACCACAGGAGTTCACCAGCTATTCTGACAGCGATCTATATCCAAGCTCAGGCAGATGTGAAGCCTGCACTAAGTAAAAGATATTCTGTGATCAACAGCTTTGAAACAGGGTAACCTGATACTCTTTTCATCATTGCTCGTGACTGCAACAAGGCCAACTTCAAGAGTGTGTTACCAAAATACTACCAGCACATCTGTCCCCAAGGGGCACAAACACATTTGATCATTGCTACACAAACTTCAAACAAATGTACTGAGCCATTTTCCCTCCCACTGTTAAAGCAGGCCACTGGACTGTGCTTCTCCCTGCACACAAACAAAAGCTGAAACATGAGGATCCAGTACAGAAAGTCATACAGTGCTGGTATGAGCAAAGAGATGAACTGCTATATGACAGCTTTAAACCAGTAGACTGGTTCATGTTCAAATACTCAGCTGCTAGCATACGAGAATATGTCACCACTATCATATGTGTTGGGAACTGTACCAAAGAGTAAATTCCCAGTGTTCCCAAACTAAAAACTGTGGATCATATCGGAGGACCTGTCTTGGGACCAGCAGGCAAGTACCATTACAAAGAAGGCATGACGGTGCCTCTACTTATATAGATTTGGCATGTCATCTAAAACTTTTGCAAACTTCTGTTGATACACAGGTAGTTTCCTAACTGGTTGCATGGAATGGAAACACCAACGCCCAGGCATGGAAAAGTCTACAGAAAGTGATGGATACGGCCCAGTCCATCACAGGCAAAGCCATCCCCCACCATTAAGAACAATTACAAGGTTTGATGCCACAGGAAAGCAGCATCCATCATCAGGGACACCCACTATCCAGACCATGCTCTCTTTTTGTTGTTAACATCTTCCAGGAGATACACAAGCCTTAGGTCCCACACCACCAGGTTCAGAAATGGTTAGTACCCTACAATCATCAAGCTCCTGAACCAGCAACTTCACTCACCTCAACTCTGACCTGCTTATGCTACCTACAGTCTCTCTTCCAAGGGCTCTGCAACTCGTGTTCTCAGTACTTTCACTTTACAATAAATTTACGTTGCACTTTGAACTGGGAGATCCACACCCTACTGATGTCTAGATCTACTGATTTCAAAATAAGATGCCCTGACCTTTGCAAGAAATTGAGATACTTCTTAAACCCATCAGGATTCCAAGAGACAAGCCGGTCCAAAATCGAATTCCAGACCACCCATCAATTGTGGCAGAGATTGCATGCAGTAATGGAGTACAAGAGGAAGTCAGGCAGCATTGCTATCAACAGCACAGCTTAACACATTCTATAGATGGTAAGGAGTGCCACAACCCACCCAGACAGCCTGCATTGCTCCCAAACCCACAGTCACTGTTGTGGACATAAGATCAGTCTTCCAGAGAGTCTATCCACACAAAGCATCTAACCTGGATGGTACAGTATCTCTGGCCGTGACCTTAGATCCTGCACAGGGGTGCTTGTAGACAAATTTAAGTCTGAGGTTCTCACCTACTTCACCACTTTCATCCCAATACCTAAACTGGCAAACCACAGTTTGTGCAGCATCTGAGCTGTGTCAGACATGGCTACAAGGAGCCCCACACACTCCCTTCCTGTACACAGACGCTGAGGCAAAGTCGTAAGGCGTTAGCACTGCCGGGAACGGGGAACCAGTATCCAGGAGAGTCTTTACACAGAGATGGGGGTCACGTAGAGTACCCAGGATATGATGCGGAATTTAGAACTGACAGTTCTCAGGAATCAGGAAACAAGGTTTACTCACACTAGAGTTGACCAACGAACTGGCAGCTCCTTGTTGTGATCACAGGGTCTTTATCCTGCTTTTTCTGATGGAAAGCAGGTGTGTGTAGGAACCTGGGAATGACTGGAAATTCAACGAGGGGATTGAAGCCCAATTCCTGAGGTAACTAGCAAGGTGGGGGATTGCCAGAAGGGACCATGACAACCTGAGACTTTAGATACAACAATGAGTCATGTCATCTGCATAAATTCTCTGAATACTCAACAATAGTTGGGTATATAAAAGGAGGACGGGAAAATGAATACAGGGACCTGGTGGGGTCTTTGTCAAATGGTGCAAGCTGAATCATCTGCAGCTCAACATCAGTAAGACAAAGGAGACTACTGAAGACTAAGCCTGCACTGCTCCCTGTTACTAGTGATGGTGAGGACCTACAAGTACCTGGATGACAGACTTGAGTAGAGCACCCACACAGAGGCTGTATAGAAGAAGGGCCAGGGTTGCCTCTACTTCCTGAGGAGACTGAGGCCCTTTGGAGTATGCAGGCCTCTCCTTCACATGTTCTACTAGTCTATTGTTGCCAGTACAATCTTCTATTTGGTTGTGTGATGGGGCAATGGCATCAACATGGGTGATGCCAACAGGCTCAGTAAACTGGTTAGAAAGGCTGGCTCTGTTATAGGAGTTAAACTGGACACACTAGAGGCTGTGGTAGAGCAAAGCACCCTTTGGAAAATCCTTGCAATTTTGGACAATGTTTCTCACCCTCTGTATGCCACCTTGGCTGAACAGATGAGCACTTTTAGCAACAGAGTATGACAACTGCACTACTCCAAAGAATGCTATATGAAGTCATTCTTACCCTCGGCCATTAGGCTCTATAATGAGTCAACCTTCAGCCAGCTAAGTGATGACCTCCTGTTAGACTGTTTGAGGCAACTTATTTTTCATTCTTTCTTCTCTTCTTATATGTATACACTTGTAATGCTACTGTGACACTGTAATTTCCTTTGGGATCAATAAAGTATCTATCCATCTATCTATCTAAAACAAGGTAACATGCCTTAATAACTTCTGCCTGGTGGCTTTGACATTTACCATTATGGAGTGCTTCCAAAGGCTGGTAATGGTAGCATTAACTCCAGCCTCCCAGACAACCTTAACTCACTGCAGTTCTCCTTTTGTCTAAATAGGTCTATGGCAGATGCCAACTCCCTGACCATACCCTCATGTCTACAATCATTTACTTGGTATTACTGATGTTGAGTGCAAGGTTGTTAGAGATTCTGCTCAAACTCCATCTGCAAGTTTGCAGTTGATACCAACTTAGTGGACCACATCTCAAATGACAATGAGTTGGAGAGAAGAGCTTAGGATGTGGTGTCATGATAACAACATTTCTGTTAATGTCAGCAAAACAAAAAAGTTGACTATTAACTTCAAGAAAGTGGGAGGTGCACATGCTCCTGTCTACATCAGGTTGAGAGATTAAAGTTCCTAGAAGTGAACATCACCAATTGCCTGTATGGCACCACCACATTGACACCACGGCCAAGAAAGCTCCCCAGCACCTCTGCTTCCTCAGGAGGCTAAAGAAATTCATCTTGGCTCCAATGAATTCACTTATTTTTTACAATACACTATAGAAAACATCCTATCTCATGCTATAGAAAACATCCTATCACATCCTACAGAGTCATAGACTCATCGAAAACTACAACACAGAAACAGGACCTTCAGCTCATCTAGTCTGTACCAAACTATTTAAACTGCCTACTCCCATTAACCTGTACCAGGACCATAGCTCTCCATACCCCTTCCATCCAAGTACCTATGTTAACAGCTCTTAGACATTGCACTTCCATTTGCATTGGCAGATTGTTCCACACTTACACTTCCCTCTGAGTGAAGTTTCTCCTCAGGTTCCCCTTAAACATTTTACCTTTCACCTTTAACCCGTGGCCTGTAGTTGTAGTCTCACTCAACCTCGGTGGAACAAGCCTGCTTGTATTTACCCTATCTATATCCCTCAATCTTGCATACATCTAACAAGAACTTCCATCAATCTTCTATATTCAAAAGAATAAAGTTCTAAGCTATTTAATCTTTCCTTACAACGCAGGTCCTCCAGTCCCAGCAACATAGCTAAAAATTTTCTCTGCACTCTTTCAGTCTTATTTACATCTTTCCTGTAGGTAGGTGACCAAAACTTGCACACAATGCTCCAAATTAGGCCTCACCAATGTCTTATACAACTTCAACATAACATCCCAACTTAAGTACTCAATACTGTGATCTATGAAGGTCAATTGGACAGAAGCTTTCTCTATGACCCTATCTAATAGTGATAGCACTTTCAATGAATTATGGATCTGTACTTCCAGATCCCTCTGTTCTATTGCACTTGTCAGTGCCCTACCACTGATTGTGTAAGACCTACCCTGGTTGGTCCTCCCAAAGTACAACACCTCACGCTTATCTGCATTAAGTTCCACCTGCCATTTTTAGCCTATTTTCCCAGCTGGTTCAGATCCTGCGGCAAACTCTGGTGCTCTTCCTTGCTGTCCACTACACCCCCAATCTTGGTCTCATCCACAAATTTGCTGATCCAGTTAACCACAAGATTTAAAAAGCAGAGCTTTGAGCCGGCTTTCTCTTAGTTGGACAATCCACAGCAAGGGTTTGTGAAAAGAACTACTTTTTAACCCAGACAGTGATTGAGATTTCAAAGGCAGAACTTCTGAGTTGAGCGACCAATCAACAAGAGGGATTTATTAGAAAGGGAAAATAAGAATAGCACAGGTACAAGCCAAGTGGCCATTGTCTTGGAGTGTGCCAGTTTTTAGAGTGGTTTTAGCTCATCAGGCTTGGATGAGGTAGATTCTCCGGTAAGTTACTCTCTCTATGTTCTTAATTGTTTATTCCTCATCTATTAGTGCACAGTAAGTCAGACTGGATCTAGGGGCAGTGTTTTGTACTGTGTGTGGGATGTGAGAGGTCTGGGAATCTCCCAGATAAACATATCTGCACCAGGTGCACCAAGCTGCAGCTCCTGAAAGACCATATTAAGGAACTGGAGCTGCAGCTCGATGACCTTTGGCTCATATAGGAGAATGAGGAGGTGATAGACAAGAGCTACAGGGAGGTAGTTACCCATAGGTTGCAGGAGACAGGTAACTGGGTGACTGTCAGGAGAAGGAGGGGAATTGCACAGTCAGTACAGAGTACACCCATGGCCATTCCCCTCGACAATAAGTATATAACTTTAGATTCTCTCTTCTCTGGCTACCCATCCCAATAGGATGATGATGGTTCCTTTCAGTCAGTTAGTGGGGTGGTAACCCCCCTCCTCAGAAAGGAACAGTGTGTGCGTGAGTGGATTTTTGGTGAGTAGGGGGTTGCACAGGTCCAGACCCACCCTCTCGACATCCCCTCCCAGATCCAGCGGCATGGTGGGGTCGAAGACGGCTGGGGGAAAGTTCTGTTGCATTGAATGGCCAGACCAAGCTTCGATGAAAGGGATGCCCTTTCCGCGCTTCATGGCACGTGTTTGCTCGATGGCCAATGACCCTACAAGAGGATTCATCTGTCCTTTGACAGGTCTTGTTTTTCGTCCTGCAGGGTGTCTGGCCAACCTCCTCACCAGGCAAGCCTGGTGGGGGAGCCGGTTTAATTGCCAACCACCCGACCATGCGGCAGGTAGTACTGGGTTATGTGGTACCAGTAACACTCAGACGAGTGACCTGACCAGATAACTTTAGATACTGTTGAGGGGGATGACCTACCATGGGGAGCCACAGTGACCAGGTCTCTGGCACTGAGTCTGGTGCCATGATTTAGAAAAGTAGAGGAAAGGACTGTAGTGTTGTGTTCACGGCATTCCCAAAGGCAAGGGTGAGCAGCCAAGAGCCTCATACTGTGTCTTGTTGCTGGATCCAGATGGGAATTGGGAAGAGAGAGTGAGGTTGACACTGTGCAATTCTCCCTCATTTAAATCCAAATCATGCACAAGTCTCGACACCATCGATGGTGTCGAGGTCTTCTCCAATGACGACGATGGATGAACAATACAGAGTAAGTGATCAGATTTTCCAAAGTGTTGGCATGGGATGGTGGGTAATATAACAGTGATCCTGTGTGTTAGCTTCCTTGGTTCCACAAGTGATATGTTGGTGATAATTATTTTGAGACATTGTCAATCTGGCCTGGTTAAAATCCCTCAAGATCTTGGGGAAGGCATCAGGGTGTGCTGTATCATACCTGTTGATTATGTTGCTCAGTTTGTGTCCTAGAGATTGTTTCTCACAGGCCTGAGGTGGAATGTACACCACTATCATGATGATGGCTGAGAGCTATACGGACAGGAAAGGAATGGAGGGTTATGGGCTGAGTGCAGGTCAGTGGGACAAGGTGAGAGTAAACATTCGGCACAGACTAGAAGGGCCCAGCTGACCTGTTTCCATGCTGTAATTGTTATATGGTTATATATTGGCAGATGACATAGGTAGACAAGGTGAGGAGGCCCTAAAGAGAGATTTTTAGGAAGCTAGGTAGAAAGCTGAGAAACAGGACTTTCAGGGTAGTTATCTAGGCATTGCAGCCTGTGCCATGTGCCAGTAAGGGTAAGAATAGAATGATTTGGCAGGTGAATGCGTGGCTGAGGAACTAGTGCGGGGAGCAAGGGTTCAGTTTTATGGATCATTGGGATCTTTTCTGGGGAAGATGTGACTTATACAAAAGGGACAGATTACACCTGAGACTGAGTGAGTCCAATATCCTTGTGGGCAGGTTGGCTAGAGTAATTCAGGTGGGTTTAAACAAACTTGGCAAGGGGTGGAAGCCAGAGAGTTAGTGCTGAAGATGAGGTAGTTGATATACAAGCAGAGGCAACGTGTAGTGAGACTCCTAGCAAGGAGAGGCTGATGAGAGAACAAAATTACAGTCACGGGATGAGTTGCAATGTAAAAGGTGGACAAAACTGAAAAGGGTGAATACAGGACTAAAGGAGTTATATTTAAATGTGTGCAATATACAGAATAAGGTCACTGAACTAGTAGCACACTTACAGATTGGCAAGTATGACGACGTAGGCATCACTGAATCATGGCTGAAAAAAGATTAATGTCCAAGGATACACATTGTGTTGAAAAGATAGGCAGGAAGGTAGAGGGGGTGGTGTGGCTCTATTGGTTAAAAAAAAGGAGATTAAATCATTAGAAAGAGGTAACATAGGGCTGGAAGGTTTTGAATTGTTGTGGATAGAGCTATGAAACTACAAGGGTAGAAGATTCTGATTGGAGTTATATACACACCCACAAACAGTAGTAAGGATGTAGTTGGCAAGTTACGAGAGATAGAAAATGTATGCCTGAAGGACAATGTTACAATAGTCATGCGGGATTTCAATATGCAGGTAGATTGGGGAAATCAGGTTGGTGTGGGATTCTAAGAGAGAGATTTTCTAAAATGCCTACGAGATGGCTTTTTAAAGCAGTTCGCGATAGAGCCCACTAAAGCATCAGGTATTCTGGAATGGGTGCTGTGCAATGAATCAGAATTGATTAGAAAGCTTAATGTAAAAGAACCTTTGGGGACAAGTGATCATAATATGATAGAATTCACCCTAAAATTTGAGAAGGAGAAGCTAAAGTCAGATACATCAGTATTACAGTGGAATAAAGGAAGTTACAGAGGCATGAGAGAGGAGTTGGCCAGAATTGGTTGGAAAAGAACACTGCCAGGGATGATGGCAGAACAGAAATGGCTGGAGGTTCAGCAAGCAGTCTGGAAGGCAGAGGATGTATACATCCCAAAGAGGAGGATATTTTCTAAAGGCAAGCTGACACAACCATAGCTAACAAGGGAAGTCAAAGCTAATATAAAAGTCAAAGAGACAGCATGTAAAAGAGCAAAATTAGTGGAAAGTTAAAAGATTGGGAAGCTTTTAAATAGCAACAGAAATCAACTAAAAAGCCATTAAGAAGGTAAAGATAGATATGAAAGTAAGTTAGGCAATCATATTAAAGAGGATACTAGAAGTTTCTTCAGATACATAAAGTGTAAACAAAAGTGGCAAGAGTGGATATCAGACTACTGGAAAACAATGCAGGAGAGGTAGTAATTGGGGAAAAGGAATGTCGAACAAATTGAATAGTATTTTGCATCAGTCTTCACTGTGGAAGACACTAGCAGTATGGTGGAAGTTCCAGGTGTTGGGTGATGAAATGTGTGAAGTTACCATTACTAGGGAGAAGGTTCTTGGGAAACTGAAAGGTCTGAAGGTAAATAATTCACCTGGATCAGATGGTGTATGCCCCAGGGTTCTGAAAGAGGTGGCTGAAGAGATTGTGGAGGCATGAGTAATAATCTTTCAAGAGTCACTAGATTCTGGAATAGTTCCAGAACACGGGAACATTGCAAGTGACACTCCACTCTTCAAGAAGGGGGAGAAGCAGAAGAAAGGAAACTATAGGCCAGTTAATCTGACCTCAGCGGTTGGGAGGATGTTGGATTGTTAAGGATGAGGTCTCAAGGTACTTAAAGGCACTTGATAAAATAGGCCACAGCCAGTGTGGTTTCCTCAGGGGAAATCTTGCCTGACAAATCTGTTAGAATTCATTGATGAAATAACAAGCAGGGTAGACAAAGGAGAATCGGTTGAAGTTGAATACTTGGATTTTCAGAACATCTTTGAGAAGGTGCCACAAATGAGGATGTCTTACAAGCTATTACAGGAATGATTCTAGCAAGGATAAAGCAGTGACTGAATGGCTGGAGGCAAAAAGTAGGAATAAGGTGAATATTTTTTGTTTGACTGCCAGTGATTACTGGTGTTCTATGGGAGTCTGTGTTGGGATCAATTATTTTATCATTGTATGTCAATGATTTAGATGATGGAAGTAATGCCTTTGTTGCAAAGATTGCAGACGATATGAAGATAAGTGGAGGGACAGGTAGTTTTGAGAAAATCAAGAGGCAACAGAAGGACTTAGATTGGGAGAATGGGCAAAGAAATGGTAGGTGGAATAGTGTTGGGAAGTGTGTGGTCATGCACTTTGATCAAAGAAATGTAAGGCGTTGACTATTTTCTAAATGGAGAGAAAATCCAAAAGTCTGAGGTGCAAAGGGACTTGGGAGTCCTTGTGCAGGATTCCCTAAAGGTTAATTTGCAGATTGAATTTGTGGTGAGGAAGGCAAAGGCGATGTTAGCATTTATTTTAAGAGGACCAGAATATAAAAGTAAGAGTGTAATGTTGAGTCTTTATAAAGAACTGGCAAGGCCTCACCTGGAGTATTGTGAGCAGTTTTGGGCTCCTTATCTTAGAAAGATGTGTTGAAACTGGAGACGGTTCTAAGGAGTTTCATGAAAATGATTCCAGGATTAATGGCTTGTCATATGAAGAGTGTTTGATTGCTGTATTCACCGGAATTCAGAAGAATGAGGTGTGACCTCATTGAAACCTATCGAATGGTGAAAGGCCTTGACAGAGTGAATGTGGAGAGGATGTTGACTATGAGGGTCTAAGACCAGAGGACACTGCCTCAAAATAGAGGGGCATCCTTTCAGAATGGAGAAGAGGAGGAATTTCTTTAGTCACAGAGTAGTGAATCTGTGGAATTCATTGCTACTGGCAGCTGTGGAGGCCAAGTCTTTATGTATATTTAAGGCAGAAGTTGATAGATTCTTGACTGGTCAGGATATGAACAAATACAGGGAGAAGGCAAGAGATTGTGGCTGAGAGGAAAAATGGATCAGCCATGATGGAATGCCAGAGCAGACTGGACGGGCCAAATGGCCTAATTCTGCTCCTATATCTTATGGTCTAATTATCATCCAGCTCATTGATACAGATGACAAACAACAACAGACCTAGCACCGATCCCTGCAGCATTCCAATGGCACAGGCCTCCAGTCAGAGAAGCAACCATCTACTTCCATTCTTTGACTTGTCCTGCAAAGCCAATATCTAATCCAATCTACTACCAATGAATGCCAACCGGCTGAACTTCCTTGACCAACCTCCTTTGTGGGACCTTATCATATGCCTTGATGAACTCCATGCAGACAACATCCACTGCCTTGACTTCATCAGCTTTCCTGGTAATTCACTCAAAAATTAAGATTGGTTGGACACCACCTACCACTCACACAAGCCATGTTGACTAGCTTTAATCAGTCCCTGTCTATCCAAATACTTATATCGAGTCTCCCAGAGTACCTTCCAATAATTAGTTATGATGTTAGGTTCACCAGCCAATAATTTCCCAGTTTATCCTTAGAGTCTTTCTAAAACAATGGAACATTATTAGCTATCCTCCATTCCTTTCACACCTCACCTGTTCCCAAGAATGTTTTAAGTATCTCTGTTAGGGAGTCTGCAATTTCTGCACTCTCCTCTCACAGGGTCCAAGGGAACACTGAACTTGTTAGGCCCCAGGGATTCATCCACTCTAATATGCCTCAAGATAGCAAACACCTCATGGACTGTATTCAGATTACTTCTGTAATGTGTAGAGTCCATGGCCTCCATGCTGTTTTGCCTCACTTCTATGGACTTTGTGTACATCTCCTTCTGCCCACTCCCACCCCAATCTCTTTCAAATCCATGCATGGATGATCACTCTGATCTTCAAGAGAATGATTTTTGTTCCTCCCTATCATTTTGCTCTTAAGATTTCTGTAGAGCCCTTGGGATTCTTCTTCACCTTGTCTGCGAGCAGCCCATGCCTTCTTTTAGCCATCCTTATTTCCTTCTTAAGTGTTCTTCAATTTTTAAACTCCTCAAGTACCTTATTTGTTCCTTCCTGCCTAAGGAATTGCTACGCACCTCCTTAAGACTGTTATCCTTGCCTTTTATTCTGACAGAAATGTACAAACCCTGTACTCTCAAAATTTCACCTTGGAAGGCCTCTCATTATGATCACCAGCTATAGTGTTCTACACAAATTTTTGTCACTTGCTCTGTCTCATTCCCTGATAGGAGTATCACACTTTCTCTAGTTGGCACCTCTATGTATTGATTAAGGAAACTTTCCTGAACACATTTGACAATCCCATCCAGCCCTTTTACACTACAGGAGTCCTAGCCAATATGTGGAAAGTTAAAATCACAACAATCTTACAGCAGTCTGCAATCTCTCTACAAATTTGCTCTTCTAAATATTGCTGATTATTGGGCGTCTATAATTCCATTAATGTTGTCATCCCTCAGTTCCACCCATATAGACTCAAAAGACCGACTCTCCAGCCTGTCCTGCCTGAGCACTGCCATGACATCTTCCCTGACTAGTAATGCCACCCCTCCCCCTTCAACTCCCCCTGCTCTTATCACGTCTAACACAATGGAATCACAGAACACTGAACAGCCAGTCCCAACCCTCCTACAACAAAGTCTCAGCAAATGGTTATGATGGCGGAATCCACTTGCTAATCCAGCTTCCCTACAAGAGGAGGAGAAGATGGCGGCATGACGCAGCGCACACGGCTTCTCCAGCGATGAATATCTGTAACCTATCAAATGGGAGGCCGTGCACAATGCTGATTTGATGGAGACGGACGTGAGAAGCACGGAGGAACATCTGGTGAGACTTCTGAAATGCCGGTTTCGCTGCCGCTGCTGCTGTGTGATCCAAAATCTCCGGAGGGGAAGGCTCCAGATCCTCGGCTTTGTCTGTTGCTTGGCGGTCGGGGCCGGGGTCAAAGCGCTCGGCAAAGACGGTGCTCGGTGTCGGAGGCTCAAAGTTTTCAGATGGATTCAGAGTCGGACTGTGGTCGGGTGCTTCCAGGATGCTGCATCGGCAAGCTTGCAGTGCTGGAAGCTCATGGCAGGGGGAGTTTCTCCCTTCTACCATCTGCGTGAGATGTTGGGGCTATCGGGACTTTGAGACTTTTTTTTTACCGTGCCCATGGTCTGCTCTTTATCAAATTACGGTATTGCTTTGCACTGGTGTAACTATATGTTATAATTATGTGGTTTTTGTCAGTTTTAGTCTCGGTCTGTCTTGTGTTTCTGTAATATCATACCGGAAGAATATTGTACCATTTTTTATGCATGCATTTCTAAATGACAATAAACAAGGACTGAGTGTCCTCATAATCTAATCTAATCTAAAACTGCTTGCAATGAAATATACACAACTCAGAACATTAGTCCTACCATACTCAAACTATTGCTTCCTGACTTTGTATGTAGGCTTAACAATACCTTTCCCCACAACTACTCCACTATCTGCTCTGTCACTTTAGTTTCCATCCCCTGCAACTCCAGTTTAAACCCCACCCTTCCCTTCCCCAGTGCAGCTCTAGCAACCCTTCCTGCAAGGCCATTAGTCCTCCTCCAGTTCAGATGCAAACTGTCCCATCTTCCCTAGAAGAGAGCCCAATGATCCTAAAATCTGAAGCCCTCCCTCCTGCACCAACTCCTTAGCCACATGTTAAACTGTAATACCTTCCCATTTCTGGCCTCATTGGCATTTGGCACCAGTAACAATCCTGAGATCACAACCCTGGAGGTCCTAAACTAACAGCATCTAACTCCACATTGCAGGACCTCATCACCCTTCCTACCCACGTCACTGGTACCAACATAGACCACAACCTCTGGCTGCTCACCATCCCACTCAAGAAAGCTGTGGATAATTCTGAGATGTCCCTGATCCTGGCATCCGGGATGAAACATACCAGCCGGAATCTCAGTCTTCTCGCCTCTTCTGCTGCCTTCTCTTCTAAACCGCAGAGCAAGACTCAGTTCTAGAGACCTGATCACTGTGGCTTTCCTCTGCTAGGTCATATCCAAACAGGTATACCTGTTAAGGGGAACAGCCACAGGGGAACTCCACACTGGTTGCCTATCTCCTTTCCCCCCCTGGTTGTCACCCAGTTACCTCTGTCATACTCCCCTGTATGTCCTGTCAATCAACCTCAGCCTCCTGAATGATCTGTAGTTCATCCAGCTCCAACTCCTACTCCTTAATACAGCCTGTAAAAATCTGCAGCTGGACGCACTTCTTGCAGGTGTTGTCGTCAGGGACACTGAAGGTCTCCCTGCCTTCCCACATCCTGCAAGAGGCACATTCCACTATCCTGTCTAGCATCCCACTGCTCTGTAATGAGAAAGAAAGAAAAATAAATGGAAAAAAAAACTAGTTGCAGTCTTTGCCCATTTTTGTTGAAGCCTCGTGAGCCAAAGCATCGACTCCCCACTCTAACTCTCTTCTGTTACTTATCCAATATCGCCTTGTGAACTGTGGTATGCATATATGGCCTTCGGAAAAGAGAAGTAAACAATATCCACTGACTCTCCCTTATCCTGCCTGTTATTTCCTCAAAGAATTCCAACAGATTTGTCACGCAAGATTTCCTCTTTAAGTGTGGTGCATGGCCAAGTGGTTAGGGCGTTGGGTTCACGATCTGAAGGTCGTGGGTTCGAGTCTCGGCCAAGGCAGCGTGTTGTGTCTTTGAGCAAGGCACTTAACCACACACTGCTCCAGTCCACCCAGCTGAAAATGGGTACTGGCAAAATGCTGGGGGTTAACCTCGCGATAGACTGGCATCCTATCTGGGGGTGGGGGGAGAGTCTCGTACTCTGTCGCTTCACGCCACAGAAACCAGCATAAGCACCGGCCTGATGGGCCACAAGGCTCAGGGCAGACTTTAACTTTAAACTTCCTCTTAAAGAAGTCATGGTGACTTCAGACTATTTTATCATGTGCATCCAAGTACCATGAAACCTCATCCTTAATAATAGACTCCAACGTCTTACCAACTGCAGAAGTCAGGCCAACTGGCGTACAATTTCTTGACTTTTGTCTCCTTCCCATCTTAAAGAGTGGAGTGATATTTGTAATTTCCCAGTTCTCCAGAACCATTCCAGAGCTAATGATTATTGAAAGATCACGACTGCACAGAAACCACACCTACGGCCCATCTAGTGTGGTCCATGCCGAACTACTATTATGCAGTTTCATTGACCTACAACTGGACCATAACCCTCCTTACACCTCCCTTCCCCATCCATGCACATATCCAAACCTACCTTAACTGTTGAAACCAAACCAGCATCCACCACATCCGATGTCAGCTTGTCACCACCCTGTGAATGGAGTTCCCCCTCATGTTCCCCTCAGATATTTTAGTCCAGATGAAAGGTTTAAATCTTTAATTTAGCCCCTGCAACACATACCTAATTGATTCGCTGGATGAAGCAGGTCACACCAGCCGCAGGGACAGTTTGTATTGGGTCAGGATTCCAGAACAATATTAGTTGTCAGCCTTCCATGTACTTTGAACACCCTGATTTCAGGAGATAAAAGAATTGAAACTTTCTCGCAGACATCACCTGTGCATCCTCCTTCCAGCATTGGGGAGTTCTTCATCATTAGGGCAAGGTTAGCAGAGGTAGCAGTATGGTTCAGCTGATTCCGAAGACCAAACATTATTTTTAAATAAAAATAAAAAATTATGTCCAAAGGCCTACCTGGAAAATTATTTTTCACATTAACACTTTGTGTTGGTAGGTAGAATATACAGAATATAATTTTCATTTATTATTTTAACAGAATTACAGTGTGGCTTTCAAAAATACTCATACTATTGACTAATCCTTTTTGTATGTGGAGTACACCAATGGAGGGGAAGTGGATTGAAAAGTATCAGGAAACAAAAAGCTGATCGAACTTGCATGAGGGACAGCCTCATCGCCTCCACTGTCAGACTTTTGAATGATCCATGAACAATGCTCTTTATTTCTCTTTTCCACTCTTTATTTATTCCTACATTTAAATTTCTGTATCTTGCCACTGCTCTGCTGCTACAAAGCAAACTTCACGACAGGTCAGTGATAATAAACCTGATTCTGAAAATGAAAATTTTGTCCAGAAATAATCATAGTACATAATTTCATTGTGGGCTAAATGGTCTGTTCCTGTGTTGTATTCTCCTGTAATTATTAAATTATTTAGCTAAGTTGATGCATTGCAACTTTTTTAAAATAAGATACTCATATTTGGCAAGCTAATCAAGACAGAAAATGTCAGAACAGAATTGAAAATGGAAAAATCTCATGCCATTTATTTCTCCTGTAAGCAAAATGAAAATCCGTACCCTATAGAATACATCAGATTGTATAAGGCATGTATACTTTTAAAGATAGGAGCAACACAGCCCATTGCATTCATCCCAGCTCCCAGTAAAACCCCTCCCATTTACCCCTTCCTATTTCCCTATTGCCCTACAACTTATTCTCCCTCACACACCTATTAACTCCTCTTTGGTTCTTTTTACTACATAAAAAATATGGCAATTGAAAATAGTCAATTGAGAGAATGGGCCAAATCCATACTGATGAAGGATTTAACAGGGGTCTTTAGAACGGAACAAAGAGCTATGGCACTTTGCCACGTTTGGTCACTAGATTCCGTAATCAGTATAACAGCACGCACGTCATCTGCTCACCCAGTATTCTGGGTTACTTAAATCTGAACTATATAAATAACGACTTTACACAAATAATTAATTTTATTTTGTGATGCAAATCTTCCACATCAACCAAAATCGTAGACAAGCTACTTGACTATTGTTAGAAGGCTAATGAGGAAGTTCATGATGTTCGAGCTTATAGTATGACCCACAGGATGGACAACGCTGGGGCTTTCCTGAATGCACCCAGAACCAGACAATTGCAGTGTTGTCCTCTTCACCTGCAATTAAGACAAACTAAGTAAATCTCACCTTCAGTAACTGTTGGAAGCATTGAAGTGAATAAATGCACAATTAGGCAAGTTTATACATAAAAGACTTGGTAAACAGCACAGGATCAGAGATTGTGCATGCAAGTAAATACAAACACTCTAATATTAGTTCTACAACCCGTTAATTGTTCTTTGATTGTAGTCAATATGATATTTACTGATCACTCATCATTACATTAAGATCCCCTTACTATTACTGAACCACCTGGAGATCCCACCTCAGCTGAACTGTCAGATGCTAATTGACATTGCTCAGACATGCATGCCACCCTTAAAGACTAACCCAGACGATTTAAATAGGTTGAGATGTTTTCTTTCCAGGTATGGCATAAGAGACTCAGAAATGATGGTGCTGTAGCTACTGAACATGCTTATGAAATCCTGTGCACAAAGAAAGTGAAGCAATTTGAAGGATATTGACAGGATAGTCCCAGGATTATGCCAAAGATCAGTTCCAGGAATTGGATCAGAAGGATAAAATGGAGGGAGAAGGGAGTTAAATCAAATGTTGCTACCAATATTGGGAAAAAAAAGGGGTTCAGCTGATTCTGTGAAAGCTGCACATACATGCCAATAAAATTGATGGAAGGGACCCAGCAGAGAACACCCTGAGGTTTCTCACATTTAACCCCATCAGCTGTACTGAGAACAAAAAATAAAAGTAGACTATGCAACTCACATCTTCTGAAGATGGATCAGGTATCTTCAAAGATCCAATTACCGAGTACACATATATAGGATTCAGTTTCACAAATTACCATGACAAGAAGTAAATCTTAAAATGAGTTATTGGGTGAATATTG
Organism: Mobula hypostoma; assembly: GCF_963921235.1. Lineage (NCBI taxonomy): Eukaryota > Metazoa > Chordata > Chondrichthyes > Myliobatiformes > Myliobatidae > Mobula > Mobula hypostoma. Next base: position 21,907,694 of record NC_086115.1, read on the forward strand.
TTATAGTTAAAGCACTATTGCACCCAGAAAGAATTCTAAAATCTCCAACTTACAAATGCAACCAACAATCCTCTTCTCAGTGATTGAAGGAACGATGTGAGGATCATCCTTAGTACCCGCGTACTCCTTGGGCTTGAGAATACTGTAGGGGTCCTGTAAGATAATTACAATTGGAAAGTTCGAGGAAATAGAGAAACAAAATAAATATATACATTGTAGTGTGTGGCTGTGGCTCAGACTTTTTTTTAAACTTTGTCCTAGATTAGATCATCTGTACCCTGTATCATTTCCATGCAAGAATCCTAACTCCTCACAGCATCAAGTATGCCTGACTTAGCTTTTGTTGCCACAAGAAAATAAATTCCACTTGGCAATTTCCAGCTCTGGACTCATCCTGTGAATATAGTTCTAATTCTAAAAACAGCACAGTGTCATATTTCTATCATGCCAGATCCTGTGCTTTGTACAATCTGGTCTCAATGTATACAGAAGTTAATCTTCCTTTTCTTCTCATTCTTCATATGAGATTTCATGTGCTTGCTTTCAATTTTATGAGACTCTCATATCATTTGTCCCAAAATATCTTTCAACATTAAAAAAGGAAATTGTTAAGTAGAAACACAGGAAATAAGACCAGGAATAGATGAGGTAGCCCACCAAACTCATTCTAATATCGATGCTGAACTTCTTCTTTGCCTTTTTGCCCATGTCCCTTATCCCTCAAAAAATCCAGTGCTCTCAGCTTTAAATAGGCTCAATGGTTAGCACCCTAAGTTATAAAATTTCAAAAGCACAATCCTCTGATGAAATATTTCTTCAGTCAATACTTACCATGAAACCACAAGCATTGGTACTGCAATCCCATGAAAGAAATAGCCCTTCAACATCTATCCTGTGAAGGCTGCCACAAATCTAATCTCCTTACCTCAGATCCTATACTCTATTCAAGATCAAATAGGCACAATGAACAGATTGATATTTTCTATAAGCAAAGTCTTCTTTAGATTGGGAGGAAATGTGGATTCAATTGCACAGTTTATTTATTTTTAAAACAGTAATTCAATTTAAAATTCAGAGTGGGAATAAAGTACTTTGATTTAATTTGAACATCTGATGGTCTGTTTTGAACTGTTTGACATTATTTCATTTCTGGACTTGTTTTACTTAATTAAACAAGATGAATACACATACCAACACACATAAAAGTTGCTAGTGAACCTAGCAGGCCAGGCAGCATCTCTAGGAAGAGGTACAGTCGACGCTTCGGGCCGAGACCCTTCGTTCTTCGCCTGAAACGTCGACTGTACCTCTTCCTAGAGATGCTGCTTGGCCTGCTGCATTCACCAGCAACTTTTATGTGTGTTGCTTGAAATTCCAGCATCTGCAGATTTCCTCGTGTTTGCGTGAATACACATACCATCCCTTTTTTCATTGCTTGCAGCGTCTTTCGTTCAAGTCCAGTGGACTGCTCCTCATCTGTTGGAATACCTAAAGGAAGAAATTGAAATGATTTGCTGTAATAGTTTTCAACGCAAAACTTAGCTTTTAGTGAACGGTCCTAGTTCGTAATTTTCCCCAGGTTCCACGAATACAACTCTCTATTAGCAGCACTAGAAAAACCATGCTGCCGAGTTAATCGTAAAACAAGTTTAACTTTCTTGGTCCTTCTCAAGGTCGTGAAAGCCGGCTGCATCGACCAGTGAAGTTAATTTTTCAACCTGCGATGTTCCAGTGCGATTCTCAATGGAGGTCAGAGCAAGCCAGAAAAATAGCTGATTCTTTGCTTAATGCGTTCACCACTTCAAGCACGTTAAATGCCTATTTCAGGTAGTTACAATCAAACTGTAAATATTTACTTAAGTAAAAAAAAAACAAAGTTACACATTACATTGCAGCCAGAAGCACTGCCAATGAAACCAAAGTTGTTCTTTGGCAGAGCGCTTACACCACCCGTCGAGACTTTCTCTGACTTTACCGTACCGCTGTGCCTTTTAAATGCAATTACTGAACCCCGCTTGTCCCTGACCTCCAGGGTTTGGGACGTGTCCGGCCGCAGAGCCAGCACTGATCTTGAAGTACGGGGCAGGAACCCGCTGCACACCCAACACGGGGCCGAGAGTCGATGCGATCGAAGGCGACGGCACCGGGGAGCCTTCTACTGGGAGCTCTGCCGTGGCGATGGCTGAGTCTCCCCTCCGGCCGGCGGACAAGGTCACACGGACGTGGCGTCCCTCGGTCCGGACAAACCGTAAACGGGCCATAGCCCGGAGCCGGCCGCAGCTGCTTTACCTGTCAGTGCCATGGACCTAACCAGTGTCTGTGCGGCAGGACGTCCCGCAGCCGCCAGGCATCCGAAGCCGCTTCGCACAACCAGTCGCACCGCCATCCCAGCGCCGAATGGCAGCCGCCCGCCCGAGCGTCCTTGCTGCCGATTGACAGCGAGTAGAGACCAATCCACTGGGGGGCGGGGGGCCGCGTCTTGCGCCTGGATGCAGGCCATTCAACCCTTTTATGATTACTGTAATTCGACCCTTCTATCTGCTTAATAACAAGCTGTTATTACAACTCGTTTTGTTCTCATTCGATCCATCAAACCCATATGAGAATATCACCACCAACTCTCCCTCTGAAGTTCTACCATGTGCTTCAAGTAGGACACATTCTAATGGTTTTGAAAACCACGACTGATTCTCCTTCCTCTCTCTCGCCTTTCAGACGATGCATTCTAGATCATAACTCCTTACCCTGGGACCACAGGGTCAGGTGTACCCTTTTCGAAGACATTTATGGATGAACGACTGTGCCTATGTGGCAGTGCCCCTGTAGATGGTGGTGCAGTCTCTCGGTTCCATCCTGACCCGTGTTACCTGTGTCTTCACTGTGACTGCAGTTCCACACCTCGGTTCAGATGCTCTTACGTCGTACAGCTAGTGTATACAGATTGGTAGGTAGATTGGTTGCTGTGAAATTACCCCTAATGTTGATGAGTTGTACTGTTAACTTCAAACTTTTTGCATAATCACTCAAGAGTTGAACTGCATGTGCATGCAACGAGAGCTGAATAACTCACCTCCGTCTACCTTAGGCCACAAACCACTTTCTGGAGGCCCAAGACGCCGACTTCTACAAAGAAGGGATCCGTATGCTCCACAACCTCTGGACCAAGGGTGTAAGTGTATGTTGAAAAATAAATGTGCTAGGTTTTCTAAAACTGACTACGTCTACCTTAGGCCACGAACTTATCAATCACCCCTGGTATTTCTTTTTATAAATAGTCTTGACTCCATTGTGATGCAGGTCTAAACCCAAACCATCAGAATTACTGGCTTTAGTTTATTATTGTCACATTTACTGAGAGAGCGAAACTCCTTTTTGCAACCCTTTCATAGAGATCATTTCAAAACGTAAGTATTTGAGTACAAGAGAAAAGCAGTAGCAGACTGCAGAATATAGAATTATTGTTGGTTATAGGAAAAACACAAAGCAGTAGACAATAAGATGGATGGGCCATGATTAAATAGATTGTGAGGACAAGAATTCATCTTTAATGTAAAGAGGTTGGTTTAAGAGTCTTAGAAAAGTGGGATAGAAGCTCTCCTTGAACCTAGTGGTGAGAGTTTTCTAGCCTTTGCATCTTATGAGTAATGGAAGAGGGAGGGGGAAAGAGAATGCCCAGGGTGGGAGAGTTCTTTGATTATGCTGGCTGTTTTTCTGAGGGAAAACTGAGTCCATGGAGTGGAGGCTAGTTTTCATGATGGACTGAGCAGTGTCTGCTGCAATTCATTGTGACCTTGGGCAGAGCAATTGTTAGATCAATCTGTTATGTATCTGACTGGGATGCTTTCAATTGTGTGCCTATAAAAACTGATGTCAATATGGACACATCAAATTTCCTTCTGAGGAAATAGAGGCACTGTTGTGCTTTCTTGGCTATAGTGTCTGTGTTTCGATAAGCTATGGTATTGATACATAGAAGCTTGCTGTCAGCACAGGAATACACACAGGGATATATACTCCACCCCTCAACCATTCCTCTACCTTCACAGATGCTGCTTGAACCATTGAGTTCTTCCAGTAGTTTGATTATTTTTGTGTTTTGAATTTGCGTTCTTTGGTGAACCCTTCACCAATGGGAATACTTACTCCTTAAGTTAATTTGTCTATACTGCTCATGATTTTGAATAATTCATTAAACCTCTACTCAGCCTTCGATGTTGAAAGAAGATCCCTTGCATGTCTTTATTACTGAAGAGCCCTATTTTTGGGTAACTAGTAAATAGAACATAGAACATAGAATAGTACAGCACAGTACAGGCCCTTCGGCTCACAATGTTGTGCCAACCCTTACACCCTGCCTCCCATATAACCCCTCACCTTAAATTGCTCCATATACCTGTCTAGTAGTCTCTTAAATTTCACTAGTGTATCTGCCTCCACCACTGACTCAGGCAGTGCATTCCACGCACCAACCACTCTCTGAGTAAAAAACCTTCCTCTAATATCCCCCTTGAACTTCCCACCCCTTACCTTAAAGCCATGTCCTCTTGTATTGAGCAGTGGTGCCCTGGGGAAGAGGCACTGGCTGTCCACTCTACCTATTCCTCTTATTATCTTGTACACCTCTATCATGTCTCCTCTCATTCTCCTTCTCTCCAGAGAGTAAAGCCCTAGCTCCCTTAATGTCTGATCATAATGCATATTCTCTAAACCAGGCAGTATCCTGGTAAATCTCCTCTGCACCCTTTCCAATGCTACCACATCCTTCCTATAGTGAGGAGACCAGAACTAGATACAGTAATCCAAGTGTGGCCTAACCAGAGTTTTATAGGGCTGCATCATTACCTCGCGACTCTTAAACTCTATCCCTCGACTTATGAAGGCTACATCCCATAAGCTTTCTTCACGACCCTATCTACCTGTGAGGCAACTTTCAGGGATCTGTGGACATGTACCCCCAGATCCCTCTGCTCCTCCACACTACCAAGTATCCTAAAATTTACTTTGTACTCTGCCTTGGAGTTTGTCCTTCCAAAGTGTACCACCTCACACTTCTCCGGGTTGAACTCCATCTGCCACTTCTCAGCCCACTTCTGCATCCTATCAATGTCTCTCTGCAATCTTTGACAATCCTCTACACTATGTACAACACCACCAACCTTTGTGTCGTCTGCAAACTTGCCAACCCACCCTTCTACCCCCACATCCAGGTCGTTAATAAAAATCATCACTGCATTCTCCATGAAGGCCTTCACGTCCTTGCCACTGCACATTGTGCACGATGAAGGCAATGACTAGATCAAGCATATATTCTTCTGAACCAAGGGTACTGAGGGAAGTGACTCATCAAGTCCTTGCCTTTTTATTAGTACCACCACACACCCGCCTCCCCTGAAAATGATTGCTTCTCACATGTATTACACTAGGGATAGTTAACAATAGCCAATTAATCTACCAACACATCTTTGCAATGTGGGAATATCTGGACATCTGGAGGAAGCCTACAAGTTCCACAGTACTTACAAACTTATCACAGACAGATCACAAGTTACAATTACACCCTCAGCCCTGGAACTGAGAGACGAGCACTAACCTTTGTTCCACTGAGTTATTCGCTTTTCCTTTCTACTCATTTACTTACGCCGTGTGGGTTAGCAGGTTAATTGGTCACACGGGTGTAATTGGGACGCATGGGCTCGTTGGACCGGAAGGGCCTGTTAGATTATTAGATTGTGCTGTATCTAGTTAAGTACTGTTAACTAGATGAACAACCTGAAACCTACCGAGGCTTTGAACTCAGACAGTTAAGCCAAACAAAGCCACAGTTCGGTGTGACACTATTGCAGCTTGGGGCAGCGGAATCTGGAGTTCAATTCCGGCAGCCTCTGTAAGGAATCTCTTCAGTCCTCCCTGTGGAACGTGTGGGTTTTCCGCGGGTGCTCCAGTTTCCGCCACACAGTCCAAAGGCACACTGAGTAGATTGATTGGTCATTGTAAATTGTCCCATGATTAGGTTAGGGGTAACTCAGAGTTGTCAGGGGTTGGTGGGACAGCATGGCTCAAAGGGTCGGAAGGGCCCAGGACACACTGTACCTCTAAATAAATAAGGCCCAGATGTTGTGGCACAGTCCTCCTCACAAATATCTGGGATCAGCATGTAAACCAGAGGTATTTCTTAGATGATTCAAACATGCAAACTCATAGCATGCAATCTCATACCTTGCAAATGACATTCCAGTTTTCCATCATGGGTCCTGGGTACATCCTGTGCAATTGGCAGGACACTCACCAAAGGTAGCAGCTCATTGACATGGATCTTCACGTTGACTGTAGATTCCAGAGGTTTCATGGCATCACAGCCAAGGAACTCTACCGAATACCACCTGCATTTTCCTCAGCTGACAAATCGGTGCTTTGCAGTGTAGTGAATGAAGCAGAGAGTGAAACAGGGTCATAATCAAGTACTTTCATTTGGGGAACTCGACATCCAACTAAACTATCGCGGTGCATTACTACTAAGTGGCCAAAATCTTCGGGACATTGGCTGGTTCTGTACACAGTCCTGAGAGAACCAGTAAAAGTGATTAATTTGGCCTCATCCTCACAGATTCAGTTGCCTGTTACATAACTATAACAGTGACCACCATACGGATCTTGTGGAGACAAGGTGCTATCTTTACTCTGATAATTCTGCCCTTGTTTGAACTAAGTCTCTTCCATTATTATAGCAACTAGGTCGAGAGTTAAGGATAATGATAAAATGCTGAAAATGCTGGATCAAGCAGCATCTGCAGAAAAAGTCTGTAACGTTTCACATCAATATCCATCATTTGACTTTCAACTGCTGCAGGCATTGGGACCAATACAGGAAAGACAAGTTGAATCTGAGATCTCATACCAGTGTATCTGGAATTTCAGAAGTCTCTGTATCCTGCATCTTTTCTCAACTACACCTTCATCTCTTGTTTTTGGTACTCATTGTTTGCTTATTATATTTGAGCCATGGATTATAAAGAGTTAACTACCAGCAGTTTTGTATCTTTCACTCTGCTGGTCACTGGGATGAAAATGGTTGCTCATTGTTAACCCTACAAACATTCTACAGTTGCTCAGTGCCACTCTTGATCCTGACACCTGCGAAGCTATGTGACATTTTGAAATCACATTTGCAACCACACTGTGTGACCCCGGGAAGTTGTAGCTGAGCCATTCATGAACATGACAGAGCCACCTGCCCAGTTCCTTCTGCACTCACTAGTTTCTATCCCTTCTTCCACCCACTCTATCTGCCCATCACCCACACAATTCTTCCACAGTTCCTTTTTAAATCTTTCCCCTCTCAATTTAAAACTATATTCCCACATCTTAGACTCCCTACTCTGGGTAAAACACTGACTTTTACTTGCCATTGTAATTTCATATATCCTAAAAAGGTCAACCCTTGCTACACTCCAGTGAAAAGAAGCCCCATCTTATCCAGTCTCTCCTAACTCAAGCCTTCAGATCCCAGTAACACCCTCGAAAATCTTTTCTGCATTCTTTCTAGCTTAATGACATTTGTCCTACGCCTGGGCGCCCAGAACTGCATACAATTCTGCAAGTGTGGAGTCACCAGTGTCTTGTACAGCTGTAACATGGCATCCCAACTCTTACATTCAAAGTCAAAATACATTTATTATCAAAGTATGTATACCATATACAACCATGAGATTCGTTTCTTTACGGGCATTAGAACCCATTAAAAAGAGACTGTCAAAACACCTAATGTGCAGAAGAGAACAACAAAAGCAATCAAACGACTGAAGTTCATAAAAGTGAGTCATCAGCCCAGAAGTCAGACATCACTGCAGCCAATTCACGAGCCCATTAGTTGCAGGCCACAGTCTCAATACAGTGACTAATGAAGCATGACAAACACCTTCTTCACCACCCACTCTACCTGGGTCACCAGTTTCAGGAACCATGTACACGTATCCCTAAATCTATTCTACAGTATTCTCCAGGGCACTTTCATTTGTGCAAGTCTGACCCTGTTTTAATTCACCAAAATGCATCGCTTTACACTTATCCAAGTTAAATTTTATCTGCCATTCTTTGGCCCACTTTGCTAGTTGATCTAGATTTGTTGTAACCTAACAACCTTCTTTACTGTTCACCCCACAATTTTCATGCCGTTCACAAACTATGACAACTATACTGTACTCTTATCCAAATCATTAATACAAGCAACAGGGGATCCTACAGTGATCCCTCCAGCACACCACTGGCCAAAGACCTGGAATCTGGAAAAATAATCCTCCACCAATTTTCAGGTTCCTAGTATAAACTAATAGAATGGGCCAAATCTTTCTGGAGTGCAGGATCTTGAAACAAAATTTTATTCCTCCTTGCATTCTTCAATTCAAATCTATGTCTCCTATAAGTTCATACTGTGTTCACAGCAGAGGCAGTGGAGTGGTGGGTATCCCAGTGAAGGAATGAAAACACTAAACGTTGAATGTACTCAGGTCAGGCCTCATTTATGGGAAGGCAAACAGTATTAACGTTTCAGGTTAAAGACCCTTAGGCTAGGACTGGGAAGGAAATCAAAGCAGCTTGCTCAGTTTTGCAGGGAGGGTGGCCAACTCACTCGCGCCAATCAAGTTGTCTAAATGAGCTAATCCTAATTGCCTGTATTTGGCCTATATTCCTCTAAATCTTTCCTATCAATGTATCTATTAAAACATTTTAAATGTAACCGTATTCACCTCTACCACTGCCGGTGGCAGCTCATTCCTTATACCAATGACGCTGAAAATCCGCCTCTCAGGTCCCTTTTAAAATTATCATTCTCAAGTTTCGGATTACCCCACTGAAGAAAAGACTTCAGCTATTCACCTTATCAACCTCCCAAATGATTTTATTGTCATTTCACTTCTTACAGGTGAGGGATATGGGTGTCACAATCATGTAGTGATTAGCACCATGTTATTATAGACAGAGGTCAGTTCCTGCATCCTCTGTTAGAAAGTTTGTACATCTTTCCCGTGTGCTCTAGCTTCCTCCCAAAGTCTAAAGACATACTGGTTGGCAGGTTTATTGGTCATGTGTCAGGCTAGGAGTAAATAGGTGGGTTGCTGACTGGCATGGATCAGTGGGCCAGAAGGGCCTATTCTGTGCTGCACCTCAAATCTTCACCAATGACCATTAAGGATGAAAGGAGGGAACAGGGTGATTTAGATTCCAATCAGGAACTAACAGGAATCACCACTGGACTGGAGGAGAGAAAGAGGAAGAATGGGGAAACAGTTAATAAAGACTGCAAGGTTTAAATTATTAATCTGAAGATGATCTGGTTGTGTTTTAGATCTAAATTAATGATCTTTCTGTAATTCAATACTGACTTTTCACAAACACAAAAATAAATCCAAACTTACATAATTTAACCAAGGAGATTTATTGCAATATATTATCCATTCAAACACATCTTCACTTTAAAAGCAGAGAACAGAGACTGTGGTACATGGAACAGGAACAAGATTTCACAATTTCAGGCAACTAAGTTTAAATTAACAGAACATTTCATGGAATCACGATGCTCCAACAGGAATTTCAAAAAGCTTCTTTTCCATAAAACTAAGCATATTCAAACTGTAAGATGTTAAATATATAACTTAAAAAGTCTGACCTAAAACTGCAGGTATGAAATTGTATCAGAAAGCAAGTCACCTTTTAATAACTGTCCTTATAATATGTCATTTGATTACATTAATGACTGAATACGTACAATGGGACAGAAATAATTAGATCATACTACAAAATAATAGAGTAGATTTAACCTATATTCAATATATTGCATTTTCATTATAAGATTTTAGAAAGCTAATACTTAGGAAGATGAACACATTAATACAAGAACACCTTTGTATTTAAAGATCAGGTCACATCAAGGCAGCAAAGGTAGGGCTTAAAATTTGAGACTCGTTTTAATCTAGATATATGCAATTTTCTTCTGGTGCTTTGTATGATTTCCATAGATACAAAAATGGTTAATGTAGAAGTGTTGGACAACACTATTCCATGGGAAACTGATCTGAGGTTTTATTTATTATTTCACAGCAGCGGACAAAGTATGTATGTTTTGAAACCCCAAATTCAAAAGATGGGGTAATGTGTAGAAATTGGAGTATGTTGTTACCACAATAAAAGGATGGTTTGTACATGAACAAGTTTAGAGAAAAGCTGTAGATGTTGCAAAATGGAAGTTGATGAGAAAGGGAAATTCTATTTCCAAACCAAATTCAAAAAGTTGCTCTGGATGAGCATATTTAATTCTGGTAGATTGCAAAAATAAGTAAAAATCTATAGTTGTTTCACTGAATAGCAAAACTATAAAACAACAAAAACCTTTACAAATTTCTAACATTTTTAGTTTTTTTTAGTAATTCTTATATCAAAATACCCATTTTCATGTCTAGGTAAATGTTTTCTTTCAATATGCCAGTAAATTTACAGATACTCTACTTGCTCTGCACAGTATCACTTAAGCTCAAACAAAACTTTACAAATGCTTTAAAAAAAACTAAGCTGTTGTATGAAATTGTGAGGCTTGGATTTAACAGTCCAAATTATAAGTTATACTGGTTCTGGATAAGCAAACGAAACATTAAACATTTGAAATAAATAATTTAGACTTCCAATAGAAAGGGGAATTGGAATGTAGACACAAGAAAAGGAACTAGAGCTCAATGTTGAATTAAAACATAAATGTAGATACTGGAAATCTATAGAAACTGAAAACGGTGGAAATATTCAGCAGCTCAGCCAACATTCGTGGAAAGAAAAAGAGAGTTAACATTTTAAAATCACACACCCTTCATTAACACTGAGAAAGAAAGATAACTTTAGTTTTAAATTCCAGATAGGTCTAGGGATGAATAGGACAAAGGGAACAATCTCTGGCAGGGTAAGGCTAGAGTTGTCTTGGGAAAAGCTTTTGAAGAAGCCATTCAACTGTTAGGTTAATGAGGGTGGTGAGGGTGAGAAAAGCAAATATACTGTATATATAAGCTGATAAATCAAAGTCAGAGCTGTAGAAAATGTTCAGATCAGTTAGTTTTACTGAAGCGAGAAAGATAGTTCCAATTACAGATAGATAACCTGCAGGAGAACTGGCCGTTCTGACAAACAAAATAAGGCAGTGACCTAAAGTTGTTGAATTCAATCGGATGGAATTAGCTTCAACAAGATCAGTTCACTGGCCATCTCTGCTGGAATCTGGAAACAATTAGTTCTGTAACAGAAAGACAGTGATAAGAACTGAACTGATAAGAACAGAATTGTTAGACAATTCCAACAGTTCTGACTTGCATGTCACAGATCTTACATAATCTTCTGTTGGGCTCAGCTCTCTCATCACCCTCATTATCGATCAATTTATCATCATGCAAGCCTATCTCAGCCTACCAGAATTACTTCATTTAATCTGTCCATCCTCCTGCCACCGTCCCTGCAACTTAAGCCAACTTGTGTTCCTTCTTTCCCAGTTCTGATGAGGGGCTTTTGATTGATATATTAGCATTATTTCTGAACAGTTGCTGTATGAGCTGTTAAGTGTTTCCGGCATATTCTGTTGCTATTTTAGAACTCAATATTCTTCAGCATTCCAGCTTTAATTCTGGAATGGTGTCCAACAATTCGTATTTCTTTAAATTACACACTTTATACAGATATTTGTATAACAAGAAAATAAAAGGAACAATACATGTACCAAAACTGGACCCAGGCCTGAGTAGAACTGGGCTCCGTAAGGAAACCCTACCAATTTCTATATAAGGCAGCAGATAACTACAATTGCCACATTTTGTAAAAATGTTTTTTACTTAAATAGAGTAGCCTCAATGGTTTCTAATATACAGTTTAAGCTCAATGAAAAATAGTAACCTCGGTGTACAAATTAGCTGCCAGCTCATCTCATAGAAAACATTTCAGCCAGTGTTTTATGAGAAAAAATACAAACTTGAAGGAAAATATGTAATATGTTTAAACAAATCACTCAGTGCTCTAAAATAAAATCTGCCACAGACTTCAAAAGCTTCTGTTGCAGCTCTAATCATTGAGATCTCCCATTGTTCTTTGGTCTTTTTACCTGTTCCCTTTTTACCCTTTTCAGCAATTAAATGGCTTTTGAACAGCATTCACAAAAATATGTACAGCACATTCATTTTAGCTTCTGAGGAACTACATTAAATAACTGTACAACTCAAAACAAATAGAAAGTAAAAGCTGTAAAACAAATCAACTCTTGACAGAGAACAGACTCTCTGACTTGAAAGCTTATAGTAAACGTAACGGCAATGAACTTGGTGTGTTAAATGGTTGTTTCAACATGCAGAAAGTTTATTTGGTAAAAGTACCAGACTGAAATATTTAGAGGCCTAGTGTTCTCACCACAAGACACAGACTGAACTAGAAGTTTCAGACTGAGAGTTTGCATGATCATTACCGCCACTATGTCCAGGACAGCTCACTGACTATAAAAAAGTGCCCTAAAGGTAGGCTAATGCTGGTGGATAACTTAATATATTAGTATCATGCAAATGTGCCTCTTATTCCAACAAATTATCATCTTCATATTCTCCCTGCAAGGAGTTTTCAGTCAGCACTTCACTTCCACCCCCAAAGTATACCCCGTCGGCATCATAGGCTGCCTCTTCTATTCCGTTATAAAATTCTTCAATGTCACTCTCCTCTTCCCCATCGCCAACACTTCTGCTGCTGCCTGACTCATTGTCACTGACGCTGTTACCAGAGGATGAAGCCTCGTCTCCCTCCGAGTCAGAGTAGACTTCAGCACCGCGGAAAATGTAGCGATTGGGTGCTAAGAACAGGTATTGGGAATCTGAAAATCAAGATACATACATATAGTAAAACCATTTTATTAGCAATATAGAATATTCATTTAGATCCCCAACACCCCTGCCCCCATCAGAGAGTCTGTGATCTCCGTAATACACATGAACGTTATGCAGGGAATTAGCCATCCACAGAGAAGACAGCACTAACGTACAAACAGTCAAAGCATGGAGGCACATGGTCTGTCTGCCTGCTTACTTGTTCCCAGCACACTATTCATACACGTATTCATATGGATATTCAGGGTTTCCCTAAAACCCACATTTTATTTGTTGGTTAAATATAACACTAGGCATGCAACATGACTGTCTGCAAAAGTCTCAATAAAAATGTTCAACGGAAACACCTAATATGGATGAGGACAGAGTTGTGTCAAGTGCTGCCAACCAACTGACCGTGAGGAGCAGGGTGTATGCAGTGGGTAGGAGGGAAACACAATGTCACAGTTACAGAGACTAAGTAATTAAAGGGGACAGAAATGATCTAATATCACAAGCACCTACAGTCCCAGACAACACAATACCTACAGGAAAGCTTGAGTGAGGAAGATCTGAACCCAGCTCAAAAGGACATTGGGAAGGGCAAATGGTCCAGGTCAGAGTCAACAACTGAGATAAGAGTAGCGCAGTCCACTGCTTCAGCATAGTTACTAAAATGATACCCAGTAGTATAGTATATACAGACCAGCTTCACACTCTCACACTTTGCAGCATTCCAACCAGGCTAAGCAGGTTATGTTCACAACAGATCTGGCAGCACATAACTAGGTATGCAGGAGGTGCTGAAGTATAGCAGCAATGGAATTCTATTCTGCCATAGTCTGTAACCTCATCTGTCACTGTTGGCAAATATCAAACTGGGGACCAACCCTAATTCAATAGTGTAGATTGTAGCAACATTAGGCATATTCAAAACAGGGTGATGAACGCAGATTACAAAACAAGCAAATTCACTTTAAAGAGCAGATGCAATATGCTACAAAGCAATCCCACAACCATTAAAACAGAAAAGTTCTGTAACAGATAATCAAATACTGATTTACACAGAGTAAACCTGAAAGGACTGCAGATAACACGAAGGTTATTGGTGGATGGTTGTTGCAGGTTGCAATGGGACATTGAAAGGAGGTAGAGAAGTCGCACATGGAGTTCAACCTGGAAAAGTGAAGCGATTTTTTTTGGAAGGTCAAATTTGAAGGCAGAATACAGGGTTAATGGCAGGATTTCTGGTAGTGTGGAGGAAAAGGGGTGTCTTGGAATCCATGCCCATAGATTCCCCAAAGCTGTTGTGTAAATTGTTAAGGGTGGTTAAGGCGGCGTAAGGTGTGTTGGCCTTCATTAGTTGGTGTAATGAGTTCAAGGGCCATGAAGTAAAGTTACAGCTCTATAAATCATAGTTAGTCCACACTTACAATATCGTATTCAGTTCTGGTAACCTCATTACAGGAAGAATATGGAAGCTTTACAGAGGGTACAGAGCAGATTTAGCAGGATGCTGATTGGACTAGAGGGAGTGTCTTAAGATAGGTTGAGTAAGCAATGGTTTTCCTCTTGAAGCAAATAAGGATAAGAGGTGACTTGATAGAGGTGTATAAGATGTTAAAAGGCGCAAATAGAATGAATAACCAGAGACTTCTTCCCAGGGTGAAAATGCCTAATACAAGGGGACAAAATTTTAAGGTAATTGGAGGAAAGTATAGTGGGGATGTTAGAGGCAAGTTCTTTACAGAGAGTGGTGGGTGAGTGGAAAGCCCTGCCAGGGGTGGTGGTAGAGAAAGAGATATTAGAAGCATGTAAGAAACTCTTAGATAAGCACATGGATGGTAGATAAATGAAGGACTATGTAGGAGGGAAGGGTTAGGTTGATCCTAGGAGAGGTTAAAAGGTTTGCATAATATTGTGCGCTGAAATACTGAAGTACTATAGAACTGTGCTATAATGTTCTATGTTCTATAATTTAACCCATGAGTAGTCAATCTTTAACACAATTGGCAGTTTCCCACAAATATCCAAAGAAGAGATATTCAGTTTGGATTCACTCCAGACCTCATTACAACTTCTAAACATCTAAATTAAGGTATCAGTCAAGTCTTTGAGGTTTCCTAGCAGCATCGAACTGAGTGGGAATCAATGGACACTCAATCAACACTTCATCGCTGCAGTCAGGTCTCAGACAAATTAAGATGGTTCTGATTGCTGAAGCCAACTAGTTCCAGCCGCAAGATTAGTCACACACTAATCTGCTGGGCTCAACCATCATCAAACCCGCCCTGTCCTCCATTAGAAACAGAAGACATAATGCTTGCTGATAACTGCAGTGTTAAATTCCTTTCACAATTGCTTCACTATTGTAACAGTCCATGACTCTGGGAGGTTAAGATCTAGAAAACATTCAAACTTGTGTGGTACATAGGGTTGCCAATTTTCTCACTCCCAAATAAGGGACAAAAGTAGCAGTCAAGTACGGGACACTTGTGTTTACCCCGAGAAAGACTACCATGACCATGTAACCTTGTGTGGGTACTTGTGTGTGCATGCGTGACGTTTGCATGCGCGTCGTTCCCATACGTGATGTGCGCATGCGTGTACATGCCGATTTTTTTCTACATATCGGTTTTCCCGATTCTGTTAAGTGAAACTACACTGTACATACATTATTTTTACTTTATATAGGCTGTGTATTTATCATATCATTCCTGCTTTTACTATATGTTAGTGTTATTTTAGGTTTTATGTGCTATTTGGTATGATTTGGTAGGTTATTTTTTGGGTCCGGGAACACTCAAAAAGTTTTCCCATATAAATTAATGGTAATTGCTTCTTCGCTTTACACCATTTTGGCTTACGAAAGGTTTCATAGGAACGCTCTATCTTAGCAGGGGAAATACAGGACAAGGGCGGTCCCGTATGGGACAAACCAATTTAGCCCAATATACGGGATGTCTCAACTAATACTGGACAGTTGGCAACCCTAGTGGTACAACATGTGATTTACAATTACTGTTACATCAGAGAATTATGTCACCAATAAACCTGGATTTAAGGTTTAGCACAATATACTTCGCAACTAACAGAATTTTTTCCCATCCACGTCAGAAGATTGACAAATTAACTGAGATTTGCTATATTCAGTTACTAATACGTACTTTATTTTAACTAAATAGTATTTAGAGATTAAATCTTTTTTCCAAAAAGTGCATAAGGGGCAAGGGCAAATATTAAGATATCTAAATTATTCAGATTGGAACTGATTTCTGATTGACAAATGAGAAACTGAAAATGGCTAATGTGCATAACAGGACAGTGGAATATAGACCGTAACAACAGTGCAACAGCAGATGCCATCTCATTGGCTCTTCACTCAACCTTGCAGCGCTTGGACAGTGCAGATGCACAAATTAGAGTGTTCTTCATTGACAACAGCTCTGCATTCATTACTATTATCTCCTCAAAACTAATCAATAAGCAGGACCTCAAAGGTGGTAATCTCCAGATTACTGCCTGTGCCATGCGACAGTGAGTATAGGAATAGAGTGAGGTGGAGGATAAGTACGTGGCTGAGGGATTGGAGCAGGGGGCAGAGATTCAGATTTCTGGATCATTGGGACCTCCTTTGGGGCAGGTGTGAACCTGTACAAAAAGGACGGGCTGCACTTGAATCCGAGGGGGACCAATATCCTGGCAGGGAGGTTTGCTAAGGCAACTGGGGAGAGTTTAAACTAGAATTGCTAGGAGGTGGCAACCAAACTGAAGAGACAGAAGAAGGGGATGTTGGCTCACAAATTGAGAAAGCCTTCAGATACTGCGGGAGGGAGGTTAGACAGGTGATAGAGAAGGGATGTGCTCAGACCAATGGTTTGAGATGTGTCTATTTTAATGCAAGAAGCATCATGAACAAAGTGGATGAGCTTAGAGCGCAGATCAGTACTTGGAGCTATGATGTTGTGGCCATTACATAGACTTGGATTGCTCAGGGACAGGAATGGTTACTTAAGAGTGCCAGGCTTTAGATGTTTCAGAAAGGACAGGGAGGGAAACAAAAGAGGCATGGCGCTGCTGATCAGAGATAGTGTCACGGCTGCAGAAAAGGAGGAAGTCATGAAGGGATTGACTACTGAGTCTCTGTGAGTGAAAGTTAGAAACAGGAAGGAGTCAATAACTCTACTAGGTTTTTTTAAAAGACCACCCAATAGTAACGGGGACATCAAGGAGCAGATAGGGAGACAGATTCTGGAAAGGTGTAATAATAACAGGGTTGTTGTGGTGGGAGATTTTAATATCCTGAATATTGATTGGCATCTCCCTAGTGCAAGGGGTTTAGATGGGGTGGAGTTTGTTAGCTGTGTTCAGGAAGGTTTCCTGAAACAATATGTAGATAAGCCTACAAGAGGAAAAGCTGTACTTGATCTGGTATTGGGAAATAAACCTGGTCAGTTGTCAGGTCTCTCAACGGGAGAGCATTTTGGAGATAGTGATCACAATTCTATCTCCTTTACCTTAGCTTTGGAGAGGGATAGGAACAGACTAGTTAGGAAAGTGTTTAATTGGAGTAAGGGGAAATATGAAGCTATCAGGCAGAAACTTGGAAGCATAAATTGGGAACAGATGTTTTCAAGGAAATGTACGGAAGAAATGTGGCAAATATTCAGGGGATATCTGCATGGCATTCTCCATGGGTACGTTCCAATGAGACAAGGAAAGGATGGTAGGGTACAGGAACCGTGGTGTACAAAATCTGTTGAAAATCTAGTCAAGAAGAAAAGCTTACGAAAGGTTCAAAAAACTAAGTAATGATAGAAATCTAGAAGATTATAAGGGTAGCAGGAAGGAGCTTAAGAATGAAATTAGGAGAGCTAGAAGGGGCCATGAGATGGCCTTAGTGGACAGGATTCAGGAAACCACAAGGCATTCTACAAGTATGTGAAGAGCAAGAGGATAGGATGTGAGAGAATAGGACCAATCAAGTGTGACAGTGGAAAAGTGTGTATGGAACTAGAGGGGATAGCAGAGATACTTAATGAATACTTTGCTTCAGTATTCACTACGGAAAAGGATCTTGGTGATTGCAGGGATGACTTATAGTGGATTGAAAAGCTTGAACATATAGACATTAAGAAAGAGGATGTGCTGGAGCTTTTGGAAAGCATCAAGTTGTATAAGTCTCCACGACCGGATGAGATGTATCCCAGGCTACTGTGGGAGGTGAGGGAGGAGATTGCTGAGCCTCTGGCAATGATCTTTGCATCATCAATGGGGACAGGAGAGGTTCTGGAGGATTGGAGCGTTGCAGGTGTTGTCCCCTTATTCAAGAAAGGGAGTAGAGAAAGCCCAGGAAATTATAGACCAATGAATCTTACTTTATTGGTTGGTAAGTGGATGGAGAAGATCCTGAGGGGCAGGATTTATGAACATTTGGAGGGGTATAATATGATTAGGAATAGTCAGCATGGCTTTGTCAAAGGCAGGTCGTGCTTTATGAGCCTGATCGAATTTTTTGAGGATGTGACTTAACACACTGATGAAGGTAGAGCAGTAGATGTAGTGTATATGGATTTCAGCAAGGTATTTGACAAGGTACCCTATGCAAGGTTTATTGAGAAAGTAAGGAGTCATGGGATCCAAGGCAACCTTTCTTTGTGGATCCAGAAATGGCTTGCTCACAGAAGGCAAAGAGTGGTTGTAGATGAGTCATATTGTGCATGGAGGTCGGTGACCAGCGGTGTGCCTCAGGGATCTGTTCTGGGACCCCTTCTTTTCGTGATTTTTATAAATGACCTGGATGAGGAAGTGGAGGGATGGGTTAGAAATTTGGTGATGACACAAAGGTTGGGGGGTGTTGTGGATAGTGTGGAGGGCTGTCAGAGGTTACAGCAGGATATCGATAGGATGCAAAACTGGGTTGAGAAGTGGCAGATGGAGTTCAACCCAGATAAGTGTGAGGTGGTTCATTTTGGTAGGTCAAATATGATGGCAAAATACAGTATTAATGGTAAGACTCTTGGCAGTGTGGAGGATCAGAGGGATCGTGGGGTCCGAGTCCATAGGACACTCAAAGCTGCTGCACAGGTTGACTCTGTGGTTAAGAAGGCATATGCTGCTTTGGCCTTCATCAATTGTGAGTTTAAGAGCCAAGAGGCAATGTTACAGCTGTATAGGACCCTGGTCAGATGCCACTTGGGAGTACTGTGCTCAGTTCTGGTCACCTCACTACAGGAAGGATATGGAAACTATAGAAAGGGTGCAGAGGAGATTTACAAGGATGTTGCCTTGATTGGGGAGCATGCCTTTTGAGAATAGGTTAAGTGAACTTGGCCTTTTCTCCTTTGAGCGGCGAAGGATGAGATGTAATCTGATAGAGGTGTATAAGATGATGAGAGACATTGATCATATGGATAGTCAGAGGCTTAGAAAAATAGCGGGCTATGGGTAACCCTAGGTAATTTCTAAAGTACATGTTCAGCACAGCATAGTGCGCCGAAGGGCCTGTAGTGTGCTGTAGGTTTTTCTATGTAATAAGCTCCAAGACCTAGGTGTCAAGACCACCTTGTGCAATTGGATCCTCTATTTCCTCACTTGCAGACCCCTTGTTAGTACAAATTGGCAACATCTCCTCCACAATCTCCATCAGCACAGCTGCACCACAAGGCTGCGCGCTTAACCTCTTCCTCAACTCACTTTATATTTGTGCTCCAATGCCATACTCAAGTTTGCTGGTGACACCACTGTCATTGGCCAAATCAGAAGTGGTGATGAATCAGCATATAGAAGGGTAATTGAAAATCTGGCTGAGTGGTGCCACAGAAACAACCTCTCACTCAATGTCAGCAAGATCAAGGAGCTGATTATTGACTATAGGAGGAGGAAAACAGTGGTCATGCGCCAGTCCTCATCGGGGATCAGAGGTGGAGAGGGTCAGCAACTTAATTTCCTCAGCATCATCATTTCAGAGGATCTGTCCTAAGTCCAGCATTTAAGTGCCATTCCAAAGAAAGCATGGGAGCACCTCTACTTTCTTAGAAGTTTGCAAAGATTCAGCACCTCATCTAAAACTTTGGGAATACCTATGGATGTGCAGCAGAGAGTATACTAACTGGTTGCATCATGGCTAAGTATGGAAACACCAAAGTCCTTGAAAGGAAAAGCCAACAAAAATAGTGGATACAGCTTAGTCCATCACAGGTAAAACCCTCCCTACTACTGAGCACATCTACAAATGGGGCTTTCTCAGGAAAGCAGTGTGCATCATCAAGGACCCTCCCACCATCCAGGCCATGCTCTCTTCTCACTGCTGACATCAGGAGCCTCAGGACCCACACCAACAGATTCAGGAACAGTTATTACCCCACAAATATCCAGCTCTTGAACTAGAGGGATAACTTCACTCAGCCTCACTTACCCCAACACTGAACTATTCCCACAACTCATGGACTCATTTTCAAGGACTACGTCTTATGTTCTCAATATTTATTGTTTATTTATTTTTGTATTTGCAGTTTGTTGTTTCTTGCACATTGGTTGTTATGTGTCTTGTGTGCAGTTTTTCATTGATTCTATTGTGTTTCTTTGTATTTACTCAGGGTTGTATTTGGTGACCTATATGTACTTTGAGTATAAATTTACTTTGAACTTTCAGGCATGCATGAAGATGTGATGTTTTGCCTCCCTGAAGCTTATTTTTAATAGCTCTCCTTGGTAACCAGACTTAAACACTTTCTTAGTATGTTAATTTAGCTTGATTATGCATTGCTTTTCATTTCTTTACTACATGGCTTAACTATACATTAAACTTTGGCACTGTAGAGGCAATTAATGTAGTTTAAATCAATGTGTTTCCACTGCTTCGATTTAATCATTAGAATTTGTAGTACAGATTGATTGTGCTCTGAGTGCATCCGGGAATAGATGTAATGGGTTAACTCTTCTTGTGATCCTATGGCATGCTTCAGACTAAGTTCAACCAGCTGTCATAGTTATTAATATACAGCTGAGATAGCTGGACAGATACCCTGTCTTCAACCTTAGGAACACAGAGGAGAAGGTGGTGGGATTTTCCATCTGTTGGGTTGTGGTGTAGAATTGCTACTTTTCTTGGTAGTTGAACTTCCCTGTTTGCTTGTATTTTTATGTAATCAGCTCTGTACGCGTAATCGTTCTATGAATTTTCCAGCATGATACAGTTGCTTATGCATTATTCTAGAAGCTTCTTAGTTTACTGCTGTCGGTGTCATGCCACTTGAATCTGGCTATTTTATAGGTTAACTGTACGTATATGTCACACCATATACTATCTTCATTAGTTTGAGTGCGAGATGACCACAATTATTTTTCCTTTGTCTTTAGGTTATTCTCTTGGCTCCCTTTACTAGCTCATTTACCGCTCTTGTAACATTTAATAAAACGATCATAAACAAGCTTTATGCCTAAATTCTTGACTTCTGAAGAATACTGGATCACAAAAGCATCAGGATCCAGCATCACTTATCTCTGAATAACCTTGGTAATGTGTGTACTGTGGACAAGTTGAACAAGGAGCAGACAGCTTACAATAATCTATGCAGTTTTATTTGTTTATAATCTGTAGTTCTCATCCACGGGTGGATAAACTGAACTGCATGAAGAAACAGTGCAATAACCTTATCAATCTCCAACTAACTTCTCTGGACTTAGCAACACAGGGCAAACCAATGCATGACTTCATTTCTATCTGTACAGTTTTCTCAGTTGATGGGCTTCCCTTGATTACAAACAATTAAAAAAAGAGTACCTCAGAAGTCCACTCAGCTAAAAGTGTTCACTTTAAGCAATAGCTGATATTCTTTCTTTCCCATTATCCCTTTACTGGGCAGTTTGTAATCAATTATCACTGATCAAAGTCCAGCGTTCGTTCATCAGTAAAGCCAACATACAACCAGACCTATACAAGTAATCTCAGCCTTGCTGAGCTGCCCCATCTCAACAGATTGGCCCCTGTCTTTTGGGCAGAAGAAGTATAAGGTTAACTAATGAGGTCTCCACTCTTAAGAGTATCTACTGCTAGAAACATGAATGTGAGTATTTAATAATGGCTGTCAAGATTCAAGACATTGGGCTGGATTAGCCAACCTACTTCTTGTTCAAATGACCACATCACTCTTGCAGGTTGGTAGGAGGGTAACAAACAATAAGCCAGACAAGCTCAGTGGATTACGCTTCATCTGTGGGAGGAAAGAAAGCCTTGTTTTCTCTTCAGCCTTCAGATTTGTCCAGATGCTGAACCAGCAGTATAACCCCGAGCTCCTCTGGAATTTGGAATCTCACACCCTTTGGCTGAATTTTAAGGGTGGGGGGTGCTGAGGGGGTCACAGGCCTAACAAATGGAAGGAACAGGGTCTCTGATCCTGATTTGGGGAGAGAATGGTGTGGTGGAGATACATATTCATAGCAGAGACGCCGAGTGTTAATCCACATCTAGACAGATTGCATTTAACAGCCATGTTAAAACCCCTAAAATCAGCAGCCTTGAGCAACAGTACCAGCATCTCAACATCTTAAAACTCACCCTTATCAATCTGCTCCTGGAACTAGATTCACCATAGCTGGATCAAACTAACTCAATCCCTTGTTCTGCATGGCATTTGGGACCAAGTGATAGAGGAATAAAGAGGAAATATTGATTGAACATGACTAACAACAGAATACCCATGAACTTCTGTACACAAATTAATCACAACTAACTGTGGATAAAACACTCTGCTAGAGTCAAAGCAGCGATCATGACAGCCAAGCAGAGCAGTGTTCAAGACAGGCAGGTTAGGAGGACTTGGTAAAGGGAGAAGGCTGATAATTATTCCTTATTTTACCTCTGCATCTGCCTTAAACCCAATCCATTTCCTTGAGCTGGGATGCATCCTAGCTGTAGTCAGATTCCCAGCAGGATTCAAAGATGTGCACGTACGAGTATCAATCAAGATTTTGACTGTAGACTCAACCAAGAACAAAGCCGACACCAAGTAAATAATGCCAACTTCAGAGGGAATAGTACAACAAAGCTCTCTGCCCATAGTTCTTTATTGTCATTTTTAAGAGCCTATGGCCTTAGAAATATTTTCTGTCCTCTAGCTAGCAAGAAGTGAACAGAACAGGAAGGAGTAGTCAGTGGTCCTGGTAGAAGTTAGGGAATGGGAAATAAAACAGAAAAAGTTGAAAACAGACAAAACAGTTGCACTAAGGGTGCTATAAATCAATCTTTCATTTCACACAACTTACACACACACACAGAGTTCAGGGGAAACAATTTGCTGAGCAATCCACCAGCCTAGTCCCAAATGTGGTTACTTTCCCGGGGATGCTGAATTTCACCATTATCCTTCCCAAATAATCTGATCTCAAACACATTAACATTCCCAATTACAAAGTATTTCACATCAATGTGCATGAAGAACTCATGCAATAATATTGTCTGCACTACAACTACCACTCCTTTGGATTGCTGCACTCAATAAGGGTCCATCATGAAGTACAGTACTGTATAGAAGCAGCATGTTGGGGTAACCTTTCTAAATGTACTCCAACCTGTATGCGTAATGGCTTTTTGACCATCAAGCATTCACACGATCACTTAATTGAGAAGTCATTGGCATCTATGCTCTAAAATCTATTAGCACTTAGCCACACACAAAATGTAAATTCAGGATTACATGTACAATATTGTCTTACCAGACAATCGCTTGCTGATTTGTTCTTTTGGAAATCTGCTGCTCCAGATCTTTTTGAGAGTTTCCTTGGCATTTCTTATGTCACTTGGAACATGATGCTCACTGTCCGGGCAACTTTCAGGAGCCGGAGTAATATGCTGATCACTGCCACAATCCCCAGAGGTGTCTGCCACAGCAGCTGTACTCTCCTTTACGTGAACTGTTTCTGATTCAGATTCTGCCGTGTTTTCCTTTGTACAACTTGTTGTAGGTTCCACAACAGGCTCACAACTTGTATCTGCGGAATCTTTACTTGTTGCTGACTTGCAGTTTTCCATTTCTTGCTCACATGAACTAGAATCTTCTATTAAAACTGGCGGAGTAGGAGGGAGATCACAAGGTTGATATTTTAATTCTTTTTGAATTCGAGGGGGTTTTTCTGTGATTTCTGTAAGTTTGACTGGATTGCCACAAAGCTCTTCAAACTCTCCACCCAAACGATGAAACAGCTCATTAATGACAACATCGCAATCACCCAAAAGCTCCACATCAAAATTAAGATGGTTCAAGGGTTCCCTATTGATCAGCACCTGAGGCACATGATGGGGTATAGAACCTGAAAATAAATCATCCATTAAAATAGGATTGGGGTAAATAACACTTGCATGTTAAAATATAGAATAGTGCATTAAGCTGTTCAAAATAATCACCATGCACTGAAACGTCAGCATTTCTAAATGCACAGGTTCTGAATCCCAGGAATTTATGGTAAAAGAACATTGATGCCAGCTGATGAACAGCCATTTCCCGAACAACTTTCCTACTCGTTTCATTGTTTAGTAAGATCTGATACTTCAAGCGTGTACACACAATTCTTAGAATGGGCTGTATCTTGATTACACTACTTTCATGAAACTGTCCCTAATTCCCTATATTTTTCTGCGGAGTTCTTTAAATGTATGAATTGGTTTTAATCTCCGTGCTTGATTTTGTAAGTTGCTATACTTCAAATTTTAATTGGTTTCGATATGCACTGATTGACATCCTTGATATTTCCAGCTCTATTTTTTATTTGAAGGGTTCCAGCACCCGCATTTACTTAGATATTTGGAATTCCAACTTCAGACTAAAGTAGTTTAATGAACAAGTTACGTACAAATAACCTTGATTTTAAAGCCAAAATAAATGTGCAATAGTTTTGCTGATGTAAGGGGTTTCTTCTTTTATGTTACTGTGTAGGCTAATTAAAATGGCTTCTTTGTTATGTTAACTGCTGAGAAAGTTCTCTCGCTAGCAGCTTGTTTGGGTTACAGAGGAAGTTGTATTCAGTTGCTAACCAATTGGGATAGATGTTATTCTTTCTTGTGTGTCTGTAACCTATTGTATGCGCAAGGTTTTTGGACAGAAGGCGCGATGAAGAGAGAGAGAGTGGACGCGATGCTGTGAGCTGGCCAACGGGGCGGACCCCGAGCCGGAGTCCGAGGTCCAGGGTCTTTGGCAAGGAGAGGAGACGAAGACAGACTTGTGTGGAGCGTCTGGTCGACCACCGTGGTTGGTCCCAGGTGGCGGGTCGAGGTGGTCCGAGGGGAGCGAATGGTGGAAAGCCGACCCCGTTACTAGAGCTCCAACTGTTGTGCATGAAGAGGTTGAACTTCGATAAGTTTGGCACCTTCTACTTTTCTTTTATATTTTATCTCTATTAATTACATAGTTCAGTAATATCTATAAATTGTAATCATTTAACTGTATATGGTGTATTGTCTGTTATTTGTCGGGATGGGGTACATCACACAGCATCCACACAAACTTAATTATCCAGTTTGGCGGAGCCGAAGGCTGCTTCCCCTAGACGAAAGCAAGTTGAGCGAGCCTGAAGCTTACCGGGGGCTACATTTGGGGGCTCATCCGGGATTTGAACCGGGACCTCTCGCATTCACCTCACATCATCCCCCAAGGCACTGATATTTTATCCTGATATTTCCTTAACATGGTACAGAATATTGAGTCAAAAATGAACAAAATGTAATCCTTATTCCATACTATTTTAGATGTGCAGGAGTCACAGTTTGATTCATTTCACTTGGACTGATTCAGTCTGCAGGGTCAGCAAGAATGGAGCTCTTGTTCATGCACAATGCTGGCTGATAACCATATGTGGTGAAATCAGGACAAGTTTTACCTTTAGTCATAGCTGGAACTAATGCCTCACCGAGCATACGCACATTTCAAAAAAAATTCTCTCTCATAGAACAAAACCAAAACACCAATCACCATATTCCAGAAGTTGCTTTAAAATTTTGACTGAAACAAGAGTCATTAAAAGCATGTGGCATGCATCCAACATCAGACAATATACTTGACAAGTAAATATTTATCACAGTATGTGAGTCTGCACTTTCAAAGAACAAGAAATGAAATTACTGAAGACTAAATCATACATTATTGCTTTAATAATATCAATATTTGAATATATTATTAAATATTTGTTGGATTCTGTCAATCAAGATGCTGGCTCACTATAATTTTGATAGCTAGGTGGAACATTTTACATTGTTACTGTTCCTTGATACCAATATTCATTACAACATTAATATACTGCATCAAATTATTTGTGGTATATCCTATAAGATGAATTACTAGGTTAGGATTCTTACTTGGTATGAGAGCTACTGGCCGGACTTTTAACGAAGATCCAATTACAATTAGGAGGTCAACTTCATCTTTGTCATACTTCATACTCCTATGAAATTGCTCAGGTAAGTTTTCACCAAAAAACACTATATCTGGCTTCATAATGGCAAGAGGAACTTCCGGCGGGCACTTTGGACAACGGGGAACAACCTTAAAAAAGCACACTAGTTAGTTCCGTGCCACAGACTATTGTGCATACAGCTTATTTACATATTTTTCAACAATTGGTGCATGGCAATCATGCTATGCTACAGTACTGGCCATCTGAATGTAAAATTCAGGCAGCCACCACAAATAGTGTATCAGAGCAGTCCACTAATTTGGGTAAAATGCAGCTCTTTGGCCCCCATCATCCACTAGCATCCATATTTACTGAATCCCTAAAGTACAGGATTAATTGAATGCATTATCCAATGGAGACTTGCACATCTCCCAGTAGTTAATATAAGAACTACACACATTGCATGATGAAATCAGGCAGCCTACTCCAGCTCTGTGACAAGAAACAACACACATCAGTTCCCATCTTCTTCTTCTTCATCATCAGTACAGCAAAAGGAAAACAATTCCTGATTCAACAGGCAATAGACTGGTGATTTCAATTCCCTCACTTCAGAAACAAATTACCTGATTGAATACTTCTTCCCTAATTGCTTCACAATCAACCTTGTATTTGCACATCAGACAAGAAGCCATCGCAAATGAACCTAAATAAAAATTTCAGATAACAGTAAAACCATAACGTTTATTGTTCAAGAGAAAAATTACTAACAGTAATTTTAAAAGGAATAGAAAGGAAGTCCAAAGCTTTAAATAAATCTGATAGTATCCCAGAAAGGTTGGCCAGTATCCATTTTTTCTAGAATGTACATCAGCTTCCCAGAAATATACAAAATTCCTCCCCAAGTAAGAAAATTGTTTTAAAAAGACAAAATAAAATCCTGCCGCTGACTCTCCTTTGGCAAGCTATGAACTCTGCTGAGTTTAACTTGAGAGCACATCACGACTTATCTTGCCTTGCACTCCAAAATTACGTTTGGAATAAAAACAGAAGATGCAGGACATATTCAGCATATTATACAACATCTAAGTGCAAAGAAACCAAGCCGTGTTAGACCATTCATTAGGAAACAATGTGGATCCACAATTATCTCATCTTCCCCACTGAACCCTCCCCCCAGAGAAACAGGGGCATGCATGCCCAATTCTTATAAAATACCAGCCTTTAAACACAGTGCAATAAATGAAGCCAGGTAACCATATACCTGAACAGAAAAATCTTAGTCAGCACATGTTAAAATAAATCATATGTACTCCAACCAGTATTTTCGGTTAGATTTTGAACACCAAGACAGAAACCCATATTAAAATATGTAATAGTTTAATGAGAAGGAAAACACGTTCAGTTGTTTTAATCCAGATATTATCCACTACTAACCATGGCACTCAACAATCCTACGAATGCCAGCAACCTGCTCCAGGGTATCTATGTTCTGGGTGTAATTCCGAAGTAGTCTCTCTTGTTTATCCAGCAAGGCTATAAATTTGTGACAAAGTGATGGCTGGAATTGACCAGGATAAATCTCCTGTGAAATTAAAAACAGGTAGAATTATCATCTAATACACATTCCAGGAATATCTTGCAGAACAAGTTAATCTAGTAGGCTTCTGATTAGTCTAACTTTAAACTATGTGGAACACTAATACATTCCTCGAGGGTTATTAACCATTTTTCACAGAATATTCACACCATTGAATCTCACTGTCCTAGCTCAGTCACAGGATTGTACACACAAATCCAAAGCAAGCACTCAAGAAAAACTCCACACTGACACAATGGTGCAGCATCAGTGCTGTTCCACTGGATGTGCCACTTATGAGAAAAATGCTAAACCAAGGTTTTGACTACTGAAGAATACTTGTTCTCATATACATTTATCTTCCACCATCTAAAATCAGATTATCTGCTAGTGATGTTACTTGGAACTGTGTAAAGTAAATAACAGTGGTTTTCTTATACATCATTACCTGTGAAATCTCACAATATGGCGAAAAACACCTTATAAATTCATGTCTTAGGTCAGAGTCCACATTGGTTTGGTGGAAGATTAAGCACAGCAGCAATTATAATACATCAAGTCTTTTGGTTTTATATTATAAAATCCCAACTGCTCACACTTTCACTAATTCAGTCAAAGGAGACAGTTAGCATTTCTACATTTTCTGAGTACTTTACACAGTAACAAACTGTAAGACAGCAAACAGGCAAAGAAAAAATGGGAAGAGGCTGATGGAATGGTAACACCATGCAGTGCAGTTTACCAATCAGCTGAAGGGTTCTACCTGATAAACTGCAAGCGGAGTGATGAGTTAACTTGACCGGTGGGGACACAAGTGCCCGCCATGTGCATTTGGTGATGTCTGAGCTTAACCAGCTGATTGTTAACAAATACGTTGATGTACTGTCTCCTGTTAACTTTGAATGTGACCATTAGACTTCTTGTAGATTTTGATGGCTTTTGAAATGTCTTGTACTTGTGTTTCACTTGACCTGAAGACAGTGAAGGATAGAAAAAGTTTTGGCCTCAGCGTTGGCATTTGCTGCACGTGTTTCTTGCACTGGCAGTTTCTTGTGTAATTCCAAGTACAACAATTCCAACAAGCTGTGTCTAGCTGCTTGGAGACCTGCTCAGTGATGATGTCTGGGCAACTGGAAACTGCATTGACATGGTCTTGTCTGACCAGGTTGGAATCATATTTCAAGTTGCGGTGAACACTTGTAGGGTTACATCAGGATCTTGCTCTGGTCTGGTCAGAAGCCGTTTGCCAATGTCGGCATCGCCAGGTGCCAGAAGTCCACCAATAAAAAAATCAGACATCTGAACTGTTACCCAGCTTGAACTTTTCACATTCACGATTGATAAAACTGCCATATGCAATGAAGTCAATAGCGTCATGTTGAACGAGTTTTAGGCAATGGTAGCGAACACTGAAGAGGGATGACTGCTCTCCAAAAATGCTTGTCAGCTGTCAAACAATAGCTCACATGGGTTCTTAGGCAGAAGTCGTCTTTACTGAACTCGGCCCGAAATATACGTTTGTAATGTTTGAACTACTATTCAAATGTAACTCCTGAAGCAGCATTGACCTGGAAGTTGATAATGCATGCAACAACTGACTCGCACGAGTTTCAGTGTTTGACACTGATGTCATTGGACTCACTGATAACCTGCTGGTCAAGGTTGCAATTAACTTCAGCCTCAAATAGAGCTTGCTGCTGTGGTAAAATTATGTGCAAGCATTCTGCTGAAATTTGCCAATAAAGCACCTTGTAACCAGTTTGTTGTGTTTACTTGCCTATAAGTACTAATGAAATCTGAAGCCAAGAGACAGAACAAAGCCCGAATACAAAATAAACCTTCATTCAGTAAGACCATGTAACTACAAAAACTCAAAAACTCAACAGTACATTGCCAAGCACAACTATTTAAATGGTTTACTGAAGAACATTCAAGATATTGACAGGAACAATGACCAATCAATGAAACGCAGCCTGGGACTGGTTGTCAGGTATTCGCGGTTTCAGCTCGCTGTAACAAAACCAAAAGGAAGGAGAAAAGTACCTGTACAAGATGCCTTGTGATGGAACAAAATGGGAACTTCACAGATCAATTATGGGTATTGTGGAATCAGAAGTGATATTATTCTCATTAGACAAATGGTGAGTGGAGAATCAATCAGGGCTTTTGAAGGAAAATTGAATATAAAGTCTCACGTGAAAATATTCTACGTGGTCATGGACATACAGCAGAGGAATAGGACTGTCAAGGTTGCTTCACAAAGAAATGCCAGCCTCTCAATGGGTCAAATCATTTTATGATGCATTGAGTGACAAAACCATGATGAATCAGAAACTAGGATACAAGCTTTAATGCTTTGTGAGAAATGGGCTTTCACACCCAGGATGAAAAGCTGTGTTGTGATGGTGAGCAAAGCAATGTGGGCGGGGGAGGGGGGGGGAGTAGAGGGAAGAAGGAAGGAATAAACCTATTTCACTTTTCTCTCCCTAATCAGCAGATGCTTCACCTGAACATTACTAGCGGGTTCCCTTCCAAAACACAGAAGTGCACGTTATCGTGATGTGGAAAACTACCAGAATTCCTTTAATATGGAACTCCCTGCCCTTCACTAGAATGACCAAAGCAGTTTAAGGCAGTGGCTCATCTACATACCCTCTTGAAACATTCTTTTTTTACAATCTTTCCAATCTACTTGTTCGAAATTCATACAACAATTGTAGTAGTAAAAGTAGAAACAAAGGGCTAGATCAGCCTGTATTCTGATGCTCCTTGTGCTCATCACATGCCCTTCCTCCACAACCATTGCGCTAAATGAACTGCATTCACAGCAAAACTGAGCATTGTTAAGACATCCACTACAATAATAACCATATTGGCTGCATTGTATACCATCTTCAACACACACTGATTCACGGTGACTCAGCCATTTGGACTCAGAATTGGGTTGCCCATTGGAGATTGAGGGTAGTGGGTGATGTCTTATTCTGGCTTGAGGTCTGTGACGATCAGGGTTCAACAGGATTCCAAATGGAGAAATCTGTAGCTTATGATACATAAGAATGGCTTGGATAAAAACATGGATGGGTGAGCTAGTCAGCTTACAAATAACACCATGATTGGTGGCATCATGAATAGTGTAGAAGAATGCCAAAGGATACAGTGGGATACAAACCAGATGCAAGTATAGGTCAATAAATGGCAGATGAGAGTTTCATCCAGGCAAGTGGGAGTGCTGTACTTCAGAAGAGCAAATGCAAAAAGTACACAGTTAATGGTATGACCCTTAACAGCACTGACATAGAGTGATCCAAGTCCACACCTCCCTAAAATTGGCCACACAGGCTGAAAGAGTGGTAGAGACATATAGCATGCTTCCCTTTATTAATTGAGGCAATGAATTCAAGAGTGAGGAAGCTACGTTGCATCTTTTAAAAATTCAGCATAGGCCACATCTGGAGTATTGCATTCATTTTTGGCATGGGCTATAAAGGGAGGTCGGACAAACTAGGGTTGTTTTCTCAGGTGTAGCAGTGGCTGAGCGCAACCTGATAGAGGTTTATAAAACTGTGAGAGGTGTACATGGAGAACTTTCTCCCCAAGGTTGAAATGTCTAATATTAGAGGGCATGCATTTAAGGCAAGAGTGGGAAGCTCAAAGGAGATATACAAAGGGCAAGTTTTATTTTTAAGCAGAGTAGAACGTGCCTGAAATGCACTGTCAGGGGGTGATGGTGAAGACATAGTGGTGGTTGGCATCCGTCTGTCTTGAAGGCCAATGGGCGATGATCATCATCATCAAAAGCCTGGGCAGACGGTATGGAGATCCTAAGGTGCCCAGTTGTCACGATCCCCCTCTCGGCCTCACCAGTGTAGTCCAAAGGAAAGCTTATGAAGCACTACATTTCGCACCAGCTGAGCTGACAGAATGATGTTCAATGATGTCCAGTCGCCTTAGGGGCTCCACTCCGGATTTGCTGTCTGGGTTTACTCCCATAGTCTTCATCTCTTGAGGTTGCCCATGAGGCAGTGGGGCTATTTACCCATAGCTGGGGATCTAGTTCACAAACACCTGGATGGTGGGCTTGTGTGCTACATGTGCAGGGGCCAGACCTCCTGCCAGTACTCTGTAGTTCAGCCTGAGTCCAAAAGGAGTTCAGTTTCCATGTGTCACCAGTGAGCAGGCATTATATGAGGCTTGCTGTTGGAGAGGTTATGTGTACTGGTAGGTAGAGACTTACACATTCGGCTTTTTGCAAGACTGCCAGCCAACAGTGGAAACTGAAAGTGAGAGCGACAAACACTACCTACTACACACTAGATGCGTTGCAACAACCATTTTGGTAAAGACATATGATAGAGATATTTAAGAGGCTCTTATGTGCAGAGAATGGAGGGATATAGACCATGTACAGTCAGTATGGGATTAGTTTAATTAGGAATTACTAGCTTAATTAGTTTGGCACAACACTGGGGGCGAAGGGCCTAACTTTGCACTGTTCTATTCTATGAAGTTATCTGTTTAGGTGACACGGAAAGTAACTCCCAAAGGTCTATCGCTACGAAGGGCAAAGACAACAGTCAAGCTGGAACACCACTGAAGGTTCCCTTCCAAAATTAACACAATCCCAATCTCCTCAATCCTGGAATTCCCTTCCCTTCCCTAGGGGAACAAATGTGGTTGAAGGAAACGGGTCACCACCATCTTTTCTTGAGAAGGTGGGGTTGAGCAATGATGCCCACATTCTGAAAAATGAATAAAAGAGGAAGGATACTTCACCCAGGGGAAATAAGCAGCTAGGAAATGGAAAACCTGAAGACCCCTAGCCATGAACAGATAGATAAAGGTGTCATTTAGAATTTGGGAAGGAATGGGTGGGCAAGAATGCCATAACAGTAACAGTCAGGTGATTTTGGAAATGAAACAGCAAACACAGAGAAAGATCCCAAAAAGGGCTCAATGCGAAGTTTCATATCCTGTAACTCTCTCCAAATCATATGACAGTGAGAGCCAACAATTCCATCACTTCAAAACAGAACAAGTGGTGTGCCAGCCTCAAGACAAAGGGAGGTTTACTTCTTTTCTTTATTAACATTAGGAGAAATATTAGCGATGACAGCTAATCCAGTTGGATTGATTGAGATGAGATCGAATAGCGGATTCCATCATTCTCCATGGGAATATTGATAAGTTGTAGAGTGCAGCTGAGCATCCAAGCATGGTGGAAAACAGTATTTGAGAAAGGCTGAAGACAACAATAGCAAAAATTGAAATCAGAATGAACAGTGTGACTGAAATGATTGGAGGTGCACACAAGGTGAATGGAACAGTCAACAGCATTGATGGAAATTAAAAAGTGAGGGAGACCCCCCCCCCCCAAATACAATTACCACTCGTTCATGTTCATAAATTGTATCAGATAATATTTATATGTTTACACTGATTAAGTGTAATTAGAAAACAACTGCATTTTAAGCATTATTTACTCACTTTCAACTTTTTGCTTAGCTCTGCCTCTCACTTTAAATGATATCAAGTTTCTAGAAATTTCAGAATCATTAAGGTATTTACCTTTGCAAACTTAAAAAATGGTCTAGGGTCTTTTCTGAAGTATTCAATGTCAAACATGGCGTGAGGATCTGGAAGGTCTGGAAAGTCTACTGCCAATCTAGCATAAATCCCATCTCTTGATCTGAAGTCTGGTATTCCACATGAAACAGAAACCTAGAAAAGTGCATTAAGCCCAATTTATTGGCCAATTGCAGGTAAAAGGTAGGTTCATTTTATTTCCCCCAATAACCCAGTGTTTCTGTTATTATTCAGAATTCAGAATCAGGTTTATTATCACATGTATCATGAAATTTGTTAACTTAGCAGCAGCAGTTCAATGCAATACATATAGAAAAAATTAATATAATAATAAATAAATCAATTACAGTGTACATATACTAAATAGATAAAAAATCATGCAAAAAAACGGTAATATATATTTAAAAAGTGAGGTAGTTCACGGATTCAATGTCCATTTAGGAATCGGATGGCAGAGGGGAAGAAACTGTTCCTGAATTGTTGAGTGTGTGTCTTCTGTACCTCCTACCTGATGGTAACAGTAAGAAAAGGGCATGCCCTGGGTGCCCTCCACAGTACATCTACAGAAGTTTTTGAGTGTATTTGTTGACATACCAAATCTTTTCAAACTCCTAATGAAATATAGTCACTGTCTGGCCTCCTTTATAACTGCACCCATATGTTGGGACCAGATTAGGTCCTCAGAAGTTGAGCTTTTGTGTGTTTCTTGTTGCTTCTATCACTTAATGGGTGAATTATGAAGCAAAATTCACTGCAGTAACTGAAGCAATTTGCTTCAGTTCCTTTTTAGGAAAACAATGACATCAGTTGCTTTGTCTATTTCAGAAACGCCTCTAATTACAGTGTAGTGCTAAACCATCAGAAATTGAGTTCAGACTCCTACACTGATTTCACATTGAGACTTGGGGAACTCATACACTCATAATTTGGGTTAAATTCCAATGCAAAATCCAGAATAACGCTGAAACTATCAGATCCTTCCCAGTCATCAATACTAATAGAATGGCAAATAAAAGAACTGGCTGAATAAAAAAAAATTTTGTAACTCACAAAAATAAAACAAATCCAATCTGATTAACTAAAGGAAAATTTGATCTTTACAGTCATTGCTTATAAATGTTTACAATTTTAATAGGATTATTGAATGCTATTCTTTAACACATACCCCAGCTCCAGTGAGGACCATGATTTTCTTGCTGTCTTTCAAGATTCTCACCACGTCCTCCAAGGTGTTAATATCTTTACGCTTCTTCCTCTTCGGCGGCTCTGACAAAATGTTGAGAACAATCTGCCAGAGTGTCATGTCATCCAGATCTGGTGGTGGACTGCTCCCTCGTAATAGATCTTTCAAGATGGTCCGTGGGTCTGTACCCAGCATAAGATGTTGCTGGACAAAACTATATGGACCTGGATGAAAATGTACAAGAGGATAAGTTGCAAGGTAAAGTTCCCGAATGCAACGAGTGCTTTCCAATCAGTTCACAACAGATATCGCATTTAATAATTATCCCTTGACTCTTTTTAGAAATATAAACTTACAGATATGTTAAGATTTATCTAAGACTCTTACTGTTAAATAGCTCACACCCCCCAACCATTAACACTTAGGGGTGAACATGGCAAATAAGGATTATGAAATCAGTCTCAGGAGGAAATCAGTGATTTTACAAAGGAAGAAACTAACAATGAAGAGGTAGACAAGTAGTACCACAGTACAAGGAGTTGCGAGAAACATACTTATCAGGATGAAAAACTGGTTATTAGACAGAAGGCAAAGCATGTGAAAGTGGATCTTTTCCAAGTTGCAAGGCTTTGACTAAAGGGGAACCAACCATTCTGATAGCTTCACAGAATAAATGAGGTTTCCGTTTTTCACAGGACTGCACGTTATGTTGTGGAGGAAAATCTTATGTGTTCAATTACAAAGAAAATGAACAATGCAGTTTTAAGATATATAAACAAATTTATAAGATTATAAGGTGTACAGGAAATCAAAAAAGCAAGATTACAAGCAGTATATTTTTCTATGAAACAAATCATAAAACATTGAACATCAACAAGTAAAAATAATAATCTAATTACATATTAACCTGTACCTATCCGAGCATGAGGGGTCCAATCACTTGAGCTAGCGTGAGATGTTTTGTCGTCTTCGTCACTTTCCCAAGAACGAATCCCATTTGGAATGATTTCCTCAGGAGCAGCATTAACTGCATGTCCCACAGATAAGCCATCTGAAATTTGAAAACATAACTATTACAAAACAATTCTCTGGGTGATAACAAATAATGAGAGAAATCTATCATCACTTCTCAGCAGCCACTCAATGGCAAGAGATTAAATCTTCAACTCATGTCTCAGGATACCCAAGATGGTGCTGGTGAGACAGGGTGACACTGTGGGCAGCTAACAAAACTACTAACAAGTCCAGTAAATATACTTCTTCTGGACTACGATCATCTCTGTAATCCGCAGCCTGTAATTTCCCTTTAGGGGGTGTGCTTTTGAACGGCCTGTACGACTTGGCATTTTTGCAGTCTTCTGAAGGATTTGGTGAACTAGACTCTCAAGAATGCAGCTAAGGCCACAGAGCCATTGCTGCAGCCGACTTGAAAATGGGGCCAGATTGAAACTTCGGGCCGGATTGATGTAGTGGAGTCGGGCGCATGAGAGTGAAAAATGAACTGATGGTTAGCTGATTTAAGTGCTGAGCCAGATCAAAAAGATTAAGGCAGCAAGGCCAAGGGTAGAGGATGAACCAGTGTTCAGCTCACTACTCCATGGGGCTTTACTCGCCTGAGTACTGAACTGGCTCTGTGTCTGTGGACTCATTTTCAGTGACACTGCAGTTCATGTTCTTCGTATCATTTACTCTTTTTTAATTATTCTTTTTTTCGCACACTGGGTGTTTGACTTTGTGGTGTGGGGTTTTTGGTGAATTCTATTGTGTTCCTCTGTTTTGTGGTTGCCTGTAAGATGAATCTCAAGGTTATATATGGTATACACACTTTGATAATAAATGTACTTTGAACTAGAGTGTATCAAGAATTTCTCTCCAATTTTAAAAAATGAGGACTCCTGTTGGAACCATTCAGCCAATTCCTACTGACTCTACCACTAATAGGAATTCCCACAGGATCACACATGGCCAAGCACCACCCATTAAATCTCAGTGAAGGAAATGCTTCATTGATTTCCCTGGCAGCCAGGAACATTGGCACTACAGCAATGAGTTCTCAGTGCTGCTACAGAAACCAAGATGTCAAACCTAGATTGGTTGCCTCTCATTTACAATCACAACTGACAGGAAATATACACACAAAATGCTGCAGGAACTCAACAGGCCAAGCAGCATCTAAGGGAAGGTATAAAGAGTTGATGTTTCAGGACTAACAACAGGACAGGCTCTCTTCTTATCACTACCTTCAGGTAGGAGGTACAGGAGCCTTAGGCCCCACAGCACCATTTTCCTTTCAACCATTAGGCTCCTGAACTGGCATGGATAATTCACTCACCATGACATTGAACTGATTCCACAACCTACTGGCTCACTTTCAAGGACTCTACAATTTAAGTTTTCAGTATTATTTATTTTTTATTATTTACACGATTTGTCTTTTTCACATTGAATGAAAATGAAAGGAGAGAAAAAATAGTTCATACTTTGACAGGAAATTCTGTTTCAGTATTCAAAATATTTTTTAAAATTCTGCTATTTACCCAAGTTATACGAAAGATGAGGACTTGCATTTATTCTACAAAGATTTTCTCCAGCAATTCTTTCCACAATGTAGTCATTTCTGTAATGCAGGAATTGCAGAATCTATTTTGCTAAGTGCCAAAACTGAGCAGACAAGTTGCTTTTCAATGCTGTGGACTAAGGATAGATGTTAACTAGAATTCTGCCAGTACTATCCACACTTGGGCTTCTTACCATGGAATGTACATCTACATGTGGCTTAGCATTCAGTATGCTAAGACTTAGCCCTAGTCTCACAGAGATTTTTATATCTTAATTAAAGTGAAATGAAACTAAATAGGCTTCTAATTAATTTTAGTTCTCAGTTGCCAACTATAGCTTGGAAAATATATTTCACTTCAGCACATGCTAAATGCCCTGTTGAAAATACACAACCCGTGCTTTATACAACTTGATCCAAGTATTCAAAAGTACATTTCCCTCTAAAGCTGGCACCCTTTCCCCTCTACCTGCTGAGAAATCTCTCCGCATGCAAGGATCTGGTGTTGGCCATGAATGTCACACAGCTTGCCCAATCCTCTACTCTTTCATTGACTAGATGGGACAAATTTCAAGATGTAGTTTAATGAAAGCAATTTTTAATTCACAAATACACATCTAAAGTTACTGACCAAGTTGCTTTTTAAAATATAACCTCTTCTGTACATATGCACATACCCCCCCCCCACATCCTTAGCCACTCCAAATATCCCCACCACCAATTACCCAATCCCAAAACCACTCCCAGACACACATCTTGATCTTCAAAGCCCCCCCCAACCACCTGGCTTACCCACCACCTACTGACCTCCCACCTCCCCACTCCACCCACAGACCTTCCCAACACACGACACACAACCTCCAACCACTACCCTGCCCACCCGCACTAAACTCCACACCCCACCCTCCAGCTAAAATTGCCACATACCTCCACCGCTCCATACCACCCCACCCACCTATCGATCCTGACTGGAATCACCCTCTCCCACTTTATTTCACCCCACACTCCCACTCCACTTCTTCCTACATACCACAACACACCCACCCTTCCCACCCCTCTCCTAACCAATGCTTCCTCAACTGGTCCTCTCCTTTCTCCTGCAACTCATGACCTCCACCCTCACCTGCACCATTCCCCTCCCCCCACATCCCCCTACCTCAGCCATCACACACTCCCCAACTGCCACCATCTCCCCCACCTTAGTTTCTGACCTCCCAAAATGCTCTACATTCCCCTATTCGCTCACCTCCCCTCTCCTATTCCCACTCATCCATTCCACACCCATCCCTTCCTCCACCTTCCATTCATCCCCTCATTTCCCAATACTGCCTCTCCTCTCCACCACACTACCCTACTCCTTTCCACTATGACACATCGGAAGGAATTCCCCCATTCCACCTCCCCCCTTCCCCTACTCCACCTCCCCTCCCCCTCCCCTCCCCTCCTCCACCTCCCTTCCCCTACTCCACCTCCCCTCCCCTCTTCCACCTCCCCCTCCCTTCCCCTATTCCACCTCCCCTCCCCATTCCACCTCCCCTCCCCCACTCCACCTCCCCTCCCCTACTCCACCTCCCTTCCTTCCCTTCCCCTATTCCACCTCCCCTCCCCTACTCCACCTCCCCTACCTCCCCTTCCCCTAACTCCACCTCCCCTACCTCCCCTTCCCCTACTCCACCTCCCCTACCTCCCCTTCCCCTACTCCACCTCCCCTACCTCCCCTTCCCCTACTCCACCTCCCCTACCTTCCCTTCCCCTATTCCACCTCCCCTACCTTCCCTTCCCCTATTCCCGCTCCCTCCCCTTCCCCTATTCCCCCTCCCTCCCCTTCCCTTCCCTCCCCTTCCCTTCCCCTATTCCCCCTCCCTCCCCTTCCCTTCCCCTATTCCCCCTCCCTCCCCTTCCCTTCCCCTATTCCCCCTCCCTCCCCTTCCCTTCCCCTATTCCCCCTCCCTCCCCTTCCCTTCCCCTATTCCCCCTCCCTCCCCTTCCCTTCCCCTATTCCCCCTCCCTCCCCTTCCCTTCCCCTCTTCCCCCTCCCTCCCCTTCCCTTCCCCTCTTCCCCCTCCCTCCCCTTCTTCCCCCTCCCTCCCCTTCCCTTCCCCTCTTCCCCCTCCCTCCCCTTCCCTTCCCCTCTTCCCCCTCCCTCCCCTTCCCTTCCCCTCCCCTCCCTCCCCTATTCCACCTCCCCTCTCCTCCCTTCCCCTATCTTCCCGTATTCCACCTACCCTTCCCTCCATGCTACCTCACTTCTCACTCTCTCCATTTCCCCATTCCTTCCATTCGTATTCATCCAACCCCTCCCCTTCCCTATTTTCCCACCTCCTTCCCTACTTCCCCTTCGCCTTGCTTCCCCTCTCCTCTTCCTTTCCCATCTCTCGTCACGGCACTACCTCCGACTGCCGGCGCCGTCTCGCTCTCCGGGCCCCCGATCCGGGGCTCATTGTCTCCCGGCGCCAACCCTGCGGCCTGGCGCTCACCATCGGCCGCTCTCCGCCGCCGTCCTTCCTCCGGCGTCTCCTCAGCACTGGCGGCCACCCCGGCGTCTTCGCCATCCAGGCGCAACCGTTTGACGATACGGCCGCAGCCGAGGTCCTT
Source organism: Mobula hypostoma (assembly GCF_963921235.1). Taxonomy (NCBI): domain Eukaryota; kingdom Metazoa; phylum Chordata; class Chondrichthyes; order Myliobatiformes; family Myliobatidae; genus Mobula; species Mobula hypostoma. The sequence continues at coordinate 21,947,449 of NC_086115.1, forward strand.
GTTGTCGACCGCACAATCCCGAATTCCGTCCGACTCCGCCATTTTCACAGAGATTTAAATGGAGTCACGTGACATCGCCGGTCGGGGTCGGAGTTCAACCGGGGAGAACAACAACAACGACATGAGCAGCAGCGCCAATAACTTGAAGACGCTTCAAGCGTCCACTGAAGCAGAAATAACATCCCTTACTTCACCACTGGATGTAAACAGAGGGGAAACGGGTTTTAATTACCTCTTCACCTTCGTGGTTAGTCCTCGAGATCAAAAATGACTTGCTTCCTCTTCAGATTGGTGCTCTGATCAGCCCATGGTAGAAATGTGATTCCTCCGCAAATGGGGCAAGAGGTGGCGGGTGGCTGTATAGTTTTCTGTACGTACTTTATGCGTGGGTTCCACAAACTTGAGCCTTTCTTCCCTACCTTCCTTGGGGTCCCCAGAGTATGTCTGCCTGTGACCCACGTCTGTCCTGTTTTGCAGCTTTGCAGCAGCCTTGGTAAATCTAAAACAGAGACATTAGTTGCCAAAGAGCTAATAAGTATGTAGTGGCAGGGCATCTCACCCAATCTGTGCTCAATCTCAGCATCCTCCTGAAACAGCAAGAGATCCATCTGCATAACTGCAGAAGTCTGCACTCATTATGTGTCTGGGTCATTAAAATCATTCTGATATAAACATGTCTGTAAATAATTTTTCCAAGTCAGTAAAATGCGACCCAATTTCAATTTCGTACACGCTAAGCAATTATTGTGTGATGGATCATGTTACTTATGTGCTTCCTGCATGCTTAATGTTTGACATTTTGGCTTATACCCTGACAGGGATTGTAAAGACCAATTTCCCGTCCTGCTCAATATTCAGATAATTCTGTGATTTTCATACTAATAGCTTTCAACACAGTATCGGTCATGAAAGTGTTACGGAACAAATCAATACCATTGCTAGGTTCAAATGCATATAGGCTCCTAGATCAGCTATAGACCTAGAGCAATGTGCATCTATTGGGGTGAATGTAAAATGCAAAGTGTGATTCCTTTGCCCACATATGGTATCCTACAGTGGGAAAGTATGAACTAGGAATTCCAATATATCTAAGATTTACAGCTAAATGTTCATTGCCACAGGATGTATCTACAGAGAGTTTAGTGTTTTTGTGTATGGATACCCAAGTAAATCTAAGGGGTGAGTATGTACATGTACATACAGGGAAAGATAAGTGTACATAATCTGGCAGAAGGAACAGTCGTATTGTGACCACAGGAACAAGGAGGAGGAAGAATATGTGTCGTAGAGGCAAGGAGTCTGCATTAGGAGTTAGACGGCTTGGGAGAGTGGGCAAATAACTGGCAGATATCATCCAGCGTAGTGAAGTGGGACTTATGAAGGATCCTGACTTGAAACATTGACTGTCCATTTCTCTCCATAGATGCTGCCTGATCCACTGATTTCTTCAGCATTTTGTGTGTGTTGTTACAGATTTCTAGCATCTTCTGAACCTCTTGTATCTAGTGTTCCATGGCTGGGCAGGTTGGGTTTCTACACGTCTAGTGTTAGGGCCATCAACAAAGGGTCATTGAGAACCTTCACAAGATAACTGGTGCTGGTTCAGTCTGGAGTCTGCATTGCATTGAAGAAGATCACAATAACAGAGCATTGCACGAGTCCAGTCATCTCTGAGATTAGGACTGTCATGGATCTATTAGTGAGATTTGCAACTTGCAAGTAATCATAGAACAGTGGATGGCAACAAATAAACTTGAGAATGGCTCCTGATAGTCCCTTCGTAATCCATACCCCTCTCTGTTGACAACATTTTGTGAGGCAAAGGATGGTCATATAAAGTGATTGATGCTGTTCCTTGCAATTGTCTTCTTCACACAGTAAAGTGAGTGTCCCACATACCTCCTAAACTGGATTGCATCTCCAGAGATGCTCTCAAAGTGCTGGAAGGAGGATTCTCATGAAGTCCTTCCCTCCAATGATTGCAGCATTTAGTCCTGTGATTCCTATAGCATGCTATTCTCTTTCCGACAGTGGAAGGCCATGATTTCATTTTCTATGATAATCTGTGTCTGCATTCATCATCCTTTCTAAGTTTACAGAAAATGCCAGGTGTAGGATGCATTTAATGGTATTCATACTAAAAACCCAATGTTGGCTGAGATGATCTTTGAATCACATCCTCCAAGAGATCCCTACTGCTTCACTGAAGATGGTGAGCTCTCAGTTGATGGTGAGTAAACAAATAAACTCAAGAACTTCTATAGATGTACCGTGGAGAATATTCTGACAGACTGCATCACTGTCTGGTATGGGGGGGCGTCGACTGCACAGGACCGAAAGAAGCTGCAGAGGGTTGTAAATCTAGTCGGCTTCATCTTGGGTACTAGCCTACAAAGGACCTAGGACATCTTCAAGGAACGGTGTCTCAGAAAGGCAGCATCCATCATAAGGACCACCAGCACCCAAGGCATGCCCTTTTCAAACTGTTACCATCAGATAGGAGGTACAGAAGCCTAAAGGCACACACTCAGCGATTCAGGAACAGCTTCTTCCCCTCTGCCATCTGATTTCTAAATGGACATTGAACCCTTGAATACTACCGCAATTTTTAAATATAACTGTTTCTGTTTTTTGCACGATTTTTGTAATTTATTTATTTATTAATTATTTTCTTCTTCTATATTATGTATTGCATTGAACTGCTACTGCTAAGTTAACAAATTTCACGACACATGCCGGTGATAATAAAACTGGTTCTGATTATACTGATAGTAACATATAATTGACACTTTGCTCAGAAATGTGATGTTTTAAATCAAGCTCCTAAAGTCGTACTTCATACAGTATAAATAACCTCTTGATGTTGTCATGTTCAGCCATGCTTGAATGGTAGAGCAATCTCGATGGGTCAAATTACCTAATTCGGCTCCTACGTCTTATGGACTTATGTTGTTGGGAGATCCTCAAATTTACTGACTGATTTCATCATACAAGCTTGTTTCTTAAACAAGCAGGCGTTTATCACTTTCAACAACATTTCTTTAAATATTTCTGGCCACTGATGAGGTGTAAGTATTGATCTACATTTAGAAAAGCAGGGATTCATCAGCCCAGATTTGTCAGAAGGAAATCTGACTAACCAGTTCAATTGAGTTTTTTGAAGCAGTATATTGATGCTGCTGAAGAGTGATTAATGTGCTTTACATGAACTTTAGTAAGGCCTTTCACAAGGTCCCTCATGGAAAGCTGGTTCAAGATATTAGAGCCAATGGGATCCAATGCAAATTGGATCAAAAATGGGCCTGACAATAGGAGATAGAGATTGATGGTTGAGGGTGGCTATTGGAAATGGAAACTTGTGTCTGGTGATATACAACATGGATAGGTGCTGGGACCCCGGACGTGCACTACTCAGTGTGATTATTAAATCTGCTGATGGCATGGAAAATTGCTGTTCCCTGGTAGGGAAAGTAACAGATGGAATTTAATCCTGATAATTGGAATGATGCACTTTATAAGGAACGGAGATAGCAGGGTTGGCAGTGGGGGTAGGAATCTAGCTAGGGCATAAAGACTGAATGATAGAGCTCCAGGGAATATTGAGGAACAAAAAACCTTGGTGTGCAAGTCCAAAAATCCCTGAAGGTGGCAGCACAGGTGGATAGGGTGGTGAAGTAGGCCACTTGGATTGCTTGCCTTTTTTGTAGGAGGGTCTGAAATTATCAGAGTAGGAAGGTCTTGGTTCAACTTTATAAAATTGGCATGGGCACTGCTGGAATATTATGTGCCATACCAGTTACCATTCCATAGCATCATTGCACTGAAGAGAGTGCAATGGAGATTCACCAAGAAATTGCTTAGATGAAAAGTTTAACTCGCAACAAATGGAGAAGGTTGCAGTGGGACACAATAAAGGTGTACAAAATTATTAAGGATGGGGATAGAGAAGGTGGTAGGGGCAAATACCCTCAAAACATTTAAGCAGATTTTGGATGAGCCCTTGAACTACCTAACTAGCAAAGCATAGAGGGCAATGGACCAAGGGCTGATAAATGGGATTAGTACAGATGTGTACTTGATGGTCTCTTTCTGTGTTATATGCCTTTATGGCTGATACATATTAATACACAAAAAGCCACATATAGAGCAAAGACTTAGTCAAAGGAGCATTTTAAAAGAAGAGAACTTGGTAAGTTTTGGGTAAGATTTTCAGAGCTTAGAGCCTTGACAAATGAAAGCTAACTTTAACTTTCTAGGAACTGGTCATAAAACTATTCATTCAATTTCTGCAAAGCTCTGAAATTTATGAATTGAAACCTTTGCATGATTAATGCAATAGGCAGAGAATAAATTGTTTTTGTTTAACACTGACTGCTATCCATGCCAGTTTAGTGGTATAGGTCATTTGTTGTTACCGCAAAGCAATGGTCTTCTTCTTCTTGTTTTACAGCAGTTGGCACCCAGCTTAATGGTGCATTACTGCCACCTTCTGCTCCGGAGTGTACGATAGACTTACATTCCAAATCCCTTCACCCAATCTCTCTCTCTCACACACACACACACACACACACACCCTAACCTATACTTTATCCTCCCATCTTTGGCCATCCTAGTAGACTATTCCTGCTTATTGTCATGGTCCGGTCCGTGAAGTCTGCATTCCGGATTACGGTCCAGTCCATCGACCCTTGCTCCAGGTTTTCCTGTCTACCCTGTTTCTGTTCCTGTTGAGCTCTAATTAAGGCAGCTGATTCTCATTGGAGCTGGCTGCATAAATACCTCCAGAGACCAGGCCGTGGCTGCTGTGGAATCAGCAGAAGAACATCTAATAAGTTAGGGGTGTTTACAGTGGAGATGCTGGCAGTGTTGGTTGTGTTGCAATGGGCGCAGAAAGCCAGACAAGCCAAAGCATTGATATGTTCAGATTCATCCTCAGTTCTAGCAAGTTTAAGGTCTTTTCACACAAACAGTCAGCAAGATGTACTTTATGAAGTCCTTCAGTTAGTTACAAGAATTGCAAATCAGGGAGGTCAGGTAAAATTTCTATGGGTTCCAGCACATGTAGGGGTGAAGGGGAATGAGAGGGTGGATGAGTTGGCAAAGAGGGTGTTACAGAAAGAAAATGTGGAAATGCACATTAGTATCAGTAAAGCAGAGGTTAAGTGTGTAATCTGGGAAAAAGTCAACCCAATGTGGCAAGAAAGATAGGACAGAGAGGGGAAAGGGAGGCATTTATATCAAATACAAAAGAGTGTTGCAGGTACTAGAGTAGGTAATGGAAACAGAAGAGAGGAAACTGTGTGGACTAGGTTAAGGCTGGGGCACTGTGCATTAAACAAAACATTGAAAATGATAGGGAAACACCAGACGGGATTGTGTGAGGAATGTCAGGAAGAGGAGTCAGTAGAACATGTAGTTTTGTGTTGCAGGAAGTATGGGATACAGAGAGAAGAGATGATGAGAACTAAATTAAGGGAGTTGGGGGTGCAGGAATTCACATTAAAAGGGTTGCTGGGCATGGGTGAGAGAGCACAAGTCCGGGTATTTTTAGCGTTTTTAAGGGGTACAGTGGTTTTTTATAGGATATGACGGATAAACAGGAATAGGGTACTAGGATGGTCAAAGATGGGAGGGTGAAGTGTGTGTGTGTGTGTGTGTGTGTGTGTGTGTGTGTGTGTGTGTGCGCGCGCGATTGGGTGAAGGGATTTAGAATATATGTCTAGTGCACATTCTGGAGCAGAGGGTGGTGGTAATGCACCATTAAGCTGGATGCCAACCGCCGTAAAACAAGATACAGACAGACAGGCGTGGCTGCTGGATTGTTCTTGTCCTTACTCTTTATATCCCTTCCCCTGCCTTCTGTTTCCTCGCCTGAAGCCTTGCCTTGTCTTGCCGGTAACTCTCACCTCACCTGAAGTTCTTGTCTCACTTTGCATTGCCTGAAGCCTTGCCTTGTCTTGCCGGTAACTGTCGCCTTGTCTGAAGTTCTTGTCTCGCTTTGCATTGCCGGAAGCCTTGCCTTGTCTTGCCGGTGACTCTCGCCTTGCCTTGCCTGAAGTCACCCTGTCTTGGAGCCACCCTGTATCTATGTCCCTTCCTGTCCCTTGTCTCCGTCGGGTAAATCAGGCCAGATTGCCATTACCCTGCGGTTGGTTCTGCCCCTTGCCTCCGTTGATTGGAGATCTGCGCCCTGCCCAGGAGGAGGTTCAAGACCCCAAGCCTCACCTCGCCTCAAGGCTCTGGTCTCTAGCCTCGCCTCAAGTCTCAAACCTGAAGACTCCAGCCTCGTCCTGCCTGCCAGCCAAGTCACACCCTTGCCTAGTTCTGGGGTCCGAGCCAGAGGCAAGACCCAGGTACTGGGTCCTTCTTCAGTCTCTGGCTCTGAGTCCAAACCCTGGCTCCTAGCTCTCTTGTCCAGTCCTGTTCCGGGTTTCTGGTTTTTGTGTCCATGTCCTAGCCCTCACCCTGTACCCTCGTCCTGTCCCTAGTACTTCAGTGTCTGTGTCTTGCACTTGGGTTCGTTCTCAGCCACCCCCTTATGACACTTATCCAACATATTCTATAAAAAAAACCTGTATCCCTTAAGAAAGCTAAAAGTACCCTGACCTGTGCTCTCTCACCCATGCTCAGCAACCCCTTTAATGTGAATTCCTGCACCTCCAATTCCCTTCGCTTAATTCTCATCATCTCTCCCTGTATCCCATACTTCCTGCAACTCAGAACTACATGTTCTACTAACTCCTCTTCCTGACATTCCTCACACAATCCTGTCTGGTGCTTCCCTATCATTTTCAATGTTTTGTTTAATGCACCATGCCCTGGCCTTGACCTAGTCCACACAGTTGCCTCTCTTCTGTTTCCACTACCTACCCTAGTACCTGCAACACTCTTTTGTATTTGATATAAATGCCTCCCTTTCCCCTCCCTGTCCCATCTTTCTTGCCACATTTGGTTGATTTTTTTCCCAGATTACACACTTAACCTCTGCTTTACTGATACTAATGTGCATTTCTATATTCTCTTTCTTTAATGCCCTCTTTCCCAACTCATCCACCCTCTCATTTCCCCTTCACCCCTACATGTGCTGGAACCCACAGAAATTTTTACCCAAAGCAATGTTTATGGGTATAATGGTTGTGTTAAGCTTAACTTACCGAATCACTAGTCCAGAGGTTGTGCTGACAGTCCAGATACCTGCATTCAAATGACAAGAGTGGAATTTAAATTGTTATTATTTATTATTAAATGCTCTCTGAAATGGGCACATGGTAGTGTAGCGGTTAGTGCAACGCTATGACGGGTCATCGGAAGTTTGGAGTTTAATCCTGGCGTCTACACTAAGGAGTCTCTGTATGTCCTCCCTGTTGAATGTGTGGGTTTTCTCTGGGTTCTGTGGTTTCCTCCCACAGTCCAAAAACGTACCAGGTCGGTTAACTTGTCTTTGTTGGGTTTAAATGGAGCCGTATCTCTAAATAAATAAAAATAGCCAACAAATCACACAGTTCATGGGCAATAAATGCTGGTGACTGTTTCCACTAACAGCCACATCTGAAAAATGTTAAATAAATATTAAGTAATACACACAAAACGCTGGAGAAACTTTGCAGGCCAGGCAGCATCGATAGAAAAGAACAAACGGTCAATGTTTTGGACTGAGACCCTTCTTCGGGACTAGAAAAAAGGATGAGGTCAGAGTAAGAAGGTGAGGGCAGGGGAGGATGAAGTACTAGATGGTAGGTGATAGGTGAAACTGGGAGAAAGGGAAGGGTGAAGTAAAGAGCCGGGAAGTTAATTTATAAGGGAGATAAAAGGGCTGGGGCTGGAGAAGGGGGAATCTGATTGGAGAGGGTAGAAGACGATGGAAGAAAGGAAAGGGGGCGGAGCACCAGAGGGAGGTGATGAGCGGGTAAGGTGAGAGAGGGAAAAGGGAATGGTGAAGGGTGGGGTGGGGGGGTAATTACCGGAAGTTCGAGAAATCGATGTTCATGCCTTCTGGTTTGAGGCTAACCAGACGGAATATAAGCTGTTGCTCCTCCAACCTGAGTGTGGCCTCTTCGCGGCAGTAGAGAAGGCCAAGGACTGACATATGGGAATGGGAAGTAGAATTGAAACGGGCGACTACCGGAAGATCCCGCTTTATCTGGCGGAGGTGCTTGGCGAAGCGGTCTTGCAATCTACGTCGAGTCTCACCTATATAAAGGAGGCCACATCGGGAGCACGGGATACAGTAGATGACCCCAAAAGACTCACAGGTGAAGTGTCGCCTCACCTGGAAGGACTGTTTGGGCCCTGAACGGTAGCGAGGGAGGGGATATAGGGGCAGGTGTGGTACTTGTTCCGCTCGCAAGGGTGAGTTTCAGGAGGGTTATCAGTGGGCTTGCAAAACAGAGACACATCTAATCCTTTTTCTTCTAACCCCAACAAACTCTCTCAAAGTTGTTCTTCCTTGAATGAATCTACCATTTGTCACCTTGTGGTTGCAAGTTCAACATTCTAACCACTCGCAGTGAGAAAACAAAATGAAAGTGGTTAATTTCGAACGTTCACAGAAAATAACTGTCAATTCCAGAAAACAATTCAAAATAATGATAAAAGTTCATGGAATAAAATCTGACTCCTGGACAGATTTTATTCCTGCCCTGTAAATTCATAGCCTAGTTACTGTCGGGTGTGAGTCAGAATTAACTTTTATCTTCACTTCCCTCCTGTGGAACCTATCGTACTTCATTATCGTTTTTTAAAATGTTTTTCAAATATCTTAATTCTTGGTGAACGTAAAGTATGGCACGATAATTCACGGCAATGGGAGTTATGATTTTGAATTTTACCATACTGGGCTAAAAGTATAAATTAGACCAGAGTGTGCGAAGTCATAATGCAATTTATAAACACATATACACATCTATGTTACGTGCAGCCGGAATTATATGAACAATGTCGGTACAGGGTCGCTGGTCTAATGGGGTGTTTTCAAGGCTAGTTCTTTTCTATAGCAAAACGATGCAAGAAATGCTGAGTTCCACATAAAAAATGTTGGAGGAACTCTGCAAGTTGAACAGCACCTATGGAAATGAATAAACAGTCCACGTTTCGGGCCGAGACCCTTCATCAAGACTGGAAAGGAAGGGCGAAGAAGCCAGAATCAGAAGATTGGGGGGTGGGAAGATGAGTACAAGCTGGAAGGTGATAGGTGAAGTCGAGTGAAGCAAGACATGTTCGTGTTCACAGACGTAAACAGAATAGAAACTGAAACACACGGGGAGACAAAGAAACAGGTGTTCCACAAATGTGCACTAATGATGAATAAATAGGAAGGGATGTGTTCGGCATACAGACAAATGCATAAGCACATTGCCGTGAAAATAGCACGGAGTGATTTTAGACAAATTTCTTCGTTCCTGAAATCAGAGGAGATCATACTGGACGGTCTATTTCCTGATCCCAAGCATGTCGGTTTTTCAAATCCTTTCATGGCTTCGCCCGTCCGCGAAACCTTACCCAGCCCCACGACACCCCGAGATGCCTTCGCTTCCAATCCCTGCCTCTTGTACGTTTTATCCCCGCAAGGAGACCTACCTCTCTGATCAAGTGCTTCACTACCCGACCGGAACATGTATCTTAAATTTTGGCGAGGTGCATCCGTTAAGTTTCCTGGAACATTTCACCCCTTTTTAAAATCGCGCTTCCTTCAAGTTGGAGTCCAGCGTTTTCCTTCCCTGAGTCAGTCAGCATATTGAGACTTCTCTCGGTTCTGTACTGGCCGCAGCCCCTCACGCCTGGGTGCGAGGTGTTTAACATTGCTCGGCTGGCGAAGGAGAGCGCTAACGACTCCTTGCAGAGGTCGATGTCTGCAGCGGTTTCACACTCCTTCGTACTCATTCCCCCGAGGCGAAAATCCCAGGAGGTGGAGACTGGCCGTGCGCGTCTGTCATCGCCCGGAACCTGGCAAGGGGGCGGCACATCCGCTCCGAGCGGATCGGCTGCTCTTTATAAAGGGCTGCTACGCAGCCTGGCACGGAATTAGCTAGAGCAGGACTCGGACCAGTGCCAGTGTCAGAGTCGGATTCGGAGTCAGGGTTAGGCTCCACGGATGGACGCGATGCTGAATTTCACAACCGAGGACGAAGACGACTATTACCAGCTGCTCGGATGCGATGAACTGTCCACGGTGAGAGACATCCACTCTAAGTCTTTTACGGCATTTAATGGGTTAGAATCCTTACGCTGACTAGTGTTACCTCCTAGTGGGGGCGGGGGGTGTTGTTGTGACAGGTACAGCGATCGAACTGTTTCCTAGTGCAGTCCTGTTTGTCTCTGAGTAGCTGTCCAGTGGACATCTCCGTGCAGGACTCCGTGCATTTGATCATACTGCGGGCCCCACTTTGCAATATGCCTGTCCATATCTCAGTGAAGGGTGGGCGTCCACCAAAAGTGAGACATCAGGCATCAATCACAATGTGGGTTAATATATACTGAGGTGTAATGAACCAGACAAGGTTTAGCATTTATTGCCCAACAGTGATTATCTTCAAAAGATGCTGGTGAACAACCTCCTTGAATTGTTGCAATCGTTTTGTTGAAGACCCCTCCCCGAGTGCTACTGGTAAGGAATTCCAGGATTTAGACCCAGTGACCATGAAGGACTGGTGATATACTGTATTTCCGCACCTTGATGGCCTGTGATTTGGACGGGGACTTCGTTCTCGTATACCCGTTGCCCTTGTTCTTTGTGGTCGAGGTTGCAGACTTGGGGGACTGCATTGCACTTTCTGGGTGGTGGTAGAGGAAGTGAAATGTTAGTGGGGGAAGATGCGATGCCAGTCATCCTAGTTGTTTTGTCCTGAACAGTGTTGAGTTTCGAGGGAAATGTTGGAGTTTCACTCACCCACACAGGAGAGACTATTCCCACGTGTCCCAAACTTAGTGATTGTAGATTGTGGACTGATCTTGTGGGTGTTAGGAAAGGAGTTAATCACCACAGGATATCTTGCATCTGACCAGTTGGTCTAGCCACAGTATTTATGTGCCTCCAGTTGGATTTCTGGTCAATGGTGACTGTGACATAACTCACTGGTATCTTGTGACTGTCTTATGACCATGGTGTAATTGAGTGCCTTATGAGCATGTTGTAATGGTCTTGTGGAGGTCACATGATCTAATTTTCCCACCAGTGAGGTCACATGATGTAATTTTCCCGCCAGTGAGGTCACATGATGACCTGTTCTCAACAGGTATATGAAGGAGACCCGTGGTGTGACGCAGTTAGTTTTCAGTTTAGTTTTGTGTTAGTTACTCTGTATTGCTGCATATTCGCCTTATGACGCAGTTTCGTTTTAAAGTGGAGTTCTACTTTCTATTGTAAGTAGTATTGGAGAGTGAAGGCCTTACTAAAGTACAGGATTTCCCAGGGTCGAGTAAAGCTGATATCATTTGGTGGTTTTGGAGAGGATCAAACTTCATTGAATCTTCATTCAAGAAACCGTGACTTGCATGAGATAACCTCTGCTAAAGTAGGAAAGGTTGTGCAGTATCTATTCTCCGGAGGAAAAGGTCAGTTCCTTTAAACCGTTTTATTTCCGTCGTCGTGAATCCTGCGGACAAGGTAAGTTCTGGCTGGGATCAGCAGTAACGTCACATCTTTGAGGAATTCTTTACTTCAGGAAAGTCTCTCCTAGTTGACTGTATAAATCTCTTGGACTTTCGAATTTACCATTCTAAGAACTGTTTTCACATGTACCCTTTTAAGAACTGTTCCAGAGTTGCCGTATAGCAGTTAACTTCCAGTTAAGTTAGTCGGTTAAATACATTTCACTACTTTTGAGCAGAGTTTAATAAATGTTTGTTTGTTTTTATAAAACCTGACTCAATTGATGTTCATTGTTGCCGGTCATGTGACATGACCCAATGCTACTTCTAAGTGTGATTCAAATGATTAGTCAGCTAAGTGAAGGTAGCAGGTGATGCTCAGGAGGAAGCTTCTTTGCCCACCTTTGAGCCGGGAATCAATGTTGAGGACTCCCAAGGGCTTCTCCCTCCTGCCTTTGGACAGTGACCTGTCATCTGCGGTGGAGGTGTCCTGCTGATATGGTGTGCTGTGGCCTGTAAAATATGATTCTGAATGTCTAGCCTATGGAACAGCATTTCCCAGTTTAGATATCAGACTCCAAAGGAGGATTTTGCCAGGTTGTTTGGTGGGTCATTATGGATCTCTGAACGATTTGGAATGTACAGTATTGTAATTGTATGTCAGTGTACACCTATGCCATTTAGCACATTTGTAACCTAGTGTGAACCTTAATGTGGGCTCAGGCAAATTACATGTATATGAGATGTAACATTATAGATTTAAATGTAGGTTAGTGTGTTCATTGACACTGTTGCTATATTGGACCTCCACCAAAAGTGAGTGGACAGCACGAGGGATAGACATAATTGTCCTTATTCTCAGCTGAAACCTTTTCTCCTTGATGGTATTGACAGAAGTGACAGTCACACAATATTTTTGAAATCTCCTCCTCTTGATCTATAGTTAGAAGATTGCTTTGCTGTTCAATGGCATGCTGTTTAGTTGATCAGGAAGAGACTCCCCATTGAATCAGAATGAATCCCCAGTCTTGATTTGTGTTATTAGAATGAGGGATATGTTGAACCATGAGGTTAGGGTGGCGTGGTATCACAGTAGTTAGTGTAATGCCATTAGAGTGCCAGTGACTTGGGTTCAGTTCCTGCTGCTGTCTGTAAGGAGGTTATACGTTCTCCCAGTGTCTGCGTGGGGTTCCTCCCACTTTCCAAAGTCATACGGGATTGTAGGGTAATTGGTCACTGGGGTGCAATTGGGCGGTGTGAGCCTGTTACTGTACTGTATCTCTAAATAGGAATGTAAAAATGTTAATCTTCGAGAGAAAGTCTTTAGAGGCTTGTCCTCATGCTAGGGACACACTCCTTGTTATGTAGCACTGCAGTCTAAGATTTGAATGGGATAGATTCGGAAGAGATCTAGCAGCTCAAGTGAGGCACTGTTTACAAACATCTTCAGCAGAAATTGTCACCATAATGTGTAACTTCCATAGTTCAGCATATCCCTCTTTCTACTGTTAAAATCAAGATTGGGATCCATTCTGATTCAATGGCGATTGCAGAACTGCATGCCGGGAAAAGAGCCAGCCATAATACCCAAAGTTGCAGTCCCGGCTTGATCAACTAGACAGCATGCCACTGAATAATCAATCTTCCAAACATAGATCAGCAATATTGCAATCATCGATTTTGTCATGGCCCCCATGTTACTGGTATGGGCCAGACTAAAGCATTCACGGACATATTCAGCCAGAAGTGCTGAGAAGATAATCCATCTCTGCATCCTCCTGGACAGTCTTCATCAGAGCCAATATGATTCATTCCATACGATATCACAAAGTTGAGACAACTTTGTTACTATGCCAAAGAGTATCCCAGTACTAAAGAGTCACACTCTAGATTGAATTTACCTCCAGCCTAGCTAGAATCTTATCCAGTAAATTGGAATTTGCCCAGGTATGTCTTGTTCAAAAAAAAAGGATAAATAGAATCTAGCTAATTATTGCCTCATTGGTATGTCTACACTATTTAGCAAAGTGATGAAGGGTGTTATCAACAGTGATATGGAATGGTACTTACTCACTAAAAACTTGCACTATTTCCCAGTTTTGGCTTCAGCATGACCACTTGGCTCTGGGCTTCATCACGGCTTTTGTCCAGCTGAATTCTAGATATGAGGTGCAAGTGACTGTCCTTGACATAGTAGCAGCGTTTAACTGATCCCGTCACTGAGGAGGCCAATATGTATTTCAAAGTAAATCACTCCAATGGTTGGAGCCACACCAAGCACAAGTTAAGATGTTTGTAGTGTTGAGATACCCTTCAAGTTCCTCAGTGTGTTAAGTCCAACCTTCTGTGACTGCTTCACCACCTCTCCCCCCATGCCCACCACCAACCCTGCTATGATAAGGTCAGAATTCATGATATTCACCGATTGAAGAATGCTTAATTCCATTGGTAACTTCTCAACAAATGAAGTACACTATGCCTGCATACAGCAAGATCAGGCTTTATAAGGAACTGGTCAGACCATATCATTGCGAGTAGCTCAGAGCCCCCTATCTAAGAAAGGAGGTGCTGGCATTGGAGAAGGTCCAGAGGAGGTTCACTAGAATTAACCCTGGAATGAAAGGGTTAATATGAGGATTATTTGATTGCTCTGGGCCCATACTCACTGAAGTTTAGAAGAATAAGGGGAAATCTCATTGAAACCTATTGAGTATTGAAAGGCCTAGATAGAGTAGATGTTGAGAAGATGTTTCCAATAGTGAGGGAGTCTGGGACCAGAGGGCACAGCTTCAGAACAGAAGGACTCCCCTTTAGAACAGGGGTAAAGGAGGAATTTCTTTAGCCATTGGATGGTGAATCTATGGAATTCATTGCTAAAGCTGGCTGTGGAGGCCAAGTCATCGGGTATACTGTATTTAAAGTGAAAGTTGATAGGTTCTTGATTAGTAAGGGTGTCTATGGTTATGGGGATAAGGCAGGAGAATGTAGTTGAGAGGGAAAATAAATCAATCAGGATTGAATGACAGAGCAGACTCAATGGGTTGAATGGCCGAATTTAGCCCCTATAAATATGTATTTACAGGAAGTGCCTTGAGCTGTTGAATTAGTTTAAAGGTAAGTCCACACACCATAAGACATAGAGGCAGCTACAGCAATGAATTCCACAGATTCACCACCCATTGGCTAAAGAAATTCCTCCTTATCTCCGTTCTAAAGGGGAGCCCCTATGCCTTATGGTGTGTGGCCTTATCTTTAAACTAGTTCAACATCTCAAGACACTTCTTATAAACACATATTTAGATAGCAAGAAAGGCCAATCTCAAGAAGAGTACAATTGGGCAGATGGTGCAAAATTCTGACAGAGAAGTATATCTGAAAGGAAGATTATTAGAAAGCCTTAGGGAAGGAATTCCATGCTTCGTGAGCAAGGTGGATGAAAAAAAAGAACAATTCCTAGTATTTGGGAGAAAAGAGATGAGATGTACAACTATTAGTGGAATATAGAGAGTTTGGAGGATTTCAGGACTGCAAAGTTTACAAAAGCATGGAATTTGTTGTCTAATTTACTTGGGTCATTTATTATCAAGATCTGTTGTGTACACTTGATTACTTGATGTTAACAGCAGGAACACAAATCCAAATTGGCTAATTGCGTCATATCCTATTGGCAGCAAAGACGACATGATCAACAGTATGATAAATAGCACTTACTCAAAAATGACGTGATCACAGATGCTCAGTTTGAGTTTTTAGAAACCCTCAGCTTCAGAACTCTTTACAGATGTGGTACAAAGAAGAACCACACTGTGTGTAACAATGCAACAATAACCCCAGGTAAAGCAGGTGCCTATGGAATCCGTAGGAATTCGTCTCTGTCACCTGACTTTATTGGGGATAAAATAAATCTGATCAGCTTCCTTAACATCTTGGGGGTGGGGTAAGAGGGTGGGAAACTTTAGGATTGACCTGATAGAACTGTATGGTGACTTGATGGAGGTGCGTACAACCATAAGACTAGGAGCAGAATTAGGCCATCTGGCCCATTGAGTCTGCTTGGCCATTCAATCATGGCTGATCCTTTTTTCCCTTCTGCTCCTCAACCCCAGTTGCTGGCCTTCTCCCCATAACCTTTGATGCCATATCCAATCAAGAACATATCAATCTCTGCCTTAAATACACCCAACGACCTGGCCTCCACAGCTGCATGTGGCAACAAATTCGATTAGTTCACCACCCTTTGGCTAAAAAAATTTCACCGCATCTCTGTTTTGAAAGGGTGTCCCTTGATCCTGAGGCCATGCCCTCTTGTCCTAGATTCTCCCACCATGGGAAACACCCTTTCCACATCTACTCTGTCTAGGCCTTTCAACTTCGAAAGGTTTCAATGAGATTCCCCCTCATCCTTCTGAACTTTAGTGAGTACAGACCCAGAACCATCAAACATTCCTCATATGATAACCCTTTCATTACTGGAATTATCCTTGTGAACCTCCTCTGGACCCTCCCAATGCCAGCATATCTTTTCTAGGATGAGGGGCCCAAAACTGTTCACAATACTCAAGGTGAGGCCTGACGAGTGCCTTATAAAGCCTCAGCATCACATCCTTACTCTTGTATTCTAGACCTCTTGAAATGAATGCTAACATGGCATTTGCCTTCCTCACCACTGACTCAACCTGCAAGTTAACCTTCAGGGTGTTCTGCACAAGGACTCCCAAGTCCCTTTGCATCTCAGATTCCTAGATTTTTTTTCTCCATTTAGAAAATAGTCCACACATTTATTTCTACTACCAAAGTTCATGACCATGCATTTTCCAACATTGTATTTCATTTGCCACTTTCTTGCCCATTCTCCTAATCTGTCTAAGTTCTTCTGCATCCTGCCTGTTTCCACAACACTACCTGCCCCTCCACCAATCTTCATATCATCTGCAACCTTGGCAATAAAGCCATCTATTCCATCATCTAGATCATTTATATACAGCATAAAAAGAAGTGGTCCCAGCACCGACCCCTGCGGAACACCACTAGTCAATGGCAGCCAACCAGAAAAGGATCCTTCTATTTCCACTTGCTGCCTCCCACCAATCAGCCAATGCTCTAACCATATTAGTAACTTTCCTGTAATACAATTGGCTCTTAACTTGGTAAGCAGCCTTATGTGTGGCACCTTGTCAAAGGCCTCCTGAAAGTCCAAATATACAAAATCCACTGCATCCCCCTTTATCTATCCTACTTGTAATCTCCTCAAAGAATTCCAACAGGCTCGTCGGGCAGGATTTTCCCTGAAGGAAACCACGCTGACTTTGTACTATCTTGTCCTGTGTCACCAAGTACTCCATCACCTCATCCTTAACATTTGAATCTGACATCTTCCCAACCAATGAGGTCAGGCTAACCGGTCTATAATTTCCTTTCTGCTGCCTTCCTCCTTTCTAAAAGAGTGGAGTAACTTTTGCAATTTTCCAGTTCTTTGCAACATGCCAGAGTCCAATGAATTTTGAAAGATCATTTCTAATGCTACCATAATCTCTAACACTACCTCTTTCAGAACCCTAGGGTGCAGTTCCTCTGGTTCAGGAGACTTATGTACCTTTAGGTCTTTCAGCTTTTTGAGCATGTTCTCTCTTGTAACAGTAACTGCACTCACTTCTCTTCCTGCATATACTACAACATCAGCCATACTGCTGGTGTCTTCCATAGTGAAGACTGACGCAAAATACTCATATAGTTCATCAGCCATCTCCTTGTCCCCGTTACTATTTCTCCTGCCTCATTTTCTAGCGGACCTATATCTACTTCCATTTCTCTTTTATTTTTAACATACAAACGTGTACTTGAGAAAACTTCTACTGTCCACTTTGATATGATTTGCTAGCTTGCTTTCATATTTCATCTTTTCCCTTGCAATAATTTTATCAATTGCTCTCTGTAGGTTTTTAAAAACTTCCCAATCCTCTATCTTCCCACTAATTTTTGCTTTGTTGCATGCCCTTTCTTTTGCTTTTACAATAGCTTTGACTTCCCTTGTTAGCCACGGTTGTGCTGTTTTACCATTTGAGTATTTCTTCGTTTTTGGAAAACACGTGTCTTGCAGCTTCCTCATTTTTCCCAGAAGCGCACGCCATCGCTGCTGTGCTGACACCCCTGCCAGTGTCTCCTTCCAATTTACTTTGGCCAGCTCCTTTCTTATATCACTGTAATTTCCCTTACTCCACTGAAATACTGCTACATCAGACTCTACTTTCTCCCTATCAAATTTCAAGTTGAACTCAATCATATTGTGATCACTAAGGGCTTTTTCAGCTTAAGCTCCCTAATCTCCTCTGGTTCATTATGTAACACCTAAACCATAATCTTGCCCTTTTGACTCACCTTTTCTATTTCCTTTTGTAACCTGTGGTCCACCTCCCAGCCACTGTTGGGATGCCTGTACTCTATGTAACTGCCGTCATCGTTCTTTCACCCTTGCAGTTTCTTAACTCAACCCACAAGGATTCACCATCTTCCAATCCTATGTCACATCTTTCTGCAGATTTGGTACCATTCTTTATCAGCAGAGCCACCCACCATCTCTGCCTACCTTCCTATCCTTCTGATATAACGTGTAACCTTGGATATTCAGCTCCCAACTTCAACCATCCTTCAGCCATGATTCAGCTTTTGCCACAACATCATACCCGGCAATCTGTAATTTTGCAACAAGATCATCCACCTTATTTCTTAAACTACGTGCATTTAGATTTAACACCTTGAGTACTGTATTTGCTATCCTTTCTGACTCTGCATCCCTAATGATTAGATACTCAGCATGTTGGCTGCAACTAAGTCCCATCACCTGCCTGCCATTCTTGACAATCTGATTGTACTCTAGCTTTACTTTTTTACCATCCGTCCTAACCTGAGTCCCTTCACTCTGATTCCCACCCCGCTGCCAAGTTAGTTTAAACCCTCCCCAACAGCTCTAACAGTCCTGCCCACAACAATATTTGTCCCCCTCGGGTTCAGGTGCAACCTATCACTTTTGAACAGATCATACCTCCCCAGAAGAGATCCCAATTATCTAAGAACCTAAAGCCCTGCCCCCTGTACCAACTTTTCAGCCATGCATTATCTACCATATCGTTCTGTTTCTATCCTCATTGGCGCGTGGCACAGGCAGCAATCCAGAAATTACTACCTGGGAGGTTCTGCTTCTCAGCTTTCGACCTAGCTCTCTAAATTCTTTTTTCAGGACCTCATTGCTTTTCCTTCCGATGTCATTGGTACCAATATAAACCTAGACATCTGGCTTCTCCCCTTCGCTCTCCAAAATGTTGTGGACATGATCTGAGACATCCCTGACCCTGGCACCTGGGAGGCAACATACCATCCGGGTGTCCAGTTCACGTCCACAGAATCTCCTGTCTGTTCCCCTCAATACCAAGTCCCCTATAACTACTGCTCTCTTCTCAGTGCCTGTAACCCGGTCGCCGTGGCATTGTCCCAGGATGTCATCCCCCACAAAAGTATCCGAAGTGGTCTCCCTGTTTTTAAGGGGAATGACCACAGGGGTGCTCTGCGCTAACTGCCTATTTCCATTTCCCCTGACGATCACCCAGCTACTTGCCTCCTGCAACTTCGGGGTGACTACTTCCCTGTACACTTCGATCAATTATATCCTCGCTCTCCCGTACAAGCTGAAGGTCATCCAGTTGCTGCTCCAAATCCCTAACACGGTCTTCAAGGAGCTGCAGCCGGATGCACCTCATGCAGATGTAGTTCCCTGGGAGACACTGGGTCTCCCAGTTCTCCAACATCTGGCTCGAAAAGCACACCACATAAGATGCTAAGAGGCGTAGATACAATGGACAGCCAGCACCTTTTCCCAGGATAGCAATGGCTGATAAGAGAGCATAACTTGAATTTGAGTGGAGGGAAGTATAAGGGGATGTCAGAGGTAGGTATTTTTATAGAATAGTTAGTGCATAGAACATATATTGGGGGTGATGGTAGAGGTAGATACATTAGGGACATTTAAGAGACTCCTGGACAGCACACGGATGAAAGAAAATTGGAGGGCTGTGTGGGAGGGAGGGGTTAGATTGATCCTGGAATAGGTTAAGATGTCAGCAAAATATCATGGGCTGAAGGGCCTGTATTGTGCTGTAGTGTTCTATGTTCTATGTTTACCGAACCAGCCCCATAACACTCGGACTACAAGGACAATTTGGAGGCTGTGAATTCTGACCTGTCTTCTCACTCCCTAAACTCTCTCCATACTGTGGGGCACCATGGGTTTCCTCTGAGTTCCTCCCACAGTCCAAAGATGTACCAGCTGGAAGGTTAACTGGCATTGTAAATTGCTCTGTGATTAGGCTAGGATTAAACTTGGGTGTTGGTGGGCGGTGCAGCTCAAAGGGCCAGATGGGCCTATTCCGTACGCTATCTAAATAAATAAATAAATACAATTTCACTGCTCCCCAGGGCACAGCAGCACACCCGTCACACCACAACATCCATTCACGTTCGGACTGGCACACTCGGGTTGGCACGTGTGCCACCTACAAGTTGCACTGCAGTAATTTGCCGAAGATTTTTCTACATCACACTCCAAACTTGCAACCTTTACTGCCTAGGAACATGATGGCAGGAAATCGCATGACATCCCGACTGATGCGTATCAGTGATAACTTCCCTCCACTTTTGGAATTGTCTGTCTAACTTCATCCAGCAAGCTGCTCTTGTTTGAGAAGGCAGTTCACCACCATCTTCTCAGAAGCAATTGGATATTGACAATCGATATTGGTTTTGTTAATAATATCCATATTCCAGGAACTTTTAATTGTTTATTGAAACAATTTCATAAAATGTTCTCCTTGGAAGTGCTGTCTTGATGATGTACGTATGTGTGAGGTAATGTTCCACAGGACAGTATGTGGTCCCAGGAAGTGGCTGACGTTAACAGACACTGGAGCAAAATAAGAGAAAGGACCGAGAATGGCAACTAAATAAATATCTAAAGAGGACCTTGTGTGTGGACTGCATCATAACGTATTAGGTCTTGTAAGGGCACTGACTAAGTAGTAATTACAAGAGCTAATACGTTATGATACAATCCCCCAATTTAATCTTAGTCTAATCACGGGACAATTTACAATGACCAATTAACCTACCAACCGGTACGTCTTTGGACTGTGGGAGGAAACCGGAGCACCCGGAGGAAACCCGCACAGTCACGGGGAGAACGTACAAACACCTTACAGACAGCATCGGGAAATGACTAGGTTAGCGTTCTGTGCTATTTCAGGTGTTTCAAAACCTAAGTACAAGTCAAGTTATATTCTTTAATATATAAGGTTTGCTTTGATTTGGCACTTCCTTTAAAATTGGAGATTCTAATACAACGGATGTGTCAGAAGTGTGCATTGTATTTTGCATACAGTTGTAGACTGATATATTTAAACGTCATTCTTCCTGTATTGCATTATAATGAGTCAGAACATTCTGTATCAGATCGGTGTCATTAAAACACAAATTAATATCTCACACTGAGAATGTGACGCAGTTTGCAATATTTACTACTGTACGTGCAGAAGACTGAACATTAACTGTTGCCTTGGCAAATGTATTACATCATGTCAAGCATTCACTCCAATAAACTAACCAATAGAGGCAATAAATACGTAAAAGGAAATGCTGTCTGATAAGTTTACCAGTATTGTTCTGACGACATTACTGACTTAAGGTTTATATTTATATCTGAAATTGTGCAATGATGTAATATTTATTTTGTCAGACAGAGCAAATTTTGGCCGAATTTAAAGCCAAGGCCCTGAGCTGCCATCCTGACAAACATCCAGATAATCCAAAAGCAGGTAAGGTTGTATTAAGATTACAATGTGCCCACCGAATGTCTGATGGCACTTTGCTCCAGCAAAGTGATTTATTTAGTTGGATAAATCTGGATGATGTGCTAGGTGAATCAGTGCAAACTGAGATATAGTCAGGATGCCCCAAGCTGGTGTCTCCCAAATCCATAGAGGTTCCTTTGAATTTTGGTACTTGCACACTTCTGCCTCCCCTTCTTACAAACGGTGAGTTAGAACGTAGAACAGTTGCTTTGCTGCTGCCTACGCATGGGAGGGAGTAGCTGGGGGGTGCTGTGGGGCTCTAACATTTAACTGTCATTCATTCTCTGTGGGCACTCCTCCGTTTTCGTGGATGGTTGTGAAGAAAATGGATTTATATTGTATACACTTCTCTGACATTAAATGTACCTTTGAAACCTTTGAACGGTACAGCACAGGAACAGAACCTTTGGCCCACAATTTGTCGAACCAGCTAAAAAGTAAATTAAAAAAACCCCAAAGCTAATCCCTCAGACCTACACAATGTCCATATCCCTCTATCGTCATATTCATTTTCCTATCTAAACGTCTTTTAAAAGCCTCTAATGTATTTGCCTCTACCACCATACCAGGCAGCACATTCCAGATATCCACCACTCCCTGAGTTAAAAGCTTACTCCTCACATTCTCTTTGAACTTGTCCCCTCTCACCTTAAACACATGCCCTCTGGTATTAGACATTTCTACCCTGGGAAAAAGATTCTCCCAGTCTACTCTATCTATGCCTCTCCTAATCTTATAAACCTCTATCCGTTATCGGATTTAAAACCTCTATCAATTATCGGACTTCACCATTTGCTGCTTCCTATCCAACTTGCAAAAGAGATTTGGCAATGGGGGACATTAGTTATATGAATAGACTAGAGAAACTGAGATTTCTTGGTTTGTGTTTTCTTGGTTACAAGGAGGTCCAATTCTGATATTTAAAATCATGAAGGATCTAGACAGAGTAGACAGAGAAAAGTTGTTCAAATTGGCAGAAAAGTTGTGAACTAGGCAACATAGATTTAACATAAATGGCAAAAGAAGAAGATTTTTTATACAGTGGGTGTTTAGCTGGTAAATTCAATTGTAGCATTCAGAAAGGTTAAGTATACAAAGAAAAGAATGTGCAAGGTTATGGAAAGAGGACAGTGAGGTGGTACCACCTTGTTCGTTAAGCCAGTACAGATTTGACAGCCAAATGATCTCTCTTTTACTGTAACTATTTTGTGATTCTGTAGAAAGAAGTGTTTGAAAAACACAAATGAGTATAAACTAATGTAGTGAAAGGAACAGAAGCTTATCCATCTTTATGAAAAAGATACAAGTGTAGGCAAGAACCTTTAAAGCATAATGCGATATTGAAGATGGTCATGAGCGATTGTTTATCTGTTTATCCACATCATGGGTGCATGAGTCATGGAGGTTATGAGCCATGCTGTATTTCAGAACTTGATGGACTGTGTGTTATTTTAAATTAGGGTACAGTAATTCAAGCTTTCCATAAATATATTTTCTTTGTCCTTGCCCCACAAAGAGCTTCAATAGGAAGGAAAATAGCCCAGATAAACAGCTTCTCATCAGCATTTCAGTGGTGCTGTGATGGATGATGCAGTGGTATATTCATTAAGTAAATATCTCTCAATTTAAGTGATGGAAATAATCCTCTCTCTCTCTGTTGCCACAGGTAGTATGTGTATTTCCATTTGTTTTTGTTATCTTTTATATCGCTTTGAGAGATGATTGATTTAATTCCTGTCACAGAGATACTCCTTATTCATCCTGGAAAATAAAACAAGCTTGTCCACTTTAGTATTGTAAATTGTACCTACACAAATTGGACCAAATTGACAAACAGATAATACAAGAGCATGGATCTATAGTGGAGCTGGTTTTCATTTGACTATTTTGTACTGCTAAATACCTATGAATATAATGAATGAATATAAATATTACCGCCAATGCAAGTGGGCAGATATATCAAATGTACTGTTGAATAGTGTTACAACAATTTTACTTTTTCAGGATTTGTTGGTCTGGGACAACTTCAGCCTGATGCAGCGATTTCTTGAAATCACTGCTGAAATACATCTGTGTCATCAATTCCCATGTTTGACCTGGCATCAAGAGTTGTCATTTCAAATCCCATCCTTGGATAGGAGGCATTTCATTTTATTGTGCATTTGATAGGTCTTGTTATTGAAGAGATTTAGAGTGCTCTTGTATTTGAAGTCAGTGGGAGCAAGAGTGGGCTGCTTGCCCTCCCAAGTCACAGCAATCTAAAAAGGACAAAGCACAGTGCTTAGTTTGTACCCTGTCAACCACCTTAAACAGTGCTTGCACACCGAACCGTCTATAACACGTGTGGCGGTTCTATGCCAACAGAACTCTGACTGGCCCCCCATATCAGAAGCCTCTGCCTCCCAAAAAGGACAAAGGTAGTAGGTGTTTGGGAGCACCGCCACCTGTACGTTCCCTGCTAAGAAGACACCATCCCGAAATGGAAATATATCACCTTTGCTTCATCATTAGGTCTAAAGCCTGGAATTCTCTCCCCAAAAACTTTGTGGAAGTAACTTCATCAGAAGGAGTACAGTATGTCAACTCCATCTTCACAAGAGTGGTAAAAGCTGGCTGTGTGTGAGACCAGATCCCAAAAGTTTTTTTAAAAATGTCTTGGCTGACCTTGACCTCTCATTTCCTTTTTGCCCATGGCATCTTTCCAATCCCTTGCTTATCAAATATATGCCTACCTAAATTAAAAATATAGAAAACTCCACTTTCAAAGACTCAAGACCCCTTCCCCAAAAGAATGTTTTGTCTCATTGTCTTAAATATATGACTCCGTATTTTTAAAATGACCAGCAAGTTCTGCGTTCTCCCACAAGAGGAAGCATATTCCTGTCCATATTTAATCTTTCAAGATACCTCGGGACCATGTGTTCCCTTTCATTCTTCTGATCTCTATGTGACCAACCTTTCCTAATAAAGCAACCTGTTAATTCCACATATTAGTTAATAAACCTCTGAAATGCTTCCAAAGCAGTAGTAACCTTCCATGAGTTTTATAAGAAGACCAGTACTGTATACAATATTCTACAGGTGCTCTTGCCAATGGAACTCAAACACATCTTCCCTACTTTTATACTCAGTTCATCTATGAACAAACAATAACATTCTGTCAGCTTTCCTAGTTACCTGCTACACCTCCCATATTGTTGTGAATAACAAACTTGTACACCCAGTACCTCCAGTATCTTGGAGGTTGCAATCTCTTCCCATTTAGATAAACTTTTTTCCTGTGTTTTTTTCTCCCCCCAGTGAAAAGGTATTCCATGTGCTGGATCTTTCACCACTCGCTTAACCCTACCAATTTAAATTTTATCCTTTTCACAACTTCCTACCTCACTGTGGCAAGCAGAGTTTTCATCCAATTCATTCACATAAATCATAAAAAGTTGCGGCAGTATCAATCACTGTGGTACACTAGTCATTACATTTCACCGATCAGAAGAAGCACCAATTTTGCCTATTTTTTCTCTTTTAGCCAGCCAATCTTATTTTTTATTTTTCTCCTCTACCACAAGATTGGATTTTTCATTGTAAACTTTGATGCAGTAGCTAATCAAAGTTCAAAGTAAATTTGCTATCTAAGTACATACTTCACCATGTACTACCTTGAGATTCAATTTCCTACAATTCAAAGCAATAGAGTTCATGAAAAACTATAAATAAAAAGGAGAGACAAGCAGCCAATGTGCAGAAGAAGAGAAATCATGCAAATAATAATGAAAAAGCAATTAAATAATACTGAGAACATGAGTTGTAGAGTCTTGTAGGTGATTCTATTGGATGTGGAGTCATTTCAGTGTTGTGGTGAGTGAAGTTATCCACACTAGTTCAATAGTTGAAGGGTATTAATTATTCCTGAACTTGGAGTTTGGGACCTAAAGCTCCTGAACCTCCTGCTGATAGTAGCAGTGAGAAGAGAGCATAGCCAGGATGAAGTGCCAAATTGAAATTTTAGGTATAGCATGTCTTCTGAATCACCTTTATCCTTAGAATTTTGTCTTCAAAGCATTTCAACAGATCGGTCGAAGTTGAAACATGATTGTTCTTTCACAAAATCACCCTGTCTGATTATCCAGAACTTTTCTAAGTGAATGATGTCATTTTGTATCTGATTCTACCACAACCTGTGACAATGTGATCCAGATATCAACCACTCTCTTTGTAACAACAAACGTAGCCATTGTTTCCCTGTAAATATCCCATCCCTGGACTTAATTTTGAAGAACTGACAACAGGTCTTTGTAAAAGTGTGTTTCAGATTTTCAATGTCCTTTGTGTGACAGTGTTTCCTTGCATTGTCATTTAGTATTCAGTGTGTAGAATTTTAGAATCCACTGCAAGGCCAGTCAGCTCTTGGTAGCCGTGTGGGTGATGACACATTACTCCAGCTCAAGTATTATTAAACATTGCTGATTATTTCCTCCTTTACCAGGCTATCCACACCCCACGACCAGTCACCCTTGAAATCTGGATGATTTTTTCCCTTCTATTATTTTCTCATGCTTCATCCAATTATCAGTAAATCTTCACCTCTTGTTTTTGATTACCACTATCTTGGTCTCTCATTGTGTTCTGCACGTTTCAATTTAATCTGACCGCAATAATCATTATACTGTATTTAAAGGGGCAAACCCAGAATAGACAATGTTTCTTCATAAATAAAATCTCCAACCTTGATGACATTTTGTCCTTCAATTACATCCTTCCTGTAATCAGTAAGTCAGAACCATGCAGAGAATTCCAGCTCTGCTCTGTACAACTCTAGCATAACCTTTCTGCCCCTGTATGTTCAGCCATTTAAAGTGAATTCCCTGTCTGGTGCCTTCAGAAACTCCACTCCAGCCCCCTGACCCTGTGGCTGCGGTCTCATTTGCCACAGGGGACAACAGATGTGTGAGCAGCTCTAGTCCTGGATGGAACATCTTTAGGTTCCCCTTGAGTCAGCTGGAAGACTGTGGAGAGCAGGAGTTTTCGTAATAATTAACCAATCTCTGTTTTACTTCTGTAATCCAGTGGAGGAGTTTCAGAAACTGCAGCAGGCTAAGGAAACCCTGACCAATGAAGAACGACGTGCCCGCTATGACCACTGGTATCGCAGCAAGATTGCAATTCCATTTCATCAGTGGGAGGCTCTAAGTGACGCTGTCAAAATGGTAGGCAATGATTTCTGTGTAGTTCATTTGCACATTTGCACATATCCAGGGAGTGTAAAGCGCAGAATCAAATATCGCTGTGATGATTGTACGTTCTAGTACCAGTTGTTTGGCGACAATAAAGTATAAAGTATTTTGGCTGAGAAATAAACCTATTTACTGTCTTCCAGTGGATTTCAGACTTAATGCATCTGAGGATTTGAACCGTCTCCATATTGCTACTAAAGGCTACCATTATCCATCGATTTATGCTTAGAAACGCTCTTGCTTGTTTCAGTTTTATGGGCCTTTACGATTCCCAAAAGTGTACAAAAGTCTCATGAGTAGAAAATTCCCTTGTCAACTTCCATAAGAATGATGCCATTGGAAGTTATTTCAAATGCAATTTCTTTCTTTTTATTTGGAACTATTGTCTTTTTCGAATACAGGCATGTGAGAACTATTTAACCTGTGCATGTCTTCCACCATTTATTCTCCTTAAACATGTTTGTGTTTTCACTATTTCAAGATAAGGTACCAGACTGTATACGCATGTGCCCTTCTGTATATCAGCCTCCGGATTCTCAATAAATTCCATAAAGGCTGTGTCTAGAGAATAATGAAGAGTAATATTCTCCATTGACACCAGGTGCAGGAGAGGGGATAGGGTGGGATGAGTCAGGATGGAGCAAAGACAGTTACATCAGTCTTTGTAAAGTGCTGAGTGTTTGCACATGAACAGCATCTACAACTTGTGCCAAAGCCCCACAGTATTGTTAATTTTAGGAGTCAATCATATCTAGGAATCTGGAAGAATATGGATTTGTAAAATACTAACTACAACAGCACATTGCCATAAAAAAGATACAGCAGAGAAACAGGCCCTTCGGCCCTTCTAGTCTGTGCCAACCATCATGCATTTGTTTTATACCAATACTACTTGAACCCAGTCTACCTTTCCCAAATTTCCATGGATACACTGGCCCACCCTACATTCTACCCCTCACCTACACACTGGATATTTTCTAATGATCAGTTAACCTACCACCCCTCCCCTCCCCCAGTCTTTGGGATCTAGAAGAATCTAGGGCACTGAGACAAAACATATGGGGGGGGGGGAGAGAGAGAGAGAGAAAACGAATACAAATTCTACCCCTACAGCAGAGGTCGGGATTTAATCTAATTGGCTGTTTTAAATGGAAGGTGTTGGATTAGAGAAAAGGCTGGCCAATTGTTGAATCAGCTACCCCCTTAATTCCTTGTGCCAGTGGGACGGGTCCTTGCTGCTCCGCTGGGAGGCACCGAGTGGGACCCTGTCCTTTCCTGGAATCTGTGGCTCACTCTCGGACTCCTGGGCGGTGGTGGGGTAAAGTGAATTCTGTAAGCATTGCGGAATCATATAATTGTTTATTCAGAACGCCAGCCAATGTGGCAGAAATATTTTATACTTTATTGTCGCCAAACAATTGATACTAGAACGTACAATCATCACAGCGATATTTGATTCTGCACTTCCCACTCCCTGGATTACAAACATTAAATATTAAAAATATTAAAAATAGTAAAAATCAGTAAATATTAAAAATTTAAATTATAAATCATAAATAGAAAATAGAAAATGGGAAGTAAGGTAGTGCAAAAAAACCGAGAGGCAGGTCCGGATATTTGGAGGGTACGGCCCGGATCCGGGTCAGGATCCGTTCAGCAGTCTTATCACAGTTGGAAAGAAGCTGTTCCCAAATCTGGCCGTACGAGTCTTCAAGCTCCTGAGCCTTCTCCTGGAGGGAAGAGGGACAAAAAGTGTGTTGGCTGGGTGGGTCTTGATTATCCTGGCAGCACTGCTCCGACAGCGTGCGGTGTAAAGTGAGTCCAAGGACGGAAGATTGGTTTGTGTGATGTGCAAAAATATTTTGGGCAAGCAACCAAAAGAAGGCAAAAATAAAATCTAGCTATTGTTCCTACTTAGCCGATTGGCTGAGGATCCTGGTGACATTTATTAGCTGTTCTGTTTTGAGGTGGGGAAAGGGAAAATGTGTACAGAATGGACACAGCTAAGAGTGGTCACCTGTAAAACGAAGGAAGTGCTGAATGATGTTGCTGCTTTGGTCACAGGAGTTTAGAGAGCTTGATGTTTGATAGTAAGTATTGTATAATGTGATTGCAGAAAGTCAGGGAGGAGCAGGCATAAGGAGCACAAATGCATTGTCTTAAACACTCCTGGAGAAAGTTAAAGCCTGCTTTTCCCATGTAATATTACTGGCCTGGAGCCTCTTCTGACAGGAACACTCAATGATTTTGATACCAGATCAAAGTACTTTTAAGATTGAGGACTAATCATTCTTAAAGTCTGCCTTACCAGTCATCACTCACCTTTCCTCTTCCTATGTGAGTGTAATAGCCTCCAGTACCTTTGAAAAATACATTTTATTCCCTCATGCAGCCATTAATGAATCATACTGAATATATTTTCATTGGAAAGGTTTGTCCTTCTGAGCAATTAGTGGTTGTGATGGTAACTGTGAATGTGACACAAAATGCATTTGAAACATCTTGCTCTTTTGAACTAGTCAAAAACATCAGATTTGTAATGCAAATTGAATTAAGGCTGCCAGGGTTTTAATGTTGCTTGATGTGATGAAGTGTAGAAGTTGTCCTTATGCTGATGCATTGGGATGACTGAATATGTTAGGAAATGTTTCCAAACCATGAGCCTTTTTGCTGGCTGTGTATAACATGCAAGCTGCTCTCTCCTGTAGCTGAACAGAGATTACTCTGTCAATTTGTAAATTGCCACCACATGCTTAGACCAATTACATAAAATATAAGCAACAAAATGGTAACTTGCATCATTATGCAGGTTGCTCTGGTCAAATGTATCCTGTAACATTCCCCAACTGCAAGACTTTGTATCTCAGTATCTCGAGGGGAGTGGTTATAGTTGGTAAAACCTGCTTAAAATTAAAACATGGTGAATTTTTAATCTCAGCTCGACTGTTTCGCATCCAGTGGGCATGTTAAAGATAATAAGAATAAACTTTCCCTTTAGTTTCAATTGCAATTGTGATTGAAATTATTTATAGAAATAAAAACCATTTTGTATCTGCATTTGGGAGTACTGTAGGAATCTATATCAGGCAGATTCTATAAATATCAGTACTAATACTGAAGAGTGACAGATGGAACTCTATCAAGTTTGTCCTTTTGTGAGCGCTGGTATCCCTATTTGGTGCATTCCTTAGCAGGTCCAGTCCAGAACTAACGGGCTCTAAGCCATGTGGCTCCCGTAGCCGATGAGCTCTTGGGAAAGTGATGATCATCATATTGATGCAGATACCACACATTGTCCGGACAAAACATTGCAACTAAAATCAATATATCTTTGGCACTGTTGTGTACCATTCAGCTTGGTCTTCTTGTGTACAGAAATAAACTACAACAAATACAAAGTGGATCAAATTATAGACACACTTATTCATTTATTCACAAGCTACTCCATATGTTTCATCTGGAAAAAGCTTCAATCTTATACCTCAAAATAAACCACTTTTATACTTTTTACCGAGAACAGTAATTAACTCCATTCCATAACATTCCTCTATTATCTCCATCCTTATCTGGTTCTGACATTTGTTCTTTAGAAACTGTGTCCTGTTTACCCCGTTGTCAAAACATCCCACCCGCGCCATAAAACGCACATCTCTTGTCACAAAATACACACAGCTTCCTTTAAACCTCCATCCAAACCAGCAAAGCACTCTGGGATTTAATAGGTTCCATTTTGTCACATTACATTTTACAGAAGTTACAAATTCATAAACACTTCAGGGTTACAGATATATTTCCATAGTACCGGTCCTTAACAGATAGAAAAGGTATTCATTCAACATATTGCATCCTCTAGACAATGCACTGGGCAGTAAGAAGTAAGAAGGAGCCAATGTTGGAAGCGCCTACTGCAGATTCTGATGGCTCCACCAAGAAAGGGGAACAAAGACAATCTACAGAGGAAGAATGGAATGAAGGGTCTCCTGATGGTGATGGAGCTGGAATCAAAGAGACAGAAGTGACAAATGAGGATCAACATTTTGCCGAGGATCCCACTTCTCCACGTAAGCAAAGAAAAATTAATTTTACATAATGAGAACATGTAGACTCACTGGAGGTGCAGTTAATGTCAAATGATCAATAAGTGGGGAAGTAACCTAATGGTGATGAAGCCAGCTAACGTAACTGTTGCTAACATTGGGATACTCATGACCAAACAAAAGTGTAGGTCTCCTAGGGTGGAGCTTTATCATTTGTGGGCAAGTCTTTTAGAAGCTGAACATCCTAAGCTATTCTCAAGTAATGAAATTCACCCCAATCATAATATGAATTCTGAATAACATTTTACTCATTATCCTAAGATATTATGAATCATATCTCTCCATGGCTAATTACTATACAATAAATATTCCTCTGCAGCACACACAAAATTCTGAAGGAACTCAGCTGGTCAGGCAGCATCTATGGAGAGGAATAAACAGTCAACATTTTGGACCGAGGGTCTCCATAGATATTGCCTGACCTGCAGAGTTTCTCCAGCATTTTAGAACATAGAATATAGAATAGTACAGCACAGTACAGGCCCTTGGGCCCACAATGTTGTGCTGAACCTCAAACCCTGCCTCCCATATAAGCCCCCACCTTAGATTCCTCCATATACCTGTCTAGTAGTCTCTTAAACTTCACTAGTGTATTTGCCTCCACCACTGACTCAGGCAGTGCATTCCACGCACCAACCACTCTCTGAGTAAAAAACTTTCCTCTAATATCCCCCTTAAACTTCCCACCCCTTACCTTAAAGCCATGTCCTCTTGTATTGAGCAGTAGTTCCCTGGGGAAGAGGCGCTGGCTATCCACTTTATCTATTCCTCTTATTATCTTGTATACCTCTATCATGTCTCCTCTCATCCTCCTTCTCTCCAAGGAGTAAAGCCCTAGCTCCCTTAATCTCCGATCATAATGCATACTTTCTAAACCAGGCAGCATCCTGGTAAATCTCCTCTGTACCCTTTCCAATGCTTCCACATCCTTCCTATAGTGAGGTGACCAGAACTGGACACAATACTCCAAGTGTGGCCTAACCAGAGTTTTATAGAGCTGCATCATTACGTCGCGACTCTTAAACGCTATCCCTCGACTTATGAAAACTAACACCCTATAAGCTTTCTTAACTACCCTACCCACCTGTGAGGCAACTTTCAGGGATCTGTGGACATGTACCCCGAGATCCCTCTGCTCCTCCACACTACACTTTTGTGTGTGTTGCTCTGGATTTCCAGAATCTGTGGAAACTCTTGTGTTTATAAACTCTTCTGTCTTTCAATAACTTTTGAATGAACCATTAAAGACATTATTAAACAGCAGTAGCCCCATTTTAAAGCATGCTTGGTTGTATCCCATTTTAAAATCTACTTGTGGAAATTAGTCAGAAATCCCAGGACGTGGTTCAAGGGTATAATATGAGGAAATAATTCAAAGACTGGGATAGAAGCTATTAAAGAGTCGTGAAGTAATAGGCTGGCATAGCCAGTTCATTTGAGATAATATTATCATGTTTAGGAGAAACAGTGACTTTGGGAGTTTCACGAATTGGACCAGCAATCACTGGGTGACCTTTTGCTATGTCTGGTGAAAACTAATTAAAATATATTTAATGCCGTACACACAAAATGCTGGAGGAACGTTTTGGGCCGAACGGCTGGAAGCCCAAAGCGTTGACTATACTTTTTTCCATAGATGCTGCTTGGCCTGCTGAGTTCCTACAGCATTTTGTATGTGTTGCTTGGATTTCCAGCATCTGCAGATTTTCTCTTGTTTGTGAAAATAAATTTAGTTGTTGTGAGTAGCAATCAAGTCCATTATCAGTGTTCCTGTGATTAATCGGGTGATGAATGCCAAGCAAAATGGACCTTACAGTAGAGGGAGGTGGCAAAGATTCCACAGACTGGTACCTGGGATGTCACATTTACGATATCGACAGAGACTGAGGAGATTCAGTCTGTATTCTCTAGAGAGTTGAAGAATATGAGGAGGTTTCATCAAAACTTTCTAAATTCTTGGGGCTTTCCAGGCTGGATGCAAGAGGATGTTTCTCCAGGCTGAAGAGTGTTAAACCAGGCCTCACAGTCTTGGAATAAAGGATAGTCTGTTTGGGATTGAGACAAGAAAGTATTTCTTCATAATAGTCTGCCTTTGCAGTTTTCAACCCTGGAAGCTGTGCCATTGAGTTCATACAAACCTGGGATTAGTACATTTCTGTATATGAGAGATATGCAAATAGGCCAGGTAAATAGAGATGAGATAGAAGATCTGCCACAATCCTGATGAATGGTTGAGAAGGTTTGATGGGTTGAATGGCCAACTCCTGATACATTTTTGTGTTCTTTTCTTGGTTTCACTTCATCTAGACATTCCTGTGTTCTATAGTAGTCTCTGTGGTTTAGTTTAGTTGATTGAATTTGTTATTCAAGCTGTTTTGCTCAGTGCTGAAGCTTGAAACTGGGGAGCTTCACTGAGAGCTTAGACAGAACATTTTTTGTTTTGCTGATCTTTGAACTTTGAGAGGAATGTTAGGAGCAGGGCTTTCAGCAGAGGCTAAGTGCAGAGAGCCTTAAGAAGGTTTGGGTAATATTCTAAAATGTGTCTGGGAACTGGTTATTTTGGGGAGCAGCCCAATGCACTGCAGGTATAGTGGTCTTGTAGTTATTGGGTTTGCCCACAAGTGAGGATTAAAACTGACCAGAAACCACTTTTGACCACTGATTTGAGGGTAGGTGGTAAGGTCACTTCCGTGCGTCAGTGGTCTTGTTTAGAGCTGTGTAAATATAACCAGATGTGCAGAGACAGTTGCTAGACTAAACTGAAATTTCAACCTCCTAAATTAAATATAAATGTGGAAAATCCTCTGTGGAAGTACCAAATGCTTCTGCACTTAAAACAGACTGACATTTGATCTCTCAGCTCTGAAAGTGCTGAATCGTTTTAGAGCTATAAGAGTCTGTAGGTACCGAGAATCTAGAGTAACACACAAAATACTGGATGAACTCAGCAGATCATGCAGCATTTATGGAAGAATTGGACAATCAACACTTCAGGTTTAGACTGTCTGTCCAGACCATTCCTAATTTCCCTTGAACTGCCTGACCATTTGAGTTCATCTTGCTTTGTGTGTTTTGCTCTGGGTCATATAGTATATTGCTCATATACATTATCAGTAATGGTGACCTGCCCAACAACTTCCTGAGATTGTTTGCAAAATTCTCCTGAGCCATTGGCAGTGGTTTGGTACCCAGATATTCTCATTGCACGGTGAAAATCAACCACATCTTGTGGATTGTGCTGCCCATTGTTGGCTTTACCCTTGCAGTGTCTGCCAAAGCGATTTTCTGTCACAACATGGATGCTTACTGTGGTAAAGAGAATTTTTTTTATTTTCAACTGATCATTTTGCTCCCCACTATACATGACCATCGAAGCTGTGCTTACTCAATTTTGCCTCTTTCTTGTGATCCATGCAGTACTTCTAGTCTTGCTCTGGGGAGTTCAGCAGCTTTACATGTGTATAAGCATTTTTCTAAAGTCAATTCTGACACGTGTAGTAGTTGTTCCTTCAGGCTGGACTCCCAAGATCCCATAAATAATCTGCTTTGTAGTGGAATCCTTTTAAATGTGTGAAGCTACAATTCTCTGTGTTTCCGTTGAGAAAGCTTTAAATAATTTACCCTGCTTCTGGTTATAAGAAGGGGCCTCAGTCAATAGTTCCTTTCTGGTGTGTTGCAATGTATTGGTAATCCTATACATGCTTTCTCCAGGCTGTCCTTTGAAGATTGTCTGCTATGACAAAATTCTTTTGTGACCAAATGAAAGATGCACTAACAATTACACTTCTACTCGTTATTGTTTCAACAACCAATGGTTTTGCTATCAGGACTGGTCAAATTATAATTCAAAATAAAAATTAAAACTAAACAATAAGCTTATAGTCACAAACAACAGGAATTCTGCAGATGCTGGAAATTAAGCAACACACATCAAAGTTGCTGGTGAACTCAGCAGGCCAGGCAGCATCTCTAGGAAGAGGTACAGTTGACGTTTCAGGCCGAGACCCTTCGTCAGGACTCCTGACGAAGGGTCTCGGCCTGAAACGTCGACTGTACCTCTTCCTAGAGATGTTGCCTGGCCTGCTGCGTTCACCAGCAACTTTGATGTGTGTTGCTTGATAAGCTTATAGTGTCTGTTTAGCATTTTACTGTGGCTTTGCCCACAGATGTAGCCAAACAGCTAGGAACTTTAGACACTAATGTTGGAGAGTAGTCTCACATGATACAATCTCTAAAGTGTCATTACACTTTTTATATTCATTCAAGAGATGCCCACACATAATTGTCCTTGAAGGTGGTGATGAGCTGCAATTTTGAGACAAATGCTAGATAGAATTGTGATGTTTAAGAGACGTTTAGGCAGAAGTGTGAATAGTTGGGTATAGAAGGATGTGGACGCAGGAAAATAGGATTAACATACTGTAGGTGGGCAAAAAGTTTGGTATGGAAGAAAAGCACATTTTTGTGCTGTAAGACTCTATGATCCTATAACTTGTTCAATTTTTTTCTTCCTTCAGGAATTTTTGACATCAGCGACTGCCACTATCATTTCCGCTGGTCGGCCGATGCTCCCTCAGAATTACTAAGGAAATTCAGAAACTATGAAATTTGATGAAGTTTCACCTGGGATTCTCAACTTTACTAAAATATCTCTCGTCAGATCAGTTTATCCCTTGTATTTTGAATGTCCTGTGGAAAGTTTTTTTTTGTGATATGTTGTGTATTTCACCTGAGAAATAGCTAGAGATGACCATCTCTATAAATGGTCTTTCTTATTTCTTATATATGTGATTAAATGTTACTGTTCCTCAGACTACCAGTTTTATGTAGGTGTTTGTAAGATGCAAACTGCATCCTCTGATTTTAATTCTTTGAGGTCTTGCTGTGTAATATTGAAATGGGAGTTAAAATATTTAATTCACTCAAAGCAATTGTCTTTCATTGTGATTATTATTATTTATATTATGTTAGAATTCAGTATTTATTGAATTCTTTCTGCAGTACAGTATTTTCTTAAAGGCACCACTTGCTTGATTCAGCTAATCTGTGTATACTCATAAAAGCAACATCATGGTCTTTGCCCATTACTGGCAGGCTGGCCTACAGCCTTCCAAAATCAAAGGTCGGGAACTCACTCATTAAAGTTCCCCTGACCCTTTTTAGAATGTTCCTTAAAAATCTCTGATCAGCCATTGAGTCACCTGATCTAATGTTTCCTTCGAGTTGTGCCTATAGAGCCATAGAGCACTACAACACAGAAACAGGACGTGTGGCCCATCTAAAGTTCAAAGTAACTTTTATTATTAGAGTACATATTTGTCACCACATACAACCCTGAGATTCATTTTCCTGTGGGCATACTCTGAAAATCTGTAGAATAGTAACTATAACAGGATCAATGAAGGACCAACTAGAGTGCAGAAGCCAACAAACAGTGCAAATGCAAATATAAATAAATAGCAATAAATAAGAAGAACATGAAATAACAAGATAAAGAGCCCTTAAAGTGAGACCATTGGTTGTGAGAACATCTCAATGAATGGGCATGTGAGTGTGGTTATCCCCTTTTCTTCAAGAGACTGATGGTTGAGGGGTAGTAACTGTTCTTGAACCTTGTGATGGGAGTCCTGAGGTTCTTCTACCTTCTAACCTGCTGGCAGCAGCGAGAAGAGAGCATGGCCTGGTGGTGGGGATCTCTGATGATGGAGGCTGCTTTCCTACAACAGCATTTCATGTAGATGTGCTCAATGGTTGGGGGGCTTTTTCCCCTGGTGTACTGGGCCAAATCCACTACCTTTTGTAGGATTTTCCATTCAAAGGCATTGGTGTCTCCATACCAGGTTGTGATGCAGCCAGTCAGTACACTCTCCACTATAGAAATTTGTCAAGGATTTTGATGTCATGCCGTATCTCTGCAGACTCCTAAGGAAGTAGATGTGCTGCCGTGCTTTCTTCACAATTATATTTATGTGCTGGGGCCAGGACAGGTCCTCTGAAATAGTAACTCCCAGTTCCTAACCCTCTCCATCTCTGATCCTTCATTGAAGATTGGCTTGTGGACCTCTGATTTCCCCCTCCTAAAGTCTACGATCAGTTCCTTGGTCTTGCTGACATTGAATTCCTATGACACCATTCAGCCAAATTTTCAATCTCCCTCCTGTATGTGGATTCATCACCACCTTTGATTCAGCCCACACAGCAAACCTGAATAAGGTGTTGGAGCTGTACCTAGCCACACAGTCATAGGAGTAAAACGAGTAGAGCAGGGGGCTCAGCACGCAGCCTCGTGGTGCATCTGTGCTGAAGGAGATCATGGAGGAGATGCTGTTGCTAATCCAAACTGACTGGGAAGTGAGAGAATCCAGGATCCAGTTGTACAAGGAGGTATTGAGGCCAGCATCTTAAAGCTTATTGAATGGCTTTGAGGGGATGATGCTATTAAATGCTGAGCTGTAGTCGGTTAAGGGCATCCTGATGTATGCACCTTTGCTGTCCAGATGTTCCAGGGCTGAGGGAAGGCAGCATCTGCTGTGGACCTGTTGCTCCGATTGGCAAATTGGAACAGATCCAAGTCGCCCGACAGGCTGGAGCTGTTAGGTTTTGTCACCAGTCTCTCAAAGCCCTTCTTCACTGTCGGTATGTGGAACTGGTCAATAGTCACTGAGGCAGGTCATCTCGCTCTTCTTGGGCACTGGTATGGTTGAAGCCTGCTTGAAGCAGGTGGGTACCACACACGGCTGAAAAGAGAGGGTAAAGATATTAGTGAACACACCAGCTAGTTGGTCAGCACAGGTCTTTAATACTCGGCCAGGTACTCCATCTGGTCCGAATGCTTTTCTTGGATTCACCCTCCTAAAGATAGCCCACACGTCAACTTCAGACACTGAGATCAAAGGTTCATCAGGAGATGTGGGGGTTTGCGATGATTCTTACTTCTGGAGCGCCCAGGCGCGACTCGAGTAGCAGCAGTACTCTCAATGGATACGATTAAATATTCCGGTTTCAGCCCAATACAGCTAAAAAGCACAACTGCTTCCAAGGTCGGTACAGTCAACAAAGATGACTTAATGTGCTTAAACAAACTATCGCTGCTTAAAAGTGACGAAAGCAACACCGATCACGGTCGGAAGCGCCCATGTAGGACACCTCGGAGGAAGCACGGGTGTAGATCGGGGATACAAGTGCGTTTAAGAAAATGGGGGTTTAAACTCCCTATACCGACTATCGTGCTGGCAAGCGTGCAGTCTCTGGTGAATAACATCGATGATCTCAGAGCCAGGGTGCTGAATCAGAGGGACATTTGGACCGCGTGTGTCCTTTGTTTCACGGAATCCTGATTAACCTCTTCTGTACCGGATGCAGCGATCCAGATCGACATGTTTACTATACACCATCAGGATAGATTTATAGCGTCTCTCAAAAGCAGAGGTGGAGGAGTATGCCTCATGATCAACTCTTCCTGGTGCACAAATATATCAGTGCTGTCCCAATTCTGCTCACCAGACCTGGAATATCTAGCAGTTAAGTGCCATCCTTTATACCTACCATGGGAGTTCTCTGGGGTCATTTTGGTAGCAGTTTCCATTCCACCTCAGGTCAAAGTCCATCAGGCTTTAGATAATCTGAACAATGGGATCAACATGCAGGAAACAGCGCACCCTAACGCCTTCACCATCGTTTTGGGAGATTTTAACCAGACCAGTCTGAAAAAAATCACGAAGCAACTACCATCAACAGATCACTTCCAATACCAAAGGAAACAACACACTGGACCATTGCTACACCACCATCAAAAATGCCTACCGTGCTATTCCACACTCTCACTTCGGGAAGTCTGATCACCTGGCTGCACTTCTACTCCCTGAGTATAGGCAGAGACTGAAGACTGCAGCACCAGCAGTGAGGACCAAGAAGGTACGGACAAGGGAAGCACAGGAGCGCCTACAGGACTGCTTTGAATCAGTGGACTGGACTGTATTCAGGGATTCATCTTTGAACCTGGGTGAGTATGCTGCTGTTGTTACCGACTTTATTAAAACCTGCGTGGATGAGTATGTGCTGACAAAGACTTACTGTACATTCCCAAACCAAAAGCCATGGATGAATCAGGAGGTACGTTATCTGCTGAAGGCTAGATCTGTGGCATTCAAGTCTGCCGACCCAGCCCTGTACCAGAAAACCAGGTATGATTTGCAGAGGGCTATTTCAAGGGTGAAGAGACAATTTCGAATGAGGTTGGAGGTGACATTGGATGCATGACAACTCTGGCAGGGTCTGCAAGACATTACTTCCTACAAAGCGAAACCCAATAGCATGAATGGTAGTGATGCTTCACTACCAGATGAATTCAACAACTTCTATGCCTGCTTTGAAAGGGAGAACACAACTACAGCTGTGAAGATCCCTGCTGCATCTGATGACCCTGTGATCTCCGTCTCAGAGGCCGATGTTAGGCTGACTTTAAAGAGAGTGAACCCTTGCAAAGCGGAAGATCCTGATAGAGTACGCGGTAAGGCTCTGAAAACCTGTGCCAACCAACTAGCAGGAGTATTCAATGACATTTTCAACCTCTCACTGCTACGGGTGGAAGTTCCCACTTGCTTCAAAAAGGCAACAATTATACCAGTGCCAAAGAAGAATAATGTGGGCTGCCTTAATGACTATCGCCCGGTAGCACTCACATCGAGAGTGATGAAATGCTTTGAGAGGTTGGTCATGACTAGACTCAACTCCTGCCTCAGCAAGGACCTGGACCCATTGCAATTTGCCTATCGCCACAATAGGTCAATGGCAGACACAATTTCCATGGCTCTTCACATGGCTTTAGACCAGCTGGACAACACAAACACCAATGTCAGGATGCTGTTCATCGACTATAGCTCAGCATTTAATACCATCACTCCCACAATCCTGATTGAGAAGTTGCAGAACCTGGACCTCTGTACCTTCCTCTGCAATTGGATCTTTAACTTCCTAACCAGAAGACCACAATCTGTGAAGATTGGTGATAACATATTCTCCCTTGCTGACGATTAACACTGCCACACCTCGGGGGTGTGTGCTTAGCCCACTGCGCTACTCTCTGAATACACATGACTGTGTGGCTAGGCATAGCTCAAATACCATCTAAAAATTTGCTGATGATACAACCATTGTTGGTAGAATCTCGGGTGGTGATGAGAGGGTGTACAGGAGTGAGATATGCCAACTAGTGGAGTGGTGCCACATTAACAACCTGGCACTCAATGCCAGTAAGACGAAAGAGTGGATTGTGGACTTCAGGAAGGGTAAGATGAAGGAACACATACCAATCCTCATAGAGGGGTCAGAAGTGGAGAGAGTGAGCAGTTTCAAGTTCCTGAGTGTCAAGATCTCTGAGGCTGTAACCTGGTCCCAATATATCAATGTAGTTATAAAGAAAGTAAGCAGCAGCTATACTTTATTAGGAGTTTGAAGAGATTTGGCATGTCAACAAATACACTCAAAAGTTGCACCATGGAGAGCATTCTGACAGGCTGCATCACTGTTTGGTATGGGGGCGGGGGGGCTACTGCACAGGACCAAAAGAAGATGCAGTAGGTTGTAAATCTAGTCAGCTCCATCTTGTGTACTAGCCTACAAAGTACCCAGGACATCTTTAGGGAGCAGTGTCTCAGAACGGCAGCGTCCATTATTTAGGACCTCCAGCACCCAGGGCATGCCCTTTTCTCACTGTTACCATCAGGGAGGAGGTACAGAAACCTGAAGGCACACACTCAGCGATTCAGGAACAGCTTCTTCCCCTCTGCCATCGGATTCCTAAATGGACATCGAATCTTTGGATGCTACCTCACTTTTTTTTAATATACAATATTTCTGTTTTTGTACGTTTTAAAAATCTATTCAATATATGTAATTGATTTACTAGTTTATTTATTATTATTTTTATTTTATTTATTATTTTTTTTTCTCTCTGCTAGATTACAATTTTATTGAACTGCTGCTGCTGAGAAATTTCACGTCACATGCCGGTGATAATAAACCTGATTCTGATTCTCATTTCTCCATATTCTGATGGT
Organism: Mobula hypostoma; assembly: GCF_963921235.1. NCBI lineage: Eukaryota > Metazoa > Chordata > Chondrichthyes > Myliobatiformes > Myliobatidae > Mobula > Mobula hypostoma. The sequence goes on from NC_086115.1 coordinate 21,988,314, forward strand.
CGAAGCGAAGCCCTCCTGTACCCCATGTCGCTTGGTTTAACTTTGTAGGAGGTGATAGCATTCAAGCCTTACCACAGCTGTTAAGCATCCCTCATTGATTCTAGTTTGGTCCGGAATCTCCACTTCACCTGTGAGATGGCTTTCCAGAGATCATTACTGCACCAAACCCGCATTTGGACCATAGCCCTCCATACTACTCCCATCCACGTAGGTAGTTAATCCTCTCTTAAATGAAGAAGTCAAACTCACATTCACCACTTCCACTGGCAGCTCATTCCACACTCTGATTGAAGAAGATCCCCCTCATGTTCCCTTTAAACATTTCACCTTTCATCCTTAACCCATGATCTCCAGTTCGCGTATCACCAAACCTCAGTGGAAAAAGCCTGCCTATGCCCATTATTTTGTATACCTCTATCAAATTTTCCCCCTCCCCATTCTCCTATGCTCCAAGGAATAAAGTCCTAACCTACTCAAACTTTCCCTATAACTCAAGACTCATCAGCGTCCTTGTAAATTTTATCTGAGGATGTGTTTTGACATTGGTGGCATTGTTGGTGGAGAGGGGGCAGAATTTCTACCAGTAAGTATGGGCCATGAATTTATTTTTTTTTAGATTATGAGGACACACAGTCCTCTTTTATTGTCATTTAGTAATGCATGCATTAAGAAATGATACAATTTGTTCCTCCAGAATGATATCATAGAAACACAAGACAAAGCAAGACTAAAAAAACTGACAAAAACCACATAATTATAACATATAGTTACAACAGTGCAAGCAATACCGTAATTTGATAGAAGAACAGATGATGGGCATGGTAAAGAAAGTCTCAAGGTCTCTCGAAGGTCCCATCATTTCACGCAGACGGTTGAAGGAAGAAAACTCTTCCTGCCATGAGCTTCCAGCGCCGCAAACTTGCCGATGCAGCACCCTGGAAGCACCCGACCACAGCCGACTCTTGAGTCCGTCCGAAAACTTCGAGCCTCCGACCAGCCCTTTGACACCGAGCACCGAGCACCATCTCTGCTGAGCGCTTCGACCCCGGCCCCGGCAACAGGCGATATGCAAAGCCGAGGATTTGGGGCCTTCCCCTCCGGAGATTCTCGATCGCACAGTAGCAGCGGCAGCGAAGTGGGCATTTCAGAAGTTTCTCCGGATGTTCCTCTGTGCTTCTCACGGCTGTCTCCATCAAATCAGGATTGTGCACGGTACCTACTTACAAATACGAAATCAATTCGGAGCGGCCGCGCGCGCTGCGTCACGCCGCCATCTTCTCCCCACAAATGATTTCAGTCTTTGCGGCCAAGTGCAGGATATGAGCAGAGAGCACCATCTCTGGGTTGGCAGGGGATTATGATGCTGACACAAGCATCACAGGCAGTACATGGAGGGTTAGGGTGTGGGGTGGCTGATGGGAGAAAAAAAAAACTTGCCGATTTTTAAAATCTTTATCTTCTTACCCTTAACTACCTTTTATGACACTTGGGAATCCCAGTGAGCCAGGATTAAACAAGCAAAAATTAGGTTAAATCAAAGTATGCCAGCCTCAAAGTAATTAGTTGGCCATTGTATTTCCTTTAAACTCTGTAAACAGCAGTAGCATATGGATTGGGGTTGGTTTTAGACTTCTAAATTATTCACATCTATTTTCCCAAAGCAACGCATTAAAATCCATTCATAAAAGCAAAAGGCAGGGCATGCAATATAACAAAAACTGGTGCAAAGTTAGAGGATTGGAAAATTGCAAATGCAGCTCCACTCTTTAAGGAGGGAGGAAGGCAAAAGACAGGAAATTATAAGCCAGTTTGTCTTGACTGCAGTGGTTGCTAAAATGTTGGAGTCCATTATTTAGGCTGAGATTTTGGCCTTTTAGAAGGTACATGATAAAATAGGAGCAACACACACAAAATGCTGGAGGAACTCAGCAGGCCAGGCAGCATCCATGGAAAAGAGTAAATAGTTGACTTTTTGGGCCGAGACCCTTCATGAGGACATTTATCATGTACGTGATAAAAGACCATGGTTTCCTTAAGGGGAATCTTGCCTAAAAAATCTATTAGAATTCTTTGAGGAAACAACAGGTAGAATAGGCAAAGGAGAGTCAGTAGATGTTGTTAACTTGAATTTTCAGAAGGCCTTTGACAAGGTGAAACACATGAGGCTGCTTCCCAAGATAAGAGGCCACTGTATTACAGGAAAGATACTAGAATGGATAGATTGGCAGACTGGCAAGGGGTATAAAGGGGCATTTACTGGTAGGTATAAAGGGGGCATTTTCTGGTTGGCTGCCAATGATAAGTGGTGTTCTGCAGTGGTCACTATTGGGACCTCTTCCTTTCACATTATATGTCAACGATTTGGATGTCTAGCCAGGTTTGCAGATGATACAAAGATAGGTGGAAGGCAGGTAGTGTTGTGGAAGCAGGGAGTCTGCAGGAGGACTTGGACAGTTTGGGAGACTGGGCAAAGAAGTGGCAAATGGAATATAGTGTAGGGAAGTGTATTATCATGCACTTTGGAATATGAAATAAAAGCATCTTTTCTAAGTGGGAAGAAAATTCAAAAAGCTGAGGTGCAAAGGGACTTGGAGTCCTCATGCAGTATTACCAATGGGTTAACTTGCACAAAAGTCAGTGTTAAGAAAGGCATATGCAATGTTGCCATTGATTTTGGGAGGACCAGAATATAAAAGCCAGGATTTAATGCTGAGGCTCTATTGGGTATTGGTCAGACTGTACTTGGAGTATTGTGAGCAGTTTTGGGCCCTTATCAAAGAAATATTACAAAAAATAAGAGACATCTTGAGAATCAAAGTTGGCGATGAAAACATAAATAATTTAAGATATGCAGATGACACTGTTAATTGCAAGTACAGAGGAAGAACTACAAAACTTAATTGATACAATTGTTGAAGAAAGTGCAAAAATGGGTCTATCTATCAGTTGCAAAAAGACAGAATGTATGATGATATCCAAAAAGAAGGAGAATCCTATCTGCAGGCTGAGAATAAATGGGGAAGACATAAAACAAGTACAGAACTTTTGCTGCTTAGGAATCTGGGTGGCATCAGATGGCAGGTGTGACATGGACATCAAAAGAAGAATAGGGATGGCAAAAGACACTTTTACGAGAATGAAGAGTATACTGACCAGTACTAAACTAGGCATGACAACCCGCCTCAGAGTACTGAAATGTTATGTTTATCCAGTTATGTTATATGGCTCAGAATGTTGAACAATATCTAGTAACATGAGGAAACAAATTGCAGCAGCAGAGATGTGGTTTTTGAGGAGGATGTAAAGAATATCATGGATGAAACAAATGTCTAACGAGGATATCATGAACAGAGCAAATACAAAAAGAGAATAATGTATGAGATCATGAAAAGGCAATGTAACTTCATTGGATGTGTGATTAGGAAAGAGGAGTTAGAATGCACGGTAATTATGGGAAAGATTGAAAGGAAAAAAGCAAGAGGAAGGCAAAGACAAATGATGATGGAGACAGCAGCCAGAGAACTGGAAATGAATACCAATAATTTGATCCACTTGACCCGAAACAGGAGTGTGTGGGCCATGGCAGTCAAAGCTCAAACTGGGCACGGCATCTGATGATGGTGATGATGATCAAAGAAATGACATGCTGGCATTGGCGACGGTCCAGAAGAGGTTCTCAAGAATGATCCCAGGAATGAAGGGGTTCATTCCGGCGCAGCACATCACACAAACCAATCTTCCGTCCTTGGACTCACTTTACACTGCACGCTGTCGGAGCAGTGCTGCCAGGATAATCAAGGACACGACCCACCCAGCCAACACACTCTTCGTCCCCCTTCCCTCCAGGAGAAGGCTCAGGAGCTTGAAGACTCATACGGCTAGATTTGGGAACAGCTTCTTTCCAACTATGATACGACTGCTGAACGGATCCTGACCCGGATCTGGGCCGTACCCTCCAAATATCTGGACCTGCCTCTCAGTTTTTTTGCATTACCTTACTTTCCCTTTTCTATTTTCTATTTATGATTTATAATTTAAATTTTTAATATTTACTATTGATTTGTAATCCAGGGAGCGGGAAGCGCAGAATCAAATATCGCTGTGATGATTGTACATTCTAGAATCAATTGTCTGGGGACAATAAAGTATAAAGCATAAAGTAACATATGAGGAGCGTTTGATGGCTCTGGGCCTGGACTCACTTGAGGGATCTCATTGAAACCTATCGCAAAAAAAGCCTAGATAAGGTAGAGAGGATGTTTCCTATGGGAGGGGGGTCTAGGACCAGAGGGTACAGCCTCAGAATAGAAAGACATCCCTTTAGAACAGAGATGAGGATGAATTTCTTTAGCCAGAGGTGGTGAATTGGTGGAATTCATTGCCACAGATGTCTGTGAAGGCATTTTTTTTCCCAGAGACAATGCCTACTTCAATTATATTTACAGCTACCACTATGAAGACTGGCTCCAATCATGAATTGTGTTTGGAGATCGTGGTAAGAAGATTGGATTCCATAACACATCTGCAGCTCCATTCCCTAATTTCCTGTGAGGCGACTTATGTGAGTGTCCTGACTAGTTCCTGAGCAAATATCATTGGGTTTCTAAGTGAGGGAGATACAATTTTTTTCATTCTGGAAAAAGTTTGGAAAGATTTGTGGGGAAAAAAGGTAATGATGCTGGGGTTTGGTGGGTAGTGTTCTCCACTCAGAGTCAAAAGATTGTGTTCAAGTTCCATTCCAGGAATTTAACTACATACTGAACAAATAATTACTGTGATAATGAAGGAGTGTTGCAGTGTCAGAGATACCTTTTCAGGCTAGACATTAACCGGAGGCTATTAAAGGGCCAACGATGCTGTCTGAATAAGTTGTAACTATTTTCCTTAACTTTTTCTATTAATAAATATCATTTTAAAAGAGAAAATACTAGAAAGGCTCAGCAGGTCAGACAGAAACTGGGAGAGAGAAACAGAGTTGATATTTCAGATTTGCCTTTTTCTAAATTACAATATCTATAAATCAACTAATTTTGAGTGGTAATTTGAAGTCAGGGTGGAGGGCACAAAGGAAATGTTTGTGGTAGGGCATAGGTAAAGAGAGATTTCAAGTTGTGGTAGTGATTTTTTTCTGGCTGGAATATCCTGCTTATCCGCTGCTTCCTGTTTTTGGCCACATTCAGGAGCAGGTGATTCCTCCTGCACCTCTCCACAAATTTGTCAACCAGTCCTCTGTGGTCAGACTCCTGTCCATCTCTGACACACATCCAGCCATTGCAGAGTCATCAGGGAACTTCTGCAAGTGACTAGACTCGGATCTGTACTGAAAGTCTGAGGTGTACAGTGTGAACAGGAACGGAGACAGGACAATGTATTGCAGTGTGCAGTTGCTGCCTCATAACAACACATTTCATACATATGCCAGAGATATTAAACCTGATTCCGATAGGAAGGGAAGATGCATTGTTTGTAGTCAAGGTTGCTCTAATAAAGTAGGTTACCACAAATTGCAGTCACAGACTTTGCACCTGGCGTTCTCTGAAGTATGTACTAAATTCATAGTTTCGATTTGCTTTCTTACAACTGCATCTGTTTTACTGCCGTTTGCTCGTATTAAGAGGGTTGGAATCTAAAGATGTACACGTTTTCTTAAATTAAAATACCAGTGCTTAAAGCTGCAATATGGTTCTGCTTATTGTAATTTGTGGTAGAGGGCTGGGGTAGTAATTAAATGATCTCTCCTCCTCCCACCCCGGCCTAAATTGCCCAGCTCCCTAAGCACAAGTAATCAGTTTCCAGCAAATGCAGGTCGCAGAATTTCTTTTAGGGGTAGAAATAATGGTTCTTGCATACTCAGGAATATATAATGTAGAGAGTCACAAAAGACTGCAGGTCTCAATGTGCGAAGTGGATATCAGTATATCAGGAAGGCAAACGGATGATGGTCGCCG